>NC_068437.1:36072021-37347021 GCF_023373465.1 Oncorhynchus keta
CGGGGGCTGAGTCACTGGCTTGCTGGGGCTCTCTCGTGCCGTCCCTGGGGGGTGCGTCACCTGGGTGGGTTGATTCACTGTTGTGGTCGGCCTGTCTGGGTTGCCCCCCTTTGGGTTGTACCGTGGCGGAGATCTTTGTGGGCTATACTCGGCCTTGTTTCAGGATGGTAAGTTGGTGGTTGAAGATATCCCTCTAGTGGTGTGGGGGCTGTGCTTTGGCAAAGTGGGTGGGGTTATATCCTTCCTGTTTGGCCCTGTCCGGGGTGTCCTCGGATGGGGCCACAGTGTCTCCTGACCCCTCCTGTCTCAGCCTCCAGTATTTATGCTGCAGTAATTTATGTGTCGGGGGCTAGGGTCAGTTTGTTATATCTGGAGTACTTCTCCTGTCCTATTCGGTGTCCTGTGTGAATCTAAGTGTGCGTTCTCTAATTCTCTCCTTCTCTCTTTCTTTCTCTCGGAGGACCTGAGCCCTAGGACCATGCCCCAGGACTACCTGACATGATGACTCCTTGCTGTCCCCAGTCCACCTGGCCATGCTGCTGCTCCAGTTTCAACTGGCCTGGGCCCTAGGACCATGTCCCAGGACTACCTGACATGAGGACTCCTTGCTGTCCCCAGTCCACCTGGCCATGCTCCTGCTCCAGTTTCAACTGTTCTGCCTTACTATTATTCAACCATGCTGGTCATTTATGAACATTTGAACATCTTGGCCACGTTCTGTTATAATCTCCACCCGGCACAGCCAGAAGAGGACTGGCCACCCCACATATGCTCTCTCTAATTCTCTCTTTCTTTCTCTCTCTCGGAGGACCTGAGCCCTAGGACCGTGCCCCAGGACTACCTGACATGATGGCTCCTTGCTGTCCCCAGTCCACCTGACTGTGCTGCTGCTCCAGTTTCAACTGTTCTGCCTTATTATTATTCGACCATGCTGGTCATTTATGAACATTTGAACATCTTGGTCATGTTCTGTTATAATCTCTACCCGGCACAGCCAGAAGAGGACTGGCCACCTCACATAGCCCGGTTCCTCTCTAGGTTTCTTCCTAGGTTTTGGCCTTTCTAGGGAGTTTTTCCTAGCCACCGTGCTTTTACACCTGCATTGTTTGCTGTTTGGGGTTTTAGGCTGGGTTTCTGTACAGCACTTTGAGATATCAGCTGATGTACGAAGGGCTATATAAATACATTTGATTTGATTTGATTTGATTTGAAGAAGAATGCTGGGAAGTGGTGCGCGATGTGCCCTTTTTCGGAGTCTGACCAGAACACCGCCGCATTTCCCTCTTTTTCGGAGTCGTTTCCTTGGGTCGCTGCATGCGATCCATTCCGTTGTCCTGTTTGTAAGGCAGAACACAGGATCCGCGTCGTGGAAAACATATTCTTGGTCGTACTGATGGTGAGTTGACGCTGATCTTATATTCAGTAGTTCTTCTCAACTGTATGTAATGAAACCTAAGATGACCTGGGGTACTAATGTAAGAAATAACACGTAAAAAAACAAAAAACTGCATAGTTTCCTAGGAACATGAAGCGAGGCGGCCATCTCAGTCGGCGCCGGAAGTTATTACCAAATACATTTATACTCAGTTTTTCACAATTCCTGACATTTAATCCTAGTAAAAATGCCCTGTCTTCGGTCAGTTAGGATCACCACTTTATTTTAAGGATGTGAAATGTCAGAATAATAGTGGTGGTCCTTCTGTAGCACAGTTGGTAGAGCATGGCGCTTGTAACGCCAGGGTAGTGGGTTCGATTCCCGGGACCACCCATACGTAGAATGTATGCACACATGACTGTAAGTCGCTTTGGATAAAAGCGCCTGCTAAATGGCATATATTATTATTATTATTATATTATATTATTATTATTATTATTATATTATAGTAGAGAGAATGATTTATTTCAGCTTTTATTTCTTTCATCACATTCCCAGTGGGTCAGAAGTTTACATACACTCAATTAGTATTTGGTAGCATTGCATTTAAATTGTTTAACTTTGGTCGAACGTTTAGGGTAGCCTTCCACAAGCTTCCCACAATAAATTGGGTGAATTTTGGCCCATTCCTCCTGACAGAGCTAATGTAACTGAGTCTGGTTTGTAGGCCTCCTTGCTCGCACACGCTTTTTCAGTTCTGCCCACAAATTTTCTATAGGATTGAGATCAGAGCTTTGTGATGGCCACTTCAATACCTTGACTTTGTTGTCCTTAAGCCATTTTGCCACAACTTTGGAAGTATGGTTGAGGTCATTGTCCATGTAGAAGACCCATTTGCGACCAAGCTTTAACTTCCTGACTGATGTCTTGAGATGATGCTTCAATATATCCACATAATTGTCCTCCCTCATGATGCCATCTATTGTGAAGTGCACCAGTCCCTCCTGCAGCAAATCACCCCCACAACATGATGCTGCCACCCCCGTGCTTCACGGTTGGGATGGTATTCTTCGGCTTGCAAGCCTCCCCCTTTTTCCTCCAAACATAACGATGGTCATTATGGCCAAACAGTTCTATTTGTGTTTCATCAGACCAGAGGACATTTCTCCAAAAAGTATGATCTTTGTCCCCATGTGCAGTTGCAAACAGTAGTCTGGCTTTTTTATGGCAGTTTTGGAGCAGTGGCTTCTTCTGTCACGTTCTGACCTTAGTTCTTTTGTTATGTCTTTGTTTTAGTATGTTCAGGGTGTGAGTTAGGTGGGTTGTCTATGTTCATTTTTCTATGATTTGGTATTTCTATGTTTGGCCTGGTATGGTTCTCAATCAGAGGCAGCTGTCAATCGTTGTCCCTGATTGAGAACCATACTTAGGCAGCCTGTTTTCACCCTTGAGTTGTGGGTGATTGTTTTCTGTTGAGTATTTGTATCTGCACCAGACAGAACTGTTTCGTTCACTTTGTTCAGTGTTTATTTACTTTATTAAAAAGATGGACACTTACCACGCTGCGCATTGGTCCTCACCTTCTTCCACCACCAACGGCCAACATCTTCCTTGCTGAGTGGCATTTCAGGTTATGTGAACATAGGACTTGTTTTACAGTGGATATAGATACTTTTGTACCCGTTTCCTCCAGCCTCTTCACAAGGTCCTTTGCTGTTGTTCTGGGATTGACTGCATTTTTCACACCAAAGTACGTTCATCTCTAGGAGACAGAACACGTCTCTTTCCCGAGCGGTATGACGGCTGCGTGGTCCCATGGTGTTTATATTTGCATACTATTGTTTGTACAGGTGAACGTGGTACCTTCAGCCATTTGGAAATTGCTCCCAAGGATGAACCAGACTTGTGGAGGTCTACAATCTTTTTCTGAGGTCTTGGCTGATTTCTTTTGATTTTCCCATGATGTCAAGCAAAGAGGCACTGAGTTTGAAGGTAGGCCTTGACATACATCCACAGGTACACCTCCAATTGATTCAAATTATGTCAATTAGCCTATCAGAAGCTTCTAAAGCCATGACATTTTCTGGAATATTCCAGGCTGTTTAAAGGCACAGTCAACTTAGTGTATGTAAACTTCTGACCCACTGGAATTGTGATACGTTGAATTACAAGTTAAATATTCTTTCAGTAAACAATTGTTGGAAGAATTAGTTGTGTCATGCACAAAGTAGATGTCCTAACCGACTTGCCAAAACTATAGTTTGTTAACAAGACATTTGTGGAGTCGTTGAGAAACAAGTTTTAAATGACTCCAACCTAAGTGTATGTAAACTTCTGACTTCAAATGTATATAGCACATAACGGCACACCCTGGGAACACTCTAGGGTAATTTTCTGATAACCCATCAGGTTCCTCTACTCTGGGTTCCTTACAAATGACAAGGTTTGGCATGACCTTCCCTCCAGCCAAATTATTTACCAAAATGGAGACCTCGTTCAGAGGTAGGCAAGGCCTCATAACAACGGAAGCAGAAATAAGATCAGACTTGAGTTCCTCATTATACAAAGGAACTTCCATGACACCAATCTCCACACCTTGTACAAACACTGTAACCAGTTGCTGATGTGACAAAGGCAAAACACCCTCCAAAATGAAGGACTGGGCTACCCCAGTGTCTCACAGTATCTTCACTGGTGCTTAACAGCATTGCTACTCTGCAGAGACACAAACCTGTCTGAAACAATGGGTTCATATATCTGATCCAAATCTTGTTTGCCCAACCAGAAACATAATGGGCTGTAGTACTCTCACTAGAAGAAATAGCTTTTCTTGCTCTCATTTTTCTGTTTCAAGTTAGGACACTGAGAGACAATGTGTCCTTTCTCACGGCAGTAATAGCAATACTTTCGGATACGAAAATAGTTTTCTGCCTATCTTTGGGCACTGTAGAAATGGACTGAAACCTTGCAGTAGGAGGAGCATTCTGGATTGCTTTTTGCATAGGGATAAGTACTGGGTGCTTTGAAGGTAGTTTTATGTGTCAACACAAACTCATCTGCAAGAACTGCAGCTTTCTCAAGAGTGAGACCCTTGTGCTCTTAAATGTATGTAGCAACCCTTTTGTTAAGGCCATTTTTGAACTGCTCGAGAAGTATGAATGTCTTTAAATCCTCAAGGTCTTTGACCTCTTGAGAACCACACCACTGAGCAAAAATACATGCTTGTTCCCTTGCAAACTCAACATGGCTTTGTGATTATGTCTTTTGTAATTTACGGAACTGTTGTCTGTATGCCTCTGGGACCAACTCATAAGTCCGAAAGGATAGCAGCTTTAATAGTGTCATAAGCTTAACTCTGATCAAGAGAAAGCGGCATACACTCTCTGAGCTTTTCCACCAAGAACACTTTGGAGGAGCAGTGACCAAATATCTCGTGGCATTTTAGGAATGTGGCAATCCGCTCAGAGTAAAATATACATCCACCTCCATTTGTTGAATGGAGGTACAAGCCGATTGTTCCGACCAAGATCAAACTTTGTTGAGGGTGCATGATGGCCCGACTTGATTCGGATTACTTCCAGATCTATCTCATATAATTGAATGGCATGCGCACATTCTTCTTGTTCTAGTCTGGCTAGTCTTGTTGCTTGGCTGCATGCTCATCTAGTCTTTCTCTGTGCTCCACCTAATTTCTGTTGTTCCAATCTCTCCTCACGTTCTTTCCTTTTCCTTGTGCTCGAGCTCTAATTTCTGTTAACATTTTTCCTTTAGTTCTACCGCTCACAGTGCATGCCTTTGGGGTGTACTCCACCACCCGTAGGAACCTTTTCATCATCCTCCCTCTGGAAGGATTACCTCCTCCACCACCGAAGCAGTATAGAATAACTCTTTGACTACTGTTTTTTAATCGTCAGATGGCTTTGCAATGACGAGCAGATTCACTTTTGTACATTTATCTAGCATCTCCCATATGGTTTTCCACAAACGTTTCCAACTTAAATTCCATGGTTTTTATTTTATAAAGCTTTTTGTTTATGCAACTTTAAAAATGATTCCACCAATCTAGTCACTTTAAATAATGGCACTTTAATAATTTTTACATACCTTACATTACTCATCATATACTGTATTTTATACCATCTTTCGGGCCTTGCCTATGCCGCTCGGCCATCGCACATCCATATATTTATATGTACATATTATCATTCACCCCTTTAGAATTGTCTGTATTAGGTAGTTGTTGGGGAATTGTTAGATATTACTGCACTGTCAGAACTCGAAGCACAAGCATTTCGCTACACTTGCTTTTAATCAAATTTATTTATATCGCCCTTCGTACATCAGCTGATATCTCAAAGTGCTGTACAGAAACCCAGCCTAAAATCCCAAACAGCAAGCAATGCAGGTGTAGTATCATGGTGGCTAGGGAAAACTCCCTAGAAAGGCCAAAACTTAGGAAGAAACCTAGAGAGGAACCAGGCTATGTGGGGTGGCCAGTCCTCTTCTGGCTGTGCCGGGTGGAGATTATAACAGAACATGGCCAAGATGTTCAAATGTTCATAAATGACCAGCATGATCAAATAATAATAATCACAGGCAGAACAGTTGAAACTGGAGCTGCAGCACAGCCAGGTGGACTGGGGACAGCAAGGAGTCATCATGCCAGGGAGTCCTGAGGCATGGTCCTAGGGCTCAGATCCTCAGAGAGAGAATTAGAGAGAGCATACTTAAATTCACACAGGACACCGGATAGGACAGGAGAAGTACTCTAGATATAACAAACAAACCCTAGCCCCCCGACACAAACTACTGCAGCATAAATACTGGAGGCTGAGACAGGAGGGGTCAGGAGACACTGTGGCCCCAACCGATGACACCCCCGGACAGGGCCAAACAGGAAGGATATAACCCCACCGACTTTACCAAAGCACAGCCCCCACACCACTAGAGGGATATCTTCAACCACCAACTTACCATCCTGAGGCAAGGCCGAGTATAGCCCACAAAGCTGTCCGCCACGGCACAACCCAAGGGGGGGCGCCAACCTAGACAGGAAGATCACATCAGTGACTCAACCCACTCAAGTGACGCACCCCTCCTAGAGACAGCATGAAAGAGCACCAGTAAGCCAGTGACTCAGCCCCTGTAATAGGGTTCGAGGCAGAGCATCCCAGTGGAAAGAGGGGAACCGGCCAGGCAGAGACAGCAAGGGCGGTTCATTGCTCCAGAGCCTTTCCATTCACCTTCACACTCCTGGGCCAGACTACACTCGATCATATGACCCACTGAAGAGATGAATCTTCAGTAAAAACTTAAGGTTGAGACCGAGTTTGCGTCTCTCACATGGGTAGGCAGACCATTCCATAAAAATTGAGCTCTATAGGAGAACCCTGCCTCCAACTGTTTGCTTAGAAATTCTAGGGGCAATTAGGAGGTCCAAAGGAATGGAACACGGAGCAATGTAGTGTACAGGGATGAGAATGACCCTTCATATCTAGTAGGAGTATGGTTTGTTAATAAGGAGCAACTGAGCAGAGTACCAATCTTGAAGAAACCATTAGTTATCCAAACTGGTGGAGAGAGTGCAGGGTAAAGTGAAGGCTGTGAGGATCAGGAGAGGCGAGTTTGTTTTGATTTTTTGTGGATCAGAATGAACGTGCGTTGTCTCAACCGATTTGATACGTTTGATGTGTCTTGTGTGTCTCTTCGGGAACAAGCTTATCGTGGTTAGTTGATTTTTGAAGAGATTAAAAATATTCCTGGAGTGATTGAAGCAAGTCAGATGAATCTTGTGGTGAATTATGAAAAAGTTTCTGTTCTTTTGCTTTTTGATATGGAGTCTCTCCCTACTTAAGTGCAGTTAGGATAAATGCTTTGACTCTGTAGGTAATATACCCTAAGACCAATGAAGTGTGTTCATTGTAAAGCTTTAGGTCATGTAGCAAATGTTTGCAGAAGGGAGACGCTGAGATGTCAAAGTTGTGGAAAGGATCATTCTATGTGTTATAAAAGTGATTAATATATTGCAATTGCTGTGGGAACCATGAAGCCACGTCTTCCGAATGCCCCACAAGGGTGGCAAAAATGAGGTGGCCAAAGTCTGGGTTGCACAGAGCATTTCATATGCAGCAGCTGTGAAAAGGGTTGAGGGTTTTAATGGTGCACCAGAATAGTCCATGTTAGTGGATAGCCCTACACTGCAGGATCCTGACATTTTAAAGGATAAGAAGGTGGACTTTGTGGCATTTATAGCTATGGTAATTAATGGCACTACCAAGGTGGCGAGAAGGTCCAGGAAGATAGAAATCAGTGATTGTGATGGAGCGGTTCCTGGTGTTTAAAGATTTCTCAGCGAAGTGGTTACATGCAATATAGAACACAAGCCATGCCACCCTCTCAAGTCCTAGAGCCTGAAAAGGGAGATATGGAGAACTAAAAGAAGGAAGAAATGGGAGTTGTTTGTTTTGGCAATGTACTTATTTTTTTGTGAATTAAGTTTCACTATTACGTCTGGATTTTGGGGGGGGGGGTTCACATCGTCCAGTTGGTGACGGCAATACACCTTTTTGGGTGTAGTCCACCAGGAAAAACCCACAGAAAAAGAAGAAGAAATGGTGCCAATCGTTTTTCCACCATTCATTTTTCCCCATAGGGACTTTTACAAACACTTAAAATAAGGGTTGTGTTTCTTACCCTGGCGTGATGTTTTGATAACCATGTAAATCTCTCTCGGACAAGGTGACTTTTATGAGGTTACACTCTCCTGGCGAATGTCCCGCAAAATCATCCTTTTGTCCCGCATTTGGGTATTTTTTTAAAAGTGGTCACCCTAGTGCATGGGTGTCAAACTCATTCCATGGAGGGCCTAGTGTCAGTTGTTTTTTGTTTTTTTTCCCTTCTCAATTAAGACCTAGACAACCAGGTGAGGGGAGTTCCTTACAAATTAGTGACCTTAATTCATTAATTAAATACAAGGGAGGAATGAAAACCTGCAGACAATTGGCCATCTGTGGAAAGAATTAGATTATTCTGCAAGCTGTCAATCAGGGCTCTCCAACCCGATTCCTGAAGAGCTTGATTTTCGAGCCAACCCTAATCTAGCACACTTAATTATCTAAATCAGATTACTTACAACCTGAGGTGAAAGTAAGGCAGTATGGTCCCTTACTGCATCCCTGCAAAATAAATATTGTGGGTATGCTGTACCGGTAAAACATGAGCCTATCACAATAATGAAAACAAAATGTCAAGAAAACTGTAGGCTATTACATCATTATTTATCATTACCATGTGTCAGAGACATGAAAAATGAGTGAATGGACTTGAAAACGGGTGGTAAGCCTGTAGCTTACACTCCAAAATGTGATTGTGCGATGAGAACACTAACATTTTTCCAAGGCAGAGATGATTGTCAGAGGCGCGCGGACAGCAGTGGCAGCATTAATTCTAGCATAATGTCAATTGCCAAATACGTTTTGGTCTTTTCTGTAACAGATGTCTCTTTCCATTCACCACTGTTTGGAGGCTGAAAATATGTTGCGAGTGGATGAACTTGCACTGTAAAAAATGCCATGTAATTTTACAGTAAATATTATACTGTATCTTACTGTAATCATAATACAACAATTTACTTAACACAAATTTTTTTTGTTCAATCATCTGCACAATTGCTGTGAAATCTATTTACAGTAAAAATATGTAATTTTATATCTACTGTATTTTTACTGCAACTTAGTTAGCAGTAGGTTACTGTAGATTCACAGGATAAATAATACAGTAAACTCTTGTAATTTATTACATTTACTGTCATTTTAATGCAACTCAGTTGCCAGTAAATTACAATAATTTCACAGGATTAATACTACAGTAAAATCTTGTAATTTAAAAACAAAAACATATTTGACCATAGTACACAGTTTGACTAGGCTACTGATATTGCCTGGGGTTGTTCGGCATGCAAAATGACTGCCAACACAGTTCCATTTGAAGAAGAGGGGAAAAAAGTGAACCAGCGATTTGTAATGTTTGAATTGATTTTCTGACCGACTAATGCTACATTTGGACTGGTTTGGGGTCCCGCAGACCAATGAACTTGTATCTTAAACATTTGAACCAGGGTTACATCCCTAATAACCAGTGTAGAAACATACCAATAAACTTGTTCTTCAACAACACCGCCTAGCCAACCTATAAGGGGTGGGGTGAAATATTAGACCGAGTTGTATCATCAAATCGAGGAATAGGAATGGTAGTGGTAAAATAAAAAAAAATTGGTGCCGGAACTGTTCCTGACAGCTCCTTGAACCGTTCCATCGGTTCACAGTCTATCGTCTTTTTCAAAAGGGTTAACACGTAGAGTAATAGTGCCACGTTTTTTCTCCACAACTGTTCCAGACTTTCTGCTCATCACCTTCCCAGAAGCCACCTTGGAGCCCATGTGTGGACTGATGCCCATGAAGCCTCTAAAACAATTAAACAGAGAAAAAGAGGGAGAACAATTGAATAGATGTAAGCAATAGGTGTGTGCATTCATCAGAGGCCCCATCAGAAACTGCCTCTAGGTAGAGGTCGAGTTGGTGTAAGAGGCCTGAGTAGGTGTACTTAATATCTGGAATTAATGTCTGTCTGGCCTATCAGAGAGCAAGGTGGAGCAACAACCACAATTCCTAAAACCAATGAAATGCCTAAAACCATATATCAACACCATCCATGCAGGGTACAGTGCTGCACAAATCCCGAACACTTTTGAATCACAGTACTAAACCCAACTATCTGCAAGTTAGTGAATAGGAGGCCCAGTATGCTGCCTACAGCTATATACAGTGCATTCAGAAAGTATTCCGACCTTTCCCTTTTCCCACATTTTGTTACGTTACAGCCTTATTTTAAAATTGATTAACTAAAAAAATGTTCCTCATCAATCTACACACAATACCCTATATTGATGAAGTGAAAACAGGTTTTTAGACATTTTTACACATTTATTACAAATAAAAAACAGAAATACCATATTTACACAAGTATTTAGACCCTTTGCTATGAGACTCGAAATTGAGCTCCGGTGCATCCTGTTTCCATTGATCATCCTTGAGATGTTTCTACAACTTGATAGGTCCACCTGTTGTAAATTCAATTGATTGGTCATGATTTGGAAAGGCACACACCTGTCAATATAAGGTCACACAGTTGACAGTGCATGTCAGAGCAAAAAACAAGCCATGAAGTCGAAGAAATTGTCCGTAGAGCTCCGAGACAGGATTGTGTCGAGGAACAGATCTGGGGAAGGGTACAATAAACCTGTTTTTGCTTTGTCATTATGGGGTATTGTGTGTAGATTGATGAGGGGAAAAATGATTTAATCCATTTTAGAATAAGGCTGTAATGTAACAAAATGTGGAAAAAGTCAAGGGATCTGAATACTTTTGGAATGCACTGTATACAGGCACTCCAACTCTGAATTTTTGCCCTATAATTGGCAGAAGTGCTGATCTGATTTGTCTGTGTAAACCAAACATAAATGAGTTGGCTTGAGTCTTAGATTACCTTTGAACAAACTCAAGTGTGCATATGAGGCCTCCTCTAGCTACTGTAGATTGAAGTTATAGTAGCTTGCGAAGAACTCGCAAGCTACTATAACTCCCGTACGGGCTCGGGAGAGACTAAGGTTGAAAGTCCCATTCACAAAGTTGGTATGAGACAGTATCCAGGCTGTGGGTTTCATCATCTCTCCTGAAATATATCATCTTTCCAATATATACATTTTTCCACTAACCACCCCTCTCATATTTAGCTCGTCAATGGGTGCTGTTGGAGAGACGCAGCACTGTGGTGTTCTACCAACGTTCCATCAAATTCATTTTTTTGTTTTGTTTTTTTGTTTGAATTTTACCCCTTTTTCTCCCCAATTACGTGGTATCCAATTGTTTAGTAGTTACTATCTTGTCTCATCGCTACAACTCCCGTACGGGCTCGGGAGAGACGAAGGTTGAAAGTCTTCGCTTACACAACTCAACCAAGCCGCACTGCTTCTTAAAACAGCACGCATCCAACCCGGAAGCCAGCCGCACCAATGTGTCGGAGGAAACACTGTGCACCTGGAAGCCTTGGTTAGCGTGCACTGCGCCCGGCCCGCCACAGGATATGTGGCGATGAGACAAGGATATCCCTACCGGCCAAGCCCTCCCTAACCCGGACGACGCTAGGCCAATTGTGCATCGAGACACGGACCTCCCGGTCGCGACAGAGCCTGGGTGCGAACCCAGAGTCTCTCAGCGCCCTTAACCACTGCGCCACCCGGAAGGCCCCCCATCAAATTAATTGAACATAAATTATGGAGCGTACGGTAGAAAGATAAGTAGCCTGTGGGGGTTTTCTGTAGCTCATAGACTGGAGACCAAATGTATTACAATGTCATGAGACAGACACGTTTTCAATTATTTACTTATGAATGGAGAGAGAGAGTATGGGAGAAAGTCAACTACGGTACACTGAACAAAAATATAAACGCATCATGTAAAGTGCTGGTCTCATTTTTCATTAGATGAAATAAAAGATCCCAGAAATGTTCCATATGCACAAAAAGTTTATTTCTCAAAAATGTTGTCACAAATTTGTTTACGTCTCTGTTTGTGAGCATTTCTCCTTTTCCAAGATAATCCATCCACCCAACAGGTGTGGTATATCAAGATGCTGATTAAACAGCATGATCATTACACAGGTGCACTTTTGTGCTGGGGACAATAAAGGCCACTCTAAAATGTGCAGTTTTGTTTCACAACAAAATGCCACAGATGTGTCAAGTTTTGAGAGAGTGTGCAATTGGCATGCTGACTGCAGGAATTTCCACCAGAGCTGTTGCCAGAGAATTAAATGTTCATTATTTTTACCATAAGCCGCCTCCAATGTTGTTTTAGAGAATTTGGCAGTACGTCCAACCAGCCTCACAACCGCAGACTACGTGTATGGCGTTGGTTGGGCGAGCGGTTTGATGTAAATGTTGTGAACAGGGTGCCACATGGTGGCGGTGGGGTTATGGTATGGGCAGGCAGGCATAAGCTACAGACAATTGCTATTTATTGATGGCATTATAATGCACCGAGATACCATGACGAGATCCTGAGGCCCATTGTCGTGCCATTCATCCACCGCCATCACCTAATGTTTCAGCATGATAATGCACACCCCATGTCACAAGGATCTGTACACAATTCCTGGAAGTTGAAAATTTCCCAGTTCTTCAATGGCCTGCATACTCACTAGACATGTCACCCATTGAGCAGGTTTGGGATGTTCTGAATGGACATGTAAGACAGCGTTTTCCAGTTTCCGCCAATATCCAGCAACTTCACACCGCTATTGAGGAGGAGTGGGACAACATTCCACAGGCCACAATCAACATCCTGATCGACTCTATGCGAAGGAGATGTGTTGCGCTGCATGAGGCAAATGGTAGTCACATCAGATCCATGCCTCTACCTTTTTTATGGTATGCATATCTGTATTCCCAGTCAAATCAAATCAAATCTAATTTATTTATATAGCCCTTCGTACATCAGCTGATATCTCAAAGTGCTGTACAGAAACCCAGCCTAAAACCCCAAACAGCAAGCAAGGTGTAGAAGCACGGTGGCTAGGAAAAACTCCTTAGAAAGGCCAAAACCTAGGAAGAAACCTAGAGAGGAGCCAGGCTATGTGGGGTGGCCAGTCCTCTTCTGGCTGTGCCAGGTGAAGATTATAACAGAACATGGCCAAGATCTTCAAATGTTCATAAATGACCAGCATGGTCCAATAATAATAAGGCAGAACAGTTGAAACTGGAGCAGCAACACGGCCAGGTGGACTGGGGACAGCAAGGAGTCATCATGTCAGGTAGTCCTGGGGCATGGTCCTAGGGCTCAGGTCCTCCGAGAGAGAGAAAGAAAGAGAGAAGGAGATGAATTAGAGAACGCACACTTAGATTCACACAGGACACCGAATAGGACAGGAGAAGTACTCCAGATATAACAAACTGACCCTAGCCCCCCGACACATAAACTACTGCAGCATAAATACTGGAGGCTGAGACAGGAGGGGTCAGGAGACACTGTGGGGGGGACCCAGTCATGTGAAATCCATAGATTAAGGCAATAATGAAGTTATTTCAATTCACTGATTTCCTTATATGTAAAAAGCTCAGTAAAAGCTTGGAAATTGTTGGATGTTGTGTTTAGATTTTTTTTCAGTACAAAAAGGCAAGCGGGCAGACAATAGCTTAAGAGCGGCTGAGGCATAATTAAAGAGAGGTGGACAGCAAATGGTGCTGAATTTAATTGATTTAAACAGTTGTCTTCATTTTTATATTCATTTGCTCATTCATTCATTCATTTACTATATTGGAGCCTATTTCTTCCCATTAAAGAAAATAAATAAACCTCTTTTGACAGACCCAATTATGCTATCCATAGATTTGTCAGTATAACCAAATCGACCTAAACACTCCTTAAATATTTAATTTTTCCTTTATTTAACCAGGCAAGTCAGTTAAGAACATATTCTTATTTTCAATGACGGTCTGGGAACAGTGGGTTAACTGCCTGTTCAGGGGCAGAACGACAGATTTGTACCTTGTCAGCTCGGGGGTTTGAACTCGAAACCTTCCGGTTACTAGTCCAACGCTCTAACCACTAGGTTACGCTGCCGCCCCACACCGCTATTGAGGAGGAGCTCTATGCCTGGGAAGGGCTTTGTGTGTTTGGTTAAAACCAGAGCTCAAATTGAGTACCTTTTGTTATTAAAGAAAATTGCAAAAATGATACCTATTTTTAGCTTTATATTTTGAATTAAATAAAGATAAGCAATGTTATAACACTTAACTTCGTGATGCATTATTCTAGAAACCAGCTTTAAAATTCTCACAAAATATGTGACTCATGCATATGGATATATTGATTTCTCGCTATGACATTCTGAAGCTGAGCTGCAGCCTTTAATATTAGAGGTAAAATGTACTTTGCTATCCCTATTAATTGAACTTTTTACTTTCTGAGAAGTGAAAATGTTTAATACCAGGCAGTTTATAGGGAAACACGTATGTTGTTAGGTTAAACAATGAACGAGTAGCCAGCAGTTGAAGCTTAAATTGTTCTGCCTCGGTGGAACCTCTGTCTGGGTGGAAAGGTAACTTTTGAAAGTGCCATGTTAAGATTGATAAGAATGTCTAATATTTGCAAACTGCAAACGTTTCGTTGCAAACAAGACACTGGTTTGACATTGGAGAAATATGGTAAATATGCATATTACTCCGTCAATTCTTGCCTGAAACTTCCATTTCCATTATCCACCTTTCTTTTGAGACCTTTTCATACTATATTTTCTCTTGATTGCAAGCAATCAATGCACAAATAAATGAATAATAAATACATTTTATCAGTGGAATCAGTTCGAAAATATTAGGATGTGTTATTGACATGATTATATAGCCTACTAACCAGATGTGTAAAAATGAAGTGTTTAATTTGCCAATGAATTGGGCCACTATTATATTCTGTCGACTATTAGCTGACACATTTTTTTTTATCCAAAGCCAAACCTATGACCGACTGCTGTTGTACACTAGCCTATTCTGGATATTATGGATAAGAGCAGGAATGTTTTGTATTTGTCAAGCATCGATCATCATGTCACCAGAATAAGACACTCGGCATTTATTGGAAAGTAGCATCAAGCTCATATCGTGCATTTTCACCACCCTGCGAAGTTCTTCCAAATGTGCTTCCTCTGGAGCCTAACAAACTGCATGGTCTCCCTTGTCGTAGTGGGAGGACCACACAACATGTCATTGCGTGACTCCCAAATAGACTTCGATATGATTGTTATTATAGGCTATCAATATTTGCGCATAAAGGCGTTTCTACAGCCATTTCTCGCATAATTAATTTGACAACGCAAAAACATGTCGAAACCATACATTATCTGTTAGCATTTATACAATTGTATCAAACCGCCATACAAAAATTCCTCACGTGGTTTTATTTTCGTAGACAGATTTTGGGCGGAGTAAAACCTCTCGCTTCGCCTCTTCCTTCCTTTCTAGTTTGGATCAACACTTCCGGAACACTTTCATATCAGTGGAGGCGAACTGAACAGGGTTCTGGGAGGCATAGCTTGACATAACCTTAGCCAAATTGACATCTCGACCTTGTTTCTGGCGTAATTGTTACTACACAAACGGGAAATAAATGACTAAATGCACTCAGGATCACATTGAAAGTAAGTTTATATTTCCACAAACCTCGCAAGATAACATTGACTAATAGCTAAAGCTAGTCCACTAACCGCTGCATTTCTGAACGACGCCGGCTAGGCTAGGTTTAGCAGCTAGCTAGCTAGCTATCTAACAACTTAATGCCCTGAACTAAAGACAGTGTCTGGACTATTAGCTACCTTTAGCCAGCTAGCTAACGAACTACCTAGACAACATTTTGACCACACAGGGAATGCATCTTGGTTTCACTGTTTTTGTTTGTGTGGTGCCGACAGTGCATGGAATTGGGAGTGTTTGTTGCCAGTCAAGTGCGAGTTTCCGTCATTAGTTAATTAACTAGCTAGCTATATCGTTTATGGGCTAATAGCTAACATTTAGTGATTCGTTTTGTTCTAATAAGTAAAACTGAGAGTCGCTAGTTTACTAGTTAGGTCCAGTATCTGTCCCGTTACTCAAAACCTTGTCAGAACCAAACTAGCCAGGTGTCTTGAGTTGAGCATTTCAGCCAAACAATATTCGTCTTTCCAGCGAACTAATCCAACCCTTCCTGAAGTAGTATGCAACCTACGTTAGCTAACTGGCTATGCTATCTAGATCATATTAACGTTATGGTCCTTGATTCTGTCCATAAGTTAAGGGTGCAAGTAGTTGAGGCTCGTCATAAAATGTACAATAACTTTTCAATGGCTTGTCCAGGTGGCCTAGCCACATCCTCCTTGAAGATGGGACGCTTATAATAGAGGCTATCTCGTGAAATAACTTTAAGTAAGAATTTGGTTTAAAAAAATATTATAGTTTAATATACTCTGCTGGTTCGTTGTTGTGTTGGTCCTGTTTGGGTTGGAATTTAAGACAGGAAAGTATCAGGCTATATATAACAAGTTGACGATCTATGGAACACAGAACTCCTTGCCAAACAGTGGCTGAATTGTTACTGAGTGGGCTATCCTGGCTAAATAAATCAAATGACATGAGCTAAAAAAAAGTCAGTCCCATCTCCTGCAGTACCTGCGGTGTGTTACAGGGACCACCTGCCAGCAGTCTTAACAAATTCAAGATGTAGAATCGTGGACCGCTGTCGTCAATGGTTTCACACCCTTCAGTGTGCCAATCCAAAAACTAAACTAAAGCTTGGGCAGTATGTTCCAATGAGTCTAAAATATGAAGACAATCTAGTCAGCCCTACCCGGTCAGATCAAACCTCTAGCAGCATAGTTAGCTAGCTTGCACTGGAGATTGATCCAATGGTCCATTCAAAGCATGGAACATTTTATTTTTTTTACAACCTTTACTTGCCGTTCTTCACTTGGAAGGCACAGGTGTGGATTAACATTTTTTTGCGGAATATTCTCTGTGTATCAGAGTTTCACCAACAACTGGAAACCAACATTTTACAAGACACTACATCGAATGTAGAAAGTACAAGCAAGTAGGCTAAAGGTTGGTTGAAAATAAATGTACCATGCTTTAAATGTACCATCGGGTCTACCTTAAGTACATGGCACGCTAGTTAACTATGCTGCTGGAGGTTCGATTCTGATCGGCTAGTCAGAGACCATTGGTGGCAGTCCTGCATCTTTCTGTAGCTTTGAAGAGATGATTTAACATTGGCTGTTTTTTTCTATTAGTTTAGGCCTGTGTCCAGGTTGTTTTATCCAGACAAAATTACTCCTGCTTTATTTAAATTTACTCTTGAGGATTTCCCAACCTTTCTGCCTGTTTCCAGAGTGATAAACTTGGTGAGCAGGTGTTCATTTTTTTGTTTTTCTTCACTGCATGTTCTTGACTCCATGGTAACACAGGGCTGTCCATGTTACATCACTGTGTAGCAGGGGTTTATCATAGCTGAATTTCCTTTGAAACATTCTTTGTAAGCCATAATGCTCTTTAGGCCTAACCTATATTCCAGAGCCTACAGTAAGGTTTAAAATGACACCAAAACTTGCACTATACCATCAGATACTGTCTTAAAGGAGCCCTGTGAAGGCTCAAATTGAACAGGACATTTCCTTTTTTTGGTAAGGTATGAACAACCTGTTTGTATTTCTGTTAATTTGTCATAGTTTGAGCTGTCCATTGTGTAACATGTTTGGCAACATAAGAACTTCACTCCTTGACGGTGTGACATTGTTTCATTTGATTAAATGCTGCGAATGGAAAGAATACACAGGTCACTATAAAAAATAAAGTTGTTAGCTATTCAGACAGAGTGAGAATGTATTTGAAGCACACACATCAAGCAACAACCAGTGTTATCAGCAGTGTATTGGCTACTGTGTCATTCCACACATTATAGTGTACCACATTATGATTCATAGCACCCATAAAACCTAGTGGTCAAACATGGAAATGGTTACAATCGTTTTTCCACCATTCATGTTTCCCATAGGGGATTTTGGAAACACTTAAAATAAGGGCTGTGTTTTGTGTAGGCATGATGTTTTGAGAACTGCAAATATCTCTAGGACAAGGTGACTTTTATCAACATATTTGCCTGTATTTTCCTGCAAAAAATGAAACTAATGTGGCTATCTTAAAGAACTACAAATACCATGATCTAATGTTAGCTAAATGTAGTAATTAATAAATTGCCTCAGTCTCTTTAAATGGACAATACCTGTTTGCAAATGTGTCAGCTAGAGTTGACGTGCAGGGATTTGTCGTCTTGCATCATGTCTACATTAATGCTAATTATAATTTTCGAATCAGAATAAATAAGTTGAATATATTGACAAGTCACCATGTCCAATAGGGATCAACGTGGTTATCAAAATGTCACACCAGGGTAAGCCTACATGAAACACCTCCCAAAGTGTTTGTAAAATCCCATATGGGAAAAATAAATGTTGGTAAAATGACTGGAACCATTTCCATATTTGACCTCTAGGTTTTATGCGTATTATGACACACTGTGGGGCTCTATAGTAGGCTTAGCCATGAAGTGGGCGAGGTGCACAGAGCTGGACTTCGCATAACAGGAGCTACGCAGAATCCCTTCAGGGAGGAGGGAACGTTCCACTAGTTCTGAAGTGGGAATATGTGAGGGTAGTGTGAGTCACTGCAGGCGTGAGACACACACACAAACATTCTCTATTGAAACACCAGCTTTTGTCACAATGACATGTAAAAGACCTATTTGTCACAATGACATGTAAAAAAACAGCCTATTTTCATTGGGCAGTAACTGGATTGAAGTGTAAAAACCCCTCCATCCACAGCCTTTTCACTCCATAGAACTAGGAAGGCATCAGTGAACCTGAAACTGCAATGAAATCCTAGAATGTCTTGAATTAGTGCACATGGAACATGACCACTCTGAAAACAATCCATAAATAAATAGGCCTGTCAAACATACCGTATGTCTAAATTCATTATTTTCCCTGATAATTTCCTCCAGTATTGGACTGTGTTCATGGCACTGCCTTTTTGCTAAAGTTATCCTCCACATTGCTGGCATTTCTTGTAGTGTGAATGGTCTGAAATGTAGTAAACTGGAAGGAGAGGCGATATAATAGTGTCTTGTTCATCTCGTGTTTCTAACGGTTTATATCTGCCTCCCCTCACTTGACTGGTGAATCCCATCTCAGTTTTACAGGTTTCAATTATTCATGAAGCCCCTCTATACCGAGTGCCTTTGTCTGATATTGCGTCCATTCTCTGTGACCCCAGGTCTGATTGGATGCAGCGCGTCAAGGGTTATTTGCACCGATTTGATCGATGTGCCAGACTAACCCGTTTCCATCAATACTCTTCATGGACAATGGAGGGAAAATGCTTTGCTGGGCAGTCACTGTCAGATGTAGTCTGAGCACGCAGATTGGTTTAGATTGAGAAAAGGGTCTCTAAACCAGCCTTGTAACAAACTATGGCCTTAGTGAAACAGTCAACGGTTTGAAGGTCTTGCATCTAGTTTTGTGCTTCCTGAACCCTATCTTTGTCTTTTGATAGCCATCTCATAGTGACTGCTTTTTTCCCCTCTGTATCACTTCTCCTCTGTGAATAGAAACTCTTTGATCCAAGCGCAGGAAATCTCTCATAGGAAGCTGGCCTAATTTGTGAGATCCCATGTCACTCGGCTGAATAACAAACCATATTGTGGAGTACATTGACATATCCCTAGCACCAAGGCCCTCTCCTGCCATTGTCAGAGGGAGATGGAGGAGACAATTGTAGGAAATGAAGGGGGATCTGAAGACATTGATTTTCTTCCATGACTTTCTATAATGAATTATTAACCAAATGCTTAATGTTTTCTGCAGGTTGGTGAGACCTGTCCTGCTATGTTTCATTTTGGTCTAGTAGTGGCAAATATATCATATACCATCATGATTACTGAGGCAAGGTCATTTCCCCAAAATGTGTGATGTAGTCTTAAATGTGTTAATGTATGGGAAATGATTGATTCACCAAGTATGTAGGCCTATCCACTATAATGGTTGTAGTTTAGTTAATAGCCTAAACTCTCACTGTGTAGGTAGTACAGTATATAGGTAGCCTACGTATGTCTATTAGTTACAAATATGGTATGTTTTCTAAAAGGTCACATGTGAATAATGTTTGGCTATATTCATGGCAGTAATATCCCTCACATTAGTGCCACGGTCCTATAAGTTTGCCTCCACAGACCAAAAATACACAGGGTCTGTGTCACTTTGACAAGGTCACGAGTGCATATATTTAGAACACAGTTCCTGGTTTGTAGTTGTAACTTGTTGTCAAGGTGCACGATCTGCAGTTGAATGCTAAGGCTAATGTTTACAGCATTAAAGAAATCCTATTCATTTTGAGCCAAAGTGCAGTTTGAAACTGCACTTATCTCTGGAGAAACCACTCTTACATGGAAAATTAATAGGAACAGGAAACACAAAATGATTTGTAACAAATGTGAGATTTTCAGCTTAAACATTTTAAACTCTGCAAATCAAATTTTATTTGTCACATAAACATATTGAGCAGATGTTATTGCGGGTGTAGCGACATGCTTGTATTCCTAGCTCCAACAGTGCAGTAGTATCTAAAAACAATACACATGAATTAAGAAATATATAAATATTGGATTAAGTTGTGGCATTGACTAAAGTACAGTAGAATAGAATACAGCATATACATATGAGATGAGTAAAGCAGTATGTAAACATTATTAAAGTGACCAGTGACTGTAAATAGGGCAGCAGCCTCTAAGGTGCAGGGTTGCGTAACCGGGTGGAAGCCAGCTGGTGATGGGTATTTAACAGTCTGATGTCCTTGAGATAGAAGCTGTTTTTCAGTCTCTCGTTCCCAGCTTTGATGCACCTGTACTGACCTCGCATTCTGGATGATAGCGGGTTGAACCGGCTGTGGCTCTGGTGGTTGTGCTTGATGGTTTTTTTTGGCATTCCTGTGACATTGGGTGCTGTAGGTGTCCTGGAGGGCAGGTAGCTTCCCACCGGTGATGTGTTGGGCAGACCGCACCACTCTCTGGAGAGCCCTGCGGTTGCGGGCCATGCAGTTGTCGTACCAGGCAGAGATACAGCCTGTTAGGATGCTCTCAATTATGCTTCTGTAAAAGTTTTAGCGTTTTACTCCTTATTCACCACACTGTCTGTGTGGGTGAACTTTTTCAGATTGTCAGTGATGTGTACGCCTAGGAACTTGACGCTTTCCACCCTCTTCACTGCGGTCCCTTCGATATGGATAGGGGCGTGCTCCCTCTGCTGTTTCCTGAAGTCCACGATCAGCGCCTTTGTTTTGTTGAGTAAGAGGTTATTTTCCTGACACCACACTCTGAGAGCTCTCACCTCCCCCCGGGTAGGCTGTCATTGTTAGTAATCAGGCCTACTACTGTTGCGTCGTCTGCAAACTTGATCAATGAGTTTAAGGCATGCGTCGGCCACGCAGTCATGGGTGAAAAGGGAGTACGGGGGGGCTGAGCTGAGCACGCACCCTTGTGGGGCCCCTGTGTTGAGGATCAGTGAAGTGGAGGTGTTTCCTACCTTCACCACTTGGGGAAGACTCATCAGGAAGTCCAGGACCCAGTTGCATACAGTGGGGTTCAGACCCAGGGCCTCAAGCATAATGATGAGCTTGGAGGGTACTATGGTGTTGAATGCCAAGCTCTAGTCAACGAGCAGCATTCTTACATAGGTATTCCTCTTGTCCAGATGAGAGGGCAGTGTTATGGCTATTGCATCATCTGTGGATCTATTGGGGTGGTAAGCAAAT
The DNA here is from genome assembly GCF_023373465.1 of Oncorhynchus keta. Taxonomy (NCBI): domain Eukaryota; kingdom Metazoa; phylum Chordata; class Actinopteri; order Salmoniformes; family Salmonidae; genus Oncorhynchus; species Oncorhynchus keta. The sequence continues at coordinate 36,093,840 of NC_068437.1, forward strand.
TGAAGTGGGTCTAGGGTGTAAGGTAGAGCTGATATGATCCTTGACTAGCCTCTCAAAGCTGACAGAAGTGATGATGACAGAAGTGAGTGTTATGGGGCAATAGTCATTAGGTTCAGTTACCTTATGTTCCTGTACCCAAGAAAGCAATGGTGGACATCTTGAAGCAAGTGGGGACAGCAGACTGGGATAGGGAGTGATTGAATATGTCCGTAAACTATCCAGCCAGCTAGTCTGCACACGCTCTGAGGATGTAGCTAGGGATGCCGTCAGGGCCGGCAGCCTTGCGAGGGTTAATACGCTTAAATGTCTTACTCATGTCGGCCACGGAGAAGGAGAGCCCACAGCGGTGCCACTGCGTTATCCTCGATGCGTGCGAAATTGATGTTTAGCTTGTCCGGAAGCAAGACGGTGGTGTACGACGTGGCTGGTTTCCCCTTTATAATCCGGGATTGTCTGTATATCATGCCACATACGTCTCGTGGTTTAACAGTTGAATTGTGACTCCACTTAGTCTCTATACTGACATTTTGCCTGTGATTGCCTTACGGAGTGAATAACTACACTGTTTGTATTCGACCATATTCCCAGTCACCTTGCCATGGTTAAATGCGGTGGTTTGCGCTTTCAGTTTTGTGCGAATGCTGCCATCTATCCGCTGTTTCTGGTTTGGTTTGAGTACACTTCCTGATGAACTCCGTCACCATATCCGTGTATTCGTCAATGTTATTCTGAGGCTACCCGGAACATTTCACAGTCCGCGTGATCAAAACAATCTTGGCGCATGGATTCTGCTTGGTCAGACCAGTGTTGAATAAACCTTAGCACAGGTACTTCCTGTTTGAATTTCTGCCTATAGGAAGGGAGTAGCAAAGTAGAATCGTGATCAGATTTGTGGAAGGGACTGCAGGGGAGGGCCTTGTAGGCATTTTGAAAAGTTGAGTAGCAGTGGTCCAATATTTAGCCAGCGTGAGTACTACAGTCAATGTGTTGGTTCCCTGTGTTGCCATAAACCCAGGCCACAGCCCCTGCAGGCCACAGCAGGGGGGGCTGATAAAGTAACCCCTGCATGTAATCTGAGATTTATGAGACTGATTTTGAATTTGGTAATATTTGTCTTGTGAGTCACATCATTCGTATCGAGATGGCTGTCAAACATGTTGTGAAGACAATTGATACTGTGGGAGTCATGAAATATTTATGGAGCCACCTCTTGAAATTTGCTAAATTATTAAATGTATTACATTTTTGTGTGTGCAGAAAACATAATAATATTGCAAACATGTCGCCCTAGGATGGGGTTAAGTCTTAGGCCTGTGTAAAGTGGCCTATGTGAAAAACTTGTGAATAGTGCAGGATGGCACATCTGAACTGTCCAGCAAGCTTGTCAAACTGGGGAATACCATGGTGCTCTGGGAAAAAGTATTTTGAAAGTATAAATTAAGGACTCTCCTGTAGATATACTGTGGTAAACAATATAGTTGAAGTGGTCAGAATATATATTTTTTTGTGGAGTTCTTTTATCCTGCTGTGGGGTTGTCATGGGTTATCAATACCTAGTCACTGCATGGTTCATCTCAGCAGGAAAATTAAATTAGACTATTTCTGACATTTCCTTTCCCCTCGTTTCCAGGATACCTGTGAAAGCTCTTGCTTCCCACCCAAATGTCAAGGTCACAGTGACCGGGGCGGGCGGAGGCAGAGCCGTTGCCCCGGCCCCTTTGCCCAGCTGCAGAGCAGCCCCTGTCAGGGAGCACATCCTCCCATTCCAGTCCTCTGGGTGGCACCTCGAGCCATGGAGCACTCACGGGAGAAAGAGAGTGAGAGACCTGCACGCAGCAACAAGGCAGGTCAGGGGCGCAGCGGGCACTCGCGCCCCTCGGGATCAGGCTCCTCCGGAGTGCTCATGGTGGGGCCCAACTTCCGTGTGGGCAAGAAGATCGGCTGTGGTAACTTTGGAGAGCTGAAGTTAGGTAAGAACAGCCTAACCCTTTAAATAATATATTTGGAGTGTTTGAAAACGACAATACAGTATGCTGGATGTGTGAACATTTGTTTAAAGCTGAAAATATTGGGCCTTGACTATGTTCTACTCCTCTTGGAAATGTGAAACCTTGTTCACTGATATTCCTAGTTCCCTCTCCACCTTCACTATCAAATTGTACATGGGGCTTAACTGTGTACACTGTTAATCTTACCATATCTCGACATGATGAATCAAATTGGATGCATTGACGGCATCATAATGAGTTCAGGCCCCAGCTAATCTGCCATGGCTGTAGACACCTGAATGGACACCCAGATTACATTGGCAGCAAATATGTATTTAATTTTCATTATGGATATTAACTTTGAGAGCTGAATGTCTATCCCCCTGCACCTCCATCTAAGATATCTGGGTTGTCTAATAACTATCTTCTCCAGGTAGGACAGTGAGGAGCATTAAGTCATATGAAATGACTGAGCTATAGCCAGAAAGCTCAGGCTTTACTGTTTGTACTGAAATGTCTCTGTCCTGAAACTGGTTGAGATACTAAGATTTGCCTTTCCTCTGCTCTGCTGCCACCCACATGGAAAATAGTCCGGGAGGGGGTGGGCGAGAGAATAGCTTTTCTCTGGTATCCTCCATGCATGCACTGCTGAAGTTCGGAGGCCTATTGTTTGCCTATGGCATTGTCACTCAGCATGAGTGTGGCTGGGTTCCATAGGCTCATAGACTCACTTTTGAGGGATTTAATAAAGGCCTTAACTCTCCTGACATTTAAAAAGCCTACAGGTTGTAAGACATCTTAACATTTTATGTAAATACTTAATGACTTAGGAGGGAGTTGTTATTCAGTCCTGTGTTGTCTTTTGACGTAAATTGAATCAAATTTGACTTTGTTATAGAAATGGGCGATATGGACAAAAATCCATATTGTGATACATTTCCTTATGTTATAATGATAAATAGAATGTTAAGTTTCTAACATTAATGTGCACCAGTTCTTTTTTTAAATTTTATGATCCTTTAATCTACTACTACTAGTTGTAGTTGGTTGTAGCCATCAATTGTCCCATTAACAATCACCGATATTAGCGAACTAATTTCAAACTTTGCATTTCACTAGTGTAGGCCACTTATCATAATGAACAATATCAGCTAATTTCCTGCGATAAGTGATCGGTATGGTCTGTGTCGATACATTTTTGGTTTATCGTCCTAATTCTACTTTGTTAATCAAGGGACCTCACAACAAATTGCTGGAATTTCAACATTGAACATTGAACTATCTCAATGTTCAAGCAGAGGATTGTGTTTGTTTTGAATAGAACATGTCACAAGGTGTCTTCATTGAGCCGGTGCTAACCATAAAATAAGCCTCCATGATGTGTACACTAAACCTTTGACCTTTTTAGTCAGGAATCTCAAAATATTAGTGGTCCATTTCAAAATGCAAAATTTAACTTTATGTAGTATTTTAAGTAAACTACTTGAATCCTACAATTATATATGTTCTCCCACTGTCCTATGTATTACCCCACACTTATACAAATATAATTTCACTGCTCTGCGCAGGATCATTGCATCCAAACACAAGCCTTGTTGTTCTCACTTTCCTACCTAGTGTCACACTGTTGGCGTCAGCACTTTCATTCTCAGCTTGCCCCGCAAATGTGCTGAGTTTCACATGCCTGCAAGGGGATTTATGCTGCACTTCTCTCATATGACACCTTTTGTATTGCAATATCACAGCAGGGGTCGGCAAAAGGCAGCCCAGGGACAAAATTGTGGGCCCCCAAAGTAAAGTAGAGTTAAATTAATAGGAGGGATTTATTTTTTGGGGTCAAGTTCCTGGTGATTTGTCTTTTATCTAAAATGAGTTTCATTCAGGAAATCTGTTCACCAAGTATTCCCACGAATGAGACATACAATGCCTTAAAGTGTGCACCCCTTGACTTTTTAGTTGTTAGTCTGAATTTTAAAAGTATTCAATTTAGATTTTTTTTTCACTGGCCTACACACAATACCCCATAATGTTAGTGGAATTGTTTTTATTATGAATTAACAAAGAAAAGCTGAAATGTCTTGTCAAGTATTCAACCTCTTTGTTATGGCAAGCCTAAATAAGTTCAAGATTAAACATTTGCATAACAATTCACTTAAATTGCATAGACTCTGTATGCAATAATAGTGTTGAATGTGGCTTTTGAATGACATTGAATATCCCTTTGAGCATGGTGAAGTTATTAATTACACTTTGGATGGTGTGTCAATACACCCAGTCACTACAAAGATACAGGTGTCCTTCCCAGCTCAGTTGCAGGAGAGGAGGGAAACTGCTTGGGGATTTTCCCATGAGGCCGGAAACTGCTTGGGGATTTTCCCATGAGGCCAGTGGTAACTTTTAAACAGAGATTAATGGCTGTGATGGGAGAGCTGAGGATGGCTCAACATTGTAGTTACTCCACAATACTAACCTAATTGTCAGATTTAAAAGGAAGCCTGTACATAATAAAAATATTCTAAAATATGCATCCTGTTTGCAGTAAGGTATTGAGTTAAAACTGCAAAAAATGTGGCAAAGAAATTAACTTTATGTTCTGAATGCAAAGTATTATGTTTGGGGCAAATCCAATACAACACCTACCACACTCCATATTTTCAAGCATAGTGGTGGCTGCATCATGTTATGGTTATACTTGTGATCATTAAGGATGGGAGTTTTTCAGGATAAAAATAAATGGAATGGAGCTAAGCACAGGCAAAATGCTTTGTCAGACACTGGGAGATGAATTCAACTTTCAGCAGGACAATAACCTAAAACACAAGGCCAAATCTACACTTGAGTTGCTTTCCAAGAAGATGGTGAAATGTTCCTGATTGACTGAGTTAGTTTTGACTTAAAGCTACTTGAAAATCTGTGGCAAGATCTGAAAATAGTTGTCTATGATCAACAACCAATTTGACAAAGCTTGAATAATTTAGAAAATGATAATCGGGAAATGTCTCACAGTCCAGGTGTCCAAGGCTCTGAGAGTAACCCAGAAAGACTCACAGCTGTAATTGCTGCAAAAGGTGATTCTACAATTATTGACTGTGTGAACACTTATGTAAATTAGATTTCTGCATTTCAATATCAGTAAATGTGCAAACTTTTCTAAATACATGTTTTCACTTTCATTGTGATATTTAATCCATTTTGAATTCAGGCTGTAACACAACAATGTGGAATAAGTCAGGGGGGTGTGAGTACTTAAGGCACTGTATGTGATCGTGTCTCAATGTAATTAGGGTATACAATTACGATTTTGATATCTAAATCTATTTCTGGGCTTAGTTGTGGTCCAATTTACAGTGTGAAAATTGTTATTGTGTTCCTGCCCCCCGACCATCCTCTCCGCCAAAATTCGGCCCGCGGCTGAGTCTTGTTGTCTTCCCCTGACTTAGGAGAGAATGTATGCCTCGCTCACTCTATTACCATCAGAGATGGATCATTCGAGGAAAATGGAGGAAAAAATTACTTTTGCTTTGTTCATTCATTTGAAGTTGGTAGTTTTATGCAGGACATGCACCCAGTGATGGGCTACACGTGATGGGGTTCACAAACTGCAATACATGGCATTGCACAATAGGCATATGCAGATGCCTAATGGTGCATTAGTGGCCCCTGGTTATTTTCCTCATCTCAACTGTCCAATTCGAACGTTGTACGTCTCTGACTTTCCAGACGCTTTGTTCAGTCATCACTGTTATTTGTGAAGCATGTGTCTTCGAGACCTATGGGAGTTTAAATGGTTCCTTAAGACTCCTAAAATATTCCTTGGTGGCTGCACTGGATGTGCCATCTCGTCTCTTTGAAATAAGTTGTTTACCCAACCTTCTAATAACCCTTTTTTTTGTTATCCAGGTAAAAATCTCTACACCAATGAATATGTTGCAATAAAATTGGTAAGTATAGAGCCTTTATTAGGGTTGGGCGGTATTCTCATTTTAATATTGGCATTCTCTCACCATGGGATTTAGTACACAAGGGGGCTCCAAAAACACAAGCAAGCCTATTGGGCATCTCTTACCAGAATGCTAACAAAATAAGCACAAGTAATAGCCCATTTCCACATAGGCTGCTAGCTAAATATGCTAAAGAGTGCAAACACAAATAAGTGAATTGCAAAGACATGCAATCCAGCTCATAAAGTTATAGATGTGTAGGTAATAGCTACCGAATGTCTTTTTTGTTGAATTTGGACATTTGCAAGGCGATTTCAACGAGAGACATTGTGCAAATGAACAAAGTTTCTATGCATGCTTGTCTGAAGGAAGAACAATACTGCCTCTGGAGCAGCATGTCTACATGCTGTGTCTGAAGTCGGCAGAGTAATGGGCCTGCCTCCTCTGCTCGGAGAAGAGGGGGAGGAGCAGACGGGCCAAGAACGGACTGGAGAAAAAAACACAAGGAAATCAAGATAACAGTGGCAGCTGTACAAATAACTTATCCAAAGGGCTTTGACTTTTCAAACATGGCAGAAAGCTAACACAATATGATGCCCCGTCACCTTATTAATAAAATCACTTACTAAGATAACATGACCCCTGAGTTGAACTTGCTAACGCAGAGTTCTGTGTTGTTCATGCAGGAAAAATATATCAAATGCATAACACATACCTTTCAGCATTTTGTAAGCATAGATCTAAAATACTACTTGTTGTAATTTCTGCTCGGCATCCGACTAATTTTGTGCTTCAGTTGCGCTTCTATACTCTGAGAATTCACAAAATGGGCATTCTATTAGCAGACAGTGCTCTGACTGGTGGGTAGCTACTGTTTTCCAGTACTTTTCTCGTATTCTTCTTTGGTAAAATGCAAGATGAGCTGATTTTAAATAAACAAAACATTAGGAAATGTAGCTGGCTACATTCTTTCTATGATAGGCCTTAAAATTAGAAATATGATGGCCATGCATTGTTTTTGCAAAATTAATGTACATTTTTGTTTTATTTTTATGATGACTGCTTACCCCGGCCAAACCCTCCCCTAACCGGGACAACGCAGGGCCAATTTTGCGCCGCCCTATACTTAAGCTTCATAATGTAAAATAATGTGACTTGTGAAATGAAGAGTGCAATCTGCTTCATCTCCTAATGCATTGCACAAGTTGACTGCAGGTATTTACTTAAAGAGATGTACTGGGGGAAAAAAATAAGTTTAAACCGTATGGGAAAAACCATCCCGTTGCTATTTTCAAATACCCCGGTATACCACCCAAGCCTTATTTCTGATTATTTCCCTCATGAGATTATCCTCTTTCTAAAGTGAATTGACCCAATGAGCAGCTATCAAAATCATGATATATTTTATTTAAAAAATATTTATTTGAATAGTCAATTACATGCTAATTAATGAATTTCTGAACCTTAATTTGAAAGTGGTTTGTTTGAATGATAATTCATTTAATTAATTTTCATATTTATTGTAGGTGTAATTCATATTGTGTAGTGAATGAAAAGCCCACCTTCAAAGGAAGTGTTTCCTTTTTGTATTATTCTTCCAGGAACCAATCAAATCAAGGGCACCACAGCTGCATTTGGAGTACCGGTTTTACAAAACATTAGGCAGCACAGGTAAGACCTCCACTCTTCTATCCACCCTTCTATCTCCATCCTCTCTTCCTCTTTTCCGTCTCATTGATCACTCCTACTGACTTGAGGTCACCTCAGATTGGTTAGGTTCTGTATGAAGACTGCCCGTTCTTAAAGGGTAGGTAGCATAAACGTAACATATGGATTTGCATTAATATACTCATCAGAAGTCCCAATGCAAAGTTACACCTTCTATTTTTTTGAGTTATTACATGCAATCGATCAGAATGCCGAAGTCATGCCAGAAATTATATTTGCGAGCTGTGATGCAATTTGAGAGTACTGGTAAAGCCAGCCTATTCCCTAAATTGTAAACGGCAACAGAAATAACTTCAAATGTGTAACTTCAAATAAACAATAATTTGCAATCATGACTACTGGTTTCAATTTAATTTTCAGCCAACTTGCAAGCAAATAATTTACAAATATTGTTACAAATCAGCTTACCGTGTTGCTAGCCATCTATCCTGCTAACATTAGCCCTACTAGCCTGCTAACGTTAGCCCTAGCAGCCTTCTTGCGTTACATTAGCACTGCATGAGTCAGCCATTTGCTATCAACACCTAGCTTACAGCTACATTAAAGTAAGCCGACGCTTTGGAAATGCATAACGCCATCTAACCAGTTATCAAATAATGTTACAGGTATATGCAGTTCTTTTGGCTAGCCAGCAAAATGTAATTATTTTAGCCTGCTATCCAGCATACCCAGCTAACTTGTCTAGCTAGCCAACCACCACAGTCGACATAGCTCAGTAATGAGCCAGAGAACAACACAAACTAGTCTAGCACAGGCAGGAACCCACGGAACACAGCAAAAAAAGTAAATTGAGGCAAGACTTGACAGTTGCATTAGCTACCAAAGAAAAGCCAAGGAAAGAGGCCCTACAGAGGGAGATGCCGTTTCACCGACCGAGGGAGAGGCCGTTAATCCAATATAGTGAGGCAATAGTCCAAGAGACGGCAAAGGGGAAGAGTCAACAACGACAATTGAAGGAAGACTCCAGGCAGATGGTAATGATCACAACAGCACAGTCAGTCAGCTACTGTAGCACACTAGTACTAAGCCCAAGGTTGAAAAACTCAGGTAGCCTACTTCACGGAGATCACGCGGCCCCCACGTGGGGTATCTGATTGCTTGTTTAGATCGCACCTCTTCATGATTGGTGGATTGTAGCTCACCAATGCCAACACACACTGAATGGCTAGTGGCTAACGTTAACCAGCTCGAGCTAGCTAACCCAGAGTAGATTTTCCATATGACATTGCGAAATATTGCATTGTGGTTAGTTTAAATAAAATAAAATGCATTTGTATAGCCCTTCGTACATCCACTGATATCTCAAAGTGCTGTACAGAAACCCAGCCTAAAACCCCAAACAGCAAGCAATGCAGGTGTAGAAGCACAGTGGCTAGGAAAAACTCCCTAGAAAGGCCAAAACCTAGGAAGAAACCTAGCGAGGAACCAGGCTATTTTTTTCACCTTTATTTAACCAGGTAGGCTAGTTGAGAACAAGTTCTCATTTACAACTGCGACCTGGCCAAGATAAAGCATAGCAGTGTGAACAGACAACGCAGAGTTACACATGGAGTAAACAATTAACAAGTCAATAACACAGTAGAAAAAAGAGTCTATATACATTGTGTGCAAAAGGCATGAAGTAGGCGAATAATTGCAATTTTGCAGATTAACACGAGTGATAAATGATCAGATGGTCATGTACAGGTAGAGATATTGGTGTGCAAAAGAGCAGAAAAGTAAATAAATATAAACAGTATGGGGATGAGGTAGGTAAAATTGGGTGGGCTATTTACCGATAGACTATGTACAGCTGCAGCGATCGGTTAGCTGCTCAGACAGCAGATGTTTGAAGTTGGTGAGGGAGATATAAGTCTCCAACTTCAGCGATTTTTGCAATTCGTTCCAGTCACAGGCAGCAGAGTACTGGAACGAAAGGCGGCCAAATGAGGTGTTGGCTTTAGGGATGATCAGTGAGATACGAAATACACCTGCTGGAGCGCGTGCTATGGGTTGGTGTTGCCATTGTGACCAGTGAACTGAGATAAGGTGGAGCTTTAACTAGCATGGACTTGTAGATGACCTGGAGCCAGTGGGTCTGGCGACGAATATGTAGCGAGGGCCAGCCGACTAGAGCATACAGGTTGCAGTAGTGGGTGGTATAAGGTGCTTTAGTAACAAAACGGATGGCACTGATAAACTGCATCCAGTTTGCTGAGTAGAGCATTGGAAGCTATTTTGTAGATGACATCGCCGAAGTCGAGGATCGGTAGGATAGTCAGTTTTACTAGGGTAAGTTTGGCGGCGTGAGTGAAGGAGGCTTTGTTGCGGAATAGAAAGCCGATTTGATTTTTGATTGGAGATGTTTGATATGAGTCTGGGAGGAGAGTTTGCAGTCTAGCCAGACACCTAGGTACTTATAGATGTCCACATATTCTAGGTCGGAACCATCCAGGGTGGTGATGCTAGTCGGGCGTGCGGGTGCAGGCATCGAACGATTGAAAAGCATGCATTTGGTTTTACTAGCGTTTAAGAGCAGTTGGAGGCCACTGAAGGAGTGTTGTATGGCATTGAAGCTCGTTTGGAGGTTAGATAGCACAATGTCCAAAGAAGGGCCAGATGTATACAGAATGGTGTGATCTGCGTAGAGGTGGATCAGGGAATCGCCCGCAGCAAGAGCAACATCATTGATATATACAGAAAAAAGAGTCGGCCCGAGAATTTAACCCTGTGGCACCCCCATAGAGACTGCCAGAGGACCGGACAGCATGCCCTCCGATTTGAAACACTGAACTCTGTCTGCAAAGTAGTTGGTGAACCAGGCAAGGCAGTCATCAGAAAAATCAGAGGCTACCGAGTCTGCCGATAAGAATATGGTGATTAACAGAGTCGAAAGCCTTGGCCAGGTCGACGAAGATGGCTGCACAGTACTGTCTTTTATCGATGGCGGCTATGATATCGTTTAGTACCTTGAGCGTGGCTGAGGTGCACCCGTGACCTACTCGGAAACCAGATTGCACAGCGGAGAAGGTACGGTGGGATTCGAGATGGTCAGTGACCTGTTTGTTGACTTGGCTTTCGAAGACCTTAGATAGGCAGGGCAGGATGGATATAGGTCTGTAACAGTTTGGGTCCAGGGTGTCTCCCCCTTTGAAGAGGGATGACTGTGGCAGATTTCCAATCCTTGGGGATCTCAGACAATATGAAAGAGGTTGAACAGGTGGGTAATAGGGGTTGCGACAATGGCGGCGGATAGTTTCAGAAGTAGAGGGCCCAGATTGTCAAGCCCAGCTGATTTGTACGGGTCCAGGTTTTGCACCTCATTCAGAACATCTGCTATCTGGATTTGGGTAAAGGAGAACCTGGAGAGGCTTGGGCGAGTAGCTGCGCGGGGGGCGGAGCTGTTGGCCGAGGTTGGAGAAGCCAGGCGGAAGGCATGGCCAGCCGTTGAGAAATGCTTGTTGAAGTTTTCGATAATCATGGATTTGTCGGTGGTGACCGTGTTACCTAGCCTCAGCGCAGTGGGCAGCTGGGAGGAGGTGCTCTTGTTCTCCATGGACTTCACAGTGTCCCAGAACTTTTTGGAGTTAGAGCTACAGGATGCAAATTTCTGCCTGAAGAAGCTGGCCTTTGCTTTCCTGACTGACTGCGTGTATTGGTTCCTGACTTCCCTGAACAGTTGCATATCGCGGGGACTATTCGATGCTATTGCAGTCCACCACAGGATGTTTTTGTGGTGGTCGAGGGCAGTCAGGTCTGGAGTGAACCAAGTGCTATATCTGTTGTTAGTTCTGCATTTTTTGAACTGAGCATGCTTATCTAAAATGGTGAGGAAGTTACTCTTAAAGAATGACCAGGCATCCTCAACTGACGGGATGAGGTCAATATCCTTCCAGGATACCCGGGCCAGGTAGATTAGAAAGGCCTGCTCACAGAAGTGTTTTAGGGAGCGTTTGACAGTGATGAGGGGTGGTCGTTTGACTGCGGATCCGTAGCGGATACAGGCAATGAGGCAGTGATCGCTGAGATCCTGGTTGAAGACAGCGGAGGTGTATTTGGAGGGCCAGTTGGTCAGGTTGACGTCTGAGGGTGCCCTTGTTTACAGATTTAGGGTTGTACCTGGTGGGTTCCTTGATGATTTGTGTGAGATTGAGTGCATCTAGCTTAGATTGTTGGACTGCCGGGGATGTTAAGCATATCCCAGTTTAGGTCACCTAACAGAACAAACTCTGAAGCTAGATGGGGGATGATCAATTCACAAATGGTGTCCAGGGCACAGCTGGGAGCTGAGGGGAGTCTGTAGCAGGCGGCAACAGTGAGAGACTTATTTCTGGAGAATAATTTTTAAAATGAGTAGTTCGAACTGTTTGGGTATGGACCTGGAAAGTATGACATTACTTTGCAGGCTATCTTTGCAATAGACTGCAACTCCTCCCCCTTTGACAGTTCTATCTTGACGGAAAATGTTATAGTTGGGTATGGAAATCTCAGAATTTTTGGAGGCCTTCCTGAGCCATGATTCAGACACGGCAAGGATTAGCAGAGTGTGCTAAAGCAGTGAGTAAAACAAACTTAGGGAGGAGGCTTCTGATGTTGACATGCATGAAACCAAGGCTTTTTCGATCACAGAAGTCAACAAATGAGGGTGCCTGGGGACATGCAGGGCCTGGGTTTACCTCCACATCACCCACGGAACAGAGGAGGAGTAGTATGAGGGTGCGGCTAAAGGCTATCAAAACTATGAGGGGTGGCCAGTCCGCTTCTGGCTGTGCCAGGTGGAGATTGTAACAGAACATGGCCAAGATGTTCAAATGTTCATTAATTACCAGCATGGTCAAATAATAATAATCACAAGCAGAACAGTTGAAACTGGAGCAGCAGCTCGGCCAGGTGGACTGGCGACAGCAAGGAGTCATCATGCCAGGTAGTCTTGAGGCATGGTCCTAGGGCTCAGGTCCTCCGAGAGAGAAAGAAAGAGGGAATTAGAGGGTTAGAGGCAGAGAATCCCAGTGGAAAGAGGGTAAACCGGCCAGGCAGAGACGGCAAGGGCGGTTCGTTGCTCCAGAGCCTTTCCGTTCACCTTCACACTCCTGGGCCAGACTACACTCGATCATATGACCCACTGAAGATAAGAATCTTCAGTAAAGACTGAAAGGTTGAGCCCGAGTTTGCGTCTCTCACATGGGTAGGCAGACCATTCCATAAAAATGGAGCTCTATAGGAGAAAGCCCTGCCTCCAGCTGTTTGCTTAGAAATTCTAGGCGCAATTAGGAGGCCTGCGTACCTGCAGGTATCTACGGCAGGACCAAATCCGAGAGAGAGGTAAGGAGCAAGCCCATGTAATGCTTTGTAGGTTAGCAGTTAAACCTTGAAATCAGCCCTTACCTTGACAGGAAGCCAGTGTAGGGAGGCTAGCACTGGTGTAATATGATCAAATTTTTTGGTTCTATTAAGGATTCTAGCAGCCGTATTTAGCACTAACTGAAGTTTATTTAGTGCTTTATCCAGGTAGTCGGAAAGTAGAGCATTGCAGTAGTCTAACCTAGAAGTAACAAAAGCATGGATTCATTTTTCAGCATCATTTTTGGATAGAAAGTTTCTGATTTTTGCAATGTTACGTAGATGGAAAAAAGCTGTCCTTGAAACAATTTTGATATGTTCGTCAAAAGAAAGATCAGGGTCCAGAGTAACGCCGAGGTCCTTCAGTTTTATTTGAGACGACTGTACAACCATTAAGATTAATTGTCAGATTCAACAGAAGATATCTTTGTTTCTTGGGACCTAGAACAAGCATCTCTGTTTTTTCCGAGTTTAAAAGTAGAACGTTTGCTGCCATCCACTTCCTTATGTCTGAAACTCATGCTTCCAGCAAGGGCAATTTTGGGGCTTCACCATGTTTCATTGAAATGTACAGCTGTGTGTCATCCGCATAGCAGTGAAAGTTAACATTGTTTTCGAATGACATCCCCAAGAGGTAAAATATATATATAGTGAAAACAATAGTGGTCCTAAAACGGATCCTTGAGGAACACCGAAATGTACAGTTGATTTGTCAGAGGACAAACCATCCACAGAGACAAACTGATATCTTTCCGACAGATAAGATCTAAACCAGGCCACAACTTGTCCGTGTAGACCAATTTGCGTTTCCAATCTCTGCAAAAGAATGTGGTGATCGATGGTATCAAAAGCAGCACTAAGGTCTAGGAGCACGAGGACAGATGCAAAGTCTCGGTCTGATGCCATTTAAAGGTAATTTACCACCTTAACAAGTGCACTCTCAATGCTATGATGGGGTCTAAAACCAGACTGAAGCATTTCGTATACATTGTTTGTCTTCAGGACGTCAGTGAGTTGCTGCGCAACAGCCTTTTCAACAATTTTTGAGAGGAATGGAAGATTCGATATAGGCTGATAGTTTTTTATATTTTCTTGGTCAAGGTTTGTCTTTTTCAAGAGAGACTTTATTACTGCCACTTTTAGTGAGTTTGGTACACATCCGGTGGATAAAGAGCTGTTTATTATGTTCAACATAGGAGGGCCAAGCACAGGAAGCAGCACTTTCAGTAGTTTAGTTGGAATGGGGTCCAGTATGCAGCTTGACGGTTTAGAGGCCATGATTATTTTCATCATTGTGTCAAGAGATATAGTACTAAAACACTTGAGTGGCTCTCTTGATCCTAGGTCCTGGCAGAGTTGTGCAGACTCAGGACAACTGAGCTTTGAAGGAATACGCAGATTTAAAGAGGAGTCTGTAATTTACTTTCTAATAATCATGATCTTTTCCTCAAATAAGTTCATGAATTTATTACTGCTGAAGTGAAAGCCATCCTCTCTTGGGTATTGCCGCTTTTTAGTTAGCTTTGCGACAGTATCAAAAAGGAATTTCGGATTCTTCTTATTTTCCTAAATTAAGTTGGAAAAATAGGATGATCGAGCAGCAGTAAGAGTTCTTCGATACTGCACGGTACTGTCTTTCCAAGCTAGTAGGAAGACTTCCAGTTTGGTGTGGCGCCATTTACGTTTCAATTTTCTGGAAGCTTGCTTCAGAGCTCGGGTATTTTCTGTATACAAGGTGTTGTGGAAATGACCTGTATTACCAAATCATGAGAGCAAACCACACACAGGTCAGAGTTATCATAAAGTCCATCTTTAATTATATGAGCTTCACCATAGCCCTGTGACTCTCAGATCAATTCAGTGTCTATAAATTAATTCTCTGAGAGTACTTACAAAACAGTTCTTAGTATAATTTATAGCCAAGACACACCCATCAAAACTCACATGATGAATAACAGCTCTTAGGAACATTACACAAAGGAAGATTTACTTGAAAAAGGAGTATCCCATAGCCAGACAGCATTAGCTATACATTTTTGTTCAGTTTGCCCTCTTAGACGAGGTTCTACTTCTCGTTCTTGTTACAACATAGTACCAAAACATTACCTCATCCAATGGCATATATCAATTGTCAATTCTAGATACTCTCATCAAAAATACAACCCCTTCTGGACAAGATCACGGAGAGGAGTGACTGGCACACAGACATTGTGGAGCCAACTAACTGGTTCCCCATTAATCACACCATCCCTTCACATGGTTTAGGAATAGTTACAGACACATTCACAGATAAGACAAACCTGACCTCTCCCCTCTCTGGGCCCCAAGTAACTTTTTCCCACATAAGCATACTTGTGAAAATCTTATTTATCAATGTTACCTAAGGGATTCTGATTCTGCCACAACACAGGTAGCTAGTTTCTTATGAGAAATGTTTTTAGGGGTGCAACTGCATCTAGGGTATTGCGCAAGGTTAAATTGAGTTCCTCAGTTAGGTAGTTAACTGATTTTTGTAATCTGGCATCCTTGGGTAGACAGAGGGAGTCTGGAAGGGCATCAAGGAATCTTTGTGTTGTCTGTGAATTTATAGCATAACTTTTGATGCTTCTTGGTTGGCGTCTGAGCAGATTATTTGTTGCAATTGCAAACGTGATAAAATGGTGGTCCGATAGTCCAGGATTATGAGGAAAAACATTAAGATCCACAACATTTATTCCATGGGACAAAACTAGGTCCAGAGTATGACTGACAGTGAGTAGGTCCAGAGACATGTTGGACAAAACCCACTGAGTCGATGATGTCTCCGAAAGCCTTTTGGAGTGAGTCTGTGGACTTTACCATGTGAATATTAAAGTCACCAAAAATTTGAATATCTGCTATGACTACAAGGTCCGATAGGAATTCCGGGAAGTCGATGAGGAATGCTGTATATGGCCCATGAGGCATGTAGCTATAAAAAGTGATTGAGTAGGCTGCATAGATTTCATGGCTAGAAGCTCAAAAGACCAAAACGTCTTTTTTAAATTTCATTTATTGAAATTTGCTATAGTAAATGTTAGCAACACCTCCGCCTTTGCGGGATGCACGGGGGATATGGTCACTAGTGTAACCAGGAGGTGAGGCCTCATTTAACACAGTAAATTAATTGGGTTTAAACCATGTTTCAGTCAGGCTAATCACATCCAGATTATGATCAGTGATTATTGACTATAATTGCCTTTTGAAGTAAGGGATCTAACATTAAGTAGCCCTATTTTGAGATGTGAGGTATCATGATCTCTTTCAATAATGACAGGAATGGAGGAGGTCTTTATCCTTGTGAGATTACTAAGGGGAACACTGCCATGTTTAGTTTTACCCAACCTAGATTGAAGCACAGACAGTGTCAAAGGGGATAGCTGAGCTGACTACACTGACTGTGCTCGTGGCAGACTACACTAAGTTGGCTAGCTGCCTGGCCTGCACCCTATTTCATTGTGGAGCTCGAGGAGTTAGAGCCCTGTCTATGTTGGTAGATAAGATGAGAGCACCCCTCCAGCTAGGATGGAGTCTGTCACTCCTCAGCAGGTCAGGCTTGGTCCTGTTTGTGGGTGAGTCCCAGAAAGAGGGCCAATTACCTACAAATCTTTTGGGAGGGGAATAAAACTCAATCGCTGGTTGAAAACGGTTGTGAGACTCTGCTGTAGAGCTCATCACTCCCCCTAACTGGGAGGGGGCCATCGACAATTACGCGATGCCGACACATCTTTCTAGCTGATTTACATGCTGAAGCTATGTTGCACTTGGTGACCTTTTGATTGGAGTCGCCAATGACTAGGGTTTTCAATTTGTCAGAGCTAATGGTGGGAAGCTTCGGCGTCTCAGACCCCGTAACGGGAGGAGTAGAGACGAGAAGGCTCGGCCTCTGACCGTTGCTTAATGGGGGGGGTTGAAAGTTTCTGTCGGCTGAATGAGCGACACCGGTTGAGCATTCCTACACCATCTCCCTCCAGAAACCATGAGAAAGTTGTCTGGCTGCGGGGACCGTGCGAGGGGATTTATACTAACGTTACTATCTGTACTTACTGGTGGCAGACGCTGTTTCATCCTTTCCTACACTGAAATTACCCTTGCCTAACGATTGCGTCTGAAGCTGGGCATGCAGCACTGCTATCCTCGCCGGAAGACGATCGTTCTCCTGTATATTATGAGTACAGCGACTGCAATTAGAAGGCATCATGTGACCCACATCCAGATAAAGCGTCCGGAGTGAAAAAGTTGAAAGAGAAAAAGTTGAGTGAGGGAAAAACCAAAAATATAAACTGTAATTAAAAAGTAAAAACCGTAAAGTTGTTAAGTAGCAAAGTAAGGTTGGCAACAAAACGCACAGCAACACGTAAACAAGTTTAGAAGGTATTTGGAAATAAGTTAAATATGTAAAACCCCCAAAACACAACTTTGGAGTCATAGTTGTAGTAACAATCTGGTTACCTAAATTACTAAGTATTTTACTACACTGTGTTAATTTGGTGTGTAAAAACGAATGATTCCTACCCTTTAATTGTCACACGAAAGAAGAATTACCAAGCTCTTCTGTTTTGGAAATTTCACTGGGCCTCTGTGTCTGACAGGTTGAAGGCACTCAATAGTAATCAATTGCACTGGGTGTGTGTTAGGCCTGCACAATTAATCAAATTCACATCGAAATCTCAATATTGACGTGCAATATCCATTTTGCAAGAATTTCATATTGCATTAAATAGTTTAGAAACGCCACAGTCTCATGTGTAACGTCCGATTTTAAAATATACTTTTTTCCCCTTCTCCTCTTGCAACTGCTTCCCACATAGAGCAAGCCTTGCCCCTCACTCAACCAGAAAAGTTCCCCCTCCTTGCTGTTAGATCCACTTTAAAGTAGAAGTAAAAAAAAAAATATGTACAACCAAATCAAAAGTTTTGATGTAAATTGAACGTTATCAATGGGTCCAGACACCTTTTTGTTTTTATACACATGTTTTTGAGAAATTTACCCCAAACAGGAAATCACTTCCTCATCCTTGTTGTGTAGTAATGGAGGCCCCGAAAAAACATTAACAAAGGCTTCAAAAACACCCAAATACGTCCTTTTGGTAATAGTGATGCAGATCTTTAGATGTTGTACACATTAAATTGTCATTCCAAACTTTATCCCCAACGTTATATTCCATTTTCCTGTGACTCAAGCTATACCTCTTCGTCCGTTCTACAGGTAACTGCCAAAAATAAAGTAAACACTTGAGTAAATGAGGATATGTAGATTTAAAAAAAACTTTGTATCCCTCATTTACTCAAGGGTTTCCTTTATTTATATATTTAAAATCTATATGAGATTTTAAATCGCAGTTAGATTTTTTGGGGCCAATATTGTGCAGCCCTAGTGTGTGTGAGTGCTGTCCTCTTTCAAGTTACTCACACATACTACCTGAATCTCAAGACATTAGATTGTTCCACAATATTTAGGCTTTGGTAATGTTTTGCAGGTGTAAAGTATTTTTGTAGTTCTGTGTTGTGGTGTGAACGGTTGCTTGGGAATGAGCTTGAGATCTTTCTCTCTCATACACACATATATTAGTCTCTCCCTCACACAGACACTTCAGTCAATTTGCTACACACTTGTGTCGCTCGACTCGTCTTTGAGTCTCAGGCTCAGATGCAGAAAGTAGCACTGTTCCTGTGGTGTTGATGAGACACCTGCAGAACCTCTGCGGGAGGCGACATGTTGCCATGACGTCTCACTGAATACACTGCTGAGACTGCTTTCGCTTCCCTTTAACAGTAAGTGCTATTTTACAAACCACACAAAATGTTTTTATTAAAGTCTGACATAATTATATGGCTGTAGTTGTATGTGTTTTAAAAATCTTTTTATAAGTCTGATGGTGATCACCTTTTTTTCAGAATATTATTCCAGTTCTATATAGGATGACTGCTTTCTGTTTGACCCCCCCTACCCCATTCGCTGAAAACAGTTAGAGGGCATGTTGACGTCTAAACTGGCTATATTGTACCAATTCATGGAAACAAAAATGTGTTTTTTTTCTCTTTAATCCAAGATTAGTGGTTAGGCATTCCG
Organism: Oncorhynchus keta; assembly: GCF_023373465.1. Taxonomy (NCBI): domain Eukaryota; kingdom Metazoa; phylum Chordata; class Actinopteri; order Salmoniformes; family Salmonidae; genus Oncorhynchus; species Oncorhynchus keta. Next base: position 36,112,907 of record NC_068437.1, read on the forward strand.
CTTAGCCGTGTGGTTAGTTTTAAAATCTGATTTTATGACTTTGGCTGTGCCAGCTAGTGGTCTGCAGACCTGCCTTCAGAACAAGATTCATGACTAACAACGATAACCTGCTACAGGAAGTGCAGTCTGGTGTGACACAGCTTCCCATGCAAGCCATTGAAAGAAGCAGTGTTTACACATATTGTTACTGTAAGCACTGGGGGAAAGCAGATTTAGATCTCGAATATAAGGTCTTGCACAAGTGGGTTGAGGTAATTTCCTCTTGGGTAGTGTTGGCTAAGCAAGTGTCATATCAATGAACTGATAAATTCATCAATGGGAACATCAGTGACATTTGTAATACAAAGTCAGCTAAGCAGTCGGGGAGAATTGAAAATTCCTAGGCACAATATGCCAAAACACTGGTATTGTTCATCCTATAACTTTTTCTCCATCTTTATAAATGGTGAGCCAACATGTTTTCAGCACTTATTTCCTTGACTGATTTTTCTCATCGCTTTCTGTTGTCCCTCTGCAGCAGGCATGGTGAGCAATATGTTTGGAACATTGAATTGCAATACATTGAGAATCCAAATACATATCGTATCGACACAAGTATTGTGATAGCATGTTGTGAGGTCCTTGGCAATTGCCAGCCCTGGTTCGCACTGGGTTTTAAAAGTCCCTACTACTGCCTACAATAGCATACACTTCAAACACAGTGCCTACATACAGATAACACTGCCTCTACTTTCTTTACTCAATGGTAAAGGTTTTACATGTGAGCCTGTGAGGGTATTGTGTCGCTGTAAAAGCTAGTCTTCAACCCATTCTGCCACACAATGTGATTTTTATTTTATTTTTTTGCCACATACTCCATTGATTTCCCCGCCGTAACCCACTGCATGTGAAGTGAAAGTTGCGTAACACGTCACTTGTGACTCATCTCCCGGCTTTGATCAGTAGCTTCGCCCGAGAGATCCTCACAGCTCCAGTGGAAGTTTTCACGGCAGTGTTTTCCTCTCTGCTTTGCAGCATTATAAATCACAGATTTCCCCATCAAAGCCTAAATCACAGTAAAGCCTTTGCTTTTGAAAGCAATTTTGGAGTGAATAATACATGTTTGAGATATTGGTAGAAAGCTTGTGACCTAAAAGTCCCACAGAGTGTTTTATAGGGCTGTGACGATACCAGTATTGCAATGTCAACAAAACAAAGGAGATTATCGTGGACTTCAGGAAACAGCAGGATAGGGAGCACCCCCCAATCCACATTGATGGGACAGTAGTGGAGAAGGTGGAAAGTTTTTAAGTTCCTCGGCGTACACATCAAGGACAAACTGGAATGGTCCACCCACACAGACAGCGTCGTGAAGAAGGCGCAACAGCGCCTCTTCATTCTCAGGAGGCTGAAGAAATTTGGCTTGTCACCAAAATCACTCACAAACTTTTACAGATGCACAATCAAGAGCATCCTGTCGGGCTGTATCACCGCCTGGTATGGCAACCGCTCTGCCCACAACCATAAGGCTCTCCAGAGGGTAATGAGGTCTGCACAACGCATCAACGGGGACAAACTATCTGCCCTCCAGGACACCTACACCACCCGATGTCACAGGAAGGCCAAAAAGATAATCAAGGACAACAATCACCCGAGCCACTGCCTGTTCACTCCGCTATCATCCAGAAGGTGAGGTCAGTACAGGTGCATCAAAGCAGGGACCGAGAGTCTGAAAAAACAGCTCTCAAGTAGAGGTCGACCGATTATGATTTTAACGCCGATACCAATTACTGTAGTACCAAAAAAAGCAGATACCGTTTTTTTTTCTTGTAATGACAATTACAACTACTGAATGAACACTAATTTTTTACTTAATATAAAACATCAATAAAATCAATTTAGCCTCAAATAAATAATGAAACATGTTCATTTTGGTTTAAATAATGCAAAAACAAAGTGTTGGAGAAGAAAGCAATATGTGCCATGTGCCAGTGAAATACGGAACGGTTCCATATTTTATATAGTCTAAATATTGCTGTTACATTGTACAACCTTCAATGTTCTGTCATAATAATGTACAATTCTGGCAAATTAATTACGGTCTTTGTTAGGAATAAATGGACTTCACACAGTTCGCAACGAGCCAGGTGGCCCAAACTGCTGCATATACCCTGACTGCTTGCACGGAACGCAAGAGAAGTGACACAATTTCCCTAGTTAAAACAGATTAATGTTAGCAGGCAATTTTAACTAAATATGCACGTTTAAAAATATATACTTGTGTTGATTTTAAAGGCATTCAAGTTTATGGTTAGGTACACATTAGTGCAACGACAGTGCTTTTTTTCACAAATGCGCTTGTTAAATCACTCGTTTGGCGAAGTAGGCTGTGATTCGATGAGAAATTAACAGGCACCACATCGATTATATGCAACGCAGGACACGCTAGATAACTACACATGGTTGATGATATTACTAGTTTAACTAGTGATTATGTTAAGATTGTTTTTTTTATATGATAAGTTTAATGCTAGCTAGCAACTTCCCTTGGCTTTTTGCTGCACTCGCGTAACAGGTAGTCAGCCTGCCACGCAGTCTCCTCGTGGAGTGCAATGTAAGGCATGTGGTTAGTGCGTTGGACTAGTAAACGGAAGGTTGCAAAAACAAAAAATGTAATTCTGCCCCTGAACAAGGCAGTTAACCCACCGTTCCTAGGCTGTCATTGAACATAATGTGTTCTTAACTGACTTGCCTAGTTAAATTTTAAAAAATTGGTGTCCAAAAATACAGATTGTTATGAACTTGAAATCGGCCCTGATTAATCGGTCGACCTCTAATCTCAAGGCCATCAGACTGTTAAACAGCCATCACTAACATTGGGTGGCTGCTGCCAACATACTGACTCAAATCTCTAGCCACTTTAATAGTTAGAAATTTGTTGTCACTAGTCACTTTAAACAATGCCACTTTATAAAATGTTTAGATATACTACATTACTCTTCTCATATGCATATACTGTACTCTATACCATCTACTGCATCATGCGAATGCCGGCCATCGCTCATCCATATATTTATATATTCATATTCATTCCTTTACACTTGTGTGTGTATAAGGTAGTTGTTGTGAAATTGTTAGATATTACCTCACGGTTGGAACTAGAAGCACAAGCATTTCGCTACACTCACATTAACATCTGCTAACCATGTATATGTGACCAATAAAATTTTATTTGATTTTTTTTTATGGCAAAAGTAAAACCCGAAGCAGACAACTCTTAGGTCTTTTAATCATATATATATTTATTATAATCATATATGTTTATTATAATATGTTTCATATATTCAACTTCTTAGAACCAGAGGCAACATCCTGGTGCTTTGTCACCCAGGAAAGGTAGAGGAGAAATTATAGAATCAAATGCTCACTGTGGTAAACAAACTTATGTCGCTGTAATATGGGGGATTGTTAGTTATATATTGTGATTAGTGATGCACCGATATGACATTTTTGGCTGATACCGATATCCAATATTTTTCTTGCCCCCAAAAGTATTTAATTTTAATCGCCTTTTAAGCGTTCTAGTACTGTTAAATCGTTAACACAAACCTGGACGAAGCGGTCTAAGACACTGCATCTCAGTGTTAGTGGAGTCACTACAATCCCTGGTTCAAGTCCAGGCTGTATCACTTCCGGCCGTGATTGGGAGTCCCATAGGGCGGCGTACAATTGGCCCAGCGCTGTCCAGGTATGGCTGGAGTAGGCCGTCTTTGTAAAAAACAAAAGGTTGCTGGGGACGCCGATCCTTAAGATTAACTGACTTGCCTAGTTAAATGAAAGTTACACATACCACACTGACTAAAACGTTATTTTGTTGGCATTTACGTATGTCCCCATTACCAGTAAAACATAATTAAAAGCATATTTCTTTAATTTATTTGCTGTGCTGTTTCGTTGATCAGTAGTTTCATTCTCAACCAGGATTTCTATGGAAAGCCGTTTAGGTCTTTGGGTGTCAAATAAGCTTGTTCACCAATCAGGACCTGCATATGACTGCAGTTCATGAAATCATTGAACACGTTCATACATTTTCTACGTAGTTATTACACATCGATTACACTCACACGTATTTCGTTTTTGTCACAGCGATTCATCGATACGTATGCTATGATGCTGGTGGAGTTGTCTTGCGCACCTACTGTGCTGGTCGTAAAATAAAAGCTAGCTAGCTCATGGATGCTAGCTCATGGATGCAAACTATCTGTTTCAGTAGCTGAAGCTAGCTAACTATATAGCTAGGTGTCATCTAAAATAACCCTAATTTTAAGACTGTTCTTATTTGATTAATGGTGGTCGGGCCATCATATGTAAAGCTAGCCACAATAAGGATTAGCCACAATAGTGGACTTTGCTGTTAGCCTTCAAAATAAAAGTTTGTTATAATGCTACTATTTGTATTCATTTGCATCACGTACTTAAATTAAGGAAAACCGTAAATTCCACTTGTGCCTAATCCGTATTATGGCTAGCTTCACAACACAACCTCACTAGCAAGATTAAGCAAACTGGCTGTTTATAACGTTAGCTTTGGGAAACAGGATTAAGTAGCTATTTATTAAAATTATCTGAAGTTCAATTTCAATTGGCGCACAACAATACTTACAAGGATTCCTAAATCATTGCTAAGAGTAATGAAAATGACCGCAGTTTCTAGTGGTTATTGTTTTCAGGCTGGTTGATTTGGTGCCAGTTAGGTACCAGGCTAAAGCTAACTACCCCAGAAGTTGCGGTCGAACAAGAGTGTTTACAATACCGCGTTGGTAATAAAGCATTGTTTGTGGCCGGTGTTTGCAGACTTTTGTTGTAAAGTTTTGACAGTCCTATCTTGTTTTGACACGCAAAGATCCAAACAGCGTTCCATAGTGTGAATGTCGTGAAGCTAATAGCAGTGACTCTATTACTGTTACTAACTCTGGTAGAGCAACATCTGAAAAATAGTGCACTTGGTAGTGTGTACCTGTACTCGACCAGTCGGCAAAAGCCAACATCACCCAGGACAGAGAACGGTTGGCAATGAATTCCATTATCTTGGCTATAAATGGACTTTGCCTTTGAGTTGTTTCGCTGAAATTCTTACTCTTTCAAATGACTGCTTGTCTTGTTGACGACTCGAGCCACATGGCAGACATTGTGGGTTTAGGAAGGCTGTGTTGCACTTGTAGCTCAACATTTTACGTGGCGTCATTACGTCATGTACCTACATTATATAGGTTTATTTGTCAGCTTTGACGTCGGTTTTGCACATCGGCATTAAACTAGACATCGGCCGATATCAATGTTGGCATTTTTAGCTAATATTGTGAGATTCCTTTATGTTCACCGCTATATCGTGCATCCCTACTTGGGTTATTATTTTTCACGATATATCAGGTCTTTTAAAATTTTGCGTTATCGTTTTGCCTCTAGTTTGCTGTACCTTCAACAAAACGCCAGTATTTCTCCATCTTTTTAAATGGTGCGCCAATTTGTTTTCAGCATTTTTCTTTTCATGACTCTTGTCCCTATGCAGCAGACATATGGTGAGCAATTGTTTACAACATCGAATCGCAATAAAATCAGTATCGAATCACAATACATAAAATATGTATTGCGATTTGACAATTCTGTATCGGCACCTAAGTATGGTGTTAATATTGTATTGGAAGGTCCCTGGCAATTCCCTGCCCTAGTGTTTTAAAAAAAAGAAATTATAGGTACGGCATAGGATATAATGTAGAGCTGCACGATATGGGCAAAAAAAACAAATTCCAATTTCTTTACTGACTTGACTCGCAATATACACTGAACAAAAAATAAACACTACGTAAATTGTTGGTTTCATGAGCTGAAATAAAAGATCCTAGATATTTTATGCGTACATGAAGCATATTTTTTTACATCCCTGTTAGTGAGCATCTCCACATCCGGCTTCAGACAGCTGTTGAAACTGTCGGTTTCCACAACCAAAGAATTTCTGCACATGCTGTCAGAAACAGTCTCAGGGAAGCTCATCTGCGTGTTCGTCGTCCTCAACAGGGTCTTGACCTGATTGCAGTTCGATGTTGTAACCGACTTCAGTGGGTAAATGCTGACTTTCGATGGCCACTGGCACACTGGAGAAGTGGGCTCTGCTTGGATGAATCCCGTTTTCAATTGGTAGATGGCAGACAGCTTTTTATGAAGTTGCATGGGCAAGCGATTTGCTGATGTCAACGTTGTGAAGAGTGCCCCATGGTCGTGGTGGTGTTACAATATGGGCAGGCATAAGCAATGGCCAAAGAACACAATTGCATTTTATCAGTTGCAATTTGAATGCACAGAGATAGTGATGAGATCCTGAGGCCCATTGTCATCCCATTCATCCGCCGCCATCACCTCATATTTCAGCATGATAATGCAAGGCCCCATGTCGCAAGGATCTTAACACAATTCCTGCTGAAAATGTCCGTTCTTCCATGGCCTACATACTCACTAGACATGTCACCCATTGAGCGTGTTTGGGATGCTCTGGATAGATGTGTACGACAGCGTGTTCCAGTTCCCATCAATATCTAGCAACTTCTCACAGCCATTGAAGAGGAGTGGGACAACATTCCACAGGCCACAATCAACTCCATGCGAAGGACTTGTCACGCTGCTTGTGGCAAATGGTGGTCACACCAGATATTGACTGACCAACAGATGCAGATCTGTTTTCTTAGATGTGAAATCCATAGATTAGTGCCTAATGGATTTTTCAATGTATTTATTTCCTTTAAGGAACTCCAACAATTAAAGATTTTACATTAATGTTGCGGTGTATATTTTTGTTCACTGTAGATCAAAACGCTTGTGTGAATGAGAGAAGACTATCTCAGTCATTCCCAAGCAACCGTTTCCAACAAATACTTTACAACTTTAAAACATTACCATGTCATCATCACACACTCTGGCTACTAGATATTGGCAAAAAATCTAACGCATCATTTCTTTAGGATCTGATTTAAAAAAACTGGAAAGCTGCATTGTTCTTGTTTGGAACAGTCTCTTGACTGCATTTGACCTAACAGCAAGGAGGAGGAACTGTGCTACTTGATTGACGGGTGCCGGGCTTGGTGTGTGTGTGGGAAGCAGCTGCAAGAGGGGGAAAATGGAGGGATCTATAAAATGTATGTTATACACGGCTGAGTGACTTTTACAAAGAATTATTGCGGGAAATATCCATATCGCATGCAAATCTGTGAATTTGATAAATTGTGCAGCCCTAATCCACCTAATTTTCAAATGCTTTTAAAACATGGAAACTATGGATACAACTTGCTCTGCGCATGTGTATTATTTTGTTTGTAATTTCACCCACTATTTATAGAACTGTGGATGGGTATTCCAACTTGACAATGACCCAAAACACACGGCCAAGGCAACGAAGGAGTGGCTCAAGAAGAAGCACATTAAGGTCCTGGAATGGCCTCACCAGTCTCCAGACCTTAATCCCATAGAAAATCTGTGGAGGGAGCTGAAGGTTCAAGTTGCCAAACGTCAGCCTTAACCTTAATGACTTGGAGAAGATATGCAGAGAGGAGTGGGACAAAATCCCTCCTGAGATGTGTGCAAACCTGGTGGCCAACTACAAGAAACATCTGACCTCTGATTGCCAACAAGGGTTTTGCAGAGGGGTCAAATACTTATTTCCCTCATTAAGATGCAAATCAATTTCTAACATTTTTGACATGTGGTTTCTGGATTTTTTTGTTATTTTGTCTCTCACTGTTCAAGTAAACCTACCATTAAAATTATAGGCTGATAATTTCTTTGTCAGTGGGTAAATGTACAAAATCAGCAGGGGATCAAATATTTTTTTTCCCTCACTGTAGATACTTTTGTACCTGTTTCCTCCAGCATCTTCACAAGGTCCTTTGCTGCTGTTCTTGGATTGATTTGCACTTTTCGCAACAAAGTATGTTCATCTCTTGGAGACAGAACGCATCTCCTTCCTGAGCGGTATGACGGCTGCGTGGTCCCATGGTGTTTATACTTGCGTACTATTGTTTGTACAGATGAACGTGGTACCTTCAGGTGTTTTGAAATAACTTCCAAGGATGAACTAGACTTGTGGAGGTTTACCATTTTTTTTCTGAGGTCTTGGCTAATTTCTTTGGATTTTCCCATGATGTCAAGCAAAGAGCCACTGAGTTTGAAGGTAGGCCTTGAAATACATCCACAGGTACACCTCCAATTGACTCAAATGATGTCAATTAGCCTACCAGAAGCTTCTAAAGCCATGACACAATTTTCTGGAATTTTCCGTGCTGTTTGAAAGGCACAGTCAACTAAGTGTATGTAAACTTCTGACCCACTGGAATTGTGATACAGTGAATAATAAGTGAAATAGATGTACTAACCGACTTGCCAAAATTATAGTTAACTTCTTGCGTCGAGCCATCCCGGATCCGGTATCGTGACTACAGCCTCAAGCTCATTACCATAACGCAACGTTAACTATTCATGAAAATCGCAAATGAAATAATTCATCTATTTGCTCTCAAGCTTAGCCTTTTGTTAACAACACTGTCATCTCAGATTTTCAAAATATGCTTCTCAACCATTGCAAAACAAGCATTTGTGTAACAGTATTGATAGCTAACGTAGCATTTAGCGTTAGCATTCAGCAGGCAACATTTACACAAAAAAACAGAAAAGCATTCAAATAAAATCATTTACCTTTGAAGAACTTCAGATGTTTTCAATGAGGAGACTCTCAGATAGCAAATGTTCAGTTTTTCCTGAAAGATTATATGTTTAGGACAAATCGCTCCGTTTTCTGCATCACGTTTAGCTACGAAAAAAAACCTGTATCCAGGATTGTGTAAATCTATCCGCAAGCTCATTAGCATAACACAACATGAACTATTCATGAAAATCGCAAATGAAATGAAATGAATCTATTTGCTCTCAAGCTTAGCCTTTTGTTAACACTGTCATCTCAGATTTTCAAAATATGCTTCTCAACCATTGCAAAACAAGCATTTGTGTAACAGTATTGATGGCTAATGTACCATTTAGCATTAGCATTCAGCATGCAACATTTTCCACAACCATAAAAGCATTCAAATAAAATAATTTACCTTTGAAGAACTTGTTTTCAATGTTTTCAATGAGGAGACTCTGTTAGATAGCAAATGTTCCGTTTTTACAAAAAATATTATTTGTGTCGACTAATCGCTCCGTTTTGTTCACGTTTGGGTAAGGAAAAAAAAAAAAGGAAAACGTGAACTTTTTTCCAAATTAACTACATAATATCGACAGAAACATGGCAAACCGATGTTTAGAATCAATCCTGAAGGTGTTTTTCACATATCGACGATAACTGCCACGATGGATTTTTACTTTCTCTTCTGAAGAAATGGAACGCGCATGGACCTACAGATTACGCACACAGGACACCGGGCGGGACACCAGGTAAATGTAGTCTCTTATGGTCAATCTTCCAATGATATGCCTACAAACATGTCACAATGCTGCAGACACCTCGGGGAATAGACAGAAAGTGCGGGCTCATTCCTGGCACATTCACAGCCAGATAAGGAGACATTGGAACACAGCGCCTTCAGAATCTGGGGCATTTCCTGTATGAAACTTCATCTTGGTTTCGCCTGTTGCATTAGTTCTGGGGCACTCACAGATAATATCTTTGCAGTTTTGGAGACGTCAGAGTTGTGTCTTTCCAAAGCTGTCAATTCCATGCATAGTCGAGTATCTTTTCGTGACAAAATATTGCGCTTAAAACGGGCACGTCTTTTTATCCAATAATGACACAGCGCCCCCATAGGTTCAAGAGGTTAACAAGACATTTGTGTAGTGGTTGAAAAATTCGTTTTAATGACTACATCTGAAGTGTATGTAAACTTCCGATTTTCAATACATGCTGTAATTGTAAACGTCCACAAGCATACATACATGGTTGCTTACTAACTGTCGACCGATTAATCGGAATGGCCGATTTTAATTAGGGACGATTTCAAGTTTCCACAACAATCGGAAATCGGTATTTTTGGGCGCCCATTTTGCCTATTTATTAGAAAAATATATAAAAAAAAATGTTTACCTTTTATTTAACTAGGCAGGTCAGTTAACACATTCTTATTTTCAATGACGGCCTAGGAACGGTGCGTTAATTGCCTTGTTCAGGGACAGAACAACAGATTTTCACCTTGTCAGCTCGGGGGATCCAATCTTGCAACCTTCCAGTTAACTAGTCCAACGCTCTAACCACCTGCCTCTCGTTGCACTCCACAAGGAGCCTGCCTGTTACGCGAATGCAGTAGAATCCAAGCTAAGTTGCTAGCTAGCATTAAACTTATAAAAAACAATCAATCATATTCACTAGTTATAACTACACATGGTTGATGATATTACTCATTTGTTCTTAACTGACTTGTCTAGTTAAATAAAGGTGAAATAAAAAAGAAAAATCTAGCGTGTCCTGCGTTGCATATAATCAATGCAACGCTGGGGGATGATTTAACAAAAGCGCATTTGTGAAAAAAGCACAATCGTTGCATGTCTGTACCTAACCATAAACACCAATGCCTTTCTTAAAATCAATACACAGAAGTATATATTTTTAAACCTGCATATTTAGCTAAACGAAATCCAGGTAAGCAGGCAATATTAACCAGGTGAATTTCAAATCAAATCAAATTTTATTTGTCACATACACATGGTTAGCAGATGTTAATGCGAGTGTAGCGAAATGCTTGTGCTTCTAGTTCCGACAATGCAGTGATAACCAACAAGTAATCTAACTAACAATTCCAAAACTACTGTCTTATACACAGTGTAAGGGGATAAAGAATATGTACATAAGGATATATGAATGGGTGATGGTACAGAGCAGCATACAGTAGATGGTATCGAGTACAGTATATACATATGAGATGAGTATATAGACAAAGTAAACAAAGTGGCATAGTTAAAGTGGCTAGTGATACATGTATTACATAAGGATGCAGTCGATGATGTAGAGTACATTATATACGTATGCATATGAGATGAATAATGTAGGGTAAGTAACATTATATAAGGTAGCATTGTTTTAAAGTGGCTAGTGATATATTTACATTTCCTATCAATTCCCATTATTAAAGTGGCTGGAGTTGGGTCAGTGTCAATGACAGTGTGTTGGCAGCAGCCACTCAATGTTAGTGGTGGCTGTTTAACAGTCTGATGGCCTTGAGATAGAAGCTGTTTTTCAGTCTCTCGGTCCCAGCTTTGATGCACCTGTACTGACCTCGCCTTCTGGATGATAGTGGGGTGAACAGGCAGTGGTTCGGGTGGTTGATGTCCTTGATGATCTTTATGGCCTTCCTGTAACATCGGGTGGTGTAGGTGTCCTGGAGGGCAGGTAGTTTGCCCCCGGTGATGCGTTGTGCAGACCTCACTACCCTCTGGAGAGCCTTACGGTTGAGGGCGGAGCAGTTGCCGTACCAGGCGGTGATACAGCCCGCCAGGATGCTCTCGATTGTGCATCTGTAGAAGTTTGTGAGTGATTTTGGTGACAAGCCGAATTTCTTCAGCCTCCTGTCACTTCTCTTGCATTCATTGCACGCAGAGTCAGTGTATATGCAACAGTTTGGGCAGCCTGGCTCATTGTGAACTAATTTGCCAGAATTTTACACAATTATGACATAACATTGAAGGTTGTGCATTGTAACAAGTAAATTTAGACTTAGGGATGCCACCCGTTAGATAAAATACCGAACGGTTTTGTGTTTCACTGAAATAATAAACGTTTTGTTTTTGGAATGATAGTTTCCGGAGTTGACAATAATAATTACCAAAGGCTCGTATTTCTGTGTGTTATTATGTTATAATTGTGTTTTGCCAGCAGCTCTTCGCAAGCACAGCGCTGTTTATGACTTCAAGCCTATCAGCCTAATGACTGGTGTAACCGACGTGAAATGGCTAGCTAGTTAGCGGGGTGCACGCTAATACTGTTTCAAACGTCACTCGCTCTGAGACTTAGTTATTCCCCTTGCTCTGCAAGGGCCGTGGCTTCTGTGGAGCGATGGGTAACGCTGCTTCGAGTGTGGCTGTTGTCAATGTGTTCCTGGTTCGAGCCCAGGTAGGGGCGAGGAGAGGGACAGAAGCTATACATTTACACTGGTAATACTAAAGTGCCTATAAGAACATCCAATAGTCAAAGGTATATGAAATACAAATGGAAAAGAGAAATAGTCCTATAAATACTATATTAACTACAACCTAAAACCTCTTACCTTGGAATATTGAAGTCTCATGTTAAAAGGAACCACTAACTTTCATATGTTCTCATGTTGTGAGCAAGGAACTCAAACGTTAGCTTTTTTACATGGCACATATTGCACTTTTCCATCTCCAACACTTTGTTTTTGCATTATTTAAACCAAATTTAACATGTTTAATTATTTATTTGAGGATAAATAGATTTTTATTGATGTTTTATATTAAGTTAAAATAAGTGTTCATTCAGTATTGTTGTAATTGTCATTATTACAAATAAAGAATTAAAAATGGACCGATTTTTATAATCGGTATCAGCTTTTTTTGGTCCTCCAATCGGTATCAGGGTTGAAAAATCATAATCGGTCAGCCTCTAATACTGTACCTGTCAAGTTGACACGCCTACTCATTCAACCATTTTTCTTTGTTTTTACTATTTTCTACATTGTAGAATAATAGTGCAGTCATCAACTCTGAAATAACACACATGGAATCATGTTGTAAACAATTAAGTGTTAAACAAATAAATATTTTAGATTCTTCAAAGTTGCCACCCTTGTCTTGACAGCTTTGCACACACTTGGCATTCTCTCAACCATCTTCACCTGGAATGCTTTTCCAACAGTCTTGAAGGAGTTCCCACATATGCTGAGCACTTGTTGGCTGCTTTTCCTTCACTCTGCGGTTCAAGTCATCCCAAACCATCTCAACTGGGTTGAGGTCGGGTGATTGTGGAGGCCAGGTCATCTGATGCAGCATTCCATCACTCTTTCTTGGTCAATTATCCCTTACACAGCCTGGAGGTGTGTTGGGTCATTGTCCTGTTGAAAAACAAATTGTCACGCTAAGCGCAAACCAGATGGGATGGCGTCTCGCTCCTGAATGCTGTGGTAGCCATGGTGGTTAAGTGTACCTTGAATTTGAAATGAATCACTGACAGTGTCACCAGCAAAGCACCCTCACATCATCACACCACCTCCATGCTTCACGGTGAGAACCACACATGCAGAGATCTGTTCACCTACTCAACAGACCAAAGAGCCAGTTTCATCATAGCGCTTGATGGTTTTTGTGACTGTTCTTGGAATTTTCTGGATTGGCTGACCATGTCTTGAATTAATGATGGACTGTTGTTTCTCTTTGCTTATTTGAGCTGCTCTTGCCATAATATGGACTTAGCCCTATTTGGTTAAAGACCCTCTTCTGTGTGTTACTCCTTTTTCACAGCAACTGATTGTCTCAAGCGCATTGACATCCCACAAATTAACAAGTAACACATGTTAATTGAAATGCATTCCAGGTGACTACCTCATGAAGCTGGTTGAGAGAATACCAAGAGTGTGCTACTTTTTGAAGAATCAAAATTCAAAAATATATTTTAATTCAACACTTTTTTTTTTTTGTTGGTTGCTATGTGATTCCATGTGTTATTTACTCGTTTTGATGTCTGCACTATTATTCTACAATGTATAACATAGTAAAAATAACCCTTGCGTGAGTGCCAACTTTTGAATGGTACTAATATATATTTAAAAAATTGTAGACTTAATGTTTTTTTTCCTTCACCCCAAAAAAATGTGGGATTTCATTTCTCAGGAGGCTATGGTATCTTTTTGGGGCGCTTATGCTATGTAGTTAGCTAGCCTCTCTTGTCCCAAACGTCCAATCTTTTTTGTGACCAGGATGCAAAATAGGTTAACAATGGCAGTCATTTCGTTTGCTGGGTCAACCTAAGCCCAGTGTCAACAGAGCTGCCATGTTTTTTTCCAATTTGGCAGTACATGTAACTGGCCTCACACCCGCAGACCATGTGTATGGCATCGTGTGGGTGAGTGGTTTGCTGATATCAACGTTGTAAACAGAGTGCCCCATGGTGGCAGTGGGGTTATGGTATGGGCAGGCATAAACTACCAGCAACGAACACAATTGCATTTTATCTATGCCAATTTAAATGTACAAAAATTCCATGACGAGATCCTGAGGTCTGTTGTGAGGACTTTTTTATTTGTATTTTTTTTTAAAGTTATTTGACCAACAGATGCATATCTGTATTCCCAGTCATGTGAAATCCATTGATTAGGGCCTAATTAATTTATTTGACTGATTTCCTCATATGAGCTGTTACTCAGTAAAATCTATGAAATTGTTTCATGTTGCGTATTATATTTTTGTTCACTATAATTACAGGTGGAGCATAAAATGGGCATGTGAAGTCTACTGCAAAGCCCTCACGCATATACAAAAAATATATGGAACACCCTGCATAATCTGAACTCCAAATTATGCTTATCATATGATTATCAACTGATAAGTGGATTCAGTTTAAATGAACTTCTTTCTAAATCAAATTCCCTCTATCTATCTTTCTCTCTCAGCGGAGGGTCTTCCTCAGGTCTTCTACTTTGGGCCATGTGGGAAATACAATGCCATGGTTTTGGAGCTGCTGGGTCCCAGTCTAGAAGACCTCTTTGACCTCTGTGACAGGACCTTCTCTCTTAAGACTGTTTTGATGATGGCTATTCAGCTGGTAAGTTCAGTTGGCATCCAAATGACGAAGAATCTTATTTTCATTAATTATATGCGTGTTCTGATTGTATTTGCCAGTGTGTCCACTTGTGCATCTGTTTGACTGTCACACACTTCTCCACTCCTCAGCTCTCCCGGATGGAGTACGTCCACTCCAAGAACCTCATCTACCGAGACGTGAAGCCAGAGAACTTCCTCATCGGGCGGCAGGGGCACAAGCAGGAGCACATCATCCACATAATCGACTTTGGCCTGGCCAAAGAGTACATCGACCCCGAGACCAAAAAACACATCCCCTACAGGGAACACAAGAGCCTCACAGGGACCGCCCGCTACATGTCTATTAACACCCACTTAGGAAAAGGTAGGGCTACAGTACTGCTCCACTACCACACAACTTAACTTGTCGCCTCAACTTCCCTGACTGGTACTTACATGGATACAGTATAGGCTGCTCTCTCATATTTGATTGGTTGAACTCTACAATTTGAAGGGCATTGCCTTTGAGATTTTTGTAACCTGTGTACATACAGTGCATTCGGAAAGCAGCCAGACCCCTGGACATTTATCACATTTTGTTTCATTACAGCCTTATTCTAAAATTGATTAAATATATATTTTTTAATCTCACCAATCTACACACAATACCCCATAATGATGAAGTAAAAACAGGTTTTTAGGAATGTGTGCAAATTTATTAAAAATAAGAAACGGATTATTTTTACACAAGTATTCAGACCCTTTGCTATGAGACTCGAAATTGAGCTCAGGTGCATCCTGATTCCATTGATCATCCTTGAGATGTTTCTACAACTTGATTGGTCCACCTGTTGTAAATTCAATTGATTGGTCATGATTTGGAAAGGCACACATCTGTCTATATAAGGTCCAACATTTGACAGTGCATGTCAGAGCAAAAACCAAGCCATGAGGTCGCTGGAATTGTCAGTAGTGCCGAGACGACAGGATTGTGTCGAGGCACAGATCTGGGGAAGAGTACCAAAACATTTCTGCCTCCAGCATTCTTAAATGGGAGAAGTTTGGAACCACCAAGACTTCCTACACCTGGCCAAACCTGAGAAATCGAGGGAGAAGGTCAGAGAGGTGACCAAGAACACAATGGTCACTGTGACAGAGCTACAGAGTTTCTCTGCGGAGATAAGGGAACCTTCCAGAAGGGCAACGATCTCTGCAGCACACCACCAATCAGGCCTTTTTGGTAGATCGGAAGCCACTCTTTAGTAAAAGGCACATGACAGCCCGCTTGGAGTTTGCCAAAAGGCACCTGAAGGACTCTCAGACCATGAGAAACAAGATTCTCTGGTCTGATGAAAGCAAGATTGATCTCTGGCCTGAATGCCAAGCGTCACGTCTGGAGGACACCTGGCACCATCCCTACGGTGGTGGTGACAGCATCATGCTGTGGGGATGTGTTTCAGCGGCAGGGACTGGGAGGCTAGTCAGGATCGAGGGAAAGATGAACCAAGCAAAGTGCAGATATCCTTGATGAAAACCTGCTCCAGAGCGCTCTGGACTTCAGACTTGGGCGAAGGTTCACCTTCCAACAGGACAATGACCCTAAGCACACATCCGATACAACACAGGAGTGGCTTCCTGATCAAACATCTCTGGAGAGACCTGAAAATAGCTGTGCAGCGACGCTACACATCCAACCTGACAGAGCTTGAGAGGATCTGCAGAGAAGAATGGGAGAAACTCTCCAAATACAGATTTGTCAAGCTAGTAGTGTCATACCTAGGGTGGCAATATTACATTGTTTTCCTGAAATCCTTGTTGGCTGTTCCCGGTATCAGGAAGAAGTGAGCAAGAAATCTGAAATCCTCAAACTAGGATTTTTGGAAAACCCAGAATTTTTTGAAAGTTCCTGGAATTTTGCAACCCAAGTCATACATACAGGGCGGCAGGGTAGCCTAGTGGTTAGTGTTGGACTAGTAACTGGAAGGTTGCAAGTTCAAACCCCCGAGCTGACAAGGTACAAATCTGTCGTTCTGCCCCTGAACAGGCAGTTAACCCACTTTTCCTAGGCCGTCATTGAAAATAAGAATTTGTTCTTAGCCGACTTGCCTAGTTAAAGGTAAAACAAAAGAAAAATACTCAAGGCTATAATTGCTGCCAAAGGTGCTTCAACAAAGTACTCAGTGAAGGGTATGAATATTTCAGTTTTTTTTTATTTATTTTATTTGCACACAAACTGTTTTTGCTTTTTCATAATGGGGTGTTGTGTGTGGATTGATGCGGGACGAAAAATAATTTGCTTAATATTGAATACATCAAAACTAAGAAATTACAGCTATGGAATCATGTAGTAACCAAACAAGTCTTCAACAAATCAAAATATATTTTATTTGAGATTCTTTAAAGTAGCCACCCTTTGCCTTGATGACAGCTCTGAAATTTTGAAATGGCGTCCACTTCTAGGCCGAGTTGCTGTCATGTTAAATGTTCGCTATTTGTCAATTATTTGCCTCGCAGAGGACTGATGGAGCTCAAACCTTTGAGATTACTTTATAGCCATCCCCAGACTGATGTGCTGTCACTATCCTCGTCCTGATGTCCTCTGAGATCTCCTTTCCTCTCGGGATGGTGTGCTTTGAATTCACCTGGATGGGTAACACCAAACTGACCAGGTTTCTTATCTCTATTTATCAGAGTCCCACTCAAACTCTTTCCTAATGATCTCTCCTTTGATTCATTTGGTACCCAATTATTTACCCAACTTCTTCTGTTTAAGAATGATGGAGGCTACTGTGTTCTTGGATCTTCAATGCTGCAAACATTTTTTGGTAACCTTCCTCAGATCTATGCCTCGACACGAGCCTGTCTCTGAGATCTATGGGCAATTCTTTCGACCTCATGTCTTGGTTGTTGCTCTGACAAGCACTGTCAACTGTGGGACCTTATATAGAGCGAGTGACGTTTGAAACACTTTTAGTGCGCACCTTGCTCTGCAAGGGCCGCGTATTTTGTGGAGTGATGGGTAACGATGCTTCGAGGGTGGCTGTTGATGTGTTCCTGGTTCGAGCCCAGGTAGGGGCGAGGAGAGGGACGGAAGCTATACTGTTACACTTGCAAAACTAAAGTGCCTATAAGAACAAAGTTATGTGAAATACAAATGGTTTAGAGAAATAGTCCTATAAATACTATATTAACTACAACCTAAAACCTCTTACCTTGGAATATTGAAGTCTCATGTTAAAAGGAACTACCAGCTTTCATATGTTCTCATGTTCTGAGCAAGGAACTGAAACGTTTGCTTTTTTATATGGCACATATTGCACTTTTACTTTCTTCTCCAACACTTTTGTTTTTGCATTATTTAAACCAAATTGAACAGGTTTATTTATTTGAGGCTACATTTTTATTTATGTATTATATGAAGTTAAAATAGGTGTTCATTCAGTATTGCTGTAATTGTCATTATTACAAATCAACCCCAAAAAATATTTAGATTAATCTGTATCAGCTTTTTTTGGTCCTCCCAATAATCGGTATCGGTATCTGCGTTGAAAAATCATAATCGGTCGACCTGTAGCACAAACCCACTGTTGCTGGACCAGATAGGACTGGCAAAAAGGGCTCTTAACTGACGAGTCGCGGTTTAGTCTCACCAGGGGTGATGGTGGGATTCGCGTTTATCGTGGAGGGAATGAGCATTACACCGAGGCCTGTACTCTGGAACGGGATCGATTTTTATTTTTTTGTTTTTTTTAATTATTTTTTTTATTTTTATTTAAAATTATTATTTTTTTTTTTTTTTTTGACCCCCTCTTTGTTCACGAACACAATATTCAATTTCTGTTAGTCACATGTCTGTGGAACTTGTTCAGTGTGTCTCAGTTGTTGAATCTTGTTATGTTCATACAAATATTTACACATGTTAAGTTTGTTGAAAATAAACGCAGTTGACTGAGAGGACGTTACTTTATTTGCTACGTTTAGATAGATAAACAGTACCAGTCAAAATTTTGGGCACACCTACTCAGACATGGACACAAACTATGAAACTCACAGAATAACCCAGCCATTTTTACAGCCAAAGAGAGGAGTCACAAAAAGCACAAATAGAGAGAAAATGAATCACAAAATTTGATCTTCATCAGATGACACTCCTAGGACTTCATGTTACACAATACATGTATGTTTTGTTCTGTAAAGTTCATATTTATATCCAGAAATCTTATTTTACATTGGCGTGTTATGTTCAGTAGTTCCAAAACATGCAGTGATATTGCAGAGAGCCACATTCACAGAAATACTCATTATACATGTTGAAGAACATTCAAGTGTTTATGCATGGAACTTTAGATACACTTCTCCTTAATGCAACCGCTGTGTCAGATTTCAAAAAACTTTACGGAAGAAGCATAATCTGAGAACGGCACTCAGAGCCCAAACCAGCCAGAGAAATATCCTCCATGTTGGGTAGTCAACATTAGTCATAAATAGCATTATGATCTTCCTCAGAATGCACTCCCAGGACTGAGAACGAGGCTGCTGGCAGACCCCTTCACATGAGAAGCCTGAAACGACGTTCTAAAGACGGTTGACAACTAGTGGAAGCCTTAGGAAGTGCAACATAACCCATATCCCACTGTGAATTCGATAGGGGCTGAGTTCAAAAACTACAAACCTCAGATTTCCCACTTCCTGTTTGGATTTTTTACAGGTTTCTGCTTGCCATATGATTTCTGTTATACTCAGACATCATTCAAACCGTTTTAGAAACTTCAGATTGTTTTGTATCCAATAATACTAATAATATGCATATATTAGCATCTGGGACTGAGTAGGAGGCAGTTCACTCTGGGCACGCTATTTATTCATCCAAAAGTGAAAATGCTGCCCCCTATCCCAAAGAAGTTAATGCGTTTGAGCCACTAGTGCTGTGACAAGGTAGGGGTGGTATACAGAAGATAGCCCTATTAAGTAAAGTAAAAAGTCCATATTATGGCATGAACAGCTCAAATAAGCCAAGAATTACGACAGTCCTTTACATTTAAGACCTGAAGGTCAGTCATCTGGAAAATTTGAAAGATTCTTCCTGCAGTTGCAAAAACCATCAAGCGCCATGATGAAACTGGCTCATGAGGACCGGCACAGGAAAAGAAGATGCAGCGTTACCTCTGTTGTAGAGGATAAGTTCATTGCAGTTACCAGCCGTTGAAATGGCAGCCCATATAAATGCTTCAGAGTTTAACTAACAGACACATCTCAACATCAACTGTTCAGGGGGGACTACGGGAATCAGGCCTTCATGGTCGAATTGCTGCAAAGAAACCATTACTAAAGGACACCAATAAGAAGAAGAGACATGCTTGGGCCAAGGAACACGATCAATGGACAGTAGCCCGGTGGAAATCTGTCCTTTGGTCTAATGAGTCCAAATTTTTGATTTTTGGTTCCAACCGCTGTGTTTTTGTGAGACTCAGTGTAGGTGAACGGATTATCTCTGCATGTGTGGTTCCCGCCGTGAAGCATGGAGGAGGTGTCATGTTGTGGGGATACTTTGCTGGTGACACTGTCAATGATTTATTTATAATTCAAGGCACACTTAACCACCATGGCTACCACAGCTTTCAGCAGCAATACGCCATCCCTTCTGGTTTGTGCTTCGTGGGACTATAATTTGTTTTTCAACAGGACAATGACCTTTCACACCTCCAGGCTGTGGAAGGGCTATTTGACCAAGATGGAGTGCCGCATCAGATAACCTGGCCTCCACAATCACCCGACCTCAACCCAATTGAGATGGTTTGGGATGAGTTGGTCCGCAGAGTGAAGGAAAAGCAGCCAACAAGTGCTCAGCATATGTGGGAAATCCTTCAAGACTGTTGGAAAAGAATTCCAGGTGAAGATGATTGAGAGAATGCCAAGCGTGTGCAAAGCTGTCGTCAAGGCAAAGCGTGGCTACTGTGAAGAATCTAAAATATGCTAAATGATTCCATGTTTTCTTTCGTAGTTTTGATGTCTTCACTATTATTCTTCAATGTAGAAAATGGTACAAATAAACTTTATGTGTGTGCGTGTGGAGCAAGACCTCCAACACAGGAGTATGGTAGATTGGCTATATATTGGTCACCGCTGAAAACGGACACCCCTCCCTTTTTGTTTCAGAGCAAAGTCGACGAGATGACCTGGAAGCCCTGGGCCACATGTTCATGTATTTCCTACGAGGGAGTCTGCCGTGGCAAGGACTCAAGGTAGGGGAGCTAGGCATGATGTCAGCTGGGTCATGTTCAGTACAGTAGGCACAAAATGGGGAGGTACTATCTGAGCTTGTCCAATAAGAAATGCTTGTTTTTGTTTTTTGTTGCGAAGCATTTTGTTATGATGTGTGATGCGCTACTAGTTGTGATTCAAGGAGGGAGAGAGAGAAGGAATGTTCACCTAAAAGAAGCACAGGAGCGATAAAGTGGGTGATTGGAAGACTGGCTAGGAGGAGGGAAAGCGAAATGTAACATTGGCTTGAAGGAAGGGAGAAAATATGGCAAAAGTGTGTTTGGACTCAATTTGTGCCTTCTACCTACAGGCTGACACCCTGAAAGAGCGATACCAGAAGATTGGCGACACCAAGCGCAACACTCCCATCGAGGTCCTCTGTGAAAGCTTTCCAGGTATTGTGCCAATCTTCCACCATGACACTAGTACATGCCTTTGAAATGGTTACATTTCCTAGAACACACACTTTGCACTGCATGTTATGGCAGTTAATAATCGCAATAGAATAATCAAGAGCGAGCTGGACTTGGACTGGGGTTCCGCTAACCCCGTTCCGCTAGCGGAACCCCTCGCCAACAGCCAATGAAATTGCAGTGCGCCAAATACAAATCAACAGAAATCTCATATATCAAATTTCTCAAACATACAAGTATTAGGCACCATTTTAAAGATGCATTTCTCGCAAATCCAGTCAGTGTCTGATTTCAAAAATGCTTTACAGCGAAAGCTCCACAAACGATTATGTTAGGTCACCACCAAGTCACAGAGACACTCAGCCATTTTTCCAGCCAAAGAGAGGAGTCACAAATAGAGATACAATTAACTTTTGATCTTCATCAGATGACACTCATAGGACTTCATGTTACACAATACATGTATGTTTTGTTCGATAAAGTTCATCATTTATGTCCAAATAGCTTATTTTGTTAGGGCGTTTGGTAAACAAATCCAAATGCGCGTTCAGGTCCAGCCGAACGTCGGACGAAAAGTTTAAAAAGTTACATTACAGGTCGTAGAAACTTGTCAAACTAAGTATAGAATCAATCTTTAGGATGTTAAATCATAATGTTCAATGTTCCAACTGGAGAATTCCGTTGTCTGTAGAAAAGCAATGGAACGAGAGCTACCTCTCATGTGAATGCGCGTGACTGAGATCGAGGCTGCTGCCAGACCTCTGACTCAATCCCCTCTCATTCGCCCCCCCTTCACAGTAGAAGCCTGAAACAACGTTCTAAAGACGGTTGACATCTAGTGGAAGCCTTAGGAAGTGCAAAATGACCCATATCCCACTGTGTATTCGATAGGGACTGAGTTCAAAAACTACAAACCTCAGATTTCCCACTTCCTGTTTGGATTTTTTCTCAGGTTTTTGCCTGCCATATGCGTTCTGTTATACTCAGACATCATTCAAACAGTTTTAGAAACGTCAGATTGTTTTCTATCCCAATACTAATAATATGCATATATTAGCATCTGGGACTGAGTAGGAGGCAGTTTACTCTGTGCACGCTTTTCATCCAAAAGTGAAAATGCTACCCCCTATCCCAAAGAAGTTAAGTTAGCAGAAGATGCTTCTTGAAGGACAGGCGCATAGGAGAAGAATTATAGAGCATGTATTTGCAAGGCACCATGTTTCCATCAACTTTAGCTGTTCCATGACAAAATTTACAACTGGGCTCATGGAAACAGGAACTGCCGGTTAAATTTTAGAAATGCCGACAATTTATTCGTTTGACATGGTGGTGTCTTTTTGGGTCGTTAAAAATGAATTATACGAGAAATGTGCAAATATTGATATAACCATCATATTGAAGTAGTCACTCAATATTTTGTGTGGTCCTCCCACAACTTACGCGACTCGAAAGCATGCAGTTTATTAGGCAACAGATTAAATACGTTATGAGAACTTCACAGGGTGTGAATGTGTAAGGTGATGAGCTTGGTGCTCATATTCCAATAAATAGCGAGGATCTTATTCTGGTGACGTGATGATTGATGCTTGGCTGCCGTTTGATAGATACAAATAATATCGCTCTTATCCATAATAATCTCATAATGTAGGTAGCCTACCTGCACTATATCTGCGAGCTATTGGCTGAAGAGCATGTGCCAAAATCAGTGGTCACATTTGCTATATAAATCAAATCAAATTTTTGTCACATGTGCCGAATACAACAAGTATTCACCTTACAGTGAAATGCTTACTTACAAGCCATTAACCAACAATGCAGTTTTAAGAAAATAACTTTAAAAAAATAGTAATAGATAAGAATAACAAATCATTCAAGAGCAGCAGTAAATAACAATAGCGGGCTATATACAGGGGGTGATGGTACAGAGTCAATGTGCGGGGGGCACCGGGGTCAAGGTAATATGTACATGAAGGTAGTTATTAAAATGACTATGCATAGGTAATAAACCGAGAGTAAAAGCAATGCAAATAGTCTGGGTAGCAATTTGTTTACTTGTTCAGCAGTCTTATGGCTTGGGGGTAGAAGCTGTTTAGAAGCTTCTGGGACCTAGACTTGGCGCTCCGGTACCGCTTGCCGTGCGGTAGCAGAGACAGCAATCTATGACTAGGTTGGCTGGTGTCTTGGACTATTTTTACGACTTGGTCCCGGTGATTTACTGGACCGTACGCACTACCCTCTGTAGTGCCTTGCGGTCAGACACCGAACAGTTGCCTTACCAGGTAGTGATGCACCCCATCGATTGGTGCAGCTGTAAAACCTTTTGAGGATCTGAGGACCCATGACAAATCTTTTCAGTCTCCTGAGGGGGAATAGGTTTTGTCATGCCCTCTTCACGACGTTCTTGGTGTGCTTGGATCATGTTAGTTTGTTGGTGACATGGATGCCAAGGAACTTGAAGCTCTCAACCTGCTCCACTACAGCTCCACCGATGAGAATGGGGGTGTGCTCAGTCCTCCTTTTCCTGTACTCCACAATCATCTCCTTTGTCTTGGTCATGTTGAGGGAGAGGTTGTTGTCCTTGTACCACACGGTCAGGTTTCTGACCTCCTCCCTATAGGTGGTCTCGTCTGTGAACAGGCCTACCATTGCTGTGTCATCGGCAAAGTAAACGCTGGTGTTGGAGTCGTCCCTGGCCGTGGAGTTATGCGTGAACAGGGAGTACAGGAGGGGACTGAGCATGCACCCCTGAGGGGTCCCCAATTTGAGGATCAGCGTGGCGGATGTGTTGTTACCTACCCATACCACCTGGGGGCAGCCCGTCGGGAAGTCCAGGATCCAGTTGCAGAGGGGAGATGTTTAGTCCCAGGGTCCTTAGCTTAGTGATGAGCTATGAGGGCACTATGGTGTTGAACACTGAGCTGTAGTCAATGAATAGCATTCTCATATAGGTGTTCCTTTTGTCCAGGTGTGAAAGGGCAGTGTGGAGTGCAATAGAGCTTGCATCATCTGTGGATCTGTTGGGGTGGTATGCACATTTTGGGTCTAGTGTTTCTGGGATAATGGTGTTTATGAGCTATGACCAGCATTTCAAAGCATTTCATGGTTACAGGTGTGAGTGCTACAGGTTGGTAGTCATTTAGGCACGTTACCTTAGTGTTCTTGGGCACCGGGACTATGGTGGTCTGCTTGAAACATGTCAATGATGACACTTGCATGCTGGGAGTACACGTCCTGGTAATCCGTCTGGCCCTGCGGCCTTGTGAATGTTGACCTGTTTAAAGGTCTTACTCACATCGGCTGCAGAAAGCGTGATCACACAGTTGCCCGGAACAGTTGATCCGCTCATGCATGTTTCAGTGTTACTTGCCTTGAAGCAAGCATAGGTTGCAGAGTGGGATTTCTTATAAGCTTCCGGGTTAGAGTCCCACTCCTTGAAAGCGGCAGCTCTACCCTTTAGCTCAGTCCGAATGTTGCCTGTAATCCATGGCTTCTGGTTAGAGTATGTACGTACAGTCACTGTGGGGACGACGTCATCGATGCACTTATTGATAAAGCCAGTGACTGATGTGGTCTACTCCTCAATGCCATTGAAAGAATCCCGGAACATATTCCAGTCTGTGCTTGAAAAACAGTCCTGTAGTTTAGCATCTGCTTCATCTGACCACTTTTTTATATAGCTAGCCACTGGTGCTTCATGCTTTCATTTTTGCGTGTAAGCGCTTTGTATGCGTCTCTGTGTGTGGAGTAAGGTAGTCTAGGATTTTTTTCCCCTTTAGTTGCACATTTTAATGTGCTGATATAAATGAGGTAAAACTGATTTACGTTTCCCTGAATTAAAGTCCCCGGCCACTAGGAGTGCCTCCTGGATGAGCATTTTCCTGTTTTCTCATTGATTGCGGTTTTAGTACCAGCATCGGTCTGTGGTGGTATGTAGACAGCTGCGAAAAATACAGATGAAATCTCTAGGTAGATAGTGTGGTCTACAGTTTATCATGATATACTTTACCTCAGGCGAGCAAAACCTCGAGACTTCCTTAGATAACATGCACAAGCTGTTTACAAATATTTACAAATAAAGCAGCAGTTTGTGACAAACCATCAGTAGAGGGGAAATATGGCCTTAGTGCACTCAATTGTCAGGTATGACTAGATGGGCCTCTTGTTTTGCCTGAACCATATTGACTGTGTTTCCCCATTTGTAGAAGAGATGGCCACCTACCTGCGCTACGTGCGGCGATTGGACTTCTTTGAGAAGCCCGACTACGAGTATTTGAGGACTCTGTTTACCGAGCTGCTTGAGCGTAAAGGATACACTTTTGACTACACCTACGACTGGGATGGCAGACCGATTGTGAGTAGCTAGCGTTCACGTGCTAAATAGCATAAGTGTAGTCTCAACTACAATTGTCAAATAGCAGCTGTTGAAAGACTAGAGTAAATGTCCTCATTTGCAGCAGCTTGCTAACTGTTAATTCCTTTTTGTTTTTGTATAATAACTTTTTGTGTACCTTTCGTAGCTGGAAAGTTGGGAAATAAAAAGTAGAGAATTTAAAACCTGTGAAAAAATTAAAATATATATATTTCCTTGAGCCTTTTTGTTTACCTTTCAGTCTCTCTCTTTCTCTCGCTTTCACTCTTTC
Source organism: Oncorhynchus keta (assembly GCF_023373465.1). Taxonomy (NCBI): domain Eukaryota; kingdom Metazoa; phylum Chordata; class Actinopteri; order Salmoniformes; family Salmonidae; genus Oncorhynchus; species Oncorhynchus keta. The sequence continues at coordinate 36,138,984 of NC_068437.1, forward strand.
TCTCAGCCTACTCCAGTGGGGGCTGTCAACGTGGACTCGGGTGCGTCTGCCATCACGAGAGAAAGCAATGCTAACAGAGACAGGCCCTCTCAGCAACAACCCCTACGGAACCAGGTAAACACAGTCTCACTTCAGCTCTGCCTGTTCATCTGAAAAAGCCAAGAAAATCTACTGGAATCAACAAATTCATGCATATACAAATCCTTGTGAAGAAAATGTGCATGGTTCTAGTCAATACTATTTCCATTCCTGTCAGTTGATTTGGACATGGAATTTCTCAATAGGAGAGACAATTCCTAAATTAAAGGAGATTGAAATGGTGTTGGTCCCCACCTTACCAGCCACAAGGACAATGAATAAGTATTGCTTGCTTGAACACCTTATATTTGTATAAGTGACATACTGTAGAATTAGTTTCAATGCTATGGAGTTGTAAGACTTATGATTATGGGTTTGAGATTGTCTAAATATATCACCTTAGCTTTCAACAAGCTTTACAGTTTACAGTAAATCCAACACCATTTAAATTCATACAATTTTAAGGCAAAAGAGTAGTAGTCCATATAGTTTTTTTCCAACTGGGTGGCTTTGCTTATGCTCCACACACTTCGAGCTTTCCTCTCAAGTCTTTTTTCGGTTGGTTTGGTGCTATATGGCTTGATTTTCTAACAGTTCTAGTAAAAAATAATATTTCTCAGCATCTCCGCTTTTGGAAAAGACAGACGCAAAAGGAGCTTTCAGGTCGAAATTAGAACCTAACATGTAGTCTCAGCTGATCTTTTAGATGAGTTGCTGTTTGCACCAAAATACCTCGTCCATCTCCGCCTCTGCCTGGCTGTGTTCAACCAGAAAGAGGCATGGAGAGACGCAAAAGGAATTTTACAGTTGGAAGTCCTCCAGCTATGGCTCCCAACAGGCAGTGAAGCTTGTCTCAAATTTTATTGGCTGCAGCTAGAGTAGTTCTATGTGAGTGTGTCCCAGACTTATCTCTAATCATTGCTTCAGCTCTGAACAACAACCCACCTGTGTCTCCATTGGTGCTCCAGTATGTGCCAAAAAGGGATTGTAAGAGCAAGCTGGAGAGACAGAGGGAAGAGGAAGGGATTGAGATGGAGGGGGGATTTAGGTAGAGGGAGAAAGAGGAAGGTGCATAAGGCAGAGTGGACTTGAAGAGAACTAGAGGTAGAAAAAAGGAGAGAAATGAGAGGGGGAGATAAAGGTAACATCCTTGGTTTTGAGTAGGTCGATGCATATCACCCCATCAGTCTCTCCAAGCACGAGTCGTTTTATTGAGCCAGGACTTCAGACCCGCAATACAGGACATGACAACCAGTCTGAAATGAATTCGCAGTAATTACCAGTTGAAAGCTCCCAGACTGCTTAAGACCCCTGCCAAAGCCCCCTGCAACAACTTTATTAGTAGCTAATCCCTCAATGTCCTGTCACGTGCAACCTGTCCTGTCCAGGGGAACAGTGATGAACGAGATACATTGGGGGATAAAGCAGTGCTTGCTGGCCCAGACTACTCAATCAATGCAGCCAGGACAAAAACAATGCAAGTCTCTTAGGAAAGCCACCAGGGTTATAAAATAAGGTAATACAGGTTACAGGACAAGAGGAATACCTATGTGAGAATGCTGTTCATCGACTACAGCTCGGCATTCAACACCATAGTACCCTCCAAGCTCGTCATCAAGCTCGAGACCCTGGGTCTCGACCCCTCCCTGTGCAACTGGGTACTGGACTTCCTGACGGGCCGCCCCCAGGTGGTGAGGGTAGGCAACAACATCTCCTCCCCGCTGATCCTCAACACGGGGGCCCCACAAGGGTGCGTTCTGAGCCCTCTCCTGTACTCCCTGTTCACCCACGACTGCGTGGCCACGCACGCTCCAACTCAATCATCAAGTTTGCGGACGACACAACAGTGGTAGGCTTGATTACCAACAACGACGAGACGGCCTACAGGGAGGAGGTGAGGGCCCTCGGAGTGTGGTGTCAGGAAAATAACCTCACACTCAACGTCAACAAAACTAAGGAGATGATTGTGGACTTCAGGAAACAGCAGAGGGAACACCCCCCTATCCACATCGATGGAACAGTAGTGGAGAGGGTAGCAAGTTTTAAGTTCCTCGGCATACACATCACAGACAAACTGAATTGGTCCACTCACACAGACAGCGTCGTGAAGAAGGCGCAGCAGCGCCTCTTCAACCTCAGGAGGCTGAAGAAATTCGGCTTGTCACCAAAACCACTCACAAACTTCTACAGATGCACAATCGAGAGCATCCTGGCGGGCTGTATCACCGCCTGGTACGGCAACTGCTCCGCCCTCAACCGTAAGGCTCTCCAGAGGGTAGTGAGGTCTGCACAACGCATCACCGGGGGCAAACTACCTGCCCTCCAGGACACCTACACCACCCGATGTTACAGGAAGGCCATAAAGATCATCAAGGACATCAACCACCCGAACCACTGCCTGTTCACCCCACTATCATCCAGAAGGCGAGGTCAGTACAGGTGCATCAAAGCTGGGACAGAGAGACTGAAAAACAGCTTCTATCTCAAGGCCATCAGACTGTAAAACAGCCACCACTAACATTGAGTGGCTGCTGCCAACACACTGTCATTGACACTGACCCAACTCCAGCCACTTTAATAATGGGAAATGATGTAAATATATCACTAGCCACTTTAAACAATGCTACCTTATATAATGTTACTTACCCTACATTATTCATCTCATATGCATACGTATATACTGTACTCTACATCATCGACTGCATCCTTATGTAATACATGTATCACTAGCCACTTTAACTATGCCACTTTGTTTACTTTGTCTACATACTCATCTCATATGTATATACTGTACTCGATACCATCTACTGTATGCTGCTCTGTACCATCACTCATTCATATATCCTTATGTACATATTCTTTATCCCCTTACACTGTGTATAAGACAGTAGTTTTGGAATTGTTAGTTAGATTACTTGTTGGTTATCACTGCATTGTCGGAACTAGAAGCACAAGCATTTCGCTACACTCGCATTAACATCTGCTAACCATGTGTATGTGACAAATAAAATTAGATTTGATTACAGAAAAAGATGTCAAACATACATACAGGGTTTCTTATAACTGTCTAAAATGTTTTGCTTTAAAATCAGAAATCAAATTAAGGGTAGACTCAGCCATATGAAGTAGATTAAGGGTCAATTTCCGCAACAACTTAGTGTTGAAATGTGAGGCTCTACTTCTCCGCTGTTTTGGTCCCGTGGCTACCACACGGTCACCACGTGACGCAAACCTTTTCACATGCGCAGATACTGTATGAGAGTGAAGTGTTGCATATCGCTCATCTCGATATCGGCGATGCTGCTCGTGGCAACGTCATTTTGCTGAGTCTACCTTTAAATTTCTAATTTTGCCATACTTTCTTTGTTTTGACCTGCTTGTTTTCAATTGCTTACACGTATTCCCAGCTTCGCCATGCGTCTCACCTCTGTTTTTCTTTGTTTTTCTGCGATGCATGGCCTGTTGGCACCTGCTGCTCTCACTCACTTGCACCGCCCACCCACATCTTGCTCTGCCCATCCGCCTCCCCAACCAACCAGACGGCAGCATCAGACCGCAGAGGGGCATGGGATGCACAGCCCCACCGACAGACAAACTCCTCCTACCTGAGCAGCTCCCACCTGGCCGCAGACAGGCATGGGGGCTCTGTGCAGGTATACACCAACCACTGAGATACCGACTACTACTTAGTGGCTGGCTTCCAAACCAAAGAACCTGCTTCGTTGCCTATGTCCTTGATAGCCCTCTAGCCCACAGATACGAAGGGACATAAAAGATGAAAGCAATATGGCAGAAACTCTTCATAGGTGGGGACCTCGCCACATTGCTTTCACCCGCTCTTTGCTCTTAAGATAGATGTTGTACTGTGTATGCGAAGGTGTTATGTTGATCAACAGCAATGATGATTAACATGTTGTGTTCAGGAGCCAGACAGGGAGGGACCAGCTTTTTCATAGCAGCATGCAGACATTTAGTCTGAGGAGGTGGCAGACAGGGAGAGACCGGTTCACAAGGCCCACCAGACACATGTTCACTCACACTCAAGCAAGATCCTTTCCCATTAAGGGAGACCGGGAGTAGAGTAAAGGCTCTCATAAATGACACCACACATGGATGTCTGGAAGTGGATAAGCTGTATGGAGGGAAATCAGTAACTTGACTTTAGTTTATATTTCTGTCATGAGGGGCTACGTATTACTGTAATGTCTGTGACCGAACGGGCAAGATGCCGTAAGCAGTCATTACAGAGTTGATGTCATAACAGCTTATGACAACTGGCATTATGCTTTCTTGAAACTGTTAGTTGTAGTTAAGATTGTTGGCTAGCATAGCTTTTCAGAATTCACAGATAAATTGGTCCACACGGATAAACTAAAGGTATAGAAACTGTAATTGACTTGGTAACAGGAAATACATTCATTTCCATGACAGAATTAAAAAGTCATTTTGAACTGACCAATTTGAAATACATTCAACTTAAGTTACATATCACACAATATTTTGAACATCAGAGCAACCTTGAGGGAATCTTATTTGAGTCAGAAAATGATGTCCATATGATAGGTTAGATATATACCAAACCTTGCAGGGAGCATATCCAACTGACAATCTCTTAGAAGAAAAAAACCCTAACTATTTTAACCAAGACTTAAAATAACTGATATTGGCACAAGATGGGGGGGGGAAGTTGGCGCATAACTAATGAAATTGCAGTTAATGAAAATGTATGTCAATGCAGTATAAACTAATGTATAGAATTTATCATAAGTGAAAAAATGCCCATTCTACAGCACAACGGCAGAGTCATGTCTGAAGTGTAAAACTAACAATGATTCAATAATCCATGTTTTCTGGGAATGCTATAAAATCCTAAATGTATGGGTGGAGCTAGAAAGTTGGCTGTCAGAAGTATTACAATGTAAACTTAATTTTAATCAGTCTATGCATATTTAAAGACATGGCATATGAGGGTATAGTGATACCCAATGGACCGGACGATTCTCATCACTCATCTGGAAAAAACGTATGACAACGTGGAAATCAATTAACACAATGGAAAAATCGAATGATCGATTATTGAAATGGCATCTGCGACCAAGGAAAAACAAATTGGTACAATATAAGGCCATGTGACAAACAATAATGCAGGCACTAAGGATGGAGGTGTGAGCGTACGGCTCTGGGCAGAGGATGTAGTTTATTTCTGTAAGTTGTTTGCATATGTATGTTTGTATTTGGAGTGGGGGAAAAACACATTTTTAAATAAACTAATTCAAAACTGAGTTAGCTAGCAGTAGACCAAGCCAACATGCATACATGAGTAACCGTTTTATGTGACAGAGTTAAGTTGTTTGTCACAAGATGTTATCATGACACTTTGGGCTATAGTATGATCATGACAGTGTTTTGGTAATCTTACGACGCAATGTCAATGTTGGCATTTAGTCATCTAGTAGAATTATCTTTATTTTTGCATGGCTGATATGACTTTTTTCCCATGTGCCTCAGGTGGTCAGCTCCACCAATGGGGAACTGAATGCCGATGACCCAATGACGGCCCACTCCAACGCACCTATCGCAGCGCAGGCCGACGTGGAGGTGGTGGATGAGGCCAAGTACGCTTCTGCCGCTTTTTCTTCCGTCATAGCTAGCTCGCTCTCTCCCCATTTTTGCTTGGTCATCTGTCCCTTTCGAAAGCACTTCGTTTTTTAGTTGTAATCAAATCAAATGTTATTTGTCACATTCTTTGTAAACAAGTACGGACTAACAGTGAAATGCTTACTTTCGGGCCGTTCCCGACAATGCAGAGAGAAAGAAAAGAGAAATGATAGAAAAGTAAAACACTGAATAATATGCTAAACGAAAATATAAACATGCAACAATTTCTATGATTTTACTGAGACACAATTCATATAAGGAAAACAGTAAATGGAAATAAATGTATTCGGCCCTGACCTATGGATTTCACATGAATGGGAATACAGAACTTTTTTTTAAATTAAAAAAATGAAAGTAGGTGCGTGGATCAGGAAGGTAGTCACTATCTGGTATGACCACCATTTGCGGCACGACATATCTCTTTCGCATAGAGTTGATCAGGCTGTTGATTGTGGCCTGTGGAATGTTGTCCCACTCCTCTTCAATGACTGTGTGAAGTTGCTGAATATTGACAGGAAACATATTGTCAGAAACATGCTCAATGGGTGACATGTCTGGTGAGTATGGAAGCCATGTAAGAACAGGGACATTTTCAGCTTCCAGTAATTGTGTACAGATCCTTGCGACATGGGGCCGTGCGTTATCATGCTGAAACATGAGGCGATAGAAGTGGATGAATGGGATGACAACGAGCCTCAGGATCTCATCACGGTTTCTCTGTGCATTCAAATTGCCGTCGCTAAAATGCTAATTTGTTTGTTGTCCATAGTTTATGCCTGCCCGTACCATAACCCCACTGCCACCATGGGTCCCTCTGTTCACAACGTTGACATCAGCAAACTGCTCACACACACACACGACACCGTACACGCGGTCTGCACTTGAGGCCGTTTGGATGTAGCAGTAGCATATGTGATGAGTAAAATAAAGTTAGTGCAATGCTGATAGTCCAGTTAGCTATTTAACTATTTAGCTGTCTTATGGCTTGGGGATAAAACTATTCAGGGTCCTGTTGGTTCCATACTCCGTGCATCGTTACCGCTTACCGTGCGGTAGCAGAGAGAACAGTCTATTGCGGGTGGCTGAAGTCTTCAACAATTCTTAGGGCCTTCCTCTGTCACCGCCTGTTGTAGAGGTCCTGGATAGCAGGGAGCTCTGCCCCAGTGATGTACTGGGCCGTATGCACTACCCTCTGTGCAGCGCCTTGCTGTCAGATGCCAAGTAGTTGACCAAGTGGGGATGCAGCCAGTCAAGATGCTCTCAGTTGTGATGCTGTAGACATTGTTGAGGATCGGAGGGCCCAAGCCAAATCTGTTCAGCCTCCTGAGGGGGAAGAGGCATTATTGTGCACTCCTCATGACTGCGTTTGTGTGTTTGGACCATAATAGATCCTTAGTGATGTGGAAACTGAGGAACTTGAAGCTCTCGACTCTCTTCACGTCAGCCCTGTCAACGTGAATGGGGGCATGCTCGACCTTCTATTTCCTGTAATCCATGATCAGCTCCTTTGTCTTGCTGATGTTGAGGAAGAGGGTGTCCTGGCACCACACTGCCAGGTCTCTGACATCTCTATAGGCTGTCTCGTGGTTGTAGGTGATAAGGCCTACCACCTTCTGCAAACTTAATGATGGTAATGGAGTCATGCGTGGCCATGCATTCGTGGGTGAACAGGGAGTACAGGAGGGAACTAAGCACACAACCCTGAGGGGCCCCTGTGTTGAAGGTCAATGTGTTGTTGCCTACCATCACCGCCTAGGTGCGTCCCGTCAGGCAGTCCAGGATCCAGTTGCAGATGAAGGCCATGTCCAGGCTTTCAAAGCTACAGATGAGTGCTACGGGTCAATAGTCATTTAGACAGGTTACCTTGACGTTCTTGGGCACAGGGACTATAGTGGTCTGCTTGAAACATGTAGGTATTACAGACTGGGTCAGGGAGAGGTTAAAAATGTCAGTGAAGACGTTGAAGAAATGTATCGGAAGACAATTTATGACAGTGGTATTTTGGATAATTTCTTTATTATAACTCTTGCTCAGTCCATGAGACTGACTAACTCTCCAATTCCAACCAGTTTGAAGTACCGTGAAAGCGTATTAGATACAAGAAATCAAACTGCCTGAGCTAGGATAAAATCATGTCCAAACAAGTTGTCTCTTGTGGCAGGAACCTGTCAGAACCGGGTGGTGAACTGATAATCTGCAAAAAAACATATTTTGGTTCAGTTCCAATTATGATATGGGGCAAAATTCTTACAATTTCTGATTATCTGAATTATTTGAATCTAAAAATATACTTTCTAGCTAAAATAACAAAATTCCACTCATACTTTCACCTTTCTGTCTTTGTTTTAGTTTCCCTTGCATGAACTGCGATGATTGTCCTTAGCCACACTGTGTGTGTGTGTGTGTGTGTGTGCATCCATGTGGTTCTACCTTGCACAAGGACTATCTTGCATCGTTGTCTCGATCTCTGTACAGTATTAATCTGTCTTTTCTCCTCACACTCTCTCTGTAGCTGCGTGAAAATGCTCAACCTGTGGTGAGTCCCACTCCCATACACATCAGCCATTCAAAGGGAGTGGACCAGACTAGCACTAAACAAATACCACCAGACAACATATCCAGCACTGTGTTGGTTTATTGGCTTCACCCTTGACATTCCATTAAACAAATAACAATGTTGCTTTCATATTGGATTGGAGGCTTCTCACATGAAGTGACTAATATCCTTTTCACACTACAAAGAAGAGCTTGAAGTATGATTATGTAGCTCAACTGGAAAGACTTAAGGCCATAGCCACACAGTGCTTGTCTCCGTCAAGAACGGATTTGTGATGGCATTCGTCTGGGGTTCACAAAGAACTGCAACGTTGGTTATACAGTTACCTGCCTGCAACCTTGTTCGATCTGATTGTAGAACATTACGGAAACGTTTTGTGCCAGCTGGGTAGCATACAGTCTGGGTTTATTCCCTCCCCATCACATGCTTGCTCTCTTCTCACGTCACACTCTCGCACTCCATTTTTATAACTGTTAAATGTTCACATTAATTACATATTTGAAGTTGAGTAAGTTTGGAGTGATTGCAGCATTTTGAAAGATAGAGATTGTCAAGTAACTCTCCTCTTCTGTCTCTAAATCCTTTCTCTTCAGGTGTTGTTGCTTCTTCAAGAGAAAACGGAAGAACACTCCACGGCAGAAATAATCTCCTGCTACCCTGTCCGGTGTCGCTGAGCGAGTTTAGTTTTAAGGAAACTAACGAAGGGACATTTCTGGGAGGGAGTTGGGAGAGAGACTTGTTATTACAAGAGAAATGGGATTCTTACTGACCTGGACCTACTGAATGGAACTACTATACACATGAAGACCTTGGCCACAAAGTATTTTCTTTTCTTTCCTTCTCGGTGGATGAATGACTAAATTTGACTTTTGACCTTTCCTCTGAATACTGGAGGATGCCTGAGGACGTCTCTTCATCTGCCCCAGTTTGTTTTTTTGTTTTTTTCAAGTGGAGATCAAAAGTCAAGTCTTCCCCTCTCCATCTCTCTTTTTGGGTGTGAGACCTGTCTAGCAGTCTATAGACCTCTACCACCTTTCTTTCTTGTGTCTCTCCTCTTTCTCTCTCTCCAAACCCACTCACCTCCACAGTAAAAGCCGGTCTTAAGCTGTCCCATTTGCTTTTTATTCATACAAAGTTATGTCTACATGTGTAGGTGTGGATGTTTGTTTGAATGTGTGAATGTGCCCTAATGGCTAATTGGTTCATATGCCACGAAGCTCCTCCCACTAAGCCCTGTTTGACTGTCTTTTGAAGAAGGCATTATAGATGATGCTTCCTAGTCCTGAAGTAACCTTGCTTCAACCCTAGACACCTCCATGGTCCCTTGTAGATCTGCAAAGATGCCACAGGTTCTTTCAAATCTATCAAGAATGGTCTGCAGGTTGATTTGGGATTGGCATAAGTAGTCAAAGCAGAAAGAAATGGTAGAAAAGGAGGGAACACCAAAATAATCACTTTTCTAACGCATCCTTGCCAGAAAAAAAACCTGAGTACCAATTCACCTCTCAACAATCACTAGATTTGCCTTCTGCCTCCATATTTGTGTTAAAAACAATTGTGCTAATTTCAATGATATGCAAGGAAAATGTTAGACCGCAGCGAATGACCAAAGGGATGTGTGTGGACAGAGGACCTATTATGTTACCAGATTTAGATTTAACTGAAAAGTATTTGTATTCCAGATCCATGTTTGATGCACTGGTCATTATTACCCAACCACTCCTTTTCAGCTTTTCAATTTCAGGCCCCAAAAAAAATGTTTTTTTGTGGGGGGGAATCACCAATAGATCTGTTATGAGTTGCATTTCACATTGCTTTTGCTAACATTGCCAGTACCTGTAAACTGGTCCCTGTTATCCACAAACACCTAACTTTGTGTCTGTGCGGATTTAGGAAAAAAAAAGTTACTTTCAACTGCTGATCTATGGTCAGTTGTAGATTTTTTTTTTTTTTACCTCCCAATGTTTAAAGCGAGGATTGGGCTATCATGAACTGACACCAGGTGTACACTTTTGGGTGGCTTCTACCTCCAGTCTGTCTGTCTGTGTACTGAATCTGGGACAAGGAGAACAGACTTGGCTCTCCTATTGATTTAGATGCTACTGCTCCTCCTGCTGGCCTTACCATGTAATGCCTTAATCAAACCACCTCTCTTCAGAGCCTATCAGTATAGGCATCTGTTCACTGCAACAACACACCAGCCAATAAGAAGACATGTTGACAAGTCTGGTTCCTATAGAGCAGTGTTGCTCAACTGGATTCCTGGGGTACCTTATGGTGTTGAATATTTTTGTTCTAGCCCAGCCGGAACACCTGAATCAACTAATTACAGGTTTAATGATTAGTTGAGTATTATTTTTGAATCAGGTGTGTTTGCTGGGATAGAACAAAAAAATGGAGCTGTGCTGCGGTGTCGACGCTCAAGACCTGGACTTGGTCTCCTGGAGGGAGACTAAACAGCTGCCTCAATGCCCCTTAGAGGTGACAATTATTTAGCCTGTGGAAATGGTTGCGTTTTAGGAGATGACACTGGTCTCTCACTTTAAATCAATTTTAGTGCAGACAAGTTTGAGAAAGCAGAATTTGAAGATTTCAAATACAGGAACAGTTTTATGTGACTCGTGACAAATCATCTAAGGTCATCAGAGTAAAAGGAAGTGAAGGACCTTTTTTATTTTATTTCTTCAGATATGCTTATTTGTGTTCCTCTGCAGTCAAAACATTTGAGGTTGTGAAATGCTACATTTTACAATAATATTCTACCCTTTTGGTAAACCTCAGTGTTTACTCCGGAGTGGTTATCTTGTCTGTTTTCAATTTATTTTGTTTTGTGTTGTCAATGTGAACTGAAAATGTATGATGTCCTGTAATTTGTATTTTTTTAATCATTAAATGATCTTGCTTTTTCATGGGGGGGGCGGAGTATTTAAACAGCGATTGAGTGCACTACTTATTTTGTACCTACTGTTGGAAGGTTAGAATGCCAGCCTCGCTCTCTACCATCTAGATACTATCCACTGTTTCACTTGTGTATTATGGAAATGGTGGAAAGAACTCTGTGGCTTTGAGTCGAGGCTGGAGGAATTGTCAATTTCCTTATGCTTCTATTGAATAACTCCCTTGTACACAGACACACAGGCTTGTGTGATACTGTATGATACGTTTTTATCTTTGGAGTCAGTTCCCTAGCTGTCTTTTATAGGGATAGACAAACAGAAGTTATGTATATTTTTGAGTAACAAAGCAGTTTTTTTTTTAAACTGTGTGCAAATGTCGTATTCTTCCTTGAAAGTGTATGTCTTGAGTAAGTATCTCAGCAGTTTAAATTATTTCAAATGTACTTGAATTGAAAGATGTGGGACGAGTCTTAGTCAAGTAGTGGAATGTCAGGATTTACTCAAATGCCATTCTGACTAAATTATGTGCTTGTGAGTGATCTTAATTCATGGATTGGTCAGTTGATTCACCCACCTATCATTCAGACTTTTAGACATCGCTGCTGACCACACCAGGATAATTGTGAAGTGGGTAAAAGGCTTAGGCTGTTGTCATGTGGTGTCGCTCTCCTTCTCTTGCTCTCTCCTTTCCTCTCCTTCACCTTGTTCTTTTTGTTGGCTTGCTCCCTTCCTTGAAGTACTTAGTGATATAACGTGACAGTTGAAAGAAATGGCTTTTCTAGTCATGTCCAATCAGTGATTACTTGAAGGAAGAGAGAAAGGGCTGTATTTATCCCAGCCCTTTAAACTTTCTATGACACTGGTGCAGCAATATTATCATTGTGGTTAGAGGTAGGTTTAAAATTAATTTAAGAACATAAATTGTAGAAGTCGGGGTGTTGATGACTTCGTGGCTAGGGTAACTAGTGAAGACCAGAGGACTTTTACTAGCTTATTCACCGGAGTCCCACACGCTCCCTGATGGCAGTATATATTTGCCCATGCAGCCTTCTGATCCCACTGGGGGTAATTTTGACGCTGCACATTCCTTTTCCTCCATGACATGTTAACACAACCTCCTCCGATGGCAGGGTTTGTTTGAGATGTCACTCACTGTATCAGGATGCGCTGACTATGAATATGTATACCTCAGAGAAAAGCCATTACTGTCTCAAGTTCGCACACATACTTTTTGTTCTCTCATCCGTCTTTGCCCCCCAGTGCCAGCTTCATGACCTCTAACCTTCCTCTGGTGGCAAGGGTGCTGAAAAGTTAACATGTTGTAGACATGAGCCCTATTCTCTGCTCTTAAGATGGTGCCATTTTAGACACTGGCATTTGGTGGGTTAGCTGTATCATTACAAGTGCATTTGGAGAAACCATTCAGAAATATAGTTTTTTGCCATGTTATTGCTTACCTGCTGTCTTCCCAGGCCGTGCTTGTGTAACAACCATACCATCTCAGAATTGGTATGGTTGCGTATTTCTGACATTACATAAAAGGTCTTATTTTGCTTTAGATCATTTACGTGACTAAGAATTCATGAGGCTTCTACTATTGTAATATTGCTTATGATTACAGATTATAATTTCTTTCATTAAGTATTCTTGACCTTTTCTTGCTTGATCCCAACAACCAAAGTTATTGTTTTGGCATCCTTGTTTTCTTGTCATTGTACTTCCTTTTTATTAATGGAACCACTTACTTTAATACATACTTGAAATGGTTTGCCACAGTTTGTGCAACATGTACATATGTACAGTCACCTCTAAATGAACTAGATGCTACGGGGGGAGGCATGACTTTGTACGCTAACCATCCGCAACTAGAAGACGACACTGAGTCAGATGGCTTTGACCAGTTGTATCCTCGTCATGCCTTCTGCATCTAGGGGTAGATTAATTCAACCAGAGGTTTTCTCATTGGCTTTAAGCACAATTATTATTGTACTGGTATGCTTTGTGTATTTAAAGAAAACTATCTTGCTTGAATGAAATGGGTCCATCGGGGCCTTATAACGACCATTTTCATCGTTGCTGGTTCCTTTTTCATTCTCACTTGTCGTTCCAGACAATCTCTCCACTTCCTCAGTGTTGGAGAGACCATTTATCGATGGTTGCTTGCATTTGTCCACAGAAATGTGTAGGGCACGAGCTGCAAAGACTGCTCAAGTGAGGTAGACTTTTTCCGACATTACATTCAGAGTTGCTTAAACTGTAGACCTCCAGTGGTTAGAGACAAGACTGCAATATTGTACTGATTATTTTCAATTGTAAATTATGTAAAGTTGATTATGTTCAAATGGGAGTCTATTTTCTTGATCCATTTTTCTTTTCTCCCTCTTCAAAGCTGTCTCCTGTTCTGGTAATAGTTTCAAAGCTATGAATATGAGTCAAGTATTACAATTGTATTATGAATATTACTGTTGAAACATGAATGTTACTTCAAAATGTATTTGAATGCTTTAACCTGGTTAAGGGCTCCAATTGTGAAAAAACCCTTTTTTTTCTCCTTTTTTTTTTACCCAGAAAGAAACGCGGTCTCGACTCTTTCTGTCTTAAAATGCCTACCCCCCCTCGCCCCCAGAAACCTCAAGTGAAATGTGTCTTGGGACCTTTCCAAAATCATACTTTTTATTCCCTCCTAACTTAAAGGGAAAATCAAGTTTGCACCCTTTTTTATGTAAAATAAATCTCTCTTAACCTTTACTCTTGGCCCAGTGTTTCCTTCAAAGTTGAGGTCTATTCAAATGCTTAAATAAACTTTAGTAGTTTCATTTGACGAGGACACAATGTGTTATGAAATGTTATATTTAATTGTGTGTATATAGCTGCCTTAATGTTGCTGGACCCCAGGAAGAGTGCTAATTGGGATTCTAAATAAATCCACATTTCCTGACGGGCCTCCCCCAGTTGGTGAGGTTAGGCAATAACGCTTCTGCCACACTGATTCTCCACACGGGTGCCCCCCAGGGGTGTGTGCTCAGCCCCCTTCTATACTCCCTGTTCACCCAGGACTAACTCAATCATAAAGTTGGCTGACAACATGACTGTGGTAGACCTGATTACAAACAATGAAGAGATGGCCTACAGGGAGGAGGTTAGAGCCCTTGCGGAGTGGTGCCAGGAAAATAACCTATCCCTCAACAAAACAATGGAGCTGATCATGGACAACAGGGAGCACCATCCTCATCGACAGAGCAGCAGTAGATGGGGTCAAAAGCTTCAACTTCCTTGGCCTGTATGTCACTAAAAACCTGAAATGGTCTCACCACACTGACAGTTTTGCATGTTATTTTGGAATTAATGGGTCACGTATCAGTTTGCAAACAAAGTAAAGGCAAATGTAGTGAGTGAATAAAGTTGCATACAAACATGGTCTCTTGCTTTCTAAAGGCAGGTGTTTCAGCCGAGCTCAGTGCTTTCTGTGGGGGAGGGACAGCCAGTGGAAAAAAAGAGCGTAGGCATTGGTAATCTTCTCTAGTTGTGCCGTGATTGGCTCAGTGCTCTATCACTCATACACTAGGTCATTGCAGAGTCTGCAGGAAGAGCTTGAAAATTCAAGCACCTTGGGTGCTGCCATAGATTTACATTAGAAGTGCCTGTCCAAGAAGGGTCAAGGCCATTGGAGATGTTTTGAACTATCATTCAACTCGGAATACAAGTCGGGACCTCTGGCCTTTTTCTAGAGCTGACCTGAAGATCACCGACTTCATGATTTGACCTGGTTTGTCTTGAAAGCACCATAAATTCAGAGCGTGACAGACCGATGACAAAGTTTGATGACAGTGTTTGCCCACGAAAGGACCGCCACACCACCTTCCTGTTCAAGTGAGCATAGCACAACAACGCTGAGTCCAAAAATGTCTTGCATGCTGCTGCATAAATTATGTAATATGCCAGGGAGATATGTATACTGTAGCTAAGAAAGTAATACTAACTGTATGTTGTGACGTAAGATGTTAGTAGCCCATGTGCCTCACCCTAATAATTTGGTCTATTTACCCCTCTTAATTTCGCCTACTGTTCTAACTTGGTGGTGCACATGCGGTCTTACCTGTTTTAGAGAAATGTAATCATCAAATATTGTAAGAGCTTTCATTGTCTGCTTATATGCCCCCTTTATTTATCCTACGGTTCTGACTTGGTGTACAGGGAGAACACTGTAAGAACGGCCCATGTTCTGAATTCTGTTACTGTACATTTCATTAGAGCTAAACAAATAGTTATATTGACTAACATCCATCCTAGCTCGCTTAATGTCTTAATCGAAATTACGGATTGCCTCTTATACATTTACATTTACATTTAAGTCATTTAGCAGACGCTATTATCCAGAGCGACTTACAAATTGGTGCATTCACCTTATGACATCCAGTGGAACAGCCACTTTACAATAGTGCATCTAAATCTTTTAAGGGGGGTGAGAAGGATTACTTTATCCTATCCTAGGTATTCCTTAAAGAGGTGGGGTTTCAGGTGTCTCCGGAAGGTGGTGATTGACTCCGCTATCCTGGCGTCGTGAGGGAGTGTGTTCCACCATTGGGGAGCCAGAGCAGCGAACAGTTTTGACTGGGCTGAGCGGGAACTGTACTTCCTCAGTGGTAGGGAGGCGAGCAGGCCAGAGGTGGATGAACGCAGTGCCCTTGTTTGGGTGTAGGGCCTGATCAGAGCCTGGAGGTACTGAGGTGCCGTTCCCCTCACAGCTCCGTAGGCAAGCACCATGGTCTTGTAGCGGATGCGAGCTTCAACTGGAAGCCAGTGGAGAGAGCGGAGGAGCGGGGTGACGTGAGAGAACTTGGGAAGGTTGAACACCAGACGGGCTGCGGCGTTCTGGATGAGTTGTAGGGGTTTAATGGCACAGGCAGGGAGCCTCCAGCCAACAGCGAGTTGCAGTAATCCAGACGGGAGATGACAAGTGCCTGGATTAGGACCTGCGCCGCTTCCTGTGTGAGGCAGGGTCGTACTCTGCGGATGTTGTAGAGCATGAACCTACAGGAACGGGCCACCGCCTTGATGTTAGTTGAGAACGACAGGGTGTTGTCCAGGATCACGCCAAGGTTCTTAGCGCTCTGGGAGGAGGACACAATGGAGTTGTCAACCGTGATGGCGAGATCATGGAACGGGCAGTCCTTCCCCGGGAGGAAGAGCAGCTCCGTCTTGCCGAGGTTCAGCTTGAGGTGGTGATCCGTCATCCACACTGATATGTCTGCCAGACATGCAGAGATGCGATTCGCCACCTGGTCATCAGAAGGGGGAAAGGAGAAGATTAATTGTGTGTCGTCTGCATAGCAATGATAGGAGAGACCATGTGAGGTTATGACAGAGCCAAGTGACTTGGTGTATAGCGAGAATAGGAGAGGGCCTAGAACAGAGCCCTGGGGGACACCAGTGGTGAGAGCGCGTGGTGAGGAGACAGATTCTCGCCACGCCACCTGGTAGGAGCGACCTGTCAGGTAGGACGCAATCCAAGCGTGGGCCGCGCCGGAGATGCCCAACTCGGAGAGGGTGGAGAGGAGGATCTGATGGTTCACAGTATCGAAGGCAGCCGATAGGTCTAGAAGGATGAGAGCAGAGGATCTTATCTTATCTGCTTGTCGTCTCCTTACGCCATAGTTTGTACATCACAATTGTCATTAGAATCCACATTTGTTCAAGCAAGTCAGCCATATCGGCTGTTTTTTTTTAAAGGCAGTAAATGAGAATGAATTAACTGTTTCGCTGCCAGACAAGGCTCCGCTGATAGCCAGTTGTAGCAGTGGTCAGATGTTAGGACAGCTTTATGAAGGCCCTAACAGTTTGTGGGCACCGTTTGTCACTGTTATAGTGCAATTCATGCATTGTTTAGTGTTGTTACATCCTAAAATGGCCACTGAATACTTCATTTTATTTACAGTTCATACACCCCACATTTATTTATATACTAAATTCTTGGCATAGCTCACTAATATATCTACTGCTGTACATAACATTGTTAGTATATCTTGTGTACATTTATCTGGTGTACATTGGGCTCCCGAGTGCCTCAGAGGCCTAAGTCACTGCATCTCAGTGCTAGAGGTGTAACTACAGACCCCGTGAGGAGCTAATAACATAACCATTTCGCTGCACCGGCTATAGAGTACCACAGTATGAGTCATAATACCCATAAAACCTAGCAGTCAAATAGGGAACTGCTTCCAAGTGTTTTTCCATTCATTTTTTAGAAACACTTAAAATAAGGGCTGTTTTTGGCATAGGCTTACACTTGCGTGACGTTTGTGTTAAGGGATTTTTTTAATCAATAATGACTTATGTATACATTTCAATCAGGACTGACTAATCAGAATACTATTATGTTACTGTATAGATGTATGAATTTTCTTTTAATCCTAGTACTGAATGTAATGTGTGTAATTATAATCAAGAAGTAGAACAATGACTGTCTGTTCCTTGGCATTTTCAGTTTATAACCTGTGGTAAACTGTATCATGTTCAGTACTCTCGAGAATAAACGCTGCTGATTGATTTTGAGACTGGTCTCTGTCCATTTTATGCAAATAAGAGTCTTACAAATTCTTAGGAATTGACAGAGTGTTTCATTTTAATTAGGTATTAAAACATGTAGGAATTTCATTCCTGTAACAGTTTGATAACCATGTAAATTTCTCTAGGACAAAGTGACTTTCATCAATATATTTGCCTGTATTACCTGCAAAAAATGAAATGCTAATTAGCTACTAATGTGGCTATTATAAAGAACTACAAAAACTGATCTGGACGAGACTGCCAAATCGAGGCAAAGGTAAAAAAATCTCTGGATTAACTATCAAATGTTAGCTAAATGTAGTCATTAAGAAATTGGAAACATTTCTTTAGATTAACAATTCTGTGAACTGTCTTGTGCAAGTTATAAATTGACAATATCTGTTCACAAAGGTTTCAGCTAGAGATGATGTGCAGGAGCTAGCGGGTATTTGTAGTCTTGCATGATGTCTATTTTGATGCTAATTAGCTTTTTCGAATGTGAGAACAAATAGGGCCGAATACATTAAAAGTCACCATGTCCGAGAGAGATTTACATTGTTATCAAAACGTCACACCAGGGTAAGCCTACACCCAACACAGCCCTTATTTGAAGGGTTTCTAAAATCCCCTATGGGAAAAATGAATGGTATAAAAAAGATTGGAACCAGTTCCCTGATTGACCGCTAGGTTTTATGGGTATTATGACGCCTCCACTGCAGGGTTCAGCTCGGATAGAACCAGTGGCTTTTCGGTTACTTGGCCAGCGCTCTTAACCGCTAGACTGACTGCCGCACTTACGCGCAATAATTTCACTCAACTGGGGAAACCAAATGTACAGTAATATAGCTGTAATGAACTGCAT
Source organism: Oncorhynchus keta (assembly GCF_023373465.1). NCBI lineage: Eukaryota > Metazoa > Chordata > Actinopteri > Salmoniformes > Salmonidae > Oncorhynchus > Oncorhynchus keta. The sequence goes on from NC_068437.1 coordinate 36,157,582, forward strand.
GTCTGGTTGTATATTTTTGCGAATTCTTCTACCACTAGGCGGTGACACCCTTTTCCCTTTGGTTTCCCACATCCGCGTGCCCTCTTATTATACTTCCGCTGAAGCGCTTGTATAGTCCTCTTCTACCAGCCCGATTCAACATGGTGGGTACTTCAACATTTACAACCCCTCTAAATCTATCGTAATCCTCAGTTTTTTAGTATCCAAAATGGTATTTATCTCTAGAATAGTGAAATGTTGTATATATTACGCAATCGCAGTGACATATTGCGTTAGGATGCCCTTCCTGGCAGATTTTTTGAACAATATGTCGAGGGTTCTCCGAGATGCTAACGGAAGAAGCATTATGCTAGCATTTGGCTGCACATGAACAACCACGTTTTCCATGTATTGATTTGATTACAATCAGAGAACTGGTCATGACTTTTTAATATTGTACACATTTTCCGCAATGTGGTTAGTGGTTTTGCACGTTGGTTTCAACTGTTTGTAAGAAATACATTTTGTTCCGTGGTACTGATTAGCGTAGCTAACTAGCTGATTGCGGAATCATCCTACTAGCTAATTAACCATAGGTGGTCTGTTTTCCCAATGTAGGGTAGCCATTGTTTCTGATTTACTCACCGGTGTAGTTAATCGTGAGATCCATTTTCGAGCAAGTAGGTAGTTGGCTAGGTAGTAAGTCTCAAAGTTGCTAGCTCGTTAGTATTAGGTACAACCTTGTATGTTAGATCCAAATGTAGCTTGCCTGGTCATGCCAAATGTCAACCGCTTTAAGAATGTAATTTACGTTGAACCCTGTATCAAAAGTGGCCAGGTCATTGATAGTACAGGAAACGTGAATTGAGGGTCTTCCCCGTGTTCGATGGGTCCTAAGTCCCTACCGAACCCTGGTTCTCTCAGGTATTTTAAATTCATTAAATGTCAGCCCATTCTGAACGTTCAGGAGATCAGGATAACCTAGTCATTTGCACAACTCTTTTGTTCCACAGGGACGAGTCAGGACCAAGACGGTGAAAAAAGCCGCCCGGGTCATCATTGAGAAGTACTACACCCGGCTGGGAAATGACTTCCACACCAACAAGAGGGTGTGCGAAGAGATCGCTATCATCCCCAGCAAGAAGCTCCGCAACAAGATCGCTGGGTGAGTCTGGTTTCTTCAGCTTTATTGTCTCTAATAGCCAAGCTGACTCGAACCTCCGCAACATATATAAAGCTTGTCTGAGGCCAAGCAGCAGATGTTGCGTAGACAACGCTGTACAGCAATGTTCAACCAACTGTGGTGATATTTTCTTCGTTCTCAATTTGGAAGTCACCCGTGTCTTAACTCCTGGGTCTAGTTTTGGGTGTAGCCAGCAGATCCGCCACCTTACACTTGCTCACAGCTGCACTACCGGGTCGGACAGGCAATATTCTTAAATGAAGTCACCACGGAGCCAGCACGAGATATGGCTCGGAAAACGTACCGCGGTCATGGATGAGAAATGCGTTGTTCTCTGAATTGTCCCGTTATTCCAACTGTTATATGGAGTAGATGAAATGGCTGCTCGTTTTTCTGGAAACTGCCCTTTTCATCCTCATGGTAGGTAGCAGAAACCACAGCAGCCATTTTGGGATGTCGGTGTCAGCTAATTGGCTCCTTTGCTTTTTTTTTTTCCAATGCAGAAGTATTTTATTAAATTCATGAATCAAATTTATTTATAAAGCCTTACATCAGCTGGTGTCACAAAATGCTGTACAGAAACCCAGCCTAAACCCCCAAACAGTAAGCAATACAGGTGTAGAAGCACGGTGCCTAGGAAAAACTCAGATCCTAGACGGACCAGGCTTCTTCTGTCTGTGCCGGGTGGATATTATAACAAAACATGGCCAAGATGTTCAAATGTTCGTAGATGACCAGCAGGGTCAAATAATAATAATCACAGTGGTTTTCGAGGGTGCGAAAAGAACAGTTGAAACTGGAGCAGCAGCACGGCCAGGTGGACTGGGGCCAGCAAGGAGTCATCAGGCCAGGTAGTCCTGAGGCATGGTCCTAGGGCTCAGGTCCGCCTTAGAGAAAGATAGTACATGTCATATGAAACATGCTGCACTTCAATCAGGTTGGATTTCAGAACACTACTTCTAATAGCATGGCTTGGAGGGAGTTATTGATTATATCATATCCCTGACCTAGCTGATTATTGCTAGTTTGCCACATAAAACCCTGTATCGAAAGTGACTATGGCGCAACTGTTGCCATAGTCATTGATGTTACGGGATTTGTGATGGAAATATTTTACCGTGTTTGTTGGAATACCTTTTCCTGTCAAACCCTGTCTTTCAAACATCTTTCTCGTCCACAACAACCTAAACTTGAGTGAAACCTAATTCAATTCATGTTAGACTAGTTTTCAGTATAAATATTTTTGTTTGAACCCATGGTCTGATCTAATGCTGTTACAATTGTGATGTTGTACATGAATTAATTGAATTCTGGTTTGTGCTCTTAGGTATGTGACCCATCTGATGAAGCGCATCCAGAGGGGTCCTGTCAGAGGCATCTCCATCAAGCTGCAGGAAGAGGAGAGGGAGAGGAGGGACAACTACGTCCCAGAGGTAAGTGTCACCACTCACACTTTTGAGCATCGGAGCACAGTGCATCTATACTTGCTGGCACCGATACCGATTTAATTGGCCGATTTTTATTTGTTTATTTGTAATCATGACAATTACAACAATACTGAATGCACACTTATTTTAACTTAATATAATACATAAATAAAATCAATTTAGCCTCAAATAAATAATGAAACCTGTTCAATTTGGTTTAAATAATGCAAAAACTGTTGGAAGTAAAAGTGCCAAATGTGCCATGTAAAAAATTTAAAAAAAATTTAAAAAAAAAATGTAAGCTGAAGTTTGAGTTCCATGCTCAGAACATATGAAAGTTGGTGGTTCCTTTTAACATGAGACTTCAATGTTCCAAGGTAAGCCGTTTTAGGTTGTGGTTACTATAGTATTTATAGGACTATTTCTCTCTATGCCATTTGTATTTCATATACCTTTGACTATTGGATGTTATTATAGGCACTTTAGTATTGCCTGTGTAACAGTATGGCTTCCGTCCCTCTCCTTGCCCCTACCTGGGCTCGAACCAGGAACACATCCACAACAGCCACACTCGAAGCAGCGTTACCCATCGCTCCACAAAAGCTGCGGCCTTTGCAGAGCAAGGGGAATAACTAAGTCTCAGAGCGAGTGACGTTTGAAACGCTATTAGCGCACACCCAGCTAACGAGCTAGCCATTTCACATCGGTTACACCAGCCATTAATTAGGCTGATAGGCTTGAAGTCATGAACAGCGCTGAGCTTGCAAAGAGCCGCTGGCAAAACACACGAAAGTGCTGTTTGAATGAATGCTTACAAGCCTGCTGCTGCATATTATCGCTCAGACTGCTCTATCAAATCATAGACAGAATTATAACATAATAACACACAACAATACGAGCCTTTGGTCATTAATATGGTTGATTCCGGCAACTACCATTTCGAAAACAAAACGTTTATTTCAGTGAAATACTGAAACGTTTGGTATTTTATCTAACGGGTGGCATCCATAAGTCTAAATATTCTTGTTACAATGCACAACCTTCAATGTTGTGTCATAATTGTGTAAAATTCTGGCAAATTAGTTCGCAATGAGCCAGGCAGCCCAAACTGTTGCATATACCCTGACTCTGCGTGCAATGAACGCAAGAGAAATGACACAATTTCACCTGGTTAATATTGCCTGCTAACCTAGAGTTCTTTTAGCTAAATATGCAGGTTTTAAAAATATATACTTCTGTGTAATGATTTTAAGAAAGTCATTGGTGTTTATGGTTAGGTACACATTGGAACAACGATACGCACCCCATCGATTGTATGCAACACAGGACATGCTAGATAAACGAGTATCATCAACCATGTGTAGTTATAACTAGTGATAATGATAGATTTTTTTATGAGAAGTTTAATGCTAGCTAGCAACTTAACTTGGCTTTTACTGCATTCGCGTAACTTGTAGGCTCCTCGTGGAGGGCGATGAGAGGGCATGTGGTTAGAGCGTTGGACTAGTTAACTGTAAGGTTGCAAGGTTGGATCCCCCGAGTTGACATGGTGAAAATCTGTGGTTCTGCACCTGAACAAGGCAGTTAACCCACCGTTCCTAGGCCATCATTGAAAATAATAATGTGTTCTTAACTGACTTGCCTAGGGAAAAAAAGATTCTGCAAAATCGGCGCCCAAAAATACAGATTTCTGATTGGGAAAACTTGAAATCGGCCATTCCGATTTAATCGGTCGGCCTCTACTATGCATGTTTCTACTTTGCCTAGGCATGGAAAGGTGCATCTATAAACTGCTTTGGGTCATTTATCTCCTTTATTTGCTGCCATTGGTTGCCATTGGTTATCTTTAGTGTATAGTTGGGATGTGAAATAACTTTTGAGTCAGTCAAATTCTCATTCTTTGATTTGCCCTGTATCGAAAGTGACTATGGCATGACTGTTGCCATAGTCATTGATAGTACAGGAATAGTGATCTTGAAAGCTTTTCCCGTGTTTGTTGGAATACTGGTTCCTGTCAAACCCTGAATCTTTCAAACAATGTGGTAACATCGTAAACCCAGACCTGCCAACATGCACGCATTTTGCGTTCCAACTTTGCAATTCTCTGTCCAGGTACGAGATCCGAGTTAAAATTACGCAGAAATGAATAGGGCCTGATTTTATTTTATATTTAATAAAATATTTACTCAGTGGATTTAACATCCCGATTCTCGAGCTGCAACACACACGTACGGAGTTGGCAACAGACATGGAGATTAATACATCATTATTCTCCTGTATGTTGTGATGCTGAGTTTGCCAACTGTCAGCTGTACGTAAAAGCATGGATAAATCCCTTTCCACTGTGTGTTGTGGAAAGGTAAACTATTGTTTCAAGCTTACGTTAGCGAACGTAAGATGGAGATTCATTGGGCTCTAAAGTGTTCACTCGCATTTCTAGTGAACAAAATTAAATGCAAATATGAAAAATAACTGGTCGCATTTGTGCGAGTGTGATATACATTTAATTCTGCGTCCCATTAGTTGTGTTTTCGACGGATCACGCAACCTGAATGATTGTAACTGTAATTAGGAGCCACATTTTTATTTGATACTCATGCTCTGCTTCAAACATTTGTCATATCAGAGTAAAAAAAATGTATTGTGGTTAAGATATTTGTACATGTTTTAATACATTTGCATTTTTAATTAATAAAAAAAACACCAAGAATAAAAGCCCTTGGTGTGTTTCTAATTAGAACTTGTTAGTGACTTTTACAAATGTGTGAATGGAATGCGGTCAAGAAAGTATTCCAACCTTATATGGACTTGATTTGGTACAATTTTATAGTTTCAATCAGACTCATAAACAGCGCGCACGAGCGTGCAGGCTGAAAGAGAACCCCAAATTTCCACTCGCGTCTGGTACTCTAAAAAGGCCTGTAAACATTGCCCCAGGCAGCTAGTAACTGCTGTGCGCTCTGTTGAATTGATGTATTTAACTGTTGCCAGTTTACTATGCACACTATTACTAATGTGTTTGGACAGTGTTGACATGATGCATTACCACTAACTTTTCTGTTTCCAGGTTTCTGCTCTTGACCAGGAGATCATAGAGGTGGACCCTGACACCAAGGAGATGCTCAAACTACTGGTAAGTCCCTCGCAGGCAGTTACGTTTGGTGTCTTCATGATGAATAAACCCTACCTGAACCAAAGTATGTGGACACCTGCTTGTGTATGGAACTCGCTTTGTGCACAGTGGCATTGTCATGCTGAAACAGAAAAGGGCCTTTACCAAACGATTGCCACAAAGTTCGAAGCACAGGATCGTCTAGGATGTCTTTGTTTGCTGTAGCGTTAAGATTTCCCTTCAGTGGAATTAAGGGGCCTAGCCCGAACCATGAAAAACAGCCCATTATTCCTCCTCCACTAAACTTTACAGTTGGCTCAATGCATTCGGACAGTTGGCCTTCTCCTGGCATCTGCTAAACACAGATTCGTCCTTCGGACTGCCAGATGGTGAAGCATGATTCATCACTCCAGAGTACGCTTTTCCACTGCCCCAGAGTCAAATTGGCGGCGAGCTTTACACCACTCAAGCCGATGCTTGGCATTGTGCATGGTGATTTTAGGCTTGTGTGTGGCTGCTCGGCCATGGAAACCCATTTCATGAAGCTCCCGACGAACAGTTCTTGTGCTGATGTTCCTTCGAGGCAGTTTGGAACTAAGTAGTGAGTGTTGCAACCGAGGACAGGAGATGGATTTTATGTAGGGCAGAAATTTGACAAACTGACTTGTTGGAAAGGTGTCATCCAATGATGGTGCCACGTTGAAAGTCACAGAGCTCGGTTCAGTAAGGCCATTCTACTGCTAATGTTTGTCTATGGCGATTTCATGGCGGTGTACTCAATTTTATATACCAGTCAGCAAAGGTTGTGGCTGAAATGGCCAAATCAACTAATTTGAAGGGGTGTCCACACACACACAAGTATGATTTGCCTTAAGATAACACCATGGCTTAACCTCTTGCTCCTACCTGGCACGCAGGCGTCCCATCTAGAGATCTGGAAATGCAAATGCGCTACGCTAAATGCTAACAGTACTAGTTAAAACTCAAACGTTCATTAAAATACACATGTAGGGTATTGAATTAAAGCTACACTCGTTGTGAATCCAGGCAACAAGTCAGATTTTTAAAATGCTTTTCGGCGAAAGCATGAGAAGCTATTATCTGATAGCATGTAACACCCCAAAAGACCCGCAGGGGACGTAAACAACATAATTAGCATAGTCGGCGCTATACAAACCGCACAAATAAAATATAAAACATTCATTACCTTTGACCATCTTCTTTGTTGGCACTCCTAGATGTCCCATAATCACTATTGGGTCTTTTTTTTTTGATTACATCGGTCCATATATCGCCTAGATATCGATCTATGAAGACTGTGTGAAAAACTGAAAAAAATAGCGTCTTATAACGTAACGTCATTTTTTTAAATTAAAAAAGTTGACGATAAACTTTCACAAAACACTTCGAAATACTTTTGTAATGCAACTTTAGGTATTAGTAAACGTTAATAAGCGATCAAATACACATCACAGACAAACTCAATTGGTCCACTCACACTGACAGCGTCGTGAAGAAGGCGCAGCAGCGCCTCTTCAACCTCAGGAGGCTGAAGAAATTTGGCTTGTCACCAAAAGCACTCACAAACTTCTACAGATGCACAATCGAGAGCATCCTGGCGGGCTGTATCACCTCCTGGTACGGCAACTGCTCCGCCCTCAACCGTAAGGCTCTCCAGAGGGTAGTGAGGTCTGCACAACGCATCACCGGGGGCAAACTACCTGCCTTCCAGGACACCTACACCACCCGATGTTACAGGAAGGCCATAAAGATCATCAAGGACATCAACCACCCGAACCACTGCCTGTTCACCCCTTCAACCTCAGGAGGCTGAAGAAATTTGGCTTGTCACCAAAAGCACTCACAAACTTCTACAGATGCACAATCGAGAGCATCCTGGCGGGCTGTATCACCGCCTGGTACGGCAACTGCTCCGCCCTCAACCGTAAGGCTCTCCAGAGGGTAGTGAGGTCTGCACAACGCATCACCGGGGGCAAACTACCTGCCCTCCAGGACACCTACACCACCCGATGTTACAGGAAGGCCATAAAGATCATCAAGGACATCAACCACCCGAACCACTGCCTGTTCACCCCGCTATCATCCAGAAGGCGAGGTCAGTACAGGTGCATCAAAGCTGGGACCGAGAGACTGAAAAACAGCTTCTATCTCAAGGCCATCAGACTGTAAAACAGCCACCACTAACATTGAGTGGCTGCTGCCAACACACTGTCATTGACACTGACCCAACTCCAGCCACTTTAATAATGGGAAATGATGTAAATATATCACTAGCCACTTTAAACAATGCTACCTTATATAATGTTACTTGCCCTACATTATTCATCTCATATGCATACGTATATACTGTACTCTACATCATCGACTGCATCCTTATGTAATACATGTATCACTAGCCACTTTAACTATGCCACTTTGTTTACTTTGTCTATATACTCATCTCATATGTATATACTGTACTCGATACCATCTACTGTATGCTGCTCTGTACCATCACTCATTCATATATCCTTATGTACATATTCTTTATCCCCTTACACTGTGTATAAGACAGTAGTTTTGGAATTGTTAGTTAGATTACTTGTTGGTTATCACTGCATTGTCGGAACTAGAAGCACAAGCATTTCGCTACACTCGCATTAACATCTGCTAACCATGTGTATGTGACAAATAAAATGATTTGATTTTGAAATTAATCACGAGACGAAGTGTATTCTATAGGGGTCCGTCTGGAAATAATGTCTGGGTATTTCTCAACCAAAATATCCGGTCGGAGACCTGAAGAAAAAGCCTGTCTCTTGTTCGTTTGACCAAGAAACAAAGAATTGGCAAATGACAAGACTTGACATTCTGTGGAAGCTGTAGGTACTGCAACCTCAGCCCCATTTAATGTCGTTCGCCCATAACAATGGTTTGAAGTGGCGGCTGGATATATTTTTCCATTTTCAGTGATCAGATTTTCCTGCACTTTTCGATGAAACGCACGTTCTGTTATAGTCACAGCCGTGATTTAACCAGTTTTATAAACGTCTGAGTGTTTTCTATCCACACATACTAATCATATGCATATACTATATTCCTGGCCTGAGTAACGGGGCGCTGAAATGTTGCGCGATTTAACAGAATGTTCGAAAAGGTAGGGGGTAGGAGTAACAGGTTAAACCCTGTATCGAAGGTGACTATGGCATGACTTGCCATAGTCATTGATAGTACAGGAACAAATCAAATCAAGTAATCTAACTAACAATTCCAAAACTACTGTCTTATACACAGTGTAAGGGGATAAAGATATATGAATGAGTGATGGTACAGAGCAGCATAGGCAAGATACAGTAGATGGTATCGTACAGTATATACATGAGATGAGTATGTAAACAAAGTGACATAGTTAAAGTGGCTAGTGATACATGTATTATGTAAGAATGCAGTAGATGATATAGAGTACAGTATATGAGATTAATAATGTAGGGTATGTAACATTATATTAGGTAGCATTGTTTAAAGTGGCTAGTGATATATTTACATCATTTCCCATCAATTCCCATTATTAAAGTGGCTGTAGTTGAGTCAGTGTCAGTGTGTTGGCAGCAGCCACTCAATGTTAGTGGTGGCTGTTTAGCAGTCTGATGGCCTTGAGATAGAAGCTGTTGTTCAGTCTCTCGGTCCCAGCTTTGATGCACCTGTACTGACCTCGCCTTCTGGATGATAGCGGGGTGAACAGGCAGTGGCTCGGGTGGTTGTTGTCCTTGATGATCTTTATGGCCTTCCTGTAACATCGGGTGGTGTAGGTGTCCTGGAGGGCAGGTAGTTTGTCCCCGTTGATGCGTTGTGCAGACCTCATTACCCTCTGGAGAGCCTTATGGTTGTGGGCAGAGCGGTTGCCATACCAGGCGGTGATACAGCCCGCCAGGATGCTCTCGATTGTGCAGTGACTTTGAAAAATGTTCCTGTGTTTTGTTGGCATACCGGTTCCTGTCACACCCTGTATTCAACATCCTCCACAATCTTAACTTCAGGGTGAAACTACTCACGGGGTATGAGACAAGGCGCTGTGGTTTACATCATTAGCATGAACTTGTGGTGTATTTTGATGGTGAAATTGAATTTAATCCTTCTCTTTCCTCCAGGACTTCGGCAGTCTGTCCAACCTGCAGGTCACCCAGCCAACTGTCGGAATGAACTTCAAGACACCCAGAGGAGTCTAAGCATTTGTAATATATCTCTTAATAAATACAAAATGTACAAAAAAAGCAATGAGTCTCCGAGTGGTCTTGCTGTTTAGAACAAGTAGATCCGTATGCGTGATTCTTAATTGTGTATGCTAGGTTGATGGAAATTTGAATTGAATAAGCACTTGGTCCTCATGTCCTTGACTCAATTGAACTGTAATTTCAGGCTTTGTGCAATAAAGTTTAGTTCCTATACTATAGAGCATTCGGAAAGTATTCAGACCCCACATCTTTTCCCACATTTTGTTACATTACAGCCTTATTCTAAAGCGGATTCAATTGTTTTTTCCCCCTCTTCATTCTACACGCAATAACCCCATAATGACTAAGCAAAAACATTTTATTGATGACGTTGTCCATGCCCATCACTCAGAGTTTGTAAACTTTGAACCTGTCCAAGACAGCTTGGACACATTTTTACATGGGTTTGTCATAGGACAAAGAGCTCAAATTTATGGAGACTTTGCCGCCAACTCCTCTTACTGTCACAGGCAAGCCTCAGTAGAGCGCGGATTCTCCATCAATCGGCAGATTGAAGTGGAGAACTTGAAAGAAGATTCATATGTAGCACAGATGTTTAGTTGACCACATAAGCGCTGTGGGTGGCATACATAATGTGTGCATTGACAGACCTCCGCTTATGTCAGTGGCATCTGCAAGGCAGAGTATGTGACACATCAAGAAGAACAGAGACAGAATAATGGATGAGCAAAAAAACAGAAAGAGAAAAGACATAAATTAAATAGATTAACTTAAAGGGAAGAAAAGAAGACTGACAGATGACACATAAATGCTCTCGAGACCTCAGCAGACAAATTTGCACTCAAAAGAGGAGAGCACAGGCAACCTCACTATTATTGCCAAGTCCAATAGCCTGAGAAAGGGTGGTAAAGATATAAGCACAAGCAGCTGAAATAGAAACACTACTCAATGAAACATTTAATGACCTGAAAAGCAAATGAAGGGGCATAGCAGCAAAAAAGCAAGGTTTGGGCACTGTTTTAACAGTTTGGGAAAGGGCAAAACACTACTCAATGAGTAAGTGATAAAATAAAGAAAAGCAAATTAACCAAAAAGGCCAACAACCCCAGAACACAATGGTTGGGGAAATGTTTTATTTATTTTGATTTTAGTCTAATCTTTTGTTGCAAAACTATTTATGGCCATGTGTTTTTTATTTGCCTATTTATTTGGTCATGTTCATGGAAAAACAAGGTCATATTTTTGCTCTGCGACATGTTTTGTGTTAAGCTGGTGCTAATGAAATAAACGAGGAGTTACTTAGCTCTTCAACTTCAACTTGAAAAGTCCTTGAATTTGATGTTTAAGAAGGTGTGGGAACCCTGGACTTGTCCCAAAGTCACTGCCGTGTTGTCTTGGCTGTGGGCTTAGGGTCATTGTCCTGTTGGAAGGTGAACCTTCGCCCCAATTAGGTCGTGAGCGCTCTGGAACAGTTTTTCATCAAGGATCTCTGTACTGTCCTCTGTACCTCGATCCTGACTAGTCTTCAAGTCCACAGGAACTCTGGAGCTCTGTAAATGACTATCGGGTTCTTGTTCACCTCCCTGACCAAAGCCTTTCTCCCCTGATTGCTCAGTTTGGCCAGGTGGTCAGCTCTTGGAAGGGTTGGTTATTCCAAACTTATTCCATTTAAGAACGATTGAGGCCACTGTGTTCTTGGACCTTCAATGCTGCAGAAATGTTTTGGTACACTTCACTGTGCCTTGACACAATCCTGTCTCGGAGCTCTACGGACAATTCCTTCGACCCCATGGCTTGGTTTTTGCTCTGACATGCACTGTCAACTGTGGGACCTTATATAGACGTGTGTGCCTTTCCAAATCACTTCCAATCAATTGAATTTACCACAGTTGGACTCCAAGTTGTAGAAATATCAAGGACGATCAATGAAAACAGGATGCACCTGAGCTCAATTTCAAGTCTCATAGCAAAGGGTCTGAATACTTATGTAAATAAGGTATTTCTGTTTTTTATTTCTTATAAATTTGCCAATTTCTAAAAACCTGTTTTTGGTATTATGGGGTAGATGGATGAAACAAATTCAATATTTAATCAATTTTAGAATAAGGCTATAACGTAATGAAATGTGGAAAACAAAGGTTTTTGAAAACTTTCTGAATGCACTATACTTCTAGTATCACACACTCACGACTACAGCACCATTGTGAGTCCGGTGTGTGATTTACATGACTTAACATTTTATAGATCTTGAGTGTTGATTGAGTCTATTAGAACGAACATTCCCTTTTCAAAGTTGACCAATTCAGTCAAATTTGAAACTGTCAGTTCCCTCTATCAAATGGCATCTTTATATTTTGTTTTCCTACTTATGTGAAGATGGAATGACATAAATGTTTGGAGCAAGTTACATTTGTAATATAGCTTATGGAAAAACATGACTATAATTAAAGTATGTAATTGAAGTACAGTTTTAGATCCAACCAAGTTTGTGATCCTGACTAATTTTCACTAAATTAGTTCTCCAGCTTGCACCCAGGCTGAAGACTGCTTTAATGCGCCTTCATTTCCCAAATTCATCACCTCTAACATGTACGTTTTTATTATTACTGTGAATGGAAACGTGTCATGAAATTGAAGTTCGTGTGGTTTTGAGGTACAGTTGTTGAAATTCTCAATAGGATCGTTGTATCATGAGTTCAGCATATTAACACATTTACTAATCCTAACTAAACCTTTTAATAAGAGGCTTCATGATGCATTTATTAATACATTCTATTGCACAAATATTTAACGAGAAAAAGTGAATTCCGAGACCAAAAATAATGATTACGAAAGAAGTTGTGACACTTTATTGCACAATATAGAGAGCTCAGTAACACTTAAGGTGACAAAAATGTTTAATCTAACTCCAGGAAACGATAGGATGTACCATTATCTAATTGGTGGTCCCACCATAACATTGACAATTATAGTCCGCCTGTATTTGAAAAATATTCATAAAAATAATGACATATGTTACATTATTATCCCTCTTTTAAATAACACAATGATAGGGGATTGAATCCAATAAACCTCCATTCACAAGCACTTCAACAGAAAGAAGTTGCAGAAAGCTCCCCGTGGACAGTCGCACATTTTGCCGATTCGAGCACCTTTCCTCACTGCGCAATGCTCCCCCACGTCGCACTGAAAAATATTAATGTCAAATTGTTAAATGAAAACAATGAGGATACTGTAGGTTACAATATCATCCTGTAAATCGTTTCGAAACACCACGCATTTATTAAATAATCCGATTACATGTTTGAAGAACTTCCAATAGCCTAGTTAAGACAATTTACATTAAGAACACTGGACCATAATAAAATAAACTAAAATAAATCTTGTCATTCTGCATTTGGTAATTATTCGTCATTTAAAAACAATAAAGTAATACATTCTCTGAACAGAGAAAGAGTGTAAAATCTTACAGTGGGAACTTGTCCAAATTTCTTTTCCCATGGATTAATTCTTTTGGTCTGCAGTTTTTTTAGAACTTCGTGTAGAGCTCCAAGCTATGGAAACAGTAGGAAATACACAATTAAAATACATAACTGTCAGAGCTTGAAGTGCTGTCTTGTCATTGTGCAGCATTACTACAATTCCTTGAGTCAATATTCACATTTTGACCAACAAACCTAAAACACCATTCACGTTCTCAAGAACAATGCGATTTTTATTTTGTATATAGCATAATTTAGCCTCCTCTTTATTTTTCGAGTTAGTCGAATGTAAATTCCAAAAGCTACCCGCGGACATAAGCATTCATACATACAGTTTACAGACAATATAGCTAGACTTACAAGACGTTTTTCGTTCGTTAGATTCGGATTTTGTGGATAGAAATCGTGAATGTTTCTCGTTTCCAAATCCACTTCCATTTCTGAGTCGTTCGTTTCAGCACCACATAGGATGGACAGCAGCGCTGTACAAACTACCGCTCTCGTCCACAGTTTATAGCTCTCCATGGTCCTGATCTGGAGAAGTGCTTTACGAGCGCGCGAAGTTGTTTCCTATTTCAACTCAATTGACCAATCCCTGCCGTTTTGCCTCCTTTTGTTTGCTCTTCAGTGTTTGTATTCCCATTGATATTGAATTGCTCCGCCTTGAGCATTGATCTCCTTATATACGTAAGAGAATTAATAACCTACGTAAGAAGCCCATTATGCTGTCCAAACTGTCTCAGCAAATGCCCTTCAGAATTATTTTTGCTAGTGCACTGAGTACAGCCATGGGCAGATTGATATTTTATTATATTATCTGATTGCTAATTTTTATTAAAATTAACTAAACGTAATCTGATGGTCTAGAAAGTTAGTTATATTTTCATAGGTTCTTCAGTAAATAGCCCACCATGGACAGTAAGTTGTGCTACATTTTGTACAGAATTTGGAATTTCAGAATTTAGGTCTGGTTTGCCGAACACAGATTAAGCCTAGTCCTAGACTATAATGCTTGTTCAATGGATATTCGCCATTAAAAGTGCTTCTTAGTCCATTACTAGGCTTAATATGTGTGTGGAGACCGCCCCTTTGAGTTTAAAACATGTTCTCACTGGCTTATTTTTGAATTAATCTCTTTGAGGAGATGGGTTCTGAATGATAAAAGGAGGATCATCCAATGATGATCCCTGAAGCTCTGAGATTAGCTTGATTGTGGATATTTGTTTGTGACGCACTTCTATACCCAGGGGAACAGTGCGCAGATAAGGTGTCACGTTTTCAGTTTAAATTAACCATACGCCAATTTGTACTAGTATAGCCTATATACAGCTATACCGTTAAAGTTTCTTTGGTTTGTGACATAACTAATGTGAATAATATTTCCGACAAACACTTGCAAAGGGCATACTATATAATACACCACAGGTTAAAAAAGTCACTGCCATGTATCAAGAAATCTGAAGTTACCAAAGCCTTGTAAACAAACAGTGTTGTTTGTGTGCATCAGACATAGCAGGCACATAATAGGAGCAAACTCCTGTTGCTATTTTAATTGTGCAGTGACACCTCTTTTGCCAAAGCCCCCAAATCAATATTTTCATGAATACTCTCCTTTGCATGAGCTTTTCTTCTTCTAATGTTATGTTGAACATATTATGTTGAGAAGTGAATTAGGTTTGCAACATAATGTTATTATTATGTTGTGAAATAAATTGTGCGTTGAACTTCTAAAAGTAGGATTGGATTATCATCTCATGACTTTACCATATTGAGGTCAACAGTATGTACCCTCTGGACATTTTTCAGACCCTATATGGTATCTACACTGAGTCTAATATTGAGTGGCACCCCCTATTGCCCTCAGAACAGCCTCAACAACAATAAGTTGGGTGAATTATGGCCCATTCCTCCTGACAGAGCTGGTGTAACTGAGACAGGTTTGTAGGCCTCCTTGCTCATACATGCTTTTTCAGTTCTGCCCACAAATTCTCTATAGGGTTGAGGTCAGGGCTTTGTGATGGCCACTCCAATACCTTGACTTTGTTGTCCTTAAGCCATTTTGCCCCAACTTTGGAAGTATGCTTTGGGTCATTGTCCATTTGGAAGACCCATTTGCGACCAAGCTTTTAACTTCCTGACTGATGTCTTGAGATGTTGCTTCAAAATATCCACATAACTTGCACCAGTCCCTCCTGCATCAAAGCACCCCCACAACATGATGCTGCCACCCCTGTGATTCACGGTTGGGATGGTGTTTCTTCGGCCTGCAAGCCTCCCCCATTTTCCTCCAAACATAACAATGGTCATTATGGCCAAACAGTTCTATTTTTGTTTCCTCAGACCAGAGGACATTTCTCCAAAAAGTTGGATCTTTGTCGCTATGTGCAGTTGCAAACCGTAGTCTGGCTTTTTTATGGCGGTTTTGGAGCAGTGGCTTCTTCCTTGCTGAGTGGCCTTTCAGGTTATGTCGATATAGGACTCGTTTTACTGTGGATATAGATACTTTGTACCTATTTCCTCCATCATCTTCACAAGGTCCTTCGCTGTTGTTCTGGGATTGATTTGCACTTTTCGCACCAAGGTACATTCATCTCTAGGAGACCAAACACGTCTCCTTCCTGAGCAGTATGATGGCTGTGTGGTCCCATGGTGTTTATCCTTGCGTACTATTGTTTGTTCAGATGAACGTGGTGCCTTCAGGCGTTTGGAAATTGCTCCCAAGGATGAACCAGACTTGTGGAGGTCTCCAAAAATTTGTTGAGGTCTTGTCTGATTTCTTTTGATTTTCTCATGATGTCAAGCAAAGAGGCACTGAGTTTGAAGGTAGGCCTTGAAATACATCCACAGGTACACCTCCAATTGACTCAAATGAGTTAAATTAGCCTATCAGAAGCTTCTAAAGCCATGACATAATTTTCTGGAATTTTCCAAGCTGTTTAAAGGCACAGTCAACTTAGTGTATGTAAACTTCTGATCCACTGGAATTATGATACAGTGAATTATAAGTGAAATAATCTGTAAACAATTGTTGGAAAATTACTTGTGTCATGCACAATGTAGATGTCCTAACCGACTTGCGAAAACTATAGTTTGTTAACAAGACATTTGTGGAGTGGTTGAAAAACTAGTTTTAATGACTCCAACCTATGTGTATATAAACTTTTGACTGCAACTATAAGAGTACAGGAGTTCCGGGAGGTGAGCTTGTTGCCTTTGGAGTCCAGTGGACCAACTTAAACTTAATCATATGTTCGACATCTTAAATGATTGTGCCCCAAGTTATATGAAAAACCACATTGATATGGTCTATTACCATCCCAGTTACAATACCAGAGGTAGTGTTATGTCTTGTAAAATCCCAAGGATAAACAGTACCGTGAGGAGCATGTTTTTTTATACAGGTATTTGTCTATGGAATAGTCTCCCCTTGGAAAAATTTGAAATCGCTTTAAAAAGCAGGCAAACGTTTTCTTTTCGACAAGGTTGTCTATGTAAGAGACACCACTCCAGTGTCGCTTGTGCCTCCTAGTGCTGGTCAGGTGTATTTATTTGAGTGATTGATGTGATGTGCAATCCTTAGATTATTTTTTAAGGTCGAAATGTGAAATTAATATGGTCGATTATTAAGGTTAGGGAAAAGTGCCGTGAATAATGACATTTCCTAGGATGTCAATGAAAATTAATGTGTTTATGGTTGTTTTGGAATTTTGACTTGCCTTTTAATCATTATATGTGTTATTGAGTTTTACCATTGAGGACCACTTTGGAAACAACCGTTTTAATTCATATCCTTTTAAGTTATGTCCTCGTGGTTCACATTGTACATTTTGTTGTATATGGCTGTTACCCAAATAAATTGAATTCAATAAAGTGACAACTGTGCATCTGTATTTGGAGGATAACATTTTGGTTTGGTTAATATGTCATAGCTCCTGCCTGGGCCAATCAACATTTAATTTTATGTTCAGAATCATTGTTCGGCAGCATGCTAGACAAATCACAAAATATCCATACAAATACACATCAGCCTGGGTTAGTTTGGTTTTCAATTTACAATCTGGAAAAATCTATTAAACTGAGCCAAATGGGAAGCGCACTTCAAGCGGCACCCAAGGAGTTCATTCATATCCACTTGGCGGGAGCATATGCCACACAGACAGAGAGGTATAATTGTTCCAGGCTCTTACGCAAGCAGAGGCAAGTCAGCTCTCCACATGAGTTCCAGCCAGCTCACTCCAGCTCACTTTCATTGACTTTAAAATGCTCAGATTGATTCAGCCTTTATGCTATCAACATTCAATATGTGGCACGGATTCGTGGCATTTGCAATAAAAATAGATCTTCCATGAAGACATGGTAGGTCATGACTTGTGGCATCTGTCAGGCCACAAAATTATTCAGCCCCTTTGCATTTTATTCAGGGTTTGATACCACAGAGGCCAGAGGAAACTGATTCAGTCAAAACCATTACTCTTAACCTAATTATTAAGACGACCTATTGTAAAACCACACCATAATTCAATGACCCCTGAAGATAAGGCTAGGTAAACATACTGCACTCAGCAAACAGCATAATGGGAAATTAGGGTGACATCTGCACACTTCAATCAACAATCGGGAGAAAATCTAACAGAAAAACATGTAAATTAATACTTGAGAAGATACACAACAACAAACTTGCAGCCATACCACCTTCCATCCCACTACTGTTGGGATGAGTTTGATTTGGTCAGTCCTTGGATGAGAGATCAGATTCTGGATGTGGTTTTAGAGGGCCAGTAGAGGGTGACCCTTTCCTCTGGTGTCTTATTGTGGGGTTTATTTTTCCAGACACTTCTATATGACAGTCTTTAAGTTCACAAAAACAAGGCACCATTTCATGCTACATTATTTGTTTTATGGGCTGTGGCTGTGATGAATAGCATATACTGGTGTCCAGTGACAGGTTATGGGTCTGGTTAAGTGAAAGGATGCCCCCAGGCCAATCAGTAGAGATTGAGATGGGGGGCTGGGGGGGTTACTGTGATATTAAGCAGTTTCTACTTACCCAGAGTCAGATGAACTTGTGGATACCGTTTTTATGGCTCTGAGTGCAGTATAAAGGAAGTTAGAGGTAGTTTGGCAAGCCAATGCTAGCAAGCGTTACCCAAGACTAGCTGGTCCTGTAGACTTCCAGGCATTGGCTAGCAAAACTACCTCTAACTTCCTTCATACTGCATGACTTAAAACCTGAAATATTTACGTAAGTATTCAGAACCTTTACTCAGTACTTTGTTTCAAGCATGTTTGTCAGAGATTACAGCCTCAAGTTTTCTTGGGTATGACGCTACAAGCTTGGCACATCTGTATTTGGAGAGTTTCTCCCATTCTTTGTAGAAGCATCACTGCACAGCTATTTTCAGGTCTCTCCAGAGATGTTAGATCGGGTTCATGTCTGGGCTCTGGCTGGGCCACTCAAGGACATTCAGAGACTTGTCCCTTAGCCACTCCTGTCTTGTCTTGGCTGTGTGCTTAGGGTTGTTGTCCTGTTGGAAAGGGAACCTTGGCCCCAGTCTGAGGTCCTGAGTGATCTGGAGCAGGTTTTCATCAAGGATCTCTCTGTACTTTTCTTCGTTCATCTTTCCCTCAATTCTGACTAGTCTCCCAGTCCCTGTCGCTGAAAAACATCCATATGCTTCACCATAGGGAGGGTGCCAGGTTTCCTCCAGATGTGACGCTTGGCATTCAGGCCAAAGAGTTCAATCATGGTTTCATCAGACCAGAGAAACTTGTTTCTCATGGCCTGTGAGTTCTTTAGTTGCCTTGTGGCAAACTCCAAGCGGGCTGTCATGTGCCTTTTACTGAGAAGTGGCTTCCGTCTGGCCACTCTATCATAACGGCCTGATTGTTGGGGTGCTGCAGAGATTGTTGCCCTTCTGGAAGGTTCTCCCATCTCCACAGAGGAACTCTGGAGCTCTGTCAGAGTGACCCTCTGGTTTTTGGTCACCTCCCTGACCAAGGCTCTTCTACCCCGTTTGCTCAGTTTGGCTGGGCGGCCACCTCTAGGAAGAAGCTTGTTGGTTCCTAACTTCTTCATTTAAGAATGATGGAGGCCACTTCAATGCAGCAGATATTTTTTGCTACCCTTCCCCAGATCTGTGCCTCGACACAATCCTGTCTCGGAGCTCTACTGGACAATTCATTTCGACCCCATGGCTTGGTTTTGCTCTGACATGCACTGTCAACCGTTGGACCTTATATAGACAGGTGTGTGCCTTTCCAAATCATGTCCAATCAATTTAATTTACCACAGGTGTACTCCAATCAAGTTGTAGAAACATCTCAAGGTTGATCAATGGAAACAGGAGCTCAACTTCGAGTCTAATAGCAAAGGGTCTGAATAAATAAGGTATTTCTGTTTTGTATTTTTAATACATTTGCAAACATGTCTAAAAACCTGTTTTTGCTTTGTCATTATGGAGTATTGTGTGTAGATTGATGAGGATTTTATTTTATTTAATCAATTTTAGAATAAGTCTGTAGCGAAACAAAATCTGGAAAAAGTACTTTCCGATTGCACTGTATGTGTTTGTAGTCTATTTTCCATCATTAGATAGGGTAGATTACCAACTTGAATCACAAGTATGTCACTCAAACCTTCGGTGAAATCTTGTATTGATATTCACATTTTTTACCCAAAAAGTTTATTTAAATCAGGGTTCGGCATCATGTACTCTCGTCTTAAGCAAAAGCATCAGGGATGAAAGCCATATTTGCCAGTTCCATGTGCCAGGGGCACAGTAAAAATGGCTTTTGAACTATTCAGTGCTGTAAAACCTGCTATAAATAACCATCCAGAGAGGGGTGAGTAAAGGGGTTTAAAATCCTCCCCTTGTTCCTCTGCCACTTTCCGCCTGGCTATGAGGCACGATTTGATTCCCCACGATCGGCTTAGCTCTGCCCTCATAGCCCATCTTCAAAACTCACTGAGCTCACATCCCATCACCGCATCCATCCCTCCACCCCTTTCTCAACAAACCCACAACCCTCAGATAGCTTCCCTCTTCAATCCCTTATGTGAAGAAAACACTATTTAAAATGAACAAGACTACCAGGGAAATCTCATAGAGATTAGTTTACCTATTCAGAATTAGTCATGTATTCCTAGTAGTGATAGAAGAACCTACGTCACTACCAGATGAGAGGACTGAAAAAACACAGACTGATGCAATCATCTCAATTCACCCACAGACACAAAAATAGCAATTCACCTCCGTAACAACAAAATCAATCACATTGACTTCCTCCATTGATCAAAGGGAAAGTTCACAAACCAACCTGCTTCATGAACAAGACAGGGTCTCTTATCAGTTAACACACTCATTCAGTGTTTCACTCCTAATTGCTTTTTGGTATTGCTTTAATTTAGCATTTAGTTTGCTATAGAGTTTTCTACAAAGTTGACCTCACCCATCCTAATAAAATTATTGACGTGTCTCAAGAACACTTGTCTGTTCCACTGCATGTTGAACATCATTCTTTGGCAGTTTGAAAATAGCAGCGTCATTTGATGTTCTAGGCCCAGAGGAGGCTCTCTGACAGGATCTGTCACTGTAATTGAGAGGTTTGTGAAATTGTGCCAGATGAAAACTCACTAACAAGAAAAACACACAATTAAACATGTTATAATTGTCAGTGGAACTTGTAAACTGTCAGGTCACATCAATGTTCATCTAAACTTACTCTGTTAAATTGAGATGAGTGAGATGATGACTCAGGTCAAAGGCCACACAGTCCTCAGAAGGCCCAGGGGGACATTTTGTTTTGTCTTTCTTCCCCAGACAGGCCTGTCTACATGGCTGAAACTGTCACGTCTCTTTATCCACTTGTCCATATTGGCTGTTTATTATACACAAGAGGTGCTTTTTATGTCTAAAATATTTCTCCAGACACCACAGAGAAGACGCCAGGCACAGAACAGGCTCCTGGTGTTCCCACGGCCTGAAATTTAATGTCCATGTCACTTGCAGCTCTTCACGGTGTCTGCACTATCCCTCATCCTGACAAGCAGCTCAAGGCCAAAGGCAGGGGCCACCAAAGAAACAGTTAACACAGCCACCCAAGGGAGAGACCAGTTATTTTATGTGTCATTCATTTGCAGTTTTAGTGGAACATTATGTGGAAAGTACACTGAACAAAAACATAAACACAACATGCAACAATCTCAAAGATTTTACTGAGTTACAGTTCATATAAGGATATCAGTCCTTGAAATTTAAATGAATTGAAATAAATAAATTAGGCCCTAATCTATCAATTTCACAGGACTAGGAAAACAGATATGCATCTGTTGGTCACAGATATCTTTAAAAAAAGGTAGGGGTGTGGGTCAGAAAACCAGTGAGTATCTGGTGTGACCACCATTTGCCTCATGCAGCGCGACACATCTCCTTTGCATAGAGTTGATCAGGTTGTTTATTGTGGCTTGTGGAATGTTGTCCCACTCCTCTTCAATGGCTGCTGGATATTGGCGGGAACTGGAACACGCTGTCGACCACATCATCAATCCAGAGCCTCCCAAAAATGCTCAGTGGGTGATGTGTCTGGTGAGTATGCAGGCCATAGAAGAACTGGGACATTTTCAGCTTCCAGGAATTGTGTAAAGATCCTTGCGACATGGGGCCGTGCATTATCATGCTGAAACATGAGGTGATGGCGGCGGATGAATGGCACGACAATGGGCCTCAGGATCTCGTCACGGTATCTCTGTGCATTCAAATTGCTATCGATAAAATGCAATTGTGTTTGTTGTCTGTAGCTTATGCCTGCCTATACCATAACCCCATAACCATGGGGCACTCTTTTTGCAACATTGACATCAGCAAACTGCTCGCCCACACAATGCTATACACGCTGTCTGCCATCTGCGTGGTACAGTTGAAACCGGGATTCATTCATGAAGAGCACACTTCTCCAGCGTGCCAGTGGCCAGCGTGCCAGTGACCACCGAAGGTGAGCATTTGCTCACTGAGGTCAGTTACAACGCCGAACTGCAGTCAGGTCAAGTCCCTGGTGAGGATGACAAGCTTCCCTGAGACGGTTTCTGACCGTTTGCACAGAAATTCTTCAGTTATGCAAACCCACAATTTCATCAGCTGTCCAGGTGTATTGCATGTACATTCAATTATATGGCAACAACTCTGGTGGACATTCTTGCAGTCAGCATGCCAATTGCACGTCCCCTCAAAACTTGAGACGTCTGTGGTATTGTGTGACAAACTGAATATTTTAGAGTGGCCTTTTATTGTCCCCAGCACAACATGCACCTGTGTAATGATCATGCTGTTACATCAGCTTCTTGATATGTCACACCTGTCAGGTGGATGGATTATCTTGGCAAATGAGAAATGCTCACTAACATGGATGTAAACTAATTTGTGCACAAACTCTGGGAGAAATAAGCTTTTTATGCGTATGGAACCATCCATGATATCACAATTATAGTTTTAGGCTCTACAGTGTTTGTTTACATTTACTTTGTTTACAAACATTAAAACAAGGTTATATTTTAGGTTCTGATGGGGAACGACAGTTGAACTAAGCTCATGAGGTATTTATACGTTTTATTCTTCAAGAATCAATGTGTACGTTTAAAGTCCAAAAAAAGATATTGAAAAAATGGATACTGTTGATCGCCCCTTAATAGATGAACCACCTTGTTGAGAATTCTCCTTCTCTCCAAAGTTGTCAAAGTTTTATCTGATCTCCCAGTTCCTTCTAAGTTGAGGGTCAGGCCAGCAGTTTGATGTTCCTTCCGGTCATGCAGAACTGATAGTCTGAATGGAGACCAAATAAAATCTCTCTCTGCTGTGCTTTCATCAAATCGTTGGTCTTCTTTCCACCAGTATGTGTGCATAGCCCTTTGAAGCTGATTCCCAGTTGAAACCGCTTTCTCTGAGTGGGAGACTTGCCTCATTATTTCCTCACTGATTCATTAGCTTCTGCTTGATCTTACAGATATTTTTTTAATCTTTGACTTTCTGAGTCCCCTTTCGTTATGCAGAACCCTCACACCAAGCCCTCTACACCCACACGCTTACTCTCATATCCTGCACGTGTAGCCCCATGGGAAGTTTTGTTTCACGTGCTGAGCTGCCTTAATGCCACTATTGATTTTGCAAGGGCTTGAGATTTAAACCATGATGTCCCGTTTGATATTTACATATAAATATATATATTTACATATAATCCTCCAAGTGGGTGAAAATATCATACAACAGTACACAAAGACAGAGTTTGTCTTTGCATTATGTGTTTGCAATGGTTATTAGGAAAAAGGAATGGGGCATTTGAACAAACATTAAATTACCTAGTAGTATATTTCAATCTATGAGTTGCAGTAGATCTCAAGCATGGTTACTCATCATGTGAGGCTAACTCGTTGCATGATGTGACATATCTCTCGCACATGAAGAACTTTTTAAAGATCCAGCACATGATTTTAGCATTAGTCACGTTAGTCAAATTTGCATTCTGTCTCATGCAGAGCCGGTCCTGGCTGTTCTGCGCCCTAGACAAGACAAAAAAAAATGCGTCCCTTGCTAATATAAAAACGTCACTGTTTTTTACCTTTATTTAATTAGGCAAGTCAGTTAAGAACTAATTCTTAATTCGCAATTTAGGTTAGGTCATTTGACCGGAGAAACGAGCATGATGTAGAACGTTTCCGTCTCATTAAATTGTCATACATTTTATCTCCTGCCTGTAGGCTACAGAAAATACCACATACTCTTTCAACCATATGCTATATCTGCTACATGATTTATGTTAGATACATTTTTTTACGGAATGTTGGTGGCATGCCGCGGTGATGCATCTCTCCAACAGCACACTGGAGAGGCGCCCTGGGAATGGACAAGATAAATAATGGAACATTTGACTAAGTGGGCACTGCTTATTACAGGGCAGCATCAGCGCACACATAAAAAGCCCATATGCCACTGGTTGAGAGAAAATGTCATTATTTTGGGGCAAAATGATGTCATGTTTTATGTGTTGTTGGAGGTGCATCTTGGTCAGTATAGATCAGAAAAGGCAGCCCTTGTCAATATGTCGCCATAGGCGGCCACTTAATCCTGTCTAATGAGTGGGCTGGCCATGGGCTTAATGCTGAAGCACATCTCCCCCTTCAGATGCAGCATTACTTTACAGATTACATAGTCCTGACAGCACCAGCAATGAAAAGTCTTTCATCACGTTTCACAGTCAGAGGTCTTGGTATCAGGTATTAACATAGCACTCTGCATTGGTTGAATTCATCCTGCTAAATAGTGGTGTAGGTCATTAAGGTCAAATAGTAAAGTTTGGGACCATTTGCCAGGTTTTTAGCTACTTACATGGGATGGCTCACTGATAGTATGACAGGGCGAGTTCTGGAGACGAAGGAATATTAAAATGATTTATTTGCCTGGTGCTTCAAAACAGTGCATTCGGAAAGTATTCAGATCCATAGACTTTTTCCAGATTTTGTCACGCTACAGCCTTATTCTAAAATATATTCAATAAAAACTCATCAATCTACACACAATACCACATAATGACAAAGCAAAAACAGGTTTTTAGAAATGTTTGTATTAAAAATAAAAAATAACTGAAATACCTTGTTTACATAAGTATTCAGACCCTTTGCTATGAGACTCGAAATTGAGCAAAGGTGCATCCTGTTTCCATTGATCATCCTTGAGAGGTTTCTACAACTTGATTTACTACACCTGTAGTAAATTCAATAGATTGGACATGATTTGGAACGACCATATAAGGTCCCACAGTTGACAACGCATGTCAGAGCAAAAACAAAGCCATGAGGTCGAAGGAATTGTTCATAGTGCTTTGAGACAGGATTGTGTCGAGGCACAGATCTGGGGAAGGGTAGAAAATAATGTCTGCGGCATTGAAGGTACCCAAGAACACAGTGGCCTCCATTATTCTTAGTAAATGGAAGAAGTTTGGAACCACCAAGACTCTTCCTAGAACTGGCCGCACGGACAAACTGAGCAATCAGGGGAGAAGGGCTTTGGTCAGGGAGGTGACCAAGAACCAGAGGGCTACTCTGACAGAGCTCCAGAGTTCCTCTGTGGAGATCGGAGAACCTTCCAGAATGGCAACAATCTCTGCAGTACTCCAACAATCAGGCCGTTATGATAGAGTGGCCAGATGGAAGCCACTTCTCAGTAAAAGGCTCATGACAGCCTGCTTGGAGTTTGTCAAAAGGTACCTAAAGAACTCTCCGACCATGAGAAACAAGTTTCTCTGGTCTGATGAAACTGAGATTGAACCCTTTGGCCTGAATGCCAAGCGTCACGTCTGGAGGAAACCTGGCACAATCCCTACAGTGAAGGATGGGGTTGTTTTTCAGCAGTAAGGACTGGGAGACTAGTCAGGATCAAGGGAAAGATGAATGGAGCAGAGTACATAGAGATCCTTGATGAAAAACTGCTCCAGAGTGTTCAGGACCTCAGACTAGGGCAAAGGTCAGAGACCTGGGCGTGTGGTGCCAGGATAACAACCTCTCCCTCAACGTGATCAAGACAAAGGAGATGATTGTGGACTACAGAAAAAGGAGGGCAGAGGCCGCCCCCATTCTCATCGACGGGGCTGTAGTGGAACAGGTTGAGAGCTTCAAGTTCCTTGGTGTCCACATCACCAACAAACTATCATGGTCCAAACACACCAAGACAGTCGTGAAGAGGGCACGACAAAGCCGATTCCCCCTCAGGAGACTGAAAAGATTTGTCATGGATCCTCAGACCCTCAAAAAGTTCTACAGCTGCACCATCGAAAGCATGCCTGGTAAAGCAACTGCTCGGCCTCAACTGCAAGGCACTACACAGGGTAGTGTGTACGGCCCAGTACATGGCCAAGCTTCCTGCCATCTAGGACCTCTATACCAGGCGGTGTCAGAGGAAGGCCCTGAAAATTGTCAAAGACTCCAGCCACCCTAGCCATAGACTGTTCTCTCAGCTACCGCATGGCAAGCGGTACCAGAGTGCCAAGTCAAGGTCCAAAAGGCTTCTTAACAGCTTCTACCCCCAAGCCATAAGACTCCTGAACAGCTAATCAAATGGCTACCCAGTCTATTTACAGTGAATTTCAAAGACAGATTCAACTTCAAAGACCAGAGAGGTTGTCCAATGCCTAGCAAAGAAGGGCACCTATTGTTAGATGGGCAAAAACAAAAAAGCAGACATTGAATATCCCTTTGAGTATGGGGAAGTTATGAATTACACTTTGGATGGTGTATCAATACACCCAGCCACTACAAATATACAGGCGTCGGAGAGGAAGGAAACCGCTCAGGGATTTCACCATTAGGTCAATGGTGACTTTAAAACAGTGAACAGAGTTTAATGGCTGTGATATGACAACTGAAGATGGCTCAACAACATTGTAGTTACTCCACAATACTAACCTATTTGACAGAGTGGAAAGAAGGAAGCCTGTACAGACTAAAAGTATTCCAAAACATGTATCCTGTTTGCAACAAGGCACTTAAATAATATAACATATTATTGAGTACCACTCTCCATATGTTCAAGCATAGGGGTGGCTGCATCATGTTATGGATATGCTTGTAATCGTGAAGGACTGGGGAGTGAATAACTTAAAAAAGGAATTGAAAAACTTAAAAGGTTAAAAAAGAAACGGAATGTAGCTAAGCACAGGCAAAAACCCGATAGGAAACCTTGGTTCAGTCTGCTTTCCACCAGACACTGGGAAATTAAGGACACATTTACACTGGAGTTGCTTACCAAGAAGTGAATGTTCCTGAGTGGCCGAGTTTTGACTTAAATCTACAGAAAAATCTATGGCAAGACCTGAAAATGGTTGTCTAGCAATGATCAATAACCAATTTGAGAGCTTGAATCATTTTGAAAAGAATAATAGGCAAATGTTGCACAATCCAGGTGTGGAAAGCTCTTTGAGACTTACTCAGAAAGACAGCTATAATCAACGGAAAAGGTGCTTCAAAGTAGGGTGTGAATACTTATGTAAATTATATATATATGGTATATATATTCTGTTTTTTAATGTTTCAAAAAAAGAAATCTTCACTTTTTCATTATGAGATATTGTGTGTAGATGGGTGAGAAAATAAATATATTTAATCAATTTTGACTTCAGGCTGAAACACAACAAAATGGGGAATAAGTCAAGGGGAATGAATACTTTCTGATGGCACTGTGTGCGTTGTAAGATACCGTTACAGATTGACAAAGCATTGCTGAGTGTGTTGTTTATCTATAGGGCAGGACTACACAGGTATTTACAGTTTCTAAGGTTACAAGGAAATGGGGTTGGGAAAGCTGTTGTTGCTTAATCATTTGTTAAACTTCCTGAACATTCCACTTCCTCCAGTTGCAAAAATGGACATGGACACTAGCAAACTACACTGGGGACATCAAGAATACAATCTTGGAGAGTTTGCTGAAAAATTCAAGGACTCCTTTCCTAAGATCATCAATGTGACGGTGGGCTTTCTTGGACAACAGGAACTGGACAGTATCAGCTCAAGCACAGTGAGTGGGATTTCTTTCCTTTGATACCTAGTGATATTATCAACTGCCTGAAGCTATTTTAGCACAGTGGTTTGGGGGTCAAATAATGTCTCTTAATACTTAATCTTTCTAAAAATGGACTGTATTGTAGTACTGCACTGTAGGTTTGTAAAATTTTAAAAGAAGCCTGTCCTTTATCGACCGAATCAGTATTTTTCAATTGTTCTGATTTGCAAAGCCTTTTGTTAAGAGAGTATATGAAAGAATCTCCTCACTCACTCAGTCATTTATTTTGTAATTGTATTTGTATTTATTATGGTTCCTCATTAGCTGCTGTCTTGGCAGCAGCTACTGTTCCTGGGGTCCATTAAAATGTAGGCAGTTTATGCATGTGTCTGTGCCTATTATTGTGTTGCTTCACGGCCCCCGCTGTTCAATGTGTATATTTATCTTTTTTTATTTTTATGTATCTGATTCTATTTCTTGCATCAGTTACCCTATGTGGAATAGAGTTCCATGCAGACACGGCTCTATGTAGTACTGTGCGCCTCCCATAGTCTGTTTTGGACTTGGGGACTGTGAAGAGACCTCTGGTGGCATGTCTTGTGGGGTATGCATGGGTGTCTGAGCTGTGTGCTAGTCGTTTAAACAGACCGCTTGGTGCTTTCAACATGTCACATATTATTACCACTTAAAATGAAGTGCAGCTCTCATGTACTTCATGTTTATGTTTTTATCACCTCCCACCCCAACTTTCCAAAGCACATCATGGTCCACTCCCTGCTCTGTCAGCAGAGAGCAGTGTTTGAGAGCAAACATGGGAAAGTCCTGTCCCTACCTGTCACCATCTCCACTGTAGGCTTCTACATAATCAGAAATGATAGACGAGAAGGTGAGTCGCACAGTTAAGTGAGGTGAATCTACAACCTCTTATCAACCACTCTGAGGATGATAGCTTAGTTACCGTTGCAAACGGGGTCTTTTTGGCAATCACTCATAGGACCACCAATCAGTCTTCAGGCTATTTTGGAGTCCAACCCACTGCCAGTGGTTATCCAACCAATAACGCCACTCGTCCTGCCGTGGCTGTCAGGGGGTCATAGGCTGGACACACTGACAATCACACGCACCTATGAGGAGCAGCTCTTAATTGGGTTTCCTTTCAGCAGCAAAGGTATTCATCGATTGCATTATTTAAAAATAAATCTGATTTATCATTCATTGAAACCTGCTCTGAATGTTACAGTAGGTCATTTGTATGGTGACTTTGCATTTGAAAATATGTAACCTATACATCTATTCTGTTTAGTATGGAGACCAAGAGAAGGACAGTCTCCAATAACTTATTCATTATGTGTTGTTGTTATCCAGGAATCCTCTCCAGACACACTCCTCTGGTGCTGCCCATGTATATGAAGGAGGTGCGTATTGCACTGGCAGAGGGGTTGGAGGGACTCGAACAGGGCCAGTTCGAGGACGCCTGTGCTACATTGGGGGGGCAGATCGATGAACTGGGACTCAGGAACCTTTTCATCTTTCAAGGTAAACCGCAGCACTCTGCATGAAAAAAGTATTGTTACATTACACCTCCCTTTGGTGAATGACCACATACTTCACCTTACAACGTGATTATGGGTGACAATTTACTAAGTGTGGATCAGTAATAGCATCAGTACACCACACTACAGCAGACCCAGAGGAGTCACACAGGAATTTGTACTCAGTCCTCTTTAATTTTGTTCTGATTTTCAATATAATGTACAAGTAGACTTCTATGCCTGTTTGGTGTGAGCGTGGCACAGTTGAAGAGGCAGGGACTAAACTGGTTTTCTCAGTTTTAGATAAATTGAGTTTGCCATATAGTCAACATGCACTATCAATGAAGCAAGAATTGATGCAGGATGCTGCATGTCTCCTTGCATTTGAGAAATCAGAAATGTAAAATGGAGGGGACCAAGTACAAATCCCTGTGGGACTCCTGTATTGTGCTATCAGATGTATTGTGCTATAAGAACATACATTTTTGTGACCTCACTATTCTTTTTAGTGATGTTATGGCACATAAATATCCTAATTGGCATTGACAGATGTAAATGTTCAAAATAACTCAAACCTTGTCTGCCTCTTCAGATATCACCATTTTGAATAAGCAAGAGTTGATTGAAAAGGGTCACAAATACATGGAGGTGCAGCCAATCTACATGTGCCTGAAGAGCCAGGGTGATGAAATCAACCTCTACCAGCACCTTGACTTTGAGACAACCGAGCCTCCTACTTTACAGAGAAAAGCAGCAAGACCCCCACCTCTACCCCCTAAACCACAATATTTACAAATAGCTAGACACAAACTTCCACCCCTTTCTCCATCATTGGAGAAAAATTCCCAGTTCTACTCTGGCGGCTCATGGCACCCACTCTTCTGCTCCTTAGCAGAGGTGCCCTCTAATCTACGGGACCTGAGTGTGGCACAGGTGTGCTCCTGCCTACGACTGCTCAACTTGGACCAGTACTGCCAGGCCTTCGAGAGGGAGCAGATTGACGGGGATCTGTTGTACACAGTTGAGCCCAGCATGATGAGGGAGACCCTGGGTATGGAGAGCCTGCACGTGGGCAAGCTTCTCCGCTTCCGAGAGGGCTGGAGGCCCTTACTTGGGTCTTCTGGAGCTGAGCAGGTTGGGTAGTAATGGATTATCTGTAATGGGGATTATAATCAGATTATAAAAATTTCATTGGCAATCTGGGATCCAAACAACACTAAAGCGATCATAGAAGTGACATTTTGTACTCTTGTGCTGGATGGTAAATTATATACATATTTTATGTTAGGCTAAGTACCATTTACATTAGTAATGGCTAAAGTGTCATTCAGAATAAAGGCTCCTTTTTGGAGTAATTCCTGCTGGGAAGCAAACATTCATCCACACAGCATGATAAAAAGCACGGGTTTCAGGCCAATAGCCTTGTCCCGCTGTCACACCACAGGGCCGGTGGAGTCACAGACGTCATTGACATTTTCATTTCCATTGACAAAATGTAATTGACTTTCAGTCATTTCATTTACCACAACTACAGCAATAAGATACAGAAATAAATACCTACATGAGGTCCAAGAAAATAAACATAACATACATTTTATGGCCAACAAAAAGCATGCAAAACAAAAGAAGGCACAAGGATCTAAGCTGCACTACATGACCAAAAGTATGTGGATACCCCTTCAAATTAGTGGACTTGGCTATTTATCCACACCCATTGCTGACAGGTGTATCAAATTTAAACACACAGCCAAGCAATCTCCATAGACAAACATTAGCAGTAGAATGGCCCATACTGAAGAGCTCAGTGACATTCAACATGGCCCCATTATAGGATGCCACCTTTCCAACAAGTCAGTTCATCACATTTCTGCCCTGCTAGAGCTGCCCAAGTCAACTGTAAGTGCTGTTATTGTAATGTGGAAATGTCTAGAATCAACAACGACTCAGCCACGAAGTGGTAGGCCACACAAGCTCACAGAATGGGACCGCTGAGTGCTGAAGAGCGTACAAATCGTCTGTCCTGGGTTGCAACACTTACTACTTAGTTCCAAAGTGCCTCTGGAAGCAACATCAGCACAATAACTGTTTGTCGGGAGCTTCGTGAAA
The DNA here is from genome assembly GCF_023373465.1 of Oncorhynchus keta. Classification (NCBI taxonomy): domain Eukaryota; kingdom Metazoa; phylum Chordata; class Actinopteri; order Salmoniformes; family Salmonidae; genus Oncorhynchus; species Oncorhynchus keta. Next base: position 36,189,175 of record NC_068437.1, read on the forward strand.
AGAGTTTCCATGGTCAAGCAGCTGCACACAAGCCTAAAATCAGCTTGCCCAATGCCAAGCATTGGCTGGAAGGGTGTAAACCGCACCGCCATTGAACGCTGGAACAGTGGAAATACGTTCTCTGGAGTGATGAATCACGCTTCACCATCTGTCTGTCCGACGCAAGAATCTGGGTTTGGCGGATGCCAGGAACACGCTACCTGCCCAAATGCATAGTGGCAACTGTATAGTTTGTTGGAGGAGGAATAATGGTCTGGGGCTGTTTTTCATGGTTTGGGCTTGGCCCCTTAATTCCAGCAAAGGGAAATCTTAACGCTACAGCATAGAATAACATTCTAGATGATTTTAGTCACCTCGACAATCTTCTCTCAGGATCAGGAGCCTTGCAGAGAGACATATGGCCATGATGCAGCATTTTATTTAAAATCCCTGAAACTGTTCTGTAATGGGCAACACAGTATGTATAAATACTGTATGAATCATGAAACTTCCAGAGATGTCCATACACAGCTCTCAGACCTTCTCCAAAATGACTTTGCTTCTGTTCAACTCCAGCACCTTAGAGCTATACCGCACAAGCTCCACCTCCTCATCCATTGACGGTGTGGCAATAGCGACACCGCTTCCCATTAATTTTCAATGGAGGGAAAGCAGTGAGAAGCGTGGTGTGGGAGGCGGTGAAAAAGTTCAGCATTTCCCAGCTTCATGCAAATCACCAGCAGCGACCCCTGTGCAATGACCAATTATTTTGAGTGGTTCCCATGACGAATTTGATGCTACGCAACCCAACGCTGGAGACTTTCTTCAGCAAAGATGGCTGACAAAAATACTAGGATGGAAGCAAATGTAAGTCATTATTTAAGTGATAATGCCAGTGAAGCCCGTGTTTGGAGAAAGATTTGGCATGGAACGAGACGACGTCGAGTGCCGGCAAACCGTGCCATTATTTCCTCCAAACACCGGCTTTGAGAGCATTATCACTTTTATACAAGGGGTTACCAACATATTTAAAAAATGATTGAAATGTGAGATAATGTCTAAACTTTATTTTGATGAATTTATTCATACTATTTCATCCTTCCACAAGATATAGTCCCGACACAAATCTAGGGTTGCTACCCAAGCCGGCTCCACGTTCATTCTATTGGTTCGGTTGCCTAGTTAAAGAAAGGTTAAAAAAAAAAAGTTTAACAAAGTAAAAACAGTGTATTGCGTAGTCAGATGGAACAGAGTAAATAGGCATTTTAACATCATAGATTTAGCCGGTGGTAATTTGTGGAATAGACACGGGCTGGAATGCGCTTTTAACCAATCAGCATTCAGGATTAGACCCACCGGTTGTATAAAACGTCATTACAAATCATTCAAATCATGCAAAATATGTACAGTATATGTATATGTATATGTTAGTTAATGTAAAGACCAGTGGCGACTGGTCATTCAGGGCATGTGGGGCAGAGCTACATTTTTTGCAATTTTTTAAATAAAACGTTTGAGGGGATTGCCTGTTTTGCATGTTATTTTGGCATTTATGAACATTTGAACATCTTGGCCACGTTCTGTTATAATCTCCACCCGGCACAGCCAGAAGAGGACTGGCCACCCCACATATGCTCTCTCTAATTCTCTCTTTCTTTCTCTCTCTCGGAGGACCTGAGCCCTAGGACCGTGCCCCAGGACTACCTGACATGATGGCTCCTTGCTGTCCCCAGTCCACCTGACTGTGCTGCTGCTCCAGTTTCAACTGTTCTGCCTTATTATTATTCGACCATGCTGGTCATTTATGAACATTTGAACATCTTGGTCATGTTCTGTTATAATCTCTACCCGGCACAGCCAGAAGAGGACTGGCCACCCCACATAGCCCAGTTCCTCTCTAGGTTTCTTCCTAGGTTTTGGCCTTTCTAGGGAGTTTTTCCTAGCCACCGTGCTTTTACACCTGCATTGTTTGCTGTTTGGGGTTTTAGGCTGGGTTTCTGTACAGCACTTTGAGATATCAGCTGATGTACGAAGGGCTATATAAATACATTTGATTTGATTTGATTTGATTTGATTAATACGTGTCACATATCAGTTTGAAAACAATGTAAATAAAATAATAATCATTGACTTAATAAAGCTGCATACAAACATGGTCTCTTTTTTGCTATCTTGAGTAAGGCAGGTCCAAAAGGCAAGTGTTTCAGCCTAAATCAGTGGTGGTGGTGAGGCAACCAGCGGAAATACGGATCGTAGAGGTTGGTAATGTTCTCTAGATGCGCCGTGATTGGCTCAGTGTTCTGTCACTCATGGGGACACTACGTCACTGCCAAATCTAAGGGTAAAGCTCGAAAATTGACAACCTTGGGTGCTACCATAAAGTTACATTAGAAGTGCCCATCCAAGAGGGCTCAAGGTCATTGGCTACAGATAAAATTTTGTTAAATCACGCTATATATCTACAGTAGCTTTGATTGGACTGATCATGTCAACATCATACTTTCTAAATCTTAGCAAGCAGTCATCATCAATCATTTTTAATCCTTGTCATACGAACAGAATTAATGAAAATAAATTATAGATAAAACATGTCGTGGTCATCGGCCATTGGACATAAATATTACACAACAAGTTGGAAATCGCAAATTCAACAGTGAGTGGTTTGGAAGGAATCCGTGGCTAACTGCAAGCGTTGCAAAGCAATCACTAGCCTGCTATTCAGTGGAGCGGCTGTGTGGTCCCAATTCTGGGTTTAAGGGTCTATTTTCCAAGCTTAAAAATGATAAACATTCAACATTGGCCATGCTGTCAATCCAGCATAATTTATACTGTCCTCAAAACAAGTGTTAACTCGGAACTGGGAAATCTGACTTCAGAGAGTTCAAGACAACTGGGAACTTGTGAAAACTAGCTCTGACTGGGAAAATACATTTTGAACGGTCATCCAACTCGGAATTGTAATTCGGGAACTAGGGCCTCTTTCTAGAGCTATGACCTGAAGATCACTGACGTCAACATGATTCAACAGTTGTCCTGAAAGTACCATAAATCCAGAGGATGGTGCACATGTAGCCTATAGACTTTTTTTAGAGAAATGTTATTGTAAGAGCTTTCATTGTCTGCTTATATGCACCCTTTATTTATCCTACGGTACTGACTTGGTGTACAGGGAGAACACTGTAAGAACGGCCCATGTTCTGAATTCTGTCACTGTACATTTCAGTGCTGAACAAATAGTTATATTGACTAGTCAGTCCTAGCTTGCTTATTTATTTCTTAATCGAAATGATTGCCTCTTATGCGCTTGTCATCCCCTTATGCCATAGTTTGTACATCTCAATTGTCAGTAGAAACCACATTTGTTTAAGCAAGTCAGTCATATCAGCTATGTTTTAAAAAGGCAGTAAATGAACGAACTGTTTTGCTACCAGACAAGGCTCTGCTGATAGCCAGGTGTAGCAGTGGTAAGGTGCTGGGACTGTTGTTGAGACTCTGCTGTTGGGGCAGCTTTACATAGGACAGTTTGTCACCGTTATAGTGCAATTAATGTGTTGTTTAGTGTTGTGTTGTGTAGTGGCTTTACTGGCATGCATCATTTTAGTTGTTTTCCCTACCAAGATTTACATGCTAAAATCTCCACTGGTAGAGACAAATCATTATGCATATTTTGTTGCCATAAAGTTCATTTACAAAAATCGGTATTTAGCAAGTTAGCTGTCTAGCTAATATTAGCCTGCTAGCTAGATTTATGGGCGTTGTGACATGAGTATGAAATTGTCATTCGTGTTGTTTAATGTTTTAGGGACTCCTAAGAAACCCCCCCAAAACAGTCTTGTGAAACAGTGGATGTAAAGAATCTAGTTAGCTAAAGCATTTACTGCAAATTGAATGTACAATTTTGTAAGCTTGCCTTGCTAATATTTGCCATGCAATGCAGCTGATGTAACGTACCTAGCTATTTTCTTGGCTGGAGGATAAAAATACCTGTATGCATATTGATAGCTAGCTATGTAGCCGATCTGTGTATGAACCCTAAAACGTTTGGAATAAGTATTAGTTCAGAGCCTAGCTATGAACCTCAGCTATCATAGCCGGTTATATCGACTTCAAAACAGTCTGAAATGGCATTCATGAAGCCTATGGATTGAGTAGAATACAAGATAACTTTATTGTGCCAAGGATGCAAGTTGCATATACATGTAGTTATTACCAAGTATGAGACCCCCAGATTGTAGCATATACATTGAATATATTCGCTGATCATGTACTCTACTTTGGCAAATAAAGCTGCGGTTCAGGAATGAATGTCTGTGAGACATTATTTTTCAGTCATATTCAATACCAGGAGTATCAAACTCTAGTCTTTGAATGATGCTGTGTCTGCATGTATGTACTGTATTGTAATGACCTGACTAGATCATAAATGAACAATTGTCCAGACAGAGGCTTGAGTTTGCGAATTGACGGTTTATTAAACCAACTTTACACAGGCTACTGTTTGGGCCGTAGCACACGCCAAATAGATGACAGATAACCCACAAGCCAATCGTGACCTTCTCTTGTGAAGCCCAGACATAAGAGAGAGAGAACAAAGGCTGAACCTGGTCTTAACTTCCAATGCTCCACCCCCCTGCCCAACCCCCCTCCACGCCACTCCGCCAACCACCAGGATGCCCGGCATCAGAACATTCCAGGCATTCCCGTGATTGGCAGATAGCAGGTTGATTGACATGTCGGACCCCGCGAACACCGGGTACTGGTCAGTACAACACAACCACCTCCTAGCCTAACACATAACACACAGCTGTCTGTGCGGGTCGCTACAGTATTATAATTATACACTTCAACAGTGTTTACCGATCCTGCTCCTGGGACATCAATGGTTACACATTGTAACTATGCAGTAGACTAGAAACATGATTTAACTAGTTAAAGGCTGATTTGCAATTCATATATACAGAAACATAATAACAAAAAATAGTACACTACACTTCCTATGCATCATGTAAATGCTCTAAAACCAGTTCATCTCAATATCTAATTTCCCTTATCTGTACTGATCTGAGGACACAGGATAGGTGTAGTATTTAGTCAAATGAGAGACTTAATTTCAACCAGTAGAGAATGTGAAATGCTTTATTGAAAAAAGTTCATTATCCAAGTGTTATCAATACACAATACATGCATTACAAATATTATAATTATAATATTATATTATAAATACAACTTCAATCTGTACTTCTATGCACATCTGGTGTGCATTATAAAAACACAGGAAGAAAGAGGAGATGGGGAGAGGTGTGAGAAAGAGTGTAAAAGACAGAAAGAGAAAGAGGTAAGAACAGAAAAGCAAGGAAGACAGCATATGATTAACGAATTACAGTGCTGCCCTAATATTCTTTCAGTTCATCACAATTACATAATTGAGTCTCTAGCGATGTTTCTTAACCAGTCTTGGGCCCTCAGTTGGCCCGAAGGTTATCTCCGAGCAGGTGAGGTGGCGATGACGGGACTATGGGTTGGCATCCTCTCATATCAAAACATACCTGCAAATGAGAGACAGATGGATAGAGAGATTAATTGATAGATAGATGCATGTGCACACACATGTGAATGTGTAGCATGTGACAATAGCAGGATCATATCAAGGATAGTATCACAAATTAATACATAAATACCACTTGAAGCTTGATGATGTGTTGATCATTTGAACCAGCTGTGCAGTGCTGAGGCAAAACAAAAATGTGCACCTCTTTGAGTCCCCAGGACCAGGACTGAGAACCAGTGCTCTTCATTGTGACCTCTTCATCTGTAGACAGGCTTTCACAGCTCTCTGTATCTGAGGACAGAAAACATCACAAGAAACAGACTTCATTATACTCAAAATAGACATCACTGAATATTATGTTACTATTAAGCAGCCACAGTTTAGGTATTTGACATAGAGTTGAAGTCAGAAGGTTACATACACCTTAGCCAAATACATTTAAACTCAGTTTTTCACAATTCCTGACATTTAATCCTAGTAAAAATGCCCTGTCTTAGGTCAGTTAGGATCATCACTTTATTTTAAGAATGTGAAATGTCAGAATAATAGTTGAGAGAATGACTTATTTCCGCTTTTCTTTCTTTCATTACATTCCCAGTGGGTCAGAAGTTTACATACATTCAATTAGTATTTGGTAGCATTGCCTTTAAATTGTTTAACTTGGGTCAAACATTTCAGGTTGCCTTCCACAAGCTTCCCACAATAAGTTGGGTGGATTTTGGCCCATTCCTCCTGACAGAGCTGGTGTAACTGGCGCTCCTTGCTCGCACACGCTTTTTCAGTTCTGCCCACACATTTTCTATAGGATTGAGGTCAGGGCTTTGTGATGGCCACTCCAATACCTTGACTTTGTTGTCCTTAAGCCATTTTGCCCCAACTTTGGAAGTATGCTTGGGGTCATTGTCCATTTGGAAGACCCATTTGCGACCAAGCTTTAACTTCCTGACTGATGTCTTGAGATGTTGCTTCAATATATCCACATAACTTTCCTCCCTCATGATGTCATCTATTTTGTGAAGTGCACCAGTCCCTCCTGCAGCAATGCACCCCCACAACATGATGCTGTCACCCCCGTGCTTCACGGTTGGGATGTGGGGTGTGTTCTTCAGCTTGCAAGCCTCCCCCTTTTTCCTCCAAACATAATGATGGTCATTATGGCCAAACAGTTCTATTTTTGTTTCATCAGACCAGAGGACATTTCTCCAAAAAGTACAATCTTTGTCCCCATGTGCAGTTGCAAACCGTAGTCTGGCTTTTTTTATGGCAGTTTTGGAGCAGTGTCTTCTTCCTTGCTAAGCAGCCTTTCAGGTATGTCGATATAGGACATGTTTTACTGTGGATACAGATACTTTTGTACCTGTTTCCTCAAGTATCTCCACAAGGTCCTTTGCTGTTGTTCTGGGATTGATTTGCACTTTTCGCACCAAATTACGTTAATCTCTGAGAGACAGAACGCGTCTCCTTCCTGATGGCTGTGTGGTCCCATGGTGTTTATACTTGCATACTATTGTTTGTACAGATGAACGTGGTACCTTCAGGCATTTGGAAATTGTTCCCAAGGATGAACCAGACTTGTGGAGGTCTCCAATTTCTTTTGGGGGGGGGGGTCTTGGCTGATTTCTTTTGATTTTCCCATGATGTCAAGCAAAGAGGCACTGAGTTTGAAGGTAGCCCTTGAAATACATCCACAGGTACACCTCCAATTGACTCAAATGATGTCAATTAGCCTATCAGAAGCTTCTAATGCCATGACATAATTTTCTGGAATTTTCCAAGCTGTTTAAAGTCACAGTCAACTTAGTGTATGTAAACTTCTGACACACTGGAATTGTGATAGACTGAATTATAAGTGAAATAATCTGTCTGTAAACAATTGTTGGAAAATTACTTGTGTCATGCACAAAGTAGATGTCCTAACCGACTTGCCAAAACTATAGTTTGTTAACAAGAAATTTGTGGAGTGGTTGAAAAACAAGTTTTAATGACTCCAACCTAAGTGTATGTAAACTTCCGACTTCAACTCTACTTCTTCTTATTGGTGGGGCTAGCAGCAGCCCCAGTTTAGATATTAAACATACTTCTTATAATTATTATTCCGCCACCTACTCCTCCTACGCCGTTCCAACTTCAGAACGTCCAGAATGGTCTGGATTGATTTGCATGTATACAACTTTTTGATATCTGCTATACTTTTTACGTTATACATTTGTTTGTTGTCTTTTTTGTCCCCCCATCTGCTAACATGGGATTTCTCAATGTTTTTAACCCTCTCCATTGTAACATCATCACTTCCAATTGTCATTTTCTCATGAAACCTTTGACGGAAATCAGATAACATAACCAAACCTCTCTGGCTAGCAAAGCTATAGCCAACACGGTGCTTGTTTTAGCACAGCCCTACATTTTTGTACTTTTTGGGCATTTTATGCTTTCCAGAGTAATTTCTTCTCGCTGCATAATGTCCCTCAAACTCATGTGATGATGGAATGTGATGATGGAACCTGAAATAATGGTGTCCAGGTTAAACAATGAGGATGGATTTGAGTGAACATCAAGGAATCTCAGTCTATTCAAAATTATTTGATTCATCTCAGTAACTTCAAAGCACAGTCGGTCAAAAAAGTTAAATAAAGCTAACTGTGCTGCACATGTCAACACTTGTGTAAGGGTGTGTGCTGGTGGCAGGGAAGTCAGGCGCAGGAGATCGAACTTGGTATAAACGGAGCAGTTAAATAAGTGCTCAAAAACTCCAAAAACCAAAATATACAAAATAAAACAAGTGGGAACAAAACCCGTTGCACACCAGACATGTATTGCACAATGCTTACAAACAAACAATCACCGACAAGGACAATGAGGGGGAACAGAGTGTCAAATATACAACATGTAATGAATAGGATTGGAACCAGGTGTGATACAAGACAAGACAAAACCAAAGGAAAATGAAAAGAGGATCAGCGATGGCTAGAAGGTCGGTGACTTCGACCCCCGAACACCGCCCAAACAAGGAGAGGGCCCAACTTCGGCGGAAATCGTGACAGCTTGTCTCCATTGTGTGTTAACTCTGCGCCTTATCTGCGCATGTTTTCAAACCATGAACTGCATCAGTTTGCATTCAAATTGCTCTTAATTATTTTTGATTGAGTTGAGTAGTTCATTTTTTGTAATTGCAAGTGAAAACTATTTTTTTAAATTAGTAGTCAGATATTAGGAAAAGCAATAGGGACGTTCCAACCAATTCGGTGCAGTTTGAGAAGTGTAAGTTGGTCCCAAAAAACTGTTTGATTTCACCTAAATGTATCTTTCTCTCATAAAGAGCACATGTTCAACATCACAAAACACTTGTTTAAAGATCTCAAGATTATTTAAAAAAGAATACCATAGTAAGTGCCTACCCACTGGGCACACACTGGTTGAATAAACGTTGTTTCCACGTCATTTGAATGAAATGATTTTGAACCAACGTGGAAAAGAAGTTGAATTGATGTCTGTGCCCATTGGGTATTAAGTGTCAAATAAATTAACATGGTTGACCTTAACAGGGTTGACGATTTCATTTTATCAGCCCTAAATCCCCTTCACCAAAAACTGTAATTGTTAAAACAATTCTATCCTGTCTATCTATGGGTAACAGGGTTGATGTGTTATGCTCAACCCGTTCAGTTCTCCACCACAAAACACCAGAAAATGGCCAAAAAGAATAAAACCAGTTCACCTGCTTTTAGACTATGATTTGACTATTAGATGTTCAATTTTCTAGAGAAAAAAAAAATTGAAATAAGTAGTTTCACCATATTATAAATGAGAATTCAGTTCACTTAACAGGGTTGATCTTAAAATTATGGACAGACGTAAATTAACCACTAATCACATGAAACAAACAATAATCTTCAGAAATGACTTTGTCAAGCAACCAAATAACTAGGACTTTACAATGATTGTGAAATTTGGAGAAATGTTGAGATTAAGTGTGTTAAAATCTTCTTAGAGGTGAATACTACATTTACAGATTCTCCATCTGGTGTATACTAAAGGGCACTTATATAACAGGCTTTTAAAATTCATTTGGTGTGCAATTTCTACTTAAAATATCGAAGGGATGCAAAAGACACCCATTTCGTGGAACGACCCAATAGCTTAGATGATAGTTATAAATGTGCCAGTCATAGGAAAACTGGCGAATTTTCATTTCTCATCTGAGCAACTTGTTTCCTGCACGTTCCGTAAATGTTAACATGAGGTGTGGCATTGCAGTGGAGTTAACAGAAGGCCAGGCTGCCCACAACAAAGGCAAACTGCAGCCCAGGTGCTGCTTTAAGTGGAAACATTCCACTTATTCCCCACATCATGACTAGACTTGTCTTGGTGGAGTTCTAAGGACCCAACGCATTTAGAACAGGGTTAGTCAGGCACAACATTTGTTTAAAACTTGGTTTTGACCCAAGTTAATGGTTTGATTTGATTTTGATATTTATTTTGATCACCATTAGCTGTTCTGTTACAATCACTTCTGCTCTTCCTGGTGTCCACAAACTGTGTGCTATTCAAGTGTTTTCATTGTCCTTCACTTCATTGTCCTTCACTTGTGTTTCACTCCATTAATGAAAAACTATCAATCATTTGCTTGTTTCATTTGGTTGTGACACTTTGTTGTCTTACCTATTGAAAGAGACCATGTATTTTGGTTGCCAAGATTAACAATCATATTGTTTGACAAAAATGTACAAAGTTATATGACCATCTATTCTGAAATCTTTTGTTTGGTTGGCAACAAATTACTGGAGCCAAATAAGGAGGAGGACATGAGAGGTAGGCTACATTGCAGGAGTGTCTAATTGTGTGTATGTTTCAAATCAAATCAAATTGTATTGGTCACATACACACGGTTAGCAGATGTTACTGCGAGTGTAGTGAAATGCTTGTGCTTCTAGTTCCGACAATGCAGTAATATCTAACCAGTAATCTAACAAATTCACAACCACTTTCTTATACACACAAATTTGAAGGTATGAAGAAGAATATGTACATGTAAATATATGGATGAGCGATGGCCATGCGGCATATGCAAGATGCAGTAGATGGTATAGAATACAGTATATCCATATGAGATGAGTAATGTAGGATATGTAAACATTATTAAAGTGGCGTTATTTAAAGTGACTAGTTATACCATTATTAGGTCCATTTATTAAATTGGCCAGATATTTGAGTCTGTGTTTGAGCCTCTCTATGTTAGTGATGACTGTTTAACAGTCTGATGGCCTTGAGATAGAAGCTGTTTTTCAATCTCTCGGTCCCAGCTTGGATGCACTTGTACTGACCTCGCCTTCAGTGATGTTACAGTGTGGCTTTTTTACCCCCTGTGATTTTTGGCCTATGGGGCTTTTTATTGTGGGTGTTGCCTCAAAGTTACTTTAAAGTTCCTCAAATAAGGAGCTGAGTGGGATGGTGAAACTGAGGAAGATCTACTCTAACCAGACGTCGGTCATTAAAACAGAGCATGTGGACTGTTGTAGGGCTGACAACATGTGAGGGAAAGAAGGAGGCAAAATCAAGTCCAGATGTGTTGATGTGGTACTGGTTGTTTATCTGACAAAACAGTAAAACAATTGCCACACTAAAGCCAGTCCAAGTCCATGAGTGTATTTATTATAACGTGTCTTATTATAGAAATAAACATGCAACAGTGTATTTAACCTTTATATGCATGCATGACAGTGATATTTTCACAACCCACGTGTCATACAGATGGTTGTAATAGTGTTCTCAGACAGGCTACTCCTCTCTTTACCCCATTCTTGGCTCAGGGGAAATGCAGTCTGCATTCCTCTGTCTGGAATGTTACAATCAAACAGTATAGACATCAACTCCAGTAAACAAGATACTGAAGACTCAAGCATTGAAGTACAAAAACTACAAATATGTTTATTCAAAGGTTGTGTGTAGTTTTTATTGCTCATTTTTTGATGGGCATTAGCCAATGTCCAGAGAATTTTCACATTCACATTAAGACATGACATTGTACTAGATAGGTGTCACGACTTCCGCCGAGGTCGGTCCCTCTCCTTGTTCGGGCGGCGACGATGTCACCGGTCTTCTAGCCATCGCCGATCCACCGATCACCGTTTCCATTGGTTTTGTCTTGTTTTCCCGCACACCTGGTTTTTATTCCCTCATTACTCGTCTTGCATATAATCCTCTGTTTCCCCCCATGTCTGTGTGTGGAATTGTTATATGTAAATGTATGTGTACTCCAGACTGGTTTGCACCAGGTTATTGTAACCCGTGTGTGTTTAGTTTTTCTTAGTACTGTGTTTTGTTCTCCTCAATAAAGGGCTCCGTTTGCTACCCATTTCTGCTCTCATGCACCTGACTTCCCGCCAGTTACGCAATCCTTTACAATAGGTCAGAATTGCTGATGTCAAACAGTATACTTGGAAGGGAATGGCATGTATACTGCTCTTGTCTGTGTGGTAACATAATGAGTGTATCACTTCTCTTTTCAAGAGTAAAAGTTCAAAAATAAAACCATTAAACCCTGTGCAGATTTACCATGGAATCTACTGGTGTTGGTATGGGGAGTGTGGTTCTGGGGTTTTGGGGGGTGGGTTGGGAGTTATTTCAGACAGGGATGTGAAATATTGTTTTATTTTTTATATTTTCAACTTCTGTGAGCAAGAACTAATAGTGAGTCAGGAAAATGCTGCAGTTTGTATCTGAAAGTTGACTCTGACAGTAAACAACTTTATAGTGTCACATGACTTTCAGGGCTGTTTGAACGTAAACATTTTACACAATGCACATTTAATCATAATGTTGGGATACTATTATCATCGTCTTTGTTACAAAAGTCCCAACTCTTGTTGTGATAATAATAGACTATTCTGTGTAAACTTTTTTTGGAACCATAAAAACATGGCTGATAAGACCAACAAATTACATTAGCACTCAGAATTTGAAAAATAACAACATCCACATAAAGATGAAAAGACATAGATTAAACTAAAAAGCCCGGATTTTGTCATTCATATCCATTCCTTTAGAGAATGGAGTGATGACAGAGGCCAATGAAGAGAGGAGAGCAACTTACGTGCTGTGTCCTGCCTGAATATGCCACACAAACAACATGCCGATATCACTCTTTCACACAACACACCCCTGCGTCACCCCAACACACCCACCTCACTAGATCGAAGTGGGAGAGTTACCTGCACTTTTGTCATAAAAGCCAAAGTAGCAACATTTCTGCATTGTCAGGGTCTTATTGGAAGGTGGCCAGCTAAGGCATGAAAGAAATCCAAGCAGAGGTTACTCAGAATCAGATTACAGTCTTTAATCTGAGCTGTAAAATAAAGGGAGGATGAAAGTGCCGCTTTCATGAAAAAGTACAGCTTCTAAAGCTGTGTCGGAGCCAATGTCGGTGCTGAAGCAGAGGCCATTTAGAAACCCCAGTAGTAGTAAAAAGTAATTGCTCCATGCTTTGTCACTGCTGATATTGATATAAAATGGAAGCCCCCGCGCTGCCTTTGAAAGGTAACAATTAAACTTTACTTCACTAAAGAGCACCTGTGATTACTGAAAACGTCAAAGGGATGTCTGGGGACAGTCAAATCGAGGCTCGGAATGCCCATCCGATATGTGTGAGTTTTAATATAGCAAAATGTAGATACTATATGTTGACTCACTGACATTGAATTTCTTACCTTGTCACAGTTTGGCAGGGATAACGTTTTATAGCTTTGATTGAGGGTAAAATGGCTTAGTTTGCAGCGAAACTCAAATATAACCAGTCAATAAATGAGGAATGCCACATCCTGCTCTCTCAAATCTGTCTGTGCGTCTGTGTTGTTGTTTTTCATTTCCTAAGGATACGGCTTCATCTGGGAATGTTCCATGTCCCATGCCAAGAAATTCCTTTCAGTCCCTGTTTCAGAGACCTGCCAACTTAGTGAGCTCTGGATCAACAAGTAAGAATAATGATGAAGGTGTGAGGATCAAATTAGCTTTCCAGAAGTACAAGAGAATAGGCAGTTGTCTGCATTTCTTAGCATACTCAGTGGAGTCAAATCCTTAAATGCACATTTTATGTTTCTCTTAAACTGATAGTGTATGAAAAATCTTAGATATTAATCTCACATTTGTATCGATGACCTCCTTTGTAATCCCCTCCACCCATCCCGACCACCCAACCACCCGAGCCACCCAACCACTCACCTCATTTGTACTCTTTTGTACCTACCTCTACAGGCCTGCCATCATTGGTCATTAATTCAGCTCTGAAGCCCCCTCTGCCTCCGGCAGAGCAGGAGAGGCCTGTCACCACATCTCCCCAGCCTTGGCTCAGTGTGGGCAGGACAGTGACCATGGACACTCAAAGAGAAAGGTGTGAATATCTCAAAAATTATACTGTACTCTTACATAATCTTTACTAGTTATGTTCTTATTGCTTTAGCCATGCCCTCCTGTGGTGGATGAAATATATTCTCTTCCTCCAGGGCTGCTGATGTTCTCTTTGACAGCTTTGCCTCTGATGGGAGAGTCGGCATGAACCCGTTTTTTGAGGTAGCTAGTAATTGCTATTGCTAGAAAGACCTGAACAAGAAGCAGAATCCACACAGATAAACTACAATGACAAACAAACAATATATTTACTCTACATTCTCTTCCTCCATGGACAGTGTGGAGCTCAGGCCTACAACGATCCGACCCCAGAAACAAGAACTGCTACTTCCGTATGAAGAAACTGAAGGATCATATACTGCACGTGTAGCCCCATGGGAAGTCTTGTTTCACGTGCTGAGCTCCCTAATGCCACCATTGATTCTGTGTTGGCGTGAGACTTAAACCATGACGTCCCTTTTCATATTTACATATAGATTCCTCCAAGTGGGGGGAAATATCATACAACAGTACACAAAGACAGAATTTGTCTTTGCATTATGTGTTTGCAAAGGTTATTAGGAAAAAAGGAATGGGACATCTGAACAATACATCCAATTACCTAGTAGTAGATTTCAATCTATGAGTTGCATGGTTACTCATCATATAAGGGTGACTCATTGCATAATGTAATATATCCCTCGCACATGAATAACTTTTTAAAAGTTCCAGCACATGATTTTAGGACTAAAATATGAAATTCATCTCACCCCATGGCCATCTCTCTCTTTCACCCACCTCTCTCTTCCGCTCTCCTCTTTCCCGTCATGCATTAGTCACGTTAAATTTGCTTTGCTCTCTGTCTGGACAGGGCAAAGCATTCTGTCTCAAGGCTTAATGCTGACACACATCTCCCCCTTTGGTTGCAGCAATGCTTTCCAGGCAACACAATCCTGACAGCAACAGCAATGAAAACTTTTCACAGTCAGAGGTCTTGGTATCAGGCATTAACATAGCACTCTGCAATGGCTGAAGTCATCCTGCTAAGTAGCGGTGCAGGTCATTAAGGTCAAATAGTAAAGTTTGGGACCAGTTGCCAGGTTTTTAGCTACTTACATGGGATGGCTCACTGATAGTAATCCACAACAATCAACTATTTCAAAAAGCATTTCTCTACGGCTGGCCATGCTTTCCACCTGGCTACCTGTTAGGAATATTATGAATAAATGAATAAACAATATCCTCATTTTAAATAGAACTGTAACTAAGTAAACGTATACTCTGTTTGATTATATCTGATTAACAATATGAGTTCATAAGAAGGGATTGTGTGACACAGACAAGGAGTAATTAAAGTTAATGAACACCATTCCAACTAGGCAGAAAGGAATGGGTTGTGGTTTAAGTAAGCAGATAAGGTAGTTAACCTATGGTTGAACCGACAAAACTTAGCTCTGGGGTGTTTTAGATAAGACAGTGAGTGCATTCCTAGGTTTTCTGTTAATTAGAACTGTCAGCTAAGTGGTGTTCGATAATTGTGAGGGGTCAAAAGTTAATTAAGTTGTGTTGTGTGTCCTGTGTATGTGCTAGTGAGTCAGAATGAACTTTGAATTAACTTTTAAAGTTCCCCTTGTCTCGGTCGAGAGGAGGAGATTCATTTTAGAAGCAATGAAATGACGTCTTGTTATTGTATATAAACTGTTGCTCGTGGTAACGTGGCAGCGCGCTCCGAGAAAAAATACTTTTATCTATTATTGATAAGACTGGTCTCCGTCTATTTTATGCAAACAAGAATCTTACAAATTCTCATAAAATAGATTAAGAGAATTCAATTAATGAAAACATATTGGAATAATTAAATTACAATAACACTGCCCCAACCCCATGTAACGCCTGCTCCCGCCCTTCCCCCCTGTCGTTCGTGGACGCCAGGTTGCCATGCATTATTCACTTCTGTCACCATCATTTATGCACTCCTGCCTTCCCTCGTCACGCGCTTCAGCGATATTGGACTCACCTGGACTCACTCAATATCCCGTTTATTACCTCCCCTATATTTGCCAGTTCCCCAGCTCTGTTCCCCGCGGCTGCATTGTTTGTCATATGTCCGTGTTACTGTGCTGACACTGTTCCTGTCTTGTTCAATGTTGTTTCCCGAATAAATGTATGATTCCCCGTACCTGCTTCTCCTGTCCAGCATCAGTCCTTACAGAATGCAGCAGCCATTACACAAAGCATTGGGGAGTACTGCTGTTCCAGTTGGTGGTAACATCGGTCCTGGGTCGCCGCCGATGGAACCGGTGGTGCCTAGCCAGCTTCCACGCCCTCACTGGCTCGAGAGGTTTCCTTGCCCCGTTTGGCTCGGAAGGCGCCCATCCCACGTCGGGCTTCAGCCGGATCGTCAGGTCTTGTTCGCCCAGCCGGCCCATGAGTTTTCTTGTTTTGCTGGTGACGTCGAGCTTGGATTCCACCGCCAATGAAACCAGGTGTGCCTAAGCCAGCTCGTCGGGCTTCCACGTCCTAGCTGGCTCGAGAGGTTTTCTTGCCTCGGTTGGCTCGGCAGGTTCCCATCCCACTTCATGCTCCGCCTGATCATCGGGCTTCCACGCCGCAGCGGTATCGACAGGCGTTCGTGCCTCAGCTGGATCGTCAGGCTCCTATGCCTCTACCGGCTCACCAGGCTCCCACGCCCCTGCCGGTTTGTGGGGAGTTTACCCGCAGCCAACTTGCCCAGCCCCCATATCTCGGCCGGCTTACCCTGGAGGGACACCGGGTAACGCCCCTAGGGTGGGGTGGGGGGGGTGGGGGGGGGTCGGGGGCGTACTGTCATGCCTGCTCCCGCTCTTCCCGGCTGCCCTGCATAACGCAATCCTGCCACCATAATTTACGTACACCTGCCTTCCTCATCACACGTTTTAGAAATATTGGACTCACCTGAACTCACTCAACCCCTTGTATTACTTCCCCTATATTTGTCAGTTCCCCAGCTCTGTTCCCCGCGGCTGCATTGTTTGTCATATGTCCGTGTACCCGTGTACTGACGCTGTTCCTGACTAGTTCTATGTCGTTTCCCGAATAAATGTCTGACTCCCCGTACCTACTTCACCTGTCCGGCATCGCCCCTTACACCCCGGCCAACAGCTCTGCATCCCCCGCAGCAACTGGCCCAAGCCTCCCCCTGAAATCCAGACAGCTGATGTTCTAATAGAGCTGCAAAATCTGGATCCCTACAAATCAGCTGGGCTAGACAATCTGGACCCTCTCTTCCTAAAATGATCCACCGGCATTGTTGCAACCCCTATTACTAGTCTCTTCAACCTCTCTTTCATATCACCTGAGATTCCTAAAGGTTGGAAAGTGGCTGCGGTCATCCCCCTCTTCAAAGGGGGAGACCCTCTAGACCCAAACTGTTACAGACCTATATCTATCCTGCCCTGCCTTTCTAAAGTATTTGAAAGCCAAGTGAACAAACAGATCACCAACCATTTCGAATCCCACCGTACCTTCTCAGCTATACAATCGGGTTTCCGAGCTGGTCACAAGTGCACCTCAGCCACGCTCAAGGTCCTAAACAATATCATAACCGCCACCGATAAAAGACAGTACTGTGCAGCCGTCTTCATCGACCTGGCCAAGGCTTTCGACTCTGTCAATCACCGTATTCTTATCGACAGACTCAACAGCCTTGCTTTCTTTATTGACTGCCTCGCCTGGTTCACTACCTACTTCTCAGATAGAGTTCAGTGTGTCAAATCGGAGGGCCTGTTGTCTTGACCTCTGGCAGTCTCTATGGGGGTGCCACAGGGTTCAATTCTCGGGCCAACATTTTTATCTGTATATATCAATGATGTCGCTCTTGCTGCAGGTGATTCTTTGATCCACCTCTACGCAGACAACACCATTCTGTATACATCTGGTCCTTCTTTGGACACTGTGACACCTCCAAACAAGCTTCAATGCCATACAACACTCCTTCCGTGGCCTCCAACTACTCTTAAATGCTAGTAAAACTAAATGCATGCTCTTCAACCGATCGCTGCCTGCACCCGCACGCCCAACTAGCATCACTACTCTGGACGGTTCTGACTTAGAATATGTGGACAACTACAAATACCTAGGTGTCTGGCTAGACTGTAAACTCTCCTTCCAGACTCATATTTTGCATCTCCAATCCAAAATTAAATCTAGAATCGGCTTCCTATTTCACAACAAAGCCTCCTTTACTCATGCTGCCAAACATACCTTCGTAAAACTGACTATCCTACCGATCCTTGACTTCGGCGATGTCATTTACAAAATAGCCTCCAACACTATACTCAGAAAATTGGAAGCAGTCTATCACAGTGCCATCTGTTTTGTCACCAAAGTGACAAACATACTACCCACCACTGCAACCTGTATGCTCTCGTTGGCTGGTCCTCGCTACATATTCATCGCCAAACCCACTGACCCCAGGTCATTGATAGAGGAAAATATAGTTTAGATGATCAATTATGTATACTTTAATGATTAGAACCATTCATGCTAATACTATTATGTTATAATTTGAAAAGTATGGGTTCTTAATTGTACTGTTACTGAAAATGTAAGCAGAAATTAATTGTGTCTGTGTCTCCTGGGAAAGTTTTAAAGCAGAGATAAGATAGTACTTCAAACAGATAAGAATGTTTTGGTTGGATTCCATTAGCAGAGAGAAGTATATCCTTTAGGCAGGTTGGAATGTAGTTTATGAGGGGAGTGAAACTATCTCCAGGACCGAATACTACGCCATTGTAAGATGGTGGAACAAACTCCCTCACGACGCCAGGACAGCGGAGTCAATCACCACCTTCCGGAGACACCTGAAACCCCACCTCTTCAAGGAATACCTAGGATAGGGTAAGTAAGGGTAAGTAATCCTTCTCACCCCCCCCCCCCAAAAAAAGATTTAGATGCAAGTGGCTGTTCCACTGGATGTCATAAGGTGTATGCACCAATTTGTAAGTCGCTCTGGATAAGAGCGTCTGCTAAATGACTTAAATGTAAATGTAAGACTGGGAGAGGGGGTGTAACTGATGACGTCATTTTATGTCTTCTTCAGATTTAAAATGTAATGTTCTTTGTATATTGGGTCAGTACTCATCAAGAATAAATGCTGAACTTGTTTTTTAAGACTGGTCTCTTGCTAATTCATGCAAATGATAAACTTACAACTTATCATGAATTAGAAATGAGTGCGAATTTAATTGGTTTTTACAATAAAACATAAGGGAATTTAAAATTCCTCTATCAGTCATCTATAAGTCTTTGCTAGGTAAAGCTCCGCCTTATCTCAGCTCACTGGTCAACATAGCAACACCCACCCGTAGCAGGCGCTCCAGCAGGTATATTTCACTGGTCATCCCCAAAGCCAACACCTCTTTGGCCGCCTTTCCTTCCAGTTCTCTGCTGCCAATGACTGGAACGAATTGCAAAAATCACTGAAGTTGGAGACTTATATGTCCCTCACTAACTTTAAGCATCAGCTTACCGATCGCTACAGATGTACACAGCCCATCTGTAAATAGCCCATCCAACCAGCTACCTACCTCATCCCATATTTGTTTGTTTTTCTGCTCTTTTGCACACCAGTATTTCTACTTGCACATCCTCATCTGCACATCTATCACTCAAGTGTTAATTGCTAAATTGTAATTACTTTGCCACTATGGCCTATTTATTGCCTTACCTCCTTACTTAATTTGCACACACTGTATACAGATTTTTCTATTGTGTTATTGACTGTACGTTTGTTTATCCCATGTGTAGCTCTGTGTTGTTGTTTTTGCCGCACTGCTTTGCTTTATCTTGGCCAGGTCGCAGTTGTAAATGAGAACTTGTTCTCAACTGGCCTACCTGGTTAAAAAAAGGTGAAATAAAAACAGGGCGATTTAAGAGGCTAGAGAACTGGAGAGTTCTGGAGATTAAGGAATATTGAAATTATATAACACAATACTGAGTACCACTCCCCATATTTTCAAGCATAGTGGTGGCTGCATCATGTTATGGGTATGCTTGTAATCGTGAAGGACTGGGGAGTTCTTCTTGATAAAAAATAAACGGAATGGAGCTAAGCACAGGCAAAATCTTAGAGGACAACCTTGCTCAGTCTGCTTTCCACCAGACACTGTCAGATTAATTCACCTTTCAGCAGAACAGTAACCTAAAGCACAATCCAGGTGTGGAAAACGTTTAGAGACATACTCAGACAGACTCACAGCTGTAATCTCTGCCAAAGGTGCCTCTACAAAGTTTTGACTCATGGGTGTGAATACTTATATAAATGAGATATTTATACTATATATTTTATTTCAAAAAACATGTTTCCATTTTGTCATTATGGGGTATTGTGTGTAGATGGGTGAGAAAAAAACATATGTTTCATACATTTTGAATTCAACCTGTAACACAACAAAATGTGGAATAAGTCAAAGTCGATACCATTACAGAGTCACAGAGTATTGCTGAGATAGCTGAGTGTGATGTTTACCTATAGTGCAGGGCTACACAGGTTTTTAGAGTTTCAAATGTTACAAGGAAATGGAGCTGGGAAATCTGTTAAGTCGCTTAATCATTGATTAACCTTCCTGAACATTCTAAATCCCCCAATTGTTTATGCCCAGTGAATGCTAAAATGGACATGGACACTAGCAAACTACACTGGGGACATCAAGAATATAATCTTGGACAGTATCAGCTCAAGCACAGTGAGTGGGATTTCTTTCTTTTGATACCTAGTGATATTATCAACTGCCTGAAGCTATTTTAGCACAATGGTTAGAGGTTCAAATAATGAATGTCTCTTAATACTTTATCTTTCTAAAAATTGACTTTTCAAGTGTTCTGATTTGCAATTCCTTTTCTACTGAGAGTATATGAAATAATGTCGCCACTCACGTATTAATACCACTTGAAATGAAGTGCAGCTATTATGTAGTTTATGTTTTTTACCACCTCCCACCCCAACGTCCCAAAGCACGCCCTGGCCCACAGTGTTTGAGAGCAAACATGGGAAAGTCCCTACCAGTCACCATCTCCACTGTAGTCTTCTACATAATCAGAAATGATAGACGAGAAGGTGAGTCGCACAGTTACGTGATGTGAATCTACAACATCTTACCGATCACTCTGAGGATGATAGTTTAGGGACTATTCCAAACTGGGTCTTTTTGGCAATCACTCATACAGTAGGACCACCAATCAGTCTTCAGGCTATTTTGGAGTCCAACCCACTGCCAGCAATCATCCAAAAAATAGCGCCACCCGTCCTGCCGTGGCTGTCAGGAGGTCATAGGCTGGACACACTGACAATCACACGCACCTATGAGGAGCAGCTCTTAATGGGCTTTCCTTTCAGCAGTAAAGGTATTCATGGCTTGAATTCTTTTTAAATAAATCTGATTTATCATTAGTGGAAACCTGCTCTGAATGTTACAGCAGGTCATTTGTATGGTGACCTCAAATATGTATACGTTTGTCATGTAGCCTTTTACCACAAATAGTGAGAACCTTGCATTTGAAAATATGTAACCTATACATCTATCCTGTTTAGTATGGAGACCAAGAGAAGGACAGATTTAGTCTCCAATAACTTATTCATTATGTGTTGTTGTTATGCAGGAATCCAGACACACTCCTCTGGTGCTGCCCATGTACAGTGGGGCAAAAAAGTATTTAGTCAGCCACCAATTGTGCAAGTTCTCCCACTTAAAACGATGAGAGAGGCCTGTAATTTTCATCATAGGTACACTTCAACTATGACAGACAAAATGAGATTGAAAAAATCCAGAAAATCACATTGTAGGAATTTTTATGAATTTATTTGCAAATTATGGTGGAAAATAAGTATTTGGTCACCTACAAACAAGCAAGATTTCTGGCTCTCACAGACCTGTAACTTCTTCTTTAAGAGGCTCCTCTGTCCTCCACTCGTTACCTGTATTAATGGCACCTGTTTGAACTTGTTATCAGTATAAAAGACACCCATCCACAACCTCAAACAGTCACACTCCAAACTCCACTCTGGCCAAGACTAAAGAGCTGTCAAAGGACACCAGAAACAAAATTGTAGACCTGCACCAGGCTGGGAAGACCGAATCTGCAACAGGTAAGCATCTTGGTTTGAAGAAATCAACTGTGGGAGCAATTATTAGGAAATGGAAGACATACAAGACCACTGATAATCTCCCTCGATCTGGGGCTCCACGCAAGATCTCACCCCGTGGGGTCAAAATGATCACAAGAACGGTGAGCAAAATCCCAGAACCACACGGGGGGACCTAGTGAATGACCTGCAGAGAGCTGGGACCAAAGTAACAAAGCCTACCATCAGTAACACACTACGCCGCTAGGGACTCCTGCAGTGCCAGACGTGTCCCCCTGCTTAAGCCAGTACATGTCCAGGCCCGTCTGAAGTTTGCTAGAGAGCATTTGGATGATCCAGAAGAAGATTGGTAGAATGTCATATGGTCAGATGAAACCAAAATAGAACTTTTAGGTAAAAACTCAACTCATCGTATTTGGAGGACAAAGAATGCTGAGTTGCATCCAAAGAACACCATACCTACTGTGAAGCATGGGGGTGGAAACATCATGCTTCGGGGCTGTTTTTCTGCAAAGGGACCAGGACGACTGATCCGTGTAAAGGAAAGAATGAATGGGGCCATGTATCGTGAGATTTTGAGTGAAAACCTACTTCCATCAGCAAGGGCATTGAAGATGAAACATGGCTGGGTCTTTCAGCATGACAAGGATCCCAAACACACCACCCGGGCAATTTTTTATTTTATTTATTTTTATTTCACCTTTATTTAACCAGGTAGGCTAGTTGAGAACAAGTTCTCATTTGCAACTGCGACCTGGCCAAGATAAAGCATAGCAGTGTGAACAGACAACACAGAGTTACACATGGAGTAAACAATTAGCAAGTCAATAACACAGTAGAAAAAATGGGCAGTCTATATACAATGTGTGCAAAAGGCATGAGGAGGTAGGCGAATAATACAATTTTGCAGATTAACACTGGAGTGATAAATGATCAGATGGTCATGTACAGGTAGAGATATTGGTGTGCAAAAGAGCAGAAAAGTAAATAAATAAAGACAGTATAAAAACAGTATGGGAATGAGGTAGGTGAAAATGGGTGGGCTATTTACCTATAGACTATGTACAGCTGCATCGATCGGTTAGCTGCTCGGATAGCTGATGTTTGAAGTTGGTGAGGGAGATAAAAGTCTCCAACTTCAGCGATTTTTGCAATTCGTTCCAGTCACAGGCAGCAGAGTACTGGAACGAAAGGCGGCCAAATGAGGTGTTGGCTTTAGGGATGATCAGTGAGATACACCTGCTGGAGCGCGTGCTACGGATGGGTGTTGCCATCGTGACCAGTGAACTGAGATAAGGCGGAGCTTTACCTAGCATGGACTTGTAGATGACCTGGAGCCAGTGGGTCTGGCGACGAATATGTAGTGAGGGCCAGCCGACTAGAGCATACAAGTCGCAGTGGTGGGTGGTATAAGGTGCTTTAGTGACAAAACGGATGGCACTGTGATAGACTGCATCCAGTTTGCTGAGTAGAGTGTTGGAAGCCATTTTGTAGATGACATCGCCGAAGTCGAGGATCGGTAGGATAGTCAGTTTTACTAGGGTAAGCTTGGCAGCATGAGTGAAGGAGGCTTTGTTGCGGAATAGAAAGCCGACTCTTGATTTGATTTTCAATTGGAGATGTTTGATGTGAGTCTGGAAGGAGAGTTTGCAGTCTAGACAGACACCTAGGTACTTATAGATGTCCACATATTCAAGGTCGGAACCATCCAGGGTGGTGATGCTAGTCGGGCATGCGGGTGCAGGCAGCGATCGGTTGAAAAGCATGCATTTGGTTTTACTCGCGTTTAAGAGCAGTTGGAGGCCACGGAAGGAGTGCTGTATGGCATTGAAGCTCGTTTGGAGGTTTGATAGCACAGTGTCCAATGACGGGCCGAAAGTATATAGAATGGTGTCGTCTGCGTAGAGGTGGATCAGGGAATCGCCCGCAGCAAGAGCAACATCATTGATATATACAGAGAAAAGAGTCGGCCCGAGAATTGAACCCTGTGGCACCCCCATAGAGACTGCCAGAGGACCGGACAGCATGCCCTCCGATTTGACACACTGAACTCTGTCTGCAAAGTAATTGGTGAACCAGGCAAGGCAGTCATCCGAAAAACCGAGGCTGTTGAGTCTGCCGATAAGAATATGGTGATTGACAGAGTCGAAAGCCTTGGCGAGGTCGATGAAGACGGCTGCACAGTACTGTCTTTTATCGATGGCGGTTATGATATCGTTTAGTACCTTGAGTGTGGCTGAGGTGCACCCGTGACCGGCTCGGAAACCAGATTGCACAGCGGAGAAGGTACGGTGGGATTCGAGATGGTCAGTGACCTGTTTGTTGACTTGGCTTTCGAAGACCTTAGATAGGCAGGGCAGGATGGATATAGGTCTATAACAGTTTGGGTCCAGGGTGTCTCCCCCTTTGAAGAGGGGGATGACTGCGGCAGCTTTCCAATCCTTGGGGATCTCAGACGATATGAAAGAGAGGTTGAACAGGCTGGTAATAGGGGTTGCGACAATGGCGGCAGATAGTTTCAGAAATAGCGGGTCCAGATTGTCAAGCCCAGCTGATTTGTACGGGTCCAGGTTTTGCAGCTCTTTCAGAACATCTGCTATCTGGATTTGGGTAAAGGAGAACCTGGAGAGGCTTGGGTGAGGAACTACGGGGGGCGGAGCTGTTGGCCGAGGTTGGAGTAGCCAGGCGGAAGGCATGGCCAGCCGTTGAGAAGTGCTTATTGAAGTTTTCGATAATCATGGATTTATCGGTGGAGACCGTGTTTCTAGCCTCAGTGCAGTGGGCAGCTGGGAGGAGGTGCTCTTGTTCTCCATGGACTTCACAGTGTCCCAGAACTTTTTGGAGTTGGAGCTACAGGATGCAAACTTCTGCCTGAAGAAGCTGGCCTTAGCTTTCCTGACTGACTGCGTGTATTGGTTCCTGACTTCCCTGAACAGTTGCATATCACGGGGGCTATTCGATGCTATTGCAGTCCGCCACAGGATGTTTTTGTGCTGGTCGAGGGCAATGAAGGAGTGGCTTCGTAAGAAGCATTTAAAGGTCCTGGAGTGGCCTAGCCAGTCTCCACATCTCAACCCCATAGAAAATCTTTGGAGGGAGTTGAAAATCCGTGTTGCCCAGCAACAGCCCCAAAACATCACTGCTCTAGAGGAGATCTGCATGGAGGAGTGGGCCAAAATACCAGCAACAGTGTGTGAAAACCTTGTGAAGACATACAGAAAACGTTTGACCTCTGTCATTGCCAACAAAGGGTATATAACAAAGTATTGAGATAAACATTTGTTATTGACCAAATACTTATTTTCCACCATAATTTGCAAATAAATTCATAAAAAATCCTACAATGTGATTTTCTGGATTTTTTTTCTACTTTTGTCTGTCATAGTTGAAGTGTACCTATGATGAAAATGACAGGCCTCTCTCATCTTTTTAAGTGGGAGAACTTGCACAATTGGTGGCTGACTAAATACTTTTTTGCCCCACTGTATATGAAGGAGGTGCGTATTGCACTGACAGACGGGTTGGAGACAAAATATTGTTACATTACACCTGAGTGACCACATACCTCACCTTAGAACGTGATGGTGGGTGACAATTTACTAAGTGTGGATCAGCAATAGCATCAGTACACCACACTACAGCAGACCCAGAGGAGTCCCTCAGGGATTTGTACTCGGTCCTCTTGAAAAAAAAAAAATCTGATTTCCCATATAATGTACAAGAAGACTTCTATTTAGGTTCGGTGTGAGTGTGGCACAGTTGAAGAGCCAGGGACTAAACTGGTTTACTCAGTTTTAGAGAAATTGTGTTTGCCATTTAGCCAACACACAGTATTAATGAGGCAAGAATGTATGCAGGATGCTGCATAGGAGTCTGTCTCCTTGCATTTGAGAAATCAGAAATTAAATATGGAGGGGACCAAGTACAAATCCCTGTGGGACTCCTGTAGTGTGGTATCAGAACATACATTGTTTGTGACCTCACCATTCCTTTTAGTGATGTTGTAGCACATAAATATCCTAATTGGCAAATGACAGATGTGAATGTTTAAAATAACTAAAACCTGGTCTGCCTCTGCAGATATCACCGTTTTCAATTAGAGTTGATTGAAAACAGTCACAAATAAATGGAGGGGAAGCCAAATCTACATGTACATGAGCCTGAAGATCCAGGGTGATGAAATCAACCTCTACCAGCACCTTGTCTTTGAGACAACGAGCCTCCTACTTTACAGAGAAAAGTAGAAAGACCCCCACCTCTACCCCCTAAACCACAATATTTACAAATAGCTAGACACAAACTTCCACCCCTTTCTCCATCATTGGAGAACAATTCCCAGTTCTACTCTGGCGGCTCATGGCACCCACTCTTCTGCTCCTTGGCAGAGGTGCCCTCTAATCTACGGGTCCTGAGTATGGCACTGGTATGCTCCAGCCTGCGACAGCTGAAATAGGGCAAGTACTGCCAGGCCTTTGAGAGGGAGAAGATTGATGGGACGTGTTAAACACAGTGGAGGCCAGCATGATGAGGAAGACCCTGGGTATGGAGTATCTGCACGTGGGCAAGCTGCTCCGCTTCCCACATGGCTGGAGGCCCTTACTTGGGTCCTTTGGAGCTGAGCAGGTTGGGTAGTAACGGATTACCTGTAATGGGGATATGCAATCAGATTATAAAAATGACAGGGGCAATCTGGGAACCAAAAAGCAATAAAGCGGTCATCCTGCCACTTTTTTTGGTAACCAGCTGCAATTTTTGGTAGCCAGCTGCATACATAAAAGGACATTTTGGAAAAATGTATTGCATATTTTATGTTAGGCTAAGTTCCATTTACATTAGTAATGGTTGAAGTGTCATTCAAAATAAAGGCTACTTTTGGAGTAATTCCTGCTGGGAAGCAAACATTCATCTACACAGCATGATAAAAAGCACAGGTTTCAGGCCAATAGCCTTGTCCCGCTGTCACACCACAGGGCCGGTGGAGTCACAGACGTCATTGACATTTTTATTTCTATTGCCAAATATCTAATTTCATTTACCTCAACTACAGCAATTCGATACAGAAATAAATACCCACATGCTGTACAAGAAAATAAACATAACACACGTTTTAGGGGCAACAAAAGCATGAAAAAAAGGCTAAATGATCTAAGATATTTGCTAAAAAATATACCTCAGATACCTCATGAGGTGAAGGTAGATAGCCTGAAAGGGTGGGAACTTGGGTGAAGTTTTTCATTATGAACATAATACATCAATAACAATCATATCAGTAGCCATGCCTGAGGCAAGACTCATTGTGATTTTACATTAAAAAAACAATGTCACAGATGATAAGAAAGCAAATTATTTCTGAGGAAGCCTCAATAAACAAGGGTTCTTTCAACAGTTTGGGGAAAAAAATATTTCACACGCCTATACAGTTCAAATCCTTGTAGAATGCCTAACTATAGTGCATGTCACAAATTGTGCATTCATTGGTGTGTGCATCAGCTGATGCAAACAAATGTCCCCTTTGGGGATTAATAGAGTAGGCTACTATCTTATCTGAGCTGTTTCCATAGATGTCTGAAAATCAACCAATACTGTAAAGGTGTATAGGACCTGAACTAAAAAGTCATCCATGGTGTCATAGAGAAGCCTCTGTTATGGGTGTAATTAACATTCAAAAAGCCTCCTGCTTTAACCTGTCCAACCCCTGCTCTGGAGTTAGTGTCCTCGTGACAATATTCTCAGTATCTTGAGCCCTGCAGAGAGGCATAAGGACATGATGAAACATTTTAGTTTAAATTCCTGAAACTGATCTGTTATTGGCAACACAGTATATAAACATGCATCATAAAGAATCCAGAGATGTCCATTCACAGCTCTCAAACCTTGTCCACAACGACTTCGCTTCTCTTCAACGCCAGCACCTTGGAGAGATACCGAACAAGCTCCGCATTGGCCTGCCCATCAGTTGGCGGTGCGGCAATAGCGACACCTACTGCCACTATAGACACAACTAGGAATTAACGTATTGTACAGTACCTACGTAAAATAAATATATATATAAATATATTTTTTTGGGGGGGGGGCGGGGGTTTGGTAAAAACAACAACTAAATACTCAATTAGTCTTTACTAGCGGAGTTTCTTTTGCCATCATTGTTCCGCATACAAAAAAAGTGTACACCTGTAATCGCGTTCAATTCAGATTCAGGCTTCGCGTGCACTGAAATTGTCACCACGTTGTTCTTGTCTCGAGCTACTTGCCCAGAAGACGAAGGTGTCTGCGACGGCTTCTATAGGCCTACAGTTGAATTCTGCGGAAAGGAGAGGAGCACAACATGTTTAGAACGGACAGGAGTACTGTTAGTAAGTAGCCATTGGTCTGCATGACAATTATTTGAGTAAATTATCTTAACTAAACCTCTGGCTGGCTAGTAAATCTATAGCCTACATGGTGCTTGTTTTAGGACAGCCCTACCGTTTTGGTCTTTTCGGGCATTGTATGCTTTCCAGCGTATTTTCTTGCTGCAAAAGGTCCCTCAAACTGACGTGATGATGGGGACAGTCTCCGGCAGAAGGTGACAGACAAATGGTTTTTGGATAAAGTAACGTTATCTAAAATGGAACACATTAAACAATAGTGTCCGAGTTAAACAAAGAGAACGGGGTTGTCCGTGACTATTGAAAATACAGGGCATTCTTTGATCAATCTCCTGTAACTTCAAGGCACAGTTGGTCAAAAAATGTAAACACAGCTAACGTTGCAACACTTGACTCATTCGGTGTCAACTCTGCGCCTTATCTGCGCATGTTTTCAAATCATGAACTGCATCAGCTGTATCAGCTTCCATTCAAGTTGCTCTTAATTATTTTTGCTTGAGTTGGGTAGTTAATTTCGTGTAATTTATTTTAAAGTGCAAACTAACGAACTGGTTTCTTGTTTTTTGTAAAGACATTCAGAAAATGTATTACACAATTATCCCACATAGCATATGCTTACTTGTTATGTTTAGTGCACTGTATCACTTTAATTGAAGCAGCTACATAATAACTTTATTCATAAGCCACAACACATTCATGAGCAGTACACAACACAAGCATTTATGAAATAGGCTACCTATAAACAGCTGCAGTATAATAACATACTGTGACATAACTTTAACAGAAAGTTGCAGGTTCTGAAGTAAGCATTCTGTAAATGCATATGTATTGCTTATGAATGTGTAATGCAGTCCTTATGTGCCCCTTAAATTTCAAGGTGTTTCAGCGTGTTCAAACTCTATAATGTTAACCCCCCCCCCCAACAAAAAAAAAACCTATGACTGCCTTTCCTTGCAGTTGAGTGGTAAAGATATCCCACCCACTTTCTCAGTGGGTCCCCTTTCAGTTCTTCCCATTCATTCAGAGACTTCAGAGCATGCAGCATAACACACAGCACACACACTCACACACAGAGCTTAGAGCTGGAGCAGGGAGACTCAAATGTGTTTTATCCCTACATGGTCTACCCTGTTGCATTCGTCTCAGAAGTTGACAAAAGACATTGACAAAATAATTGTGGACCAAGTATCCAGTGAAAGTCTCATCCCTCAATGGAAAAAACTCCAAGCCAAGACACAGAGGATAATCCTTATCTATGGTAAGAATAACTCATATTTCACCACTTTGGGATTTGTATATAGTCAGATGTTAGGAAAGGCAGAAGGGTCGTTCAACCAATTTGGTGCCTTTTGAGAAATGGAACTTGGTCCCCCAAAAATGTTTCATTTAACCTAATTCAAACATTCTGTCATAAAGGCACATGTTCAAAATCGTCAAAATACATGTTTTACCATCTTAAGATTAAATAAAAAATTACTATAGTAAGTGCCTACCCACTGGGCACACACTGGTTGAATCAACGTTGTTTCCAAGTCATTTGAATGAAATTATGTTGAACCAACGAGAAATAGATGTTGAATTGATGTCTGTGCCCATTTGGGTATTAAGTGCCAAAGAAAGTAACAGGGTTGACCTTAACAGGGTTGACAATTTCATCTTAAGTCAGCCCTAAATCCCCTTGTGACAGGCGGAATGGAAGATTGTTGTGCGCAACAGCAAGTGACAATTAAATCCAAGTTTCACCAAAAAAGTAATTGTTAAAACATTTGTAGCCTGTCTATCTATGTTATGGTCGATCCATTCAGTTTTCCAACCCAAAACACCAGAACATGTCCAAAAAGAGGAGAACCAGTTCACCTTCACTATGATTAGACTATTAGCTGTTCAATGTTTCTTGATTCAGATTCTCCATGTGGTCTATATTAAAGGGCACTTTTTAAAAAATATATCAGGCTTTTAAAAAAATATCAAAGGGATGCAAAAGGCACCCATTTTGTGGAATGACCCAATAGCTTACATATTTACCATTTATACATTTGCCAGTCATAGGAAAACTGGTACATTTTCATGTCTCATTTGAGCATCTTGTTTGCTACACGTTCCATGAATGTTATCATGAGACGTGGCATTGCAGTGGAGTTAACAGAAGGCCAGGCTGCCCAAGCCAAAGAGAACCTGCAGCCCAGGTGCTGCTTTAAGTGGAGATGCTGATGATAGCTCACCATGTCATAACTTCCCTACATAGAGACGGACATTCCACTTATTCCCCACATCATGACTTGACTTGTCTTGGTGGAGTTCTAAGGACCTAATGCATTTAGAACAGGGTAGTCAGGCACAACATGTGTTGGTTTGATTTGATTTAGATGTTTATTTTGATCACCATTAGCTGTTCTGTTACAATCACTTCTGCTCATCCTGATGTCCACAAACTGTGTGCTATTCAAGTGTTTTCATTGTCCTTCACTTGATCCATTAATGACAAACTGTCAATAATTTTCTTGTTTCATTTGGTTGTGACACTTTGTTGTCTTACCTATTGAAAGAGACCATGTAATTTGGTTGCCAAGATTAACAATCATATTGTTTGACAAAAATGTACACCGTTATATGACCATCTATTCTGAAATCTTTTGTTTTTCCAGTTTCCAAAGAACCCCTTCCCTAAGACGCAAATGGAGGAAACGGTATGGAGGTTTGGACGGTAACAAATTACTGGAGCCAAATAAGGAGGAGGACATGAGAGGTAGGCTACATTGCAGGAACATCTAATTGTGGGTATGAGACTGTTTCAGCGATGTTAACGATGTGGGTTTTTCCCCCCTGTGATTTTTGGCCTATGGGGCTTTTTATTGTGGGTGTTGCCTCAAAGTGCTAAAATAAGGAGCTGAGTGGGATGGTGAAACTGAGGAAGATCTACTCTAACCAGACGTCGGTCATTAAAACAGAGCATGTGGACTGTTGTAGGGCTGACAACATGTGAGGGAAAGAAGGAGGCAAAATCAAGTCCAGATGTGTTCATGTGGTACTGGTTGTTTATCTGACAAAACAGTAAAACAATTGCCACACTAAAGCCAGTCCAAGTCCATGAGTGTATTTATTATAACTTGTCTTATTATAGAAATAAACATGCAACAGTGTATTTAACCTTTATATGCATGCATGACAGTGATATTTTCACAACCCACGTGTCATACAGATGGTTGTAATAGTGTTCTCAGACAGGCTACTCCTCTCTTTACCCCATTCTTGGCTCAGGGGAAATGCAGTCTGCATTCCTCTGTCTGGAATGTTACAATCAAACAGTATAGACATCAACTCCAGTAAACAAGATACTGGAGACAAAAACTACAAATATGTTTATTCAAAGTTTGTGTGTAGTTTTTATTGCTCACGTTTTGATGAGCAATAGCCAATGTTCACAAACGCTGT
This sequence comes from Oncorhynchus keta, assembly GCF_023373465.1. Lineage (NCBI taxonomy): Eukaryota > Metazoa > Chordata > Actinopteri > Salmoniformes > Salmonidae > Oncorhynchus > Oncorhynchus keta. The sequence continues at coordinate 36,221,003 of NC_068437.1, forward strand.
GTTAAGACATGACATTGTACTAGATATGTCAGAATTGCTGATGTCAAACAGTATACTTGGAAGGGAATGGCATTTATACTGCTCTTGTCTGTGTTGTCACATAATGAGTGTTTCACTTCTCTTCTCAAGAGTAAAACTTAAATATTAAACCATTTAACCCTGTGCATATTTCCATTTTATCTACTGTTGTTGGTATGTGCGGTGTGGTTAAGTTTTCAAAAAATGTTGTGGTTTTGAGAGTTATTTCAGAAAGTGACTTGACCGGGGTGCAAAATATTTTTTTCTTTTTTTCTTATTGTCAACTTCTGTGAGCATGAACTAATAGGGAGTCAGGAAAATGCTGCTGTTTGTATCTTAAAGTGGACTCGGACAGTAAACAACTTTATAGTATCAAATTACATTCAGGGCTGTTTGCATTTACACATTTTACACAATGCACATTTAATCATAATTTTGGGATACTATTATCATCGTCTTTGTTACAAAATTCTCCTCAACTCTTGTTGTGATAATAATAGACTATTCTGTGCTTTGTAAACTTTTTTTGGAACCCTGAAAACATGGCTGATTAGACCAACAAATGTAATTTGGATTAAACTACACATGGATTAAACTAAAAACCCTTGATTTTGTCATTCATTTCCTTTTCTTTGTAATTTGTTTTGCTTTAGAAAATGACTTGATGACAGAGGCCCATGAAGAAAGGAATCCTTTGCCAGTGAAAGGGGCTGAGAGCCAGGTACGTGCTGTGTCCTGCCTGAATCTGACACACAAACAACATGCCGATATCACTGTTTCACACAACACACCCCTGAGTCACCCTAATACACCCACCTCACTAGATCAAAGTGGGGGAGTTGCCCGCACTTTTGTCAAATAAGCCAAAGCAGAAAGATTTCTGCATTGTCAGGTGGAAGGTGGCCAGCTAAGGCATGAAATAAATCAAAGCAGAGGTTATTCAGAATCAAATTACAGTCTTTAATCTGAGCTGTAAAATAAAGGGAGGATGAAAGTGCTGCTTTCATGAAAAAGTACAGTAGATGGATGTCTTTTCAGCTTCTAAATAGAGTCAATGTTGGTGCAGAAGCAGAGGCCATTTAGAAACCCCAGTAGTAAAAAGTAATTGCTCCATGCTTTGTCACTGTTGATGCCCCCACATTGCCTTGTAAAGGTAACAATTCAACTTTACTTCACTAAAGAGCACCTGTGATTACTGAAAACATGAAAGGGATGTCTGGGAACAGTCAAATGAGGCTCGAAATGTCCATCCGATATGTGTGAATTTGAATATAGTAAAATGTAGATATTATATGTTGACTCACTGATTAAGACTTTGAAATTCTTACCTTGTTACAGTTAGGCATGGATAATGTCTTATAGCTTTGATTGACGGTAAAATGGCTTATGTTGTGGCTAAACTCAAATATTACCAGTCTATAACTGCAGAATGCCACTTCCTGCTTTCAAAATCTGTCTGTGCATTTGTTTGTTTATTGGTTTTCATTTCCTAAGGATACGGCTTCATCAGGGAATGTTCCATGTCCCATGCCAAGAAATTCCTTTCAGTCCCAGTCTCAGAGACCTGTCAACTTAGTGAGCCCTGGATCAACAGGTAATGATAGTGATGAAGGTGTGAGGAGAAAAGTAGGTTTCCACTTCACTTCACGTGACTATGCAGTTGTCTGCATTTCTTAGCATAACACGCATAGTCAAATCCTCAAATACACAATACAGTCCATTTTATGTATCTCTTAAACTTATAGTGTCTATAGAAAATCAAAGGTATTAATCTCACATTTGTAACCCCCACCCGAACCACCCAACCACTCACCTCATTTGTACTCTTTTGTACCTATCTCTACAGGCCTCCCATCATTGGTTAGTAATGGAGCTCTGAAGCCCCCTCTGCCCCAGGCAGAACAGGAGAGGCCTGTCACCACATCTCCCCAGCCCTGGCTCAGTGTGGGCAGGACAGAGACCACGCAGGGACACTCAAAGAGGAGGGCGTGAGTATCTCACAAATGACCCTGTACTCTTACATTATCTTTACCAGTTATGTTCTTATTGCTTAACCATGCCCTCCTGTGGTGGATGAAATACATTATTTTCTTCCAGGGCTGCTGATGTTCTCTTTGACAGCTTTGCCTCTGATGGGAGAGTCGGCATGAACCATTTTTTTGAGGTAGCTAGTAATTGCTATTGCTAAAGAGACCTGAACAAGAAGCAGCATCCACAAAGATAAACTACAATGACAAACATCGAAAAAAATGTATACTACATTCTCTTCCTCCATAGACAGTGTGGAGCTCAGGCCTACACAGATCCGACCCCAGAATCAAGGACTGCTACTTTCATATGAGGAAACTGCAGGATGAGGATGGAACAGTAGACAGGAATACCTTTCAGAGGTGAGGTTAGAACTGCATTGCAATCATAGTTACTGGCCAACTGTGACGGAAAAGGATGGTTCCTCCACACAGAAAAGCCCTTTTTAACACTGGTTAAGATACTATGGGTCCAATTGCAACAAAACTCACATTTTACAATTTGAAACAAAACAGCATGTGCAGAGTTGGGCAAATAGCGCCTTATAGAGCAGTGATATTCAAACTTTTTCAGCGTCGACCCCATTTCCTTCGCCAGCATTTCCGGGGACTCCATTTTTTTTCCACCAGAAATTTTGCCGACCCTATCCCACCCCAAATCTAATGACACCACCTTAAAATCATTACATTTTGATTTTCACATCAACAAATAACTTTAAATTCATTATATTTTCATCTCTTATCAAAATTAAGAAAACCAATAAATACATGTAGTCAATAAAAAGTGTTTTCTTCAAATTATCTTTCTCAAAAATGTTTCTATATTGTCCCATAAAATAATCTGTACTCTTAATATTTGGTTCCCCATTTAAAAAAGTAAATAAATATATCTACTCGATTTTTGTTTTATTTGCCAGCCCCACTGCAATTTGCCCAACTTTGATTAAACCCTGCTATAGATAATAGAGACATACACGTATGTTCAAAATACATACATTAGCCCAATCATGGACAGAACCAATATACATAATCAACTACATTAGAGAAGCTGTTAGTCAGACCAATGAAACTGGTTGTGTTCCTTGATCACGTTATGAAAGTGTCTCTGATAAACAAGGTGTTATTTGAATTTCCCCCTAAGGTGTGTTACAGGCTTTGTGTCCCTCATTCTGAAAGCTCTACAGGGAAGGTTTGTCATCCCTGACTTTTCCACCTTCACCGACGAAACTCAAAAGTTGTTCATGAAATGTAAACAGCTGTCTTCAGTCAAGGTGAGGTACAATTTCATCTGGTGTTTTGAAGTGTGCCCCAAATTACTTTAGTCATGCAATAAAATGCTACCTTTGATATTGTAGGAAATGAAAACTTCTCTTGGCATGGGTGTGTGCTAAAACAATGCCTAAAAAAACGAATTGTTTGTCTCAGCAGGAGAAGGATAGTAGAGACAGTGCAAAATGGGGAGTCTCAGTCTGTACGGTTGATGGTCAGAGGTATCGTAAAACCAATGTCACTATGTTTTATGTCATCAACATCACTGGGGACCATATAGAGCAGACCTTTTAAATTGAGAGTCCTTTTTTTGTAAGTTAATCCTCTTGTCCTGCCTTGTCTGTGGTCTTTTAGGCTGTCTTTAGGCGACTGGGCCGAATCCTGTGTTCTGGGGGAAGTATCCTGGCCTCTGGTTTATGGCATTGCAATAGACCAGCTCGGAGTGGACAACGTGCACAGATATGTGGGCGTGGAGGAGTTCTCAAAATATGACTCTCCTTTCACCCTCACCAAACAAGGTACAGTAAAACACGTATCTACTTATTTCTGCTTGCAAGACTTTGGGTATTACAGCCATGGAGCCATGAAGTTCACTTATATGCAATCCAGTAAGCAAAGTATTTTGTATTATTATTTTATTTGACCTTTATTTCAAGTATGCATGGCTTGTGATGTTAATAGAGTCCTTGGGATGTGGTTTTTAATCATGTAAAAACAAATATTTTACACAGGAGTTCCTCACAGTCCGCTCATTGAGACAGGGGCCATTATTACCACATCTTTGTTACAGGTAATATACACACACTCCCTTACCAATGGCTATTTGCATTAAAATATAATGCCAATGCATTTTCAAATGATGTTAAATGTAATTTGATGTTTTTGTACAGTTGGCTGCCAGTCTTGGTGCAGAGGAGGAGGAAAAGTATGAATCTGTAAGTTAGGCAGAAGGCAAAAAAAAAAGTTTTTAATCCTTATGTTTATGTTTGCAATATTTTTTTTTTTAACTTTCAAGTCACAAATACTATGGTGTGACCAATGCCATCTTTATGTCATCACCGCAGGTCTTGAATGCTGTCAAAAGACTTTGCAATAAGGAACATGCAAACTTAAACTGCACAAGGTAATTAGCAATTTATGGAATTTATTTATATATATATTTTACAAATAAACTAGCTTGTTAACAATAGATTGATTATTACCAAAGTTTATTATCTCTCGCTCTTAGCAATTTGCTACATTTTTTGTATTGATGTCTTTTTTTGTCCCTGCTGACCTGTCATGATGTCTGTCATACAGTTACCAGAGCTTGAGAAAGGACAGCATCAGACTACATGCCTTATCGTTTTACCTTCAAGAAAAGAAAGTAAGTAATTTCTTCCACGTCAAACTTTTAAATACAGTAATAGGTAGTAATAAAAATGTTTTTTTGTGAACACTTGATAGATGTAATTCTCTATTTTTACTGTTTTAACCCTGAAAATGTTTGCTATATTATTTTGGCAGTGCTTTCCGGAGACCGTTGACATAAATGCCACGTTGGATTTAATGCTGCAGGTAAATGTTTGACCATTTCATTTCCATAGTTAGATACTTTGATATAGATTGAAATGTTTCTGATGCATTTTTATTGTGTGTCAGTGTGCCTCCACAGAGGTCACGTGTGAATCAGGAGCAGCCATGGCAGCCTCGTTAGCCAATGGGGGACTCTGCCCTCTGTCAGGTGACCAGGTGCTGTCGCCCTCGGCTACAAAGAGTATGCTCTCCATGATGCAAGTGGCGGGAATGAACGACTACTCCAGAATATTCAATTTTAAGGTTGGTTTGTTTGCATTCTCAAAACAATCATTGAAATTCCATGTGGTGGGTACATCACCGGGGCCAAGCTTCCTACCATCCAGGACCTATATACTAGGCGCTGTCAGAGGAAGGCACAAAAAATTGTCAAAGACTCCAGTCACCCAAGTTATAAACAGTTCTCTCTGCTACCGCACAGCAAGCGGTACCAGAGCGCCAAGTCTAGGTCCAAAAGGCTCCTTAACAGCCTACCCCCAAGCCATAAGACCACTGAACAATTAATCAAATGACCACCTGGACTATTTACATTGACCCCCCTGACTAACCTGTACCCCAACACTTTGACTCGGTACTGGTACCCCCTGTATATAGCCTCGTTATTGTTATTTTATTGTGTTACTTTTCATTACAGTTTTTACTTTAGTTTATTTTGTAGATATTTTATTAACTATTTTTCTTGAACTGCATTGTTGGTTAAGGGCTTGTAAGTAAGCATTTCACGGTAAGGTGAAATTGTACCTGTTGTATTCAGTGCATGTGACAAATACAATTTGATTTCATTTGGTGCTAGGGTCTGGTGTAGTGGTAACATAAATTCCCTGGTCCCACTACTCAGTTTCTCTGTACATTTATGTTTACTTCTGTCACGAGAGTATTAGACGAGAAAGTGCACTACACGTGTCATAGGCTTGAAGCAGTGAGATGATAGAGCATTTTTGGGCAAGTAAAGCAAATTAAGCCATTCATTTAATCACATACTTTCTTCTTGTTTTCCTTATGTATTTGAATTAATGCTTTGAAACCTCCCATTGGCAGGAGCTTACCGGAGCTGAGTACTGGCACCTCAAATGTTGTCTTGCACCTCTTAACAAATATTAGTTCAAAAGTATTGTGGCCTCATGCACCTAAATATAAAAAGTACCGGCACCCAAAATGAGTACCGGTACCTATTTCAGTCCAAGTTAAGCACTGGTTAATGATAATCAATGTTATGTTTTGCAGACGTCTGCACCAGCCAAGTCCAGTAAATCAGGAGTTATGCTGGCAGTTGTCCCAGGAGTTCTAGGCATGCTGTGTTGGTCACCTGACCTAGACTCCTTTGGAAACTGCTGGAAGGCTGTGCACTTCTGTGAGGTTGTGAAACCATCACAACTCCCTAATTAACTATTTCCTTTTATAGCATAATTGTGGTTTGTTCTTCCTTGCTTTTCATTGATTTATTTCATGTTTTGTTTGTTTTTAAGGAACTCATATCAACATTCCAGCTACACAGTTTTGACTTTCGAACACCATTCAGACAGGTGCTTACATACAGGCAATGGAAAGCAGAGTCTGAGGTCAGTATTTGAGGCCATCTACACAACAACACTTTGCACCTGTAAGAACTGTTTGAAAGAAAGCATGAAATGTAGCCTGTTTTCATGTGATGGAGCTTTGGCATTTCCATGGTGAGGTAACCATGCGGCAAATTAGTTAATATACCAATTAAAAAGAGAGTTCCAAACCTCTCTGAACAGGTAGTTTTCATTTTTCCCATCTCCAGTTAGACCACTCCCAGCCAGTCCTAGCAAAATTCTATTTTTTTGCATATTTTTTACCATTTTAATTGAAAACAATCACAGTAAGGAAAATTAATTGTTACGTATAAATTATGTGATATTGAGATAAATATGCCTGCATTGGACCTTTTAACGATGAATCAAACTCCTTGTCAAGGTCTATTCCAGGGATATTTGAGAAATAAAGTGTTTTTCTTTTTTTCTTTCTACATCCTTCTTATTTGACAGGGTTATCAGATCATGAACATCTTACTGGCTGCCTTCAAAGGTGACATACAATCCTTGCGAAGGTAGGGTTGCCCTAACTAGAATGTCTATCTTTTCTCGCAGAACAGAAAAAAATAAAATTGATACACCATGAGACACTGTATTTTTTAAAACATTATAATCTTCTAAATGTACACACTTGATCATCTTTCCCTCGCCAGGTACTTCTTGTCTGGGGCTGACGTGAATGCCGTGGACTACGACGGGAGGTCCGCTCTGCATGTGGCTGCCTCCGAGGGTCACTCTGAGGTCATCCGGTTCCTGGTGGAGAACACAGGCACCAACTACTCCCTCAAGGACAGGTAAAAACTAAGAAGGCTGCATCTCAATAGTTGAATTGCTTCCTCCCTATGTCCTCTGCCGTGAGCTGAAAAGGCAGGACAGGTGAAAGCTTGAGTGCTACACGATGGACCTGTACTAGGAATCTGGTTTTACCTGTCCAGTTCTTTCACCAGTGCAGATGAGGGAAAGGACACAAGGAGTGAAAGCTCCCATAGGCTATTGAGGCTTTAAGTTTATACAGTAGACTTATAACCTCACACTTTTGTGGCATGTTCTCTTGACAGATGGGGTAACACACCCATGCAGGAGGCTATGAGACACAGCCATGGACCTGCAGCCCAACTACTCAAGAAATATGAAGAGCAGCCAGTGACTCTGTGAGCAGTAAAGGCACATACAGGTTCAACAGTTGGCGCTAAACAGAAGTTTCTCTCTCAATTATTTTACAATACATGTGGAAATGTCTTGTAATTCCTATACGTTAATAAACTTTCTATGATGTAAAACAGGTGCAGCTTTTAGGGTATTTTGTTTTTTTGTTTCCTTTTTCCTGGTAGTTAATGTATGTAATTAGTTGATTAGATAATCCACATTAATTCGTTTTAATCGTTTTATATACAGTAGCAGCCTATAGGCCTACCTTTTTATAGGCTAATTGGGCCACCTGACATGCATCACAAATAGCATTTTGTAAAACAATGAAATGTACTGGTAGGGTTTAACAATAATTTTGTCCCACTTAATGTTTTGTGTAAGTGTTACTGTTTTGCTATATGTCTTATGCAACGTAAACGTCGGCACTTTAATGTACATCAACCAGAAGCTCTCAACCAATCGTGTTCGAGGACTCAACAGACCCCGTGAAGCGATTTAGCGCATTGATACATTGCGACGATGGAGACGGACTGGAGGGCAATCGGGACACAATGTAGCTAACCAACGGGTCAACTATTAGAGCACGGTTGGCATCCCATTATTTCTTTCCATATATTATTTCGGCCTTTTGATTCTTGAAGGATGTCGGTAGCCGGGTTGAAGAAGCAATTTCACAAAGCAAGTCAGGTAAGGAGACGACACGACACAGTGCATTATTGTGTTTCCTTAGCATGGCGCCATGTGGATAAAGCCCATACACTTCAGCAAGCAACCGTTGCCTCAGCGATAATTAGTATGACGTTTTGTGGCAACGCGCCAAGAAGGGAAGTTAATTCATGTCTTTATTTTAGGCCAGTATAGGCTTTACCAACCAATACCAACTGTAAAGACCTACAGATTAGATTAAAAAAAAACTTTATTTAACTAGGCAAGCCAGTTAAAGAACAAATTCTTATTTTCAATGACGGCCTAGGAACAGTGGGTTAACTGCCTTGTTCAGGGAAAGAACGACACATTTTTACCTTATCAGCTCGGGGATTCGATCTAGCAACTGGCCCAACGCTCTACATTTACATTTAAGTCACTAGGCTAGACACAATGCGTGAATTATAATTTGTTTTTGACAGAAATTGCAATTATGTGTAGGCTTTTGTGCTGGTGGATTCTGGACATTGTTTTCTAAAGTGGTCTTAAGAGATTCCTCTAGCTATAAAGGCGTGATTGAACACCTTCAGTAAACAATGCCAGTGCCAGGGATACTAACTGGGTCACCACTGAAATGACTGTCCCAAATAGTTGCTCTTGATAGGCCTATGCTATCTTCACAGCAAAGCCAATAAACTGGGAATCGACAGGCATTTTAATTTGAAATGTTTTGTTATTTAACCAGGTAGGCCAGTTGAGAACAAGTTCTCATTTACAACTGTGACCTCGTCAAGATAAAGCAAAGCAGTGCGACACAAACACAGAGTTACACATGGGATAAACAAACGTACAGTCAATAACACAATACAAAAAAATATATATATACAGTGTGTGCAAATGTAGTAAGATTAGGTAGGTAAGGCAATAAATAGGCCATAGTGGTGAAATAATTACAATTTAGCATTAACGCTGGAGTGAGATGTGCATGACCTACAGCTTCAGTCAGTTAACTGCATAACATACAATTGATGTATACTGAACAAAAATATGAATGGAACAATTTAAAAGATTTGACTGGGTTACAATTCATATCAGGAAATCAGAAATCAATTCTTAGGCTCATTTAGGGGCTCCCCCTGACGATCCCGCAGGTGAAGAAGCCGGCTGTGGAAGTCTTGTGCAGGCTGGTCCTGGTTAGCGGTTGTGAGGCTGGTTGGTCGTACTGCCAAATACTCGAAAATGACATTGGTGGTGGCTTATGGTAGAGAAATTAACATTCAATTCTCTGGCAACAGCTCTGGTGGACAGCATGAGGGAGCGTGCAGTCAGCATGCCAATTGCACGCTCCCTCAACTTGAGACATCTGTGGCGTTGTGTGACAACTGCACATTTTAAAGTGCCCTTTTATTGTCCCCAGCACAAGGTGCACCTGTGTAATGAGCATGCTATGTAATCAGCTTCTTGATATACCACACCTGTCAGGTGGATGTATTATCTTGGCAAAGGAGAAATGCTCACTAAGAGGCATATAAACAAATTTGTGCACAAAATTTGAGAGAAATACACTTTCTGTGTGTATGGAAAACTTCAGGGATGTTTTTTTCCCAACTCATGAAATATGGGACCAACACTTTACATGTTGCATTTTTATATTTTTGTTCAGTGTAAATTAGAGGTTGACCGATTAATCGGAATGGCTGATTTTAATTAGGGCCGATTTCAAGTTTTCATAACAATCGGAAATCGGAATTTTTGGGCACCGATTTAAAAAATAAATAAATAAATTAAAAAATTAAAAAAATTAAAGTTTATTTAACTAGGCAAGTCAGTTAATTAAGAACACATTCTTATTTTCAATGACTGCATAGGAACTGTGGGTTAACTGCCTTGTTCAGGGGCAGAACGACAGATTTTCACCTTGTCAGCTCAGGGGTTTCAATTTTGCAGCCGCACAGTTAACTAGTCCAACGCTCTAACCATTGCACTCCACGAGTAGCCTGCCTGTTACGCAAATGCAGTAAAGGCCAAGGTAAATTGCTAGCTAGCATTAAACTTATCTTATAAAAAAGAATCAATCATAATCACTAGTTATAACTACTAATCCAGTTGAGCAGGCAATATTAACCAGGTGAAATTGTGTCATTTCTCTTGCGTTCATTGCAGAGTCAGGGTATATGCAACAGTTTGGGCAGCCTGGCTCATTGCGGAATAATTTGCCAGACTTTTACGTAATTATGACATACATTGAAGGTTGTGCAATGTAACAAGAATATTTAGACTTAGGGATGCCACCCGTTAGATAAAATACCTAACGGTTCCGTATTTCACTGAAATAATAAACGTTTTGTTTTCGAAATGATAGTTTCTGGATTCGATCATATTAATGACCAAAGGCTCGTATTTCTAGGTGTTATTAAGTTATAATTAAGTCTGATTTGATAGAGCAGTCTGACTGAGCAGCAGCAGGCCCGTAATCATTCATTCAAACAGCACTTTCGTGCGTTTTGCCAGCAGCTCTTCGAAAGCACAGCGCTGTTTATGACTTCAAGCCTATCAGCCTAATGGCTGGTGTAACCAATGTGAAATGGCTAGCTAGTTAGCTGGGTGTGCGCTAATACTGTTTCAAACGTCACTCGCTCTGAGACTTGGAGTAGTTATTCCCCTTGCGCTGCAAGGGCCACGGCTTTTGTGGAGCGATGGATAACGATGCTTCGAGTGTGGCTGTTGTCAATGTGTTCCTGGTTCGAGCCCAGGTAGGGGCGAGGAGAGGCGGGGGACGGACGCTATACTGTTACACTGGCAATACTAAAGTGCCTATAAGAACATCCAATAGTCAAAGGTATATGAAATACAAATGGTATAGAGAGAAATAGTCCTATAAATACTATATTAACTACAACCTAAAACCTCTTACCTTGGAATATTGAAGTCTCATGTTAAAAGGAACCACCAACTTTCATATGTTCTGAGCAAGGAACTTTAAACGTTAGCTTTTTTACATGGCACACATTTTTACATGGCACATATTACTTTCTTCTCCAACACTTTGTTTTTGCATTATTTAAACCAAATTGAACATTTTTCTTTATTTATTTGAGGCTAAATTGATTTTATTTATGTTTTATATTAAGTTCAAATAAGTGTTAATTCAGTATTGTTGTAATTGTCATTAATACAACTGTTAAAAAAAATAGTCCGATTAATCGGTATCGCAATTTTTTTTTGGTCCTCCAATAATCGGTATCGGCGTCGAAAAATCATAATCGGTCGACCTCTAGTGTAAATAGGGATATACCAAATGTCTGAGTTCTGATATTGACATTGTTGGAAAGGGCAGGTCAGATCAAATTGTATTTGTCACATGCGCCGAATACAACCTTACAGTGAAATGTTTACTTACAAGCCCTTAACCAACAATGCCGTTTTAAGTAAGTGTTTACTAAATAAACTTAAGTAAAAAAGAAATAACAAAATGAAGGACCAACAATAAAATAACAGTAGCGAGGCTATATACGGGGGTACCGGTACAAAGTCACAGTGTTGTGGCACCGGTTAGTCGAGGTAATTGAGATAATATGTACAGGTAGGTAGAGTTAAAGTGACTATGCATGGATAATAAACAGAGTAGCAGCAGCGTTAAAATGTGGGGTGGGAACAATGCAAATAGTCTGGGTAACCATTTGATTGGCTGTTCATGAGTCTTATGGCTTGGGGTTAGAAGCTATTAAGAAGCCTTTTGGACTTAGACTTGGCACTCCGGTACCGCTTGCCTTGCGGTAGCAGAGAGAACAGTCTATAACTAGGGTGGCTGGAGTCTTTGCAATTTTTTAGGGCCTTCCTCTGATTCCACCTGGTATAGAGGTCCTGGATGGCAGGAATCTTGGCCCTGGTGATGTACTGGGCCGTACGAGCTACCCTCTGTAGTGCCTTGCAGTTGGAGGCTGAGCAGTGGCCATACCAGGTGGTGATGCAACCAGTCAGGATGTTTTCGATTGTGCAGCTGTAGAACCTTTTGAGGATCTGAGAACCTATGCCAAATCTTTTCATTCTCCTGATGAGGGAGAGGTTATCTTGGCACAACACAGGTATCAGTGTGGTAATGCTTGGTTTCTATAGAGGAGGAACAATTAGGCTAACTTTTACAACTCAAGTGTGAAAATGAAGCATGAATCATGCATAAGTGATAGTAATGCCTACATCACAGGTATGAATGTGTAGGATATTTTAAATCCTAATTGCATTCACATTGGGTGCCCATTTTCAACACCATGTCCATGCTGTTGCCCATATTGTTCTATTATTATGGGGGTGCCCTGATTTCGTTTGAGTGCCAACCAGACACCCATGTAATTTAGAACCCTGCATTTAATGGCTTAGGCTTACCATGCATGCAATACTGGACTTACTATAAGCCTTGTGTTTCTAAATGTATTCAGTTATGATTGACCAATGGAGAGACTGCTTGTTAACATGCATACAAATCACACAATTACCTTCCAGGCATAACATTTAGTTTGGTCTTATGCTAGTGAGTGTTCAAGTTTGTACATGCTGACACTTCATACTCCTTGTAATGTGCATGCCAGCACTGACAGTGAGTGATCTTCGAATGACCGCCAAAGGACTAGACATGCTGACAGTAAGAGTGGTTTGAAATTGTGCAGGCTTTATTGTTATAACCTAGTGGAAAACCTTTATATTAGTTGTGTACATCCGCGTAAGAGTTCACACCAGTTTTTGGATGTAGCCTAGGCTACTTTCACTTTACTAGTTACTTATTAGCAATATTTGGGTTTGCCAGTACAGTTCATTCTGGAGGGGGAAAAATGTGTATTTTTTTAAAAAGTTGTGTCATTACGGTAGTCTGCCTTTTTAATTTGAATGTTTTGATGCATACATATAAATAAACTTGTTTTCCTGAGAGGAGAGCGAGCACGTTACCATACAAATTGTATACCAACTTATTTATTGAAAGAGAGTAAGATTTTTGCTTTGTCTTTTGCCATTATACACTCTTTCCTCATATTTTAATCTCTTATCTTGCCACAGCTATTGAGTGAGAAGATAATTGGGGCTGAGGGAACAAAGCTGGATGAAGAATTTCAAAAAATGGAAAGGGTGAGGCAGGGCTTTATTACATTTGTATTATTCCTTTTTTACACAATCATTTGTCAAATTAGGTAGAACAATGTCGAACACTTTTGAGAATTATGTGGAAAATACTGATACAAAAATACTGATACAGAATTGTCCCCTGCTCTGTCATTGATTATTCTGTTTTAGAGAATTGATGTGACCCACAAAATGGTTCTTGAACTTGTGCCCAAAACCACAGAGTACCTCCAGCCAAACCCAGGTATGGTATCACTTGATAAATTGGCCCAGTATAGGATTTCATTGTTCAACAAAATGTATATGTGATATATTTTATGCGAATGCTAATATTGATCCATAGCATATAGAGCCAAACTGGGCATGCTCAACACAGTGTCCAGGATCCGTGGGCAGGTGAAGGCTGTGGGGTACCCCCAGACTGAGGGAATGCTGGGAGACTGCATGTTGCACTACGGCAGAGAACTGGGAGTCGGCTCTGCCTTTGGTACGTCAACAATTGTAACCCACATGGAGCGAACTGCCTCTACTTACAGTCGACTCATATCATACCATATTCTACTACCACATATTTTATACACATTCAGATCAGGTTATGGGCCAGTTAGACGTAGCGATAGTTCGTTTTTTGTCCGCCAACTGGGTTTGTAACCCAGTATCTAATGCTTTACATTCAAACACATACTCCAGCAGTTACCAGTGAGATACTTTAGGAGTCTCACCTCTAAAAGCTTTTAACCCAACACTCGGCAGTTAAATCAATATCGTTCTAATGCAAGGTTCTACGCTTCAGTAAGTTTTGCCTCTTCCAAAAAGAGTACAGGCCTAGAGATGTACAAACACTTTGTACACTAATATCCTCCCGCACCAAAGATCTAGAGGTCTATCATATGACCTGGAATGTATTTTAATTATTGAATAGCTCAGTTTATTCATTTTTACATGATGTGCTCAACAGACTCAAAAGTTTTTTTTAGATGTTTCTTCATGTCTGTGAATTCCATGTAGGATGTGCACTGGCGGACATTGGGGAAGCCTTGAAACAGATGGCCATAGCCAGAGATTCCCTGGACATCAGTGTGAAGAACAACTTCATAGACCCACTGCAGGCACTCCAGGACAGAGAGTTGAGGGAAATAGGGGTGAGGCTCATCTCCATCACTCAGAATAGTCCAAATGATTAATGCTTCAGCAAAGGGAACAGCCTGAACAGGTATCAGATGAGTAGTCTTTGACCCATGTGCTGTAGGCCACTAGGCTTTGGATTTACGGCTTGTAGGCTTAAGGTTTAAGGTCCTTTGATGTCTACCTATCATTGTAAATGAAGATCAAGTGCAGTTTACCGCTGTATGTGTCATAAATGTATAATGTTGATTATGTATGGATCAAATGCTTGTTCACAAGCAAAAGGGTGTTGTTTTCAGATCCATATGTACTTGTCATTCATTCTTCAGTACCACCTAAGAAAACTTGAAGGTCGTCGGCTAGACTTTGACTACAAGAAACGACGCAAAGGAAAGATACCTGACGAGGAGATCATGCAGGCGTGGGAGAAGTTTTCGGACTCCAAAGAGCTGGCAGAGAGAAGCATGTTCGACCTCTTAGAAAGTGATGTGAGCAAAAACAAATACTGCAATTCTACAAGACAGTAACTACTAACAATTGGATACCACAAAATTGGGGAGAAAGTTTTTTTAATTTAAAAACAAACATTGTGTAAACATATTCTTCTATTCAGGATTAGTGTTATCAACCTATTATAATCCTGTAACAACTTGGGAGAAGTGTATGGGTGGAAATATCCACAAGTTTATTTTTCTTTATAAACAAGGAGATGCAAATTTCTCTAAACATGTTCATGACAGTTAGCTTGTTGGCTCATTATCATGTATACTGGCCACTGGCAGTGAGATTGACAATCCTGTGCTGATAGCTATTGTGGTCCGTTCTTGCAGGCAGAGCATGTGACTCACCTATCAGCTTTGATTGGGGCCGCTTTGGACTATCACCGCCAGTCTTGCCAAATCCTGGACAGCCTCAATCGAAGTCTGCAGGGCAGGTGATTGTATCAATCAAATTAATAAATACGCTTCAGACAGGGACTTAATCATGAGCGACATGTACTCAAGGCACATGTCATACTGCCTGGGTTTGGTTCACTTTTGATGGTTGTGAACTTGTGACCTTGTCTCTTCTGTTCCTTCTAGGCTAGCCATTGCAAGCAACCGGCCAAAGAGGGAGCCCAGGCCCAAATCTATTAAAGTTAACACAATCAACACACAACAAAATAGATCTTCCCACAGATCATCAGTGAAATCAGTTATATCTTCAGGTAATTGGCTCAATTGTTGAGCAAATTTAATTTCTTCAATTCATTTCCATAATGTTATTTCTGTATTTTTTTATTAGTGTAAATCATGTTTTACTATCGTAAAATGCTGTCTCTTTAGTAAATTGGGGCCATCTGGATGGTTCACTACAGCTTTCCAGATTTTTAAGTCGTTAATATGTCCATTATAATTTATTGCAGATGCCCAGATAAGCCAAGCTGTCAATGGAAAAAGTAAGTACTGATACCCTAAAATGTATGACATTTCAAAACAGGATACTAGTATTTGTATGCAGCAACTGTACGGGAAGTAGGACTTTCAACTATATAATAATAATAATAATATAATATATGCCATTTAGCAGACGCTTTTATCCAAAGCGACTTACAGTCATGTGTGCATACATTCTACGTATGGGTGGTCCCGGGAATCGAACCCACTACCCTGGCGTTACAAGCGCCATGCTCTACCAACTGAGCTACAGAAGGACCACTAACTAAGATATGCTATTTCTTGTCATCCTTTTCCACTTATCCCAGATTACCAGTACACAAACATACCTCTAAGACCAGAGAGTCCCATCATCTGTAACCGTGAGTATTAAACCCACAGGTCATGGTACCGACTTCAGACCAAAACCTTCCATGATGTCCTGTCTATCATATTGCTGACGCAAGCAAATGGAAATCATGTAAATAAAATCATGAAATTAAAAGGAAATAACCAGTATGTGCATAATAGTACTAACTGTTTAGATTGACTAATTAGTGGTCATCTAGTGATATCAATTTCAAGGCAATTGTGGGTCTCTTTCAGATGATTGTGAGGTTTTCCTAGACCAGCCTTGCTGCCGTGCGCTCTACTGCTTTGTGGCTGAGAATGAAGGAGAGCTGGGCTTCAAGGAGGGTGACCTCATCATCCTCACCAACCAGATTGATGACAACTGGTATGAGGGCATGATCAGCGGGGAGTCTGGCTTTTTTCCTATCAGCTACGTCAATGTCCTTGTGCCTTTGCCACAGTGATACCAGGGTAGCACCACAAGCTATGGGGGCCAGCTATGAAGTCCTCACCTCAGAGCACTCTCTGGAAATCTTATTTTGCAATGAATGTCACTCCACTTTCTGATGTGTTTATTGACTGAATTTGTATTTTTGAGCCTATCTGTTAGAAGCATTTCAGGACGGCCTCATTTGGTGGTACCGTCACTTCTTCCTGGATCTGTGAATTCTTAATTTCACCTTATTTTCTCAGAGGCCATAGAGCTATTGACTTGCAATGTCTTTGCGTGCTACACCATTTCAGACAGTCTTATGCAATATTTTCTCTCTCCCTTGAAAGCCCATCTTAGTTACATTTGTCTCCATTGTGTGCTGTTGTTACTTTCAGCATAATAATGGGTCAATTAGTAGAGTGACACTTTTTAATTCAGCACATTTTTGTGATGTCATGGAACACTTCGGCTGCTTTATTAAGATTTGTTTTAATCTTGGGACTGTTATTACCACGTTCAGGGTCAATATTCATGTCTTCATTTAGCTCTCGAGAACCTAAGGGGGGTATACCCAGTTTACAGCTGGAACCTGTTTTGGGTTCTCAGAGGATTTTACGGACTGCAGCTGGCTCCATGTGAACTACAATCCCAATGCTCTTGTTTATTCCTGACGCTCTGTCGAAATGCAAATACACCACAATTGCGATACGGTTTTGGATATCTTTGGAACTTTTATATAAGCGAGAAATAATATTTCAAATACAAAAGATACACTTACTGTGCGCAGTTTAGGAAAGTTGCACCTAGTTTTCACACACCATTGTGGCATCCTCTCACCTTGCACTCACATTTCCATTGAACCATTCCATATTTCCAGTGTTTAAAAATAAAGCCGGGTGCAAATTTACTAAACTTTGTACGGTAAGTTTCTTAAATTACAACCGTTCATAGAAGCAATGTTCCAAATGTTTATGAAACTGTATCGTGTGAGGCACATTTGTGTTTAGACGGAGCGTTGGGAATTCCCCTCAGGCAACAGGCGGCTTTGGGAGTAGACCGTATAATTAAGCAATAAGGCACGGGGGTGTGTGTTACATGGCCAATATACCACGGCTAAGGGCTGTTCTTAGGGACGACGCAACGTGGTGTGCCTGGATACAGCCCTTAGCCTTGGTATATTGGCCATATACCACAGAACCCTGAGGTGCCTTTATTGCGACTATAAACTGCTTACCAACATAATTAGAGCAGTATAATTGTTTTTGGGGGGTCATACCTGTGGTATACGGTCTTAAATACTACAGCTGTCAGCCAATCTCCATTCAGGGCTCGAACCATCCAGTTTAGAATGTTTAATATTACTGTCTATTGAATGGACTAGCCTTCGTTGTGGAAGTGTGGAAAGGTCAGGGTTAAGACTTGTCTGCATATCAATTTGAACACGAGAAGAGGAAATATCTCTTATCAAACACCATTTGTGATATTAATAGCTGTTTAATGTTACACTACAATTTAAAGGTGTTTTAGATGCGTGTGTGCTTTATCCACTTAAATATGATCCCTTTAGTTTTTCACCTTCCACAAACAGTAGAAACACTTGTTGCCTTTAAGCACTTTTTAAAAATGTGTTGCTGTAGCCTTGTCAATTATTGTATTTGCACACTTAATTTTTCTTTATTAGTAAGGAAATACACACACAAGGTATTATTCACCTCTCATATCCTATTGTAGTGTCTTGGAATAATATGTTGAACTAGAAAATATTTAGCTGTAAGCCATATTGTCAGAGATTTTGTGTCAATCACTATGAATGAGTACAGAATGCTGTAATATCAAAGTAGTGTACATTTCTTTCCTATTTATTGTCAAATGCTTGCTGTTTCACAAATTGAATTTATAGTTAAATTACGCTAAGGAAAAATTAAACCAGTTATATGATCATTGGATGTATTATCTACTGTAAGTTAAAAAATATAAATGCAACATGCAAAATTTTAAAAGATTTCACTGAGTTACAGTTCATATAAGGAAATAAGCTCGGGTGCATCCTGTTTCCATTGATCATCATTGAGACGTTTCTACAACTTGATTGGAGTCCACCTGTGGTAAATTCAATTGATTGGACATATTTTGAAAAGGTGCTTATATCTGTCTATATAAGGTCCCACAGTTGACAGTGTATGTCAGAGCAAAACCAAACCATGAGGTCAAAGGAATTGGCCATAGAGCTCTGAGACAGGATTGTACCGAGTGAGCCACAGATCTTGATGGGTACAAAAACATTTCTGCAGCATTGAAGGTCCCCAAGAACACAGTGGCCTCCATCATTCTCAAATGGAAGAAGTTTGGAATCACCAAGACTCTTTATTAGAGCTAGCTGCACAGCCAAAACTGAGTAACCGGGCGAAAAGGGCTTTGGTCAGGGAGGTGACCAAGAACTTTATGGTCACTGACAGCTCCAGAGTTCCTCTGTGGAGATGGGAGAACATTCCAGAAGGGCAACCATCATTGCAGCACTCCACCCATAAGGCCTTTTATGGTAGAGTGGCCAGGTGGAAGCCATCCCTCAGTAAAAGGCACATGATAGTCCGCTTAGAGTTTACCAAAAGGCACCAAAGATTGACCATGAGAAACGAGATTACATTTTTTGGAAAAAGGGGTCTGAATATTTTCCACCTCCATTGTATCAGTTATCCTTTTGTGCCGAATCGACTGCGCTGTTTCAGGTGCAACATTTATGGTCATGTCACAGCAGTTTGTAGGAGGGAGATTAAGATGTGGGAAGTGTGTCATTTCAGTGGATAAAGTTGTGGGGGTGACCATGTTGCTGGGTATCGGAAGTGTCCGGTGGGAGAGAGGCAGGTTGAGATGGCTAGAGTCAGTAGTGCAGATGTCCTATGCAGAGGCAGTGAAGAAATTAGGGGATGTGTCAAGGGTGAGGGACCCAGAGAGGAGTAGTAGCTCTGCCAGCACAGAGAGAGAGGCACTGTATATCACTTTTCCCACATTGTTAGGTTACAGCCTTACTCTGAACAATATATTTTAATGTCCCTCAATCTACACACAATCATAATGAAAGCAAAACAGGTGTAGACATTTTTGCTAATTTATTACAAATGAAATGGAAATATATTTAAATAAGTATTGAGACCCTTGACTCAGTACTTTGTTGAAGCACCTTTGGCAGGGATTATAATCGTGTCTTGGGTATGACACTACAAGGTTGGCACACCTGTATTTGGAGAGTTTCTCCCCATCTCTGCAGACCCTCTCAAGCTCTGTAAGGATGGATGTTGCTGCACAACTATTTTCAGGTCTCTCCAAAGATGTTCGATAAGGTTCAAGTCCGGGCTCTGGCTGTGCCATTCAGAGACTTGTCCCAAAGCCTCCTTTGCCCCAGTCAGGTCCTGAGCAGGTTTTCATCAATTATCTCTGTACTTTGCTCCGTTCATCTTTCCCTCGATCCTGACTAGTCTCACATTCCCTGCCACTCAAAAACATCCCCCCAACATAATCCTGACACCACCATGCTTCACTGTAGGGATGATGCCAGGTTTCCTCCAGACGTGACACTCCGCATTCAGGCCAAATCGTTCAATCTTGGTTTCATCAGACTAGAGAATCTTGTTTCTCATGGTCAGAGTCCTTTAGGTTCCTTTTGGTAGAACTCCAAGTGACCTGTCTTGACTTTTACTGAGGAGTGGCTTCTGTCTGGCCACTAACATAAAGGCCTGATTGGTGGAGTGCTGCAGAGTTGTTTGTCCTTCTGGAAGGTTTTCCCATCTCCACAGAAGAACTCTGGAGTCTTGGTGGTTCCAAACTGCTCCCATTTAAGAATGATTGGGGCCACCGTGTTCTTGGGGACCTTCAATGCTGCAGACATTTTTTGGTACCCTTCCCAAGATCTGTGCCTCAACACAATCCTGTCTTGGAGCTCTACGGACAATTCCTTCAACCTTATGCCTTGGTTTTCGCTCTGAATTGCTCAGTCAACTGTGGGCCTTATATAGATAGACGTGTGGACCTTTCCAACTCATGTCCAATCAATTCAGTTTACCACAGGTGGACTCCCAAGTCGTAGAAGCATCTCAAGGATGATCAATGGAAACAGGAAACAGCTCAATTTCGAGTCTCATGGAACAGGGTTTGAATACTTATGTAAATAAGGTATGTGTTATTATTATTTTGAATACATTTGCAAAAAAATCTACAAATCTATTTTTGCTTTGTCATTAAGGATTTGTATTTATTTAATCAATTTTAGAATAAGTCTGTAACAACAAAATGTGGAAAAAGTCAATGGGTCTGAATACTTTTCGAATGCACTATATGCGTCAGTAAGGCTGGCTTCTTGGGTTCATAGCAATGTTTACCAACTGTATCGCAGAAATGGAACGTAAATCACAGAAAATAAATGTGATGGCAGCTGCAGAAAAGTATTTGGATATACAAGATTTTACTCCAGAAAAGTTACAGGGTGTGTTGAGTGGTGGTGTCCTGTCCTCCCAGGTGTTGGTATGGTGCAGGAGCAGATAGGGTCAAAGTAGCTGAATGGGGTAGTGGGTTTTTAAGGAGTGTATAAGGTAAGTTGGCAGGGTAATTCAAAATATTTTTTTATTGTTCCTGTTTTACCTTTTCCTATTTTGTACCACAAAGTGAAATTGATTTATACTATAGTTTAGTTGGGGGTGGTAATGGTAAATAAAGTTTTTTTTTTTTTTTTTAAAAGAGATACATATTGGATGCCAACCGCTGTCAAACTCCACGGAAGAAGATGATCATGTGGCGCTCCAGGAGCAGTTCATGGGCTATGGATAAGTGCCTTGCGCACTGCCCCCCCGTCTGACTCGGCCCTGTGTATTTTTTGTTTGTACTAAAATCAACGTATTTTCTGATTGATTTCATACAAATTTAGATATTCATGTTTTTACAAACAAGTATCATTAGTCCAACGTCAGATCGCCGACTCATATGCCTATTCCTTTTTGTACCTTATGATATGCCGTAGTTAAGGGCGCTCAAACTCTTGTCGAAGTTTTTTTGTTGTTGAACATTTTTGGACAATTTCACAAGGACATCAGTTACAAGTAAGTAAACATATCGTCCTGGCATGAATGTCATGAATTGGCTAGCTTGCATCGACTAATGACGTTAGCTTGATAGTATAACCAAAGCCTTTAAACAGTATTTAGCTAGCGAGCTAACGTTACTTGACCAAACTTAGCCGCTACCTAACGTTAGTTTTGCATGCTACTCTTTCCTCACAAAAGTCGTCTCAACTAGCTAGCTAACTGTTACCTGGTATGTAACTAGTTATTTGTAGCAACTTTGTTGCACATTTTGATACTTTTGAATAGTCAACCACCAACTCGCTTGCTAACACAGGCAAACTAACGTTAGCTGTTTAACGTTACCTTATAGCTTTGTTGGCTATTTAGCTAATATTTTTCTAATGCTCTTTTTGACTAACAAAGTTTAACGTTACATAGTACTGTAACAAGCTGATAAATGCTTAGCAAGTACTTTCTCAGCGTATGGCCATTTGGTGTAGTTTTAATGTTGGTCAATAACCTAAATAGCCAGCCAATTACAGTATATTACCTAACTACTGAAACGTTATTTGAACATTATTTTGTCTACTGCTATAACGTTAGTTAGCTACGTCGTTATAGTTTCTGGGGGTAGCAGTTTGAAATAATTATCTTGACTTAACATGGACTTTCTCTAGATGGAGGCAGTTCTCTCTCGTTGAGTACACTCGGGTTCTTTGTCATATCAGAGAAAAGACACCCACTGCAACCTCGACTTCGTTGGCGTGTGTGTGTTGAGTGCCACCACTGACCGCTGCCCTTGTCTCTGCAGCCGTTACCATGGAGGAGGTGACGCGCCTGGTATCATCAGGCGACTGTGTGAAGATCTGGGACTCGGCCTCCATGACAGTGTTGGAACAGTTCAACCCACACAGCGCTACACACCCTGTGGCCCAAGTGTGCTGGAGCAGCAACAGTATCCTTCTTACTAACCCTCTGGGCATGTCCCTGTACGTATAATGGCTAACTTTTTGTTTTCCTTTTGCTCTTGGTCATGGTCATATTCTAGTTGAACCGGAGTGGTGAGCAGTCCCCCACACCTTCATGTAAACTACTTATTGATTAAATAATTATGGTTGTTCTGTGCCATAAATTACTATATGTAGTTGGTTACCTTGAGTTGATTCCTCAGATCAGTATCTTGTAAGCGCTAGCAGTATAGGAGACAAGCTGGTGGTATCCAGTCTCAAGTCCTCTCCTATCCCAGTGGTGGAACTTGCAGAGGGGGTGAGTGTACTAGGCCTGACAGCCATTGCCAATAATAAAGACACCATTTCAGTTCCGTGCTAATTCATTACCCTCACATGTTGTGAATGTGTGTCACGTTACTATGTTTGTCCACAGAAAATGCAGACCCGCGTGAGTCTGAACTCGACGTCCCAGTACTTAGTGAGCGGGGGGCTTGATAACTCCGTCAACATCTGGGATCTGAAGGCCAAGAGGCTTCATCGTACCCTCAAGGTACCCTAAGTCTTATCAGCACCTGTGACCCTACCCATAATAACTACAGTTGAAGTCAGAAGTTTACATACACTTAGGTTGGAGTCATTAAAACTTGTTATTCTTCCTCTCAACAAATGTCTTGTTAACCGACTTGCCAAAACTGTAGTTTGTTAGGACATCTACTTTGTGCATGACACAAGTAATTTTCCAACAATTGTTTACAGACAGATCATTTCACTGTACCACAATTCCAGTGGGTCAGAAGTTTACATACACTAAGTTGACTGTGCCTTTAAACAGCCTGGAATATTCCAGAAAATGATGTCATGGCTTTAGAAGCTTCTGATAGGCCAATTGACATAATTTTTAGTCAATAGGAGGTGTACCTGTGGATGTATTTCAAGGCCTACCTTCAAACTCAGTGGCTTGACATCATGGGAAAATCAAAAGAAATCAGCCAAGACCTCAGAAAAAGATTGTAGACCTCCACAAGTCTGGTTCATCCTTGGGAGCAATTTCCAAATGCCTGAAGGGACCACGTTCACCTGTACAAACAATAGTATGCAAATATAAACACCATGGGACCACGCAGCCGTCATACCGCTCAGGAAAGAGACGTGTTCTGTCTCTTAGAGATGAACGTACTTTGGTGTGAAAAGTGCGGTCAATCCCAGAACAACAGCAAAGGACCTTGTGAGGAGGCTGGAGGAAACGGGTACAAAAGTATCTATATCCACAGTAAAGCGAGTCCAATATCGACATAACCTGAAAAGCCGCTCAGCAAGGAAGAAGCCACTGCTCCAAAACCGCCATAAAAAAGCCTGACTACGGTTTGCAACTGCACATACTTTTTGGAGAAATGTCCTCTGGTTTGAGGAAACAAAAATATAACTGTTTGGCCATAATGACCATCGTTATGTTTGGAGGAAAAAGGGGGAGGCTTGCAAGCCGAAGAACACCATCCCAACCGTGAAGCACGGGGTGGCAGCATCATGTTTTGGGGGTGCTTTTCTGCAGCAGGGATTGCTGCACTTCACAAAATAGATGGCATCATGAGGAGGGACAATTATGTGGATATAGTGAAGCAACATCTCAAGACATCAGTCAGCAAGTTAAAGCTTGGTCGCAAATGGGTCTTCCAAATGGACGATGACCCCAAGCATACTTCCAAATGGCTTAAGGACAACAAAGTCAAGGTATTGGAGTGGCCATCACAAAGCCCTGACCTCAATCCTATAGAAATTTGTGGGCAGAACTGAAAAAGCATGTGCGAGCAAGGAGGTCTACAAACCTGTCTGTTACACCAGCTCTGTCAGGAGGAATGGGCCAAAATTCACCCAACTTATTGTGGGAAGCTTGTGGAAGGCTACCCTAAACGTTTGACCCAAATTAAACAATTTAAAGGCAATGCTACCGAATACTCATTGAGTGTATGTGAACTTCTGACCCACTGGGAATGTGATGAAAGAAATTAAAGCTGAAATAAATCACTCTACTATTATTCTGACATTTCACATTCTTAAAATAAAGTGGTGATCCTAACTGACCTAAGACAGGAAATTTTTACTAGGATTAAATGTATGGAATTGTGAAACTGAGTTTAAATGTAGTTGGCTAAGGTGTATGTAAACTTCCGACTTCAGCTGTATGTCCTAGCACTTATCTTTTGAACGAATCTCACCTGAAAACCTAGTGCTATGTGACATTGCACTTGATCTTGGGCAAAGCTTTCAGTGAAGATATCAAGACATTTTGGAGTTACCTTTACTACCTCCTCACTTGTCTCTGCTCTCTCACCAGGACCACAATGAAGAGGTGACGTGTGTGTCCTTTAATGGTAGTGACAGCTACATCGCATCAGGCTCCACCAGTGGTGACATCATCCTGCACAGCATCACCACCAACCTGTCTAGTAAGGCCTTTGGACATGGCACCAACCAGGTGAGTGTTCTGTTCGCCCGGACACAGTTAACACTAATCATGGCCCTTTTGCTTATAAGTTAAGTCCATTTGAATTCAATCACTCTTTGACAGCATCCCTTTGGCTCCAGAGTGATGCAGTGGTCTGAGGCTTGAGGCGTCACTAAAGACCCTGGTTCGATTCCAGGCTGTATCACAACTGGCTGTGATTGGGAGTCCCATAGGGCGGCGCACAATTGGCCCAGTATTGCCCGGGTTAGGGTTTGGCTGGGTTAAGCCGTCATTGTAAATAAGAATTTGTTCTTCACAGACTTGCCTAGTTAAATTTAAAAAAATACTTTCCATAAATGTTTTGCCCATGGAAAAAAATGGTCATTAACTTTTTTTACGCTACCAATCCCTGTAGCGGGATAAGTTCCGTCTGCAACCGCTGAATAGCATAGTCAAATAATATTACTAGAAAATATTCATGAAATCACAAGTGCAATATTTTGAAACACAGTTTAGCCTTTTGTTAGTCACCCTGTCGTCTCAGATTTTGAAATTATGCTTTACAGCGAAAGCAATCCAAGCCTTTGTAAATTTATCGATAGCCTAGCATAGCATTATGTACACTTAGCATCAGGAAGCTTGGTCACGACAACACAGACGGAAATTCCAAATAGTCTTCATAATGTCCACAGAAACATGTCAAACTTTTTTTTATAATCATTCCTCAGGTAGTTTAAAAAATATATATTCAATAATATATCAACAGAGTGTGTAGCTTTTTCCCAAACAGCGGAAGGAACAATGGCCGGTTTACTCAATTGGGCACCAACTCACTCTGAGAGCCCCCAACCTCTTACTTACGCAATGTGATCCTTCACGCTTATTTTTTTTAAATAAAAGCCTGAAACTATGTCTGAAGACTGTTGACACCTTAAGGAAGCCACAGAAAAAGGAATCTGTTTGATATCCCTTTAAATGGAGGACAAGCACGCATAGGAACACAGACGTTTCAAAATAAGAGGCTCTTCCTGATTGGATTATCCTCATGCTTTCGCCTGCAATATCAGTTCTGTTATACCCACAGACAATATTTTTACAGTTTTGGAAACTTTAGAGTGTTTTCTATCCTAATCTGTCAATTATATGCATATTCTAGCATCTGGTCATGAGAAATAGGCCGTTTACTTTGGGAACGTTATTTTTCCAAACATTAAAATAGCTTCAAGAGGGTAAGTAACCTTTTGACTAAACATTCAGGAGATAAACATGCTCAAAAGTTGACCTATTTTGCATACCATGAGACGTCCATGTCTTCATCGCTGGAGAATATAAACTTAACCATTTTATCTTTTAAAAGCTTAGTGTTGTCAAACTATTTTATTTCTTGAAAAAAAATCATTTTTGTTTTTAACGTACTTTTTAAAAATGTATTAATTTGCATATGTTGTAGCTTAAACCCTATTACACATCTCAGTTTTTTGTGTTGTGCCCGCCATCGGTTGAGACATGTTCTTGAAGACCGGGTCTCATGGTATGGTGGGGCATGCAAAATGGTTTAATGTTGAGCACCTTTGTCTCTTGAATGTTTTGGCATTCAGCTCCAAAAAGGCACTTTCTGAGTGCTTCTACAAGGGGCAAATATGAATGGAAGGTTTCATTAAAATCATCAGAAGCTGTGTTGTCAAAGTGAATGAATTCAAATGGATTTACCCTATACTTATTCAATTCTCACACAGTCTCTAGGTGGAAGGGACCAGGGTTTGTTACTGGTCATCAAATATGTGGCTGAAGGATTAAAGACAAACGATTTTGGGTGACAATTAAGATGCATTATAGGCAGGTCTCAATGTACACTGAACAAAAATATAAACGACATGTAAAGTGTTGGTCCCATATTTCATGAGTTGAAATTGAAGATCCCATAAATTGGCTATACACACACAATGCGTTTTCATCTTAAATGTTGTGTAGAAAGTGGTTTACATCCCTGTTAGTGAGCATTTCTCCTTTGCGAAGCTAATCCATTGACCTGACGTGTGTGGCATATCAAGAAGCTGATTAAACAGCATGATCATTACACAGGTGTACCTTGTGCTGGGGGCAAAAGGCAGTTTTGTCACAACACAATGCTACAGATGTCTCAAGTTTTGAGGGAGCATGCAATTGGCATGCTGACTGTAGGAATGTCCTCCAGAGCTGTTGCCTGAGAATTTAATGTTCATTTCTCTACCATAAGCAGCCTCTAACATTGTTTTAGTGAATTTGGCATGTGTCCAATTGGCCTTACAACCGCAGACCATGTGCAACCACGCCAGCCCAGGATCTCCACATCCAGCTTCTTTACCTGCAGAATTGTCTGAGCAACCACCTGGACAGTTGATGAAATTGTGGGTTTTCACAACTGAAGAGTTGCTGCACGAACTGTCTCAGGGAAGCTCATCTGCATGCTTGTCGTCGACTTCAGGGGGCAAATGCTTACCTTCACTGGCACACTGGAGAAGTGTGCAGTTCACGGATGTATCCTGGTTTCAACTGTACCGGGCAGACAGCATAGCATGTATGGCGTCGTGTGGGCGAGCGATTTGCTGAACTGGGTGCCCCATGGTGGCAGTGGGGTTATGGTATGGGCAGGCATAAGCTATGGACAACTAACACAATTGCATTTTATCGATGGCAATTTGAATGAAGAGATTCCGTGAAGAGATCCTGAGGCCCATTGTCATACCGTTCATCCATGCCATCACCTTATGTTTCAGCATGATAATTCACGTCTATGACAGTGGCGTTCCAGTTCCCGACAATATCCAGCAACTTCGCACAGCCATTGAAGAGAAGTGGGACAACATTCCATAGGCCACAATCAACTCTATACGAAAGAGATGTTGTGCTGCATATGGTGCATGCTGCATGGTGGTCACACCAGATACTGACTGATTTTCTAATCCAAGCCCCTACCTTTCTAAAAAAAAATTTTTTTAAAGGTGTCTGTGACCTTTAGATGCATCTCTTTATTCCCAGTCATATGAAATCCATAGATTAGGGCATATTGAATTTATTTCAATTGTCTGATTTCCTTATATGAACTCTAAATTGTTGCGTTTTCCATTAAAAAAAAATGTTCAGTGTCTTTTAGCTGGCGAAACATGGGAATAACACTCTACATGTTGTGTGTATATATATATATATTTTTAAAATCAGTGTAGATTTATCAATAATTGCTGAAAAAGCTTGACCATCTTGAATGGCCTTTCCTATTGAAAGCTTCCAAAGTTTTGAACTTACCAGCTGAAATAATACATTTTAATATAAATATCCTAAAAGCAAAAATATAACAATACATTATCTGATAAAATTAGAGGGGCAAAAGATGGGGATGTCTAATCTCCCCTCCTGTTCGCACTGGCAATTGAACCGTTTGCAGAAAGTATTAAACACAAACCAAACATAACAGGTATCGGCAAATAGGGATGCATGATATATCGGTGAACATATCATATGTCTAGTTTAACGCCGATGTGCAAAACCGATGTCAAAGCTGACGTACCTATATGACGCCACGTAAAAATAAAAATAAAAATGCGCTACACAGCATTCCTAACCTAGCCCAAAATGTCTGTGTTGGTCGAGCAGTAATTTGAAAGAGTAAGAATTTCAGCGAGACAACTAAGGCAAAGCCCATTTAAAGCCAAGGTAATGGATTCATTGCCCTTGACGATCAACCATTTTATTTATTGGGTCATTATGTATGTTTGTAATAGTGTGTTATATGTGGAAATGGGTTCGTATTATAAATTGTATTTTATTGTTTAAGGACTCTTGGAAGATTAGTCCAAATGGGGTCTAAAAGAGATTCAAATCAACCGTTCTGTCGTGGGTGATGTTGGTTTTTGCTGATTGGTCGAGCACTGGTACACACTACCAAGTGCTCTTTTTTTTCCAGATGTTGCCCTACCGGAGTTATACATTGATAGCGTCACTGCTATTAGCTTCACGACATACACACTATGGAACGCTGTTTGGGTCTTTGTGTCAAAAAAAAAGATACACTAGCCCTTTCAACTGTATACATGTCTGCAAACAATGAGTTTACAATACCGCGTTGGTAATAAAGCGTAACTTGTTCGACCGTAACTTCTGGGGTAGCTAGCTTTAGCTTGGTACCTAGCTAGCACCAATACAACCAGCCTGAAAACAATGACCAGTAGAAACTGCAGTCATTTTCATGATTCTTAGCATTTAGGAATCCTTGTAAGTATTGTTGTTTGCCTATTGAACTTCAGTTAATGAAAATAAATAGCTAGCCAGCTACTTAACCCTGTTGCCCAAAGCTAACGTTATAAGCAGCCAGCTAGTTTCATCTAGCTAATGAGGTTGTGTTGTGAAGCTAGCCATAATAAGGATTAAGCACAGTAGTGGAATTTGCGGTTTGCCTTTTAAATAAGTGTCATTTACAGTGATGCAAATGAATAGAAATATGCCATACTATTATATTGAAGGTTAACCACAAAGTCCACTATTGTGGTTAATCCTTATTGTGGCTAGCTTCACATAGATGGGTCCGAACACCATTAATCAATTAAGAATTGTCTTATAAATTAGGGTTATTTTAGATGACACCTAGCTAACTATAGCTACTGAAACAGATGTCGTTTTTGGGGAAGAACATTGTTTGCATCCATGAGCTAGCTAGCTTTTTTTTAATGACTAGCACTGTAGGTGCGCGAGACAACGTTACCAGCATTGTAGCATACATATCAATGAATTGTTGTGACATGAAATATGAGGGATAGTGTAATAACTACGTTTAAAAATATATATGTACGCATTAACCTCTCTAGGGTATGTGGGATGCGTCCCACCAGGCCAACATCCAGTGAGATTGCAGAGCTCTAAATTCAAATACAGAAATACTCATAATAAAAATTCAGAAAACAAAACCTATTTTACATAGGTTTAAAGATGAACTTCTTGTGAATCCAACCACTGTGTCAGATTTAAAAAGTGCTTTACTGTATGATTATTTGAGAACATAGCCCAGCAGACAAATCATTAGAAAAGGTAACCAGCCAAGCAGAAGAGTTACACAAGTCAGAAATAGAGATAAAATGAATCTCTTACCTTTGATGATCTTCATATGGTTGTACTCAGAAAACATTAATTTACTCAAATGTTCCTTTTGTTCGATAGTCTTTTTATATCCAAAAACCTCTTGTTTTTGTTAGTGTTTTCTTCAGTAATCCACAGGCTCAAACGCAGTCAAAAGCAGGTACATTTGGGCAAATCGTGAAGGAGACATTCGTGTTCATATTCCATTTTCCTGCAAGAATATCGTCAAATCTGTATACTTGGACTTTTATTTAGCTTTCCAAGTATTAGTAGCCATATTATAAGTTCGACATTTGATGCTACATTATATGACATATACATGGTTTCCGGATACTCCTGTAAAGTTCAGCTCATTGGCCATCTAAACAAAAAAATATTTAAGAATACTCATATCTAAGGATGTAGAATGAATGTGGGGGGGGAAAATAATAATAATAATTCTTATCTACAGCAATTGTTTAAGTAGACCACAACAATATCAAAGAGTTAGGATGCTTAATAAGTGGCAACAAACGGCAAATACAATGTGTACAAAACATTAAGGACACCTGCTCTATCCATAACTTTGACTGACCAGGTGAATCCAGATCAGTGAAAATGAAGGTGGGGAGATTTTTAAGCCTTAAGCCCACATGGATTGTGTATTTGTGCCATTGAGGGTTAATGAAGATTTAAGTGCCTTTTCAACTGGGTATGGTAGGTGCTAGTCGCACCGGTTTGTGTCAAGAACTGCAACGCTACTGGGTTTTTCACGCTCAACAGTTTCCCGTGTGTATCAAGAATGATCCATCACCCAAAGGACGTCTTGACAAGCATTGGAGTCAACATGAGCCAGCTTCCCTATGGAACGCTTTCAATGCCCCAACGAATTGAGGCTTTTCTGAGTGCAAAAGGGGGGATGCAACTCAATATTATGACTGTGTTCTTAATATTTTGTATGCTGAACTTTATCCCATTACTCAACAATATGAAAGCTGATCCAAGTGTTGTGACTACCATTAATGTTACGATGGCTATTCATCTAATAATTACATACCACATTCAATTATTACGCAATTAAATTAATCATAACAATGAATTAACTCGTATCAGAATCTCTTTTTCTTTTTTCTCGTGGTATCCAATTGTTAGTAGCTACTATCTTGTCTCATCGCTTCAACTCCCATACGGGCTCGTGAGAGACGAAGGTTGAAAGTCATGCGTCCTCTGATACACAACCCAACCAAGCCGCACTGCTTCTTAACACAGAGCGCATCCAACCCGGAAGCCAGCCGTACCAATGTGACGTAGGAAACACCATGCACCTGGCAACCTTGGTTAGCGTGCATTGTGCCCAGCCCACCACAGGAGTCGCTGGTGCGCGATGAGACAAGGATATCCCTACCGGCCAAGCCCTCCCTAACCCGGACGACGCTATGCCAATTGTGAGTCGCCCCACGGACCTCCCGGTCGCGGACGGTTACGACAGAGCCTGGGCGCGAACCCAGAGTCTCTGGTGGCACAGCTGGCACTGCATTACTTATTTTCCACCATAATCTGCAAATAAATTCATTAAAAATCATACAATGGGATTTTTTTCCCCTAATTTTGTCTGTCACAGTTGAAGTGTACCTGTGATGAAAATTACAGGCCTCATCTTTTTAAGTGGGAGAACTTGCACAATTGGTGGCTGACTAAACACTTTCTGCCCCACTGTATTAGCATCTGGGACTGAGTAGGAGGCAGTTCACTCTGGGCATGCTATTCATCCAAAAGTGAAAATGGTGCCCCTTATCCCAAAGAAGTTAAGAGTGCTCCTAATCTCAGCTCGCTACCTGTATAAAAGACACCTGGTAGCCAGAAATCTTTCTGATTGAGAGGGGTCAAATACTTACTTCCCTCATTTAAAATGCAAATCAATTTATAACATTTTTGACATGCTTTTTTCTGGATTTTGTTGTTATTCTGTCTCTCACTGTTCAAATAAACCTACCATTAAAATTATAGACTGATAATTTTTTTGTCAGTGGGCAAACGTACAAAATCAGCAGGGGATCAAATACTTTTTCCCCTCACTGTATGTACAATTTTTAGGAGTCCTTTTATAAGAACTCTGGCAAAAGGGGCGTTCCATCCTTTTGGGATAATGTCTGTGCTCACGTGGGCGTGGTTACTGACTGGGTAAAACTTTACATGAAAGATAATTCTCATGTTGAAGGCTAAAATAACATTTCATCTTCTCACAAAAATAATTTAATCATAAGTTCCACAACATGTAGAACTAAATCTGGTAACTGGGACATATACATTTGTAGAGTTATCGTTATTTAGTTATACAGTCCTTAATATCACAAAACAACACATTATTTGACATGATTATTGTTTAGCCCCACTAACCATTTCCCACATTATTTACGTTAGAAATATTGTTTCACTGTCCAACCTTTTGATGTTGTGGTTTTGGCCAAGTGTCTCTCTGTAACACTCAAATTAAATGTTCAATACTGCAGAGCCCAAAGGCAGAGTTTGAAATGTATTTTTTCGATCCGGTTGTTAAATCATAAAACCAGGCCAACTTCATCCTTCTCCCCCTCTGCGGTAGAGAGAGGGTGCTGTAGAGCTGACCCACTAACCTGATCCTTCGGGTCCTCACAGGAGTGTTTCATTTGTCATGAATCTTCCCATAAATCTTACAGGTCGAATAAACCTCTTCAGAATGGCAGGCTCCCAAAGTTTTTTACATTTATTCTCGGTAATACCAACTACCCAACCGAAGACAGGCATTTAAAAAGGTATTCTCATCCATAAGACTTTATGGGCAAATACAACTCATAGAATGAACAGGGACATCTCCATAAGGGTGGTTTTAACCTTCCAGACTTGGAATTGTATCAACTTGCCACCCAAGGCTTTTACTTGAGACCTACTGTTAAATGCACTAAAGAGGAACAATGGGTACATCTTGAAGATATACATTTTTAAAATATGGAAGGAATTTAAACTGATTCTATATGAACTAATATTGCTTCCAAAAAACCCTATTGAATAATCCTTGGATACCTTTTTCAGAATGCACCAATACATTTGCCCACATGGGAAACCAAAGGCATAGAAACCGTGAATGACTTGGTAAAAGGAAATAAATACATTTCCTTGATGGGATTAAAAATCAATTTTGCACTGACCAATGTAGATATTTTCAAATACATTAAACTTATAAACAAGTTTCAATATCAAATCTTGGGAGAATCCTATGTGAGTCAGAAAAGGATATTCATTTGATGGGTAAGATATACAAAACCTTGCAGAGAGCCTAACTGACACCCACTTAGCAAAAAATATTAGCTATTGGTACCAAGACTTAAAAATAACTGATATTCTATGGAGGGGATGTTGGAACAACAATGTATGCTTAATCCAATATAAACTACTGTATTGAGTATACTTTTAATCTGTCTGTCTGCATATGTCAAGACATGTCATATGAGAGTGCAGTGAGATACCCGATGGGGTATATACTGGAAATCAACCAATCCTCAATCGTTAAGACAATGGAAAAATCATATGCTTCATTATCTAAATATTGAAAGAGAGTGGGTGTGGGAGAAGAACAAAATGGTGCAATTTGAGTATGGAGAATAGTGCAGGCACTGGAGATAAGGGGTTAGAGCATGTATGTGTTGTATTTATTTTTTTATATAGAAAACATTTTAAGAATAAGCCGCCTCTTATTTGCAGCCATGGGCGATATCTCAATAGGAGCCGATCCATCATCAGTATTGTGGAATAATTATGTTAAAGGGAAATGTTTCAACGTCATATTCATCAGCACCACCCCAACATCAACATATGTGAATATTGTGCATTTCTATGTTTTATAGTAAGACGTTTCCAATGACATCATTGGTGTGCATTGTGATTTAGCCTACTAATTGGTTGTCATTGCAAACACTTATCTTCATCTTTTTTACTACAAAACATTAACACGCAATTGTCACATACTTTTGTAATTACAGTATGTGGACACCCCTTGAAATTAGTGGATTCGGCTATTTCAGCCACACCTTTTGCTGACAATTGAACACATAGACAAACATTGGCAGTAGAATGGCCTTACTGAAGAGCTCAGTGACTTTCAATGTGATACCGTCATAGGATGCCACCTTTCCAACAAGTCAGTTTGTCAAATGTCTGCCCTGCTAGAGCTGACCCAGTCAACTGAGTGAACTGCATGGTGTTTTGGGAAACATGTTACATCTTTCCTACAACGGCCAAAGATGTATTGTTAAAACACTTGCAAGCCTAAGTTCTATTGGTAAGTCGGACCCAGGTCGTTAACTAGCTAATGAGGTTAGATGACTGAATAAGGTGTAAACAAATGCCCACGAGTGGTTTTGGAAAAGCCTGCGAAATTAATGAATGTATAGCCAATTCACAATAGAAAAAAAAACATTGTGCCTGTAATGTAGGTCATATCTTTTAACTCTAGGGCACTTAAAGTGCTAAAAGTGAAGCCTAATCATTACAACAATTATCTGTGTTATTTTTTTAAGCTCACGGTGCTCCCAAGGTAAAATGTCAGGTCACACAGCAAAATATTTAAGAGCATATATGACTGAAATGGTCACACTTTAGAGCCCAACTCATAGGTCTAAAATAACACTGTTCCTCCCGCCTCAGCCCATCCACGACCTGAAGTACTCTGTGGTGAAGCGCTCCCTGCTGGGCAGTGTGTCAGATAGTGGCTCTGTAGTCCTGTGGGACGCCAACACTCAGAAAGAGCTGCACGTATTTGATGGAGCCCACAAGGCCCCCGCCTCGGGCCTGGCCTTCTCCCCAGCCAATGACCTGCTCTTTGTCACCGTGGGCCTGGACAAGAAGATCATCTGCTACGACACCTCCAGCAAGATGTAAGAAAATGGGATTTAGTATTGACCTCACAACTATAGAGACATACTGTATGACTGAGAGAGAGCCTGTTACCTTGGTGTTTTTGTGCAAGCTGCTTTTGTTGCAATGTTTTGGGGGTCAAACACATTCACATTTGAAATGACCTTGTATTTTTTTCAATGATGCGGTCCTTTACTAGTAATTAGTTCTTCAACAGCGCAAAGGGACTTCAGAGCTGGATCTTTTGCTTTAATGTAGTCTTGACATTCTGTATGCTCTCTCGCAGTGTTCTCCGCAGCATGCGTGTAGAGTCCCCATTGACCGCCATTGACTTCACTCCAGATGGGGCAGGCCTGGTGGTGGGCTCCACCCAGGGCAGACTGTACCTGTATGACCTGCGCAACCTCAGCGCTCCCACCAAGACTGCCACCGCACACAAGACTTCCATCACCAGCCTGCGCTTCCAGAGCTCCCAGAGCAGACACCTCAAAGTAGGTTCTCCATACAGCGCCTTTTCAATTCAATCCAGTCAGGGAATTAAAAGTTCTATTCAAGATTTGAACATTTTTAAATGTTACTTTTCAATCCCGCAAATTGAATTTTCTTGAGCTGAATTCAGAGGAAATTTTAGTTCAAGACCACTGGTGTACTGTGACAGAGACAATGATTTTGGGATGCTAATTGTCTGCACAAGGAGGCGCGCCAAGACCATGTGGGTTTTCTTTGGTCTGTTGTGCATATTGTATGGAATCAACTATTTTTACCTTAATTCATGTAAATGAGTTGACAGTGTTCTACTTCACTTGATAGGAAATGTTGTCACCTTTCGTCATTACAGTAATAATTTTCCCAGAGTGATGCACTTTGCCAGTTCAGTGTGTATATCTTGACAGCATGTGCTGTAAGCTCTGTATTGTGTGGCTATGGGCTGGGTTCCTGAATAATAAAGATGCATCTAAAACCTTAAATCATGTGCTCAATAGGGACCGTATTGAAGCTCGTAGGTATTTAACTGGAATGTGTAACCTGAGATCAATTAAACCTATCATTTTCAAGCTAACCATCTCCCATTTTTCCCCCATTAGTCCAGTAAAATGGCATCCAGCAAGTCTTCCAGCGCTCACACAAGCAAGAGGATCTCAGCCAGGCTGGGTAATACCTACTTACCAGCAGCCACCCACAGCTCCACCTCTACACCCCCCTCTAGCCTGCTTGCACCCCACACGGTAGATGGAGGGGATGGACAGGCACAGGGCACAGGTCAGACTTGCTCTAGTACCTCAAATATACTTCTGGCCAACATCCTGACCTGAAACATCGCCCTATTTCCAATTCATTGTCTAGACCAGGGGTACCCTGAGCCTGGAGGTCCAGAGAGCTGGTTGTCATTGTGTGTGTGTGTGTGTGTGTGTGTGTGTGTAGGCTCCAGTGTGGAAGTGGTTTCCAGAGAGGCGGAGGGCCAGCCGGGTGCTGACCGCCTGCCCAGTCTGGACAAGTTCAGTAGCGTGGGTAGAAACAGCCTGGACATCTTCTCCCCCGTAAGAGACGGTGAGCTCCCCACTCGTCTTTGACTTAGTTTCAACTCACTGGTATTAAGTTTGGATTTGGTCATCACCCTCTCTCCTTTGTTTTCTTTTTAAACTGACAGCTTGTTGTTCTTTTGTCTTTAGATTACAAAGCCCATGGGATGGGTGGTGATGCTCCTTGTGGAATCAAAGGGAATGGTATGTGGAAAGTGCCATGCATGTCCTCTTTTACAGTTCAAGTTCTCATTGACAGTTCATGAGGACCCTGCACAGCTAACCATGAGTAAAATATGTGCTTCTTTTTGAATTAACCCTCTGTTATATACCTGATGCAACTAATCAAGTGCTTAGTGAGTAGTTAATAGATGGTGTGTTAATCCTGGGATAGAACAAAAATGTGCACCACGGGTTCACCCAGGAATGGATTGAGAAACACTGCTGTAAACATTCAATAACGTTCACTGTCCCCTGGAGATCATCTATACTGGTGTACATGATTGAGACCACATTTGGGGCTTGTTGTATGGACCATAGGGACCAGTTTGGATATGTTCTCCAGAGAAGAAGGGCAAAACAGCACGGAGAATTTCAGCAAAGTGGGACGCAACAGTCTGGACATTTTCTCGCCAGTCAGAGAGGGTGAGATTCCATTTGTGTCCCATGACATTCAAAGTTGACATTGGTCTGCACAGCTTCACAAACCTGCAAACTTTTTCAAACTCATTAACTGTAATGTACAAGCTGACCATTGATTCACTCATTCTTTCCAGATTACAAATCCCATGGAATGACTGCAGATGTAACAAGTGGGAAGAAAGGAAACAATCTGGACTTCCTCCCTTCCTACTCTGGTGGACCCACACACCGCAAGACTCCACTGGGCACACCTGGAGGAGGGCGCTGTTACAGCCCCCTGTCTGTCTTCCAGACCCCTCAACCAATCAAAGAGGAGGAGGCCGAGCCTCCAGCGCAGACAGACACACGGGACTTGAAAAGGGTCAGTTTACTTTATTCAATCAGCTGTTGTACAATTTGGAATGCTGACAGACCATTTTAACCAAGAGTGTTCCATTCTGGTCCTGGGGTCTTCCCACACCTAAACAGTCAGACCTGATGAAAATATTCAAGGACTTGAATCAAGTGTGATAGTGTTGGGCTGGATCAAAGATGGGTAGGGTAGGGAGGTCCCAGAACCTGAAATTAGACCCCTTATTTAGTCTGTCTGTTTTTCCTGTCTAAATGTTCAAGCTGCTCTTCACCTGTTGTCTGTTCGATTGACAGTATGAGAAGGGTGGTGGTTCCAGTCTGGAGGGTGAAGGCCCCACCCCACACAGCCGACCAGCACAGCTGTTCTTCACCCCTGAACCCAACCTGAGGGCCAATGACATGCAGGCCCAACTGCGCTACAACACACCCCTCAATGGTGGTCCGCCCACTACTGCACCAGGTGAGTTTGTGGTTGTTTTTTCTGTGTGGGAAACAGCTGCAGATAAAAATATTAATTAATGACATTATGATGTATAATAGCATGACTGTTTAAATTGTGTATGGCTACTGTGTATTTGTATGCTAGAGAGCATATGAGAGATTATCTAAGCACAACAGTACATTAAGTGTGTGGTAGTACATTGATGAAATCAATGGAAAATACCCTTTGTCAGCAGGCCCTGCAGTTTCTTCAGTGATAGCATCCTCTGTATCAGAGAGAATAGTGGAGGCTGTTGGAGCAGAGGGTGGAGGCGCTCCCCTCACATCACTGCAGATTCAGTTAATCCGCAACATGATCCACGAGACCCTGGAAGACTTCAGGTGGTTGCACTTTCTCACAGCAGATCACCCTCAGTTGTTGAACCGTCTTGCGCATCTCTGGTCGATAGTTCTGTAGATTTTTGGCTAACTCCATTTCCTCAACAGGGACGCCTGCCACCGAGACATAGTGAACCTCCAGGTGGAGATGGTCAAACAGTTCTACATTCAGCTGGTAAGTGACATGTCCCTCTGGTCCTACTCCACTGACACACGTGCCACTACACACTATTTAGAGTCCCTTGACAAAGCATTAGGTAAACCAGTCTACATTGTGGTTCCATTTCCCTAACCTACCTCTTGGTTCTTTGCTGCGTTTCAGAACGAGATCCATGGTCTGATCGAGAAGTACTCGGTCAACGACACGCTGGTGGAGGAGATCGAGAAGCTGAGGGAGGAGAACAAACGACTCCGAGCCAATTACTGAGAGGTTGACTTGGACTTACCACCTCATCACCCCTAGAAACAGTTGTCCCCTCAACTCGGACAGAATGTATTCCACAACGCATTAGGTCTCTGTGGGACAATGACTTTTTTGTGTCCTGGTTTAACCCCCTTCCATCTTGGAATGAATTTACTCTTCAGTGCCTTACTGGTAGTTAAAGGGTTGACCAGTATGTTCTATGCAAAGTGTGCTATCAGTCACATAAATCATCTGTGACCATGGTTATCAGTGCTGGACAATTTTAGCCCAATTCCGAACCGTTCTCTCCCCTCGCATAAAGAGAGGTCAACAAGGACAGAAAGATGCATTGCTTAAATACAGAGCATACCAAACGTTAGGAACAGCTTCCTAATATTGAGTTGCAATATTTAACAAGTCACATCAGTAAGGAATCACAGCTTTCACTTGGTCAGTCTGTCATGGAGGGATGTTCTTAATGTTTTGTGTACATCTCTTCAACATAGTATGGTTGAAGTTGAAAGTATCTTTGGCTTTTACTGGCACACTGAAACAGAATGAGGGCATGCCTTTGACCAATCATGATACTGTCTTTGGACTAGGCAAGAAAATGCCATAGTGGTCATCAATTTCTAATAGTAAGCAAAGTGGTGCCAAGCTCCCTCTGAAGTGTGCTTGCGCTGCCAAGTTTGCCCATCAGTTATTTGTTTCTTTTGTTATTGTTGTTTTGTGAAGAGGAATATAAATAGTAGATGTGTACAATTTTGTTAATGTAATTCATTCTAGTTTCAAGGTGACTGTTCAGTTTGCACCATAGATGGTTCTATAGAGACAGCATGTTAAAATTATTTAATTTAACAATGAAATACAGCTGCAACAATGACAAAATAGGAATTCAGAGAACAAGTACTACGATGTAAACATCTCTGCTATATATTGATAAAAACTAACATCTGATGCTTGGCAAACACTTCATGGTCAAATCAAAATAGAGAAATCTGCAATAGGATGACCACTGACAGACCTAGCGCGTGTGTTAGTTTCTCTTCCCCACATAAGTCTAATTTAGGGATAGTGGATAAGGACCCTGCCAGAAGTTGTGCGTAGACCTGCTGGGTCCTGGATCTCAGGCCTTTATTTCAGGTGTAGCCGTGTAGGATCAAATCAAATCACATTTATTTATATAGCCCTTCGTACATCAGCTGATATCTCAAAGTGCTGTACAGAAACCCAGCCTAAAACCCCAAACAGCAAGCAATGCAGATGTAGAAGCACGGTGGCTAGGAAAAACTCCCTAGAAAGGCCAAAACCTAGGAAGAAACCTAGAGAGGAACCAGGCTATGTGGGGTGGCCAGTCCTCTTCTGGCTGTGCCGGGTGGAGATTATAACAGAACATGGCCAAGATGTTCAAATGTTCATAAATGACCAGCATGGTCTAATAATAAGGCAGAACAGTTGAAACTGGAGCAGCAGCACAGTCAAGTGGACCGGGGACATCAGTTGTCTGAGATCAGCTCCTCTGTGAACCGACAAAGAAATTTACTTAGTTTAAATGCTAGCTACTTCATATTTCTGGAATAACATCCAATTGAAATGGACAATCTGACCCCTCACCTGGCAGCATGCATATCCACAGGCCGTAGGTTTTACCCACTGCTGTCTGCCACAGACTGAGTGTTCAATCCTCTGATCCGCTGGCATAGAGCTCCCCGTCTGGACTAAAGCGAACACAATGGACCGGCCAAAAATGTCCCTTGTATGACTCTACACAAAGGAGAGAGATTGAAGTTTTTCCGAAGGTGAGACGCTTCACTTCAAAGAGATTCATATGAACATTAACTCAGCAAAAAAACAAACATCCGTTCAGGACCCTGTCTTTCAAAGATAATTTGTAAAAATCCAAATAACTTCACTGTAAAGGGTTTAAACACTGTTTCCCATGCACCAAACAATT
Source organism: Oncorhynchus keta (assembly GCF_023373465.1). Taxonomy (NCBI): domain Eukaryota; kingdom Metazoa; phylum Chordata; class Actinopteri; order Salmoniformes; family Salmonidae; genus Oncorhynchus; species Oncorhynchus keta. The sequence goes on from NC_068437.1 coordinate 36,261,786, forward strand.
AATGAACATGCACATGTGGAACGGTCGTTAAGACACGAACAGCTTACAGACGGTAGGCAATTAATGTCACAGTTATGAAAACTTAGGACATTAGAGGCCTTTCTACTGACTCTGAAAAACAAAAGAAAGATGCCCAGGGTCCCTGCGTGAATGTGCCTTAGGCATGCTGTAAGGAGGCATGAGGACTGCAGATGTGGCCAAGTCAATAAATTGCAATGTCCGTACTGTGAGACGCCAAAGACCAAGCTACAGGGAGACAGGACGGACAGCTGATCGTCCTCACAGTGGCAGACCACGTGTAACAACACTTGCACAGGATCGGTACATCCGAACACGACACCTGAGGGACAGGTACAGGATGGCAACAGCAACTGCCCGAGTTACATCAGGAACGCACAATCCCTCAATCAGTGCTCAGACTGTCCGCAATAGGCTGAACTGAGGGCTTGTAGGCCTGTCGTAAGGCAGGTCCTTACCAGCGAACACATTGCCTGTGGGCACAAACCCACCGTCGCTGGACCAGACAGGACTGATAAAAAGTGCTCTTTTACTGACAAGTCACAGTTTTGTCTCACCAGGGGTGATGGTCGGATTTGCATTTATCGTCCAAGGAATGAGCATTACACCGAGGCCTGTACTCTGTGGAGTGGGATTGATTTGGAGGGTCCGTCATGGTGTCACAGCATCATCGGACTGAGCTTATTGCAGGCAATCTCAACGCTGTGCTATACAGGGAAGATATACTCCTCCCTCATGTTGTACCCTTCCTGCAGGCTCATCCTGACATGACCCTCCAGCATGACAATGCCACCAGCCATACTGCTCGTTCTGTGTGTGATTTCCTGCAAGACAGTGTTCTGCCATGGCCAATGAAGAGCCCAAATCTCAATCCCTTTGAGCATGCCTGAGACCTGTTGGATCGGAGGGTGAGGGCTAGGGCCATTCCCCCCAGAAATGTCCGGGAACTTGCAGGTGCCTTGGTGGAAGAGTGGGGTAACAACTCACAGCAAGAACGGGCAAATCTGGTGCAGTCCATGAGGAGAACTTAATGTAGCTGGTGGCCACACCTGATACTGACTGTTACTTTTTTAACCCCCCCCCCCCCTTTGTTCAGGGACACATTATTCCATTTCTGTGGTACTTGTTCAGTTTGTCTCAGTTGAATCTGGCTATGTTCATACAAATATTTATATGTTAAGTTTGCTGAAAATATAGTTGACAGTAAGCGGATGTTTCTTTTTTTGCTGAGTTTACATACACACACACACTGAACAAAAATATAAATAACAATTTCAAAGATTTTACTGGAGTTACAGTTCATATAAGGACATTTAAAAAATACATTAGACCCTCATCTGGATTTCACGTGACTGGGAATACAGATATGCATCTGTTTGTCACAGATACGTTAACAGTAGGGGGGCCTCCCGGGTGGCGCAGTGGTCCAAGGCATGCTGTGCCACCAGAGACTCTGGATTCGAGCCCAGGCTCTGTCGCAGCCGGCCGCGACCAGGAGGTCCATGGGGCGACGTACAATTCGCCTAGCATCGTCCGGGTTATGAAGGGTGTCACATTGGTGCGGCTGGCTTCCGGGTTGGATGCGCGCTGTGTTAAGAAGAAGTATGGCTTGGTTGGGTTGTTTTTCGGAGGACGCATGGCTCTCGACCTTAGTCTCTCCCGAGCCCGTACGGGAGTTATAGCGATGAGACAAGATTGTAACTACTAACAATTGGATATCACGAAAAAGGGGTAAAAATTCAACAAAAAACAGCAGGGGGTGGGAGGTTGATGAGAAAAACAGCCAGTATCTGGTGTGACCACCATTTGCCTCGTGCAGCGCAATACATCTCCTTTGCATAGTTGATCAGGGTGTTGATTGTGGAATGTTGTCTCACTCTTCAATGGCTGTGCGAAGTTGCTGAATATTGGTACGAACTGGGACATTCAGCTTCCAGGATCCTTGTGAAATGGTGCCATGCATTACCATGCTGAAACATAAGGTGATGGTGGCAGACGAATGTCATGCCAATGGGCCTCAGGATCTCATGGTATCTCTGCATTGAAATTGCCATCGATTAATCCTTGAAGCACACACTTCTCCAGTGGCCATCGAAGCTGAACATTTGCCCACTAAAGTCGATTATACCAGTCAAGTTTGGACACCTACTCATTGAAGCATTTTTCTTTATTGGCGGTATGCAACTCACCACTTTCTCAAATGAAAACATGAGAGCAAGCTAGCTTTAATATATCAGCTCAGTGGTATCAGTCCACCGCCGGTTACATTGAAAACGTGCTCACTGCAGCTGCTAATTTAGCAGTTTTGAGAATATCGGAAGTTAGGTCATGAGATGAGCACATAAGAGATAGACAGAGGACTCATCATTGTATCTGCTGTTGAGAGAGAAATAGTAACGCGTATTCTGTAGGTACTAATTTTGTTCGGTTCGTTGGACAAAGCCTATGGGGGTCTGTGGCAAACAGGTCTGTGGCAAACACAGGCATAGATGTTATACCTTCGTTCCATGAGAAAATCAGCTAAAGTCACTTTGTGAATTTTGAAAAATTATTGTTATAAAAAAGGAGCATAAAGGCTTCATAATTCATAAAGGTTATTTTAACTGGCTGCTATTATCTTTATAGAACAAAACATATAAGATATCCTAAGCCTGTGTTAACCTCAGACCTAATTTTTGGGAGGCAGGTAGTCTCGTGGTTAGAGCTTTGGGCCAGTAACCAAAAGGTTCCTAGATCGAAACCCTGAGCTGATGAGGTAAAAATCTGTTGTTCAGCCCCTGAACAAGGCAATTAAACCACTGTTCCTAGGCCGTCATTGTAAATAAGAATTTGTTCTTTAACTGACTTGCCGAGTTAAATAAAGGTTAAATAAACTAATTCTGTGTTTAGCCCAAAACCTTATTCTTTCCCCCATTCATTTTTCACATAGGGATGGCTGAACGAACCAGAGGTAACTCATTTCTGGGTTTTAGGACTACAAGCTGGCAAGCCATTTTTATAGCATCTGTGACAGCATGGGCAGTGCCATTGAGACAATATCCATTTTGAAGTAGTCAATTTTCTTCTTCATGATGAGCTGATCCCTCCTAACAATCCGGTTGGACATCACTCCAACAGGGTCACCAGGAGGGATCTGTCAATGAAGTTGAAAGTCCCACCCAGTTGACTACATTAAAATGGTGGAACCCCTTAATGGTCTTTCCCATGCTAATGCCCTCGATCATTCTATGGAGGAGCTTCAACACGGATTTGGTAAAACACATTTAAAGAGGACCTTCTCCTAAAAATCTTTGAGCTAGCTAAAAGACAACTTGACAATTTTAAAACGTCCTATGTAGCATCAATACGAGTCAGAAACATGTATTCTGGTGTCAACATTGACTACAAAGTATAAATAGGCAAATTTCTGTCATGAAGTCGGTCTTGTCTAAAATGGAATTTGGAGCCTCAGTGCATCCTAACGAGTGAATTAGGTTGGGTTTGCTGGATGCACAGCCAGCTATGGTTTGCGTGTAGTGAAGTGCAGTTCGCGAACAATTCGTTATTTTTGAACGACTATTTTTGTACTGACTCGATAGTCATGAATTTTTAGCAACGTGTTAATTTTACCCAGATGTACACTACTCATTTTTATCATCGATTTAGCTGTCCCAGACAAGTTTGAGGTCGGAGACAAAATCCCCATGCCGTTGCCTACTCGGGGGATGCGGCCTCCACCGACGCTCGTTTAATCTGAGCGTCACTGACTGAACGAATCCTCACTATCAGTAGCTGCAATTTAGTAGTATGCCCAGACCTTGTTTTGAGAATGAAAGATATCTCCGTGTCAAGGTCCCAGCTTAGAGAGAAGAACCCTCATGAGGTATTGGTCGGTCACATGAATGAAACAACAAAATGGTAATGATGAATTAAATATGCTAAATCATGCAAATATATATTGTCTGTGTATAGTCATATATAAGACGACTGCCCAATCATAGCTTCTGACGTTCACTATGGTGCATTAAGTTTGTTGGAACCTTTCCAGCGCACACTGACAATAAACAATCATTTATTTCAAATCAAATGTATTTATAAAGCCCATTTTACATCAGCTGATATCTCAAAGTGCTGTACAGAAACCCAGCCTAAAACCCCAAACAGCAAGCAATGCAGGTGTAGAAGCACAGTGGCTAGGAAAAACTCCCTAGAAAGGCCAGAACCAAGGAAGAAACCTCGAGAGGAACCAGACTATGAGCGGTGGCCAGTCCTCTTCTGGCTGTGCCGGGTGGAGATTATAACAGAACATGGTCAAGATGTTCAAATGTTCATAGATGACCAGAAGGGTCAAATAATAATAATCACAGTGGTTTTCGAGGGTGCAAAAAGAACAGTTGAAACTGGAGCAGCAGCACGGCCAGGTGGACTGGGGACAGCAAGGAGTCATCAGGCCAGGTAGTCCTGAGGCATGGTCCTAGGGCTCAGGTCCTCCGAGACAGAAAGAAAGAGAGAGAATTAGAGAGAGCAAACTTAAATTCACACAGGACACCGGGTAAGACAGGATAAATACTCCAGATATAACAGACTGACCCTAGCCCTCTGACACAAACTAATGCAGCATAAATACTGGAGGCTGAGACAGGAGGGGTCGGGAGACACTGTGGCCCATCCGACGATACCCCCGGACAGGGCCAAACAGGCAGGATATAACCCCACCCACTTTGCCAAAGCACAGCCCCCACACCACTAGAGGGATATCTCCAACCACCAACTTACCATCCTGAGACAATGCCGAGTATAGCCCACAAAGATCTCTGCCACTGCACAACCCAAGGGGGGTGCCAACCCAGACTGGAAGATCACGTCAGTGACTCAACCCACTCAAGTGACGCACCCCTCCTTTAGACGGCATGGAAGAGCACCAGTAAGCCAGTGACTCAGCCCCTGTAATAGGGTTAGAAGCAGAGAATCCCAGTGGAGAGAGAGGAACCGGCCAGGTAGAGACAGCAAGGGTGGTTCGTTGCTCCAGTGCCTTTCCGTTCACCTTCACACTCCTGGGCCAGGCTACACTCAATCATAGGACCTGCTGAAGAGATGAGTCTTCAATAAAGACTTAAAGGTTGAGACCGAGTCTGCGTGTCTCACATGGGTAGGCAGACCATTCCATAAAAATGGTGCTCTATAGTAGAAAGCCCTCCTTCCAGCTGTTTGCTTAGTAATTCTAGGGACAGTTAGGAGGCCTGCGTCTTGTGACCGTAGCGTACGTGTAGGTATGAGAGAATAAAGTTCTCTCTGGTATGTACGGCAGGATCGAATCGGAAAGGTACAGTGGGGCAAAAAGTATTTAGTCAGCCACCAGTTGTGCAAGTTATCCCACTTAAAAAGATGAGAGGACTGTAATTTTCATCATAGGTACACTTCAACTATGACAGACAAAATGAGAAAAAAAAATCCAGAAAATCACATTGTAGGATTTTTAATGAATTTATTTGCAAATTATGGTGGAAAATAAGTATTTGGTCAATAACAAAAGTTTATCTCAATACTTTGTTATATACCCTTTGTTGGCAATGATGGAGGTCAAATGTTTTCTGTAAGTCTTCACAAGGTTTTCACACACTGTTGCTGGTATTTTGGCCCATTCCTCCATGCAGATCTCATCTGGAGCAGTAATGTTTTGGGGCTGTTGCTGGGCAACACGGACTTTCAACTCCCTCCAAAGATTTCTATGGGGTTGAGATCGGGAGACTGGCGAGGCCACTCCAGGACCTTGAAATGCTTCTTACGAAGCCACTCCTTCGTTGCCCAGGCGGTGTGTTTGGGAGGTTTTCACTCAAAATCTCACGATACATGGCCCCATTCATTCTTTCCTTTACATGGATCAGTCGTCCTGGTCCCTTTGCAGAAAAACAGCCCCAAAGCATGATGTTTCCACCCCCATGCTTCACAGTAGGTATGGTGTTCTTTGGATGCAACTCAGCATTCTTTGTCCTCCAAACACGACGAGTTAAGTTTTTACCAAAAAGTTATATTTTGGTTTCATCTGACCATATGACATTCTCCCAATCTTCTTCTGGATCATCCAAATGCTCTCTAGGAAACTTCAGACGGGCCTGGACATGTACTGGCTTAAGCAGGGGGACACGTCTGGCACTGCAGGATTTGAGTCCCTGGCAGCGTAGTGTGTTACTGATGGTAAGCTTTGTTACTTTGGTCCCAGCACTGCAGGTCATTCACCAGTTCCCCCGTGTGGTTCTGGGATTTTTGCTCACCGTTCTTGTGATCATTTTGACCCCACGGGGTGAGATCTTGCGTGGAGCCCCAGATCGAGGGAGATTATCAGTGGTCTTGTATGTCTTCCATTTCCTAATAATTGCTCCCACAGTTGATTTCTTCAAACCAAGCTGCTTACCTATTGCAGATTCAGTCTTCCCAGCCTGGTGCAGGTCTACAATTTTGTTTCTGGTGTCCTTTGACATCATTTGACAGCTCTTTGGTCTTGGCCATAGTGGAGTTTGGAGTGTGACTGTTTGAAGTTGTGGACAGGTGTCTTTTATACTGATAACAAGTTCAAACAGGTGCCATTAATACAGGTAATGAGTGTAGGACAGAGGAGCCTCTTAAAGAAGAAGTTACAGGTCTGTGAGAGCCAGAAATCATGCTTGTTTGTAGGTGACCAAATACTTATTTTCCACCATAATTTGCAAATAAATTCATTAAAAAGCCTACAATGTGATTTTCTGGATTTTTTTTATCTCATTTTGTCTGTTATAGTTGAAGTGTTCCTATGATGAAAATTACAGGCCTCTCATCTTTTTAAGTGGGAGAACATGCACAATTGGTGGCTGACTAAATACTTTTTTGCCCCACTGTAGGTAGGCGCAAGCCCATGTAATGCCTTGTAGGATAGCAGTGAAACCTTGAAATCAGCCCTTGCCTTAACAGGAAGCCAGAGGCTCGCACTAGAATAATATGATCCAATTTTCTGGTTCTAGTCAAGATTCATGGATTAATTTTTCTGCATCATTTTTGGACAAAGTTTCAGATTTTAGCAATGTTACATAGATGGAAAAAAGCTGTCCTTGAAACAGTTTTGATATGTTTGTCAAAAGTTAGATCAGTGTCCAGAGTAACGCCGAGGTCCTTCACAGTTTTATTTGAGAAGACTGTACAAACATCAAGATTAATTGTCAGATTCAACAGAATATCTTTGTTTCTTTGGACCAAGAACCAGCATCTGTCACGACTTCCGCCGAAGTTGGCTCCCCTGCCTGTTCGGGCGGTGCTCGGCGGTCGTCGTCACCGGCCTACTAGCCGCCACCGATCCCTTTTTCATTGTCTGTTTGTTTTGTCTTATTAGTTTCACCTGTATCCTGTTGTATGTGCTTAAATGGGCTTCCTTATTTAAAGTACGTGTACCCACCCTTGTTTTGTGAGGGATTGTATTTTTGTTACGTGTGTGCGTTAGGTAGAGGTGTACGTGTCAGACCAGCGTTGAATGGTTCTAGTCACTGATACATCCTGTTTGAGTTTCTGCCTATAAGATGGTAGGAGCAAGATGGCGTCGCGGTCGGATTTGCCGCCCAATGCCATCTTCCTTTCTCTCATGTTGCCGAAACAGTCTATGATTGTCATACAGTACACACTTTTAGTTTTTGTTGTCCTAGGCTACCTGGCAAAAATGCTTGCTCGCTAGCAGGGCTTAAATTTAACATCCGCCAAAATGCGGGTGTTAATTTCACTCGCATTTGTAAACACAAATGGTCAAGTATGATCACATTTCTAGCAAAATTAATGCTGCAGTAACTGTTTTCAAAGTATTTCTGCCGTTTTGTTTTATAGCTGGTAAATGAATAGCACAAAGTGAAAGAACTGCAAAGCCTACTATAGTCTATTCCACCTTGCGTTGAATGAAATATACATTTTTAGAAGTGCGGTGCACAGGTATAAAAGTTGGTCTAATTTACTTGAAACTAAAGTCTACTGAAGTGAAACTTTGTCCATGTGTGTTTTGGCAATTTATATTGTTTGGTTCACAAGCTAGGTTGAAAAACAATGTTTGACTTTCAACTGACTAGCGGCTACTAGTCAGACTCAACCTCACAGGCAAAAACATTATTTCAGTCGTCTTACCAGATAACCTCTTGCCCTTAAAGGGGCAGGTGAACAATTGTCTCATCTGTGATCTTTTGGATAAAATGTCACAAAAAATGTATTAAACAATTTAACACATTACTTCATACCTGTAATATGAATAATACGTTTATTGTTTTAAAAATATTACAAAGCATGTTCATCCGTTTTAGCTGGTAAAAAAAGGTATGTTTTACGCCCTGCTCACTCGTCTAACTTCCTTTCATGGGCAAAAATTAGCCAGCTAGTTAACCTAGCCTATTACTTCTAGCTACATATTGAACTTCCAACCTCTCAGGCCAGAGGCATAATGTATGAATCAGTGGAGGCTCCTCTAAGGAGGAAGGGGAGGACCATCCTCCTCAGTGAATTTCATCAAATGAAAATTGTAAAACATTAAAAAAGTTATCCTTTTTAGATAAAACTATACTAAATACAGTGCATTCGGAAAGTATTCAGACCCCTTGACTTTTTCCACATTTTGTTACATTATAGCCTTATTCTAAAATTGATCAAATTATTACCCCCCCTCATCAATCTACACACAATACCCCATAATGACAAAGTGAAAACAGGTTTTTAGAAATTTTTGCAAATCTATAAAAATATATATATAAAAAAAAATACCTGTACAAGTATTCAGACCCTTTACTCAGTACTTTGTTGAAGCACCGATCGCAGCCTTCTGTCTTCTTGGGTATATTAAGGCCATGCTCGTTTAAAAAAAATGGTGACCTCCCTCATCTATCTTCAGAGCTCGTGTTGCTAGGTGACCTAAACCGGGATATGCTTAACACCCCGGCCATCCTACAATCTAAGCTTGATGCTATCAATCTCACACAAATGATCAATGAACCTACCAGGTACAACCCCAAATCCGTAAACACAGGCACTGTCATCGATATCATCCCAACCAACTCGCCCTCCAAATACACCTCTGCTGTTGTCAACCAAGATCTCAGGGATCACTGCCTCATTGCCTGCATCCGTAATGGGTCTGCAGTCAAACGACCACCCCTCATCACTGTCAAACGCTTCCTAAAACACTTGAGCGAGCAGGCCTTTCTAATCGACCTGGCCGGGGTATCCTGGAATGATATTGACCTCATCCCATAAGTAGAGGATGCCTGGTTATTCCTTAAAAGTGCCTAAATATTAAATAAGTATGCTCCATTCAATTTTTTTTTTAACCAGGAACAGATATTGCCCCTGGTTCACACCGGACCTGTCTGCCATTGACCAGCACAAAATCATCCTGTGGCGTACTGCATTAGTATCGAATAGCCCCAGTGATATGCAACTTTTCAGGGAAGTTAGGAACCAATATACACAGGCAGTTAGGAAAGCTAAGGCTAGCTTTTTCAAACAGAAATTTGCATCCTGTAGCACAAACTCAAAAAAGTTCTGGGACACTAAAGTCCATGGAGAGAATAAGAGCACCTCCTCCCAGCTGCCCTCTGCACTGAGGCTAGGAAACACTGTCACCACCTATAAATCCACTATAATTGAGAATTTCAATAAGCATTTTTCTACAGCTGGCCATGCTTTCCACCTGGCTACCCCTACCCCAGTCAACTGCCCGGCACCCCCCACAGCAACTCGCCCAAGCCTCCACCATTTCTCCTTCACCCAAATCCAGATAGCTGATGTTCTAAAAGAGCTGCAAAATCTGGACCCCTACAAATCAGCCGGGCTAGACAATCTGGACCCTCTCTTTCTAAAATGGTACCAAAATTGTTGCAGCCCCTATTACTAGCCTGTTCAAACTATCTTTCGTGTCGTCTGATATTCCCAAAGGTTGGAAAGCAGCTGCGGTCATCCCCCTCTTCAAAGGGGGAGACACTTTAGACCCAAACTGCTACAGACCTATATCTATCCTACCCTGCCTTTCTAAGGTCTTCGAAAGCCAAGTTAACAAACAGATTCCCGACCATTTCGTATCCCACCGTACCTTCTCCGTTAAGCAATCTGGATCAGAGCTGGTCATGGGTGCACCTCAGCCACGTTCAAGGTCCTAAACAATATCATAACCGCCATCGATAAGAGACATTACTGTGCAGCCGTATTCATTGACCTGGCCAAGGCTTTCGACTCCGTCAATCACCACATTCTTATCGGCAGACTAAACAGCCTTGGTTTCTCAAATGACTGCCTCGCCTGGTTCACCAACTACTTCTCTGATAGAGTTCAGTGTGGCAAATCAGAGGGTTTGTTGTCCGGACCTCTGGCAGTCTCTATTGGGGTGCCACAGGGTTCAATTCTCGGGCCGACTCTCTTCTCTGTATACATCAATGATATCGCTCTTGCTGCTGGTGATTCTCTGATCCACCTCTACGCAGACGACACCGTTCTGTATACTTCTGGCCCTTCTTTGGACACTGTGTTAACTAACCTCCAGGTTAGACTGTAAACTGGTTAGACTGTAAACTCTCCTTCCAGACTCACATTAAGCATCTCCAATCCAAAATTAAATCTAGAATCGGCTTCCTATTTCGCAACAAAGCATCCTTCATTCATGCTGCCAAAACATACCCTCGTAAAACTGACCATGCTACCGATCCTCGACTTCGGCGATGACCTTTACAAAATAGTCTCAAACACTCTACTCAACAAATTGATGCAGTCTATCACAGTGCCATCCGTTTTGTCACTAAAGCCCCATATACCACCCACCACTACGACCTGTACGCTCTCGTTTGCTGGCCCTCGCTTCATACTCGTCGTCAAACCCACTGGCTCCAGGTCATCTACAAGTCTCTGCTAGGTAAAGCCCCGTCTCAGCTCACTGGTCACCATAGCAGCACCCACCCATAGCACGCGTTCCAGCAGGTATATCTCACAATTCAACCCCAAAGCCAATTCCTGCTTTGGCCGCCTTTCCTTTCAGTTCTCTGCTGCCAATGACTGGAACGAACTGCAAAAATCCCTGAAGCTGGAGACTCATATCTCCCTCACTAGCTTTAAGCACCAGGTGTCAGAGCGGCTCACAGATCACTGCACCTGTACATATCCCATCTGCAAATAGCCCATCCAACTACCTCATCCCCATACTGTATTTATTTATCTTGCTCCTTTGCACCCCAGTATCTCTACTTGCACATTCATCTTCTGTATATCTGTCACCCCGCTGTCTAATTGGTATATTGTAATTACTTTGCCACCATGGCCTATTTATCTTACCTCATTTGCACACACTGTATATAGATTTTCTTAAACTGTATTATTGACTGTGTTTTGTTTATTCCATATGTAACTCTGTTGTTGTATGTGTCGAACTGCTTTGCGTTATTCTACGCCAGGTTGCAGTTGTAAATGAGAACTTGTTCTCAACTAGCCTGCCTGGTTAAATAAAGGTGAAATAAACTTAAAGCGCACTGACCACCACTTGTATGAATGTATGGTTGGATCAGGACCGTTGTTAATTTAGGAAAGTGACAATTTTAGCTAGCCACCGGAGAACAACACAACAATTAAAGTTTTCTTCTGTCAATGGTGTTTAGCGTGATGTGATTGGTCGGAAGCCAAATCAAAACTGTCTTCCCTTGACACTTATTTTTGGTGCGCCAGGAACATTCACAGTTGAGCTCACACAGTTCAGCTCAATGCTGATTGGCTATTATTCTCTTAAAAAAATGTATCAAGGGAGGCCAAATGCTTGCTGGCTTCCCTTGCATTCAATGCTACGCGGGGCAACAATATCATGCTCTTTTTGACCAAACAGCATCAAATAGTTGGGCTACTGTTTCGCTTGGATGCTTTCTACAGTGAGATACATACAGGGATTGAAGGGAAATTATGAAACACAGAGAGATGAAAGATAAATAATTTTATATATTAAAAAAAAAAAATTGTAAATGTTTTGGGGAAGCCTTACTTCCCTTGGAATCCATGAATACACACCACTGCCTAGCAGCCAGTGGAGCAGGGGGAGATTATGGCAAATTGAAAGCTTCCATTTTTCTGCATGTTATTGGAGAGGATGCATTTGAAATTTAGAAGAGGCAAACTTGACATTGACTGTGCTCATGGCTAAATTTGAAGAGTACTTTGTACCAAGCCAGAACATCACGTTTCAGAGACAGGGAGTCAGTTTTGACCAATACTTGGCTGAGTTCATCAGACTGAGTAAAATGTGTGAATTTGAAAATATAAAAGAAAGACTCACTAGTGAAAGACAGGATAGTCTGTGGCATACTTGATAATGGACTCAATGAGAGATTTCTGCTTGAGCAAGATTTAACTTTGGATAAAGCATTGAACATGTATAGAGAAGCTGAAACCACCTGAGCACAAGCTAAAGAGCTGCATAGGGATGAGACTGCAGTGCATGCAGTAAAAAGAGAGGAGCAACAGACAACACTGTACAAAACAAAAACAAGTATAAGAGAAACATCTAAACACTACAGCTGTGTTCGAATACACATACTGTATACTACACACTTAATGAGTATATACTACATACTATTAGTTAATTTTAGTATACTATAAAACAGAACAGTATCCTTTCAGTCAAAGGTACTAGTTCTTTGCTGGTCTACCGAAAGTTGATGCTGTTGCTATGCAACCTCTTGCTAGCTAGTTAGCGTAACAAATTACCACTTAGATATTTTATGCTATGTTTTTTTATTTAATTTAACCTTTATTTAATTAGGCAAGTCATTTAAGAACAAATTCTTATTTACAATGACGGCAAAAGGCAAAAGGCCTCCTGCGGGGACGGGGGCCTGGGATTAAAGAAAATAAATAAATACAATATAAATATTGGACAAAACACATCACAACAAGAGAGACAACACTACATAAAGAGAGACCTAAGACAACAACATAGCAAGGCAGCAACACATGACAACACAGCATGGTAGCAACACAACATAACAACATGGTAGCAACACAACATAACCACATGGCAGCAACACAACATGGTAGCAGCACCAAAACATGGTACAAACATTATTGGGCACAGTTAACAGCACAAAGGGCAAGAACGTAGAGACAACAATACATCTCACAAAGCAGCGACAACTGTCAGTAAAAGTGTCCATGATTGAGTCTTTGAATGAAAAGATTGAGATGTCGTTCGTAAGGACTGCGTAGCAAAAACATTGTCAGCCAACATAACGTGTAAGGTAACTTATTTGAAAAGTAATAACTTTATTACATTGTTCAATTAATTAGTTGGCATAATTAGTTAAAGCAATGAATTTGTATCTGCTAACATTGGACTTCGGCTGCATATTTTCCGCCATTTTCTTAAAATCAATCTGAAAACAATGTGAAGCCACACCCATTTCCTGAAGAATTGCATTATGGGCCCTAAGGTACAGAAACAGTGCCCTGTTTGTATACTTCATATTTTGGCAAATTTAGTACGACATCCGGAAAATTTTGGCATACTAACTACCGTAATTGCTGGACTATTAAGCGCACCTGAATATAAACCGCACCAACTGATTTAAAAAAAAAAAAGGATTTTGTACATAAATACGGCGCACATGTCTATAAGCCGCAGGTGGCTACCGGTACATTGAAACAATTTAACTTTATACAGCCTTTAAACTAAACACGGCTTGTAACAAAAATAAATAGGCTTTAACGAAATACGGCTTGTAACGAAAATAAATAGGCTTTAACGAAACACGGCTTGTAACAAAAATTAAACAGTAGCATACCAGTAAAGTCATTGGTCACTATCTTCCTCCTCCTGTGCACTGAAACCACTGAAGTCATCTCCTTCGGTGTCGGAGTTGAATAGCCTCAGAATTGCTTCATCCGATGTTGGATGTTTTCATTGTCGCTCTCCTCTCTTTCTTCCGGAGGCAAATTCCCGCAGCAGTCCAGCCTTTCGAAACCCGTTGATGATAGTGGATTTTTTGACAATGCTCCAAGCTGTCAGGACCCACTGGCAGACTTGACCATAAGTGGCTCTTCGCATGCGGCCCGTTTTAGTGAAGGATTTCTCCCCACTTGTCATCCAAGCCTCCCACTGAACACGGAGCGCCACCTTAAATGCACGATTTACACTGATGTCCAGTGGCTGCAAATACTTTGTTGTGCCCCCAGGAATCACAGCTGGAATTGAGTTTGTCCTCTTGATGGCTTCTTTCACAGAATCTGTTATGTGGGCCCTCATGCTGTCCAACACGAGCAATGCCTTGTTCTTGTGAAAGAATCCTTCCGGTCGCTTGCCGTAACACTCCGTATGCCATTCATGCATTAGGCCTTCCGTCATCCATCCTTTCTTGTTGACTTTCATAACAATTCCTCTCTGGAATTTTTCTTTAGGCATCGTCATGCGTTTAAAAATCAACATTGGTGGAAGCTTTTCTCCCGATGCCGTGCAGCTCAGAACACAGGTGAAGTGCCTTTTTTCATGCCCAGTTGTTTTCAGCGTGACGGATGATTCGCCTTTCCTGTTGACAGTCCGAGTGAGAGGCAGGTCAAACGTCAGAGGAACCTCATCCATATTTATGATGTCGTGCGGGCCGATGGAATGCTCCTCTATCTTTGCATCAGTGAATTTGCGGAAGTTTGAAACTTTTTCATTGTAGTCGGGAGGGAGCTGCTGACACAGACTCGTCCGTACCCTGATGGACAGGCCCTCATAAATCTTAGACACCACGATGGTCCACCTCTAAAATCCTCAAACTTCATTTGCGGTGGCGATTGTTTTGGCTTTCAGTTGGATCTGCACAGCTGAAACACCTCGACCGTCTGCTCTCTGTGTGTTGACCCAGTCTTCAAGCTCATTTTCTAGTTCGGGCCATCTGCTTTTCTTCCCTCTGAAAGCTTTTGTCGTCTTTTTGCACTGAGTCAGTTCCTCACGCTGCTGTTTCCAACGTTTTATCATTGACTCATTAAGGCCAAGCTCCCGTGCAACAGCTCTATTTCCTTTTCCAACAGCCAGATCGATCACCTTCAACTTGAAAGCTGCATCATATGCATTTCTCCGTGTCTTTGCCATGATGAGGGTGACAAAATGACTACCGTAATCAGAATGAAGGGAAGTTTGAGCGCGCTCGATTTACGTCACATTATGTGACGGTGCTCAGTTTTTTGGCGGCATGAATCTTGTGAAAGCGGAAAAATCCATAAATTAGCTGCGTCATTGTATTATGACCAATAAGCATACTATATACTCAATTCACGTCACAAATAATATGACTAGTGTGGGTAGTATGAGTATTCGAACACAGCTTACATGTGGAAAATGATGAGTTATCCACAAGCTATAAAATTTCCCTCCATATGGAAAATTGTGTAACAACTTTGGGGAAAATAATACTTTCTCAAAATTCTGCAGAGCTGAGGCTACAAAGAAAAATGTTCACACAGTCAAGGAGGAAACTGAAGAATTCTTTGTTGATTGGATATTTGCAATGCAATAAAAGCTGAATGGATTGTGCCATTGATCATGAATGAGACTATAATACCATTCAAGCTCGATACTGGAGCTCAGGTAAACCTGTTGTTGCTGGATGACTACAAAACACAAAGTATAAGGCAAAATACACCCTGTGAAGGTTACTTGGGAGAATGCACCAGTCAAAGGAAGCTGCATAATAACTTTACAGCACAAAGGAAAACAGTTCAAAGCACAGCTGCTGATTGTGGAAAAGTGTACAGCCTGTCCTAGAAAACAGTGCATGTGAAAAGCTGAATCTGGTGAAGAGTGTTTGTAGTGACATCACAGACTGAAAATGACCAAGAATAACTACTGACTGAGTACAAGGATGTGTTTGAAGGTCTCGGATGTTTAGCTGGAGAACACAAAACATGTAGCGATAACAAAGTTACTCCAGTTGTGCATTCGTGCAGGAAAGTTCCATTCACACTGAGGAAAAAGATCAAGGAGGAACTCGGACTCATGGAGAAATTGGACGTCATCACAAAAACCAATGAACCTACAGATTGGGTAAGCTCACTGGTTATTGTGGTGAAAAAAATGGCAATCTCAGGATATGTCTAGACCCTAGAAATCTGAACACAGCCATCAAGAGAAATCTTTTGAAGTTGCCAACCAGAAAATAGATCATGTTGCTGTTTGCTGGAACAAAGTGGTTCAGTCAGCTTGAGGCCTCATCAGGATTCTGGCTAAATGATGCAAGCTCAAGGCTATGCACATTCAACACACCTGAGGGCAGGGACAGATTTCTTCGTCTACCATACAGGATTCTCTCAGCGCCAGAGGTCTACCACAAGACAATCCACATGATTTTCGAGCATATTCCAGGAGTAGAGACAATGATGGACGACATCATTGTCTGGGGGTCCACAAAAAAAGAACACAACGCGAGAGTGTTAGTGGAATTTCTAAATTCCAATATGTTTTATAGCCAAATCAAATTCGCACTCGCTCTAGTTCATTAATGAGGTGTAAGTTAATTAATTATGCATGAAGTAGATCGAGACCAGTCTTAAAAGCCAGGTAAACAGCGTTTAATTCAAGTGAGTACTAACACATACACATATTTCCACAGGTTATAAACTGAAAATGACGTCAGCGTTTTCTAAACGTTCTATCTATTTCACAAGTAGAGGGGCCCTCTAGCTCTCGAGCCTTCGCGTTATCAGCACGAAGTCAAGGCCAGTCAGTATAAATCAACATTCTAGACAGTCTGGAGATGGGCCGTTCCTGCCACCTGGAGATTGTACAAATGTATGAACTAAGGAACAGACCTTCATTGTTACTAAACTCCTGACTACATTATATACAATTGGGAATGGGAGCAAGAGAGAAAATTCACATGTTCCGCTACATTATAGCATTTGGACTAGTCAGTTCTGATTGGAATGTATACATAATTAGTAATTTCAACCATAATTTCCTCTAACAGAGAGTGAGACGTGCTGGAACTGACATGGAAAGTCAACCTGAAACTAAACAACGACAAATGCGAGTTTGGTGGGGGGGAAACACTTACCTTTATGGGAGACGTACTCTCAGAGGAGGGAGTCAAACCAGACCTGAGGAAAACATCAGCGATCAACAAAATGGAGCACTCGAAGAACAAGGACGCCATGAGATGCTTCACAGGCATGATCGCCACCTTGCAAAGTTCATACCTCAATTGTCAGCACAGTCCACTCCACCCAGAGGTCTTCTGGAACAGAACAACTAATGGGAATGGTCCCATGAACAGGAAAACTGCTTAAAAAAAGCATCTGGACTGAATGTTTTTGTTTATGTGAAAACAAAGAGAGCCACAATAGAGTATTGTTGGCCAGAAACTGTATTTCTTTGGAAAAAAACAAACATGCTCAAAATATGTTTATTGATGTGTGATTTTGACCCCCCCCCCCATTTTTTTGTTACATGTTATGCAATGCTGAGTAAACAAATGTGAGATTTGACATGTGAGGTTAGAGAACATTATTGTAATGTTAAAGGAAGGAAGATGTGTTGTGTTAACATTAAGACTGACCCTGGATCACTCCTCTTTTCAGTTCGCTGTAGCTTGCGACTGGAACGAGCTGCAACAAATACTCAAACTGGACAGTTTTTTCTCAATCTATTCATTCAAAGACTCAATCATGGGTGCTCTTACTGACAGTTGTGGCTGCTTTGTGTGATGTATTGTTGTCTCTACCTTCTTGACCTTTGTGCTGTTGACTGTGCCCAATAATGTGTGTACCATGTTTTGTGCTGCTACCATGTTGTTGTTATGTTGTGTTGCTACCATGCTGTGTTGTCATGTGTTGCTGCCTTGCTATGTAGTGTTGTGTTGTCTCTCTTGTTGTGATGTGTGTTTTGTCCTATATTTATATTGTATTTATTTATTTTCTTTAATCCCAGGCCCCCGTCCCCGCAGGAGGACTTTTGGCAGGCTGTCATTGTAAATGACTAGTTAATTAAAAAGTAAAAAATATGCATATAGATGAATTTTACCATTTTTAACACAGATTGACCAATGGTGTTTATATAAATAGTGAAGAGAACAGGTCCCAAAAGCGACCCCTGTGGTACACCTTACATCAAGAAATTACTTACATCAAGAAATTCAGACTTAACCCCATCAATCATGATGGCTTGAGTTCTTTCACTAAGATAATCATTAAACCATGAATAGGAGTCAGACCTCAGGCCTATCGAGGACAACTTATTCAATAAAATAGCATGATCAACAGTATTACATTTACATTTACATTTAAGTCATTTAGCAGACGCTCTTATCCAGAGCGACTTACAAATTGGTGCATTCACCAAGTATCAAAAGCTTTTGACAGGTCCACAAACAAAGCAGCACATTTCATTTTAGTGTCTAAAGCGTTGACAAGATCATTAACAACTAAAGTGGCTCCTGTAATAGTGCTTTGCCCAGGTCTAGACCCTGATTGGTTTACATTCAAAATACATTTCTCAGATTTAAAAAAGCAAAGTTGTACATTCACTAAGGATTCAAGAACTTTAATTAGACAAGGAAGCCTGGAAATGGGGCAATATTCATTAAGATCACTACTATCCCCGCCCATATGGAGTCGCAGCACAAGAGCTGATTTCCATACTTTTGGAATATTTCCTGAAAACAATTTGGGTTATCAAGCCTACAATGATGGGCGCTGCACACTTAAGCAAACTGGGATCCAATTGGTTGGCCCCTGTGGATGTCTTGTTTTCTATCGCTGGCAAAGCATCCTGGAATTATTTTTCTGTAAATAGCCTAAAATAAAAGCTTTGACTATAATTTCTCTGATCATTCAGCATTTTTCCCCTATCAGCATCCAGCCCAATATCATTGTGAATTGGCTTATAAGTTATTTCAAAGAGAGAGCCCGCTGAAATAAAATGGTGATTAAATTGGGGCGGCAAGTAGCCTTGGGGTTAGAGCATTGGGCTAGTAACCGAAAGGTTGCAAGATTGAATCCCTGAGTTGACAAGGTAAAAATCTGTTTTTCTGCCCCTGAACAAGGCAGTTAACCCACGGTTCCTAGGCTGTCATTGAAAATAAGAATTTGTTCTTAACTGACTTGCCTAGTTAAATCAAATAAAATTGATCAATGGTGCCATTTTTCCCAGAAATGAGGCCAGTGTCTGAATTAATTTGCTGTGGCAGAGAGGAAGAAGTAGAACCCTTAACATATTTGACAGTTTTCCAGAATTTAGCTGGGTTGCAATAACAATCTGAAAGAGCGGTTAAAATAATAAGAATTAGCTTTCCATAAACATCAACAAAGTAATGCATATTCACAGCATTGTTCAATAATTTTGTATGGATTTCACTATCATACCCTTGTCACGCCTTGGTCTTAGTATTTTGTGTTTTCTTTAATTATTTGTTCAGGCCAGGGTGTGACATGGGTTTATTGTGTTGTCGTATTGGTTTTTTTGTAGGCATTGGGATTGTGGCTGATTAGGGGTGTGTCTAGATTAGGCTTGGCTGCCTGAGGCGGTTCTCAATCAGATTTTCGTTGTCTCTGATTGGGAACCATATTTAGGTATCCTGGGTTTCACTGTGTATTTTGTGGGTTATTGTTCCGGTCTCTGTGTAGTGTTCACCAGATAGGCTGTTATAGGTTTTCACGTTCCGTTTGTTGTTTTGTATATATTAAGTTATTTCATGTATCACTATTCTTCATTAAAGAACATGAGTAACCACCACGCTGCATTTTGGTCCGACTCTCCTTCAACAGATGAACGGCGTTACAACCCTCCTTTAAAAAATGGACTGATTTGCTCCAAGTAGAGCAAACATACAGCATTCAACAGAAAGTGTCTCTTGCACTTGAAAAGCAAAAATCTATAGTTGGGATGACTTCAAAAACAGCATTACCGACAGTCTGTGCTTAGTGGGGCTGAGGTTGGCCAGTGACAGTGTCAGTTGAAGGGTCCTAAAGGGATGATAGGAAGTTCCTCTCACCACAGCCCCTTGTCCCCTAGGCCTAGGTTGTCATATGCTATTGTTGTCAGTATCACATCTTCTGGAGACCACCATCCACTCAGCTATGAAGAAGGATAGTGTGCCCAGGAAGCCCACTAGCACCATGATGAGCAGCTGCCAGTGCAGTAGTAGGTAGTTACTGTAGAAGAAGGCCAGGGCTGCCATGATGGACTGGACAAGGTAGAAGACAGCGAAGGCGGGAGCGCTGTCCTCCTGGAACATGTATCCCACAATGCTCAACAGCTGGGTGTTGATGCAGCTGTCTCCAAGGCCAAGCAGGAAGCTGCACAGCAGAGCCAACTCAACACTGGGGGTGATGAAGGCCTGCAGGTTTGTACCCTCCTCTGGGGCCAGAGGGGCGTCACTGGCGATGTTCAGGAAGATCAAGTAGAAGGCCACAAAGTGAGTGATCAGCCCCAACAGCACCACAGGGCTCCTCCCAAACCGGTTGCACTTGTTCAACATCCCAAACATGCCCCCTCCCAGGATCTCCCCAATGCCAATGAAAATGCCTGAGAGCCCAATCAGACTTTTGGCATTGTCCCCAAATTGAGTCATGGCCCCAATACACGTCCCATATACCCCACTGTAAAAGGTCAGCTCCAGGCCTGTGTATGCTATGAAGATGCTTAACAGCAGCATCTCTTTAGTGACAGACAGCTGCAATGCCTTCCTGAAAGCATCCAGAGCCTGGGAACCGAGACCTTGAGGGACTACAACAACAGAGGCACTCTCTGAGGACTCAGCCTGCAGCAGTGACTCAGATTCATCAGAGGATATGGACTTAGGCTCTGGCTTCTGGATCAGGAAGAACAGGAAGCTGCCTATCAGGCTTATGACCGTGAGAGCGATGAATACAGTCTGGCGATCCTTGTCTAATATGTGAACATGGCCATACCAGGCAAAATAAATATACATGTTCCCAAATAAAAAGCTGAACTGTAGCAAGGACCAGAAAATACCATAGTTCCTGCCAATGGTGACATCTGTAGAGTTGATGGTGAGTAGGTTACCCTGAGCAGTCCACAATATTGCAGCCGCTATTCCAACAACTACAGAGGCTGCGTAAAAACTCCAAGTGAAGGGTTGGATGAACGTGGCAATGTATCCACTGTATGCTAGTCCACTAAAGAACATGGAAAGTTGTGGTCCTATAACAGCCACTACCGAGGGAGCAATAAGGTTGGATGCAGAGAAAACTCCATAGATGATGGACATGCTTGTGTATCCACTCCCACTGAAGCCAGTGCTGTTGAAACTCTTGATCACAGTTTGCTCTATATTTCCACATGTTGAAAAAGCAGTGAACACGAACATAAATCCAAAGCCCAGGATTACGATGTTCAACAGTGTCTTTCCTTCTGGACTCATGTTTTTTAAGGTGGTGCCGTTTTATTTTGATGATCAGCTAGCTAGTTAATAAACCTCTGAAGTGGTCCACACGCCTCATCGAGTCGGGTGCTGCACTGTCTGTCTGACGAGTCCTCGTTTGTGCAATAACAAGGTGGAGATACCAGATGGACATTGCACCGAAACTGGCAACCTGCTGATAGTCGACAACGATAAGAAAACCGGAAGTTGAGTGATGAGATGCAACACCACACTAGCTGGGTAGAAACAAATTACTGTTAAGGCTGCGCAAAAGTGCTTCAAAACAGAGGTGCAACATCTCGAGACTTCCGTGAACGCTTGCGAAATGTGTTTCCCCCAAACGAGGTTAGCCAAATCCACGCACTTTTAAAGAAGGGGCGTATTCCAGCCTACATACGTCCCCGTCATTGGTCAACAGCATGAAAGCGGTGATTGGATAGATTCAGAGCGCGCGAGAGGAGCATCTTTCAAGCGCGAGTTCTCTCACTTCAGCCGAGAATAATGAATGCCAATAGCGCTACAGGTAGGTAAAATAAAATAGCTTAAAGATTTTTAGGTATAGAATATTTTGACTAGGGATTTTTACTTTCAGTCATAATTTTCATCTTGCTAGTGAAACCGAGAATCCACTATTGAAGGTTAGCTGTAGTTATCACAAAGATTGTTATTGATCTTTTTAATGAATGTAATAAATTCATGATTAAAAAAAACAAAAAAAGTTGTTAGCTGGTATGCTCAAAAAATGTTTGTGACCTATGTAGTTGTCAGTGAATATCACTGTTGACTACATGTATATTTCAATTCATAGTTGGTTACTATACCTCAAATCAAATCAAATCAAATCCAATTTTATTTGTCACATACACATGGTTAGCAGATGTTAATGCGAGTGTAGCGAAATGCTTGTGCTTCTAGTTCCGACAATGCAGTGATAACCAACAAGTAATCTAACTAACAATTCCAAAACTACTGTCTTATACACAGTGTAAGGGGATAAAGAATATGTACATAAGGATATATGAATGAGTGATGGTACAGAGCAGCATACAGTAGATGGTATCGAGTACAGTATATACATATACATTTACATTTAAGTCATTTAGCAGACGCTCTTATCCAGAGCGACTTACAAATTGGTGCATTCACCTTATGACATCCAGTGGAACAGCCACTTTACAATAGTGCATCTAAATCTTTTAAGGGGGGTGAGAAGGATTACTTTATCCTATCCTAGGTATTCCTTAAAGAGGTGGGGTTTCAGGTGTCTCCGGAAGGTGGTGATTGACTCCGCTGTCCTGGCGTCGTGGGGGAGTTTGTTCCACCATTGGGGGGTCAGAGCAGCGAACAGTTTTGACTGGGCTGAGCCGGAACTGTACTTCCTCAGTGGTAGGGAGGCGAGCAGGCCAGAGGTGGATGAACGCAGTGCCCTTGTTTGGGTGTAGGGCCTGATCAGAGCCTGGAGGTACTGAGGTGCCGTTCCCCTCACAGCTCATATGAGATGAGTATGTAGACAAAGTAAACAAAGTGGCATAGTTAAAGTGGCTAGTGATACATGTATTACATAAGGATGCAGTCGATGATGTAGAGTACAGTATATACGTATGCATATGAGATGAATAATGTAGGGTAAGTAACATTATATAAGGTAGCATTGTTTAAAGTGGCTAGTGATATATTTACATCATTTCCCATCAATTCCCATTATTAAAGTGGCTGGAGTTGGGTCAGTGTCAATGACAGTGTGTTGGCAGCAGCCACTCAATGTTAGTGGTGGCTGTTTTACAGTCTGATGGCCTTGAGATAGAAGCTGTTTTTCAGTCTCTCTGTCCCAGCTTTGATGCACCTGTACTGACCTCGCCTTCTGGATGATAGTGGGGTGAACAGGCAGTGGTTCGGGTGGTTGATGTCCTTGATGATCTTTATGGCCTTCCTGTAACATCGGGTGGTGTAGGTGTCCTGGAGGGCAGGTAGTTTGCCCCCGGTGATGCGTTGTGCAGACCTCACTACCCTCTGGAGAGCCTTACGGTTGAGGGCGGAGCAGTTGCCGTACCAGGCGGTGATACAGCCCGCCAGGATGCTCTCGATTGTGCATCTGTAGAAGTTTGTGAGTGCTTTTGGTGACAAGCCAAATTTCTTCAGCCTCCTGAGGTTGAAGAGGCGCTGCTGCGCCTTCTTCACGACGCTGTCAGTGTGAGTGGACCAATTCAGTTTGTCTGTGATGTGTATGCCGAGGAACTTAAAACTTGCTACCCTCTCCACTACTGTTCCATCGATGTGGATAGGGGGGTGTTCCCTCTGCTGTTTCCTGAAGTCCACAATCATCTCCTTAGTTTTGTTGACGTTGAGTGTGAGGTTATTTTCCTGACACCACACTCCGAGGGCCCTCACCTCCTCCCTGTAGGCCGTCTCGTCGTTGTTGGTAATCAAGCCTACCACAGTTGTCGTCCGCAAACTTGATGATTGAGTTGGAGGCGTGCGTGGCCACGCAGTCGTGGGTGAACAGGGAGTACAGGAGAGGGCTCAGAACGCACCCTTGTGGGGCCCCCGTGTTGAGGATCAGCGGGGAGGAGATGTTGTTGCCTACCCTCACCACCTGGGGGCGGCCCGTCAGGAAGTCCAGTACCCAGTTGCACAGGGCGGGGTCGAGACCCAGGGTCTCGAGCTTGATGACGAGCTTGGAGGGTACTATGGTGTTGAATGCCGAGCTGTAGTCGATGAACAGCATTCTCACATAGGTATTCCTCTTGTCCAGGTGGGTTAGGGCAGTGTGCAGTGTGGTTGAGATTGCATCGTCTGTGGACCTATTTGGGCGGTAAGCAAATTGGAGTGGGTCTAGGGTGTCAGGTAGGGTGGAGGTGATATGGTCCTTGACTAGTCTCTCAAAGCACTTCATGATGACGGAAGGGAGTGCTACGGGGCGGTAGTCGTTTAGCTCAGTTACCTTAGCTTTCTTGGGAACAGGAACAATGGTGGCCCTCTTGAAGCATGTGGGAACAGCAGACTGGTATAGGGATTGATTGAATATGTCCGTAAACACACCGGCCAGCTGGTCTGCGCATGCTCTGAGGGCGCGGCTGGGGATGCCGTCTGGGCCTGCAGCCTTGCGAGGGTTAACACGTTTAAATGTCTTACTCACCTCGGCTGCAGTGAAGTAGAGACCGCATGTTTTCGTTGCAGGCCGTGTCAGTGGCACTGTATTGTCCTCAAAGCGGGCAAAAAAGTTATTTAGTCTGCCTGGGAGCAAGACATCCTGGTCCGTGACTGGGCTGGTTTTCTTCTTGTAGTCCGTGATTGACTGTAGACCCTGCCACATGCCTCTTGTGTCTGAGCCGTTGAATTGAGATTCCACTTTGTCTCTGTACTGACGCTTAGCTTGTTTAATAGCCTTGCGGAGGGAATAGCTGCACTGTTTGTATTCGGTCATGTTGCCAGACACCTTGCCATGATTAAAAGCAGTGGTTCGCGCTTTCAGTTTCACGCGAATGCTGCCATCAATCCACGGTTTCTGGTTAGGGAATGTTTTTATCGTTGCTATGGGAACGACATCTTCGACGCATGTTCTAATGAACTCGCACACCGAATCAGCGTATTCGTCAATATTTTTATCTGACGCAATACGAAACATGTCCCAGTCCACGTGATGGAAGCAGTCTTGGAGTGTGGAGTCAGCTTGGTTTGACCAGCGTTGGACAGACTTCAGCGTGGGAGCCTCTTTTGTTTGAGTTTCTGCCTGTAGGCAGGGATCAACAAAATGGAGTCGTGGTCAGCTTTTCCGAAAGGGGGCGGGGCAGGGCCTTATATGCGTCGCGGAAGTTAGAGTAACAATGATCCAAGGTTTTACCACCCCTGGTTGCGCAATCGATATGCTGATAAAATTTAGGGAGTCTTGTTTTCAGATTAGCTTTAGCTTTCAAGGAATACCTAGGATAGGGTAAGATAGGGTAAGTAATCCTTCTCACCCCCCCCCCCCTAAAAAGATTTAGATGCACTATTGTAAAGTGGCTGTTCCACTGGATGTCATAAGGTGTATGCACCAATTTGTAAGTCGCTCTGGATAAGAGCGTCTGCTAAATGACTTAAATGTAATGTAATGTAAATGTAAATGTTAAAATCCCCAGCTACAATGAATGCAGCCTCCGGATAAATGGTTTCCAGTTTGCAAAGAGTTAAATAAAGTTCGTTCAGAGCCATCGATGTGTCTGCTTGGGGGGGGATATATACGGCTGTGATTATAATCGAAGAGAATTCTTTTGGAAGATAATGCGGTCTACATTTGATTGTGAGGAATTCTAAATCAGGTGAACAGAAGGATTTGAGTTCCTGTATGTTTCCTTCATCACACCATGTCTTGTTAGTCATGAGGCATACGCCCCCGCCACTCTTCTTACCAGAAGATGTTTGTTTCTGTTGGCGCGATGCGTGGAGAAACCCGTTGGCTGCACCGCATTGGATAGCGTCTTCCCAGTAAGCCATGTTTCCGTGAAGCAGAGAACGTTGCAGTCTCTGATGTCCCTCTGGAATGCTACCCTTGCTCGGATTTCGTCAACCTTGTTGTCAAGAGACTGGACATTGGCAAGAAGAATGCTGGGGAGTGGTGCGCGATGTGCCCTTGTTCGGAGTCTGACCAGAAGACCGCTACGTTTCCCTCTTTTTCGGAGTCGTTTTCTTGGGTCGCTGCATGCGATCCATTCCGTTGTCCTGTTTGTAAGGCAGAACACAGGATCCGTGTCGCGGAAAACATATTCTTGGTCGTACTGATGGTGAGTTGACGCTGATCTTATATTCAGTAGTTCTTCTCGACTGTATGTAATGAAACCTAAGATGACCTGGGGTACTAATGTAAGAAATAACACGTAAAAAAACAAAAAACTGCATAGTTTCCTAGGAACGCGAGGCGAGGCGGCCATCTCTGTCGGCGCCGGAAGTACCTCCCGGGTACAAGTACCATGTATTTTCCTACGAGGCTCACACAAATGGACCACTGTTCTTTTGAGGCATCCTTTCGAATGGCCATTGAAGGAGTTTAAAAGTTTAAAGAGTGGCTACAGACGACAAGAGTCGGGAGTCACTTGCACTTGGAGCAACACTGTCATGTCACACACGGTCTCACACACTCGCACATATGGAACGCCATTTGTGTCTTTGCATGTAAAAAAAGATACACGTCAAATAACACTATTTCTAGCAACTGGCCCAACGCTCTAACCACTAGGCCGCCCCCAAATAATAAGACATTATTTGTTCGACCGAATGGGAAAACGTCTGTGTGAGCATTTGAAATTAGATCAAGATCAAACGAGCAGGATCAAAAATGTTTGCAAATATATTTGATACACCAGAAGTTGCTAATAACATCTGTATCTGAGCTGACCTGAGCCCTAGGACCATGCCCCAGGACTACCTGACATGATGACTCCTTGCTGTCCCCAGTCCACCTGGCCATGCTGCTGCTCCAGTTTCAACTGTTCTGCCTTACTATTATTTGACCATGCTGGTCATTTATGAACATTTGAACATCTTGGCCATGTTCTGTTATAATCTCCACCCGGCACAGCCAGAAGAGGACTGGCCACCCCACATAGCCTGGTTCCTCTCTAGGTTTCTTCCTAGGTTTTGGCCTTTCGAGGGAGTTTTTCCTAGCCACTGTGCTTCTACACCTGCATTGCTTGCTGTTTGGGGTTTTAGGCTGGGTTTCTGTACAGCACTTTGAGATATCAGCTGATGTACGGAGGGCTATATAAATAAATTTGATTTGATTTGATATCTAGCTCGCTGTAGCATGGCTGCCAAGCTAGCACCAATGGCACCAGCCTGAAAACAACGACCAGCAGAAATTTTGCAGCAGTCATTTTCAATATTCTTAGCAATGATTTAAGTATCCATGTGAGTAAGTATTAGCTAGGTAGCCACTTGTTGTTCTCCTATTGAAATAACTAGTTAGACAGCTACTTAGCCCTGTTGCCCAAAACTAACGTTATAATCAGCCAGCTAGCCTCATCTGGCTGGTAACGTTATAAGCCATAACGTTATGTGTTGTGAAGCTAGCCACAATAAGGATTAGCCACAATAGTGGAATTTGCGTTTTGCCTTCAAAATAAAAGTCCCTAGTTGAAAGTGATGCAGAAGGTTACAATTGGCGTAATCATGACATATTTAGACAAGATAATGTTAAACAATGTTGGAATGTGGAGCAATGAAATGTGGTATCAGTCTTCTCGGTAACACCCACAGAACACAACTGTGAAGAGTTTGCGCAAATATTAGTGTCGTAGCTCTAATTGCGGGACTTTGACTGGGAAATCACCTCCCCAGTCAACCTATTGACATTCATATGACACTGTACAGCCTTATCTAAGGATTGGGGATACATTTTAAAAAAAAACATTTTTATTTCACCTTTATTTAACCAGGTAGGCTAGTTGAGAACAAGTTCTCATTTACAACTGCGACCTGGCCAAGATAAAGCATAGCAGTGTGAACAGACAACAACACAGAGTTACACATGGAGCAAACAATAAACAAGTCAATAACACAGTAAAAAAAAAAAATGTCTATATACATTGTGTGCAAAAGGCATGAGGAGGTAGGCGAATAATGACAATTTAGCAGATTAACACTGGAGTGATAAATGATCAGATGGTCATGTGCAGGTAGAGATACTGGTGTGCAAAAGAGCAGAAAAGTAAATAAATAAGAACAGTATGGGGATGAGGTAGGTAAATTGGGTGGGCTATTTACCAATGGACTATGTACAGCTGCAGCGATCGGGTAGCTGCTCAGATAGCAGATGTTTAAAGTTGGTGAGGGAGATAAAGGTCTCCAACTTCAGCGATTTTTGCAATTCGTTCCAATCACAGGCAGCAGAGAACTGGAAGGAAAGGCAGCCAAATGAGGTGTTGTCTTTAGGGATGATCAGTGTGATACACCTGCTGGAGCGCGTGCTACGGGTGGGTGTTGCCATCGTCACCAGTAAACGAAGATAAGGCGGAGCTTTACCTAGCATGGACTTGTAGATGACCTGGAGCCAGTGGGTCTGGTGACGAATATGTAGCGAGGGCCAGCCGACTAGAGCATACAGGTCGCAGTGGTGGGTGGTATAAGGTGCTTTAGTAACAAAACTGATGGCACAGTGATAAACTGCATCCAGTTTGCTGAGTAGAATATTGGAAGCTATTTTGTAGATGACATCGCCGAAGTCGAGGAATCGGTAGGATAGTCAGTTTTACTAGGGTAAGTTTGGCGGCGTGAGTGAAAGAGGCTTTGTTGCGAAATAGAAAGCCGACTCTAGATTTGATTTTAGATTGGAGATGTTTGATATGAGTCTGGAAGGAGAGTTTACAGTCTAGCCAGACTCCTAGGTACTTATAGATGTCCACATATTCTGGGTCGGAACCATCCAAGGTGGTAATGCTAGTCGGGCGTGCGGGTGCAGGCAGCGAACGGTTGAAAAGCATGCATTTGGTTTTACTAGCATTTAAGAGCAGTTGGAGGCCACGGAAGGAGTGTTGTACGGCATTGAAGCATCAGTCTACCCAGTACCCAAGTGATGTTTTCCCCAAAGTCCACAGAGTTATCAGGCTCCAAAACATCCACGTTGTATTGTTTTTCCTCTGGAATAGTGTTCGATACACATAGTAGGTTGACTGGTGCAATAAATGTGCCTCAATTCACAGTGGTGAATTGAGCTACGATGCTAATGTTCTCTGGGTGTCACTGAGTAGACTGGCTAGCTTCACATAGGTGGGTCTGACCACCATTAATCAAATAAGAACTGTCTTATAAATTAGGGGTATTTTAGATGATGACACCAAGCTAGATAGTTAGCTAGCTAACTATAGCTACTGAAACAGATTATGTCGTTTTGCTATGTTTTTGGGGAAGAACATTGTTTGCATCCATCAGCTAGCTAGCTTTTTATGACCAACACTGTTCAGAGTTTGGGGAAGTGTGTCTGCACTCGTGTGGCAGCAGCAGGTGCGCGAGACAAAACTTTACCAGCATCATAGCATAGGTATTGGTGAATCGTTGTGACATATGAAATACGAGTGATTGTGTAATAACTACGTACAAAATGTATGAACGTGTTCAATGATTACGTGACGTGCAGTCATATTCAGGTCCTGATTGGTGAACAAGCTTATTTGACTCGTCAAATAGTGTTATTTGACATGTATCATTTTTGACAGGCAAAGACCCAAACGGGGTTCCATATGCACACACTCACAGATTTCTTGTTTGTTTAGTATTTAGCTCTTTTGTAGAAATTAGAAAAATAAACTCCATATATTTTTTTCATGCTCATTATAGGTGTCAACACAATCTGATCATCAGATTCCAAACAAAGATTACCTGTACTCTGCTGAAGTGTGCTGACAAGAAGGAAGATTGAGCAGGTGGGTCAGCGTTTCACATGTCTAATAAGACTGTCTGTTAATCCAGTTGTCCCTTATTTGTTCTCTGATTCAACTTGACACAATTCTGTGTGTGTTTGGTCCCAGGAGCAAAGATCCTAATTTTCCAGAATATTTGGCCATTGTGTACAATGTACAGAACCACAATGTTTGTGGCAGACGCCCTCAGGCATAGGGATTTGGGGGCCAAAGCCATAGAGACACTGACCCAGCTCTTTGAAATCGGGCACTCCCCCTCATCTCCCTAACGTCCTGAAGAACGCGTCTGCTAAATGACTTAAATGTAATGTAAATGTAAGAACGACCTGCAGATTTAGTACAGAGAGGACTACATCTTCACCTCTGTCAAGACCTCCAGTTCTGTTACCGGTAAGTTAATATTTTTTTAAGATAGGTGCCTAGGAAACTGGGTGATATTTTTTTCAATTCAGGACAGTCTTGTGTTATGATTATGATAATTTCCTTTTGTATCATGGTAGGTGTAGGAAATTGTGGACACATCATTGTACTACATTTCTCTTTGGCACAGATTGTACCACAAAGTGTTCAGGCAGGAGCATGGGGAACAGAATGGGCCTGAGATGCTCTCAGCCCTAGAGAGGCAGGTTGAGGAGTATAATCTTAGGTGTGGCGAGATCTGTGCCAAGGTTGAGAAATCTTATTGATGAACCCCTCTGGTGCTTCATTGATTCCTCTGGGAACATGGACAGAGAACTGCATAGTTTTTCTTCTCCTACCCCCACCGGTGCTGGTGGTCTCCCCCTTGGGGTTAATGCTGACTCAGTCTGAGGATGAGACCACAATCCTTTAGGGCCGTCAACTGTTGAAGGACATACTGCAGACGCCTTTGCAGGGAGCGGTTAGGCTGGTCCTCGCCTCATCATTTCAGATGACTGCAAGGCAGAGAGGGGCGCTTTAGGGAGGGCATTTCCAGGGGCCGAACTGCTCCTCTACACCTTCCACCTACTCTATGCAGTGTGGAGCTGGCTGTGGGGTAAGGAGAGTGGAGTAGAGAGACAGGCATACCCTCTTCACTGTTGGCAAAGACATCATGTGTGCCAGGGAAGAGATGGTTGAGCCCCTCTATCAGCAGGCAAAACAAAACTCAGTTGTAGCCAGGTTAGTGTAGTATAACAGTATAATGAGGTGCAATCTATTAACTTATGCTTTATTCTCAGTAACTTTATTATGATAAAACCAAGACATGGGGAGGAGCTGCCACGCGGAGCTACCAACCCGATGGAACAACTTTGTGGAGGCAGCAATGCGGGTCCTTATGGATAAAAACCCTCTAGAGGACGAAAGTGTTCAATCTCCCTGCCTTATTTGACCGGCCCGGAGGCCTATTATGAGGCACGGATGACTGATGTTGCCCTTGATGGCAGGGAAACATTCCAGCTCTCTTGTTTTCTGGCCCAGGAAAGCAACATCAGCCCATCTGACATTGAGCAGGTAAAATAGTGATGAATACCGGTTTGTAATATTACAAATATCCATCATGTGGCTTTTATTATTTGTTGTATCTTATATAAGTTGTCTATCTTCTCTCTCCTAATGTCTATCAGGTGGTGGAGAAGCAGTACAGGGTGAAGGACACCACACCAGGCCAGACCTATACTGTCGACATAGAGATGGACCTCTGCACTTTTCCAGTAGGGCACACAGGAGCTCCATGCAAGCACCAGGCTGCTGTGGTTCAGATATACAAATGCCTGTCCATCAACTTCCTCCCGGCAACACCGGAGATGAGGGCTGAGAAGCTAAAGATAACATGAGTTAAAATAGTGGCTAATTAATTATTGTTTATGGTTAGAAAATAATTTCAATGTGAATATTTTATGTACCAAAGCAGAGTGCTGAAGTTGATTAAATATCTCTTACAACAACAATACCTCTGGATGTTCTGCAGCAAACGAGACAGCCAAGTCAGCCATTAGATGGTGAGTTAGCACACCAAACAAATTATGAATGATGCAACAATATAGAATGTCCGTTTATTTTTGTGTATTTTTACAGCTATCCATTTTAGCATTTCAATGAAAACATGCAAATGGTTTGAAAGAATTCATAAGTATCTGGACAAATTGGTGACGTCACACCCCAGCTCATGACTGAATGAGTAACAAGTTTGATGCAGTCCTTTTTTTACTTTAGAATTACCAAAGCTGGTACTTATTTGCTTTATGAAACAGTATTATAAAGTATAGTATTTGTTTTATTATTGGATATACAGTACCTGTCAAAAGTTTGGACAAACCTACTCATTCAAGGGTTTTTATTTATTTTTACTATTTTCTACATTGTAGAATAATGGTGAAGACATCTTTTTTGGTTACTACATGATTCCATATGTGTTATTTCATAGCTTTGATGTCTTTACTATTATTCTACAATGTAGAAAATAGTAAAAATAAATAAAAACCCTTGAATGAGTAGGTTTGTCCAAACTTTTGACAGGTACTGTATATCCAATAATAAAACAAATGGGGTGTGACGTCACCAATTTGTTGATTAAGTTATTTGGTCATAACAAGGGACGTTGTGCATGGCGGCAAAATAACACAGCGTTCCAAGAAAAACACTTGCTACCCACAGTAAAATTTGGTGGGGGTTCCATCATGCTGTGGGGCTGTGTGGCCAGTGCCGGACATGAAAATCTTGTTAAAGTTGAGGGTCGCATGGATTCCACTCAATATCAGCAGATTCTTGGGAATAATGTTGAAGAATCAGTCACAAAGTTGAAGTTACGCCAGGGCTGGATATTTCAACAGAACAACGACCCAAAACACTGCTCAAAATCTACCGGGGCATTTATGCAGAGGAACAAGTACAATGTTATGGAATGGCCATCCCAGTCCCCAGACCTGAAAATCATTGAGAATCTGTGGGATGATTTGAAGCGGGCTGTCCATGCTCGGCAACCATCAAACCTAACTGAACTGGAGATGTTTTGTAAAGAGGAATGGTCCAAAATACCTTCATCCAGAATCCAGACACTCATTAGAGGCTATGGGAGGCTGTTATTTTAGCAAAAGGAGGCTCTACTAAATATTGATGTGCCCAAATTTATGCACCTGTCTAATTTTGTTTTGATGCATATTGCAGTTTCTGTTAATACAATAAACCTAATTTCACTACTGAAATATTACTTTGTCCATCAGTTATTTGATAGATCAAAATGAAATTGCTGATCCAAACACCCAATTATTTATACATGGAAATCATGGAAATTGTCAGGGGTGCCCAAACTTTTTCATACAACTGTAACAGTACAAAACAATACACTCAAATCCCCCAAATAAAAAATAAATGAATATAGAAATATTACATTTGAATGATACTGTTTGTCTTGAAGACTTTGTTTTGCTCCCCTCTCATCTCTATCATGTTTTTATCTAACAGACATTCTGCCTGATTCGCCTGACCTGGTGGAAGACATGCCAAAGGAGTTCAGTTCCTTGACCAAGGATGACTACTACCGTGACACCCTGGTAGCAATGGCCAAGCAATACAGAGCAATGAAAGCAAATCCATCAAGGCTGCTGTCTGCAGTGCTTTGCTTCGGCAAAGCCCATGTCAGCCCAGCAGCCAAGAAAGCAACTGCACTACAACAAGCAGCTAGATGTCCCAACCCCAAGATCCCCTGTCAGCCTACTGCAGTTGGCCTTAGAGCGAGCAAGGTTGGATCGAAGAGTTGTCTGACTGCTGGACGTCCAAAACCCGGAACAGCGGTCCTGAGCACATTTACTGCTTAGACAAAAAGAGGAAAAGGCCTGCCAGGTTTGGGCATCACAAGTTGTCTGAGTCTGTGGCAATGAATTGTTCACGTGAGGAGTTAGTTTGTTTTTATGTGGTTGCTTTAAGTTGTCTATTTATGATGTTTGATATTCTGTTGTCATAAAATCCGTAAAGAGAGCATACATGCATTGTCTTACTAGCCGCTGAAGATAGGCATACTAGTTCATTAAATAGCATGCTGTCACCTAGCCCATTTCCTAGATCACAGTAGAACTCTGGTCTAGCTGTTTAACATTTAGCCACCTTGCGAGTTATTTCAAATCAAATTTTATTTGTCACATGCAGCGGAGACCTTACAGTGAAATGCTTACTTTACAAGCCCTTAAAACCTCTTGTGACAAGCCCTTAAAACCTCTTTTGGAAAAATAACGTTCCCAAAGTAAACTGGATATTTTGTCAGGACAAGATGCTAGAATATGCATATAATTGACAGCTTAGGATAAAAAACACTCTAAAGTTTCCAAAACTGTAAAAATATTATCTGTGAATATAACAGAACTGATACTGCAGGCGAAAGCCTGAGAAAAATCCAATCTGGAAGTGACTCATGTTTTGAAAGTTCTGCGTTCCAATGGGTCCCTATTGAGCAGTGAATGGGCTATCAACCAGATTACTTTTTCTACGTATTCCCCAAGGTGTCTACAGCATTGTGACGTAGTTTTACGCCTTTATGTTGAAGAATACCCGTAAACGGCTACATTGTGTAAGTGGTCACCTGATGGCTCTCGGAGTGATTCTCACGGAAAATACAGAGGTAGCCATTTTTCCTTTCGCTCCTACTGAAAATTCAATTGTTCCTGTGGATATATTATCAAATAGATATTTGAAAAACACATTGAGGATTGATTATAAACAACATTTGCCATGTTTCTGTTGATATTATGGAGCTAATTTGGAATATTTTTCAGCATTGTCGTGACTGCAATTTCCTGTCGATTTCTCAGCCAAACGTGAAGAACAAACGGAGCTATTTCGCCTACAATAATAATATTTTTGGAAAAAAGGAACATTTGCTATCTAACTGGGAGTCTCATGAGTGAAAACATCCGAAGCTCATCAAAGGTAAAATATTTAATTTGATTGCTTTTATGATTTTCGTGACCAAGTTACCTGCTGCTAAACTTGTGTAAACTTACACAAATGCTTGTCTTGCTTTGGCTGTAAAGCATATTTTGAAAATCTGAGATGACAGGGTGATTAACAAAAGACTAAGCTGTGTTTCAATATATTTCACTTGTGAAATATGTTGCGTTATGCTAATTAGGGTCAGTTGATTATTACGCTCCTGGACCCGGGATAAGGTGTTACAACAGGGGTGGGGTGTTACAACCAACAATGCAGTTAAGAAAAATACCACAAATAAATAAATAAAATTAACAAATAATTAAAGAGCAGCAGTAAAATAACAATAGCGAGGCAATATACAGGGGGTACCGGTACAGGGTCAATGTGCGAACGCACCGACCCATACCTGTTTGGTGATGCTTTTCCCACGTCTGAGAGTATATCCATGGTTTGTGGGCGGTTCTGATTAGGAATGCATCGCTTGCGTTGCCCAAGAAAGAATGAAATCCAGTTAGATTCTACCACCATCCTCCAAATCAACACCCAACATTGATGTCAATGTTTGCGCATGCACATGCTTCATTCTTCTTCCTGACGTGGTAAAATCATCGCCAAACAAGCAAACCAAACCGATGGTTCATGCAAGTTTAATGCGGTACCATTTCCATAAACAAACAAAAATACTCTTACAATATGAACAATACAGTTCATAAATAATACTTTTACACAACTCTGCATTAGAGTGCTTCATACATTAAGTCATCTATAGGTA
Source organism: Oncorhynchus keta (assembly GCF_023373465.1). Classification (NCBI taxonomy): domain Eukaryota; kingdom Metazoa; phylum Chordata; class Actinopteri; order Salmoniformes; family Salmonidae; genus Oncorhynchus; species Oncorhynchus keta. The sequence goes on from NC_068437.1 coordinate 36,297,209, forward strand.
TTTGCTGGGTAAAGCACCGCCTTATCTCAGCTCACTGGTCACCATAACACCCACCCGTAGCATGCGCACCAGCAGGTATATTGCACTGGTCATCCCCAAAGCCAACACTTACCGTGGCCACCTTTCCTTCCAGTTTTCTGCTGCCAATGACTGCAAAGAATTGGAAAAATTTCTGAAGCTGGAGTCTTTTATCTCCTTCTCTAACTTTAAGCATTAGCTGTCAGAGCAGCTTACCGATCACTACCTGTACACAGCCAATCTGTAAATAGTATGCTAAATTGTAATTATTTTTGCCTCTATGGCCTATTTAGTTCCTACCTCCCTACATTTGCACACACTGTACATAGATATTTCTATTTTTGTTTTCTTTTGTATTTGTGACTACGTGTGTTTGTGTAACTCTGTATAGTTGTATGTGTCAAACTGCTATGCTTTATCTTGGCCAGGTCGCAGTTGCAAATGAGAACTTGTTCTCAACTAGCCTACCTGGTTAAATAAAGGTGAAATACATTTTTAAAAAGAAAGAAAGAATGGGCCCACACGCGTTTATCGAAGGAAGAATGATTACTGGGTAACTTTGTTGATATGAACTATACTGGAACTTTGAGTACTGCCAGGAGTGCATTTAATGTACTGCCACGAGTTAATGTACAGTGCGAACTACAATTTATGAACACTTGCCAACAAAAAAAAGTGAAAAAGAGATTTGTTATACTGTTAACCACAGCTACCTCAGCTGAGCGTAGTTTTCCGTCGGAGTAACCCTCAAGGTTCACGGTTTTATTTTCACATTACTACTTCTGTTATCTAGTTGTTTTTTTAAATGCAGGAGTTCGTTTTCAACTCACTCAATATCATTAGTCTGAATGCTAAGGGTTTGAGATCTTACCGAAAGGAAAGCCTTATTTTTATTTTGTTAACTCAGATTTTGTCCTTCAGGAAACTTGTTCTTGTGATTTGAAATTTTGGAAATCACAATGGGGAGACATGGCCTATTTCAGTCATGTATCAAACCATTCTGCTGGTGCTTTGACACTTCACAAGTTTAAAGGTGACATTCTAGAATCAACATCTTCACAGGATGGGAGATGGGTCATTGTAACTGTTAAACAATCCCAATGCTATTTTGATCATTTGTAATGTATATGGACATAACTCACATGCTCCAAATAAGACCAAAATTACAGGATTTACGCTACAAATACTCAGAGGCTTTTCTAATTATTTCAGGGGATTTGAATGAAACACCTGATGAATCTGTTGGTCGTTTTCCTCCGAGAACGAGTTAAAGCCTTCAAAATAGCAATATCATCACTACGTTATGCAAGGATCTCTCTGTTAATGATGCCTGGCATTATTTCAATCCAGATGCAAAGGGTCACATTTTGTTACAATTTATAGATGTAGATCATCAGTTGGCTCCCTTTTCTGATCATCACTTGATTTCCCTGAATTTACAAGCTACTAAAAAAATCAAAAAGGTTCTCGAGGATATTGGAAATTAAACAACACGCTTCTTGAAGATCATATTCTCATTGGAAACATCATTGTTAACCAAATATATTTTTGCAAGAAAAGACTTGGGTCATGGAAGTAGATGGAAATTTTTCAAATATAAATTCAAGAGTTTTAGCAATTAAACGTGCCAAAGAGCTGATGCACTTAAATAACCTTAGAGAAAAAGAGTTGAGCAAGCTTGACAATTTTCTAAAGAAAGATAATCAATCTCAAGAAGAGTCTGTATTTAAATCTTTACAACTAGAATTAGAACAGCTTTACATGGCTCTGGCAAAGGGTGCCTTTGTCAGATCAAGAGCAAAATGGATTGAGGGGGAAAGAAACACTAGTTACTTTTTTGCACTTGAAAAGAGAAACTACAAAAGAAAATCTATAACTGCACTCAAAATGAATTTGTTATTCAAATATCCCATTACAATATCAACATTTGTCAATTCCTTTTATGAAAACCTTGACAACTCACAATGTCAGGAAGATGGTTGTGAAATCTACAGAATTATGTCCCTGTAATTGAGGATGATTTCCACTCAGTTTGCGATTCACCTGTGTCAATTGAATAAATTAGAGGCTCTGAAGTCAATGAAAAAAGGGAAATCACCTGGCCCTGATGGCCTGTCAGTTGAATTCTATAGACAGTTTTGGGAGTTACTAGAAGGCAGTATTTTTTATGTTTGAAGAATGCATTGAAAATGGTTTTCACTATGAAACAGGGCCTTATTTTATTGATTCTGAAGCCCGACAAAGACCCATCTCTCATTGACAATTGGAGACCAATTACTTTATTAAATATTGATTACAAATTGATTGCTCTGGTTTATGACAAAATATTAAAGAAAGGAATAGATACCATTATAAATGAGACTCAAACAGGATTTATGAAGGGTCACACAAACTCTAACATTTGTTTAGTCTTGAACCTTCTAGATTGTTCAGATGCAATTGACTTGGATGCGGTTGTCTTATTTTTGGATTTCTGTAAAGCCTTTGACACAATTGAACATGAATTTCTATTAGGTCACTTAAACTGTTTGGCTTCAGGGAAAATTTTATCAAAGTAATTTGCATGTTTTACAAAGATGAAAATAGTTGTTTTATTAAACCTTAATACATCCAAAAGATTCAATATCAACAGAAGTGTACAACAGGGATGCCATTTTTATTCAATTTGGTTGTAGCACTTCTATCTCTAGATATTCTGAATAATGCAAATCTGGATGGCTTAACCATTTTTAACAAAGAAATCAAAATTTCCCAACTGGCTGATGATACTACTTTTTAAAAAAAGAGACAGACCAGGTTGTCCATGCCCTTAATGCTATCACTGCATTCTCTATTGCATCAGGATTAAACTGAATGTTTCCAAATGTGAAATCTTGTGTTTTTATGATTCTGATGATAAAGAAATAGAAAATATTCCTGAAAAGGACTGTTACATATTTAGGAATACATCTGTCAAAGAAACACTTACTCAGACATGAATCTATCCTAAAATTAAGAAAACAAAAAATATATTTCATAATTGCCTACAAAGGTATATTTCTATACTTGTGAGAGTACTTCTGTCCAAGGCAGAGGGACTGTCTCGCTTTGTGCACCCCTCATTATCTTTATTTGTAAATCCCTCTACTTGTAAAGAGATCAACAAGACCTTTCTTGACTTCGTCTGGAAAAACAAGTGTCACAAACGAAAGTCAGTCCTCTAATAATTGTAAGTCGCTCTGGATAAGAGCGTCTGCTAAATGACTTAAATGTAAATGTAAATGTAATACAAGAGCTGAAGGTGATCTGGAAGTGTTGGATTTTGTTGACATAACACTTTCAAGATCAACTGGTTGAAAAGATGTTTGATCAATACTGATTCAATATGGTATTTCATTCCAAGGTATTCAATTTTTACTGAAGTGTAATTATATTCCTGAAAGATTAATGGCCTGGAAAATGTTTCCTGCACAATTTTTCCCCAAATAAAGCTCTTTTGTGGAACAGTTCAGACAAAACTGGAAGGAATACGTCATTGTTCTACCCCAGCTGGCATGAGAGGAATATTGACTTTGTTCTTGATGTTTTTGACAACGGGTAATATTCTTACATATGAACAATTTATAACATCGAAAGGTATTGGGAACTCATTCAGTTTATTTCTGTGATCAAAGCCATTCCCAGTGGTCTACCTACACTAGTGAAAACTCATCTTAGCTTTAGTAATGATCACAAAGCTTATCCAAAACTCAGTTTGGAAGTTGTGGGCTTACTTGAGAAATCTTGTAATAAATATATAAGACAAATTCTCCATTCACAGAACCAACTTACACCTAGAGGAAAAATTTTCTGGAACATGTCTGTGGAACATGTTTAGTTTTATGACTGGAAAAAAGCTTGGTTCAGGCCTTACAAATATTGTTTACCAAACAAATTTAAGGAAGTGCACTTTAAAATTCTACATAAGATATAACTATTTAATTCTATAATGTCCAAATTTGTGGCTATTGACGATGTCTGCATTTTCAGTGAAAAAGGTGAGAATCTGACTCGCTTGTTCTTTGAGTGAAAATGTGTGAATCAATTAACCCAACTTCTTAGGACCAAAAATGAGTCCCTTTAGACTCTAAACAAAATTGACAGACAACCACATATCCAAAACTCTATACCTAAAAAAATATATAAACTCTGCAAAAAAAGGAACATCCCTTTTTCAGGACCCTGTCTTTCAAAGATAAGTAAAAATCCAAATAACATCACAGATCTTCATTGTAAAGGTTTTAAACACTGTTGCCCATGCTTGTTCAATGAACCATAAACAATTAATGAACATGCATCTGTGGAACGGTCAATAAGACACAAACAGCTTACAGATAGTAGGCCACAGTTAGGACACTAAAGAGGCCTTTCTACTGACTCTGAAAAACAACAAAAGAAAGATGCCCAGGGTCCCTGCTCATCTGCGTGAACGAGCCTTAGGCATGCTGCAAGGAGGCATGAGGACTGTAGATGGGGCCAGGGCAATGAATTGCAATGTCCGTACTGTGAGGTGCCTCAGACAGCACTACAGGACGGACAGCTGATCGTCCTCACAGTGGCAGACCACGTGTAACAACACCTGCACAGGATCGCTACATCCGAACATCACACCTGCAGGACAGGTAAAGGATGGCAACAACTGCCCAAGTTAAACCAGGAATGCACAATCCCTCCATCAGTGCTCAGACGGTCCGCAATAAGCTGAGAGGCTGGACTGAGGGCTTGTAGGCCTGTTGTAAGGTAGGTCCTAACCAGACATCACCGGCAACAACGTCGCCTATGGGCACAAACCTACCATCACTGGACCAGACGGGACAGGCAAAAAGTGCTCTTCACTAACGAGTCACGGTTTTGTCTCACCAGGGGTGATGGTCGGATTTGCGTTTATCGTTGAAGGAATGAGCAATACACAGAGGCCTGTACTCTGGAGTGGGATCGATTTGGAGGTGGAGGGTCCGTCATATTCTGGGGCGAGGCTGTCACAGCATCATCGGACTGAGCTTGTTGTCATTTCAGGCAATCTCAACGCTGTGCGTTACAGGGAAGACATCCGCCTAATGTGGTACCCTTCCTGCAGGCTCAACCTGGCATGACCCTCCAGCATGACAATGCCACCAGCCATACTGCTCCTTCTGTGCGTGATTTCCTGCAAGACAGGAATGTCAGTGTTCTGCCATGGCCAGCGAAGAGCCCGGATCTCAATCCCATTGAGCACGTCTGGGACCTGTTGGATCCGAGGGTGAGGGCTAGGGCCATTCCCCCCAGAAATTTCCGGGAACTTGCAGGTGCCTTGGTGGAAGAGTGGGGTAACATCTCACAGCAAGAACTGGCAAATCCGGTGCAGTCCATGAGGAGATGCACTGCAGTACTTAATGTAGCTGGTGGCCACATCAGATACTGTTACTTTTGACCACCCCTTTGTTCAGGGACACCTTATTCCATTTCTGTTGGTCACATGTCTGTGGAACTTGTTTAGTTTATGTCTCATTTGTTGAATCTTGTAATGTTCATACAAATATTTACATGTTAAGTTTGCTGAAAATAAACACAGTTGACAGTGAGAGGATGTTTATTTTTTTGCTGAGTTTCTTTGCAATTAAGCAGATTTCAAGCGGCTTAAGGTCAAACCGCACAGACATCCGGCAGAGTAAGTTTGAATATAATTTTATTCAACATTCTAGCTTGTAAGTAACATTTACACTATTTTGCAGTCATTCATTTCAGACTGTATATACCAATTCATTGTGTATTATAGCCTGATTAATTTGACTAATGGATAAGAAGATAAGTGTGAGCCATGGTACCAGTAAGCATATACAAGCTCCTAAAGCCAAATTCCTTTTGTTATTTTACCAGGTAAGTTGACTGAGAACACATTCTCATTTAAAGCAACAACATAGGGAATAGTTACAGGGAAGAGGAGGGGGGATGAATGAGCCAATTGTAAGCTGGGGATGATTAGATTGGGATATCTCAAGCATAGCCACCAGTTCAGACTTGGAAATTCCCATCTCACGCCCTGGTCACTGCTGTCCACTACGTAGATAACAGCATCGGTTTTGGAGTAGTAGCAGTGCCACTAACGCCTGAAACAGAGAGATGCAAGAAGAAACCGTGTAACCAATACAATTGTTGGTTAACTCTTGACAAACTGACCGCTGACAGTTGCAATCTTCAGTTGTGTGAGACGTATGCTACAATAAATAAATTGAAGTCAGGAATATATTACAACCTAATACTGGTCTGCCCTCCAAGATCCCACACCTGGAATGTCAGAACCTTGTATGTTACTGTTTCCATGTTGAAGCCAATGGCTGGGGGGGGCAGACCAGTAGCTTGAGCCATTTCAGCGACAAATATATATATTGCAAGACATACCATTGTATTGGCATGCAAAGTTACGAGCATCAGTTTGAGTATGTTACTCAGCACTGAGAATAAGTTGAATATTTTCACTCACTGGTTATAGTGGTGACGACCTCCCCAACCAGAAGTCTGTAAAGAATTGTCGTTTTTTTCCCAGCTCCATCCAACCACAGGATCAGTATCCTAATTTTCCTGGTGCAAAACAAGCCAGAAAAGAGATTGGAGAAGAACCCATCTTGACTTAACAAGGCAGGAGAGATAGATAAAAGTATAGTAGTCATACTTTACTCATTACATTGATCAAACTATACAGACATAACTTCAAAGGACAAAATACAAATGTCAGGTCTGGTCAATGCATATTACTAAAGGCCTAGCTATAATAGCATCGTCTGGTATGCATTCACTTTCACGGGTCAGCAAGTTATTTTCCTGAATAACAATGCAATACGAGGAGACAGAAGAGATCATTGAAGTAGCTAGTATACAGCAACAGTCTTACACATTCCCTAGATAGCAAACATTCATCTGGTTTACCTCAAAAAACACCCAAATAATTTAAACTGTATTTATAGGAAATTGTACATTTACATTATCCTGCATAGCTCTTTAAATGCTAACACAGAGCAAACATTGGCTGATGAAAACTAATCAGTGGCTAAACATTGATTTCATGAGAAACGTAACAAAAGTATGACACACTAAAAAAGGTAGCAACAAATCTTACCCATTTTTGCCCAATAACAGTCCCTGCAAACCTATCCAATAAGTGAAGTGTCTTCTTCCTTGTGGGTTTGTTTACATGCCCAGCACAGTTATTGGTACATTATTGCAACCTATTTGCAGGAATGTACTGGTGATTTGATAGTCTACTATATTACAACCAACATACTGTACAGCCCCAACATTGTGTAAATATAAAAAAAGAATACATCAACGTTTGGAGAAAAAAACAAGAGGCAAAAATGTAAAAACACACAGAGGAGTGGATCAAAGTGTTGTTATTGTTGTCTGCCTTGACAAATCAGAAAATACTTCAGTCCATTATAAAAAATAACTGCTACTTATAATGGCCTTAATAAAAACAAAATTGTATTGTTAACAGCAAATTGTTTTATGAAACAAACAGAAGATAAACATACAGGTACACAATAGCAGATCACCTGGCAAATAAATATAAGAATAAGCAACATGTTAATGAATAAATACAGCATGCAAATATACACATAGAATTCAGACCTTCAAAACCTTATCTGTCTTTCATTTCCAGTGTCTAATTGTCGTGAACTCTCAAATTGTAAAAACCCTTAGCGGTTTGACTGTAGAGGCTATTGACATGGTAACATCAGCTTAAACTTCCTCTAGAACAGCATAGACTGAAGAGACTTGCGGACAGTGGCCATCTCTTGCTGTTGCTGTGGACAGAGAGAGATAGGTTATAACACTCAAGTAACCAATGGGAAATCAGTCCAGATTTAAAAAAATAAAAAAATTGAATAAAATTGTATTTGTCACATGCGCCAAATACTTTTTGTGGCTGTTGGACTTCCTGAGCCAACGCTCACAGCGAGTCAAAATAGGTCCCCACGTGTCAGACATACACAATACCAACACAGGCTCTCCTCAGGGATGTGTTTTGTCCCCACTCCTGTACATCTTGTACACTAATAGTTGTACTAGTTCCCATTCTGACAGACACCTTAATAAGTTCGCTGATGACACTTCCTTGATCAGCCTGTTGCATGATGACGAGGAACATCATGGCCCGTTCCTAGATGACTTTGTAGAGTGGTGTGAGGAATCACACTTGGTCCTCAATACCAATAAGACCAAAGAGATGTGCATAGACTTCAGGAAGTGTTCACCACCTACCTCTGCAACATCTATCAGAGGTCAGAATTTAGAGATTGTAGAGGAATACACATACCTGGGTGTCCTCTTGGACAATAAGCTTCAATGGAGTAAATGTACAGACCTGATCTACAAGAAGAGCCAACAGACTGTACTTTCTCAAAAAGCTGGGATCTTTTAATGTAGACTGTACTATACTGACTGTTTTACAAATCTTTAATTGAGAGTATTTTAATTGTTTGTTGGTTTGGCAATGCCCACTGTCAGGCATAGAAATATGCTTTAGACGGATTATCACCACAGCAAGCAAGGTACTAGGAGTCAAACAGACAGGCCTGGATGAGATCTTTAAGGTCAGGGCTCTCCACAAGGCTCACAAAATCATTTTAGACCAAAGCCACCCCCTGTACCCATACTTTGAACTACTCCCCCCCTCGGCACATCACATCTGTTTTTACTGCTAGGTGTGGATATCCCTCCTAAATAGCTCGGTCTAATGTTCCTATCAACTCAGTAAGGCCAGCAGGCTCGTCTTCAAAAAAAAACAAGTTTTATTGGTATGTTACTGTTATAACTTTCTCCTGAAACTCGTCAGTCTATTCTTGTTCTGAGAAATGAAGCCTATTCCATGGGAGAAATTGCAAAGAAACTGAAGATCTCGTACAACGTTGTGTACTACTCCCTTCACAGAAAAGCGCAAACTGGCCCTAACCAGAATAGAAAGAGGAGTGGGAGGCCCTGGTGCACAACTGAGCAAAAGGACAAGTACATTAGAGTGTTTAGTTTGAGAAACAGACGCCTCAAGTCCTCAACTGGCAGCTTCATTGAATAGTAACCGCAAAACACCAGTAAAACCTTATCCCCCACCATAATAATAGAGTCTAGTGTGGCTTGTAGAGTTGAAAAATTCTTATATATATTTTCAAAGAAGCTTGGATCATCATTATTTGGACTGTATAGGTTAATAAGCCATATCTGTTTATTGTCCAATAACATATTTAAAATAATCCATCTACCTTGATGATCTGTTTGGACAATTTGCACATTTGGATCAAAATGACTGTAAATTAATATAATCACCCCTTCTTGAATTTATTTTCCCATGGGAGAAATACACTGCTCAAAAAAATTAAGGGAACACTAAAATAACACATTAGATCTGAATGAATGAAATATTCTTATTATATACTTTTTTCTTTACATAGTTGAATGTACTGACAACAAAAATCACACAAAAATGATCAATGGAAATCAAATTTATCAACCAATGGAGGTCTGGATTTGGAGTCACACTCAAAATGAAAGTGGAAAACCACACTACAGGCTGATCCAACTTTGATGTAATGTGCTTAAAACAGGTCAAAATGAGGCTCAGTAGTGTGTGTGGCCTCCACATGCCTGTATGACCTCCCTACAACGCCTGGGCATGCTCCTGATGAGGTGGCGGATGGTCTCCTGAGGGATCTCGTCCCAGACCTGGACTAAAGCATCCGCCAACTCCTGGACAGTCTGTGGTGCAACGTGGCGTTGGTGGATGGAGCGAGACATGCGGTCCCAGATGTGCTCAATTGGATTCAGGTCTGGGGAACGGGCGGGCCAGTCCATAGCATCAATGCCTTCCTCTTGCAGGAACTGCTGACACACTCCAGCCACATGAAGTCTAGCATTGTCTTGCATTAGGAGGAACCCAGGGCCAACCGCACCAGCATATGGTCTCACAAGGGGTCTGAGGATCTCATCTCAGTACCTAATGGCAGTCAGGCTACCTCTGGCGAGCATATGGAGGGCTGTGCGGCCCCCAAAGAAATGCCACCCCACACCATGACTGACACACCGCCAAACCGGTCATGCTGGAGGATGTTTCAGGCAGCAGAATGTTCTCCACGGCATCTCCAGACTGTCACATGTGCTCAGTGTGAACCTGCTTTCATCTGTGAAGAGCACAGGGCGCCAGTGGCGAATTTGCCAATCTTGCTGTTCTCTGGCAAATGAAAAACGTCCTGCACGGTGTTGGGCTGTAAGCACAACTCCCACCTGTGGACGTCGGGCCCTCATAGAGTCTGTTTCTGACTGTTTGAGCAGACACATGCACATTTGTGGCCTGCTGGAGGTCATTTTGCAGGGCTCTGGCAGTGCTCCTCCTGCTCCTCCTTGCACAAAGGCGGAGGTAGCGGTCCTGCTGCTGGGTTGTTGCCCTCCTACGGCCTCCTCCACGTCTCCTGATGTACTGGCCTGTCTCCTGGCAGCGCCTCCATGCTCTGGACACTACGCTGACAGACACAGCAAACCTTCTTGCCACAGCTCGCATTGATGTTTCATCCTGGATGAGCTGCACTACCTGAGGCACTTGTGTGTGTTGTAGACTCTGTCTCATGCTACCACTAGAGTGAAAGCACCGCCAGCATTCAAAAGTGACCAAAACATCAGCCAGGAAGCATAGGAACTGAGAAGTGGTCTGTGGTCCCCACCTGCTGAACCACTCCTTTATTGGGAGTGTCTTGCTAATTGCCTATAATTTCCACTTGTTGTCTATTCCATTTACACAATAGCATGTGAAATGTATTGTCAATCAGTGTTGCTTCCATCAGTGTTGCTTCCTAAGTGAACAGTTTGATTTCACAGAAGTGTGATTGACTTAAGAGTTACATTGTGTTGTTTAAGTGTTCCCTTTATTTTTTTGAGCAGTGTATATTCCCCCCTCCAGTCCTCTTTCCACAAAACTTCATCTAAAAACAATATATTACACTCATTCTCTTTTAGCCAGGTAAATACTGATCGTCTTTTCTTATTACCGTAATTGCTGGACTATTAAGCACACCTGAATATAAACCGCACCCACTGAATTATAAAAAAAATATGTATCTTGTACATAAATAAGCCGCACATGTCTATAAGCCGCAGGTGCCTACCGGTACATTGAAACAAATGAACTACACAGCCTTTAAACGAAACACGGCTTGTAACAAAAATTTAAACGGTAGCCTACCAAGAAAGTCATTGGTCACTATCTTCCTCCTCCTGTGCACTGAAACCACTGAAGTCATCTCCTTCGGTGTCAGAGTTGAATAGCCTCAGAATTGCTTCATCCGATGTTGGATTGTTTTCATTGTCGCTCTCGTCACTTTCATCCGGAGGCAAATACCCCGCTGAGCTCATGCTGCCCCTTCAACACGCAGCAGTCCAGCCTTTCGAAACCCGTTGATGATAGTGGATTTTTTGACAAAGCTTCACGCTGTCAGGACCTACTGGCAGACTTGACCATAAGATGCTCTTCGCCTGCGGCCCGTTTTAGTGAAGGATTTCTCCCCCCTTGTCATCCAAGCCTCCCACTGAACAAGGAGCGCCACCTTAAATGCACGATTTACACTGATGTCGAGTGGCTGCAAATACTTTGGGCCATCTGCTTTTCTTCCCTCTGAAAGCTTTTGTTGTCCTTCTGCAATGAGTCAGTTCCTCACGCTGCTGTTTCCAACGTCTTATTAAGGCCAAGCTCCCATGCAGCAGCTCTATTTCCTTTTCCAACAGCCAGATTTATCGCCTTCAACTTGAAAGCTGCATCATATGCATTTCTCTGTGTCTTTGCCATGATGAGGGTGCCACCCACAGAACAGAAGCAGATCAACCGCCAAATACATTTCCATCACCCTCACCTCGATTTGTCTTATATATAGCCATTAAAATATATATATATATATATTTATTTGAAGTCGGAAGTTTACATACACTTAGGTTGGAGTCATTAAAACTTGTTTTTCAACCATTCCACAAATGTCTTGTTAACAAACTATAGTTTTGGCAAGTCGGTTAGGACATCTACTTTGTGCATGACAAGTAATTTTTCCAACAATTGTTTACAGACAAATTATTTCACTTATAATTCACTGTATCACAATTCCAGTGGGTAAGAAGGTTACATACACTAAGTTGTCTGTGCCTTTAAACTTGGAAAATTCCAGAAAATGATGTCATGGCTTAGAAGCTTCTGATAGGCTAATTGACATCATTTGAGTCAATTGGAGGTGTACCTGTGCATGTATTTCAAGGCCTACCTTCAAACCCAGTGCCTCTTTGCTTGACATCATGGAAAAATCAAAGAAGATCAGCCAAGACCTCAGATTGTAGACCTCCACAAGCCTGGTTCATCCTTGGGAGCAATTTCCAAACGCCTGAAGGTACCACGTTCATCTGTACAAACAATAGTACGCAAGTATAAACACCATGGCACCACGCAGCCGTCATACCGCTCAGGAAGGAGACGCGTTCTGTCTCCTAGATATGAATGTACTTTGTTGCGAAAACTGCAATTCAATCCCAGAACAACAGCAAAGGACCTTGTGAAGATGCTGGAGGAAACAGATACAAAAGTATCTATATCCAAAGTAAAACGAGTCCTATATTGACATAACCTGAAAGGCTGCTCAGCAAGGAAGAAGCCACTGCTCCAAAACCGCTGTAAAAAAAGCCAGACTACAGTTTGCAACTGCACATGGGGACAAAGATCGAATTTTTTAAAGAAATGTCCTCTGGTCTGATGAAACAAAAATAGAACCGTTTGGCCATAATGACCATCGTTATGTTTGGAGGAAAAAGGGGAGGCTTGCAAGGCGAAGAACACCATCCAAACTGTGAAGAACAGGGGTGGCAGCATCATGTTGTGGGGATGCTTTGCTGCATGAAGGACTGGTGCACTTCACAAAATAGGTGGCATCATGAGGGAGGACAATTGTGTGGATATTGAAGCAAGTCAGGAAGTTAAAGCTTGGTCGCAAATAGGTCTTCCAAATGGACAATGACGCCAAGCATACTTCCAAAGTTGTTGCAAAATGGCTTAAGGACAACAAAGTCAAGGTATTGGAGTGGCCATCACAAAGCCCTGACCTCAATCCTATAGAAAACTTGTGGGCAGAACTGCGTGTGCAAGCAATGAGGCATACAAACCTGACTCAATTACACCAGCTCTGTCAGGAGGAATGGGTCAAAATTCACCCAACTTATTGTGAGAAGCTTGTGGAAGGTTATCCGAAACGTCTGACCCAAGTGAAACTATTTAAAGGCAATGCTACCAAATACTAATTGAGTGCATGTAAAGTTCTGACCCACTGGGAATGTGATGAAAGAAATAAAAGCTGAAATAAATCATTCTCTACTATTATTCTGACATTTCACATTCTTAAAATAAAGTGGTGATCATAACTGACCTAAGACAGGGAATTTTTTACAAGGATTAAATGTCAGGAATTGTGAAAAACTGAGTTTAAATGTATATGGCTAAGGTGTATGTAAACCTCCGACTTCAACTGTATTTGTATTATATATATCTAGCCATTAAAATTAAATTAAATCCTGTTTCTTATTTTCCATAATTAGCTATTAATATTTGTAGTAATGTAGGCAATTTATGCAAAGGATTTTTACTTCTCACCAGTCTCACCATTACCAAAATTACATTATGGCAAGCTATTATATTAGCAAACAATTATTGTGAATCATCCTATATTGTCCCTAACATCTTTTACTCCCTCGTAACAGTTGTGGGATACACACTCAACCCCTTTCCCACACGACAACCATATAATCAGATTCTCAACAGTTGGACCATCCCAGGGCCCAACTCAAGAAAGGTCATGATTTACGAATGCATATACAGTTGCAGCTGTATAAGAAGGCCTGCAAAACTGAGCAAAAACAATGGGCATAAATGGGGAAATTTGATTAACCATTGTCACTTCCTAGATGATGGAGGTCAAATATACCCCCTTCCCCTACCTAACTTTGTGCAAATATACATAGACCGCCACCCCATGTCTTACCAGAGGCCGCTGTTCTATCCTGCCGAAAAATCTTAAAACCAGCCAGCTGTATGTTATTCATGTCGTTCAGCCACGATTCGGTGAAATATAAGATAATACAGTTTTTAATGTCCCATTGGTAGGATATACATGATCGTAGTTCGTCTATTTTATTATTGATTGATTGTACGTTGGCTAATAGGACCGATGGAAACGGTACCCTCTCAGCGACGGATCCTTACAAGGCACCCAGACCTTCATCCTCAGACCTTCGTCCTCGATACCTTGTCGGGCGTCTGAAGTAAATCCTTATTGTACAAAACAAGTTACAAATAACGCGAAAAAAACATGCACAATAGCACAATTGGTTACGGGATCGTAAAATGGCAGCCATGTCCTTCGGCGACATTCTTCTTGCCATAACTCAGTGGTAGCCAGAAATGAGTAGGACTTGGACGCAACATAACTTCCATCATAAATTAATAAGCAGTTTCAATTTACTTGAATTAACCCTCAGACATGAAGGCTACATGACGTGAAAATAAGTTATTTTTGACCGTTTGCTAGCTTTGAGCCAAGCCAATTAGCTGAACTTAACATCACTTTGTCATGTGTACATTTTTTATTAAACTGTCGAAGCGATTGACATTGCGTAACTCACAGTGTCCATCATAACTTTCTTCTGCAACACTGCCATCTCCTTCTTCAGCTCCACCTGTGCCCCCTGCAAGAAGGTCTCATGACTCTTCTCCATCTCCTCCATGTTCTTAAAAAGACATTATGACAAACCCAAGAGTTTAAATTATTTTGATTAACTTAATAGAAAGATCTGGGTTGAAATTGAATCATTCCAAATAGTGTTTTTTTTGCACTTCAATTTGACAAGTGTTTTGATTTGTACAATAGTGTGTTGGAGAACAGCAGCGAGTTGACGTGTAATTTTGAAATTGGTACTCCCGTAGCATGTGTCGCATGACCCGTAAATACAGAAAACAAACCTAGCGGAGAAGTCATCTAGCGGATGCCACAGAACAGCCAATTTATAAATTAAGTACCATACTGATGTGCAAATCAAAAACACTTGTGTAAAATTCCACATATGTAATGATGGAATTCCAGCTATGGATCAGTGTCTTTGGGAGCATTTGCATCTGCCTAACATTGTATGAGGAAACTGTCATCTGGGACTCGCCTTAATGAACTGCTCGTATAACTCTTTGATGGTTTTCAGTTTCTGGCTTTGCACCACTCTAGCCTGCTGGAACAGTTTTTGTTGCTGGCGAAACAAGTTCTACAGAGGAAAAGATCATGTTACATTTCAGCTGTATACTGTATTTGAGTCCCGAAAAAGTTGCATTATCAGTATACAGAAAAGCACTGACATTCAATTTTTCCTCCTGATCCTCAGATTTCTGTGCATCAATCTCCCATTGCTGCAGCACAGATGACACCTGCTGTGAGTACTCCTGAGTCAGCTTCTGCCTGCAAAAACACCCAGTAGACAAAGTTTTCACCGTTACCCAAGACAAATAACAAAGTGCAAAGCAAACATCAGATGTAGGCTAATAAATGTGTAAACTAATGGCAATAAAATGGTGTCTGGGATAGGATTTTGGCTACAGTGATATCAAATGTTACCTGCCATGTGTAGTCATTGACAATGCGCCCAAACATAATTATATTCTTAGTTTTGTTGTTGTTGCTGGAGTCTGGGTGCTTGATTTGAGAGCATGCATATTGTTTCAAAGATGATCCAAAAACATTGACACAAAGAGCAAGCTACGATACAAAAATTCAACTGGCAGTGTTCATGGAGATTTTAACGAGAACAAAGCAAAGCTTTCAGGTAGAAGTATACTTCTGATTGGTACCTTTGTATTCTTCAGCTCCATCTGAATAAAGAAAACACCTAGCTAAACAAAGAATGCATACAATATTTTCTGAGGATTTTTTTCACGTAATGTATATGACAAACTGGGTGCCATCTGTGTGTACATTTTATATATATTTTTATTTAACTAGGCAAGTCAGTTAAGAACAAATTCTTATTTACAATAATGGCCTACACCGGCCAAACCCGGATGACGCTGGGCCAATTGTGCGCCGCCCTATGGGACTCCCAATCACTGCCTATATTCAATGCCAGGAGGTGTTGCTGAGGTGAAGGAGGGCTGACATGCCTCACACAATCTCTGGTCTCAGCAGGTGTTGTTACCTTTGTGCATACTGGGTATTCCACAGCTGCTCCAGTTTCTGATTGCTGCCTTTTAGTGAGCTCTTGGTGAAGGTCTCTAAACGTTTCCTCTTGGCTTGCATGGCTTTGCTTATATCAGCTATGAAACAAATACTCATTTGAGACAAACATGTATTAAAGAACATAGCATAAGCCTACCTTTGGTTACGACAACCTTAACCAACAGTTGTTTTAGAGTATTCAATATATAGCTATTGTCTAGCTAAAATAAATCACATTGTGATAAACTTGCCTCCAAATCTCTCCAACATGGTTTGTACCTCGTTCCTAGGGAATGCCAAGATTCAAGAAACAATTACAAGGATGAAGGCGCAATTAGACGATTGTAAGAGGCCGTTGTTGGTAGGAAGCTTAGTTTATGTTTGCTAACATTATAACTTACCCCACTCCAACTTTAAGATCATCCTCCTCAAATGACCTTTTCTTGGCCATCTTGTCAACAACAGGAGTTTCATCTATGGACATTGGCAGAGATGAAGGTGACAAGATACCACATATGGTAAATAGCTAACTTTTAGCCTGCCCAAATGGGGTAAGAAAACCAATTGCCTTTGCATAGCTAACGTTAGTTAGTTAGCTAGATACCTTCTCGGATGTCATCCTCTGAACAACTCAGTCCTGTCTTTTCGTCCTCAAGAGCGAAATCAAACGATTTTATGTCAGTTGAGTCTTCTGCATGCTTCGTTTTCTTTGACTGTTTTCTCCCAGTGGAGGCCATTAACAGTACCGGACGTGTGTTATTCTAGCCAAAAATCTAAGGAACACACTAGACTAACTAACTACTGTTTATTTACGTCAACGTTTAAATTAAGTGAGGACGAATACTCGTCACTGCTACCGCTATAACCTACTGTAATTTCGACATAAGTCAAATGTTTATTAGTTGCTAATACTGTATATATTTATACAGTCGTCGGTCAGTCTACCTTATGGTTAGGTTGTTGCTGCTGTAGCGTTTCCACAGAGTCTCTAAAGTAAACTGTATTTGACGTTCCTGCTGGTATGTTCCCGCCAAGGAAAATATAATTGGTTCTCCAGGATTTCGCGCCATGATAGCACGAGCTTGCTATGAAATCTTAAGAGGCAGGACGACCTAAACCAGACATCAAAGACACTCAAATCCAGATCTTGTAGTCGTATCTAGGCAAGCTAGAAGAGTACAGGGATCAAATATACAGTAGCTGCAAGCAGCAATGCCAGGGTTCAGATATGGGCCCATTGTGCAGCCACCAGGAAAAATTTGACACATTTCCCTATAACAAGTTACATCAGTATTGTTTACCAGGCTTGCCAAATATCAGAACTCCAAATTCAAAAGGCACTCGCACATCTGAGCAATCTTTTTTGCAGGTGCATGGTAACAGTTGAACAAGATTAAGGAAAAAGGAAACCACACACTGCTCTTGATAGTAACAATAAACTTTAATAAGCTTACGTTTTGGCCTCACGGCCTTCGTCAAAAGTCCTGACGAAGGCCATGAGGCCGATACGTAAGCTTATTAAAGTTCAGTGTCACTATCAAGAGCAGTGTGCGGTTTCTTTTTTCCTTCAAATATCAGAACTCAAAATCAAACTGATCATGCAAGATAATATTATTTTGATGTATTGTGGCCCGTTTAAGGATATTGATTACTTTAAAACGTATTTATCTACAGAATCTGCACCAAATTTGGCATACAGCATACACACCTTCAAACACAATATTTTCCAAGACTCTTGAAAAGATATGGCCGGTATGAGCCAATGAGCTTGTGTAAATGATTTGTCCTGTCTAATAACGCCACTATGTGGCCAAACAAAACCTATACTTTGCAGGGTAGGTAGACTAATTTCCTTGAGCATTTTTGCCAAATTTCATCATTGAGATATAAACATGGGCCCGTTATAGCGCCACCGTGTGGTTGATCTATACTCGGCTATACTCGGACTTGTCTCAGGATGGTAAGTTGGTGGTTGAAGATATCCCTCTAGTGGTGTGGGGGCTGTGCTTTGGCAAAGTGGGTGTGGTTATATCCTGCCTGTTTGGCCCTGTCTGGGGGTATCATCAGATGGGGCCACAGTGTCTCCTGACCCCTCCTGTCTCAGCCTCCAGTATTTATGCTGCAGTAGTTTATGTGTCAGGGGGGTCTAGGGTCAGTCTGTTATATCTGGAGTATTTCTCCTGTCTTATCCTGTGTCCTGTGTGAATTTAAGTATGCTCTCTCTAATTCTCTCTTTCTCTCTCTCGGAGGACCTGAGCCCTAGGACCATGCCTCAGGACTACCTGGCATGATGACTCCTTGCTGTCCCCAGTCCACCTGGCCATGCTGCTACTGCAGTTTCAACTGTTCTGCCTGCGGCTATGGAACCCTGACCTGTTTGCGGATGTGCTACCTGTCCCAGACCTGCTGTTTTCAACTCCCTAGAGACAGCAGGAGCGGTAGAGATACTCTCAAATGATCGGCTATGACATTTACTCCTGAGGTGCTGACCTGTTGCACCCTCGACAACTACTGTGATTATTATTATTTGACCATGCTGGTCATTTATGAACATTTGAACATCTTGGCCATTTACTTGCTATATTGTATTTACTTTGCCACCATGGCCTTTTTCTTTTTTTTGCCTTTACCTCCCTTATCTCACCTCATTTGCTCACATCGTATATAGACTTGTTTGTACTGTATTATTGACTGTATGTTTGTTTTACTCCATGTGTAACTCTGTGTCGTTGTATGTGTCGAACTGCTTTGCTTTATCTTGGCCAGGTCGCAATTGTAAATGAGAACTTGTTCTCAACTTGCCTACCTGGTTAAATAAAGGTTAAATAAAATTTTAAAAAGAATAGAAGTGCATCTGTATATTATGTAAAACAAAAATAGCTTTGCAATATCTTTCTGGTATATTTAGCTGTTGTTGTGTAGTGGTTGTACTGTGCTGTATGTTTATCTGTCTATGTGAATACTTTAAGTCTAATGTTACATGGCTCTTGCACTATGTTTGCAATGTTTGCAAATTATGTGCTGCTAGTATGTCTAGGTGAATAATTGTATATTGACATGATGTATGAGACAAATAAATTCTTAATAAAAGTAATCATCAGTCATCAACTTAGTACAGAAAGGAGAATTAAAGCAGGAGTGGTGGTTATTATTCAAGACTCATCAGTAAGCTTGTCATTTTAATAGACTTACTGCTGGGAAGAGGGAAGTCTATGCTTCCTGTGTTTGTCCTTGTCTTCCTTGTTGGCTCAATAACACTGACATCTGTACTCAGTTGACCTAGCCATTTATTCACTTTGTTAGTCATAAGTATATTTGCCTTGGCGTGTGCTTCAGCACTATAAACTGAGCTTCCATCTTCAGAGGGGGTGCCACCACTCACTGAAACATAAAAGCAGGGTTGAGTAAAGCCCCTCATATTGTGTGCCTTTCTTATCACACAGTAAAAGTAGTGCATTTGTGTGGTATGCACTTGTTGAATAGGTATATATAATAAAAACATGCAAGGTCCAAGGTTCTCTTTCTTTAAATCAAAGTTACTGCTGTTATCTTTTATCTTGACCATCTTCTCGACTAGATCTTCCCATTCAGTTACAGATATCGTTTTTTCTTCATCATCTAGATCCTAATTTCTGGTGAGGCAACTTCTGTTCTTTGCCACCAATTCCTCCTTCTTCTCCAATAGCTCTGTGACCTGGTTTTGTTCATGTTATTGAAAACACATTTCTCAATGAGCCATTGTAGGGCCTCTCCTTCACTTTCATTGTGCTGCTCAATGGCATGGTCTCCTAGCACCATGGTGTGTCTCCAGACTGTCTCACTGAGCATACCCATGTGTTCCTCTGTGGTTCTTCTTTCAACTTCTTTGAAGCAGACGCCAGTAGGAACGACCAGAAGGAATGCATGCGGTTGAGGCACACAGAAACACACTGTGAGCTTTCTCCAGTTTCTCTATCTTTGGAGTGTTGATCTCAGAGGTTGTCCATCTTCCTGGTATGTCCAACAGTGAGCTGTTGTCCTGCCACTGCACCCTGCCCCTCTAAACACTCAGATGTTACTTGCTCAGTCTGAAATTCCCCCCTCACCGGGATGGTGTTGCCTGCTGAACTTTTTCCCACTCATTCTCCATCCCAGAAGAACAATCCTGAGTTCTGAGAGGTGGATTGCAGGTTCTGTGAAAAGAGTGTAGGGTGGAAGGTGAGATACAAAAGTTCCCTGTACCATTTATTTATTGAAAGAGACTGAACAAAAATAGTGTTAGTATTTATTATATCTATGTTTAGGCTTATGTCAAGTAGGCCTAAGTGACATCCTAAAAGAGAAGTTGGTCTTTGCAATATGTGAGAGAAATTTGGCATCTACAACTGAAGAGTTTCATTCCAAAACGCTATATATACATTTCCAGAAATGTTGGTACATTTGCTTTTATTGATGAAAGAAATTATGAAAGAATGTGTTTTGTTCACTATCTAATCATGGCAAGGGGCTGTTCAATGACAGACATGTATTTGTTTAAAATGTATCATTGGTTTAATTTCAGAGACAAATAATCATGTTTTATGTGCTATATAACCACCTCACTCTCAGAGACACAAGAACTACTGCTAGGTTTTGCACAGTCAAATGTAATATAATTACATGTGACATCAATATATATATATATATATATATATATATATATAGACAATTCAATACAGTAATATGAAATCTGTATGTAAAACATTTACATTTAACATATAGCATATGCTCGTATCCAGAGCGACTTACAGTAAATTAATTAATCTTAAAATAGAGAGACAACCACATATCACAGTCAAATATACAGGATATGAACATTCCATTTCAGCTAAACAATAGATATATAGCATTTTGCAAATACATTTATTTTCGTACACATCTAATATCTATGAATTACAAGTCTGAGAACAGTAATATTTTACACACAAATAAGCAATAATTTCTGATTACAAAACACAAATGTGAAAAATTGGTGGATATAGCGTTTTAGAAAATAAATTCTTCAAATGGTTGAATTATTAATGTGTGTGATACCTCTGTCACAAAGGTCAATTAAGCTAATAGAGGAAAGGGGTCAAAGACCACAGTAGTCATGTGGGTCTACTGCAAATGGACCACTGCACTGGTCTTACCATTTTCTTTGATCATATTTCGTTGCTCTTGCACTTTCAACATCCTCTGTTTCCCTGTCAATCGCTGCTCTCCTCTTCAAGGTCTTGTAAAACCTACTGTAATCCCATTTCCTATCACCATGCTCTCCACCTTCCACAGAAGCTCTGTGGTCTAAGGGAGATCATTCCATTTAAGTTCAGCACATGATGCCTTTGATCACACTGTTTCAAGAGCAACTTGAGAGCCTTCCCTTCTCTTTCCATGCTTAATGCCCTCTGCTTTATGTCCTCTAGTAGGTTCTCTGCAGTGAACAGCACTTTCCTGCAGAGTTCTTCAAAGCTTTAGTCTTTCCCAGCAGTACTGTCCTGCGTTCAGATGCCAAGAGATGAAGTGCTGGAAGCCATATGACACAGTTTAGGGTTGGGTAAGTAGGCACAAAACAGAAAATGTTTTTGAAATGCTTGCTGCTGTTGAGACTTGAGACAAATTAATTGACAAAGAACATGTGGCAATAGGGTTCCTTATTGAAACTAACCATTTAGAGAAATGTGGCTATTATTTACCTGTTTCTTTCCATCATCTCCTTTATCTTCTCCAGACGTTTTACAACTTCCGAGTATTTTCCGCTTTGCGCATATTGCCAAGAACATGATATTTGTTCTCACACTGGAGCCACTGGAGGGCTTCCCCCTCCCTTTCAATCTGCTGCTCAATTGTTATTTATTGTAGGCTATCACCATACGTGAACAGGATGCCTCGAAACCATCTCACTGAAAAGACCCATGTGTTCTTCCACTGCTCTCTTATCAGCTTCTCTTAATGGCTCATCGGTTGGGATTACCAGGAGGAATACGTATGCCACTGGACGGCACAGACAAATGCTATGTTGAATCTCTTCTTTAAACCATTTTGGAGTGGTCACTGTCAGAACACTGATCCAGTGTGGTGTTTCGATCACTGTGACCACCATACAGTGTAACTGGTAGTACAACTGACTGCTTTGTGCAACTGACTGTTTTTGCCTACATTTCTTTATACCCAGGATGGTATTTCTAGAGGAACTCTTGCCAGAGATTCTGCTGCCAAGAAGCACAATCTTGACTTCTGGTAGTGCTTGGCCTCACAGAGAAAGAGAGCAATCTCGGGTTGCCTTTCCAGATATGAGCAATGGCAATATGAAACTTGAGCAAATCATGACGTTTTTTCCTGCTTCCTACAAACATTATACTGTATTGCTGGTGTCTATGTCAAAAATACAAAAACATGCTTTGTCTCTCTTTGAAAATGTAGGATTTACCATGACTGGAAGGCATGCAAAAACTTGCCATATTTCCATGATCACTCATAGCCACCAATTTATTCTGGGGTTGAGTTGAAACTGATATCATACTACCAGCTACACCCAGTTTCATTTGGTACAAAGTACAGATATGTCAGTGCCTTCTATGCACAGGTAACAATATAAACCTAATCAGCATAACAGTAAAACAACAGCATATATAATGCTTCAGGCCGTACTTATTTTCCACCATAATTTGCAAATAAATTCATAAAAAATCATAAACTTGCACAATTGGTGGCTGACGAAATAACTTTTTGCCCCACTGTAGTTGATTCTACGAAAGTTGATAGTAAAGTTGAATCTGTAAGTAGGGGGGAAATAATGATCAACATCTAACGGACTCTTGAGGAATGTGTTTATTTAGCAAATAAACTCACTGGAGCAATTTAATGATGAGTGAGGGGCTTTAGGGGTGGTTTGTTACTGTATTGAGTTAGAATTTTGTTTTATGGTTTGCCAGCAAACCCAGTGGTAAATTTGAATTGGTAAGTTCTACACTCCTTTGATGGGCACTACCTGTGATTCAATGTTCACACATTTATAATGATAGCCGAAGACGTAAGAATGTAAAGTCTGCATCCCAATAACAGTACTAGAAATCTGAATTCCAATTACATTTTCAGTTTTTTAAAAATGTAATTGTTGGATCTGCTGTAGTTGCTTCAGCCATCCTCTGTCCAATGACCTTTGTGAGACATATGATTACAACTGAAGTCCTTTAGATATCAAACTTTTCTTCACAAATGAAATGTCCATTCTCCTCATAGTCTTCGCGAGTGACCACCATCTCATCAAAGTCTGGGTTTTCTGCCAGGAGCTTGCCTCCTTCCCATGGGTAGGAGATTGGACTACGGACAGAGAAAGGTAACGTGTTCATTTACAAATCAGTGATAAGATTTTACTCCCTAAATAAAAATGTTAAGCCTTGAAAAGAAGTTGCAAACTGGTGTTTATTTCTCGTTCACTCTTCTAAATAGACTCACTTGGGTGGCTGCAGCACAGAAACCTGGAAGTCGGTGGGGGTGAGGGAGCGGACCTCTTTGTACACCCGATCTCTGAACCCTGGGAACAATGTGTTACCCCCAGTGAGGACAATGTTCTTGTAGAAGTGGGGCTGCATCTCTATACAAGGAAACAGGAGAGAAAATTACATTTTATTTCATTGACACCTCTTCACCCTTCACCAATCTCTTGTATGGCTGTGAGTGAAAGTGTGATGACTGTTCTTTCTCCTACCCTCTGGCATGTTGTTGATGGAGTTGACTAGCGCTTCAGGGATGCCGATCTCATGGATGCCGATGTCTGAGGGGTGAAAGAGCATCTCTGGGACGGCAAACCTCTCATTGGCCAAGCGCAGGATCTGCTCTCCAGTCTTGTATTTCCCTGTGAAGTTCATCTCCTCTCGTGGCTGGGGAAGACACAGAGGATGGTCAGAGAACAGGAGACTACTCCATCCACAACCTCCTTAAATTATAAAGTAAATTCTGCAAAAAAATAAACGTCCCCTTTTCAGGATCCTGTCTTTCAAAGATAATTTGTAAAAATCTAAATAACTTCACAGATCTTCATTGCAATGGGTTTAAACACTGTTTCCCATGCTTGTTCAATGAACCATAAACATTTAATGAACATGCACCTATGGAACGGTTGTTAAGACACGGACAGCATACAGATGTAGGCAATTAAGGTCACAGTTATGAAAACTTAGGACACTAAAGAGGTCTTTCTACTGACTGAAAAAACAACAAAAGAAAGATGCCCAGGGTCCCTGCTCATCTGCGTGAACGTGCCTTAGGCATGCTGCAAGGAGGCATGAGGACTGCAGATGTGGCCATGGCAATAAATTGCAATGTCCGTACTGTGAGATGCCTAAGACAGCGCTACAGGGAGACAGGACGGACAGCTGATTGTCCTCGCAGTGGCAGACGACTAACAACACCTACACAGGATCAGTACATACGAACATCAAACCTGCGGGACAGGTACAGGATGGCAACAACAACTGCCCGAGTTACACCAGGAACGCACAATCTCTCCATCAGTGCTCAGACTGTCTGTAATAGGCTGATAGAGGCTGGACCAGGGGCTTGTAGGCCTGTTGTAAGGCAGGTCCTCACCAGACATCACTGGCAACAATGTTGTCTATGAGCACAAACCCACCATTGCTGGACCAGACAGGACTGGCAAAAAGTGCTCTTCACTGATGAGTCACGGTTTTGTCTCACCAGGGGTGATGGTCGGATTCGCATTTATTGTTGAAGGAACGAATGTTACACCGAGGCCTGTACTCTGGAGCGGGATCGACTTGGGGATGGAGGTTCCGTCATGGTCTGGGGGCGGTTTGCAGGCAATCTCAACGCTGTGCGTTACAGGGAAGACATCCTCCTCCCTCATGTGGTACCCTTCCTGCAGGCTCATCCTGACATGACCCTCCAGCATGACAATGCCACCAGCCATACTGCTCTTTGTGTGCATGTTTTCCTGCAAGACAGGAATGCCATGGATGTCCTCCCTGTAACACACAACGTTGAGATTGCCTGCAATGACAACCAGCTCAGTCTGGTGATGCTTTGACGCACCGCCCCAGACCATGATGGAACCCCCACCTCCAAATCGATCCCGCTCCAGAATACAGGCCTCGGTGTAACGCTCATTCCTTCGACGATAAACGTGAATCCGACCCTCACCCTTGGTGAGACAAAACCGTGACTCGTCAGTGAAGAGCACTTTTTGCCAGTCCTGTCTGGTCCAGTGATGGTGGGTTTGTGCCCATAGGCGATGTTGTTGCCAGTAATGTCTGGTGAGGCATGGCCAACGAAGAGCCCAGATCTCAATCCCATTGAGCACGTCTGGGACCTGTTAGACTGGAGGGTGAGGGCTAGGGCCATTCCCCCCAGAAATGTCTGGGAACTTGCAGGGGCCTTGGTGGAAGAATGGGGTAACATCTCACAGCAAGAACTGGCAAATCTGGTGCAGTCCATGAGGAGGAGATGCACTGCAGTACTTAATGCAGCTGGTGGCCACACTGACTGTTACTTTTGATTTTGACCCCCCTTGGTTCAGGGACAGATTATTCCATTTCCGTTAGTCACATGTCTGTGGAACTTGTTCAGTTCATGTCTCAGTTGTTGAATCTTGTTATGTTCATACAAATATTTAAACATGTTAAGTTTGCTGAAAATAAACGCAGTTGACAGTGAGAGGACGTTTTTTTTGTGCTGAGTTTAGGTGTAACAATGAACGGAAAGTGGGTTCAAATAAATGCGTGTGAAGAATCCATACCTTGCAAAAGCCCTTCTTGATGGAGCTGAAATCTGGTAGCACATAATCTCTCATCACTGTGTTGTCCTCTCCTTTTAACCTGCAAACAGAGTCGATCACCACCTTTAAATCAACACTCACTCAATGGTCTCACTTATCTACGGACATAACTGCTTCAATTAAATAGTAGCCTACAAGTTTGGGGCGGCAGGTTAGCGCGTTGGGCCAGTAACCGAAAGGTTGCTGGATCGAATTCCCGAGCTGACAAGGTAAAAATATGTCATTCTGCCCCCAAACAAGGTAGTTAACCCACTGTTCCCCGGTAGGCCATCGTTGTAAATAAGAATTTGTTCTTAACTGACTTGCCTAGTTAAATAAATGCACATACAGACTTGTGTCTAGTTTAGCAGGCGAGACGATGCTCTAATAAAAATGAAAATGTCCTTACTGTGCTATATCCATGTCCTTGTAGAAATCCTGGGATACATAGCACACATCCTCTTTCACCTGATTGATCACATGGGTCTCATCCATGACATGCAACTGCCTGTTGAGGAAGGACATTCAGCGCAATAAAATTATATCAATTACAATTCTGCACAAACACGTGACATTGGAGGAGCTGTATAAAACTATGGACACAATAGTCAATGTCAGTTTGACATGACAATCTTACCTATATGAAATAATCTCCTTCAAATGATTGGTCAGTAGCTTGCCTCCTACGTTGATCCTACCAAGGGAAATAAAACGAAATTATGGTCAAATCAAAGTAGTGCTACATGCTAATAGCTAAATCCCAAAACCATGTCGCATTAGCTTTAGGACACAGCACAAATAAATAACACCAAAGGCTACTATATTTCATAAAATATGTATTTTTAAGACGTCCATGTGGAGGTTACAGGTTCGGTAAAAGGTGTATATAATACAATTGTGATCTGAAATATTCCAAACTCATTTTGAATCATGTCGTGGCACGTTTTTTAAAATTATAGTACTTTTTGTTAACATTTTTGTACTGTTAATGTTGAATAGCAATAGTGTTAACCTGCATATCCCATCCTTCATTTTCTTCCCCCTGCAGTAGGGGACTATGTGGGTGAAGGAGAAGCCACTGTCCACCACGATGCAGCACAGCTCCTGGTTGTTCATCTGGAAGTAGCGGTGGGCGCTCAGGGATCCAGCTGAAACAGAGAAGACATCCGCATTACACAGCCAAGTAGGAATAATTTCTACCATTATCACAGCCAGGTCTGTATCATCATAATTTAACTTGCATGGGGTTGAATTTATCATTCAGTCACAGTGTAAGATCAAAATATAGATATCTTAGATCTAGCATAGTTACTAATTGAAAACACACAAGCCTTCAGCCACTGGGGAAGTCCTTTACTGAGTACATTGAACTCACCATTAATTCTGAGAGCTGCTTGGAATTGGTATTCCTCAAACAGGATCTCATTCATGGACTCCTGAATGGAGGTGAAGTTGAAGTAGGGCTCTGTGATCACTACACTGGTGTCTGCAAAGTCCACCTGCAGCCATAACATACACATTGCAACTTCTTCCCCACTGTTATCAATCTCCACCCATCTTCAATTCCATAGGGTTACTTACACAACATTTGTGATTCAGCTAATTGTGGAAAATCATTAATCACAACACATTGGATCAACAGCACCTTAAACATTTCCTTTCCAAAGAGGTGATCCCACACTTTTCTTTGGACATCCCAATTAACAAGGTAACCCTGCAACAGAACAGACAATAAAAAGCATTTTAGTCTATCGGATGCAGTGCCCCTTTTGTCCGCCAAGCCTAGGAATAATTTACTGGCAAGATGCAGTGCAACCCCCTGGACGACACGGCCAGATCACGTGCGCACCTTTTGGAAAGGGAGAATGTAGAAAAGTCCTGAGGGATCCTTGATTTCATCCAGTTGGTTGGCGGTAAAAGTCTTCAGCCTTGACGTCTTGGAGCGAAACTGACAATTTGGGATAACGCTATGGGAAAAGAGAAACAAGAGCACTCTGCTTGAAATCGAAGAGGTCTGCCGGTTAAAGAGGTAGTTTAGGATTTTACAACTTAAAGTTAGATGGTTCCTCATCCTGCAAGTAGTCTATGGGCCAGGATAAACTGTAATCAATGGTTCGGTTTTCATTACACAGCCACTACAAACCGAACTATCTTTAGATTTGTTTTTTACATGCCCACATCACTTCCGTTGATCTTAACTTGCAGTGGCTTAAGTTAGCTGAAGTTTGCAGTGGCTGTTTAAAGAAAACCAAACCGTGCACTACAATTTCTCCTGGATCGAAAATAACTTTCAGGGTTAGGAACCATCTAAAATCAAGTTGTAAAATCCTGAAATACTAATTTAAAAGGTATGAATATTATTATAAATGCCCCATTAGCTAGTACGACTATTTTTCTATTACCCAAATTAAAGGTTTTATTACTCCATTGTTTACAAACAAGAACATAAAAAGCTTCAAAATATCATGTACATGTCATGAAGTGTCAGTCCTTGCATCTAGCTAGAGAACAGTCTATGAATTTGAGAGGGAGCTCATTTCCCTAGCCCCATCTGTATAGATGGGTTAGCTGACAAATTCAGGAAAACGATGTGCACGTATCAATGGGGCAGAAATCCAGGAGTTTTTGTGATTCTGGATGGCCAGATAGCTACCAACAATGACAAACCTCCCTGTGGGGAATCGTAAGTGACTGGTTGCAACAACTTTAATCAAGCTGTTTATACCATCCTGTCTTGTTCTGACTGATTTCATGTCAATGCTAATATGGATAAAATCTAGTTAACCAATAAGTAACGAAGTATTTGAGAGACAAGTGCTCATTGTGGAAATGTATTTATGTTAAATATAAACATTGGAGACGAAATATAGTTTACACGTTGTCAACAATCTAAGAATCCCGCATGTTTTGCCTCAGTTGCTGCTGAACAACCAACCCGTCCATACCAAAACAAGTGACGGGGTTCCCGTTTAGCTCAAAAACGAATCACAGATTGAAGCTTGAACCATCCGATCTGATTATTCCCTTGAAATTGGTCACAATAATAATCATTTTTTTCTATAAAACATCGAACAATAAAAAGCACAACGGTATGTTGAGCCAGTTATATTTGTTAGCTCGCATCATAGCTTGTAACGTTAATGTTACCTGACTTTTTCGTGGCTGTATCCAATTTTGGCCGAATAAGCTCCGTTATCAAGAACTAAAGTGGTCATTTTCTGTAACTTGCGACTTTACCAGGGCCGCTTAAACTGTAGTTCAATAAACAATCAAACTACAGTAGCTAGCTACATAGCTGAGCAAATATCGAATGTATCGTGCGCTCTTCTAGCGTGCTTCTTTCTGGCCAATCATAGCTCAAGATATGTGTCCTTCCAATAGTTGGGCCGGGAGGAAGCGTGTCTGATAACAATAGTTCCGGGCCTGTACCAACAAACATGGGCATTTTTTCGCATCTTGAAAATCACAATCCACTAAATTCCGACAGTGTAAAATATACGTCTACAAGGTCCTCCACAATAACATGATCAAACGGGGGTATGCAACCTTTATTGTAATAACATTTGGTTAAAAAAAAACTCAGTTGCTTACATTTCAGAAATGGCAGGTATTTTTTATCATTATTTTCATATCAGTACATTCATTTTGTTTAACATCTCACCCAAAATATGAATGGCCAATGCCTCCACACAATGTACCAAAGACATTAAATCATTTTTGTAACCATACATTTGATCAAATTCTATCCCATTGAAAAATTCACCAGGCATTACATATTTGGAAAATGACAAAATAACATTTCCATGTGTCAGAATAAGGCTTGACTTCAGAAAAATTAAATTAAGTTCAGTCTTTCACAATTAATTTGATGAGAATTCAAAAACATAGAAACTATTTCTAAAATCTATTGAGATGTTCAGAAATCCTGAAGTGAGTATACAGGTTATCATTAGTTCCACTTACTCATATTAGGCTCCATATTTAAACTAATCAACACAATGCAATGTCTGAACTCTGAACTAGGTTTTGTGGGTGAGGTTACTGATAGTAAGGGTGGTAGCGGGACTGGTCTGGGTGCTGGGGAGGACCAGGCATCTGGCTATGGGGTGGGGGCCCCTGCATGCAGGGTGGGTGAGTGCCCCTGGGGGCTGGCCACATCCCTGGGCTCAGTCCCCCGGGCTGATTAAAGGGCGGGCTAAGAGTGCCCCGATCCTTCTGCATGGAGCTTGGATTGTAGTGGTGGGGAGGGGGCGTGTTAACAGGAGGACCACCGTGTTGGGGCAGGGGGCCTGGGGGAGGTGGGTGGTTCATGTAGGGAGGCATCTGGCCCATGATGTGTCCAGGAGGTGGGGTGATAGGAGGCAGGCCTGAGGACATGGGAGGGACCTGGTTGTAGACCAGATGAGGTGTCCCGGAGCCCTGAGGCAGGTGCTGCATAGAGTGGCTGAGGGTGGGTGGCGGCTGAGGGGTGGGCCGTAGTGCTGCTGCTGGGGTGGGAGGGCCAGCAGGTGGTGGGGCTGGCCAGGGTAGTCTCCCTGATGCTGGTGGGGAGGGGGCATGCCCTGGGCAGGCTGGGGAAGGGGCGAGTCCCCAGAGTCATCCTGAATGGGCACAGTGATGAGGTTGCTGTGCTTGCGAGTAGTCAACGTGGCAATGCGGAACGTCTCCTGACCCAGTGGGGGGCGATGGAGACCAGAGGGTCCCAGTTCAGAGGAGGGGGTTGACGGCGAGGCGGGAGGGGGCTGACCATAGGGGTCGTGTACCTGCAGCTGTGGGGGTATGAGGGGGTGTCCTTTGGCCAGGTGGGGCAGTGGTATTCGACGGAAGTGGTCAGGTGGCTCTGAGGCCAGTTGTGGATGCAAGGGCTCTAGGCGTGGTAGAATGCCCCCTCCTGCAGCCTTGGATGCCCTCATGTGTCGGTGGTTGACATGGGCCTGCAGGTCGCGCTGGGACAAGTAGGTGCGCTTGCAGCCCGGAACGATGCTGCACATGTAGAGGAGGCCCCGCAGGCACTGCTCGATCCGCTGGACCGGATCTGTGCAGCTGTATAGGGTGAGACTAATCTCAGGGGTTTAGTAAGGGAAGTGGAGCCAGCGACAACACACGCATTACATCAACACATGCTTTGAGACTTAGCAGAGAGACTAGACTGTGCACTCACAATGTGAGGGAGATAGCTCACAACAGTTCATGACTAATTTAACTTGTACGGTATAATCGAACGCAAAGGTTTGAGAGGCAATTTACCCTGGACACATCTTTTCCATCTTCTTCTCATGGAGCAGGGCACAATCATAGCAAAATACATGCTTGCAGGGAATCTATGGAAGAGGAACAATGTTAGCACACATGAGCGCCAAGTGTCAAGCACAGGAGGCTGGTGAGGGGAGGACGGCTCATATTCGTGGCTGGAACAGAGTAGATGGATTGGCATCAGACACATGGAAACCATGTGTTTAATGTATTGGATACCATTCCCCTGATTCCGCTCCAGTCATGACCACAAGCCTGTCCTCCCCAATTAAGGTGCCACCAACCTACTGTGGTGTCAAGGCATAAAAATGAATGAATAAAGAGTGTGGATTATAGTTACTTGCAGAAATATTCCTAGTGAGGGAAGGAGGCATAAATTTACCATGCGTCCATAGAGCTTTATGGGAAGGCCACATATCTCACAGAAATGAACTGGCGTGTCGTCCTTTTCGCCAACCAGATTCAGCTGAAGAGACAAAAACGAATATTTTCACATTTAGCTGTCTTTGAAAGAATACACACAATATGCAGCCTGCAACATCATGATAGCGTTATTTTGGGTCGCAACAAATTAGAAGAGTAACCGTGTTTTAGAAGAAATATAGAGATGGACACTTACTTTGTAGTCCCAGAACACGGGCTGAGGGAACCTCCTCTGGTTGCCTAACGCATCTCCAGACTTGCGCTCAAATCTATCTTCCTGCTTGAACCCAAAGCCCTCTAGAACATTAAGGAATACAATTGACATGAATGGCAATTCTGGATGTGCTTCTCTCTCCTTCAAGCCACCATCATGCTTACCTTCATCATTAGACTGGGTTTTGGAGGGCAGTCTGCTTAGGGGTCTCTGTGAGTGGTTAACAGCCTTGTTTCTGACTGGCTGCTTGGATATCAGCTTAATGGGGATCCGTCTGCGTACATCAGGGCCCCCAAGAATGCCTGAACCATCAGTGCCTTGTAGATCAGTGTCTAAAAATGATCATATGTCACAATGTCAATAGCCATATGTGCACATTTATCTTTTTCAACTTGTTGGCTGTAACTGTTCAAACTAATGCTTGGGTCATAGATTATTATCTTCTAAGGTCTCTGCTTGGGCTAGTGTCAGTGGTCACAAAACATGCTTATATCCTGCCTGTCCAGTTTGCTTGTTGTTTGCATGCTAACGTCAACATGTTACTGTTGCATAGTGGTGTTACATGGGCTATTGGGTTGCATTTCTGTGGGATACTTATAGACCTTTACCTAACTACCAATATCAACTACAACAATATAATATGTATACAGCTAGCTAGCTAACGTTGGCCATAAGCATATAGCTACTATAGCTCGCTAGCCAACTGAAAATAATGCGAGCTAGGCAGTGCTAGCCCTCAAAGGCCTTGAGGCCAATACAGTTTCCTGTCTGTGTTTTCGGCTCTAGCTACCTACAGGAAACACTGCATAATAATAAAAGCCACTGCAACACAAAATGTATCATATGTACACCATACAAATAGAATAAATGGATGTACACATAGAAACTCCTCACCATTTTGGTACATTATCAAATTATTGACGCATTGCAGTATGGGAAAGGATTGTTCTTCTTCTTTACATTTGTATTGGCCGATCGCAACCAACTGAAAGGCGTATACAGCGCCACCAACTGTACTGGAGTGTGAGGCCAGTCGCAGCCTTCCTAGTCACCTACTGTAGTTCTCTTATCTGGTCGTGTGTTTCTGCCTACTGTTCTGGAGTGCGAATTCATTACACGATGTGAGAGAAAAAGGGAAAGGAAAAAAGACTGGGAAAAGGGAAGAACAATTCCCCTACTGCCTAACCTGGGGCGGCAGGTTAGTTGAATATTGTTTTTATTTACTTTTTTGCTCTTTGGCACACCAGTATTTCTACTTACACATAATCATCTGTACATCTATCACTCCAGTGTTAATTTGCTAAATTGTAATTACTTCGCTACTATTGGCCTATTTATTGCCTTACCTCCTTACTCCATTTGCGCACATTGTATATAGATTTTCTATTGTGCTATAGACTATACATGTGTTTATCCCATGTGTAACTCTGTGTTGTTTGTGTCGCACTTTGCTTTATCTTGGCCAGGTCGCAGTTGTAAATGAGAACTTGTTCTCAACTGGCCTACCTGGTTAAATAAAGGTTAAAAAAAAGGATAGAGCATTGATCGAATCCCGGAGCTGACAAAGTAAACATATGTCATTCTGCCTCTGAACAAGGCATTTAACCCATTGTTCCTCAGTAGGCCGTCATTGTAAATAAGAATTTGTTCTTAACTGACTTGCCTAGTTAAATAAATAAAAAATCTAATTAAACTACACCCATTAAAACCTCACCACTATTCCATCTTATCCAACACCAGGCCAACTCTTCTGCAGTAAAATCTCATACACCCAAGTACTTTTCTGCAGCTGCCTCCACATCATCTACTGTTATGTGATATACGTTCCATTTCCGCGGTAAAGTTGATAACCATGGCTATGAACGCTAACTATTGGCCTTGGCTTATTCACAAGGAGCCTCTTAGGATCCCTCGCCCTGGACCAATCTCCCTCTACTACTCTCTCCAGTGCCGCAGCATACGACACCTTCTGTACTACTTTGATCCTGGCAACCTCAACCTGCCTTTTTTAAAACTGGACACTTCGGATCTCCAGCACCAGATCCTCAAAAGGGTCTACAGCTGCACTTTCGAGAGCACTGGTTGCATCACTGCCTGGTATGGCAACTGCTCGGCCTCCGACTGCAAGGCACTACAGAGGGTAGTGCATACGGCCCAGTATATTACTTGGGCAAAGCTTCCTGCCATCCAGGACCTCTATACCAGGCGGTGTCAGAGGAAGGCCCTAAAAATTGTCAAAGACTCTAGCCACTCTAGTCATAGACTGTTCTCTTTGCTACCACACAGCAAGCAGTACCGGATCGCCAAGTCTAGGTCCAAGACGCTTCTCAACAGCGTCTATCCCCAAGCCATAAAACTCCTGAACATCTAATCAAACACCCCTGTATATAGTCTCGCTATTGTTATTTTACTGCTGCTCTTTAATGACTTATTACTTTTATTTCTTACTCTTATTCCTATTACTATAATTTTTTAACTGCATTGTTGGTTAGGGGCTCGTAAGTAAGCATTTCACTGTAAGGTCTACACATGTTGTATTCTGTGCATGTGACTAATAAAATTGTATTCAATTTGATTTGATTAACTAACGTTGGACCAGATCTAGCCCTTGATTATGAATCTCAGTTCCTTTACATCACACATAATGCCACCTACAGATTTCGAGAGCTAGATCAGAGCTAGCTAATAAGTAACTAATGTGTGTGCAGAGAGGCACCAGAAATAAAATAAAAACATGTTTTACTTTTTTGAAGTTAATAAATCCAATGTGAAACATGATAACTATAGTATACTTAACTAGCGTTGAAAAAGTTAATCCATTGTTCTCTAATAAAAATCTCTCTCCCTAATTTCTGAACCGCCTGTAACATCAGCAGCTACAGTAGACTATGCATGCGTCAGCGAGAGGGGGAGGGCAGATAGCCTACACACACACACACACACTCACACACACACACACACACACACACACACACACACACACACACACACACACACACACACACACACACACACACACACACACACACACACACACACACACACACACACACACACACACAGGCAAATGTTACGGACAGATTTGTGAGGGCCTTCCTGAATAGAGAGCAATAACAAATGAATGGATGCGAAGGGAAGCCAGGCTTTCCAAATATTTGACCAATAAAAATATATAAATAATTATTATTCATTTTTCATCTCTCTGTGTTTTAATATTTTTGTCAATTCGCAAGAGGCTGAAATCATCCGAGCGAGGGAAACAGCACCCCTCTGTCTCAGTATGTGTAGTTGATGCTGTCTGGACCGAAAGAGTATAACATGTTGCCCCCGTAGCATTTGATTGATGCCAAAAGCATTTGGCCTCCCCTGTTACAAAATATAAATAATTAGCCAATCAGCATTGAGCTGAGCTCAACTGTGGGTTGTACTGGTGCAGCAAAACAACCTCCAAGGGAGGCCAGTTTGGATTTGACTTCACACCAATCAAATAACTTCCTAAGAAAAACTTGTCTATTTCTGGTCTGCTTGTGTTGATGTCCTGAAGTAGCTAAATCGGCTACAGTTTGTCTGGAAGCAAGACGTCGGTGTCCGTGAACTGGCTGGTTTTTCTTTTGTAATCTGTGATTGTCTGTAGACCCTGCCACATACGTCTCGTTTCTGAGCCATTGAATTGCTACTCCACTTTGTCTCTATACTGAAAATGTTCTTGTTCGATTGCCTTGTGGAGGGAATAACTACACTGTTTGTATTCGGCCATATTCCTAGTCACCATTCTTGTACCTCATCACAGTGGGTACAATATCTTCTATGCACTTCCTTATAAACTCTCTCACCGAATCAGCGTATACGTCAATATTATTCTCTGAGGCTACCTGGAACATGTCCCAGTCCGCTTGATCAAAACAATCTCAAGGCGTGGATTCCGATTGGTCAGACCAGCGTTGAATAGTTCTTAGCACGGGTACATCCTGTTTGAGTTTCTGTCTATAGGAAGGGAGGAGCAAAGTGGAGTTGTGGTCAGATTTGCCGAAAGGAGGGTAGGGGAGGGCCTTGTATGCATCGCGGGAGTTAGAGTAGCAGTAGTATTCTATCAATATGCTGATAGAATTTAGGTAGCCTTGTTATCAAATTTGCTTTGATAAAAATTCCAGCTACAATAAATGCAGCCCCAGGACATATGGTTTCCTGTTTCCAAAAAGTCCAGTGAAGTTCTTTGAGTTCCGTCGTGGTATCGGCTTGAGGGTGGATATGCACAGCTGTGACGATGACAGAGGAGCGCAACAGCGCCTCTTCAACCTCAGGAGGCTGAAGAAATTTGGCTTGTCACCTAAAACCCTCACAAACTTTTACAGATGCACAGTTGAGAGCATCCTGTCGGGCTGTATCACCGCCTGGTACAGCAACTGCAGCAACTCCACCCACAACCGCAAAGCTCTCCAGAGGGTGGTGCAGTCTGCACAACGCATCACCGGGGGCAAACTACCTGCCCTCCAGGACTCCTACAGCACCTGATGTCACAGGAAGTCCAAAAAGATAATCAAGGACAATAACCACCCGAGCCACTGCCTGTTCACCCCGCTACAATCCAGAAGGCGAGGTCAGTACAAGTGCATCAAAGCTGGGACCGAGAGACTGAAAAACAGCTTCTATCTCAAGGCCATCACTGTTAAACAGCCATCACTAACACAGAGAGGCTGCTACATACAGACTTGAATTCATTGGCCACTTTAATAAATGGATCACTATTCATTTTAATAATGCCATTTTAATAATGTTTACATATCTTGCATTACTCATCTCATACGTATATACTGTATTTTATACCATCTATTGCATCTTGCCTATGCTGCTCTGTCATTGCTCATCCATATATTTATATGTATATATTCTTATTCCATTCCTTACTTAGATTGGTGTGTATTAGGTAGTTGTTGTGGAATTGTTAGATTACATGTTAGATATTGCTGCACTGTCAGAGCTAGAAGCACAATCATTTCCCTACACTTGCAGTAATGTCTGCGAACCACGTGTATGTGACCAATAACCTTTAAATTGATTTGCTTTGATGTTCATTTAAATGCCAAATTGCACATGTGGAGGCAGTCAAATCAAAGGCACTCCTTCGATATAAAGTTGTTTTTGACAAATGAAAAGGTGTCAGTTTGTCGCTTTGGCTCGAATCTAGGTTGTGCTTTTAGATTTCAAGAAAATTAGGAAGAATTTTTAGCCTTCTCTCATTGACTTCTCAAAGCCCAAACCTTGGCTTGGTCTGCTTGGTCTGTTTTGCAATCATTTCCGAAAGTCTTGCGATGTTGCGCCTCTGGGTTTACAAACTATGTGGCAATAGTAATGGCGTCTTTTTGTAGGCACTAAATCCACCATGATTCGTTGGACAAAGCCTATGAGAAGATTTAGTTTTTTACGTTTTTTTTTACAGTTTCCCTAAGGTGTTAACCAGCTTTCCAAATTATTGGCTGTGAATTTTGGTAAAAGGCTTCAAATATTTTAAAATCCTACAAAGTTTGGTAATAGGCTGCAAAGTTTGGTAAAAGGCTGTGAAATACTGTATTTCAAAGCCCTGCAAAATATTTCAAAGACCTGCAAGATATTTCAAAGACCTGCAAAATATTTCAAAGGTCTCCTAAAATGTTTTTTGTGTTATACTTGTAGCCCTGGTTGTCCTGAAAATAAATGGTAAAACACTTCATTATGAGGCTTAATGCCAATAAATGAAAGTCAGATAAATTAAAAGCCGATTTTTGTTGGGGTCTTGTGACTGATAGGGTTCACGTCTTCGGGATCGGTGTCCCTTCCACAGGACGGTTGAGCTAAAGTAGCCTAATGCAATTAGCATGAGCTTGTAAGTAACAAGAACATTTCCCAGGACATAGACATATCTGATATTGGCAGAAAGCTTAAATTCTTGTTATTTTAACTGCACTGTACAATTTACAGTAGCTATTACAGTGAAATAATACCATGCTATTGTTTGAGAGTGCACAATTTTGAACATAAAAAATTATTAATAAACAAATTAGACACATTTGGGCAGTCTTGATACAACATTTTGAATGCAATGGTTCATTGGATCAGTCTAAAACGTTGCACATACACTGCTGCCATCTATTGGCCAAAATCTAAATTGCACCTGAGCAGGAACAATACATTAGGGTCTTTCTCTTGCATTTCAAAGATGATGGTAAAAAAAAATACAAAAGTGTTTTTTTTCTTTGTATTATCTTTTACCAGATCTATTGTCCTATATTCTACATTCCTTTCACATTTCCACAAACCTCAAGGTATTTTTTTTTATGGAATATTCGAAACATACAATATGCTTGCAGTGAAGCTGCTCAACAACTACATCATACCAGTCATCCAACAGATTCTCATTCAGAGCGACACACAGAAGCATCCAGGGTCAATGCCCTGCTCAAGTGCATGTTGACCGATCTACCACCATGCCAAAAAATGTGAACCCGAACCCTCCAAGATCCCCCCACAGTTCCCCAATAGCTGTCCCATGACCCGTCCCACAGTCCCCCCCAGGAAGAAAAATAAAAAATACAATTAATTCCATTCCCCACCCCCAATAACCCCCCAATGCATCAACAACAAGAGAATGAAGTAAATAGAAAAAAGGAAAAGACAGAAGAAAACAGCAAGCAACAATGCATTTTTTATTTTTTTATAATAATAAATGTAAAACAAAAGATATCAAGGACAACTAAAATCATAACAGCAATACCAACTGTATATGTTTGTCTGCATGTCTGGCACTATTACATGTATGTGTGTTCTTGTATGTGTTTATTTGAATGAGAGTGTGTGTATATGCATGTGTACAAACACCTGCACGGCATCAGCC
Organism: Oncorhynchus keta; assembly: GCF_023373465.1. Lineage (NCBI taxonomy): Eukaryota > Metazoa > Chordata > Actinopteri > Salmoniformes > Salmonidae > Oncorhynchus > Oncorhynchus keta. Next base: position 36,336,016 of record NC_068437.1, read on the forward strand.
TCGGGCAAACCAGCATTAGTTGTAAAAACACTGCCACTTAGTGTCATTCAAATGTACTTTTTATTATGTTTTATTTGGATTATTTTAAATGTTTTACTTTTATCTTTGACCATCATTCTATCTCCCACACAGCAACTCCACTCCCACTTGTCTCCACTTCCACATACCAACCCTCAGCTTCCTTCAGCCCATCCCATCTATTTCTGCTGGCCCCCCACTCCGGGTATCTACGCAACACATATCGTTCCACTATGCTGTGATGTTTAACGTACAATTTCAATCGATCTAATCTAATAGAATTCACAGATTGCTAATTGAAGATAAATACTTTTACTAAGAGTATTAGTATATTAGTAATTGACTGACCCGGTCACTCAAGATCTCCTAACAGTACTATTTCTAGGGTCAATTTTAGATCAATGCTATGCATTTTCAGCTATTCCTGAACATGAGACCAGTTTTGATCCTTTATATTGGTTTCCCTACCTCCTCCCGCTGCCACCTGCCTCCTCTATTTTTGGGGTAATGCTGTAATCAATTGGCTGTACTCTTGGTTTGAGCAGACCTTCCCATACAATTCTGATAACTCCATGAAGGACATAACTCTACCATTTCAATTTACAATATAATTTAAGAACAAAATACCCCTTTCAAACATCTTTCCCATAAATACAGGTATTTTACCAACGAGCACATTTGAGTTCAGCCATAGTATTTATTTTAATATTTGTTCTATCTTTTCAGGGCGATGAAATTGAAAATGTAGCCAACTCTGCAATGCTTGTCCGAAAAAGAGTGATACTTTGAAAAAGGTATCATTTTCAATGAATCAAAAATGAGACACGGCAATCTGCACAAAGGCAAAAAAGGCCATTTTTAAACAATAGATGAGCTTTTCTTAGTAATTTACTTGAGAACCATTTAAGGTTCAAATAAAACTTTTGAATGAGTGAAGCTTTTAGAGAGAGGTTTAGTGCTTTTATATTTAATCATCTCAACCCACCCAATTCATACTCATTATATAGATAGGCACGTTTTATTTTGTCTGGTTTAGCGTCCCAGGTAAAGCAAAATATTTTTTGCTCATATGATTTGAAAAACTAATCATCAGGAGTAGGCAGCGCCATAAGTAAGTGAATAAACTGAGATCTGACTAAGGAGTTAATCAGGGCAATTTTTCCATAAATAGACAGGTATTTACCTCTCCATGGTTGCAGGATTGTCTATTTTTACAAGTTTTCTATTGAAATTCATTGTGGAGAGCTTATTTATATCTTTTGTGATATAAATACCGAGTATGTCTATTTCACCATCAGCCAATTTTATAGGTAAACTGCAGGCCCTCCGATTTGACACTCTGAACGCTATCAGAGAAGTAGTTGGTGAACCAGGCGAGGCAGTCATTTGAGAACCCAAGGCTGTTGAGTCTGCCGATAAGAATATGGTGGTTGACAGAGTCGAAAGCCTTGGCCAGGTTGATAAATACGGATGCGCAGTAATGTCTCTTGTCGATGGCGGTATTGATATCGTTTAGGACCTTGAGCGTGGCTGAGGTAAACCCATGACCAGCTCTGAAACCAGATTGCATAGCGGAGAAGGTACGGTGGGATTCTAAATGGTCGGAAATCTGTTTGTTAACTTGGCTTTCGAAGACCTTAGAAAGGCAGGATAGGATAGATATAGATCTGTAACAGTTTAGGTCTAGAGTGTCTCCCCCTATGAAGAGGTGGATGATCGCGGCAGCTTTCCAATCTTTGGGAATCTCAGAAGATCTGAAAGAGAGGTTGAACAGACTGGTAATATGGGCTGCAACAATTTCGATACATCATTTTAGAAAGAGAGGGTCCAGATTTTCTAGCCCGGCTGATTTGTAGGGGTCCAGATTTTACAGCTCTTTCAGAACATCAGCTATCTGGATTTGGGTTAAGGAGAAATGGGGGAGGCTTGGGCGAGTTGCTGTGGGGGATGCAGGGCAGTTGACCGGGGTAGGGGTAGCCAGGTGGAAAGCATGGCCAGCTGTAGAAAAATGCTTATTGAAATTCTCAATTATAGTGGATTTATAGGTGGTGACAGTGTTTCCTAGCCTCAGTGCAGTGGGCAGCTGGGAGGAGGGGCTCTTATTCTCCATGGACTTTACAGTGTTCCAGAACTTTTATGAGTTTGTGCTACAGGATGCAAATTTCTGTTTGAAAAAGCTAGCCTTAGCTTTCCTAACTAACTGCCTGTGTATATTGGTTCCTAACTTCCCTGAAAAGTTCCATATCACGGGGGCTATTCGATGCTAATGCAGTACGCCACCGGATGTTTTAATGCTGGTCAAGGGCAGTCAGGTCGGGAGTGAACCAAGGGCTATACAGTTGAAGTCGGAAGTTTACATACACTTAGGTTGGAGTCATCAATACTCATTTTTCAACCACTCCACAAAGTTCTTGTTAACAAACTATAGTTTTGGCAAGTCAATTAGGACATTTACTCTGTGCATGACAAGTAATTTTTATTTTTTTGTAACAGTATTTTTATTGAAATTTCACAATTTTCACCCATATTAAGAGATACAACAGAGACAAAGCACACAGAACAAAAAGAAAAACAGCCCCCATATCTACGTGCATATATATACACATACATACATACACATACATACACACATATACATATACCCATGCATATACACACACATATGCATACATACATACACGCACGCACGCACACACACACATATACACACCCATACATACGCACACAATTTTCCTCTTCCCGCTCTGTGCTTCTCTCACCCCATCACCATCATTGCGTCTCTCAATACATACATTTTAAACAAACTTACAAACAGAAATTAAACAAAAAAGCTCAGTTTAAACCAAGAGGTTAGGTTCCACACATGGAACGTACAGTGTAGTTCTGAAATACATAGATCCCCGCCATTCTAAGAGAATCCTTGCAGTATAATAGCTGATACCTCAGGTTCTAGATACTTTAGATAAGGTTCCCATACTTTGTAGAACTGGTCTGTTTTAGAATGCAATGTACATGTCAGATATTCCAGAGGCACCCATTCAAATAGTATCTTATGCCAGTCTTTAATAGAAGGAACCTTATCACTAATCCACTGTAAAAGGATGTTTTTCCTCGCTGTGAAGGTAAGGATGTTGTAAAGCCTCCTTTTACAGACAGAAGTAACATGCCTGCTAGGGAGACCTAACAGTAAAGAAACTGGGTCCAATTCTAGATCAACCCCTAGGATCTTTTCAATTTCTTGCAGGACACCAGACCAGTATCTTTGTATTTTGGTACATGACCATAAACAATGTGTTAGGGTGCCTGTATCAGTTTTGCATTTAAGACACTGAGGGGAAGAGGAAGTGGGGCTAAAAGCATGTCTGCGATTTGGGGATATATGCAATCTGTGTATTATTCTTAATTGGATTGCTCTAGTACGGTTACATATAGATATTGTTTTTGCATATCTCCAAATGTCCTCCCACATCTCTTCGTCAATAGTAACAGACAATTCTTTCTCCCACACTTGTTTCACCCTCTGACAGCAGAAAAGGACCTTAAAGTATCATAAAACAGACTTACAGACATTTTCCTTTGTGGGAAAAAAAGCATTCTTTCAATGACAGCCACATCAGGGTTACCAATTAAGGTGGTGCTCTCCAGAATATAATGTCTTACTTGTAGGAAGCGGAAAAAGTCCTGCTTTGGGAGTCGATATTTCTCGACCATCTGCTCAAATTACAACAACATCTTATCAGCGAATAAGTCGTTTCGCCTGCGTATGCCCTTATTAAGCCATAAGTTAAAGCCAGCATCCAGCAATCCTGGGCTGAAATCTGGGTTGTTAAGAATTGGGGTAAGAGCAGAGGTTAGTTTGGACCTTCCCAGGAAGCGTTGAACTGACCTCCATACTTTGAGTGTGTTAAGTGTAACTGGATTATTGCAGTGTTCTTCTACAGACTTGAAACTTCTGAAAAATAAAAGATCCTGTAAGGGGTATTTTGAAAGAGAAGTCTCAATGTCTAACCAAATAGAGGAGTCATCATTTGTGATCCAGTCAGAAATATAACAAAGGTGGGCACACCATTGATAGAACTTGATATTGGGCAGGTCCAAGCCGCCCATAGAACTTGGCAGCTGCAATACTGCCATCTTAAGTCTTGGCTTGCGTTTACTCCATATAAAGGAACTTAGCCATCCATTTACATCCTTTATTACCTTATTGGAGAGTAATACTGGGATCATTTGGATTGGGTAAAGTAGTCTAGGTAAAACGTTCATTTTCAAGAGGGATATTCTACCCAACCAAGAAATGGGGAGAGAGTTCCAGCGCTCCAGATCCTGTCTTATTGTATCAAACAAAGGAACAAAATTGGCTTTGTACATTAGCTGGAATTTAGGAGTTACAAATATACCCAGATACATGAAACCTGAGGGAGACCATTTAAAAGGGAAGGGGGAGAAGTATTAGGTACAGAATGCAGGCTACCAAGTGGCATAGCCTCTGACTTAGTAAGGTTAATCTTGTAGCCTGAGAATCCGCTGAATAATTCAATAATATTAATAAGAGATGTAATTGAAGTCTCGGGACTAGAGATGAATATCAGGACATCATCAGCATACAAGCTTATTTTATGGTGAACATCTCCAATGAGCAGCCCCTGTATAGCAGGCGTTACCCTGATGGCCTCGGCTAGTGGTTCCATAACGAGTGCAAAGAGGAGGGGGGATAAAGGACAGCCCTGTCTGGTACCTCTGTGTATAGAGAAGCTATTTGACCATAGCCCATTAGTAAGGACAGCAGCCTGAGGATCATCATATAAAACTTTCACCCATTTTATAAAGTTGTCCCCTAGACCAAATTTATTTAGAGCAAATAATAGGTAGGACCACTCCACACGATCAAATGCTTTCTCAGCATCTAGGAGAGCACAAGACCATCCACAGCACTTTGTTGGTAGGCTTGAATTACATTAAGAAGCCGCCTGACATTGTTGCATGACTTACGGCCCCTAATTTTTTTTTATTTCATTTTTTTTTTTTTTTTTTCACCTTTATTTAACCAGGTAGGCTAGTTGAGAACAAGTTCTCATTTGCAACTGCGACCTGGCCAAGATAAAGCATAGCAGTGTGAACAGACAACACAGAGTTACACATGGAGTAAACAATTAGCAAGTCAATAACACAGTAGATGGGCAGTCTATATACAATGTGTGCAAAAGGCATGAGGAGGTAGGCGAATAATACAATTTTGCAGATTAACACTGGAGTGATAAATGATCAGATGGGCATGTACAGGTAGAGATATTGGTGTGCAAAAGAGCAGAAAAGTAAATAAATAAAAACAGTATAAAAACAGTATGGGAATGAGGTAGGTGAAAAAGGGTGAGCTATTTACCTATAGACTATGTACAGCTGCAGCGATCGGTTAGCTGCTCGGATAGCTGATGTTTGAAGTTGGTGAGGGAGATAAAAGTCTCCAACTTCAGCGATTTTTGCAATTCGTTCCAGTCACAGGCAGCAGAGTACTGGAACGAAAGGCGGCCAAATGAGGTGTTGGCTTTAGGGATGATCAGTGAGATACACCTGCTGGAGCGCGTGCTACGGATGGGTGTTGCCATCGTGACCAGTGAACTGAGATAAGGCGGAGCTTTACCTAGCATGGACTTGTAAATGACCTGGAGCCAGTGGGTCTGGCGACGAATATGTAGTGAGGGCCAGCCGACTAGAGCATACAAGTCGCAGTGGTGGGTGGTATAAGGTGCTTTAGTGACAAAACGGATGGCACTGTGATAGACTGCATCCAGTTTGCTGAGTAGAGTGTTGGAAGCCATTTTGTAGATGACATCGCCGAAGTCGAGGATCGGTAGGATAGTCAGTTTTACTAGGGTAAGCTTGGCAGCGTGAGTGAAGGAGGCTTTGTTGCGGAATAGAAAGCCGACTCTGGATTTGATTTTTGATTGGAGATGTTTGATGTGAGTCTGGAAGGAGAGTTTGCAGTCTAGCCAGACACCTAGGTACTTATAGATGTCCACATATTCAAGGTTGGAACCATCCAGGGTGGTGATGCTAGTCGGGCATGCGGGTGCAGGCAGCGATCGGTTGAAAAGCATGCATTTGGTTTTACTCGCGTTTAAGAGCAGTTGGAGGCCGCGGAAGGAGTGCTGTATGGCATTGAAGCTCGTTTGGAGGTTTGATAGCACAGTGTCCAATGACGGGCCGAAAGTATATAGAATGGTGTCGTCTGCGTAGAGGTGGATCAGGGAATCGCCCGCAGCAAGAGCAACATCATTGATATATACAGAGAAAAGAGTCGGCCCGAGAATTGAACCCTGTGGCACCCCATAGAGACTGCCAGAGGACCGGACAGCATGCCCTCTGATTTGACACACTGAACTCTGTCTGCAAAGTAATTGGTGAACCAGGCAAGGCAGTCATCCGAAAAACCGAGGCTGTTGAGTCTGCCGATAAGAATTTGGTGATTGACAGAGTCGAAAGCCAAAGCGAAGTCGATGAAGACGGCTGCACAGTACTGTCTTTTATCGATGGCGGTTATGATATCATTTAGTACCTTGAGTGTGGCTGAGGTGCACCCGTGACCGGCTGAAACCAGATTGCACAGCGGAGAAGGTACGGTGGGATTCGAGATGGTCAGTGACCTGTTTGTTGACTAATGAAGCCAGTTTGGTCTCCTTTCACAATTAGTGGCAATGAGTCCTCTAATCTTGTGGCTAGAATTTTAGAAAGCAATTTTCTATCCACATTCAGAAGGGAAATTGGTCTGTACGAGGAACAAGACTCTGGACATTTTCACTTTTTGAGAATAAGTGAGATGTTGGCTTCTCTCAGCGTTTGAGGGAGTTGGTCATTTGAAAATGAGTGGTTAAACATATCACGCAATGGCTCAAGGATCAGGCCATGGAACTCTTTATAGAACTCACTACAAAACCCGTCTGGTCCTGGGGCCTTACCATTTTGCAGATTCTTAATTGCGAACATTATCTCTTCCTTGGTAATAGGGGCATTAAGGAGGGACCTCTGTTCTTCGGAGATAGTAGGGAGCTCAATTTTACCAAAGAAGTTCTCCATTAATTTGGGTGCATCCTTGGGCAGTTCTGAGGCATAAAGGTTTGTATAACATTTCTTAAATGAGTCACTTATCAATTTATTTTCATATAAATGATTACCATCAGAATCAGTAATAGTAGCAATTGACTGAGAGTCAGCCCTCTTTTTAGCTAGGTACTTAGCCAAGTACTTTCCTGGCTTATCGCCATGTTCATATAGCTTTTACCTGACAAATCTCATTTTCTTTTCAGCGTCCTGTGTTAGGAGAGAGTCTAACGTTGACTGATATTTCCTTTAATAGGGCAGGAGTGGGCGTTTTAATGTAGTCCTTCTCTTTAGTTCCTAATTCACCCTCTAACATTTTTTGCTTTTCCCGCTTTTTCCGTCTCTTAGTAGCTGTGTATGACATAATCAGACCCCTGGCATACGCTATACAGGTCTCCCAAAGGAGCGAGGGGTTATCTGTTGATTGAGAGTTAATAGAGAAAAATGCTTTAAACTCTGTTATAAAATATGATGTGAATGTATGGTCTTTAAGAATGGTTGTGTTCAACCTCCAATGTCTTGACCGATTGAATGCCCCGTTGAGTTTTATGTCCAGGATCACCTCAGCATGATCAGATATGACTATGCTTCCTATCCTAGCAGATAAAACAGACTGCAGAGACGTCTTGGGCATAAAAAAATAATCTATTCTAGTCTGACATCCATGAGGTGCAGAGAAAAAAGTGAACTCTCTGTTGGAGGGATGGAAAGCTCTCCAGACATCCGCATACCCCAGATCATCACAAATAACTTTAAGTGACATAGCTTGAGGAGAGAGTGAAGCTATACCACTGGGAAACTTATCAATAAGGGGGTTCAACAAGCAGTTAAAATCTCCTCCAACCACTGCAGTGTCTGAGTTTAATTCTGAAAAGTCTAGAAATGCCTTAGTGAGGAAATCAGGGGGGTGAGCAGGGGGGAAGTAAATATTCATTATGGAAATGTTCTGCCCTTGTAAAGTACCATTAATTATAACAAAGCGACCAAATTTATCTTTCACACAATTCAAGACCTTAAGTGGTAAGTTATTTTTCACCAGAATTGCTACACCTCTACTTCTGGATGTAAATGATGAGAAAAACACTTGACCAAACCCTCCTTGTTGTAATTTCAGGTGCTCCTTATCATCCAAATGGGTTTCTTGCAACAGGGCAATATCAATATTTTCTTTTTTCAAAAAAGACAATACTTTCTTCCTCTTAATGGGGTTATGGCTCCCTCTAATGTTCCACGTACGTCTGTTATCTGCCATTGTATCTTGACCATTCAATATTCAGACTGAATCCTACTGTAAAAGTGGGGTGGTACCTTTTTCCATGTGTTGAACTCTCCTCCATCTCACTGACCATAAACAAAAAATATGAACCCTGAACTCGAACTATACTAAACCCAAAAATTAAACATGTAAAAATCCAAAAGGGGGTTTTCCCACTAGCTAACATGCAGGGGATTTCAACTCTCCAATGTAGACTCTTAAGTCTGCATTGCCGCTCAATAGCCTCATCCTTTATATATATGGAAAAGAAAATCAACAGAAGAAGATTGAGGCTCTTCCACCTAAAACCAAGCCTGGGCACCAATATGGGTTCACACATATCTCAGCCTGAGCTATAGCGGCTATTACTTTAGCAAGAAAAATAATAAAGATATGAATATTACTGAGCCGGAGTACGTGAGGACTCACGCCACTGTTTCATGATCAGATTCAACCAAAAATAAGCAAAGTTATTCAATGCTGTGGAGGTGCAGCTTAAAGTTATTTACCCGAGAGAGTCAATAAACGCAGCAGCCTCTTCAGGTGTGTAGAGCTTTTTAGGTGATCCGTTGACCATAATCTTCAATGTGGCCGGGTACAACAGTGCGTAGTCCATCTTCATTCCCCTGAGTCGAGCCTTCGCCTCATCAAACGCTTTGCGTCTTCGTACAACCGCTGTGGAGTAATCATTGAAGAATGAGACCTTTGGACCTTTATGTTGACTACCAACAGAACCGATGTTTCTAGCCGCATCCATGACGCGCTGCTTGTCGATGAAGTTGTGGAACTTTATAACCACTGGCTGTGGGCGTTGATTGGGGCCCGGTATTGGAGCTTGAGAGCGATGGGCTCTGTCCAGCTTCACACGACCAGCCTTAGTGTCCATTTGTAGGTAGCCAAGTTGGGCATCTCCGGCGCGGCCCACGCTTGGATTGCGTCCTACCTGACAGGTCGCTCCTACCAGGTGGCGTGGCAAGAATCTGTCTCCTCACCACGTGCTCTCACCACTGGTGTCCCCCAGGGCTCTGTTCTAGGCCCTCTCCTATTCTCGCTATACACCAAGTCACTTGGCTCTGTCATAACCTCACATGGTCTCTCCTATCATTGCTATGCAGACGACACACAATTAATCTTCTCCTTTCCCCCTTCTGATGACCAGGTGGCGAATCGCATCTCTGCATGTCTGGCAGACATATCAGTGTGGATGACGGATCACCACCTCAAGCTAAACCTCGGCAAGACGGAGCTGCTCTTCCTCCCGGGGAAGGACTGCCCATTCCATGATCTCGCCATCACGGTTGACAACTCCATTGTGTCCTCCTCCCAGAGCGCTAAGAACCTTGGCGTGATCCTGGACAACACCCTGTCGTTCTCAACTAACATCAAGGCGGTGGCCCGTTCCTGTAGGTTCATGCTCTACAACATCCGCAGAGTACGACCCTGCCTCACACAGGAAGTGGCGCAGATCCTAATCCAGGCACTTGTCATCTCCCGTCTGGATTACTGCAACTCGCTGTTAGCTGGGCTACCTGCCTGTGCCATTAAACCCCTACAACTCATCCAGAACGCCGCAGCCCGTCTGGTGTTCAACCTTCCCAAGTTCTCTCACGTCACCCCGCTCCTCCGCTCTCTCCACTGGCTTCCAGTTGAAGCTCGCATCCGCTACAAGACCATGGTGCTTGCCTACGGAGCTGTGAGGGGAACGGCACCTCAGTACCTCCAGGCTCTGATCAGGCCCTACACCCAAACAAGGGCACTGCGTTCATCCACCTCTGGCCTGCTCGCCTCCCTACCACTGAGGAAGTACAGTTCCCGCTCAGCCCAGTCAAAACTGTTCGCTGCTCTGGCCCCCCAATGGTGGAACAAACTCCCTCACGACGCCAGGACAGCGGAGTCAATCCAATCACCACCTTCCGGAGACACCTGAAACCCCACCTCTTTAAGGAATACCTAGGATAGGATAAAGTAATCCTTCTCACCCCCCCCCCCTTAAAAGATTTAGATGCACTATTGTAAAGTGGCTGTTCCACTGGATGTCATAAGGTGAATGCACCAATGTGTAAGTCGCTCTGGATAAGAGCGTCTGCTAAATGACTTAAATGTAATGTAAATGTAAAATGTAATGTAGCCAGGGATCCATTCCTCAAAGAATTTTACTGAACGTGTCCCTTCAGAATTTTCCGGGAGTCCCACAACACGAATATTGCATCTGCGTCCTCGATTATCCAAGTCATCAATGTGCTCCGCCATTTCGCGCACCTGTTTCTCAAGTGCTTTTATTTTAGCGTCCATAGATGTAGTTGAAGTTTCCACTGCAGCAATTCTTCCTTCCGCCTCAACAACACGTTTCACAACACTCTGTATTTCAGCTGAATGGCTTGCTATTGCTTCCAAGACCGTTCTTATCTTAGCATCGATCACTTTAGTAATGTTATCAGTCATCTTTTGAATTATCAGGTCCATTGTGCCTGGGTCCGCAATGGTGTTAGCTTCGCTAACGTTAGCTAGCTCCTCATGCACATCCACAGGGGTGGTGGTTTTGGTCGACTTCTTAGTAGTTCTATTGGGCATGTTGTCGGAGATTTTTGCGAAATAGTCGTCAAGACTCATTATATGGTAACTTATTTAGCCAATTCTATCACTTTTTCAAGCTAGGAGATTAATGTAAGAATATAAATTTACGAATGCGACGAGAGCTCGCTGAAACACCGTGTTCTCTCTACGGCGCCATTTTGTCCCCCGACAAGTCATTTTTCTAACAATTGTTTACAGACAGATTATTTTACTTATAATTCACTGTATCACAATTCCAGTGGGTCAGCAGTTTACATACACTAAATTGACTGTGCCTTTAAAGAGCTTGGAAAATTCCAGAAAATGATGTCATGGCTTTAGAAGCTTCTGATAGGCTAATTGACGTAATTTGAGTCAATTGGAGGTGTATCTGTGGATGTATTTCAAGGCCTACCTTCAAACTCAGTGCCTCTTTGCTTGACTTCATGGGAAAATCCAAAGAAATCAGCCAAGACCTCACAAGACCTTCACAAGTCTGGTTCATCCTTGGACGAACAATTTCCAAATGCCTGAAGGTACCACGTTCATCTGTACAAACAACAGTATGCAAGTATAAACACAATGGGACCACGCAGCCGACATACCGCTCAGGAAGGAGACGTGTTTTGTCTCCTAGAGATGAATGCGAAATAGGGGCGGCAGCGTAGCCTAGTGGTTAGAGCGTTGGACTAGTAACCGGAAGGTTGCGAGTTCAAAACCCCCGAGCTGACAAGGTACAAATCTGTCGTTCTGCCACTGAACAGGCAGTTAACCCACTGTTCCCAGGCCGTCATTGAAAATAAGAATATGTTCTTAACTGACTTGCCTGGTTAAATAAAGGTTAAAAAAAAAAAAAAAAAAAAAAAAAAAAATGTACTGTGGTGCAAATCAATCCCAGAACAGCAGCATAGGACCTTGTGAAGATGCTGGAGGAAACAGGTACAAAAGTATCTATATCCAAAGTAAAACGAGTCCTATATCGACATAATCTGAAAGGCTGCTCAGCAAGGAAGAAGCCACTGCTCCAAAACCGGCATAAAAAAGTCAGACTACGGTTTGCAACTGCACATGGGGACAGAGATTGGAGAAATGTCTTTTGAGAAATGTCTTCTGGTCTGATGAAACAAAAATAGAACTGTTTGGCCATGAGGACCATTGTTATGTTTGGAGGAAAAAGGGGGAGGCTTGCAAGTTAACGAACACCATCCCAACCGTGAAGCACAGGGGTGGCAGCATCATGTTGTGAGGGTGCTTTACTGCAGGAGGGAATGGTGCACTTCACAAAATAGATGACATCATGAGGAAGGACAATTGTGTGGATATATTGAATATCTCAAGACATCAGTCAGGAAGTTAAAGCTTGGTCGCACATGGGTCTTCCAAATGGACAATGACCCCAAGCATACTTCCAAAGTTGTGGCAAAATGGCTTAAGGACAACAAAGTCAAGGTACTGGAGTGGCCATCACAAAGCCCTGACCTCAAACCTATAGAAAATCTGCGGGCAGAACTGAAAAAGTGTGTTCGAGCAAGGAGGCCTACAAACCTGACTCCGTTACATCATCTCTGTCAGGAGGAATCTGCCAAAATTCACCCAACTTATTGTGGGAAGCTTGTGAAAGGCTACCCGAAACGTTTGACCCAAGCTAAACAATTTAAGTTAGTGCTATCAAATACTAATTGAGTGTATGTAAACTTCTGACCCACTGGGAATGTGATGAAAGAAATAAAAGCTGAAATGAATCATTCTCTCTACTATTATTCTGACATTTCACATTCTTAAAATAAAGTGGTGATCCTAACTGACCTAATACAGAGAATTTTTACTAGGATTAAATGTCAGGAATAGTTTATTTGGCTAAGGTGTATGTAAACCTCTGACTTCAACTGTATCTGTTCCTGGTTCTACATTTTTTTTAATGGGGCATGCCTATGTAACGGATGTGAAACGGCTAGCTTAGTTAGCGGTGTGCGCTAAAATAGCGTTTCAATCGGTTACGTCACTTGCTCTGAGACCTTGAAGTAGTAGTTCCCCTTGCTCTGCAAGGGCCGCGGCTTTTGTGGAGCGATGGGTAACGATGCTTCGAGGGTGACTGTTGTCGTTGAGTGCAGAAGGTCCCTGGTTCGCGCCCGGGTATGGGCGAGGGGACGGTTTAAAATTATACTGTTACACCTATTTAAGATGGTGAGGAAAGCACTTTTAAAGAATACCCAGGCATCCTCTACTGACGGGATGAGGTCAATATCCTTCCAGGATACCCGCACCACGTCGATTAGAAAGGCCTGCTCGCTGAACTGTTTTAGGGAGCATTTGACAGTGATGAGGGGTGTTCGTTTGACCGAAGACCCATTACGGATGCAGGTAAGGAGGCAGTGACTTTGTATGTCTAGTAGTGACCCCTTCATCACCCTGTTTTCCCTGAGTAGACAATGCATGTTGGAATTGTGGATTTTTACCTTGGCTGTGAGTGTCTTGTTTTCTCTTTGGAGCCTGAGAATTTCACTCTGGCTGAACTCTAAACTCCCCCTCAGCCCTGCTACCTCCTCACACAACTTTTCCAGTGTTGCATGGATTCCAGCCAGAGCACTAGCCTCTACCTCAATGGTAAGTAAATCATCCGTGTCTGTAGATTAATCTGTTTTTCTTTTTTTGTTGGGTTAAAGTTATTTTGTGAGGTTGTCAGATCTTTCCATGCTGGAGTATGTTGTTCCTCCACAGCGTAAAGCTGTTGGTACTCGTCAATTTCCCTCAGGATCTCCTTCGTATCCAGATTGGCTCTTTAATGCAACCAGTTGTTATATGAAAAGATAACAATGAGTCTTTCCCACGACGACGACAGGTGTCTGTAGTACAGCCAGCTAGCACTCGCAGAATCCATGCAAAAAAAGAAACACAAACTTGCAGTCCCAGCCGTAAAGGCTAACCACGTCGTGGAATCCTTAGCAACAAAACTTTAGTTTGGATTAAAATTGATTTAATGAAAATGTTTTAATATAAACAACAAATCGAGTGTAGACAGTAAAATGTTCTGTTGCGCGCTCTGATGACGTATCTGATGACGTATATCTGGTCACTACAGAGATGGCCCCAATATAGAAGGGTATTCAGTGGATATTCACTTAAAAGTGTTTCCTTTCAAATGGTACCAATACTATGCATATCCTTGCTTCAGGGGCTGAGCTACAGGCAGTTAGATTTGGATATGTCATATTAGGCTAAAATTGAAAAGAACGGATGGATCCTTAAATGACGACGTTATAACAAAAACATTGTAACTTGAAGAGTTTTCACAATATGTACCTGATGTTTGTATACTATAAGTTGTGTGGAAAATGTCCAGATCAAATAGAATGTTTTTGTAAAGATTAAATGTTAGTTGTCTAAATTGGATGTGAGTAAAATCCAGACCTTGCCTCGTAACTAGTGACGCCCAGAGAACTTGCCATAAAGACGGAAACGCCCCTTTCTGACCCGAGGGTATAAAACATGGGAGTTAAGAATTAACATATCAGACTAAGTGACCACGAGCTGCAGCCAAGGTCCGAGATAGTAGCAAACCGAAAACGCAACACGAGGTTGAAGCAGACAAAGGAACCTTTTAACAATCTATGCTTCGGATGAATAGCTGTGTCTAACTCTCCAAGGAATCGTGTGTTTACACTGCTTTCATTCCTACTCTGGAGCCCTGAGCTACACGGCTGACTGTACTCAGAAGACCCCCTTTCAGAACAAGGGCGAGGAAACAGACCACTAAGAGAAAGGACACTGACATCGTGTGGACAATCAGAGAGTTACACCCTGTAACAACAGAGGTGCCGCCATCAGAGGAAAAGGACGAACTCTGATGAGATACCACATCGGAGACCTTCGACACGTAATTACATCATTATATTTTGACCTATAAGAGCGGCAGTTCAGGGCAAGGTTAAGGCTCAACTAAGTATAGCTTACAAATGTACCCAAGTGTGCTTTTCTCTCTTTCTCTCTCTTTTTGAATCCCCATTTTGTGTAACGTGTCATATTGTGTTGGCCCGTTACGGACCTGTTTCATTGTACTAAGTTCAAATCAGTAGCCTATCTTTGTGTATCTTTATATGTATCTTTATATTGTCATTTTAGCTTGTTAGTAAATAAATAATCAACTCAGTTGGTGTGGTACGGACTTATTTAGTAGGACTCTGGTTTGTGCAGATTCACGGATTATGCGACGTTCAGAATGAGACTGTAGAGGAAATTAATAGATTAGTGACTGTTGTAAAAACAATATTCTGATATCCTTTGAGTTAATTTGGGAAATAGGAACTCAATAAAACCAAAAAGGAGAAAAGTAGTTGAGTGAACAAAAATATAAACGCAACATGCAACAAATTCAAATATTATACTGAGTTTCAGTTCATATAAGAAAGTCAGTCAATTGAAATAAATTCATTAGACTCTAATCTATGGATTTCATTTGACTGGGAATACAGATATACAGCTGTTGGTCACCGATACCTTAAGTCATTATCTGCTGTGACCACCATTTGCCTCATGTAGCATATCACTTCTCCTTCTCATATAGTTGATCAGGCTGTTGATTGTGGCCTGTGGAATGTTGTCCCACCCCTCTTCAATGGCTGTGCAAAGTTTCTGGATATTGGCGGGAAGTGGAACACGCTGTCGTACACATCTATCGAGCGTATCCCAAACATGCTCAATGGGTGACATATTTGGTGAGTATGCAGACCATGGAAGAACTCTGACATTTTCAGCTTCCAGGAATTGTGTACAGATCCTTGCGACATTGGGCCGTGCATTATTATGGGGAAACATGAAGTGATGGCGGAGGATGAATGGACAATTGGCCTCAGGATCTTGTCACGGTATCTCCATGCAGAGACAATTGATGGATTGTGTATGTGTGCCATTCAAAGGGTGAATGGGAAAGACAAATGTTTTAAGTGCCTTTGAACAGGGTATGGTAGTAGGTGCCAGGCACAACAGTTTGCGTGTGTCAAGAACTGCAACGCTGCTGGGTTTTTCACACACAACAGTTTCCAATGTGTATCAAGAATGGTCCACCACCCAAAGGACATCTAGCCAACTTGACACAACTGTGGAAAACATTGTAGTCAACAGCATCTCCGTGGAACACTTTCGACACCTTTTAGAGTTGATGCCCCAATGAATTGAGGCTGTTCTGAGGGCAAAAGGGGGCGCAACTCAATATTAGTAAGTGTTCCTAATGTTTTGAACACTATTGGTAATACTAGGAGGTCTACATCTCAACACTGCAAAATATACTGTAGTTTTATAAACACATTTTCATATATAATATTCCTATAATGGAATAACACATACTACAGTATCTCTTCCCTTACAAAAAAATATTGAAGTTAGAATGCAGATCAGATCAGATATAGGTCATCATCACTGACTGTGGTTTACCATATGGGTGTCATTCCAGATTATATATATTTTTTAAAAGTATTATTAATGTGTATGCTACTGTCATGACGTTGGCCTGGGGGTAGGTTTACGACAGTCATAAATAACTCTTCCCCCATTTTTCCTCTCTCTACCCTACTGATGTTACATTTGCAAAATCCTTGGTTAACATAGAGATTCTGGGAACATCAGAAGGTGGGGGGAAATGAACAATATTCTGGTAATCTGACCAATTTAACATATGCAGTGGTACTTAATGAATATGATGTCAGTTCGGTTGTCATCTGAGACATTCTCATCAATGATAAGATGACATAAACTCTACAGTGGAAAGTTTACACATCAGAGTTATTGGATTCACATGGAATTGTTGTTCAATTAAACATTTTGAATATGAAATTATTTGTGATGGGATGAAATGTGATTTTAGCTTCTAAAATATGAGATTTGGGTTTTCATAAGATAGGGCTCTGCTCAATCAGTGGCCCGGCCCTGTGAAGGGACATGGGCTATAAAACTTTTCAAACATGTCCTCCTCTCCCTTCCTATATAAGCCCTTGATGACAATATAACCTCCTGTTCTGAGGACGTGAGGACGACGGTCCGATGATAGAATAGTTCAAATAATAACTACAGAACGAAGCCAACATCAGCGTGAGCTTTGGTTGTGAATGGTATGAACTTTGAACTCTTATTCACTACAGAAGTGATACCTCCTAGCCGTTGAGTTAGCAACAGCCGCTGCAAACGCAGGTTAGGAAGTAACAGACAGAGTATCCCGTCTACCACACAACGACGTTACTACAGCGTATTCAGTTTACCAGCAGAGACATTCTTCAAAGGACGAAGGACTCGGTTGGGCAACACGGCCTTCCATCTACCACCAACCTACCGAAGTGCAACTCAGAGTAAATATTTATTGCATTTTCCTTTTCCAAATGGGCAGTAATTTAGAATGCATAAGATACTGTATTTACAATAGCACAGCTTCGCCCTTTGTTTCCTCAGTCTTCCCGCTCTTTCACTCAAACCCAGCCCCTTTTCTTTTGTGTAACCAGCTGTCATATCTGTTCCTCCCGCTAGGGACGTTTTGCTTTATGACGTCATTTGTAATCACGTTATGATTTAATTATGTGTATGTGTAATTCTGTGTGATTAGTTAGGTATTTAGTAAATAATTAAACCCAATTTTGTATTGCTGATTCAAATTGTTAGTCAGGGTTCGTGCAGATAACCAAGAGGAGTTAGGCTACCCTGGGGCGGCAGGTAGCAAGTTCAAATCCCGAGCTGACAAGGTGCAAAATCTGTCGTTCTGCCCCTGAACAGGCAGTTAACCCACTGTTCCTAGGCCGTCATTGAAAATAAGAATTTGTTCTTAACTGACTTGCCTAGTAAAATTTAAAAAATAACTTTCAGATGAGACTCAATTAAGATGACGTTTAATATTGACTGCTATTGATGTAAAATATTATTAGGTCTTTAAGAGTTTATTCGGAAGATAACAGCTCTGTAAATATTATTTTGTGGTCGACTCTCTAGTTAATTACATTTACATGAATAGCTTAATCAGGTAATATTCATTACGGAGAAATTATTTTATAGAATAGCATGTCATATCACTTAATCCGGCATAGCCAAACACACGACACTACCCATTATTACAACTTGAACCTCCTTGCCATCCAAGTGAGAGGATAAACCCACAAGTACACCACAGAGTACAAAGTTGATCATATTACACCAGTGCTAGCCTCTACACGGGCTTCCTGTTAAGGCAAGGGCTGATTTCAAGGTTTTACTGCTAACCCACTGCTAACATGGACTTGCTCCTCCCTATCTCTCCGATTTGGTCCTGCCGTACATACTTACACTTACTCTACGGTCACAAGACAGACGCGTCCTTATTGTTCCTAGAATGTCTAAGCAAACAGCTGGAGTCAGGGCTTCCTCCTATAGAGCTCCATATTTATGGAATGGTCTGCTGAGCCATGTAAGAGAAGCAGACTCGGTCTCAACCTTTAAGTCTTTACTGAAGACTCCTCTCTTCAGTAGCTGAGTGTAGTCTGGTTCAGGGGTGAGTAGGTGAACGGTATGGCACTGGAGTGAGAAACCCCCTTTGCTGTTGCTGCCTTGCTCATGCTCTCCCACCCTTCTTGTCCTCGGGTTTGTGCAGTGGGGGAGATCTTAGTGGGCTATACTCGACCTTGTCTCAGGGTAGTAAGTTATTGGTGTGTTGATATCCCTTTAGTGGGTGGGGGCTGTGTTTTGGCAAAGTGGTTGGGGTTATATCCTGCCTGGTTGGCCCTGTCCGGGGGAACTTTGGGCAGGGTCACAGTGTCCCCCCAACCCCTGTTTCAGTCTCCATTATCTATGCTGCAATAGTCTATGTGCTAGGGTCAGTCTGTCTTATCTGGTGTCCTTTGGGTTCTTAGGTATACACCCCTTATTCTCCCCAATTTAGTGATATCCAAATGGAAGTTACAGTCTTGTCTCATTGCTGCAACTCCCAAGTCGAGAGCCATGCGTCCTCCGAAAACACAAGCCTCACTGCTTCTTGACACAATGCTCTTTTAACTAGGAAGCCAGCGGCACCAATGTGTCGGAGGAAACATCGTACACCTGGTGACCGTGTCAGCGTGCATGCGCCCAGCCCACCACAGGAGTCGCTACAGCGAGATGGGACAAGGACATCCCGGCTGGCCAAACCCTCCCCTAACCCGGACGACGCTGGGCCAATTGTGACCCGCCTCTATTGTGCGCGGCCTGCTGCGACACAGCCAGGTATCGAACCAGGATCTGTAGTGATGCAGCGGTCTAATGCAATGCAGTGCCTTAGACCGGAGGCCCGACCTTGTTGTATTTCTAACCACTGAATCTGATGTACAACTGACGTAAAGACCTCACCCTTATCTAGCTGTCACAGTTTATTAAATGCATATTCTCTCTCAACAGGCCACAAATTAAAAAGTACATTTGAAGTCAACAGTCCCTCGTGTGGTCGATGCAACGAGGAGTTCTCTCCCACCAATGAGGACACATGGTCTTAGGTCCAGTGTGAAAACTGTCACAAGTAGTTTCACTTTAGCTACACCATGTGTGTGTGTGTGTGTATATATATATATATGTATATGTATATGTATGTGTATATGTATATATATATATGTATATGTATATGTATGTATATATGTATATGTATGTATATATGTATATGTGTATGTATATATGTATGTGTATGTATATATGTATATGTATGTATATATGTATATGTGTGTGTGTGTGTGTGTGTATGTGTGTGTGTGTGTATGTGTGTGTGTGTGTATGTGTGTGTGTGTATATGTGTGTGTGTGTATATATATGTGTGTGTATATATATATGTGTGTATATATATATATATATATATGTGTGTATATATATATATATATATGGGGCGGCAGCGTAGCCTAGTGGTTAGAGTAACTAGTAACCGGAAGGTTGTGAGTTCAAACCCCGAGCTGACAAGGTACAAATCTGTCGTTCTGCCCCTGAACAGGCAGTTAACCCACTGTTCCCAGGCTGTCATTGAAAATAAGAATATGTTCTTAACTGACTTGCGTGGTTAAATAAAGGTAAAATTTAAATAAAAAATATATATACATATACATACATATATATATATACACACACACACATGGTGTAGCACTTGAAAAACAAATCAGATAAAATCACATTTTGTAAAGTCTGGGGTGGGTGGGTTTATTTATGTGTAAAATTCTCCTAATTTGTTTGAGGCTAATGCAAACTGAAAATAAAGCAAGACAGAATGGTTATTTTCATAATTATTATCATTTTTAATGTTGATACTATTGCAATGAATTACTAATAATGAAAGATGGTGAAATATAATCAAGGCTTTTAGGAAGCAAATACCAAGACATTTGCTTGTTATGCTTTTTCAAATCAAATTTTATTGGTCACATACGCATATTTAGCAAATGTTATTGCGGGTGTAGCGAAATGCTTGTGTTCCTAGCTCCAGAAGTGCAGTATTATCTAACAATCCACATGAATCTAAAGTAAAAGAATGGAGTTAAGAAATATATAATTATTAGGAAGAGCAATGTCAGAGTGGTATTGACTAAAATAAGGTAAAACAGAATACAGTATATACATATGAAATGATTAAAGCAGTATTAGTAACACAGTATGTAGGGCAGCAGCCTCTAAGGTGCAGGGTTATGTAACCGGGTGGGGGGGCAGGGGCGGCAGGTAGTCTAGTGGTTAGAGCGTTTGACCCCGGAGCTGACAAGGTAAAAATCTGTCACTCTGCCCCTGAACAAGGCCCACTGTTCCTAGGCCATCATTGAAAATAAAAATGTGTTCTTAACTGACTTGCCTATTTAAATAAAGGTAAAATAAAATAAAAATAAAAACAGGTGGTAGCCAGCTAGCGATGGTGATATAACAGTCTGATGGCCTTGAGATAGAAGCTGTTTTTCAGTCTCTCTCGGTCCCAGCTTTGATGCACCTGTACTGACCTCGCCTTCTGGATGGCTCGGGTGGTTGTTGTCCTTGATTATCTTTTTGGCCTTTCGGTGAAATCACCTGCTGTAGGGGTCATGAAGGGCAAGCAGTGTGCCCCCCGGTGATGCATTGGGTATACTGCACCATCCTCTGGAGAACCCTGCGGTTGCGGGCAGTGCAGTTGGGCAGTGATACAGCCTGACAGTTGAGAGCATACAGCCTGACAGTATGCTCTCAATTGTGCATCTGTTAAAGTTTGTCTTAGGGGGCCAAGACACATTTCTTCAGCCTCCTGAGGTTAAAGACACACTGTTGTGCCTTCCTCACCACACTGTCTGTGTAGGTGGACCATTTCAGGTCGGTGATATGAACACGGAGGAACTTGAAGCTTTTCACCTTCTCCACTGCGGTCCCGACGATGTGGACATTTTTCTTATATAATTTTGCAGCTGAAATTGTGTTTTGAGGGTGTGTGCAAACTAAATGGTTATGTAGCGAACTAATTTGCTGGCTAACCCAGAATCTCAATCTAACAGAATGTTTAATCTCCTGTTTTTAGCTAATAATAGGATCTCTGCTTGTTGGCTAAATTAACTAGCCACCTTGTCATTGGCATAAAGAGTGAACAGATTAAACAGGTGTGTGGCAATAGCTAACTATCACATTCGGTCAACACTAGATCAACTGGTCAGGCCAGCGCAGAATCCTCCCACTCCATTGCTCTCTCTGTATAGTGTGTATGTCTAAATGTAATTCTGTTTTTATGACACCGCCTATAAGCACATCTGTCATATAGTGAAACATCTCAGTAAGTTTTAGCTACTACAAATAAAAAGTTGTACAGCAGTAGTAGCACAACTGAGGGGATGAGAATGGGCCAACCAAGAAAACAAAATACCCTTCAAAGTGGAAAGGAGACGTTCGGAAGAGGAGGATGGAGGGTAAATCCTACCTTGGCAGGAAAGAGAAGATTGAGTTGACGATGGTAATTGTTATCTGCACTGTTTATTTTTTATTACCTGAATACCGACCTTGATGTTTAATTCCATGCTGAAATGTCAGATTTTTATTTTACCTTTATTTCATCTGGGAGTCATACAGAGACCAAGGTCCCGTTTACAGACTAGCCCTGAATTACAGAAAATGCATTCATATAAATACATATTGCTTTTAGAAAGACACGGTCATAAAAAAACACATTCATCAGTAATAAGGTCCTCAATCAGCTTTCTGAATTGCCCTTGAGGCACCAAAACATCACATTAAGAACATGTTGAAGAACATTCCACAAATAAGGTGCAAGAAAACTAAAAGCTGATTTACTGATCTAATAGAACAAAACGTATAAGACCTAACCACAGACCTTATTTTCTGCATTTATCCCAAAACCCCATTCTTTCCCCATCAATTTCCCCAATAAAAATGGCTGAATGAACCACAGGTAAGACTGACAAGCTCTATTATCTGTGTTATAAACAGATAATTCTGTATTTTGCCAAAAAAATACTTCATAGACAAGGCCAAACTGTTGTTTATTATGCATTTTTTAGAGTAATACAAACATCACAACATGTGCAAATGTTTACAGTGGATATGGAGTCTGGCAGGATAACAACATTTTTGGTACCAATCACTCCAAATAGCGTGGTAAGCATCCTTGCAATTCAATCATCTCTGGCCAGGAGTCATACTTGTTTTTGTCCCTATTGTTTTTAATATGCTGTGGGGGGGAAACGGATCAATTAGATTCCTGCAACAGCAACATAAACACATAGCTCATCCGGCTCAAATTATATAAGTAAAACATGGGGAACTGCAGGTGCAATCCAAAAAACTGGATAACAGAGACAGTGAAAACATATTATAAACGTTGGTATGGTATTACCTTCTCCAAGGTACTCTCGACATCTGCTCCTTTTCCTCCAACAAAGACCCAGTTGTCTCTGAAGCCTAATGACTGGATAGCAGAGCTGCCAAGCTCTCTGATAAGCTTCCTTGCTTCTTCGTTCAATCTGTCAATCAATTACTAAAAGCATTCAGTATTTTTCCTCACTACCATCATTAATTGTATCACTAAAAACAATATGAATAGGCTTGCGATAGGACTTTATATGAGCATGTAGAGCGCTTCAATTAATTAAATGATTTTGGTGCACACTCCAAAGATCCCAAAGCATTATCATATAGTATCCTGGATGACCATATTGGTCAAATTCTGCCATGAAAGTTGGTTTAATGTTAAAATGAAATGTGACTCACTTTGCAGCTGGGTCGTCGTAGGTGGCAATCAACACAATGGATCCATTCTCAATGGACTCCAGAAACTCCACCAGAGGTTCAATATCTGCAAGACAGGGATAACATGTCAGCTTTTCAACATGATCAGTGGTTTTCTTCTTTATTGAGGAGTGGAAATTAGAATTATGTACACTCAAATTGAAAAAAATCTATGTATTATTTTAAGAAAAATTGTACTTTAGTTTTCAATGTGCTGGATATGGTTGACCAACCCATACAGGAATGATTGTATCTGGTTGGTTAATATCTCAACATTTATAACAAGGTACAGAAATCGATCATGGAAAGGGTGGAGATGCATTTATCTAATGTTGCTAAGCAGGAAATACAGTGCCTAGTGAAAATCTACACACCCCTTGCAATCTTCACATTTTGCTGCCTTAAATAATAACGTTTCAGATGATTGACAATGTTCTAAATACATTTTTAAATATTAAGTCTTTATTGCATGCCTTCACACCTGACAGTACTTGGTGGAAGCATCGTTGGAAGCCATTACAGTTTACTCATTTTGAATAACTGCACATTTTTTGCCAAAACCCTGGTTGCCTCTGACGGGAGGCTGACACTTTTGGCCGCAAGTGGATCTTCCAGCAAAACAATCCAAAGCATGAATCAAAATCCACAAAGAAATGGTTAATTGACCACAAATCAACATCTTGCAATGGCCATCTCAGTCTCTGGACTTGAACCCCATTGAAAACCTGTGGTTTGAATCAAAAGAGGACAGTCCATAAACGCGGACAAAGGATATCAAGGATCTGGGAAGATTCTGTATGGAGGAAGGGTCTAAAATCCATCCCAATGTGTTCTCAAAACATTTTGGAAAAAATCTGTCATTATTCTCACAAGGGGAGAGTGCTGGAGTACTGAAAACAGGGTTGCCAATAATGTTGATCCCATTTTTTTTTTTGATTACTGTTTTTTTAAGTTTTTTTTATCTGATTAATTGTATTAGTTTAAAATATAATTTTCCAATTTTATGTAGCATAGAATATAGCTCAGGATTTGTATTATATATTTTTTACTCATCTT
Organism: Oncorhynchus keta; assembly: GCF_023373465.1. NCBI lineage: Eukaryota > Metazoa > Chordata > Actinopteri > Salmoniformes > Salmonidae > Oncorhynchus > Oncorhynchus keta. The sequence goes on from NC_068437.1 coordinate 36,360,197, forward strand.
TATCAAGGGTGCCAATAATTATGGAACTCTGTACATCCATTGTTTTTGTCAGAATTGCTCAAGCTCAGTAAATTTGGTTGGGAATCATTGATGGACAGCAATACACTGAGTATACAAAACTTACTCTTTCCATGACAGACTGACCAGATGAATGCTATAATCCCTTACTGTTGTCACTTGTTAAATCCACTTAAATCTGTGTATTTGAAGGGGAGGTGACAGGTTAAAGGATTTTTAAGCCGCGAGATAATTGAGACATGGATTGTGTATGTGTTCCTTTCAGAGGGTGAACGGGCAAGTGCCTTTGAACGGGGTATGGTAGTCGGTGCCAGGCGCACCAGTTTTTGTCAAGAATTGCAACGCTGTTGGGTTTTTCCACACAACAGTTTCCCATGTGTATCAAGAATGGTCCTCCACCCAAAGGTCATCCAGCCAACTTGACAATTGTGGGAAGCATTGGAGTCAACATGGGCCAGCATCCCTGTGGAATGCTTTCAACCCTGAGACTAAACACCTTCCTCTGCCACTGGATCCTGGACTTCCTGATGGGCCGCCCCCAGGTGGTAAGGGTAAACAACAACACATCTGCCATGCTGATCCTCAACACTGGGGGCCCTCATGGGTGCGTGCTCAGTCCCCTCCTGTACTCCCTGTACATCCATGACTGTGTGGCCACGCACGACTCCAACACCATCATTAAGTTAGCCGACCACAGCGGCAGTAGGCCTGATCACCGACAATGATGAGACAGCTTACAGGGAGGTCAGAGACCTGGCAGTGTGGTAACAGGACAATAACAAGATCTTGAAGAGGGCACGACAAAACCTATTCCCCTGAAAAGATTTGGCATGGGCCCTCTGATCCTCAAAACGTTTCTACAGTTACACCATCGAGAGCATCCTGACTGGTTGCATCAATGCCTGGTATGGCATCCGACTGCTCGGAATCCGACCGCAAGGCGCTACAGAGAGTAGTGTGTACGGCCCAGTACATCATTGGGGCTAAGCTTCCTGCCATCCAGGACCTCTATATTAGGCGGTGTCAGAAGAAAGCCCTACAAATTGTAAAAGACTCCAGACTCTAGCCATAGACTGTTCTCTTTGCTACCACACAGCAAGCGGTACCGGAGTGCCAAGTCTACGTCCAAAAGGCTTCTTAACAGCTTCTACCCCTAAGCCATTAGACTGCTTAAAGGTTAAACAAATGGCTATTCAAACTATTTGCATTGACACCCTTTTTTACGCTGCTGCTATGCGCTGTTTATCTATGCATAGTCACTTTACCCCTACCTACATGTACAGTTGCAAGAAAAAGTATCTGAACCCTTTGGAATTACCCAGATTTCTGAATGAGTTGGTCATCAAATTTGATCTGATCTTCTCCTAAGTCACAACAATAGACAAACACAGTCTGCTTAAACTAATAACACAAACAATTACACGTTTTCATGCCTTTATTGAACACACCGTGTAAACATTGAGTACAGGGTGGAAAAAGTGTGTGAACCGGTTAATAACTGGTTGACCCTCTTTTGGCAGCAGTAACCTCAACCAAACGTTTTCTGTAGTTGCGGATCAAACCTGCACAATAGTCAGGAGGAATTTTGGACCATTCCTCTTTACAAAACTATTTCAGTTCAGCAATATTCTTGGGATGTCTGGTGTCAATCGGGTTGAGGTCAGGACTGATTGAGCTACTCCAGAAGGCATATTTTCTTCTGTTGAAGCCACCCGGTTGTTGATTTACCTCTGTTCTTAGGGTCGTTGTGTTGTTGCATCATCCAACTTCTGTTGAGCTTCAATTGGCGGACAGATAGCCTTACATTCTCCTGCAAAATGTCTTGATAAACTTGGGAATTCATTTTTCTGTCGATGATAGCAAGCTGTACAGTCCCTGAAGCAGCAAAGCAGCCCCAAACCATGATGCTCTCTCTACCATACTTTGCAGTTGGGATGAGGTTTTGATGTCGGTGTGCTGTGCCTTTTTTTCTCCACACATAGTGATGTGTGTTCCTTCCAAACAACTCAACTTTAGTTTAATCTGTCCACAGAATATTTTTCCAGTAGCGCTGTGGAACATCCAGGTGGTCTTTTGCGAACTTCAGACGTGCAGCAATGTTTTGTTTTTTTAACAGCCGTGGCTTCTCCATGGTGTCCTCCCGTGAACACCATTCTTGTTTGGTGTTCTACGTATCGTAGACTCATCAACAGAGATGTTAACATGTTCCAGAGATTTCTCTAAGTCTTTAGCTGACACTCTAGGATTATTTTATCCTCATTGAGCATTCTGCGCTGTGATCTTCCCTGTGTGAAAAAGAGACTAATTAGGTATTTAAAATCAGATTAACACTGAATACAAGATGTAAAATTATAAAACTGTTAATACTATGTGTATATAACCTTTTGACTTACCGTTCACAACAGCAATGTTAATTCCATACCCAACATTTTCTTCCACATAACCCTGAAGAGAACATAGAACAGAGTCTCACAACCTGACAACCCCCCCCCCCCAACAGTGAACAATAATAGGTCGGGCACTCTACATAAAGATATCGCTCTCTCTCACACACACACACACACACACACACACACACACACACACACACACACACACACACACACACACACACACACACACACCCCAGCAAAAAAAACTAAAAATTGCTCAAACAGAATAGGGCACCAACAAAGATTCACTGACCAACAACCAAAACAGGTGGGGTTTTAGGAGGGGTTCTGAAAGACTCATGGTGGTGTCCACTAAAGGTTGACTAACAACAACAGGAAGCTAAAAGACACCCACCATGAGCGCCGACTGAATTTGCCCAAGAAAAAGCAAACGAAAGTAAAACATACACCAAATGTAAAGACAGGAAGCAAAACAAAAGTGTGGCGCAAAACCAGATTAAGTCTTGTTGGTCTACAAAATAAAAATAGGGCGCACCAACTAAAAGGTGTTAACCCTTCGGATCTATCAAGACAACTGGAACAGTGGGCCAGCCACTCTTAAATAGCATCTGGGCAAGCTCAGGTGAAACACCTTCCCACTAACGACATTGCAACCAGCACAGGTGTAACATATACTGACGAACAAGGTCACAGTGAGCCCTACGTGCTAAAAGTCCAACCCCAAAACATAAATGGAAAAAACCTGTAACAACACACACAAGGATATGTTCCTTACATTTTGTCCTCCATGCAGATTTTGGGTCCAACCACATTAGCAGCTCCACTGGCGATTAAAAAGCTGAAGTCCCCCTCTGGACAGGGCTTTGGGATGCCACACGGTCTTTGTCTGGAGGCTGCGCAAGTATTCAGGAGGAGAAACACACACAATCACACATATTAATGGTTCCCCATACCATTCATTTGATGGGATAGACTAACTTTTTGGCCTTGCCAGCTATAACTTTGTTTTGTTTGAATGTTGAATATGTGGATGCTAGTAGCCCAAACATGTTGCATAGGTGGAAATACACATCCTTCTGATTACTCACTGGTCTCTTTGGGTACATTAGGCACCTGTAGCCACTCTGGACCAGGAAACTCAGGATACCAGGAGAGGGTGTGGCCTAGAGTAATAGGGGGAAGGAGCAGCGTGTATCATTATGAATGGGAACTATTGTAGCAGGTACTTACTCTTCAAGAAAACATTAACACTTTTCCTGATAAATTCATCAGTAGCTAGGCTAGATGACAAACTTTTATTCAAATGTTATGCCGGTTTTTATTAACAGCATGTAATTAATAGTCGTTATCAAATGAATGTGTCCTTGTGTGACAAACATTGTCATCGAGACTTACTTTGAGACTGCATTATGAGGAAAACGGCAAAGAAAATGATTCCAAGCACTGCTATGATTGGAAGAAGGCCTGCAAGATAAATAATGGGGATATCGTACTTATATGGGATAATCATCAAGTCACTTATGTATTGTGGACAACCATAGACAGCTGTCAATGACTGCATGACTACAACTGTAACATTTACAACCAAAGGGCTGATTTCACTCATGTTCAATCCAATTTCCTATTGACATACAGTAAATGCATGAAATATGAGAAAGTCAGTACTCGCATGGATCACAAGCTAGGATCTGAGCCCTACACTAAACACTAAAGTATATTTCTACACTCACCCTACAGTAGGAAAGGGTTAATAACACCAGACTGGCCTGAGCCAGAGATAAAGAGAAGACTGCTCTACAAATAAAACCACATTGTTGGTAGTCTTCGCTCCTCTATGGGAAAAAATATTTTGTTTATAATCTTGTTTATTCATCTGTTCATAAAATAAGTTATTCCGTAGTACTCTATAGACACTATTAAAACATATATTGAGCAGTAATACATAAAACATGCTTTAAAAAAACCTGGCTTTGCAACTTACTTCTGGGGTGTGTGTTTTATGCACCATTTGTCCTACAAGAGATTACCTTGTAATTGTTCTTAAAGCAAATACTGTATTGACAGGTTGACATACAGATTTCTCAGTAAACATAAAGCATTGGCATTTTATGGGAAAATATGACTTACCTATGCGTACAGTGAGCATGATATCTGATTACTCTCTCTCCTGTTGCCTGTATGAAAAGCCCCTTATGAAAAACACAAAAGAGCAAATGCAGCTGGTTGCTAGTCAGGTTTATCCAGTTAAGTTAAAAGCTAAGTTTCTTTCTTCACCAGATTCTTTCACTGAATCATCCCTCCCTTTTCTCCACCCCCTCTCAAAACAATATACAACTGCAGTACTATGCACAGGCATTGCCTGTCAAAAACACATTGTGCATTATGTTTGAACAAGGTCTATGCAAGAGGCAATGAATCTCCTGGGTAATATGGAAAATTTCCACCCAGAAACACTCTGCTCACTGCACTGGAGGCTGCAGCCGCGATGACACTTCAAGCTGGACAGTTGGTGGAACTGCATGACCTCCAGGTCCTTGAAGAAAGAAGGACTTGCCCCTGCACTTGACACACTGTCCCAGCCAGTGGAGCGGGTTAGACAAGGACTTTATAAAGTCCACCTGGAGATTCTCCTAGCAAAGCTTCTTCAGCTGGCTACGAAGGGCATCTGGACACAAACATATTTAATTCCATGCATTACTATGTTGAGTTATATCAAGGTCAAATAAAATAGCTGTTACGTTCAAACCTAACCATCCATTGATTTTAGCCCCTCGTCCTCTACATTTGTACAGATCCGATAACAAGAAAATCATGAGCAGAGTATGATCCTTTTTATTGTAGGCTATACACAATTGTTGAGCGGGTACTATTTCCTCAAAAAAAATATTCCACCACATTTCTCACTTGAGCTTTGGTCATACTGTGATTTGATTTCTCAAACAATATTTCACTTCTATACTTTTTTGGCAGTAATTTATAGGATATTCATTGTCTGAAAATGGAAACGGCTTTCACATTAGAGAAAAGTAGTCAGTACATAAAAAGTTAATACTTCCATAACAAATTCAGTTCTCTCACTTATAGTGCTAATTTTGTCTTATATCACAATATAATTGCAACCGAGACTGAAAAGACAGGATGAGGCCATTGAGATAATGAGTCACACCACAAACACTTTAAGGGTTACATGACATCATTAGCCTGTTCTGTCAAAAGAAAGAGAAATTCTCAAATGACATTTAAAACAAGTCCACCATTTTACAGATTGAAGTCTCTGTCACTTGTTAGTTTAATAAACCATTACGTTTAGATGTTTTGAATGTATCAATCACAAATCAAAGACAGCGCGTTCTCTTGTGAGTGTAAAACATTTATTAATCTCGAGCCAATAAGGTGAAAACATGCTGAAAAGACTCCTCTAATTAACTTGAAGGCTCTTGAACAGTCCTTGGCTTCCAAGGCAGTTAATACCATAGGTCTACATCCCCATCCCACAGTGGTTGACGTGTCCAGTGTGCACCCCTGTAGCACTGTGCATCATCACTGCTGCCCTCTGGCTCTCAAAGGCCTCTCTCTCTCTACCAAGTGCCGCCATGTCCTGTTCCAACAGCATCCTGTCTCTTGCCAAGTTGGCTCTCTCGCTCTCCAGCCACTGCCGCTCTCTGTCTACCGCCGCTCTATCCCCCTCTATCGCTGCCCTCTCCCTCTCCACCATCTCCCACCCTCTCTCCAGTGTCACTGACTTCTGGGCAGCAGTGCCCCCTGCTGGCCCCCTACCCAACCTCTCCTCTCTCAGTGCACTCTCACACTCTGCTGTGGCCCGGTGGCACTCCTCTATGGTGGGGTGCACATAAATCTCTTGTTGGTACTCCAGTGTGATGTCACCCTTTTCCAGCAACGGGCATCCTCTATTTCGAGAGGACTGTGAAGGGGAAGGCTCGGGGTCATCACCCTCCGTTATAGGGGTCAAGACAGGTCCGCTGGCGGCGAGGCGGCCCTCCATGGCCTCATTCATGAGGTAGAACCATGGCCAGGAAGCAGCGTTGTCTGCTATGCTCTCCATTCCCACAGGTGGGTACTTCAGGTCCTGTTCAGGGAACAAGAGGGGACAAGTGTGACCACAGTGTAGAATACAAACAACAGAGCAGACTTCAGCTGGGTGAAAGTGTTTTAGCAATGCATGGACATTATTAAGGATTGGTCCTTCAATATAAACATTCTGATTTTGATCTATTTACATTTTGATTATTTCATGTTGCAGAAATTTCCCAGAAACACTTGACAGTTTACCTTATATCTTCTTTTTAAGTTGTCCCACTTCTTGGCCACCTGGTAAGTTGACACCTTTCCCAGGAGAACCAACTCTTTTAAAATGGCCCTGCACACAAAAATAACCAATGTGATCAGTGTTGATTATGCATATCTGACTTTAGTGCTTCGTCATTGACATTTATTTTCATACTAAATCCTACTCACTTCCATGCAGCCTTGGCAGCATTTCGCCTCCCAGTGAAGAGAACCTCATTGGCCGCACGCAACTTAATCAGCCTCCTCGTATCCTGCTCTGTCACTGTCATCAAAACAATATTAAAGTTACTATTCGTTTGCCAATGTTTTTCTTGATTGTTGCCTACAGTGCCTTCATAAAGTACTTATTCCATATTTTGTTGTTTTGTTGATTTTTTTTATCTCACAATCATGAAAAATAGAAATCTCATTTAAATAAGTATTCACACCCCTTTACTCCAGATTGAGCTCAGGTGCATCCAATTTCCATTTATCATCTTTGAGACGTCGCTACAAATTGATTGGAGTCCACCTTTTTATTTATTTTATATCTTTATTTTACTAGGCAAGTCAGTTAAGAACAAATTCTTATTTTCAATGACGGCCTAGGAACAGTGGGTTAACTGCCTGTTCAGGGGCAGAACGGGGATTTGAACTTGCAACCTTCCGGTTACTAGTCCAACGCTCTAACCACTAGGCTACCCCGCCACCCCACCTGTGGCCAATTGAATTGTTTGGAGATAAATTAGAAAGAAAACACCTGTCTATATAAGGTCCCATTGTTGACAGTGCATGTCAGAGCAGAAACTATACCATGAAGTCCAAGGAACTGGCTGTAGAGCTCTGAAATTGAGTGGTGAAGAGGCATATATCTGGGGAAGGGTGTAAAACTATTTATAGAGTGTTGAAAGATTCCAACAGCACAGTGGTCTCCATCATTGGGAAATTGAACAAATGTGGATCTACTCTGCCTAGAGCTGGCCATTTAACCAAACTGAGCAACTAGGCAAGAAAGACCTTGGTCAGGGAGATGACCAAGACCCTAATGGCCACTCTGACAGAACTACAGAGTTCCTTGGCTAAGATGGGAGAACTGGCCAGAAGGACAACCATCTCTATAACACTTCACCAATCTGGACTTTATGGAAGATTGTACCAGAAGAAAGCCACTCCTGAGAAAAAGCCACATGGCAACCTGAAGATTGCAAAAAGGCATGTAAAAGACTCGGCACATAAGGCAAAAGATTATATGATCTGATGAGACAATGTAACCATTTGGCCTGAATGCAAAGCACTATGTCTGGAGAAAACCAGGCACAGCTGGTCACCGGTCTGAACACCATCCAAATCATGACGCATGGTGGCAGTATCATGCTATGGGGGTGCTTTTCAGCGGCAGGGACTAGGAAACTGGTAAGGATAGAGGGAACAATGAATGGAGCCAAATACAGGCAAATCCTTGACGAGAACCTGCTTCAGAGTGCAAATGACCTTGGAATGGAAATCTTTGCCTCCCAGGCCGTCATTGAAAATAAGAATATGTTCTTAACTGACTTGCCTGGTTAAATAAAGGTAAAAAAAAAATTAAAAAAAATAAAAACAGGACAATGACCCCAAGCATACAGCCAAAGCAACCCTGGAATGGCTTCAGAACAGAAATGTGAAAGCGCTTGAGTGGCCCAGCCAAAGGTCAGACTTGAATCCAATTGAAAATCTTTGAAAATACTTAAAGATTGCTGTTCTCCCACACTCCCCACCCAACGTGGTGCTTGAGAAAATCCTCAAATGCAGATATTTGACCTAGATAGTTTGTGTGTATTAGGCTACGTATAAACATTTTTTTGTATGTAGTTCTGTCTTTGAGCTGTTCTTGTCTATTAATGTTCTGTGTTATGTTATTATGTTTCATGTTTTGTGTGGACCCCAGGAGTAGCTGCTGGTTTTGCAACAGCTAATGGGGATCCTAATAAAATACCAAATACAAGTAAACCGTGCATTCGGAAAAGTATACAGACCCCTTGACTTTTTCCACATTTTGTTAGGTTACAGCCTTACTCAAATATATTAAATTGTTCCCGCCTCAATCTACACACAATACCCCACAATAAAAAAGCAAAAACATGTTTTTAGAAATATTTGCAAATGTTTTAAATATAAAAAATGGAAATATCAGACCTTTTACTCAGTACTTTGTTGAAGCACCTTTGGCAGTGATTACAGCCTCGAGTCTTCTTGAGTATGACACTACAAGCTTGGCACACCTGTATTTGGGGAATTTCTCCCATTCTTCTCTGCAGATCCTCTCAAGCTTTGTCAGGTTGGATGGGGAGCGTCGGAGCACAGCTATTTTCAGGTCTCTCCAGAGATCAGGTTCAATTCCGGGCTCTGGCTGGGCCACTCAAGGACATTCAGAGACTTGTCCTGAAGCCACTCCTGCGTTGTTTTGGCTGTGTGCTTAGAGTTGTTGTACTGTTGGAAGGTGTACGTTCACCCAGTCTGAGGTCCTGAGTGACTTGAAGCAGGTTTTCATCAAGGATCTCTCTGTACTTTGCTCTGTTAATCTTTTCCTCGATCCTGAATAGTATCCCAGTCCCTGCCGCTGAAAAACATCCCCACAGCATGATGCTGCCACCACCATGCTTCACCATAGGGATGGTGCAAGGTTTCCTTCAGACATGACACTTGGCATTCAGGCCAAAGAGTTCAATATTGGTTTCATCAGAACAGAGAATCTTGTTTCTCATGGTCTGAGAGTCTTTAGGTGCCTTTTGGCAAACTCCAAGTCGGCTGTCATGTGCCTTTTACCAAGGAGTGGATTCTCTGGACACTTTATCATAAAGGCCTGATTGGTTGAGTGCTGCAGAGATGGTTGTCCTTCTGGAAGGTTCTCCCATCTCCACAGAGGAACTCTGGAGCTCTGTCAGAGTGACCATCGGGTTCTTGGTCACCTCCCTGACAAAGGCCCTTCTCCCCCAATAGCTCAGTTTGGCCAGGCGGCCAGCTCTAGGAAGTGTCTTGGTGGTTCCAAAATTCTTCTATTTAAGAATGATGTGTTCTTCGGGACCTTCACAGCTGCAGCCATTCTTTTGGTACCCTTCCCCAGATCTGTGCCTCAGCACAATCCTGTCTCGGATCGGTTTTTGCTGAAATGCACTGTCAACTGTGGGACCTTATATAGACAGGTGTGTGCCTTTCCAAATCATGTCCAATCAATTGAATTTACCACAGGTGGACTCCAATCAAGTTGTTGAAACTTCAAGGATGATCAATGGAAACAGGATGCACCTGAGCTCAATTGAGTCTAATAGCAAAAGGTCTGAATATTTATGTAAATAAGGTATGTTAAGAAATATGTGTTTTATACATTTGCAAAAATGTCTAAACCGGTTTTCATTATTTGGTATTTTGTGTAGATTGATGATGAAAACATTTAAATGTAATACATTACAGCCTTATTCTAAAATGTAACAAAACATGGAAAAAGTAGAGGGGTCTGAATACTTTCCGAATGCACTGTACAAGACAATTCATGCTGTAATCTCGGCCAAAGGTGCTTCAACAAAGTATTCAGGGGTGTGAATTCTTAAATTAGATCTATATTTTATTTTTAATACTTTTGCAAAAGTTTCTAAACATATTTTCACTCTTCATTATAGGGTATTGTGTGTAGGTGGGTGATAAAAAAATATGAATCAATATACTTTAAGATTTAGATGCACTATTGTAAAGTGACTGCTCTACTGGATGTCATAAGGTGAATGCACCAATTTGTAAGTCGCTCTGGATAAGAGCGTCTGCTAAATGACTTAAATGTAATGTAAATGTATTGAATTCAGAATGTAACTACAAAATGAAAGTCAAGGAGTAATACTTTCTGAGGGCACTGTATATGGTTCATATTAAGGCTGACCGCATTTTGTCAACTGGTTGACTGTCTGGTCGATAGGCTCTTGGTCGGCCGAGAATTGTTTAGTTGAGCAGTCGCAAATATATAGATTTTTTCATGGCACACTTGACATGTCTGATTCTCGCCGGTCTCACTGGACTAAATCCATTGAGGAATCCGCGGGGATGCCACTATCCAAGGAAAAGGGGAGTGTGGCTAAGATGCACAAAGCACGTCTTTCCCGCCATTTCATGCACATTTATTGTTTCATAACTTCCTTGTGTGAATTGTTTGCCCTTTTGATTGTTAGTCTATCAATTCCCCATTACATATACAGTAACTGTAATCACCAGTAGTAGTAACCTACATTTACTTTAATTCACATAATTTCTAATCAACAATATTAGTTTGATTACGGTAATTTCTGTTAATGCATTCAATATTATTATTACAGTCGTGAAGCGCTCTCATGGTCGGAGTGGAAACGTTGTTTGCAGAGCTCACAACCTATGCTACACTTGTGAGAAAAAGTTTTGGTTTATTTCTTAACATTTACAAATTGTACATTTTTTTCTCCATTGTCTTTTGTTTGGAGAGCTCCTGTCAATGTTGAGTAAGGATGTGCACCTGATTACGCATATAGAAGTCGGCCTAGGCTACTTGACTTATAAATTTACCTATTTGAGGATGTTGGGAAATATTTCTGATTGTCTTAACTCACTACCACTATTGAGCTGTGGAGCTTCTCAAATTAAAAATGTCTTCAACTCAAAACAGCGAGTAAACAAAGTCTCTTTTTAGATTCCATTGAGAATGACAATAGTTCCTCAATGTATTTGACAAATATTTCCAGCTCTCTCCCTTTTGATAACCCGCCTGTCCAACAAAACTACTCTGGACGGCTCTGACTTAGAATACGTGGACAACTACAAATACTTAGGTGTCTGGTTAGACTGTAAACTCTCCTTCCAGACCCATATCAAACATCTCCAATCCAAAGTTAAATCTAGAATGGGCTTCCTATTTCGCAACAAAGCATCCTTCACTCATGCTGCCAAACATACCCTTGTAAAACTGACCATCCTACCAATCCTCGACTTTGGCGATGTCATTTACAAAATAGCCTCCAATACCCTACTCAACAAATTGGATGCAGTCTATCACAGTACAATCCGTTTTGTCACCAAAGCCCCATATACTACCCACCATTGCGACCTGTATGCTCTCGTTGGCTGGCGCTCGCTTCATACTCGTCGCCAAACCCACTGGCTCCATGTCATCTACAAGACCCTGCTAGGTAAAGTCCCCCCTTATCTCAGCTCGCTGGTCACCATAGCATCTCCCACCTGGACACGCTCCAGCAGGTATATCTATCTAGTCACCCCCAAAACCAATTCTTTCTTTGGCCGCCTCTCCTTCCAGTTCTCTGCTGCCAATGACTGGAACAAACTACAAAAATCTCTGAAACTGGAAACACTTATCTCCCTCACTAGCTTTAAGCACCAACTGTCAGAGCAGCTCACAGATTACTGCACCTGTACATAGCCCACCTATAATTTAGCCCAATCAACTACCTCTTTCCCAACTGTATTTAATTAAATTGATTTATTTTACTCCTTTGCACCCCATTATTTTTATTTCTACTTTGCACATTCTTCCATTGCAAAACTACCATTCCAGTGTTTTACTTGCTATATTGTATTTACTTTGCCACCATGGCCTTTTTTGCCTTTACCTCCCTTCTCACCTCATTTGCTCACATTGTATATAGACTTGTTTATACTGTATTATTGACTGCATGTTTGTTTTACTCCATGTGTAACTCTGTGTCCTTGTATCTGTCGAACTGCTTTGCTTTATCATGGCCAGGTCGCAATTGTAAATGAGAACTTGTTCTCAACTTGCCTACCTGGTTAAATAAAGGTGAAATAAAAAATTAATAAAATAACCACTCGGCCTGAAAGGGAAAAATGTAATGCTCTGATCCAGTGTAAACTTCAAAATAATTGATTACTTATTATCCCTTGCACAAATAGTCTACAGCTGTGTCTGTCCTAAGCTCACTAGTGTGGGAAACCGAGGGCCCAGTATTTTCTATACAATGTTGAAAATTTGCTAGCATGGGCTTTGGGCCGGACACAGTTGATACATGTTTCAAGTTCATTGCAGACAGACATGCGTAGCCAATGTGATTTATAGTATATTTATCAGGATATTTTCTACCTTCAGGCTACCATGTTTTTATTTGTTTGTTAGAATTTAGATAAACCACATTACAATGATTTTGAGATATAAAAGACAATAAATTAAATGAAACTGTTCCACAAAAATGTGCAAATGAAAATCATAACTGGCACACAGATCGATAGAAATGGTAAGATAAATTGTCACTCCAAATGGAAAAAGGTTGCCGACCCCTGGTGTAGCTTATTACCGGCAACTTCAGGAGTGTAACGGCAAGGCAGAATCTTTGAAGGCGAGCAGCAGCAAGAGGAGGGTACGGAACAGTTATTTTTCCCCCTTCTGGTTAGGCTATCTTGATCTCTGGCTCCCTTGAGTCATTTGTGTGACTTAATTATTTAATAAAACAGCAAGCTTAAAGCATCAGACAAGCTCAGTACATATAGTTGATTTTATTAAAACACATAGGGTGTGTCTATATATGGAAAAGGACATGTTTTTAAATTTCGACCAATCGATTGTTCAAAGGAAAAGACTACTCTCGTTCGACCAAGATTTATTTTAGTCGGGGACAGCCCTAGTCCATATACACCTGAACACATTAATCCATTTTTAACTCATGAAATTTGACTTCTAAAAGTATATTTTATCCTCCTTGAAAAGAACATTCAGAGACATGAAGAATGAAGGAATGACACTGACTTTTATAGGAGAATTCCACAGGTGTGGGGCACTCCTCTCCACTGGTGTCTAAGAACGTAACCGTTCCATCCACCTCTGTCCCCTCTGGTCTCATTCCCTCTTCCAGATCAGAAATCTCACTCCTTTCTGGCATTGGACACGGGTCTCTCTCTGTAGGCATCGGCGAGGATACAAACAAGTAGTCTTCCTCGTTCATCCATATGGGAGTTATTTTGGGGGCTCTCGCGGCCAGTCGGCCCTGGAAGGCATCATTCATGAGTTGGAACCAAGGCCAGGAGGCAGGGGTGTTCTGGTTCTCCATGCCACGCGGCGGATACTTCAAGTCCTAAAGGATAAGAGAAGATATAAACTTATTAGGAGATATCACTTAGTGTGACCTATCCATCTTCTGGTCCCACATATGAGCATCCATGTACATATACACTGACTGTACAAAAATTAGGGACACCTCTTTCCATGAGACTGACAAGGGGAATCCAGGTGAAAGCTATGATCCCTTATTGATGTCACCTGTTAAATTCACTTCAAACAGTGTAGAAGAAGGGGAGGAGACAGGTTAAATAATTGTTTTTAAACATTGAGACATGGATCATGTATGTGTGCCATTCAAAGGGTGAATGCGCAAGACAAAAGTGCCTTTGAACGGGGTATGGTAGTAGGTGTCAGGCACACTGGTTTGAGTGTGTCAAGATCTGCAACGCCACCGGGTTTTTCACGATCAACAGTTTCCCGTATGGATCAAGAATGGTCCACCACCTGTCGCAGCTGGCCGCGACCATGAGGCCCATGGGGCGGAGCACAATTGGCCCACCATTGCCTGGGTTAGGGGAGGGTTTGGCCGGCAGGGATGTCCTGTGACGGGCTGGGCGCAGTGCACGCGCCAGGTGATTGTGTCAGCGGTGTTTCCCCCGACACATTGGTGCGGCTGGCTTCCGGGTTAAGTTGGCATTGTGTCAAGAAGCAGTGCGGCTTGGTTGGGTTGTGTTTCGGATGACGCACAGCTCTTGACCTTCGCCTCTCCAGAGTCCGTACGGGAGTTGCAGTGATGAGACAAGACTAACTACCAATTGTATACCACAAAATTGGGGAGAAAAAGGGAGTAAAGAAATAAATATTAATAAAAAGAATGGTCTACCACCAAAAGGACATCCAGACAACTTGACACAACTATGGGAAGCATTGGAGTCAACATGGGCCAGCATCCCTGTGGAACACTTGACACCTTGTAGAGTCCATGCCCTGATGAATTGGGGCCGTACTGAGGCCAAAAGGGGTGAAACTCAATATTAGGAAAAGTGTTAATGTTTTGTACACTCAGTGTACATGTGCAAGCAACTACACACACAGCCCCTGAAACAGGGTGAGAGATCATGGACAAAATATACATGGACACACACTAGTTACAATACCTTGAATTTTGTCTTCAGGTTGTCCCACTTTTTGGCAACCTGGTCAGCAGACAACTTTCCTGCGAGGCCCATCTCTTTTACTATAGCCCTACAGAGAAATAATGGAAGTATAAAATAAACTGAGTACATTGACTGGAAATACCACATTTTTATTTAGCCAAATAGTTTCTTCCAACACAAGCTAACTTACCTCCAGGCAGGCTTGGCCGTATTTCTCTTCCCTGTGAAAAGAGCCTCATTGGAAGCACGTAACTCTATCAATCTCTTGGTGTCCTCCTCAGTCACTGTAAATCAAGCAAATATAACAACTAGCATTATTCTTCACAAATAATTGTTATCGAAGTAACTTGTTGCTAGTTAGCTTATTGACAATAACTCAAACATGCACTTTATAAACTGTCTGGGTCGACCAATACCATTCCAAGAAAGTGGAAAATCATATTGATTTATATTTTGAGCAAATAGTCCCTTTGAAAGGCAAAACATCATCACTTACGCTTATATGAGAATTCTGTGGCCGTGTGATACTCCCCTATGGTGGCCCCTTGGAAGACGGCTGCTCCATTCCTCTCCTCCGTTTCCACCAGCTCATCCATCTCAGACTCTGTCAAGAACTCAGACATCCCACCCTTCCCTGGCGTCCGACGAGCCCTCTTCCTTGGTAGTGGAGAGGGCTCAAACTCCTCATCACCCTCCTCTACTAATGGCGTCAGGATGGGGGCGCAGCTGGCGAATCGTCCCTCCATGGCATCATTCATGCGGTAGAACCAGGGCCAGGAATTTGGGTTGCTCTCCATGCTGCGGGCTGGACATTTCAACTCCTGCACCAAAAGAGGAATACAGTGTCTGGGTTCAGTGGACAAAGCAGTGTGGAGTGGAATTGAGAAGAGATGTGTGCAGGAGGTGATGAGAGAGTGATACATTGTGGATCAAGAATAACTTCAAGAAACTTTGGGAATGTTTCTTATACACTACACAAAAAAATTCAAGAATGAAAATGAAACACACAAATACGCTGGTTGAGTACTGCCGTCACTATCACATTACCTTATATCGCCTCTTGAGGTTATCCCACTTTTTGGCAAGCTGGTCAGTAGTCAGCTTTCCCTGAAGGCCCAACTCATTTAAAATAGCTCTGCAGGAAAACATGGAGACAACACAACGGCACCTAATATCACACTTTCACAAAATGCTTGAAGACATGGCTGAAGGTCAATCAGATATGTGAACAGATATGTGAACATGGTCCCTCTGTGTGTTGCAGCTTTCCATGTTGTCTGTAGCTTATGAGGTGTGGAAACACTTTGTTGCTTTTTTGAACTTTGTATTGCTGCTTTTTGTTCTATGTTGCTATGTTTGTATGCTATGTCTTGTTGTCCTATGTTGCTCTGTCTGTATGCTACGTCTTGCTTGTCCTATGTTGCTCTGTCTGTATGCTATGTCTTGCTTGTCCTATGTTGCTCTGTCTGTATGCTATGTCTTGCTTGTCCTATGTTGCTCTGTCTGTATGCTATGTCTTGCTTGTCCTATGTTGCTCTGTCTGTATGCTATGTCTTGCTTGTCCTATGTTGCTCTGTCTGTATGCTATGTCTTGCTTGTCCTATGTTGCTATTGTCTATATTGTAATTGTTTTTAAATAACCTGCCCAGGGACTGCGGTTGAAAATTAGCCGGCCGGCTAAAACCGTCACTTTTACTGAAATGTTGATTAATGTGCACTGTCCCTGTAAAAATAAAATAAACTCAAACACAGGAGGTTGGTGGCACCTTAATTGGGGAGGACAGGCTCATAGTAATGGCTGGAACGAAATCAATGGAATGGTAATCGAACTCATCAAACACATGGTTTCCATGTGTTTGATACCATTCCATTTACTCCATTCCAGCCCTTATTATGAGCCGTCCTCCACTCAGCAGCCTCCTCTCAGAGACAAACAAAAATGCCGAAGACAACAATTTGCAAACTAATTCTCATTTAGAGCAGTTAACAAAATCTGAAATGATCAAATAGGTATAAGCAATATGCTAATAGCTCCAAGTCGAGCTAGAAAGACTTATCATCATATTGTTTACACCTATCCAGTCCTTTTAGACATACATAAGTGCAAAGGAGCTGGAGGTGGATTTGGGACAGATAATCACAGGATGTGCTGGGCCAAAACATGGTCTGTATATGTCCTTTCCAAACATACTCACCTCCAGGCAGGCTTGGCAGTATGTTTTCTGCCTGTGAAGAGAGCCTCATTCACGGCACGCAGCTTTATCATTCTCTCCGTCTCCTGCTCTGTCACTGATAAACAGGAACCAATGTCAGTAATATGAATCAGGTACATCAGATTGAGCATACATTACCATGTATCAAATAACACACCATTTTTTGCAGCAAGCTTGCTAACAACCAATAACTACAATTACATTCTTATTCTTGAATTTTAACCTTTATTTAACTAGGCAAGTCGGTTAAGAACAAATTCTTATTTACAATGACGGCACACACCAGCCAAACCCGGACGATGCTGGGCCAATTGCGTGCCGCCATATAGGATTCCTAATCAAGGCCCGGTTGTGTTACAGCCTGGATTTGAACCAGGGTGTGTGTTGGGATGCCTCAAGCACTGAGATGCAGTACCATAGACCGCTGCGCCACTAGGTAACCTTAAAGACCAGAGTCTAGACCAGGGTTCTCCAACCCTTTCCTGGAGAGCTACTGTCCTGTAGGTTTTTGCTCCAATCCATCCTAATCTACGGCACCTGATTCTAATAATTTATTGAACTGAATCAGGTTAGATACAACTGGGGTTGGACTGAAAACCTACAGGATGGTAGCTCTCCAGGAACAGTGTTGAAGAGCCCTGGACTAAACAGACCTCCTGGTCAAATTAAGGTTGAATAAATAATTTGAATGATCAACAGAATCAGAGTATTCCCAACTCACTCACTTACTTACTTTTATACGAGCATTCTGAAATTCTTCGCCAGCCCATAGTAGTAGGGCCCTCAGTCTGAGTTGCGTCAGTGTTAACAGTTGCATTGTCCTCCAAGTTCTCTGTCCCCACACTGTCCTCCATCTCAGTTTTGATCAAGAACTCCAAAATGTCAGCACCGTCACCCCCCTGTCCTCTCTCGTTGGTTAATGGTGAAGAAGAACCTGGAGCCTCACCAGCCAAAGATGCCACTGCCAAAACTTGGGCGCTGTTGAAGAGGCGTCCTTCCATGGCCTCGCCCATAAATTGGAACCAGGGCCAGGAGGCTATGCTGGTAGCAACAGTGTCCTTGCCAAGAAAAATGTATTTTAAGTCCTAAAAGACAAATACAAAAGTGTGACTATGGCTGGGATGAGGCTTTTTTGTTTTGACTTCATGATCAGTAAATATTGACAATATCAGTAAACACTTATTTTAGAAGTCAGAAATCTCAGTCTTCTAAGAACACAAGCCCACTTTACCTTGTATTTGGTCTTCAGATTTTCCAACTTTTTGGCAATCTGGTCAGCTGTCAGCTTTCCATCAAGACCCAATCCCCTTAGAATTGCACTGCACCGTTAAAAGAAAGATATAAACCTGGTTGTGGTATACTGGTGTATACAATTTCATACACCAACCCTGACATACTTGGAGGATAAGAGCCCCTCCTCCCAGCTGCCCACTGCACTGAGGCTAGGAAACACTGTCAACACCGATAAATCAACTATAATTGAGAATTTCAATAAGCATTTTTCTACAGCTGGCTATGCTTTCCACCTGGCTACCCCTACCCCAGTCAACAGCTCTGCACCCCCACAGCAACTTGCCCAAGCCTCCACCATCTCCTTCACCCAAATCCAGATAGCTGATGTTCTGAAAGAGCAGCAAAATCTGGACCCCTACAAATCAGCTGGGCTAGACAATCCGGAAACTCTCTAAAATTACCCGCCGCAATTGTTGCAACCCCTATTACCAGTCTGTTCAACCTCTCTTTCGTATCGTCTGAGATCCCCAAAGATTGGAAAGCTGCCGTGGTCATCCCCCTCTTCAAAGGGGAAGACATTCTAGACCCAAACTGCTACAGACCTATATCTATCCTATCCTGCCTTTCTAAGGTCTTCGAAAACCAAGTTAACCAACAGATTACAGACCATTTCGAATCCCACCATACCTTCTCCGCTATGCAATCTGGTTTCAGAGCTGGTCAATGGTGCACCTCAGCCACGCTAAAGGTCCTCAACGATATCATAACCGCCATCGACAAAAGACAATACTCTGCAGTCGTATTCATCAAACTGGCCAAGGCTTTGGACGCATTCTTATCGGCAGACTCAACAGACTTGGTTTCTCAAATGACTGCCTCGCCTGGTTCACCAACTACTTCTCAGACAGAGTTCAGTGTGTCAAATTGGAGAGCCTGTTGTCAGGACCTCTGGCAGTCTGTCTATGGGGGTGCCACAGAGTTCAATTCTCGGACCGACTCTTTCCTCTGTATACATCAACGTCGCTCTTGTTGCTGATTATCTGATCCATCTCTACGCAGACAACACAATTCTGTATACTTCTGACCCTTCTTTGGACACTGTGTTAACTAACCTCCAGATGAGCTTCAATGCCATACAACTCTCCTTCCGTGGCCTCCAACTGCTCTTAAATGCAAGTAAAACTAAATGCATGCTCTTCAACCGATCGCTGCCCGCACATGCCCACACGTCTAGCATCACTACTCTGGACAGTTCTGACTTAGAATATGTGGACAACTACCTAGGTGTCTGGTTAGACTAAACTCTCCTTCCAGACTCACATTAAGCATCTCCAATCCAAAATTAAATCTAGAATCAGCTTCCTATTTCACAACAAAGCATCCTTCACTCATGCTGCCAAACATACCCTCGTAAAACTGACTATCCTCCCGATCCTTGACTTCGGCGATGTCATTTACAAAATAGCCTCCAACACTGTACTCAGCAAATTGGATGCAGTCTGTCACAGTGTCATCTGTTTTGTCACCAAAGCCCCATATACTACCCACCATTGCGACCTGTATGCTCTCGTTAGCTGGCCCTAGCTTCATATTCGTCGCCAAACCCACTGGCTCCAGGTCATCTGTAAGTCTTTGCTAGGTAAAGCCCCGCCTTATCTCAGCTCATTGGTCACCATAGCAGCACCCACCTGTAGCACGCTCTCCAGCAGGTATATTTCACTGATCACCCCCAAAGCCAAGTCCTCCTTTGACTGGCTTTCCTTCCAGTTCTCTGCTGCCAATGACTGGAACGAATTGCAAAAAAAAAAAAAATCACTGAAGCTGGAGACTCATATCTCCCTCACTAACTTTAAGCATCAGCTTTCAGAGCAGCTCACAGATCATTGCGCCTCTACATAGCCCATCTGTAAATAACCCACTCAACTAGAGGTCGGCCGATTAATTAGGGCCAATTTCAAGTTTTCATAACAATCGGTAATCTGCATTTTTGGACACCGATTACATTGCACTCCACGAGGAGACTGCGTGGCAGGCTGACTACCGGTAATGCGAATGCAGCAAGGAGCCACGGTAAGATGCTAGCTAGCATTAAATGTATCTTATAAAAAAATGTCAATCTTAACATAATCACTAGTTAACTACACATGGTTGATGATATTACTAGTTTATCTAGCTTGCCCTGCGTTGCAGGGTGCCTGTTAATTTATCATTGAATCACAGCCTACTTCGCCAAACGGGTGATTTAACAAGTGCATTTGTGAAAAAAGCACTGTCGTTGCACCAATGTGTACCTAACCATAAACATCAACACCTTTCTTAAAATCAATACACAAGTATATATTTTTTAAACCTGCATATTTAGTTAATATTGCCTGCTAACATGAATTTCTTTTAACTAGGGAAAATGTGTCACTTCTCTGGCGTTCTGTGCAACAGAGTCAGGGTATACGCAGCAGTTTGGGCCGCCTGGCTCGTTGCGAACTGTGTGAAGACCATTTCTTCCTAACAAAGATAGCCAACTTCACCAAACGCGTGATGATTTAACAAAAGCGCATTTGTGAAAAAAGCACAATCGTTGCACAAATGTACCTAACCATAAACATCAACGCCTTTCTTAAAATCAATACACAGAAGTATATATTTTTAAACCTGCATATTTAGTTAAAAGAAATGAATGTTAGCAGGCAATATTAAACTAGGGATATTGTGTCACTTCTCTTGCATTTCATTGCACGCAGAGTCAGGGTATATGCAACAGTGTGGGCCGCCTGGCTAGTTGCAAACTAATATGCCAGAATTTTATGACATAACATTGAAGGTTGTGCAATGTAACAGCAATATTTAGACTTATGGATGCCACCCGTTAGATAAAATACAGAACGGTTCCGTATTTCACTGAAAGAATAAACGTTCTGTTTTTGAAATGATCGTTTCCGGATTTGACTATATTATTGACCTAAGGCTCGTATTTCTGTGTGTTATTATATTATTAAGTCTATGATTTGATAGAGCAGTCTGACTGAGCGGTGGTAGGAGGCAGCAGGCTCGTAAGCATTCATTCAAACAGTGCTTTACTGCGTTTGCCAGCAGCTCTTTTATGACTTCAAGCCAATCAACTCCCGAGATTAGGCTGGCAATACTAAAGTACCTATTAGAACATCCAATAGTCAAAGGTACATGAAATACAAATAGTATAGAGAGAAATAGTCCTATAATAACTACAACCGAAAACTACTTACCTGGGAATATTAAAGACTCATGTTGAACGGAACCACCAGATTTCATATGTTCTCATGTTCTATGATTTGATAGAGCAGTCTGACTGAGCGGTGGTAGGCAGCAGCAGGCAAGGAACTTAAAAACGCTTTTTTACATGGCACATATTGCACTTTTACTTTCTTCTCGAACACATTGTTGTTGCATTATTAAACCAAATTGAACATGTTTCATTATTTATTTGAGACTAAATAGATATTGATGTATTATATTAAGTTAAAATAAAAGTGTTCATTGTTCATTCAGTATTGTTGTAATTGTCATTATTACAAATATGTATATTTAAAAAGTATCGGCTTTTTTTGGTCCTCCAATAATCGGTATCGAGTTGAAAAATCATAATCAGTCGACCTCTACACTCAACTACCTCATCCCCATATTATTATATTTTTTGCTCCTTTGCACCCCAGCACCCCAGTATCTCTACTTGCACATTCATCTTCTGCACATATATCACTCCAGTGTTTAATTGCTAAATTGTAATTATTTCGCCACTATGGCCTATTTATTGCCTTACCTCATTTGCACACACTGTATATATATTTTTATATTGTGTTATTGACTGTACGTTTGTTTATTCCATGTGTAACTCTGTGTTGTTGTTTGTGTTACACTGCTTTGCTTTATCTTGGCCAGGTCGCAGTTGTAAATGAGAACTTGTTCTCAACTGGCCTACCTGGTTAAATAAAGGTGAAATAGATAAATAAATAAATACTTCCAGGCAACCTTGGCAGAATTGATTTGTCCTGTGAAAATAACCTCATTGGAGGAACAGAGTTCTATGAACCTATTGATGTCCTTTTCAGATACAGTAAACAAAACACAATGTGTTGCTATCTCCTTGTCTATAACAAGCTAGAGATCTCGATGGAGGCACAGCTGATAAAAACAATCCACATAATAAATGACTTTACTAGTAAAACAACCTGCAATTGCACACGTTACAATTGACCTTCTGCCAGCTAACTAAATTAGACAAGGGAAATTAGCTAATAACATTAGCTACTCACTTTTATAAGAGCTATCCGTGACGGGAAGTTGGTCCACCATTTGCGGCAGCTAAAGAATGGAGAAGTGAACACTTACAGGAAGGAAGCGTGCCCAAGCTTTCCATCCAGTGAGCTTACTATAAGAAATGCTGAGTAGGTAGTTGTAGCTATCCTGCAGCCAGAATCTCGTTGAGTTTGATAATATTTTTCTCTTCAAGGTGCAGTTTGTTGAAACAAAGAACTTTGGATTTGCCAGCGCTCGATTCGTTGTTTAGCTAGGAGCTAACGTTTTCGTAGCCTAGGCAGGCAATAGTGGCCGCTAACGTTTTGGTAGCAAGCAGCTAGCTCAGATAACCCAACCCACTAACAGAATAACAATCAAAACAATTTCTTCCTTTCATCTCTCAGTAAATTTGTCCATGTGTTAGGAATATTTCGAGTTGGTACCAAATAGAACAGGTTGCACAATAATGTACAACATTTAACGAGATGTTATGCAGTTTTTCTTCTATTTAACAAGCTGACTAGTGAGGGGATTCTATTAATCTGGCCCGGGCAGGCGTATTTTGCAAAGCGTGGAAGATGATTGCATTCGTTTTGGAAGCGGGCTGTCTCCCGGGCATGAGCCGGCTGCCCCATTCTGCCCGAAAGTGATGTCGGCTCAAAACAAAAGTGGAGTAATCAAATTGTATTGGTCACATACATGGTTAGCAGATGCTTGTGCTTTTATTTACTACAGTGCCGCAATATCTAACAAGTAATCCAACAATTCCACAACAACTACCTAATACACAGATCTAAGTAAAGAGATGGAATAAGAATATGTACATATAAATATGGATGAGCAATGACCGAGTGACATAGGCAAGATGCAATAGATGGTCTAAAATACAGTATATACATATGGGATGAGAAATACAAGATATGTAAACCTCATTATTAAAGTGTCATTAATAAAGTGACTAGGGATCCATTTGTTAGAGTGGCTAATGATTTCAAGTCTGTATGTTGTCAGCAGCCTCTTTGTGTTAGTGATGGCTGTTTATTCGCCTGTAGTTTTCCTTACATCCACCAACAGCAGTTAGGGACCATCAACATAGTGACCATTACTCTTAAAACATTAAAAACTGGTTCTAGCTAACCCGATGGCATAGACACACATTACACACATTTTTTTTGTCAGTTTACATCTCACACTATTTCAAATTATTTATTTACATTTTTGAAATTCAACAGCGCCTTGGTCATGTGACCCACACATCTCAAACGAGGTTCATAATGTACACTCAGTGGGCCTACACATTGGACAATCTTTTGTTTGTCCATTTGTGAAATTCAATAGCTCCTTAGTCTTAGGACCTACAGCCAGGACCTGTAGCCATATATATAGCACAATATTTTGTTTATCCATTTTCATCTCACACGATTTAACATTAATTTTCAATGTTTCTAATTTCAATAGCTCCTTGGTCATGTGATCTACTTGACTCAAACAAGGTTCAGAATGTACACTCAGTTGGCCTACACATTGCATACTCTTTGGTTGGTCCATTTTCATCACACACGATTTTACATTAATTTTTCTAACTTTTTCATTTCAATAGCTCCTTGGTCATGTGACCTACTGTCCCCAACCAAGGTTCAGAATGAGTTTGTCCATTTTTTCTCTCACAAGATTTTACATACAGTGCCTTGCAAAAGTCTTCATCCCCCTTGTCGTTTTTCCTATTTTGTTGCATTACAACCTGTAATTTAAATAGATTTTTATTTGGATTTCATATAATGATTGACCTCACCGATTGAACCGCAATTTAGCGCGCACCGCTAACTAAGCTAGCCGTTTCACATCCGTTACATGTGCATACAGTTAAAGTCGGAAGTTTACATACACCTTAGCCAAATACATTTAAACTCAGTTTTTCATAATTCCTGACATTTAATCCTAGTAAAAATTCCCTGTTTTAGGATCACCACTTTATTTTAAGAATGTAAAATGTCAGAATAATATTAGAGATAATTATTTATTTCAGCATTTATTTATTTCATCACGTTCCCAGTGGGTCAGAAGTTTACAAACACTCAATTAGTATTTGGTAGAATTGGCTTTAAATGGTTTAACTTGGGTCAGAAGTTTCAGGAAGCCTTCCACAAGCTTCCCACAATAAGTTGGGTGAATTTTGGCCCATTCCTCCTGACAGAGCTGGTGTAACTGAGTCAGGATTGTAGGCCTCCTTGCTCGCAAGCGCTTTTTCAGTTCTGCCCACACATTTTCAATAGGATTGAGGTCAGGGCTTTGTGATGGCCACTCCAATACCTTGACTTTGTTGTCCTTAAGCCATTTTGCCACAACTTTTTGCGACCAAGCTGTAACTTCCTGACTGATGTCTTGAGATGTTGCTTCAATACATCCACATCATTTTCCCTCCTCATGATGCCATCTATTTTGTGAAGTGCACCAGTCCCTCCTGCAGTAAAGCACCCCCACAACATGATGCTGCCACACCCGTGCTTCACGGTTGGGATGGTGTTCTTCAGCTTGCAAGCCTCCCCCTTTATCCTCTTCTTGAATTTTCCAAGCTGTTTAAAGGCACAGTCAACTTAGTGTATTTAAACTTCTGACTCACTGGAATTGTGATACAGTGAATTATAAGTGAAATAATCTGTCTGTAAACAATTGTTGGAAAAATTAGTTGTGTCATGCACAAAGCAGATGTACTAACCGATTTCCCAAAACTAAAGAAATTTGTGGAGTGGTTGAAAAATGATTTTAATGACTCCAACCTAAGTGTATGTAAACGTCCTACTTCAACTGTATGCATTCACCCCCTTTGTTATGAAGCCCCTAACTAATATCTGGTGCAACCAATTACCTTCAGAAGTAAAAAAAAAAATAGTTAAATAAAGTCCACCTCTGTGCAATCTAATTGTCACATGACATGTCACATGATCTCAGTACATATACACCTGTTCCTGAAAGGCCCCAGAGTCTGCAATACCACTAAGCAAGGGGCACTACCAAGCAAGCGGCACCATGAAGACCAAGGAGCTCTCCAAACAGATCAGGGACAAAGTTGTGGAGAATTATAAATCAGGGTTGGGTTATAAAAAAATATCCTAAACTTTGAACATCCCACGGAGCACCATTAAATCCATTATTAGAAAATGGAGAGAATATGGCACCACAACAAACCTGCCAAGAGAGAGCTGCCCACCAAAACTCATGGACCAGGCAAGGAGGGCATTAATCAGTGGCAACAAAGAGACCAAAGATAACCATGAAGGAGCTGCAAAGCTCCACAGCGGAGATTGGAATATCTGTCCATAGGACTGTCCATAGTACACTCCACCGAGCAGGGCTTTATGGAAGAGTGGCAAGAAAAAAGCCATTGCTTAAAGAGAAAAATAAGCAAACATGTTTGGTGTTCGCCAAAAGGCATGTGGGAGACTCCCCAAACATATGGAAGAAGATACTCTGGTCAGATGAGACTAAAATTAAGCTTTTTGTCCATCGAGGAAAATACTATGTCTGGCGCAAACCCAACACCTCTCATCACCCAGAGAACACCATCCCTACAGTGAAGCATGGTGGTGGCAGCATCATGCTGTGGGGATGTTTTTCATCGGCAGGGACTGAGAAACTGGTCAGAATTGAAGGAATGATGGATGGAGCTAAATACAGGGACATTCTTGAGAGGAAACCTGTTTCAATCTTCCAGAGATTTGAGACTGGGACGGAGGTTCACCTTCCAGCAGGACAATGACCCTAACCATACTGCTAAAGCAACACTTGAGTGGTTTAAGGGGAAACGTCTTAGAATGGCCTAGTCAAAGCCCAGACCTCAATCCAATTGAGAATCTGTGGTATGACTTAATGATTTCTGTACACCAGCAGAAACATCCAACTTGAATGAGCTGGAGCAGGTTTGCCTTGAAGAATGGGCAAAAATCCCAGTGGCTAGATGTGCCAAGCTAATAGAGACATATCCCAAGAGACATGCAGCTGTAATTGCTGCAAAGGGTGTCTCTACAAAGTATAGACTTTGGGGGGGTGAATAGTTATGCATGCTCAAGTTCTGTTTTTATGTAAATAATTTATTTATTTATTTTGCATCTTCAAAGTGGTAGGCATGTTGTGTAAATCAAATGATACAAACACCCCCAAAAATGTACTTTTCATTCCCGTTACGGTTTTCATGTGGTGAAGGAGAGTCGGACCAAACTGCAGCGTGTAGATTGCGATCCATGTTTAATAAGCAACGTAGACACGAAAAAACACAAACGGAACAAAAACCGAAACAGCCTATACTTTGTGTAAACTAACACAGAACAAGGACATCAGGACACCAAGGACAATCACCCACAACACAACTAAAGAATATGGCTGCCTAAATATGGTTCCCAATCAGAGACAACGATAAACACCTGACTCTGATTGAGAACCACTCCAGACAGCCATAGACTCTGCTAGATCACCCCACTAGCTACAATCCCACTATATACCAAAACCCCAAGACAAAACACACCACAATACAAAAACCCCATGCCACACCCTGGCCTGAACCAATACATAAAGATAAACACAAAATACTTTGACCAGGGCGTGACAATTCCAGGTTGTAAGACAACAAAATAGGAAAAATGCCAAGGGGGTGAATACTTTCGCAAGCCATTGTACATTTGTCAAACCTTCTAATTTCAATAGATCCTTGGTCATGTGACCTACTGACCTCAAACAAGGTTCAGAATGTACACCGGCTACCCTTCTATATCGCACACTCTTTAGTTTGTCCATTTTTATCTCACAAGATTTTACATTAATTTTTCAAATGTTCTCATTTCAATAGCTCCTTGTTCATGTTATCGACTGGACTCAACCAAGGTTCGGAATATCCACTGACTCCCCTTCTATATTGCACACCCTTTCGTTTGTCCATTTTCATCTCACACAATTTTACATTAATTGTCTGCTCTGTTCCCCTGAAGGACAGTGTCACTCACACACCTATTCACTTGGGCCTTCTACCTGGGGCCTTCCTGACCTCCAGGCAGGCACCCATTGACCTGGTGACCTCTGACTCCAGGCCTCTATGCCTACACTCCCTGCCGCCTGCCTGCCCTCTCCCTGGGGCTGAGAGTGTATAGCTTACTCCCTGGAACTACAGACCTCCGGGACTCAACACCTACTCTCCCTATCCGGTCAACACCCCTCTCACTGGGCATCACCCATCACCGCGTCCCGGCCAGGGTCAGCCATCTCCATAACCTTGCCCACTAGGCAACCACACTTAAGCATCCCGGACACTAAGACGTCTATATTTCCGCTGTCAGGAACCACGTGCACCTGGTAACCCGAAACAGTCTCTGTGCAGTTTGTGACCCGTCCACTTTTTACCACTCAGAGACTCTGAGTGTGGCTCCAGAGTGGCACAGAGGTCTAAGACACTGCATCTCGGTGCAAGAGGTGTCACTGCAGTAACTGGTTCGAATCCAGGCTGCATCAAATCTGCCGTGATTGGGAGTCCCATAGGGTGGCGCACAATTGGTCCAGGGTAGGCAGTCATTGTCAATAAATCAAATGTATTTATAAAGCCCTTCTTACATCAGCTGATATCTCAAAGTGCTGTACAGAAACCCAGCCTAAAACCCCAAACAGCAAGCAATGCAGGTGTAGAAGCACAGTGGCTAGGAAAAACTCCCTAAAAAGGCCAGATCCTAGGAAGAAACCTAGAGAGGAACCAGGCTATGAGGGGTGGCCAGTCCACTTCTGGCTGTGCCAGGTGGAGATTATAACAGAACATGGATGACCAGCAGGGTCAAATAATAATAATCACAGTAGTTGTAGAGGGTGCAACAGGTCAGCACCTCAGGAGTAAATGTCAGTTGGCTTTTCATAGCCGATCATTCAGAGTATCTCTCCCGTTCCTGCTGTCTCTAGAGAGTTGAAAGCAGCAGGTCTGGGACAGGTAGCACGTCCGGTGAGCAATTCAGGGTTCCATAGCCGCAGGAACGACAGTTGAAACTGGAGCAGCAGCACGGCCAGGTGGACTGGGGACAGCAAGGAGACATCAGGCCAGGTAGTCCTGAGGCATGGTCCTCGGGCTCAGGTCCTCCGAGAGAGAGAGAACGATAGAGAAAGAGAGAGGGAATTAGAGATAGCATACTTAAATTCACACAGGATACTGGATAAGACAGGAGAAATACTCCAGATATAACAGACTGACCCTAGCCCCCCGACACATGAACTACTGCAGCATAAATATTGGAGGCTGAGACAGGAGGGGTCGGGAGACACTGTGGCCCCACCCGACGATACCCCTGGACAGGGCCAAACAGGCAATAAGAATTTGTCCCAAACAGTCCCAATAAGAATTTATTCTTAACGGACTTGCCTAGTTAAATAAACTCCATGGCCTCCGTGTCCGGCCGCCCCTGCTCGGACTCTGAGTGCCCCCTGCCTTGATGGAGTGCACCTGAGTGCACCTCCTCGTGCACCTGGTGACCCTTTGACTTCTACAGCGAGTCCCAACCTGACTCACAGGTGGAGTGGATGGGGGGGTGGATGGGTGACCACCACCTAGCCCCCTACCTATCCAGAGCCCCATGTCAATGTCTTACGCCTTCTACCTGCCTGCTTGGGCTTTCTCACACTCTGTGTCTGGCCTTTGGCCCCTGGCCCTTCTGCATACATCTGGTAACCCATAAGTAAAGAAGGAGGATGGTGGAGGAAGATGCCTTCTGTCCCCGACAAAAGCTTGGATCGATGGCTGACTTTCAATAGATCACAGCGAGTGAGCTGCTCTGCTACGTATGGAACCCCGACCCAGAATCAGGTTGTCTGCAAGTGATTTAGCACTATGTTCTCCACAAACATGCGGTGCGCATCAGGAGAAGGGGGCGGTAACTCATCCGGCCGCACCCCAACCCCGTCACTAACAGCTCTACTCACCTGCCAAAAGAGGCAGGCTATCCCGGGCCAACCGAAGATCTGTGGTGCTACTGTATCGTTACGTTTAGGGGGGATTCTGACATAGAGGCATTCAGTCATAATCCCATAGATGGTAGCTTCGCACCATTGGCTCTTCAGCCAAGCACATACACCAAATGTGCTTGTGTGATTTGAGTGTGACCGCGACAGGTGGGTAATATTCCTTTGAATTTCCTCAAGTTGACATTCAGTGATCTGTGCCCAGTGGGAACCTAGGCTTCACCCGTCCATTTTATAGGTCCGCAGCAAATCAATGGGCGTGGATGGTACTACCCACATCAGATGTAGGCCTCCCTCCCCAGACAAGCTGGAGATACCTCTCCCCACTTCGTAGGGCATGATCCAGATCCATGCAATGCCCTATCACTGCGGGGCCAATGGGTCTAGAGTCTAGTGAGCGTAGAGAAGACCTCCCCACCTACAATGTGTGGTGTCCCGCACTCAGGCAAGCCTGAGGCTTGGTAGTGTCAGCTAATGGTAAGGCACACGCCATCTCCACTACATGCTGTTGTTTTAATTAAACAGTCGGATTCCCCAGGTCCATACCAGTTCTAAGTCCGTTTCTAAGGGCCGGCTAGCACCGTAGCTGGGGAGATCCGCAAGAAGGGCCCGGGGCACGTCCAGAGTCACTCTCACCAAGCCTGACCGACTCAGCCCTTAGAGCCAATCCTTATCCCACAGTTACAGATCTGACTTGCCCACTGAGTGTACATTCTGAACCTTGTTTGAGGTCAGTAGGTCACATGACCAAGGAGCTATTGAAATTTAACATTTTGAAAAAAAATCATGTAAAATTGAGTGAGGAGAAAATGGACAAACTAAAGGGTGTGCAATATAGAAGTGTAGTTAGTGGACATTCTGAACCTTGGTTGAGGTCAGTAGGTCACATGACCAAGGAGCTATTGAAATTAAAATTTAACAAAAGTTTGTACTTTGTTTACACTCCCTAACTAATTCAACTAGGAATACTTAATGCTGCTCACATTTCCAAATGTTTATTAGCTTTGGAAAGTGAATGAATGACCAAATCGTGAAAACAAGACCTGTGCAGTGTTTTGCGCAATTTTTCCAACATATTGACACTTATTTGGAGTCTGTGGCTCAAGTGGTTTGAAAGTGCGAATATCCAAATTGAAACTGTCTTTACCTCGGTTATGTTTCTGAACAACAGATCAGGCTACCTTGTTGACAACATAACTGAGGCGAGTGGTGCCTCTCTGGCTGCACTGTTTGACGTGACTGTACGTTAGCCGTAGTTGGCTAGCTAGCAACCATGGGATAAGAACGTTGCCAGCCAGTATGGCAACAGAACATTTAGATCGAACGACTGGGTCCATAGATGCAGAACAAAAATACTTAACGACTGAGTCACGTCTCTGGCAAACGAACCGTTAGAATGAACGACCAACCAGTTAGGGTAGCAACCCTAGATTTGTGTCGAGACTACATCTTGTTGAAGGAAGAATGAATTCATAAAAATAAAATATGTAATGAAAATATGTAAATCATTATTTGAATATGTTGGTAACCCGTTGTATAAAAGTGATCATGCCCTCAAAGCTGGCGTTTGGAGGATATATTGGCCAATATATCTTACAAATACTGGCTTCGAGGGCATTATCACTTAAGTAAGGTTGGCTTCTTAGTGTTCATAGCAATGGTTATCAACTGTACCGCAGAAATGGAACGTTATCCACAGAAAATAGATATTGTGGTGGTAGCTGCAGAGAAGTATTTTGGTATACGAGATTTGACCTCAGAAGTTACAGGGTATGTTGAGTGGTGGTATCCCGTCCTCCCAGGCCTTTGGCATGGTGCAGGAGTTGATAGGGTCAAAGTAGGGAATGGGGTAGTGGGTTTTTAATGAGTGTAGGGTTAGTTTGAAGGGAGGGTATCTTTATTATTATTATTTTTTTTTACTTCTTTCTTTTCCCATTTTGTATTACAAAGCATAATATATTTATTTTATAGTACCGTTGGGTGCGGTAATGTAACATATTGGATGCCAACCGCCGTTAAACTCCAAAGAAAAAGGGCGCGCCTCCCTCACAGCTTTCGGCCGGTCACGTGTTGGTCCATAGCCCAGTGCACCCTGGGGCAGTTTAATAGAATCCCCTCAGTGAACGCTTAATCAGCGTGGAAGAGGCGAAGCCAGAGGGGAAAAAATCTGTCTCCAGCAGGCGATGTTTCGTTTGTTTTGCATGGAGGTCAATGAGAGAGTGGAATTTGGTCAACTAAAAGTGTATGGCTTATTTGCTACGTAAGGTTTATTTAGATTGTTATGAGTGTACTGATATAGTGGTGCAGCTGTCTAAGGCACTGCATCTGAGTTAAATATGTGATTGGGAGTCCCATAGGGCGGCGCACAACCGGCCTACCCCAGGTTTGGCCGGGGTAGACCGTCATTGTAAAAAATAATTTGTTCTTAACTGACGTGCCTAGTTAAAGGTTCAATACAAATACATAAATGGTCACGTGACATCCTGGGGTGGCACTTTCGGAGTTGTCTCACATGCAAGTCGGAACTAGGAAACTCAGACGTTTCCGAAATGCTAACTGGATGAACGTGGTTGTTGACTACAATGAGTTAGCAAGTCTGAACATTTTCGACGAGCAGATGAAGGCGAAAATAGCATATCCCAATTGAATACAGGCTGTTGACGTCAACAACCCTTATCGAATACTAAAACATGTATTTAAATATATGTATCCACCAATCCAAAGAAAGGAATAGGCTGGAGCTTGACACAGGTGCCGCTTTGTGGACAACTACTCCCATTAAGACAAGTATCTTGTCAGTAGTATATGCATATACTTCGACGTTATACGATCCGTATGAATTTGATGAGTGTCATGTATTTCAACCAATATGATTGGTTGTTTCCTGTGTCGTAACCGTGTAACATGGGGTAGAAAAACAAATATTTGTTCACAAATTCTGCAGCAGTTTATAGTTGACACATCGCCGCTTTTAAAAAATAAGTTTTTTTTTCTTGCATATTACGAGGATATTCAATCTTTTCAACAAAACGAAAACATTTTCTGTATATGTCAATACTGTGATATGCTAGCTACAATAGCCATTTGACAGAAAGGACCGTCCAAAACATAGATAACTTTTTTTCCATGATATTAAAAAACAAAAATTTGGTAGCTATGTGTTTTGATGCAATGGCTTTAAAATAACCACGAACATTCAGTCCTTGCTATCGGAAGTCGGTGAAAAAGCCACGATGTTGCCAGGGAAAACAAGGTCATTTGAACAGCAATCTGAAACTTCAGAGACAAAACTACTCGCCATTACAGCAATATCATGAAAGAACAGGCCAAAGAATCGCCATCACCGAGATGTTTATGATTGTGTCTCAGTGTGACGAGAAGAAATTGGGCGTACAGTGTGGGCCTTTCACTTCGCCCCTTGGAACCATGGCCACGAATAATATTACCTAATATTTAATGAATATTGTCTACTAGGATATTTCCATTGATTCTGAAAGAAGTGTCAATTCTACAGTTAAATAACCCCAGATCATTTTCTGCAAGCGTTTTCCTTCTCGCCACAGGACATGCATACATCAGCAGATAATGCGTTTGACTTGTCTTTAGACTTAACACACTTAAGATGCGTTTGGTCTTGTAGTGTGTGGACAACTGCTCGTCGACCATCTCATTCCAAAATCATGGGCATTAATATGGAGTTGGTCCCCCTTTGCTGCTTACAACAGCCTCCAGTCTTCTGGGAAGGCTTACCACTAGATTTTTTAACTTTGCTGCTGGGACTTGCTTCCATTCAGCCACATAGCATTGGTGACGTTGGGCGATTATGCCTGGCTCATAGTCGGTGTTCCAATTCATCCCAAAGGTGTTCGATGGGGTTGAGGTCAGGGCTCTGCAGGCCAGTCTCTGTGCATTCCGGCAGGTAGTGTTTTCCTAGCACCCACTAAACCCAGATTTGTCTGTCGGACTGCCAGATGGTGAAGCGTGATTCATCACTCCAGAGAACGTGTGTCCACTACTTCAGAGTCCAATGGCAGCAAGCTTTACACCACTCCACCCGGCGCTTAGCATTGCGCATGGTGATCTTAGGCTTGTGAGCGGCTGCCCGGTCATGGAAACCCTTTAAATGAAGCTACCGACAAACAGTTCTTGTGCTGACGTTGTTTCCAGAGGCAATTTGGAACTCGGTAGTGAGTGTTGAACTCAAATTACATTTGTCACATGTGCCGAATACAACCTTACCGTGAAATGCTTACTTACAAGCCCTTAACCAACAATACAGTTAAAGAAATAGACTTAACAAAATATTTACTAAATAAACTAAAAAAGTAACACAAGAAAATTACATAACAATAACAAGGCTATATTACAGGGGGTACCGGTACTAAGTCAATGTGCGGGGGTACAGATTTGTCGAGGTAATTTGGTAGTTTGCCGTGTGACTGCATAGATAATAAACAGCGAGTAGCAGCAGTGTAAAAACAAAGCACCCTATGCACTCTCAACATGACTGGCACACATTTGAACTTCGCACACACTGACTACAGGCATCAACGTGTGCAGTAAACATAAAAAATGACCAACATTTTATACAGCTCCATCTTTTGTATATTGTACTCTCTTCTCTGTCTGATGACTCCCAAGTGTTTATAGTTATTTTGATGTTTCAGAGCTTGTACTGCTAATGCATGGTGGATTATCACATGCACATCTTCTATTTCCTCTTGGAGAGGAATTTTGAGTTATTGTGGATTTTCTGTACCACAGCCATGCACCTATTTTGCTTGGTCTTTCCCCTAGAAGTCAGTCAGTGTCTTCTCTGGCACGTTGTGCCACTGTCGGGTAATTGTGTCACATGTTGGATACAGGCATTCCTCTAACGAACATCTATGCTGTGACAAGGTATCCCAGATGTTTTGTTTAGGCCTCACTCTTGTGAGGTAATGGCCTAACGTTTTTCCAATGACTTCATGATCTCTCAGGCCCTGGTGACCACAGCCAACCAATGGACACTCCCTGGCCTGGCAACCAGCTGTCTGTCAAGAAAAGGTCACGAGTGTTGAGTTGACTGGCAACTTTCTCTAGTTTTTTTGTATGTGAGCATTTTAAAATGCTAACATGTACAAACCTTTTGCAGGGCACGTGACACCATTGGAAGTCTCCCCAGCCAATGGAATCGTACAGATTTTGCACAAAGCCAAAAAAGGTGTGACAAGCACTAATGCATTTGGTGTTCAGAAAACCTCATTACCTTTTTGACTTTATTAAACTTGAAATGCTGTACAATAGTATCTCAGGAGCTGTCCATTAGGCACAGATGGAATAATTATGGACTGACTGTTGTCTGACAGATGTTTTTGAGATTATTTCTTTCTGAAAATGTTGACTGGATAAATAAATATCTGGAAACCTGATAACATTAATCTGACTGTCTTTGCATGATTCAAGCACACCTTTTTAAAGTACATAAAATGATCATAACATTGACATGGTGGCAGTGAGGAAGGCTATGTCATTATGTTATAGGTATTATTCCAGGGTCATAGAGGAGCATTACATTGTACCAGGTATGTAAATATAGGCAGTTGCATAGTGCTTATTGTAAAAGACTATAGTTGTACAACTGAATGCATTCATGCATATTTACTACCTCGGTACAGGGTAATTACATAGTAATGGCAGTATATGACAACTAGAGGAAAGAAAAAAAAAAGTGGGCTTTATTAACAATATAGCATTACACTGGTACTCTGGCAGATCGAACAGAACATAAATAATGGTCAAATGCAGTTTAACAAATGCATTTAGGGAACAGAAATTCATGTCATTTCTCGTAGTGTAAACCTATACTTAAATAGTGGATGACATTTAATGGTAAACAAGCTACAAAAAAATGTAAAAACAGAACGAGCGCAACAAACATCGTAGCGGGTTCTTTTTCCAGGTGAAACCTCACACTCAATGCTCATTTCACCAAGCACTAATTAAATGACTGCACTCCCAGTGTCTGCAGGGAGGATCTGAGAGCCACCACTAGTTAACTTTATGAAAATGATCACAATGATAAGGGGCCTGGTGACATAGAAACCTGTTCATGTCTTGTACACACTGTCACCTACAATATCCTTCACCTGGACAATTTTTTTGTTTTTGAACGATGTTTCATTTTCACAGCTTATCAACAAGTCTTTCAAATATGGAAAGCAGTCTTTCTCTCTTCTCTATAGTAGATGAGTCCAGTTCTACATCAGCAGAGCCGTTGTTCCTGGAAATCTTGCTTTTCATTAGGGCTTCCTTTTCTTTCTGCAGCTCTGTCCTCTCTCTCTCGATTGACGCCCTATCCCTGTCCAGTATGGCTCGCTCCCGTTCCATTGCCGCTCGCTCCCTATCCATCGCCGCTCTGTCCTTGTCCAGTGATGCTCTGCCTCGCTCAACAGCCACCCTCTCTCTGTTCACCACATCCCTCTCTCTGTCCAATATCAACCTCTCCCTGTCAAAATCAGCCTGCTCCCTCTCTAACACTTCCCTCTCCTTCTCCAAATCTGCTATCTGTCTCTCTAGTTCAGCAGTCTCCCTCTCAATGTTCCTGCCAGGATTTCTCACCAACATGGCTCTTCCGTCTTCAGCTATGGTCTCTACATCCTCAGCCATGGTCCTCCCGTATCCACCCACTGGCATCTTGTCAGGCGCAGCCCTCTCGTTCTGACCCCCACCCCTACCCTCCTCTCGCAGGGCCCTCTCACACTCCACCGCAGCCCTACGGATCTCCTCTGTAGCTGCGTCTGTGTACGCCACTTGTCCATCTGCTACCGTGCTCGCAGCCCCAACACTCTCCCCCAACTGTGCTTTGGCCCAGAACTCAAAAATGTTTGTCCCCTCACCCCCTTCCGGCCTCATACAAAGTCTCTTGTTTGCTATGGGAGAGGTAGTGGGAGAGGACGCGAATGAAACGTCCCCAACTTCCCCAAAATCAAACAGTGAAGGGTTTAGGATACGGGCAGACCCAGATAGGCGACCCTCGATGGCATCGTCCATGAGGTGGAACCAACGCCAGGACATTGGATTGACTTTCTCCATGCCAAGAGGAGGGTACTTAAAATCCTACAAAGAAAGATGACAGAGGGTACAATCAGGTTAATGTTCTATTCCTTGTCTTTGCAGGATTTATGGTTATGACACACACTTGATTAAATGCATCATTGAGCCCTTGATTAGATACATCGGGTTAGTACTGGGCCGGAACCAAAGCCTAGAATCTGTGTTCAAGCGTGATTCAAAACAGAAGATAATACATCTTGAGTTAAGGCCAAGGGTGTATGTTTCCTGTTCTCAATTGCATTCATAATCATTACCTTATATTTCTTTTTAAGGTTTTCCCACTTCTTTTTCAATTGCCCAGTTGTCAGCTTTCCTTCGAGACCCAACTCCACTAACATTGCTCTGCAGAATCAAAGTGAGTTAAGTCGGATATCGATAGGGTTTCATCTTCATAACTAGCTCTTAAAACCCTGACTTTCCTATAGGCCTACATGTTTTTCAAATTATATTTTTGTTAGGAAATGCACATCAGTGATTCAACATTGATTTATCAACTAAACTGATAAAATATAACATTCTCATATCAAATAAAGTGGCATAAGATAGTTTATTTTGAGGTAAGCATATAGATGAAAGCCACAACTAATTGCCATTATCAAAGCCATCAAACATCCACTTTTGTTTTGAGTATCAGACATTGTATCACTCACTCACCTCCAGGCAGGCATGGCAGAGTTTCTCTTCCCAGTGAAGATGGCGTCATTCGTTGCACGCAATTTTATCAATCTGGATATGTCATTTTCCGACACTTATTGGGTAACAAATACAACAATGTTAGTATATCCATCATCAGCAGTAAACAAATAACTTTGATAACTTCAACAGACTCCCAAGTCGGCGTCGCAAAATAATACCCTATGCTTAACATAAACAATTAGGTTAACACAAATTTTAGAAAACGACATTCGTGGTTGGCATAAAACTTACTTTTATAGTTATATTCTGAACCAAAAGGCCTTTTATCCATCGCTTCCATCATGAACAAATACAAGGGTACTAAAATGAAGGGTACACGAAACAAAGCACGTATCTCGTAGTGCACTAGCGAGCAAGAGCAAATATGGCGGCGTCCCTCGATCCCTCGTCGCACCCGCCTAGTCCTCCTTCGTGAAGTGCCCTATTTATATAATCCACAATAAAGTCCAATAATATACGGGTTTTCTTACTATTAATGATTTACATATATCTGATTACAGTCCGATGTTTAGGACTGATCAAATAAAAAGGAAGGATATATTCATTCCACTCACCCTGGAGGAGGGTTTTTCACAAGGGCAGTAGGGAAGAAGGCTCCGTCGAGAAATAGACGAATTCGATTGGTTAGGTTGTGCGCGATGCTTTCTTTTAGTATGCTCAGTAAGGGAGGTCCCAAAGGGTAGGCTACTAAAAGCATCTAGGCCACAAAATACTACTAGGCCTACCATCTTTGGAAAACATATTCTATTTCAAACTAGCCCGAACTGCTTCATTTTGCAATTAAAGTGTGAAACCACACAGAACACAGCAACCCCCCAATTTTGGCCTATGAACTACCCCTAATCATATGTCTGTGCCAACGTTATATAATGCATAACCAATTATAAAGTAAGCCTAAGCAAATATAAAACAGTGTTCCAGGATCTGGAACACTGAAAGCTTTGGAGACGTGTACATTTATCACTGCATAGATTACAAGTGTTTACATCTCATTCTCACTTACACAAGTTGAGAAAGTAAAACCTCATTAAAAATATTCATACATAATTAAATCTAATTGTATTTGTCACATGCGCCAAATACCTTACAGAGAAATGCTTACTTACAAGCCCTTAACCAACAATGCTGTTTTAAGAAGAAAGAAAAGAAAGAAAGAAAAAAAAAAGTAACAAATAATTAAAGAGCAGCAGTAAAATAACAATAGCGAGGCTATATACAGTGGGGCAAAAAAGTATTTATTCAGCCACCAGTTGTGCAAGTTCTCCCACTTAAAAAGATGAGAGAGGCCTGTAATTTTCATCATAGGTACACTTCAACTATGACAGACAAAATGAGTAAAAGAAATCCAGAAAATCACATTGTAGGATGTTTAATGAATGTATTTGCAAATTATGGTGGAAAATAAGTATTTGGTCAATAACAAAAGTTTATCTCAATACTTTGTTATATACCCTTTGTTGGCAATGACAGAGGTCAATTTTTTTCTGTAAGTCTTCACAAGGTTTTCACACACTGTTGCTGGTATTTTGGCCCATTCCTCCATGCAGATCTCCTCTAGAGCAGTGAAGTTTTGGGGCTGTTGCTGGGCAACACGTAGTTTCAACTCCCTTCAAAGATTTTCTATGGGGTTGAGATCTGGAGATTGGCTAGGCCACTTTAGGACCTTGAAATGCTTCTTACGAAGTCACTCCTTCATTGCCCGGGCAGTGTGTTTGGGATCATTGTCATGCTGAAAGACCCAGCCACGTTTCATCTTCAATGCCCTTGCTGATGGAAGGAGGTTTTCACTCAAAATCTCACGATACATGGCCCCATTCATTCTTTCCTCTACACGGATCAGTCGTCCTAGTCCCTTTGCAGAAAAACAGCCCCAATGCATGATGTTTCCACCCCTATGCTTCACAGTAGGTATGGTGTTCTTTGTCCTCCAAACACGACGAGTTGAGTTTATACCAAAAAGTTCTATTTTGGTTTCATCTGACCATATGACATTCTCCCAATCATCTTCTGGATCATCCAAATGCTCTCTAGCAAACTTCAGACGGGCTTGGACATGTACTGGCTTAAGCAGGGGGGCACGTCTGGCACTTGAGTCCCTGGCAGCGTAGTGTGTTACTGATGGTGGGCTTTGTTACTTTGGTCCCAGCTCTCTGCAGGTCATTCACTAGGTCCCTCCGTGTGGTTCTGGGATTTTTGCTCACCGTTCTTGTGATCATTTTGACCCCACGGGGTGAGATCTTGCGTGGAGCCCCAGATCGAGGAAGATTATCAGTGGTCTTGTATGTCTTCCATTTCCTAATAATTGCTCCCACAGTTGATTTCTTCAAACCAAGCTGCTTACCTATTGCAGATTCAGTCTTCCCAGCCTGGTGCAGGTCTACAATTTTGTTTCTGGTGTCCTTTGACAGCTCTTTGGTCTTGGCCATAGTGGAGTTTGGAGTGTGACTGTTTGAGGTTGTGGACAGGTGTCTTTCAAATCAAATCAAATCAAATTGTATTTGTCACATACACATGGTTAGCAGATGTTAATGCGAGTGTAGCGAAATGCTTGTGCTTCTAGTTCCGACAATGCAGTAATAACCAACAAGTAATCTAACTATCAATTCCAAAACTACTGTCTTATACACAGTGTAAGGGGATAAAGAATATGTACATAAGGATATATGAATGAGTGATGGTACAGAGCAGCATAGGCAAGATACAGTAGATGGTATCGAGTACAGTATATACATATGAGATGAGTATGTAAACAAAGTGGCATAGTTAAAGTGGCTAGTGATACATGTATTACATAAGGATGCAGTCGATGATATAGAGTACAGTATATACGTATGCATATGAGATGAATAATGTAGGGTAAGTAACATTATATAAGGTAGCATTGTTTAAAGTGGCTAGTGATATATTTACATCATTTCCCATCAATTCCCATTATTAAAGTGGCTGGAGTTGAGTCAGTGTCAGTGTCAGTGTGTTGGCAGCAGCCACTCAATGTTAGTGGTGGCTGTTTAACAGTCTAATGGCCTTGAGATAGAAGCTGTTTTTCAGTCTCTCGGTCCCAGCTTTGATGCACCTGTACTGACCTCGCCTTCTGGATGATAGCGGGGTGAACAGGCAGTGGCTCGGGTGGTTGATGTCCTTGATGATCTTTATGGTCTTCCTGTAACATCGGGTGGTGTAGGTGTCCTGGAGGGCAGGTAGTTTGCCCCCGGTGATGCGTTGTGCAGACCTCACTACCCTTTGGAGAGCCTTACGGCTGAGGGCGGAGCAGTTGCCGTACCAGGCGGTGATACAGCCCGCCAGGATGCTCTCGATTGT
The DNA here is from genome assembly GCF_023373465.1 of Oncorhynchus keta. Lineage (NCBI taxonomy): Eukaryota > Metazoa > Chordata > Actinopteri > Salmoniformes > Salmonidae > Oncorhynchus > Oncorhynchus keta. The sequence continues at coordinate 36,400,878 of NC_068437.1, forward strand.
GCATCTGTAGAAGTTTGTGAGTGCTTTTGGTGACAAGCCGAATTTCTTCAGCCTCCTGAGGTTGAAGAGGCGCTGCTGAGCCTTCTTCACGATGCCGTCTGTGTGAGTGGACCAATTCAGTTTGTCTGTGATGTGTATGCCGAGGAACTTAAAACTTGCTACCCTCTCCACTACTGTTCCATTGATGTGGATAGGGGGTGTTCCCTCTGCTGTTTCCTGAAGTCCACAATCATCTCCTTCTTTTATACTGATAACAAGTTCAAACAGGTGCCATTAATACAGGTAACGAGTGGAGGACAGAGGAGCCTCTTAAAGAAGAAGTTACAGGTCTGTGAGAGCCAGAAATCTTGCTTGTTTGTAGGTGACCAAATACTTATTTTCCACCATAATTTCCAAATAAATTCATTAAAAATCCTACAATGTGATTTTCTGGAATTTCTTTCTTCTAATTTTGTCTGTCATAGTTGGTGTACCTAGGATGAAAATTACAGGCCTCTCATCTTTTTAAGTGGGAGAACTTGCACAATTGGTGGCTGACTAAATACTTTTTTGCCGCACTGTACAGGAGGTAACGGAACAGAGTCAATGTGCGGGGCACTGGTTAGTCGAGCTAATTGAAGTAATATATACATATGGGTAGAGTTACTAAAGTGACTTAGGCATAGATCATAACAGAGAGTAGCAGCAGCATAAAAGAGGGGGGCAATACTAATTGTCTGGGTAGCCATTTGATTAAATGTTCAGTAGTCTTATGGCATGGAGGTAGAAGCTGTTTAGAAGCCTCTTGGACCTAGACTTGGCGCTCCGGTACCGATTGCCGTGCGGTAGCAGAGAGAACGTTCTATGTCTAGGGTGGCTGGAGTCTTTGACAATCTTTAGGGCCTTCCTCTGACACCGCCTGGTATAGAGGTCCTGGATGGCAGAAAGCTTGGCCCCAGTGATGTACTGGGCCTTACGCACTACCCTCTGTAGTGCCTTGGAGGCAGAGCAGTTGCCATACCAGGCAGTGATGCAACCAGTCAGTCATGCTCTCGATGGTGCAGCTGTAGAACCTTTTGAGGATCTGAGGACCCATGCCGAATATTTTCAGTGTCCTGAGGGGGAATAGGTTTTGTCGTGCTCTCTTCACGACTGTCTTGGTGTGCTTGGACCATATTCGTTTGTTGTTGATGTGGACACCAAGGAACGTCAAGCTCTCAACCTGCTCCACTACAGCCCCGTCGATGAGAATGGGGGCATGCTCGGTCCTCCTTTTCCTGTAGTCCACAATCATCTCCTTTGTCTTGATCACATTGAGGGAGAGGTTGTTGGCTTGGCAGCACACGGCCAGGTCTCTGACCTCCTCCCTATATGCTGTCTCGTCGTTGTTGTGTCATCTGCAAAATGAATGATGGTGTTGGAGTCATGCCTGGCCATGCAGGCAGTCATGAGTGAACAGGGAGTACAGGAAAGGACTGAGCACTACCTTTACCACCTGGGGGTGGCCCATCAGGAAGTACAAGATCAAGTTGTAGAGGGGGGTGTTTAGTCCCAGGGTCCTTGGCTTAGTGATGAGCTTTGAGGGCAATATGGTGCTGAACACTAAGCTCTAGTCAATGAATAGCATTCTCACATAGGTGTTCCTTTTGTCCAGGTGGGAAAGGGCAGTGTGTAGTGCAATAGAGATTGCATTATCTGTGGATCTGTTGGGGCAGTATGCAAATTGGAGAGGCTCTAGGGTTTCTGGGATAATGGTGTTGATGTGAGCCATGACCATCCTTTCAAAGCACTTCATGTCTATAGATGTGAGTGCTACGGGTCGGTGTCATTTAGGCAGGTTACCTTAGTGTTCTTGGGCACAGGGACTATGGTGGTCTGCTTGAAACATGTTGGTATTACAGACTTAGACAGGGAGAGGTTGAAAATGTCAGTGAAGACACTTGCCAGTTGGTCAGCACATGCTCGGGGTACACTTCCTGGTAATCCATCTGGCCCTGAGGCCTTGTGAATGTTGAACTGTTTAAAGGTCTTACTCACATCGGCTGCGGAGAGCGTGATCACACAGTCATCCGGAACAGCTGATGCTCTCATGCATGTTTCAGTGTTAATTGCCTCGAAGCGAGCATAGAAGTAAGTTAGCTCGTCTGGTAGGCTCGTGTAACTCGGCAGCTCCCGGTTGGGCTTCCTTTTGTAGTCTGTAATAGTTTGCAAGCCCTGCCATATCCGACGAGTGTTGGAGCCGGTGTAGTACGATTCAATTGTAGTCCTGTATTGATGCTTTGCCTGTTTGGTGGTTCGTCGGAGGGCGTAGCAGGATTTCTTATAAGCACCCGGGTTCGAGCCCCGCTCCTTGAAAGCAGCAGCTCTACCCTTTAGCTCAGTGCAGATGTTGCCTGTAAACCATGGCTTCTGGTTGAGGTATGTACAGTCACTGTGGGGATGACGTCATCAATGCATTTATTGATGAAGCCAGTGACTGATGTGGTGTACACCTCAGTGCCATCGGAAGAATCCCGGAACATATTCCAGTCTGTGCTAGCAAAACAGTCCTTTAGCTTAGCATCTGCTTCATCTGACCACTTTTTTATTGACCGAGTCACTGGTGCTTCCTGCTTTAAGTGTTGCTTGTAAGCAAGAATCAGGAGGATAGAATTATGGTCAGATTTGCCAAATAGAGGGCGAGGGAGAGCTTTGTACGTGTCTCTGTATGTGGAGTAAAGGTGGTCTAGAGTTTTTCCCCCTCTGTTTGCACGTTTAACATGCTGGTAGAAATTAGGTCAAACGGATGCAAGTTTCCCTGCATTAAAGTCACCTTTGGATGAGCATTTTCCTGTTTGCTTATGGCGGTATACAGAGAACAAGAGAAAGGTAGTGAAAATAGGTATTTAATCAACATTTAATCAACATTTATATTAATGAAGGCCCCATCCCATATGTGCTCGGGGCGGACTTGGTGATTTGGAGGCCCCAGGTAGAGACCCCCCCCAATGTCAAGATGTATTACCTTTTAATGTCAGTCTGATCCCCCCTCCCCCAGAGCTGTTCGGAACTGCCACGGAGGATATTGAAACGCAGACTGAAAAGACTTGAAATACCCTTCACTAGTAAAAGTCTTTGCATCGCCATATAGAAGACGAGGCAGTACAATGGACAAGAGGAGACAGACTATTATTCTTTTGAATTAATTTGATTTGTTTCATATGATTAATACTATTAATACATATGATATTTATTGGCTGGTCCTCTCTTAGGATCATCTTAAGTGCTGCTTGGTGTGTGTGCTTTGCTGCCTGAGTGGTGATCTTCATCAGGTCTGTGTCCTGCAACCAATCAAGATAGAGAGGGCAGAAGGTACTTGACAAGTAAGAAACAGAGATTATTCCCTCCACTTCTGATATTTACCCCTTATACATATCTTCCCTCATATTTTTTTTTATTGAAGTTACTTTACTCTAAAGTTGAGAGATACAGACAGAGATATACAGAGTGCGATACAGGTGGCAGGTAACCTAGCGGTTAAATGCGTTGGCCCAGTTGGCAAAAGGCTCCTGGTTTGAATCCCTGAACTTACTAGGTGAAAACAAATCTGACATTGTGCCCTTGAGCAAGGGACTTAACCCTAATTGTGCCTGTAAGTCACTCTGGATAAGAGCGTATGTAAATTACAGAGAGAGAGATAAATGCACTCCTGCAATCAAATACTGTAGAAAATGGACTAGATTGTCCATAAGAACACAAGAATCCTTACACTTTTTTTTTACAATAGTTATTTTCCTTTACTCCTAAAGTTTTGAGTTTTATGGGTCCTAAGAGTTGAGAAGAGGGCAGAGGAGAAGGAGGGAGACAACAATTCAAAGACAGGATGAGGTGGGATGAATGAGTACTCACCCTGGTCAGTGAACAGATGCAGCAAGTCAGTGGAGTAGCTGAACTCTAGGAAAGCAGTGTGAGGGTCACCTTCACAGGCTGAAAGGTCATGGAGAGGCCCTGGACAAACTCGGCCATCAGGCTCTCCTCCACCAGGGTCATGTTGGCAGTGACCTCATCAGGGAGGAACACAACCATACTGACATCCTCCTGCATCTGAAAAATCTGCAGAGAGAAGGAGGAAAGGAGAAAGAGGCAGGGAGAAAATGGAGAAGGAGAGAGATCAATTGCAAAGTCTTTTCAACTTTTTATACCAGACTGAAAACAAATTTAATGTGTACTTACTGTGGAACCCTGGTCTGGGTAATGGTCCTGGGCCATAATGGCAATGCTGGTGAGTTCTTAGCTATCTAGCTGGATGTCCTCCATCCCTCTACTTTGACTGAACCAAGTTATCCATATATAAAAATATATATATGCATCATCACTCACGTAATCATCACTCACGTTCTGTAGTAGGTCCACGTGCCGATCTCTTTGTGACTCAAGCAGAGAATGGGTGGGCCTGAAGCGGAGATATTTTATTTTACATTTTTATGCCCAGCTTATGAGGCCCATTGATGATGTGAGGCCTGAGGAAGTTGCCTCTTCTGCCTAATGGTAAGTCCACCACTGCACTTGTGTGTTTGAATTTGCATCTATGTTTGGTACCTATCCAAACCTTGTGCTGTGAAGAGAACTTTGATGTAATTTATTTGGATGTATGATATTTCATATATCTGTGGTAATTTGTGTTTTTCTACAATGAACCTCTATGGTACTCAGGCTACCCCCGCAGGTTATCACACTAGGTCTTTGAGGAAGTTGGTTGGTTTGATATGATTGGATATATTGGTTGGTTTCGGTCTCTGTGGTTGGTCAGCTCTGGTTTCAATAAGTCACACCTCCGGATGGTTATAATAAAGATGAATTTATACTGCAGAGACGTAGGGATGATTGTCCCAGCTCTGACACCTCTAAAAATGTTCCCCACATGGCCGACACAAATTTTATACCGGTGCGATGGTCACTGACTTGAATTCTAAAGAATTTAGAATTTAAATACTTGTTTCCCAGGTAGCCTAACAAGTAAAGCATCACAAAAGGGATGCATTTCAATCAAATTAAATTCAAGTTCAATTGAATTAAAATCACTTTTATTTGCTGAGGGAACTTCATTTATGGAATTACATTTAATTGGAATTCAATATTTTTACATTTCCCAGTTAACGGAATTAATGCACTTAGTATCAACATGGACTGCAGGATTTGTTTTAAATAATTTCAACTTGTATTTCTTGTATTTCCAGTATAGCTAGGCTGTCTGAACAGTGACATGATCAGACTGAAAGCCTGAAAGCCTGAAGCCTGAAAGCCAGACAAACTGAATTGGTCCACTCACACTGACAGCGTCGTGAAGAAGGCGCAGCAGCGCCTCTTCAACCTCAGGAGGCTGAAGAAATTCGGCTTGTCACCAAAAGCACTCACAAACTTCTACAGATGCACAATCGAGAGCATCCTGGCGGGCTGTATCACTGCCTGGTACGGCAACTGCTCCGCCCTCAACCGTAAGGCTTTCCAGAGGGTAGTGAGGTCTGCACAACGCATCACCGGGGGCAAACTACCTGCCCTCCAGGACACCTACACCACCCGATGTTACAGGAAGGCCATAAAGATCATCAAGGACATCAACCACCCGAACCACTGCCTGTTCACCCCGCTATCATCCAAAAGGCGAGGTCAGTACAGGTGCATCAAAGCTGGGACCGAGAGACTGAAAAACAGCTTCTATCTCAAGGCCATCAGACTGTTAAACAGCCACCACTAACATTGAGTGGCTGCTGCCAACACACTGTCATTGACACTGACCCAACTCCAGCCACTTTAATAATGGGAATTGATGGGAAATTATGTAAATATATCACTAGCCACTTTAAACAATGCTACCTTATATAATGTTACTTACCCTACATTATTCATCTCATATGCATATGTATATACTGTACTCTACATCATCGACTGCATCCTTATGTAATACATGTATCACTAGCCACTTTAACTATGGCACTTTGTTTACTTTGTCTACATACTCATCTCATATGTATATACTGTACTCGATACCATCTACTGTATGCTGCTCTGTACCATCACTCATTCATATATCCTTATGTACACATTCCTTATCCCCTTACACTGTGTATAAGACAGTAGTTTTGGAATTGTTAGTTAGATTACTTGTTAGTTATCACTGCATTGTCGGAACTAGAAGCACAAGCATTTCGCTACACTCGCATTAACATCTGCTAACCATGTGTATGTGACAAATAAAATTTGATTTGAGCCTGAGGAAATTTAATTCAAATTGGAATTTGTGGAATTGTTTGGTATAATATTGAATTCGGAATTTACCTAACGTTGCAATTTAAAGGAATTTAATTATCTCTGACCTGGAACTCACTCTCAAACGTGTGATCTGTGTCATTGCACACAGGAAGTTGATAGGAGGCTATAAAATAGACCCACATTAATTTTATACAGTCAACTACAGACCCAGCAAAATGGAGTGCACTTCATATGGTGCTCTACTCTGTGAGTACCATATAGTTTAAGATTTCTGGTATATCCTTTGCATATGTATGTACACTATTTTGTTGAGTGCTGAGTATCCTGGTACACTCTAGACTAGCTAAATGTGGTTAGTATATTTCTATACAATAATTTGAGTTTACAGTATATCCATTAATTATGCTTAATTTTCACCCCTCATCTTCTCCAAATTTCCTTTATGCTTCTTATCCACATGTATTATTGCCTCCATCTTTTTCCTTTCAGATAAAATCTATTAGAAACTCTTTACAGTAAGGATACATTAATCAACATGTGTTCATGAAGTAGTTAACATGAATCAATGAATCAATTTACAAAGCATTAATCAATGTTTACTGCACTATTAACAGACACTCTCACAAACTACCCGTGTTAATTTAAAGTGTCACCTTTTTCTTCTCACTTTACTAATGGCTTATTGATATATGCATTCATTAATGGTATTTCAGAATTAAATCATTAACTTTTTGGACCCTATAGTAAAGTTGGACACATTCATGCTATATAAAGCTCTTATCTAAAACAAAGGGGCAGTGCAGTCAAAAATGTGGTTTCCTTTTGTTTTATTTTCTAAACAATAGAATGACATGTTTGGAGTTGAACTATGTTACCTCCAAATAAATGAAGTCAATAGTTCATTATTAAACAGAAAATACATACCAACCCCAATCAGAGTAAACACACATATTTAGTAAGAATATAGGCCTAATGGAATATAACAAAATACAAATAATATTTTCCCCACACTTGTGTCACGGGAACGTGTGGAAACGCTGTCATATAAAAAAAGTTAGATTTTGAAACAGACCGCAAGCCTATGCTTTATTTTTTTTACCCCCGTTATCTCCCAAATTGCGATCCAATTTTGATCTCGTCTCATCGCTGCAACTCCCTAACGGGATCGAGAGAGAGGCGAAGGTCGAGTCATGCATCCTCCGAAACACGACCTGTCTAACCTCGCTTCTTAGATCAAATCAAATTTATTTATATAGCCCTTCGTACATCAGCTGAAATCTCAAAGTGCTGTAGAGAAACCCAGCCTAAAACCCCAAACAGCAAGCAATGCAGGTGTTGATGCACGTTGGCTAGGAAAAACTCCCAAGAAAGGCCGAAACCTAGAGAGGAACCAGGCTATGAGAGGTGGCCAGTCCTCTTCTGGCTGTGCCGGGTGGAGATTATAACAGAACATGGCCAAGATGTTCAAATGTTCATAAATGACCAGCATGGTCAAATAATAGGTCTGGGACAGGTAGCACGTCCGGCGAACAGGTCAGGATTCCATAGCCGCAGGCAGAACAGTTGAAACTGGAGCAGCAGCACGGCCAGGTTGACTGGGGACAGCAAGGAGTCATCATGCCAGGTTGTCCTGAGGCATGGTCCTAGGGCTCAGGTCCTCCGAGAGAGAGAAAGAAAGAGAATTAGAGAGCATACTTAAAATTCACACAGGACACCGGAAAAGACAGGAGAAGTACTCCAGATATAACAAACTGACCCTAGCCCCCCGACACATAAACTACTGCAGCATAAATACTGGAGGCTGAGACAGGAGACACTGTGGCCCCATCCGAGGACACCCCCGGACAGGGCCAAACAGGAAGGATATAACCCCACCCACTTTGCCAAAGCACAGCCCCCACACCACGAGAGGGTTATCTTCAACCATCAAACTTACCATCCTGAGACAAGGTCGAGTATAGCCCACAAAGATCTCTGCCACGGCACAACCCAAGAGGGGGGGGCCAACCCAGACAGGAAGATCACATCAGTGACTCAACCCACTAAAGTAACGCACCCCTCCTAGGGACGGCATGGAAGAGCACCAGTAAGCCAGTGACTCAGCCCCTGTAATAGGGTTAGAGACAGAGAATCCCAGTGGAAAGAGGGGAACCGGCCAGGCAGACAGCAAGGGCGGTTCTTTGCTCCAGAGCTTTTCCGTTCACCTTCTCACTCCTGGGCCAGACTACACTCAATCATATGACCCACTGAAGAGATGAGTCTTCAGTAAAGACGTAAAGGTTGAGACCGAGTTTGCGGCTCTCACATGGGTAGGCAGACCATTCCATAAAAATGGAGCTCTATAGGAGAAAGCCCTGCCTCCAGCTGTTTGCTTAGAAATTCTGGGGACAATTAGGAGGCCTGCGTCTTGTGACCGTAGTGTATGTGTAGGCACGTACGGCAGAACCAAATCAGAGAGCTAGGTAGGAGCAAGCCCATGTAATGCTTTGTAGATTAGCAGTAAAACCTTGAAATCAGCCCGTGCCTTGACAAGAAGCCAGTGTAGGGAGGATAGCACTGGAGTAATATGATCAAATGTTTTAGTTCTAGTCAGGATACTAGCAGCCATATTTAGCACTAACTGAAGTTCATTTAGTGGTTTATCCGGGTAGCCGGAAGTAGAGCATTGCAGTAGTCTAACATAGAAGTAACAAAAGCATGGATACATTTTTCTGCATCATTTTTGGACAGAAAGTTTCTGATTTTTGCAACGTTACGTAGATGGAAAAAAGCTGTCCTTGAAAGAGTCTTGATAGGTTTGTCAAAAGAGAGATCAGGGTCCAGAGTAACACCGAGGTCCTTCACAGTTTTATTTGAGACGACTGTACAACCAAGATTAATTGATTCAGATTCAACAGAAGATCTTTGTTTCTTGGGACCTAGAACTAGCATCTCTGTTTTGTCCGAGTTTAAAAGCAGAACATTTGCCGCCGTCCACTTCCTTATGTCTGAAACACAGGCTTCTAGGGAGGGCAATGTTGGGGCTTCACAATGTCTCATCGAAATGTACAGCTGTGTGTTGTCCGCACAGCAGTGACTGTTAACACCGTTTACGAATGACATCACCAAGAGGTAAAATATATAGTGAAAACAATAGTGGTCCTAAAATGGAGCCTTGAGGAACATCGAAATTTACAGTTGATTTGTCAGAGGACAAACCATACACAGAGAAAAACTGATAACTTTCCGACAGATAAGATCTAAAACAGGCCAGCACTTGTCTGTGTAGACCAATTTGGGTTTCCAATCTCTCCAAAAGAATGTGGTGATCAATGGTATAAAAAGCAGCACTAAGGTCAAGGAGCACGAGGACAGATGCAGAGCCTCGGTCTGACGCCATTAAAAGGTCAATTTACCACCTTCACAAGTGCAGTCTCAGTGCTATGAAGGGGTCTAAAGCCAGACTGAAGCATTTCGTATGCATTGTTTGTCTTAAGGCAGTGAGCTGCTGCGCAACAGCGTTTCAAACATTGGAGAGGAATGGGAGACTTGATATAGACCGATAGATCTTTAAAATATTTTCTGCGTCACGTTTTGGCTTTTTCAAGAGAGGCTTAATCACTGCCAGTTTTAGTGAGTTTGGTACACGTCCGGTGGATAGAGAGCCGTTTATTATGTTCAAGATAGTAGGGACAAGCACAGGAAGCAGCTCTTTCAGTAGTTTAGTTGGAATAGGGTCCAGTACGCAACTTGAAGGTTTAGAGGCATGATTATTTCCATCATTGTGTCAAGAGATATAGTACTAAAATACTTCAGTGTCTCCCTTTATCCTAGGTCCTGGCAGAGTTGTGCAGACTCAGGACAACTGAGTTTGAGGAAAACGCAGATTTAAAGAAGAGTTAGAAATTTGCTTTCTAATGATCATGATATTTTCCTCAAAGAAGTTCATGAATTTATCACTGCTGAAGTGAATGCCATCCTCTCTTGGGGAATGCTGCTTTCTAGTTAGCTTTGCGACAGTATCAAAAATACATTTCGGATTGTTCTTATTTTCCTCAATTAAGTTGGATTTTTTTTATTTTTTAAATAAAATCTGATGATCGAGCAGCAGTGAGGGCTCTTCAATACTGCATGGTACGGTCTTTCCAAGCTAGTCAGAAATCATCCAGTTTGGTGCAACGCCATTGCCGTTATAATTTTCTTCAGAGCTCGGGTATTTTCTGTATACCAGGGAGCTAGTTTCTTATGACAAATGTTTTTTTGTTTTTAAGGGTGTTACGTTCCCCAGTTTATGTGTTGTAGTTTGTGTATTTGCATGTGTTTATTTCAGGAAATGGCTTCCTGAAATCCCTCAAGCAGCTGATTGGTCGACTCCATGGCTAATTGTAGAGCTGACCCCGCCCCCTCGTCAAGACACAACTGTCTCCAATTACCCATTCATTCTGAAGCTATATAAATGCCAGTGTTCTGTTCAGGAGGGAGAGATTTTGCTGGAGGTAGATTTGCTGGGAAGTCATTGCAGAGATTTTGCTAGAGATTTTGCTGAGAGTTGGTATGTTTTGTGAGCTTGTTGCGCAGATAGAGCTTATTTGATGTCCTTTGTTTCTTAATTTGTTTGAAATGGTTTAATATTCTGTTTCATTTGTTCCCAGGGGGGAAGGTGAAGGCACCTAGGGAGTGTTTAGGCAAGAGGCCCGCGGGCATACATATACCCGTAGCATATTCTCTGTCTAGGCACACTAGGTAAGACCTGGGCGGACCACCCCCTGTATTTTGGTTAGGGCACCAGGTGGTGCTAAATTAGGTAAGTAGTGGGTAGGCAGGTAAGATAGGAGAGGGGGGGGCTTTGAGATTTACTTTCTTTGCTTTGGTTCTGTCCAGCCCCTTTTCCCCATATTACAGTGTAAAGGAATAAAGTCCTTGTAAACGGTACCACATTCTGCCTGTTGTCATTCTTACTTGCATCTACAGTCCATACCTTTTTCTCTTCACGGAGAGTTTAGTTGTAGCAGGGTGTGGTGTTCCCTCTTCATAGAGGCGTGCGTAACAAAGGGTGCAACTGCATCTAGGGTATTACTCAAGGTTAAATTGAGTTCCTCAGTTAGGTGGTTAACTGATTTTTGTACTTCGATGTCCTTGGGTAGGTGGAGGGAGTCTGGAAGGACATCTAGGAATCTTTGGGTTGTCGATAATTTATAGCACAGCTTTTGATGAGCCTTGGTTGAAATCTGAGCAGATTATTTGTTGCGATTGCAAATGTAATAACATGGTGGTCCGATAGTCCAGGATTATGAGGAAAAACATTAAGATCCACAACCTTTATTCCATGGGACAAAACTAGGTCCAGAGTATGACCGTGGCAGTGAGTAGGTCCGGAGACTTTTTTTTTTTTTTTTTTTTTTGTAAATTGAAATTTGCTGTCAAATGTTAGCGTCACCTCCGCCTTTGCGGGATGGGCGGGGGATTTGGTCACTATTGTAACCAGGAGGTGAGGCCTCATTTAACACAGTAAATTCTTCAGGCTTAAGCCATGTTTCAGTCAGGCCAATCACATCAAGATTATGATCAGTTCATTGACTATCATTGCCTTGGAAGTGAGGGATCTAACAATAAGTAGCCCTATTTTGAGATGTGAGGTATCATGATCTCTTTCAATAATGACAGGAATTGAAGAGGTCTTTATTCCAGTGAGATTGCTAAAGCGAACACCGCCATGTTTAGTTTTACCCAACCTAGATTGAGGCACAGACCGTCTCAATGGGGATAGCTGAGCTGACGACACTGACTGTGCTAGTGGCAGACTCCCCTAAGCTGGCAGACTGGCAAACAGCCTGCTGCCTGGCCTGCACCCTCTCTCATTGTGGAGCTTGGGGATTTAGAGCCCTGTCTATGTTCGTAGATAAGATGAGAGCACCCCTCCAGGTACTCATCAGCAGGCCTGGTCCGGTTTGTGAGTGAATCCCAAAAGAGGGTCAATTAACAATTATCTACAAATTATATCTTTTGGGAGGGGCAGAAAGCAGTTTTCAACCAGCGATTGAGTTGTGAGACTGCTGTAGAACTCATCACTCCCCCTAACTGAGAGGGCGCCAATTACTTGATGCCTACACATCTGTCTAGCTGATTTACACGCTGAAGCCATGTTGCGCTTGGTGACCACTGACTGTTTCATCCTACGGAACCCAAGCGCTATCGTGCATACATTTTGCCCCCCCCCCCCACACCAAACGCGATCATGACACATAGGTTAAAAATATCAAAACAACCTCTGAACCAATGACATTAATTTGGGGACAGGTCGAAAAGCATTAAACATGTATGGCAATTTAGCTAGCTAGCTTGCTGTTGCTAGCTAATTTGTCCTGGGATATAAACATTGAGTTATTTTACCTGAAAAGCACAAGGTCCTCTACTCCGCCAATTAATCCACACATTAAACGACCAACTGAATATTTTCTAGTCATCTCTCTTCCTTCCACGCCTTTTCTTCTCTTGACTTTATGTTGCGGTTGGCAACTTTCATAAATTAGGGGCATTTACCGCCACTGACCTCATTCGTCTTTCAGTCACCCACGTGGTTATAACCAATGAGGAGATGGCACGTGGGTACCTGCTTCTATAAACCAATGAGGAGATGGGAGAGGCAGGACTTGCAGCAAGATCTGCGTCAGAAATGGAACTGATTCTATTTTAGCCCTTGGCAACGCAGACCCTCCTTGACTCAATAATTTAATAACATAGATTTCACTGCGTAGTCAGTCTGTAACATCGTTGGTGCCGCCGTGGATAACAATATCCCTATACTCGCCATTTTTAGCTTTAGCCAGCACCGTCTTCAGATGAGCCTTAACGTCTTTACCCCTGCCCCATGGTAAACAGTGTATGATCGCTGGATGATTTGTTTTAACTCTAATACTGCGGGTAATGGAGTCGCCAATGACTATGGTTGGTTTTCAATTTGTCAGAGCTAATGGTGGGATGCTTCGGTGTCTCAGACCTCGTAATGGGAGGATTAGAGACCAGAGAAGAATCGGCCTCTGACCGTTGCTTAATGGGGAGAACCGGTCGTAAATTTCTGTCGGCTGAATGAGCGACACCGGCTGAGAATTCCTACAGCATTTCCTTCCAAAAGCCATGAGAAAATTGTCTTGCTGCGGGGACTGTGCGAGGGGATTTATACTACTATCTGTACATATTGGTGGCACAGACGCTGTTTCATCCCTTCCTACACTTAAATTACCCTTGCCTAACGATTGCGTCTGAAGCTGGGTTTGCAGCAAAGCTATCATCGCTATAAGGTGATCGTTCTCCTGTATATTATGAGCACAGAAACTGCAATTAGAAGGCATAATGTTAATGCTACTACTTAGCTGCGGCTGGTGGAGGTCCTGACGAACCCCGTCCGGGGTGAAAAAGTTGAATGAAAAAAGTCAAGTGAGGGAAAAATATAAAACGGTAATTAAAAAGTAAAAAAACAAAGTTGGCAGGTAGCAAAGTAAGGTTAGCAACAAACCGCACTGCAGCACGTAAAGAAGTCTACAAGTTGTGACCGGAAACTATGTCAAGCCAATAAAGTTAAATAAAGGTTCAAGTAAAACAACAAAAACATCCCAAATTCATACAAGCAGTACACACACCTACGCTACTTATCACAGTCTGGTTTGACCCCTCTTTGAGGGAACTTGGTTGTGGTTTAATCTGATTGGATATATGGTTGGTTACTGTCTGTGGTTGGTCAAGTCTGGTTTGAAAAAGTCTAACCTTTAGATGGGTAAAGATGCAATGAAAGTCTTTATTGCTCTTCTTGTTTTCCTGTTCAATTTTGAGGTAGTAATGCTACGAGGCATGGTCTACGGACCATGGATCCTCTCTCTTCCCCTTCTTCCCTCTAGATACTTAGTTCATCGCCATCTGGACCAGATAAGGATAAACTTGCCGGGAGGTAAAGATTGGTGCAAACTACAGGTGACAACCTGGAGGCAGTTGATTTAACACATTCAGAAACCACCCTTCCCTTCCCTCTAACACTGACTGCATTCAAGGCACTCTGTGGCCATGTAATACCACTTCTCAATGTCCAGATTCCTCCACACGATCTTATACAGCCCACAATCTGAGAACAGGTGGCCTTGGCACTGGAGCATAACAGCTTCAATTGCCACATGTGTTGGGGCATCCACAAGAAAAACATGTTGCAAAGAAGGGGGCAGGTGAGGTTAGTGGCAGTTCTTGGTTGGTCTCAGAATGAACTCGATGTTTCCAGAACTGTCCCTCTGAAACAGGGCCCGGCTCACCAACTCCTGTTGCTCAGGCAGTAGGGATGTCTGCCACCTTCCAGGAAGAAGAATCTGCAAAAGACAGACCGACAGACAATGGGAATGTTACTCTCTTTGCTTCCCTCATCAGACCATGATATTGTGACCATAACCATGAACACCAAGGTTCCAAAGACACCCCCTAGGATTGTGGTCAAGATACATTTTAAAACATTTAACCATGAGCTATTTCTAAATTATTTGGCTGCTGTACCCTGGGATGCTGATTTATCTAGAGGATGAACTAAATCACACTACAGAATGTTTTATTGATTTGCCCACTGAGGTAATGGACCATCATGCCTCTATAAGAAAGAGTACAGTTGGTGCTCGTCTATCTCCATGGATTGATGATGAACTGGGTGAGGCTTTTTCTCAAAGAAATATGGCAAAAGTCTTAGCAGCCAAGTCAAAATTAGAAATTGATGAACAGAATTATAGAACATTACGTAATTATGCTGTTAAATTTAATCAAAAGAAAAAAAGTTATTTTACAACAATGCTTTTATTGATTGTAAAAAAAAATCTAAAAAGGTATGGAACACAGTTAAGGGCTTACTTGGTACATCTATCTCATCATGCCCATCTAGTGTGGAGGTTGATGGGAGAATAGTAACAAAACAAGTTGATATTGCCAATCATTTTGCAGATTTAATTTACAAAGAAAATTTATTTACTGAGCAACAATGTAAACATACATTCTTCCAAAAAAGCTATTTTGGAGGAGGTGTTAAACCTATTGAAGTCATTACCTGATAGTAAATCTACAGGTTAGGGTCTTATGGACAATTTTTTTGCTTCGCTGTGCTGCTCCCCAGATTGCAGTTTCACTGAGATACATATTTAGTTGGACACTGGAAAAGGGGATGTTTGCAAATGTATGGAAGAATGCAAAACTGTGTCCTATTCCGAAAGACAGCAAAGAACGCATTACTCCTGCCAATAGTCGATCAATTAGTTTTCACCCTACACTCAGTAAGATATTGGAGGGTATTGTGAGTAGACAAATATGGGAGTACATGGAACATAATTATTTGATTACAGCCAATCAGCATGCTTATTGCAAAAAACATTCCCACTTCAACTGCATTGGTTGACATGACGGACCAGTGGCTCAATGCTATGGATAATGGCAAGTTTGTGGGTGTACTATTTTTAGATTTCAGTCCAGTATTTGATTTAGTGGATCATGAAATAACTTTGAATTGGGTACAGTCATATCCAACTGAAAACAGTTCACCTATATCAATGGTTCATTTTCTACCCCTAGTGTTAAACTGTGGAATACCGCAGGGCAGCTGCCTTGGGCCACTCCTTCATTTAAGATATACCAATGACTTTCCCTATGCCTTAGCTGAAACTCAAGCTACTATATTTGCAGAAGATACTACAATTTATGCAGCAAGACAATCGGTTCAACAGCTACAGCAAGCTTTACAAGGAGATTTGGAGAATATCAGGGAGTGGGTTTACCAGAACAAACTTGTTTTAAACACCAAGAAAACCAAAGTTATGTTGATCTGTTCCACTAGGAAAAGGGGATACAATTAAGTATGGGAGGAGTACAAATTGAAGAAGTGGCAGAAACCAAACTATTGGGAGTGCAGCTAGACAACTGCTTATCATGGTTGTCTCAAATAACTAATCTATGTAAAAACAAATCTTAATAAGGCATGCATAATCAGAAGGATAGCTAAATATTTACCAGGAAAAATTCTTAAGCAAATAACACAAGCATTAATTGAGAGTCAGGTGAACTACTGTTCTGTGGTCTGTGGAGATGCATCATCAAGTGAAGTTAGGCTGCAGAATACACAGAACAAAGCAGCAAGGATTGTTTTAAGGTGGAGATATGGTTCTTCTGTTGCAGTCATGCTCAATGTTCTTGGTTGGTCATCAATCGACAAGATAATTGAAAAAAAATGCTTATTTTTTTCATAATATACATAATTTAAAAAGGCCAAGTTCTATTCACAACGGTATTCAGTTGGTAAGAGACAGACATTACGTAAATACTAAGAATAGATTGTCCACCATCTATGCGTTATCCAGACAGAAAAGAGAAATAGGCAAAATAACATTTTGATTTAGAGCAATAAAGAAATGGAATAAATTAACTGAGCAAACCAGAAACCTTTCAATATATAAATTTAACATTATTTTAAAACCATTTAAATATAATACATAGAAATGTTCTGGGACTATAGTAGATGAAGAATCAATATTTTTTAGATTGAGTATTTATTAGGTCATTATGTTAGTATATTATGTATGTTTGTAATAGTGTGTTTTTTGTGAAAATGTGTGTGTATTATAAATTGTATTTTAATGTTTAAGGACTCTTGAAAGATTATTCCAAATGGGGACTAAAAGAGATCCAAATAAAATCTAATCAAACATAACAATCTGTACCAAGGCATAAAGACGGGCCACTCACCTCTGCAACAGGCAGGTACAGGTGCTTGTTTAGGCTGCTGGGCAAGAGCAGCCATTGCTCCAGGGATTCCCTGGTTGTGTGGGCTCCTGTGGAATTCTGGGTCGGGTTGATGGACCTGGGAAAAAAGCACAAAAGTCAACGGGTGTGTTTGAGCAGTAAGGTTAACGAAGTCAACTGTAGACCAAAGTCGGCGAGTGAAGTCGGGGAAGGTGCATCTCCGACAGTCGAAAGTCCGACAATGTAGTGGTTTTCCAACAGCAAGGCTCAGATCAACAGGGCAGTGTCAACATACATGGACACCTGCTCGAAGAACATCTCATTCCAAAATCATGGGTATTAATATGGAGTTGGTCCCTGTTTGCAACTATAACAGCCTCCACTCTTCTGGGAAGGCTTTCCACTAGATGTTGGATCATTGCTGAGGGGACTTGCTTCCATTCAGTCACACATACTTTTGAATATATAGTGTAGCTGCTATTGTTTATAACGGGTTGTCTTTATAAATATCAAAATAAACTTTTCTATACCCCCATATCACACACTCTCAAACGGAAAGCATAAAGTGTGTACAATTAATAGTTTAATAGTTTAGAGAGAGGTCTCAAATATCACTTTAATTAGTATCCCCTGTAGCTAGCTTTAGAATCACTGCATAGTTGGTTCCTGTTTCAGTCACATCTTTGGACACTTTTGTGTGGGTCAACCAAAACACTAATGATTGGTTGACAAATAGTGCTTCCCACAATGCAGGTGATGGCTGTATGGTGCAGTTGGTGAGAAGAAAGATGATATATTATATTGACAAGATAGTCGAGTGACCGTTCTAACAATGGAAATACATGACCTCAAAAATGGAATACAGGTGGGAGGAAGTGAGATCAGGTGGGACTAGGGCTGTGGCGGTCACGATTGTCAAGCCAATAACTGCGGTCTCACGGTAATTGACCGTTAATGAACATAAACACATTTAGCATCTCCTGGCTTTCACACATAGTGAAGTATAATAAATACCTGTAATATAGCCTACACCTTCATAATAAATCCATTACGGTAAATATTTTAGACAGGTCTAAAGAAGTATGATATCAAGAAAATGTAGTCTATTTCAGCATGAAAAGAATAGCATACTCTGAGTTGTCTTTATGTTAGGTCCTGATGTGGCTATGTTAAATGGCTGTGGGCTACACTAGTTTATTTAGCAGACAAGATTAGCTTATAATTCCGTGGTATTATTTTATATTATGAAGAATACAATTGAACAAAGCTGAATAAAATATACATTTTTCCCCAAACGATTTAAGGGAGTGCGCACATGCAGCTATTCTGTGTTGAGCGGTTAACAATATGTACTCTTATATGCTTAATTTAGAGTTAATGTAACTTTAGTTGTTCTTCAACCGTTGGGCTATATGTTTTGATTTTTAATACATTTTAAGGCTGCATGATGAGACTCTAATGATGATTTGAAAAAAGTCGCTTGAAAGGCATGAGCTCTGCTTTGTTTTTTTTGCAAGCTATACACACTACAGTAGTCTCTCATTCACAATATGACAAGCACTTGATAATACCTTGAATTTCACGTTGGCATCCCCTTTGTGGTCGTAATGCACCCCAAAAAAATCCATGCCTTTTGTGGGCGGGGGATGCCTTAATCGACATCCACGTCTTTGGCGCCTGGGGAACAGTGCCTTGTTCAGGGGCAGACAGACAGATTTTTACCTTTGGATTTGATCCAGCAACCTTTTGTTTACTGGCCAAACGCTCTAACCAAATGTCCTCTGGTCTGATGAACCAAAAATATAACTGTTTGGCCATAATGACCATTGTTATGTTTGGAGGAAAAAGGGGGAGGCTTGCAAGCTGAAGAACACCATCCCAACCGTGAAGCACGGGGGTGGCAGCATCATGTTGTGGGGGTGCTTTGCTGCAGGAGGGACTGGTGCACTTCACAAAATAGATGGCATCATGAAGGAGGACAACTATGTGGATATATTGAAGCAACATCTCAAGACATCAGTCAGGAAGTTAAAGCTTGGTTGCAAATGGGTCATCCAAATGGACAATGGCCCCAAGCATACTTCCAAAGTTGTGGCATAATGGCTTAAGGTCAACAAAGTCGAGGTATTGGAGTGACCATCGCAAAGCCCTGACCTCAATCCTATAGTAGATTTGTGAGCAGAACTGAAAAAGCGTGTGCGAGCAAGGAGGCCTACAAACCTGACTCAGTTACACCAGCGCTGTCAGGAGGAATGGGCCAAAATTCACCCAACTTATTGCGGGAAGCTTGTGGAAGGCTACCCAAAATGTTTGACCCAAGTTAAACAATTTAAAGGCAGTACACTCAATTAGTATTTGGTAGCATGTGAACTTCTGACCCACTGGGAATGTGATGAAAGAAATAAAGCTGAAATAATTCATTCTCTGTACTATTATTCTGACATTTCACATTCTTAAAATAAAGTGGTGATCCTAACTGACCTAAGATGGACTTTTTACTAGGATTAAACCTTTGGCTAAGGTGTATGTAAACTTAGACTTCAACTGTATGTATTCCTCTTGTTCAGATGTCATAGGACAGTGTGATGGCGATTGCGTCGTTTGTGAACCTTTTTGGGGTGGTATGCAAACTGAAGTGGGTCAAGTGGCAAGTAAGGTGATCCTTGACTAGTGACTAGTCTCCTAAGCACTTCATGATGACAGAAGTGAGTGCTATGGGGCGAAAGTCATTTAGTTCAGTTATCTTTGCCTTCTTTGGTACAGGAACAATGGTGGCCATCTTGAAGCATGTGGGGACAGCAGACTGGGACTGGGAGGGATTAAATATGTCCGTAAACACGCCAGCCAGCTGGTCTGCGCAAGCTCTGAGGACACGGCTAGGGATGCCGTCTGGATCAGCAGCCTTGCGAGGGTTAACATGTTTAAATGTCTTACTCACATCTACCACAGTCCTTGGTAGCGGGCTGCTTTGGTGGCACTGTATTATCCTCAAAGCGGGTAAAGGTGTTCAGTATGCAGTACGCATGTGTGAAATGGCTAGCTAGTTAGCAGTGCGCTTGTAGTGTTTAATGAAGTTATTTAAAGGCCACGGCTTTTGTGGAGTGATAATCATTCATGGGAAGCAGTTGACGTGACATCAAACTGTAATATCTTATCTTTCACGGAATCGTGGCTGAATGACGACATGGATATTCAGCTAGCGGGATATACGCTGCACCGGCAAGATAGAACAGCACACTCCGGTAAGGGGGTATGTGCATATTTGTAATCTGCTGGTGCACAAAATCTAAGGAAGTCTCTAGATTTTGCTTGCCTGAAGTAGAGTATAGAGGGATAAATTGCAGGCCACATTACCTTGCCTAGAGAGTTTTCAGCTATTCTTTTTGTGGCAGATGCTGGCACGAAGACCACACTCAGTCAGCTGTATAAGTAAATAAGCAAACAGGAAACCACTCACCCAGAGGCGGCGCTCCTAGTGGCCGGAGACTTTAATGCAGAGAAACTCAAATCAGTTCTACCAAATTTCTATCAACATGTTAAATATGCAACCAGAGGGGAAAAAAATTCTAGATCACCTGTACTCCACACACAGAGACACATACAAATCTCTCCCTTGCCCTCCAATTGGTGAATCCGACCACAACTCTATCCTCCTGATTCCTGCTTACAAGCAAAAATTAAAGCAGGAAGCACCAGTGACTCGGTCAATAAAAAAGTGGTCAGATGAAGCGGATGCTAAACTACAGGACTGTTTTTCTATCACAGATTGGAACATGTTCCGGGATTCTTCCGATGGCACTGAAGTGTACACCACATCAGTCGCTGGCTTCATCAATAAATGCATTGACGACGTCGTCCCCACAGTGATTGTATGTACATACCCCAACCAGAAGCCATTAATTACAGGCAACATTCGCACTGAGCTAAAGGGTAGAGCTGCCGCTTTCAAGTTGCGGGACTCTAACCCGGAAGCTTACAAGAAATCCTGCTATGCCCTGCGACAAACCATCAAACAGGCAAAGCATCAATACAGGGCTAAGATTGAATCATACTACACCGGCTCCGACGCTCGTCTTATGTGGCGGGGCTTAAAACTATTACAGACTACAAAGGGAAGCACAGCCAGGAGCTGCCCAGTCACACGAGCCTACCAGACGAGCTAAATCACTTCTATGCTCGCTTCGAGGCAAGCAACACTGAGGCATGCATGAGAGAATCAGCTGTTCCCGGATGACTGTGTGATCACGCTCTCCATAACCGACGTGAGTAAGACCATTAAACAGGTCAACATTCACAAGGCTGCGGGGCCAGATGGATCACCAGGACGTGTGCTCCGGGCATGTGCTGACCAACTGGCAGGTGTCTTCACTGACATTTTAAACATTTCCCTGATTGAGTCTGTATTACCAACAGGTGCCATTAATGCAGGTAACGAGTGGAGGACAGAGAAGCCTCTTAAAGAAGAAGTTACAGGTCTGTGAGAGCCATAAATCTTGCTTGTTTGTAGGTGACCAAATACTTATTTTCCACCATAATTTGCAAATAAATTCATTAAAAATCCTACAATGTGATTTTCTGGATTTTTTTCTCTCATTTTGTCTGTCATAGTTGAAGTGTACCTATGATGTGGGAGAACTTGCACAATTGGTGGCTGACTAAATACTTTTTTGTCCCACTGTACATACTACCTCAATTGGCCCGACCAACCAGTGCTCCCATACATTGGCTAACCGGGCTATCAGCATTGTGTCCCACCACCCCCTCTTTATGCTACTGCTATTCTCTGTTCATCATATATGCATAGTCACTTTAACCATATCTACATATACATACTACCTCAATCAGCCTGACGAACCGGTGTCTGTATGTAGTCTCGCTACTGTATTTAGCCTGTCTTTGTTTTTATTTTACTTACAGATTGTTCACCCAATACCTTTTTTGCACTATTGGTTAGAGCGTTTAAGTAAGCATTTCACTGTAAAGTCTACACCTGTCGTATTCAGCACACGTGACAAACTTTGTGTTTATAGAGTCCCTGATTCAAGCCCGGGTTGGGGCAGAAGCAAGACTATTACACACTCATTAGCTGTAAAACAAGAAGCTCCCGCGGTCTGTTCAACGCTGGTCCGACCAATCTGATTCCACACTTCAAGACTGCTTCCATCACGTGGACTGGGATATGTTTCGTATTGCATCAGACAACAACATTGACCAATACGCTGATTCGGTGAGCGAGTTCATTAGAACGTGCGTTGAAGATGTCGTTCCCGTAGCAACAATTAAAACATTCCCCAAACCAGAAACCGTGGATTGATGGAAGCATTCGCGTGACCAGAACCACTGCTTTTAATCAGGGCAAGGTGACCGGAAACATGACCGAATACAAACAGTGTAACTATTCCCTCCGCAAGGCAATCAAACAAGCTAAGCATCAGTATAGAGACAAAGTAGAATCTCAATTCAATGGCTCAGACACAAGAGGTATGTGGCAGGGTCTACAGTCAATCACGGATTACAAAAAGAAAACCAGCCCAGTCACGGACCAGGATGTCTTGCTCCCAGGCAGACTAAATAACTTTTTTGCCCGCTTTGAGGACAATACAGTGCCACTGACACTGCCCGCAACTAAAACATGCGAACTCTCCTTCACTGCAGCCGACGTGAGGAAAACATTTAAACGTGACAACCCTCGCAAGGCTGCAGGCCCAGACGGCATCCCCAGCCGCGCCCTCAGAGCATGCGCAGACCAGCTGGCTGGTGTGTTTACAGACATATTCAATCAATCCCTATCCCAGTCTGTTGTTCCCACATGCTTCAAGAGGGCCACCATTGTTCCTGTTCCCAAGAAAGCTAAGGTAACTGAGCTAAACGACTACCGCCCGTAGCACTCACTTCCGTCATCATGAAGTGCTTTGAGAGATTAGTCAAGGACCATATCACCTCCACCCTATCTGACACCCTAGACCCACTCCAATTTGCTTACCGCCCAAATAGGTCCACAAACAATGCAATCTCAACCACACTGCACACTGCCCTAACCCATCTGGACAAGAGGAATAACTATGTGAGAATGCTGTTCATCGACTACAGCTCGGCATTTAACACCATAGTGCCCTCCAAGCTCGAGAACCTGGGTCTCGACCCCGCCCTGTGCAACTGGGTACTGGACTTCCTGACGGGCCGCCCCCAGGTGGTGAGGGTAGGCAACAACATTTCCACCACGCTGATCCTCAACACTGGGGCCCCACAAGGGTGCGTTCTGAGCCCTCTCCTGTACTCCCTGTTCACCCACGACTGCGTGGCCACGCACGCCTCCAACTCAATCATCAAGTTTGCGGACGACACAACAGTGGTAGGCTTGATTACCAACAACGACGAGACGGCCTACAGGGAGGAGGTGAGGGCCCTCGGAGTGTGGTGTCAGGAAAATAACCTCACACTCAACGTCAACAAAACTAAGGAGATGATTGTGGACTTCAGGAAACAGCAGAGGGAACACCCCCCTATCCACATTGATGGAACAGTAGTGGAGAGGGTAGTAAGTTTTATGTTCCTCGGCGTACACATCACAGACAAACTGAATTGGTCCACCCACACAGACAGCATCGTGAAGAAGGCGCAGCAGCGCCTCTTCAACCTCAGGAGGCTGAAGAAATTCAGCTTGTCACCAAAAGCACTCACAAACTTCTACAGATGCACAATTGAGAGCATCCTGTCGGGCTGTATCACCGCCTGGTACGGCAACTGCTCCGCCCACAACCGTAAGGCTCTCCAGAGGGTAGTGAGGTCTGCACAACGCATCACCGGGGGCAAACTACCTGCCCTCCAGGACACCTACACCACCCGATGTTACAGGAAGGCCATAAAGATCATCAAGGACAACAACCACCCGAGCCACTGCCTGTTCACCCCGCTATCATCCAGAAGGCGAGGTCAGTACAGGTGCATCAAAGCTGGGACCGAGAGACTGAAAAACAGCTTCTATCTCAAGGCCATCAGACTGTTAAACAGCCACCACTAACATTGAGTGGCTGCTGCCAACACACTGACTCAACTCCAGCCACTTTAATAATGGGAATTGATGGGAAATTATGTAAAATATATCACTAGCCTTTAAACAATGCTACCTAATATAATGTTTACATACCCTACATTATTCATCTCATATGTATACGCATATACTGTACTCTATCATCTACTGCATCTTTATGTAATACATGTATCACTAGCCCCTTTAACTATGCCACTTTGTTTACATACCCATCTCATATGTATATACTGCACTCAATACCATCTACTGTACCTTGCCTATGCCGCTCTGTACCATCACTCACTCATATCTCTATGTACACATTCTTTATCCCCTTACATTTGTGTCTATAAGGTTGTAGTTTTGGAATTGTTAGCTTGATTACTTGTTGGTTATTACTGCATTGTCGGAACTAGAAGCACAAGCATTTCACTCCACTCACATTAACATCTGCTAACCAGGTGTATGTGACAAATACAATTTGATTTGATTTAGAGGGTGCTGTGAGCCAACTATTCAACTACACAGACAGATTGAGGTGTGCTGAGCCTGCAATCGGCTGCATTTAGACAGACAGCCCAATTCTGATATGCTTCCTCTCACGAATTGGTCTTTTGACCAATCAGATCAGCTTTGAAAGTTATGTGATGTGAAAAGATCAGATTGGTCAAAAGACCAATATCAAAATTGGGCTGCCCGTCTAGACAGTCCATCATGACCTAGAATGAGTTGTGAATACACGTCATGAATACATGTTACTACTTAAACCTTTAATATGCATGTCTTATTGGTTCAAGTTACCACATGTATTGTCCATTGCAAATTAGATGAACCTCCAGTCAGTCCATTGTCATGGATACCTGGAGTGATGTCACAGGTAAGGGACAAGACAGTGTGAGTTTAACCTGTTTTGTCAGGTGAACAATGCTTGGGTGTATAAGCACGTGTAAAACCACATGTATGCATGAGTGTTTGTGCGTGTTGGCATGTAGTGTCAAGGGTGGCAGAAAAATACAAATATTACTCCAAAATCATCACAAGAAAGAAATTGAGGCCATCATTGTTGAAGGATGTCGTCGTTTCACCACAGCATTTATTTTATTAGCAAAATAATGGAAATTAGTCCACTATTAGTCCCCATCCAATGGAAACAGAAGGGTTGGGGGTTAGGGGGATATGTAACCTGAAACCATTATGAAACTTATCGTCAACATCATAACAGTGCAAATACACCCATTCACCTCCCTTTGTCCCCCTAGTCTGCTACAAGGCTGTAGTTGTCATCCTCTTTTCAAAGTTTCTCTTTAAAATAATGATTTGGTGTAGGAATGTTACCATCCGCAATGTCACACCAACCATGTGACGTCGCATTAAATATACATTTGCCTTTTTGGTACATGTTCCAGAAAACAAGACTGAAAGAGGATGACAAGTAAAAATAGTCCCTTTGTATTTATATCCACACATTCATGCATGCTACTCACTCAAGCATACAGTCATGCAGCAAAGGCACTCACACACAGTCATGCACAAAGACACACACACAGCTCTCAGTATGTAAGAGTGAGTTGGTCTATCGAGAGCAAGTTGGTCTTAATTGGTCTATTCCATCATTTCCATGGATACAATAATTCTGGGATGTCAGTCATGGAAACCATATTTGGAACCAAATAGAGATAATATTTGCGGAGGGTGGTGTAATTAATTATAACATCTAAATACATCTATTACAATTTAGCTAACAAAAACAAACACACTGCAACTAAGGCATGCAAAGGCACAAGTACCTACAAATAGAAAAAAAAGTGTCCATTCCTCTCCTAGAATAAGAAGAAACGAAATGCAAAGGCCCCCCATTAAAAAAATAAAACCTTGACCTCTTAAAACAAAAACATTTTAAAAACAGTGAAAAACTCCAGCCTTAGTGACAGTTGTACAAATATTTTACACAAACGTTTTCTACAAGGCATTTTAAACCCTTTCAGAGATCAACATAAGGTAAGAGGTTAAAAGAGACGTCCTTTACAAAGTGTCCATGATCCGCCCCCCTCCAGTCACAGACGTCCCCAAGAAAGTCACTGAGCGCACTCTGGCCACCACACTGCCTGTACAGAAAGAGGGTAAAACAAAATGTTTAGATAACACCTCTGATATGCTAGGTACCTTGTCATAATGCCGATACAATCCCTTCAGACATACACACCAGGTTTGGAGGGGGGTTTATTTGGGTATCTGGGCAATTGAGCATCTGTCCAGGCCTGACTCCAGAAAGTCTTAAGGTCCCGAACAGTTACTCCGATTCCCACGTAAAATAGCCTTTTGAGTGACAAAATATTTTCCCCAATAAAACCAGGAAGTCTGAAAAGATAGACTGAGTGGGCGGGGAGCTAAAAGGCTGAGTGGGTGGAGAGCTCACCTTCTCTGACAGTTCTTTGAAAACACCTATGGTGAGCAGTATTACAGTGAGATTATTTCAAGCAAATTTGCTGATACACAAAGCAACAAACATTACAATTGCATTCTTCATCCAATCCTGTCATACATCACATAAGGTTTAACACATGATTTGTTTATCCAACTGTTTAGTTATTCTAACAGCATCAATATAGACAAAATGTTGGCTATATCATTTTGCTAGGTAGCCCAAATGGAATTGTCAGCACTGTTTATCATGCTAGCTAGCTCATCTTGGACAATTTTAGTTGAAAATTTGCAGGGTGAAGTCAGGGTACATGACATATATACAGTATATTGACTGTCAGACAATATTAAGACACCGATTATTGGAGGACCAAAAAAGCCGATACCGATTCAAATCGGTCAATAAATTTAAAAACAAATTGTAATAATGACAATTACAACAATACTGAATTAACACTTATTTTAACTTAACATAATACATCAATAAAATCCATTTAGCCTCAAGTAAATAATGAAACATGTTCAATTTGGTTTAAATAATGCAAAAACAAAGGAGAAGAAAGTAAAAGTGCAATATGTGCTATGTAAGAAAGCTAACGTTTCAGTTCCTTGCTCAGAACATGAGAACATATGAAAGCTGGTGGTTCCTTTTAACACGAGTCTTCAATATTCCCAGGTAAGAAGATTTAAGTTGTAGTTATTATAGGAATTATAGGACTATTTCCCTCTATACCATTTGTATTTCATTAACCTTTGACTATTGGATGTTCTTATAGGCACGTTAGTATTGCCAGTGTAACAGTATAGCTTCCGTCCCCCTCCTCGCTCCTCCCTGAGCTCAAACCAGCAACACAACGACAGCCACCATCGAAGCAGCATTACCCATGCAGAGTAAGGGAAACAACCACCCCAAGGCTCAGAGCGAGTGACGTTTGAAATGCTATTAGCGCGCGCTAACTAGCTAGCCATTTCACTTCGGTTACACCAGCCTCATCTCGGGAGTTGATAGGCTTTAAGTCATAAACATCGCAATGCTTGACGCACAACGAAGAGCTGCTGGCAAAACGCACTAAAGTGCAGTTGAATGAATGTTTACGCGCCTGCTTCCGTCTACCACCGCTCAGTCAGATACTTGTATGCTCAGTCAGAATATATGCAACTCAGGGCACGCTAGATAATATCTAGTAATATCATCAACCATGTGTCGTTAACTAGTGATCGATTGATTGTTTTTTATAAGATAAATTTAATCCTAGCTAGCAACTTACCCTGGCTTAATGCATTCGCGTAACAGGCAGTCTCCATGTGGAGTGAAACGAGAGAGAGGCAGGTCATTATTTTGTTGGACTAGTTAACTGTAAGGTTACAAGATTGGATCCCCCGAGCTGACAAGGCGAAAATCTGTCGTTCTGCCCCTGAACAAGGCAGTTAACCCACCGTTCCTCGGCCGTCATTGAAAATAAGAATGTGTTCTTAACTGACTTGCCTAGTTAAATAAAAGGTATAAAACACACACACACACACACACACACACACACACACACACACACACACACACACACACACACACACACACACACACACACACACACACACACACACACACACACACACACACACACACACACACACACACACACACACACACACACACACACACACACACAGTTTTGAGAAACCCTTCCCCGCTTTTGTTCCATGCAGGCTGAAGACCTAGCTAGCCAGTAACTAGCAAACACCTGACACAGATGAAAGTGGAATCCTAAAAGTATTCATGGTGCAGCGGTCTAAGGCACTGCATCGCAGTGCTAGATGCATTACTACAGACCCGGGTTTGATCCCAGGCTGTGTCGCAGCCGGCCACGACCGGAAGACTCATGATTCGTTGCACAATCGGCTCAGTGTTGTCTGAATTAGGGGAGGGTTTGGCCAGCCAGGTTGTCCTTGTCCCATCGCACTCTAGCGATGGCGGGCGCAGTGCATGCAGACTTCGGTCGCCAGTGTACTGTGTATCCTCTGAGAAATTGGTGCGGCTAGCTTCCGGGTTAAGCGAGCGGGGTGTCAAGAAGCAGTGCGGCTTGGCAGGGTCGTGTTTTGGAGGACTTATGGCTTTCAACCTTTGCCTCTCCCTAGTCTGTACGGGATTTACAGCGATGGGACAAGACTATCTATTGGATAACACGAAATTGGGGAGAAAAAGGGGGTAAAAAGTACAACAATGTGTTGTTACAGCCTGAATTCTAAATGGAATACATTGTATTTTTTTCTCACCCATTACTGGAAATGTTCCAGTACATATGTGCCCATTAGACACTTTGTAGTAGTCAGCAGGATAAGTGCACTCTGTGTGTGTGTGTCTAGGTCATTAGATGACACCATTGGACATGCACCTGTCTGGGGAGTGGGCATGTCTATTTATTTTTGTACCATTGATATGGCATGTTTCTATGCCCTAATGTGAAACCAAACTACAATTTGTGCAAGGCAAAAAAATAATGGTGGCTAAATCATTAACATAAAGAAGAGTTATTATGTGTGAGACGTAAGGATGAAACCTGTATAGAGTGTGTGCCAAGGCTGGAAAGGGAGTTACTTCATGAACCAGCTCGGCTTGTAATACTTTATAAATTAATTAATAGAGGACTACTCAGACAAGAAAATAAATCTGTGGTTACTGCTTTATAAATGAATTGTAAATTGAGGTGGCTCTCTGCAAAATCCCCGGATGTTTTGGAATTACTGAACATAACGCGCCAATGTAAAGATTTTTGGATATAAATATGAACTTTACTGAACAAAACATACATGTATTGTGTAACATACATGAGTGTCATCTGATGAAGATCATCAACGGTTAGGGGCGGCAGCGTAGCCTAGTGGTTAGAGCGTTGGACTAGTAACCGGAAGGTTGCGAGTTCAAACCCCCGAGCTGACAAGGTACAAATCTGTCGTTCTGCCCCTGAACAGGCAGTTAACCCACTGTTCCCAGGCCGTCATTGAAAATAAGAATGTGTTAACTGACTTGCCTGGTTAAATAAAGGTAAAATAAAAATAAAGTGATTAATTTTCTCTCTATTTCTGCTTTTTGTGACTCCTCTCTTTGGCTGGAAAAATGACTGTTTTTCTGTGACTTGGCTCTGACCTAACAATCGTTTGGTTTGCTTTCGTCGTAAAGCCTTTTTGAAATCGGACACTGTGGCTGGATTTACAACAAGTGTATCTTTAAAATGGTGTAAAATACATGTATGTTTGAGGAATTTTAATTATGGGATTTCTGTTGTTTTGAATTTGGCGCCCTGTAGTTTGATGAGGTGGGACGCTACCATTCCATGTACCCTAGAGAGGTTAATACTTATGTTTTGTATTTCTCATTGCTTTGCAAGTCTTGTGCCATCACTCTCTTGGGAACCAGAAGGAGAAAGTGGAGAAACTAAAAGCAGCACAGCTGAAGTGAAGGAAGTCTCCAGCTTCAGCTGGAATGTCATTCTGTTGTGTGATGAGAGATAGAAATAAGATTGTTCTATGATCACACCATACCGAGGCCATAAGTCTCTGAGTTTTTAAACATCACGGAAAGAAGGTGAAAACCTGAATCAAGACGAGAGGTTCCCCATCCGGTGATCCCAGGGGACCAGGTCTACATCCGAGTGTTCCGGAGAAAAAATAAAAATAAATAAAAAATATATAATGAAAAACATATTGACTGTTCGGGACCTTTATTACAACTTTTCTGTTATTACTGCACGTAATGAATTGCCTTTTATGAACAGAGTATTTATAACATTACGTTATACACGCTAAGTTATCACGTCGCGAATGTTATAAATGCCTTACTGCTATTAAAAACTGGTTACCAAAGTAAGTAGAGCAGTAAAAATAAATATTTTGTCATACCCGTGGTATACGGTCTGATATATGGCTTTCAGCCAATCAGCATTCAGGGCCGAAACAACCAGTTAATAATTATGTTTTGCCTACCCTAGAAGAGGCCACAGTCCTTCAGGTTGTTCTTGATGATGACATCGGTGACTGCATCGAAGACAAACTGCACATTCTTGGTGTCGGTGGCACAGGTGAAGTGGGTGTAGATCTCCTTGGTGTCCTTCCTCTTGTTCAGGTCCTCAAACTGACACTGGATGTAGGCCGCCGCCTCCTCGTACGTGTTGGAACCTGGGAGAGACGGGGCAAGGAGAGAGGGATGTGCTGTCTGTTTTTCCTTAACCATTAGGAGTTCCTGAGATGTTAAACACTTTTCCAGGTGTTGCAAGATCTAATAATCTGCACAACGTGACTGCAATTAAGACAACTTGGAACGCGCTATGTGTTCGAGTCGATTGACCCGAGCAAGACTTCTGATTCACCAGAATTTGGAATTCAAGATGATTTGTAGATAGGGTAACAGATGGTGTGTGTGTGTCTCTTACCTGCGTACTCCGGGTAACAGATAGTGAGAGGACTCTTCTTGATCTTCTCCTCGAACAGATCCTTCTTGTTGAGGAAGAGGATAATGGAGGTGTCTGTGAACCACTTGTTGTTGCAGATGGAGTCAAACAGCTTCATGCTCTCATGCATCCGGTTCTGAGGGACAGAAGGACAACCACACAATGCTTTTAGTTACATGTTCAGTGATCCCAGATCTGTTTGAACCGACTTGCCGGGAAAATGACCATTGTATTGGCAAGACAGCACAAACAGATCTGGGACCAGGCAGGCTAGTCTAGGCTTGGATGGTGTACCGTATACAGTGGCTTGCGAAAGTATTCACCCCCCTTGGCATTTTTCCTGTTTTATTTCCTTACAACCTGGAATTAGAATTGATTTATTGGGGGGTCTATATTGTTTGATTTACACAACATGCCAACCACTTTGAAGATGCTAAATATTTTTGGGTGAAACCAGCAAGAAATAAGACAAAAAATAAACAGAAAACTTGAGCATGCATAACTATTCACCCCCCCACAGTCAATACTTTGTAGAGACACCTTTTGCAGCAATTACAGCTGCAAGTCTCTTGGGGTATGTCTTTATAAGCTTGGCACATCTAGCCACTGGGATTTTTGCCCATTCTTCAAGGCAAAACTTCTCCAGCTCCTTCAAGTTGGCTGGGTTCCACTAGTGTACAGCAATCTTTAAGTCATAGCACAGATTCTCAATTAGATTGAGGTCTGGGCTTTGACCAGGCCATTCCAAGACGTTTAAATGTTTCTCCTTAAACCACTCGAATGTTGCTTTAGCAGTATGTTTAGGGTCATTGTCCTGCTGGAAGGTGAACCTCCGTCCCAGTCTCAAATCTCTGAAAGATTGAAACAGGTTACCTCAAGAATTTCCCTGTATTTAGCGCAATCCATCATTCCTTCAATTCTGACCAGTTTCCCAGTCCCTACCGATGAAAAACATCCCCAACAACATGATGCTGCCAACATCATGCTTCACCGTGGGGATGGTGTTCTCGGGGTGATGAGAGGTGTTGGGTTTGAGCCAGACAGTGTTTTCCTTGATGGCCAAAAAGCTCAATTTGTCTCATCTGACCAGAGTACCTTCTTCCATATGTTTGGGGAGTCTCCAACATGCCTTTCGGAAAACACCAAACACAGCCACTCTTCCGTAAAGCCCAGCTCTGTGGAGTGTACGGTTTAAAGTGGTCTTCTGGACAGATACTCCAATTTCCACTGTGGAGCTTTGCAGCTCCTTCAGGGTTATCTTTGGCCTCTTTGTTGCCTCTCTGATTAATGCCCTCCTTCCCTGGTCTGTGAGTTTTGGTGGGCTGCCGTCTCTTGGCAGGTTTGTTGTGGTGCCACATTCTTTCCACTTTTTAATAATGGATTTAATGGTGCTCCGTGGGATGTTCAAAGTTTCTGATATTTTTTTATAACCCAACCCTGATCTGCACTTCTCCACAACTTTGTCCCTGACCTCTTTGGTGAGCTCCTTGGTCTTCATGGTGTCACTTGCTTGGTGGTGCCCCTTGCTTTGGTGTTGCTGACTCTGGGGCCTTTCAGAACAGGTGTAGATCATGTGACACTTAAATTAAGTCCATCTGTGTGCAATCTGACTAATTATGTGACTTCTGAATTGATTGCACCAGATTTCATTTAGGGGCTTCATAGCTAAGAGGGTGAATACATACCCACGCAACACTTTCCCGTTTGTATTTTTTATTTATTTTTTTAAACAAGTTATTTTTTAAATTTCACTTCACCAATTTGGACTATTTTGGGTATGTCCATCATATGAAATCCAAATAAAAAACTGCAACAAAATAGCTAAAATGCCAAGGGGATGAATACTTAAAAGCAATGTATACCATATACCTGGGTATTTTGATTATATATATTTTTCTTCTTCAAAACAATTTCATTGAAGTTTATTAATACATTTTTAGTTAGTTTAAGATAATACATGCAGTCAATTTGTGCAATAAATTAGGAGATTACTTTACAGTTATTTTATTTTTTATTTCACCTTTACTTAATTAACTAGACAAGTCAGTTAAGAACAAATTCTTATTTATAACGACAGCATACCGGGGGAACAGTTAGTTAACTGACTTGTCACAACTTGCAGACTTGTTTACGTGTTGCTGTGCGTTTTGTTGCCAACCTTACTTTGCTACCTGACAACTTTACGGTTTTTACTTTTTAATTACCGTTTATATTTTTTCCCCTCACTCAACTTTTTTTCAATCAACTTTTTCACTCCGGACGCTTTATCTGGACGTGGTTCGTCAGGACCTCCAACAGCTGAAGCTAAGAAGTAACATTAACATGATGCCTTCTAATTGCAGTCTGTACTCATAATATACAGGAGAACGATCGCCTTATGGTGAAGATAGCTGTGTTGCAAGCCCAGCTTCAGACGCAATCGTTAGGCAAGGGTAATTTCAGTGTAGGAAAGGATGAAACAGTATCTGTGCCACCAGTAAGTACAGATGGTAACGTTAGTATAAATCCCCTCACACGGTCCCCGCAGCCGGAAAACTTTCTCATGGTTTCTGGAGGGAAATGCTGTAGGAATGCTCAACCGGTGTAGCTCATTCAGCCTACAGAAACTTTCAACCGGTTTTCCCCATTAAGCAGCGAGTCGGAGCCTGAGTCCGAGCCTTCTCTTGTCTCTACTCCTCCCGTTACGGGGTCTGAGACGCCGAAGCTTCCCACCATTAGCTCTGACAAATTGAAAACCCTAGTCATTGCCTGTTAGCCAGCCTGCCAGCTTAGTGGAGTCTGCCACTAGCACAGTCAGTGTAGTCAGCTCAGCTATCCCCATTGAGACAGTGTCTGTGCCTCGACCTGGGTTGGGCAAAACTAAACAGGAGGTGTTCGCCTTAGCAATTTCACTAGGATAAAGATTTCAATTATTATTGTCATTTTTGAAAGAGATCGTAATACCTCTCAAAATAGGGCTACTTAATGTTAGATCCCTTACTTCAAAGGCAATTATAGTCGATGAACTAATCACGGATCATAATCTTGATGTGATTGGCCTGACAAACATGGCTTAAGCCTGATGAATTTACCGTGTTAAATGAGGCCTCACCTCCTGGTTACACTAGTGACCATATCCACCGTGCATCCCGCAAAGGCGGAGGTGTTGCTAACATTTATGATCGCAAATTTCAATTTACAAAAAAAAAGACGTTTTTGTCTTTTGAGCTTCTAGTCATGAAATCTATGCAGCCTACGCAATCACTTTTTATAGCTACTGTTTACAGGCCTCCTGGGCCATATACAGCGTTCCTCATTGAGTTCCCTGAATTCCTATCGAACCTTGTAGTCATAGCAGATAATATTCAAATTTTTGGTGACTTTAATATTCACATGGAAAAGTCCACAGACCCACTCCAAAAGGCTTTCGGAGCCAACATCGACTCAGTGGGTTTTGTCCAACATGTCTCTGGACCTACTCACTGTCACAGTCATACTCTGGACCTAGTTTTGTCCCATGGAATAAATGTTGTGGATTTTAATGTTTTTCCTCATAATCTTGGACTATCGGACCACCATTTTATTAGGTTTGCAATTGCAACAAATAATCTGCTCAGACCCCAACCAAGGAGCATCAAAAGTCGTGCTATAAATTCGCAGACAACACAAAGATTCCTTGATGCCCTTCCAGACTCCCTCTGCCTACCCAAGGACGTCAGAGGACAAAAATCTGAGGAAATCAATTTAACCTTGCGCAATACCCTAGATGCAGTTGCACCCCTAAAAATTAAAAACATTTCTAATAAAGAAACTAGCTCCCTGGTGTACAGCAAATACCCGAGCTCTGAAGCAAGCTTCCAGAATATTGGAAAGGAAATGGAGCCACACCAAACTGGAAATCTTCCGACTAGCTTGGAAAGACAGTACCGTGCAGTATCGAAGAGTCCTTACTGCTGCTCGATCATCCTATTTTTCCAACTTAATTGAGGAAAATAAGAACAATCCGAAATTCCTTTTTGATACTGTCTCAAAGCTAACTAAAAAGCAGCAATACCCAAGTGAGGATGGCTTTCACTTCAGCAGTAATAAATTAATGAACTTCTTTGAGGAAAAGATCATGATTATTAAAAAGCAAATTACGGACTCCTCTTTAAATCTGCGTATTCCTTCAAAGCTCAGTTGTCCTGAGTCTGCACAACTCTGCCAGGACCTAGGATCAAGAGAGACACAAGTGTTTTAGTACTATATCTCTTGACACAATGATGAAAATAATCATGGCCTCTAAACCTTCAAGCTCCATACTGGACCCTATTCCAACTAAACTACTGAAAGAGCTGCTTCCTGTGCTTGGCCCTCCTATGTTGAACATAATAAACGGCTCTTTATCCACCGGATGTGTACCAAACCCTGTATCATTGTTATTCTAACTTCCTTTCGGAAAAGCTTACCACGACTCCATTTTGTTGCTCCCAACCTACAGACAGAAACTAAAACAAGAAGCTCCCGTGCTCAGGTCTGTTCAACGCTGGTCCGACCAATCTGATTCCACACTTCAAGACTGCTTCGATCACGTGGATTGGGATATGTTCCGCGTTGAGTCCAACAACAACATTGACGAATACGCTGATTCGGTGAGCGAGTTCATTAGAAAGTGCATTGACGATGTCGTACCCATAGCAACGATTAAAACATTCCCAAACGAGAAACCGTGGATTGATGGCAGCATTCGCGTGAAACTGAAAGCGCAAACCACCTTTTAACCAGGGCAAAGTGACCGGAATACAAACAGTGTAGCTATTCCCTCCGCAAGGCAATCAAACAAGCTAAGCGTCAATATAGAGACAAAGAGTAAACTAAACGACTACCGCCCGTAGCACTCACTTCCGTCATCATGAAGTGCTTTGAGAGACTAGTCAAGGACCATATCACCTCCACCCTACATGACACCCTAGACCCACTCCAAATTGCTTACCGCCCAAATAGGTCCACAGACGACGCAATCGAAAGCACACTGCACACTGCCCTAACCCATCTGGACAAGAGGAATACCTATGTGAGAATGCTGTTCATCGACTACAGCTCAGCATTTAACACCATCGTACCCTCCAAACTCATCATCAAGCTCGAGACCCTGGGTCTCGACCCCGCCCTGTGCAACTGGGTACTGGACTTCCTGACGGGCCGCCCCCAGGTGGGGAGGGTAGGCAACAACATCTCCACCCCGCTGATCCTCAACACTGGGGCCCCACAAGGGTGAATTATGAGCCCTCTCCTGTACTCCCTGTTCACCCATGACTGCGTGGCCATGCACACCTCCAACTCAATCATCAAGTTTGATGGACGACACTACAGTGGTAGGCTTGATTAGCAACAACGAGACGGCCTACAGGGAGGAGGTGAGAGCCCTCGGAGTGTGGCGCCAGGAAAATAACCTCACACTCAACGTCAACAAAACAAAGGAGATGATTGTGGACTTCAGGAAACAGCAGAGGGAGCACCCCTCTATCCACATCGACAGGACAGTAGTGGAGAGGGTAGTACGTTTTAAGTTCCTCTGCGTACACATCACGGACAAACTTAATTGGTCCACCCACACAGACAGTGTTGTGAAGAAGGCGCAGCTGTGCCTCTTCAACCTCAGGAGGCTGAATAAATTTGGCTTGTCACCAAAAGCACTCACAAACTTCTACAGATGCACAATCGAGAGCATCCTGTCGGGCTGTATCACCGCCTGGTATGGCAACTGCTCCGTCCACAGCCGTAAGGCTCTCCAGAGGGAGAGCTCAAAGCCATCAGACTGTTAAACAGCCACCACTAACATTGAGTGGCTGCTGCCAATACACTGACTCAACTCCAGCCACTTTAATAATGGAATTGATAGAAAAATATATCACTAGCCACTTTAAACAATGCTACTTAATGTAATGTTTACATACCCTACATTACTCATCTCATATGTATATACTGTACTCGATACCATCTACTGCATCTTGCCTATACAGTTCTCTACCATCACTCATTCATATATCTTTATGTACATATTCTTTATCCCTTTACACTTGTGTGTATAAGATAGTAGTTTTGGAATTGTTAGGTTAGATTACTCGTTGGTTATTACTGCATCGTCGGTACGAGAAACACAAGCATTTCGCTACACTAGCATTAACATCTGCTAACCATGTGTATGTGACAAATAACATTTGATTTGAACTCACGGACAAGTTCTGGCCTGGTTTAGATCTTATCTGTCGAAAAGATATCAGTTTGTCTCTGAGTGGTTTGTCCTCTGACAAATCAACTGTAAATTTCGGTGTTCCTCAAGGTTCCGTTTTAGGACCACTATTGTTTTCACTATATATTTTACCTCTTGAGGATGTCATTCGAAACATAATGTTAACTTTCACTGCTATGCGGATGACACATAGCTGTACATTTCAATGAAACATGGTGAAGCCACAAAATTGCCCTCGCTAGAAGCCTGTGCTTCAGACATAAGGAAGTGGATGGCTGCAAACTTTCTACTTTTAAACAACTCGGACAAAACAGAGATTGTTCTAGGTCCCAAGAAACAAAGAGATCTTCTGTTGAATCTGACAATTAATCTTAATGGTTGTACAGTCGTCTCAAATAAAACTGAAGGACCTCAGCGTTACTCTGGGCCCTGATCTCTCTAAACATATCAAGACTCTTTCAAGGACAGCTTTTTTTACATCTACATTTAAAAAACAATCTGAAATTTCTGTCCAAAAATGCTGCAAAAAAATGAATCCATGCTTTTGTTACTTCTCGGTTACTGCAATGCTCTACTTTCCGGCTACCCGGATAGAGCACTAAATAAACTTCAGTTAGTGCTAAATACGGCTGCTAGAATCCTGACTAGAACCTAAACATTTGATCATATTACTCCAGTGCTAGCCTCCCTACACTGGCTTCCTGTCAAGGCAAAGGCTGATTTCAAGGTTTTACTGCTAACCTACAAAGCATTACATGGGCTTGCTCCTACCTATCTCTCTGATTTGGTCCCGCCGTACATACCTACACGTACGCTACGGTCACAAGACGCAGGCCTCCTAACTGTCCCTAGAATTTCTAAGCAAACAGCTGGAGGCAGGGTTCTCTCCTATAGAGCTCCATTTTTATGGAATGGTCTGCCTACCCATGTGAGAGCCGCAAACTCTGTCTAAACCTTTATGTCTTCACTGAAGACTCATCTCTTCAGTGGGTCATATGATTGAGTGTAGTCTGGCCCAGGAGTGTGAAGGTGAACGGAAAGGCTCTGGAGCAACGAACCGCCCTTGCTGTCTCTGCCTGGCCGGTTCCCCTCTTTCCACTGGGATTCTCTGCCTCCAACCCTATTACAGGGGCTGAGTCACTGGCTTACTGGTGCTCTTCCATGCCGTCCCTAGGAGGGGTGCGTCACTTGAGTGGGTTGAGTCACTGATGTGATCTTCCTGTCTGGGTTGGCCCCCCCCTTGGGTTGTGCCGTGGCGGAGATGTTTGTGGGCTATACTCGGCCTTGTCTCAGGATGGTAAGTTGGTGGTTGAATATATCCCTCGAGTGGTGTGGGGGCTGTGCTTTGGCAAAGTGGGTGGGGTTATATCCTTATTGTTTGGCCCTGTCCGGGGGTATCATCGGATGGGGCCACAGTGTCTCCTGACCCCTCCTGTCTCAGCCTCCAGTATTTATGCTGCAGTAGTTTGTGTGTCGGGGGGCTAGGGTCAGTTTGTTATATCTGTTATATCTGGAATATTTCTCCGGTCTTATCCAGTGTCCTGTGTGAATTTAAGTATGCTCTCTCCAATTCTCTCTTTCTTTCTCTCTCTAGGAGAGTCCTAGGACCATGCCTCAGGACTACCTGGCATGACTCCATGACTCCTTGCTATCCTCAGTCCACCTGGCCATGCTGCTGCTCCAGTTTCAACTGTTCTGCCTGCGGCTATGGAATCCTGACCTGTTCACCGGACGTGCTACCTGTCCCAGACCTATTATTTGACCATGCTGGTCATTTATGAACATTTGAACATCTTGGCCATGTTCTGTTATAATCTCCACCCGGCACAGCCAGAAGAGGGCTGGCCACCTCTCATAGCCTGGTTCCTCTCTAGATTTCTTCCAAGGTTTTGGCCTTTCCTAGCCAACGTGCTTCAACACCTGCATTGCTTGCTGTTTGGGGTTTTAGGCTGAGTTTCTGTACAGCACTTTGAGATATCCGCTAATGTACGAAGGGCTATATAAATACATTTGATTTGATTTGTTCAGGGGCAGAACGACACATTATTACCTTGGAAGCTCAGGGATTTGATCCAGCAACCTTTAGTTTACTTGCCCAATGCTCCTACCCGCCAGTAAGGGATGACAAATGTGCAAAGCATGAGAGAGTGTAGGAGGGGGATGAGGAAAGGAAGAAAATGAACAGGGATGACAGAGGGAGAGTGCACAATAACAATGACTGATGCGCAGGGGCTGAGAGAGAGAGATAGATAGAATGAGGGCGAGGGAGGGATGAATCTCACCATCTCCTCGTCCTCGGCCAGCACCAGGTCGTAGTCACTCAGCGCCACACAGAAGATGATGGCAGTGACTCCCTCAAAGCAGTGGATCCACTTCTTCCTCTCTGACCTCTGACCCCCCACATCAAACATCCTGGGGAGAAAATATAAATACAGACTTAGCATGAACGCGCAAACACACATGAAAACTCAAAGTATTTTCAAACATCACACTACTCATTAACACTACAGCCAGCAAACTTCAGACCTGAATTGAACACTCTTGACTATAGAGGGTGACACACACCCAGAGGGTGTTGTGAGTTGGCTTAGACTATTGAGATAGACCCTTAGAGTGGGTACACTAGAGACGGTGTCTCACTTGAAGTGGAGGTCTTTGAAGGTGAAGTGCGTCTCCACAATGCCGGTGGTCTTCACCCTGGTCCTCAGCACATCCTGCTGGGTGGGTACGTACGCTCCGTGGGCTATCCTATCCAGGTCATTCAGATAACTGAGAGAGAAAAGGCAGAAGGAGAGAGTGGGAGTAAGATGAGGGGGGGGGATAGGGAGGTCTGTCTGTTGTAGTTGTATGAAGGATGTTAGTGTACTCTGAAGCAGGAGTGTGTGCGCAAGGTTCTCCCCAAAGAATGTAAGAGGGGCACACCGACTCCTTGTGGACTTGGCTGCGCCACCATGTAAAAATCTACCATCTGAAAAAGATGTCCGAAAGTGCCCTGCATTTCTAATATACAGTACCAGTCAAAAGTTTGGACACACCTACTCATTCAAGGGTTTTCCTTTATTTTTACTATTTTCTACATTGTATAATAATAGTGAAGACATCAAAACTATGAAATAACATATGGAATCAAGTAGTACCCAAAGTGTTAACCAAAACAAAATATATTTTATATTTGAAATTCTTCATAGTAGCCACCCTTTGCCTTGGTGACAGCTTTGCACACTCTTGGCATTCTCTCAACCAGCTTCATGAGGAATGCTTTTCCAACAGTCTTGAATGAGTTCCAACACGCTGAGCACTTGTTGGCTGCTTTTCCTTCACTCTGCGGTCCAACTCATCCCAAACCATAGCACTTGGGTTGAGGTTGGGTGATTGTGGAGGCCAGGTCACCTGATGCAGCACACCATCACTCTTTTTCTTGGTCAAAAAGCCCATACACAGCCTCAAGGTGTGTTGTGGGTCATTGTCCTGCTGAAAAGCAAATGATAGTGTGACTAAGTGCAAACCAGATGGGATGGAGTATCGCTGCATAATACTGTGGTTAAGTGTGATTTCGACTCATCAGACCAAAGGACTTTAGTAGTGGTGTCTTTGCAGAAATTCGACCACGAAGGCCTGGTTCACACAGTCTCCTCTGAACAGTTGATGTTGACATGTGTCAGTTACTTAAACTCTGAAGCATTTATGTGGGCTGCAATCTGAGGTGCAGTTAACCTCTGGGGTCATTGTCAGTATTTTGACATCCGGATGATAAGCGTGCCCAAAGTAAACTGCCTGTTACTCAGGCTCAGAAGCTCAGATATGCATATAATTGGTAGATTTAGATAGAACTGTTTTGGCAGGCGAAACCCCGAGTATAAACCATCCCAAAAAAAATAAACATTTCAGTTTACCACTATTTTCAATGGCTAGTACTATAATTATCATCCCAAGTCCTCCCAAATTGCAGTTCCTATGGCTTCCACTAGATGTCAGTCTTTAGAAAGAGTTTCAGGCTGGTTTTTGGAAAAATTACCCAGAAATTGCAGATTTTTTTCGGTGGCTCCCATTTTGGCTGTAGTGTTTCCAAGCGCGTGGAGGAAAGCGCGTTCTTTCTTTTTTATCTCTGGTAATGAACATATTATTCTCAGTCTTAAACTTTATAGTTTATTTGCGTATTAGGATACCTAAGGTTTGATTATAAACGTGGTTTGAAAAAGTTTATTAGTAACATTTGGGATTAATTTTGTATGCATTTTGATGGAGGAAAACAGTGGATTATTGACTGAAGCACACCAGCTAAACTGAGTTTTTATGGATATAAAGGACATTATCGAATTACCATTTGTGATGTAACTGGGACCTTTTGGAGTGCCAACAGAAGAAGATCAAAAGGTAAGGCATTTTTTATATCGCTATTTCTGACTTTTGTGTCGCACCTGCCTGGTTGAAATATGATTTTCATGTGTTTGTATGCGGGGTGCTGTCCTCAGATAATCGCATGGTTTGCGTTTTCATTTAAATGCATTCCAGGAGACCACCTCATGAAGCTGGTTGAGAGAATGCCAAAAGTGTGCAAAGCTGTCATCAAGGCAAAAGGTGGCAACTGAAGAATCTCAAATATAAAATATATTTTGATTTGTTTAACACTTTCTTGGTTACTACATTATTCCATGTGTGTTATTTCATAGGTTTGATATCTTCACTATTATTCTACAATGTAGAAAATGTTGTTTTTTTTAAAATAAGAAAACCCTTGAATGAGCAGGTGTCCAAACTTGACTGGTTGTGTGTATGTATATAAAAATAAGACAAATATGAAAATACAATATATATAGTGCATTCGGAAAATATTCAGACCTCCTGACTTTTCCCCACATTGTTACGTAAAGAGCCTTATTCTAAAATTGATGAAATTGTTTCCCCTCAATCTACACACAATACCCCATAATGACAAAGCAAAAACAGATTTAGTAATTTTTGCAAAAAATACATGAAACAATATGGAAATATGACATTTACATAAGTATTCAGACCCTTTACTCAGTACTTTGTTGAAGCACCTTTGGCAGTGATTACAGTCTCAAATCTTCTTGGGTATGACGCTACAAGCTTGAAACAAATGTATTTGGGGAGTTTCTCCCATTCTTCTCTGCAGATCCTCTCAAGTTCTGTCAGGTTGGATGGGGAATA
The DNA here is from genome assembly GCF_023373465.1 of Oncorhynchus keta. NCBI lineage: Eukaryota > Metazoa > Chordata > Actinopteri > Salmoniformes > Salmonidae > Oncorhynchus > Oncorhynchus keta. The sequence continues at coordinate 36,443,110 of NC_068437.1, forward strand.
TCGCTAAACAGCTATTTTCAGATCTCTCCAGAGATGTTCGATTGGGTTCAAGTCCAGGCTCTGGCGGGGCCACTCAAGGAAAATCATAGACTTGTCCTGAAGCCACTCCTGTGTGCTTAGGGTCGTTGTCCTCCTGGAACATGAACCTTCGCCCCAGTCTGAACTCCTGAGCGCCATGGAGCAGGTTATCATCAAGGATCTGTTTGTACTTTTCTCCATTCATCTTTCCCTCGATCCTAGGACTAGTCTCCCAGTCCCTGAATAACATCCCCACAGCACGATGCTGCCACCACCATGCTTCACCGTAGGGATGGTGCAAGGTTTCCTACAGACGTGACGCTTGGCATTTCAGGCCAAAGAGTTCAATATTGGTTTCATCCGACCAGAGAATCTTGTTTCTCATGGTCAGAATCCTTTAGATGCCTTTTGGCAAACTCCAACCGGGCTGTCATGTGCTTTTTATTGAGAAGTGGCTTCCGTGTGGCCACTCTACCATGAAGGCCTGATTGGTGGAGTGCTGCAGAGATGCTTGTCCTTCTGGAAGGTTCTCCATATAGGTACTCTAGAGCTCTGTCAGAGTGACCATCGGGTTCTTGGTTCTTGGTCACCCCCCCCGATTGCTCAGTTGGCCAGGTGGCCAGCACTAGGAAGAGTCTTGGTGGTACCAAAATTATTCCATTTAAGAATGATGGAGGCCACGTTGTTCTTGGGGACCTTCAATGTTGCAGAATTGTTTTGCTACCCTTCTCCAGATCTGTGCCTCGACACAATCCTGTCTATGAGCTCCATAGACAATTCCTTTGACCTCATGGCTTGGTTGTTGCTAAACTATGGGACCTTATATATTGGTGTGTTCCTTTCCAAATCATGTCCAATCAATTGAATTTACCATAGGTGGATTCCAATCAAGGTTGTAAAAACATCAAGGATGATCAATGGAAACAGGATGCACCGGAGCTCAATTTCAAATCTCATAGCAAAGGGTCTGAATGCGTATGTAAATAAGGCATCTTTCTTTGTAAATGTGCAAAAATGTCTACAAACCTGTTTTTGCTTTGTAATTATGGGGTATTGTGTGTAGATTTGAGAAACAAAAGTATTTAATCCATTTTAGAATAAGGCTGTAATGAAATGTGGAAAAAGTCAAGGGATCTGAATATTTTCCAAATGCACTGTATATAAACAAATGTATGTGGACACCCCTTCAAATTAGTGGATTTTGATATTTCAGTCACACCCATTGCTGACAAGTGTATAACAATTGAGCACACAGCCATGCAATCTCCATAGACAAACTTTGGCAGTAGAAGCGCTAATCCAAAATGTTAATCCAAAATGGTGTTTGATGGAGTCGAGGGCTCTGTGCAGGCCAGACAAGTTCTTCCACACCGATCGAGACAAAACATTCCTGTATGGACCTCGCTTTGTGCACATGGGCATTGTCATACTGAAACAGGAAAGGACCTTCCCCAAACTGTTGCCACAAAGTCGGAAGCACAGAATCGTCTAGAATGTCATTGTATGCTGTAGCGTTAAGATTCCCCTTCACTGGAACTAAGAGGCCTAGTCCGAACCATGAAAAACAGCCCCAGACCATTATGTACACTACCGTTCAAACATTTGTGGTCACTTTGAAATGTGTTTTTCTTTCAAAAACAAGGACATTATTTGTCCATTAAAATAACAAATTGATCAGAAATACAGTGTATACATAGTTAATGTTGTAAATGACTATTGTAGCTGGAAATGGCAGATTTTATATGGAATATCTACAGAGGCCTATTATCAGCAACCATCACTCCTGTGTTCCAATGGCACGTTGTGTTAGCTAACCCAAGTTCATAATAAAGAAAAAGGCTAATTGATCATTTGAAAACCCTTTTGCAATTATGTTAGCACAGCTGAAAGACACCTCAAGTCCTCAACTGGCAACTTCATTAAATAGTACCTGCAAAACACCAGTCTCAACGTCAACAGTGAAGAGGCGAACCTGGGATGCTGGTCGGCTTCAATAAGTGCATCGACGAAGTCATCTCAGTGACCGTACGTACATATCCCAACCAGATGCCATGGATGAAAGACAACATTCACACCGAGCTAAAGGCTAGAACTGCCGCTTTCAAGGAGCGGGACACTAATCTGGAAGCTAATAAGAAATCACACTATGCCCTCAGACAAACCATCAAACAGGCAAAGCGTCAATACAGGCTTAAGATTGAACAAAACTACACCAGCTCTGACGTTCATCGGATTTGGCAGTGCTTGCAAATTATTATGGACTACAAATGGAAACCCAGCCACGTGCAGCCCAGTGACGCAAGCCTACAAGACGAGCTAAATGCCTTTTATGCTTGCTCCTAGGCAAGCAACACTGAAGCACGCATGAGAGCAAAAGATCTAACGGACGACTGTGATCACGCACTCCGCAACCGATGGAAGCAAGACCTTTAAACTGGTCAACATTCACAAGGCTGCAGGGCCAGATGGATTACCAGGATGTGTACTCGGAGCATGCGCGGACCAACTGGCAAGTGCCTACACTGACATGTCCAACCTCTCCCTGACGGAGTCTAATACCAACATGTTTCAAGAAGACCACCATAGTCCCTGTGCCCAAGGAAGTAAAGGTAACCAGCCTAAATGACTACCACCCCGTAGCACTCATGTCGGTAGCCAGCCAAGGCTGGTCATGGCTCACATCAACACCATTATCCCAGAAACCCTAGGCCCACTTCAATTCGCATACCGCCCCAACAGATCCACAGCTAACACAATCTCAATCGTACTCCACACTGCCCTTTTCCACATGGACAAAAGGAACACTTACAGTTGAAGTTGGAAATTTACATTTACATTTAAGTCATTTAGCAGACGCTCTTATCCAGAGCGACTTACAAATAGGTGCATTCACCTTATGACATCCAGTGGAACAGTCACTTTACAATAGTGCATCTAAATCGTTTACATACACTTAGGTTGGAGTCATTAAAACTTGTTTTTCAACCACTCCACAAATTTCTTGTTAACAAACTATAGTTTTGGCAAGTCAATTAGGACATTTACTTTGTGCATGACACAAGTAATTTTTCCAACAATGGTTTACAGACAGATTATTTCACTGTATAACAATTCCAGTGGGTCAGATGTTTACACACACTAAGTTGACTAACTTTAAACAGCTTAGAAAATTCCAGAAAATGATGTCATGGTTTCAGAAGCTTCTGATTGGCTAATTGGCATCATTTGAATTAACTGGAGGTGGACCTGTGGATGTATTTCAAGGCCTACCTTCAAACTCAGTGCCTCTTTGCTTGACATCATGGAAAAATAAAAAGGAATCAGCCAAACAATTTTTTTTTGTGTAGACCTCCACTTGTCTGGTTCATTATTGGTTACAAGTCCAATGCTCTAACCACTAAGCTACCTGCCACGCCAATGAGGTCTACACCCGTTGTATTCAGCTAATTTTTGATTGGATTAGTTCTCTTTATTTCCCCACCTTTATTTAACCAGGTAGGCCAGTAGAGAACAAGTTCTCACTGCGACCTGGCCAAGATAAAGCAAAGCAGTGCAACAAAAACAACAGAGTTACACAAACAAACGTACAGTCAAAAACAAAATAGAAAAATCTATGTACAGTGTAAAAAATGTAAAAGATTAGGAGGTAAGGCAAAAAAATAGGCCATAGAGGTGAAATAATTACAATTTAGCATTAACACTGGAGTGTGCAGATGATGATGTGCAAGTAGAGATACTGGGGTGCAAAAGAGCAAAAATATAAAAATCAATATGGGGTTGAGGTAGTTGGGTGTGCTATTTACAGATTGGCTGTGTACAGGTACAGGGATCGGTAAGCTGCTCTGACAGCTGATGCTTAAAGTTAGAGGGAGATATAAGACTCCAGCTTCAGTGATTTTTGGAATTCGTTCCAGACATTGGCAGCAGAGAACTGGAAGGAAAGGCAGCCAAAATAGGTGTTGGCTTTGGGGATGACCAGTGAAATATATCTGCTGGAGCGCATGCTACGGGTGGGTGATGAAATGGTGACCAGTGAGCTGAGGTAAGGCGGGGCGTTACCTAGCAAAGACTTCTAGATGACCTGGAGCCCGTGGGGTAGGCAACGACTATGTAGCGAGGGCCAGCCGACCAGAGCATACACGTCGCAGTGGTGGGTAGTACAGTGGGGCAAAAAAGTATTTAGTCAGCCACCAATTGTGCAAGTTCATCCACTTAAAAAGATGAGGCCTGTAATTTTCATCATAGGTACACTTCAACTATGACAGACAAAATGAGAGAAAAAAATCCAGAAAAATCACATTGGATTTTTAATGAATTTATTTGCAAATTATGGTGGAAAATAAGTATTTGCTCAATAACAAAAATGTCTTTGTTATATACCCTTTGTTGGCAATGATGGAGGTCAAACGTTTTCTGTAAGTCTTCACACACTGTTGCTGGTATTTTGGCCAATTCCTCCATGCAGATCTCCTCTAGAGCAGTGATGTTTTGGGGCTGTTGCTGGGCAACACAGACTTTCAACTCCCTCCAAAGATGATCTATGGGGTTGAGATCTGGAGACTGGCTAGGCCACTCCAGGACCTTGAAATGCTTCTTACGAATCAAATCAAATCAAATCAAATTTATTTATATAGCCCTTCGTACATCAGCTGATATCTCAAAGTGCTGTACAGAAACCCAGCCTAAAACCCCAAACAGCAAACAATGCAGGTGTAAAAGCACGGTGGCTAGGAAAAACTCCTAGAAAGGCCAAAACCTAGGAAGAAACCTAGAGAGGAACCGGGCTATGTGGGGTGGCCAGTCCTCTTCTGGCTGTGCCGGGTAGAGATTATAACAGAACATGACCAAGATGTTCAAATGTTCATAAATGACCAGCATGGTCGAATAATAATAAGGCAGAACAGTTGAAACTGGAGCAGCAGCAGTCAGGTGGAATGGGGACAGCAAGGAGCCATCATGTCAGGTAGTCCTGGGGCACTGTCCTAGGGCTCAGGTCCTCCGAGAGAGAGAGAAAGAAAGAGAGAATTAGAGGAGCATATGTGGGGTGGCCAGTCCTCTTTTGGCTGTGCCGGGTGGAGATTATAACAGAACGTGGCCAAGATGTTCAAATGTTCATAAATGACTAGCATGGTTGAATAATAGTAAGGCAGAACAGTTGAAACTGGAGCAGGAGCATGGCCAGGTGGACTGGGGACAGCAAGGAGTCCTCATGTCTGGTAGTCCTGGGGCATGGTCCTAGGGCTCAGGTCCTCCGAGAGAGAGAAAGAAAGAGAGAAGGAGAGAATTAGAGAACGCACACTTAGATTCACACAGGACACCGAATAGGACAGGAGAAGTACTCCAGATATAACAAACTGACCCTAGCCCCCCGACACAAACTACTGCAGCATAAATACTGGAGGCTGAGACAGGAGGGGTCAGGAGACACTGTGGCCCCATCCGAGGACACCCCCGGACAGGGCCAAACAGGAAGGATATAACCCCACCCACTTTGCCAAAGCACAGCCCCCACACATATCTTCAACCACCAACTTACCATCCTGAGACAAGGCCGAGTATAGCCCACACGAAGCCACTCCTTCATTGCCCGGGCGGTGTGTTTGGGATCATTGTCATGCTGAAAGACACAGCCACGTTTCATCTTCAATGCCCTTGCTGATGGAAGGAGGTTTTCACTCAAAATCTCACGATACATGGCCCCATTCATTCTTTCCTTTACACGGATCAGTCGTCCTGGTCCCTTTGCAGAAAAACAGCCCCAAAGCATGATGTTTCCACCCCCATGCGTCACAGTAGGTATGGTGTTCTTTGGATGCAACTCAGCGTTCTTTGCCTTCCAAACACGACAAGTTGAGTTTTTACCAAAAACATATATTTTGGTTTCATCTGACCATATGACATTCTACCAATCTTCTTCTGGATCATCCAAATGCTCTGTAGCAAACTTCAGACGGGCCTGGACATGTACTGGCTTAAGCAGGGGGACACGTCTGGCACTGCAGGATTTGAGTCCCTGGCGGCGTAGTGTGTTACTGATGGTAGGCTTTGTTACTTTGGTCCCAGCTCTCTGCAGGTCATTCACTAGGTCCCCCCTTGTGGTTCTGGGATTTTTGCTCACCGTTCTTGTGATCATTTTGACCCCACGGGGTGAGATCTTGCATGGAGCCCCAGATCGAGGGAGATTATCAGTGGTCTTGTATGTCTTCCATTTCCTAATAATTGCTCCCACAGTTGATTTCTTCAAACCAAGCTGCTTACCTATTGCAGATTCAGTCTTCCCAGCCTGGTGCAGGTCTACAATTTTGTTTCTGGTGTCCTTTGACAGCTCTTTGGTCTTGGCCATAGTGGAGTTTGGAGTGTGACTGTTTGAAGTTGTGGACAGGTGTCTTTTATACTGATAACAAGTTCAAACAGGTGCCATTAATACAGGTAACGAGTGGAGGACAGAGGGGCCTCTTAAAGAAGAAGTTACAGGTCTGTGAGAGCCAGAAATCTTGCTTGTTTGTAGGTGACCAAATACTTATTTTCCACCATAATTTGCAAATAAATGCATTAAAAATCCTACAATGTGATATTCTGGATTTTCCCCCCTCATTTTGTCTGTCATAGTTGAAGTGTACCTATGATGACAATTACAGGCCTCTCATCTTTTTAAGTGGGAGAACTTGCACAATTGGTGGCTGACTAAATACTTTTTTGCCCCACTGTATATTTGGCTTTGGTGACAAAACGGATGGCACTGTGATAGACTACATCCATTTTGCTGAGTAGAGTGTTGGAGTCTATTTTGTAAATGATGTTGCCAAAGTCAAGGATTGATAGGATAGTCAGTTTTACGAGGGTGTGTTTGGCAGCATGAGTGAAGGAAGCTTTGTTGTGAAATCGGAAGCCAATTCTAAATTTAATTAAGGATTGGAGATGCTTAATTTGAGTTTGGAAGGAGTGTTTACAGTCTAACCAAACACCTAGCTATTCGTAGTTGTCTACATATTCTAAGTCAGAACCGTCCAGAGTAGTGATGCTAGAGCATGCATTTAGTTTTACTAGCATTTAAAAGCAGTTGGAGGCCACGGAAGGAGTGTTGTATGGCATTGAAGCTTGTTTGGAGGTTTGTTATCACAGTGTCCAAGGAAGGGCCAGATGTATACAGAACGGTGTCGTATGAAGTTTCATATGAAGTGTGTGTGTGTGTGTGTGTGTGTGTGACTGCCTTGCTCAGTTAGCAAGCTAGCCAGCTAACAAGCTTGTGCACATTATTCAACCTAACATATTTTTTTTATTTTATTCAAGCACAAAACTCTTTAGCTGGATGTAAAATATGTAAAGACTTGCTACAGAAGCTTTTAAGGTAAAACAAATCAATTGTTTACAATTAAAAAAAAAAAAAGATATTTGATATTCAAATTAGTAGTTAGTCTTGTCCCATCGTTGTAACTCCCGTACCGACTGGGGAGAGCCATGAGTCCTCCGAAACACATCCCCTGCCAAGCCAAACTGCTTCTTGACACTGCTTGCGTAACCCAGAAGCCAGCAGGACCATGCATGCACCCAGCCGGCCACAGGAGTCGCTAGAGCGCAATGGGACTAGGCCATCCCGGCTGGCCAAAACCTCCCCTAACCCAGACAATGCTGGGCCAATTGTGCACCACCTCATGGATTTCCCGGTTGCGGCCGGCTTTAGAATAGCCCTTGATCGAACCAGTGGCTTAGACCGCTGCGCTAGTCGGGAGGCACCAAGTTACAACAATTCTGATGTCGGCTCCCCAATTGGCTGAAAGTCAAGTTGTCGTCCACTGCCGACTGCCGAGCATTGCGATTCTACAAGTAGAAACAGCAGGTTCGTTGTTACAAGGTCGGTATGCAGCAGTAAATATTTCGTTCTCGCAAGATAATTAATTGCCTCCTATCGGCAGTCAGATTTTCTGTCTCACACTTAAAGAATGGAACACAAAAATTATTTCCACATGTTTTTCTTAACAGAACCTGGTTCTTTGCCCGAATCACTTAATTGGCTATTTTTAAAAAAAAGATGTGTATACTGTGGAAAATATTTCAATAAAATAAATTAAATAATGTATTTGCACTTAATCACTGTTTGCTACTTTATTTGTTATCATTTAAGGCTTTAGGTTACAGGAAATGGCAGTTACAGGTGTACATTTACACTTTAGTTTCTCTTATCTTGCATTTGTCAAGTGCAAGTGTTGGTTTAGGAGAGGAGGGTTAGGAAGGGGATTATTTAAGATACTCTTTGAAGAGATAGGGTTTCAGGTGCTTTGGGATGGGAAGGGACTGCAGTCCTAGCTTCAGGGGGAAGCTGGTTCCACCATTGGCGTGCAAAGGACTGAGAAGAGCTTGGGCTGAGCGTGAGCTGCCCTCTCGTAGGGGTGGTAGGGCCAAGAGACCAAAGGTGGCAGAACAGAGTGCTCGGGTTGGGGTGTAAGATTTGAGCATAGCCTGAAGGTAGGGAGGGGCAGTTCCTCTTGCTGCCCATAGGCAAGCACCATGGTCTTGTTGTGGATGCGAGCTTCGACTGGAAGCCAATTGAGTGTGCGGAGGAGAGTGACATGGGAGAACTTGGGAAGGTTGAAAACCAGGCGGGCTGCAGTGTTCTGGATAAGTTGCAGGGGTTTGATGGCACAAGCGAGGAGCCAATCCAACAGCGAGATGCAGTAGTCCAGACAGGATGTTGTAGAGCAGGAACCTGCAGGAGCGAGTCATTGCTTTGATGTTTGCAGAGAACGACAGGGTGGTTGGTGTCTAAGGTTTTTCCCGGCAAAAAATATATTTTGTCGACAGAACGTTCCTTGTTCTTTTGACCAATCGATTTAAAATTTTAAAACTTGGATTTTTCCATATATAAAACACACCCTTTGTGTTTTAATAAAATAAACTATATGCATTGAGCTCATCTGATGCTTTACACACACTGATGAAATAAGTCTCAAATGACTCAAGGAGGGAGCCAGAGGCCAAGACAACCAGAAGAAAAAAAACTTAACCTGACCCTCTTCCTCTCGGCTTTCGTAGATTCTGCCGTTACGCTCCTGAAGTTGCCGGCAACAGGTTACACGAGGAGTCTGCAACATTTCATGTGGAATGCCAATTTATCTTACCATTTTTACCAATCTGAGTTCCAGTAATAGTTTTTATATGCACATTTTTCACTTGAATTTATAATATCATCTTCATATCTCAAAATCATTGTCAGGTGGTTAATCAATATATAAATGAAAATGATACAAACCTAAAAAGTAACTTCTATTGTCAACTATAATAGCCAAAAATGACAAGAAATAAAAACATTGCAGCCTGCGGATAGAATATATCCTAATAAAAATAAATATCCTATAAATCACATTGGCTCATCATGGCCTGTCCGCAACGAACTTGAAACATTGTATGAACTATTAACTTGGGCCCGAGTTTCCAGCACCAGTGAGCTCGGGACAGACACAGCTGTAGGCAACTTGCGCAAGGGATAAGTAATCAGGTAGGCCTATTTTACGATGTTTCCACTGGATCAGAGCATGACATTTTTCCCCTTTTACGCTGAGTGGTTATCGAAAGGGAGAGAGCTGGAAATATTTTTCAAATACATTGAGGAGCAATTGTCATTCTCAATGGATGTAAAAACAGACTTACTTTGCCTCATACAGCAAGTATGAGCAAAGTAAACACAGCTCATTAGCAGTGGTGCGTTAAGCCAATCAGAAATACTATCAGATCCCCAAATGGGCACATTTATATGCCTACATTTGTGAGCAGGCCATGCAACCTATAGGCCTACTTCTATACGCAATCCTTACTCAACATTGATAGGAGCGCTCCAAACGAAAGACAATGACTAAATTCACAAAAATCATAAATGGAATGAAATAAACCAAAACTTGTTTTCACAAGTGTTAGCATACGTTCTGCAAACAATGTGCCCACTACGACAATGAGATTGGTAAAAGACTGGAATAATAATATATTGAATGCATTAACAGAAATGATCGTAACAAAACAAACATTGTAGATTAGAAATTAAAAGAAATGAATGGTAAATATACTATTACTGATGTGTGTAATTAGGAAATTGATTGACAGACAATCAAACAATTCACACAAGGAAGTTACAAAAAAAAATGTATGTACACAAATTGATGGGAGAGAGCGAATTCTGGAGAGAGACATGCATTGTGCATTTTAGCCACACTTCCTTTCTTCTTGGACTGTGCCATCCCGTGGCCTCCGCAATGGATTAGTTAAGTGAGATGGGCTCGAATAAGACAGGTGTCTCGTGTGCCATAAAATATATAAATGTTCTGCTGGACAAAAATATAAATTCCAAAAAATATTTTGGCCAACAGCCTATCGACTAATTAGGGTCAGCGCAACCAGGGACACACCAAGGTTCTTCGCACTCTGGGAGGGCGGCACTGGAGTTGTCAACAATGATGGAGGTCTTTGGGTGGGCAGGCCTTCCCCGAGAGGAAGAGCAGCTCTGTCTTGTTGCAGTTGAGCTTGAGGTGGTGGGCCGACATCCAAGCTGAGATATCTGCCAGGCACGCAGAGATGTGTGTCGCCACCTGGGTGTCAGAAGGGGGGGGACAAAAGTAGTTGAGTGTCATCCGCATAGCAATGATAGGAGAGACCATGTGAGGATATGACTGAGCCGAGTGACCTCGTGTATAGAGCGAAGAAGAGAAGGCCTAGATTTGAGCCCTGGGGGACACCAGTAGTGAGAGTATGTGGTGCAGACACACATCCAGGAAATTAGCTTATCAAAGTGTCAATCTCATTGAGGAACTCTCCAAGGGCACCTGGGTGGGCAATAGATGGCAAAGTTGAGAGTGGAGAAGTGACATCATGGAATTCAAATGAGGATGGACAGGTGAGAGTGAGATGAGAAAATCTCCATTTAGGAGAAATTAGTATCCCTGTGCCACCACTGCGACGACCACATGCTCTTGGACTATGAGAGAAAACGTAGTTAAATGGAGAGCAGATGGAGTAGCAGTGTTCTCTGGGGTGATCCAGGTCTCTGTCAAGGCCAAAAAGTCAAGGGACAATGGCAGCATAGGCTGAGATGAACTCAGTGTTCTTCACTGCAGATCGGCAGTTCCAAACGCTACCAGAGATATGGAATTCCACTGGAGTTGTGCGTGCAGAGTACATTAAATTAGAAGGGTTGCAGCCAAGGCATGGGGAGCGTCTGTAAAGCCTACAAGGAGAGGAGTAAACAGGTATAGAAAAACAGTTCCCAAAGCTACAAAAGAGCTAAATTAGATAAAAAAAAATAACTAGGTAAGATACTGGTGTGGTGCCTTTCTCAAAGAACAGAACAGTCTTAGTTTTGGCGACAAGACCGCCACTCACGTGACCGCCACAACTGCTGCTGAGAAACCAGGGGAGACTGAAGTACTAATAGCAGAGGTGAAGAGGACACCTCCCTGTACTTATTGCTGATTGCCTAGAAGAGGAGAAACCACTCCCCCTCCTAAACAGTCACTGATAACCCAAACAAGTCACAAATTGCCCTGCCCCTTCATCCTGGTTGATGTGTCAATCATCTGCAAGTTATGAGCAGTAAGTAGTCCACACACCAAGTAGGCCTCTAGGAAGACAGGTAGCACATAACGTAGACGGACCTAGCGAGCAAAAAGATAAGTACCATCACTCATCAGGGGTCCTCTAGTTATAGAATGGTTCAAAAACGCGCTGCCCCCCACCTCGTAACTCATCTTCAAGACCTTGTTAAAGAACCTTGGGGCAGAACTCTGTTGTGTGTGTGTGCTACTCACTAGGCGGCGGAGTCGTTGAGCTGGTACTCTCGTGACCGGCTGAAGCAGGACTGGACCCCCCCGTCCTTCCAGAGGCGCTGGATGACTCCGGCCAGTTCGCCGGTCATGAAGCCCTCCTCTGCCGATCCCGCCAGCACAAACAGCTGACGAGCATCATCCTGGTGGGGGACAGGAGACACAACCAACGGTTAGGAGGCAAAAGCAGTAAGGTAGGGTTTATTCTGACATTCTCACTATTGTTTTAAACCTAATATGACTTGCAGAGCCTCTCCCACCCTAGCTGGGTGAAGTTTGGGCTATTCAACTATATTCTTAGAGGGGCTAGATTTTTAAATGGTTATTAACTGGGGGGCCCAGACATTTTCTACATGGGATTACACTTCCTAAAACCGGTATATAAAACAATGCACAAATTACAATCTTATAAAGCACTTTTAATTCAAATTAAATGTTGCTATAAGTGCTTTACAATTAGCCTAATTCTGTGCATCAAATTGTTTAAATAGTGGAACACATTTGTACTTATTACACACTGGACCTGTATCACATCACATGACTGTTTTACATAACTTAATCTAAGTTTTTATTTACACACAGGAAACCTTTAACGCATGACATTTCTCAGTTGACCAGCATCATATTGGCTCCCGAGTGGCGCAGTGGTTTAAGACACTGCATCTCAGTGCAAGAGAACTGCAGTACCTGGTTCAAATCCAGGCTGCATCACATCTGGCCGTGATTGGGAGTCCCATAGGGCATCGCACAATTGGCCCAGTGTTGTCCGGGTTTTGATGAGAAGAAGAAAAAAAAAAATCCAGAAAATCACATTGTAGGCTTTTTAATGAATTTGCAAATTATGGTAGAAAATACATATTCGGTCACCTACAAACAAGCTAGATTTCTGGCTCTCACAGACCTGGAACTTATTTAAGAGGCTCCTCTGTCCTCCACTCGTTACCTGTATTAATGGCACCTGTTTGAACTTGTTATCAGTATAAAAAGACACCTGTCCACAACCTCAAACAGTCACACTCCAAACTCCACTATGGCCAAGAGCAAAGAGCTGTCAAAGGACACCAGAAACAAAATTGTAGACCTGCACCAGGCTGGGAAGACTGAATCTGCAATAGGTAAGCAGCTTGGTTTGAAGAAATCAACTGTGGGAGCAATTATTAGGAAATGGAAGACATACAAAACCACTGATAATCTCCCTCGATCTGGGGCTCCACGCAAGATCTCACTCCGTGGGGTCAAAATGATCACAGGGACGGTGAGCAAAAAGTCCAGAACCACACAGGGGGACCTAGTGAATGACCTGCAGAGAGCTGGGACCAAGTTACAAAGCCTACCATCAGTAACACACTATGCCGCTAGGGACTCAAATCCTGCAGTGCCAGACGTGTCCCCCTGCTTAAGCCAGTACATGGCCAGGCTCGTCTGAAGTTTGCTAGAGAGCATTTGGATGATCCAGAAGAAGATTGGGAGAATGTCATTGAAACCAAAATATAACTTTTTGGTAAAAACACAACTTGTCGTGTTTGGAGGACAAAGAATGCTGAGTTGCATTCAAAGAACACCATACCTACTGTGACGCATGGGGTGGAAACATCATGCTTTGGGGCTGTATTTCTGCAAAGGTACCAGGACGACTGACCCGTGTAGAGGAAAGAATGAATGGGGCCATGTATCGTGAGATTTTGAGTGAAAACCTCCTTCCATCAGCAAGGGCATTGAAGATGAAACATGGCTGGGTCTTTCAGCATGACAATGATCCCAAACACACCGCCAGGGCAACAAAGGAGTGGCTTCGTAAGAAGCATTTCAAGGTCCTGGAGTGGCCTAGCCAGTCTCCAGATCTCAACCCCATAGATAATCTTTGGAGGGAGTTGAAAGTCTAGTCTGCTCTAGAGGAGATCTGCATGGAGGAATGGGCAAAAATACCAGCAACAGTGTGTGAAAACCTTGTGAAGAGTTACAGAAAACGTTTGACCTCTGTCATTGCCAACAAAGGGTATAACAAAGTATTGAGATAAACTTTTGTGATTGACCAAATACTTATTTTCCACCATAATTTGCAAAGAAATTCATTAAAAATCCAACAATGTGATTTTCTGGATTTTTTTTTCTCATTTTGTCTGTCATAGTTGAAGTGTACCTATGATGAAAATTACAGGCCTCTCTCATATTTTTAAGCGGGAGAACTTGCACAATAGGTGGCTGACTAAATACTTTTTTGCCCCACTGTACATATGAGATGAATAATGTAGGGTATGTAAACATATAAAAGTGACATTGTTTAAAGTGGCTAGTGATGCATTTGTTTTTACATGTATGGCAGCAGCCACTCAATGTTGGCCTTTTAACAGTCTGATGGCCTTGTATGAGATATTCCGTTTCTCGGCAATTTCTCACGTGGAATAGCCTTAATTTCTCAGAACAAGAATAGACTGTCGAGTTTCAGAAGAAACTTCTTTGTTTCTGGCCATTTTGAGCCTGTAATCAAATCCACAAATGCTGATGCTCCAGATACTCAACTAGTCTAAAGCTGGCCAGTTTTATTGCTTCTTTAAATCAGCACAACAGTTTTCAGCTGTGCTAACATAATTGCAAAAGAGCTTTCTAATGATCAATGAGCCTTTTAATATGATAAACTTGGATTAACTAACACAACGTGACTTTGGAACACAGGAGTGATGGTTGCTGATAATGGGCCTCTGTACGCCTATGTATATATTCCATTTAAAGAAAAAAAGAATCTGCCATTTCCAGCTACAATAGTCATTTCCAACATTAACAATGTCTACACTGGATTTCTGATCAATTTGACGTTATTTTAAAATGGGCATTTTTTTTGCTTTTCTTTCAAAAACAAGGACATTTCTAAGTGACCCCAAACGTTTGAATGGTAGTGTATGTGTCGCCACCCTAGGGTCACACACTACTCAAAGCAAATGTAGAACTTTTATTAAATCAAAAACATGTCAAACCGTCAAAAATACCATATGACATATGTTGGCCATCTCGCCCTAATCAACCCTACCCCTGCCTCTTACAGTCGAACCCTAGCCCCTGCCGTTTAACCCCATTGACTCACAACCTCCTTGACTCCCAGTCACAGATCTAGGATCAGCTTTCCCCTCACCAAATCTTAACTAGGGCCAGAACGATACCAGTATCGCGATACTTGTTTGTATCATGGCGAGGAAACAAAACACGAAGTGGATTAACTTCTTTAGGAAAACAGCCTGATGGTGGAAACCAACATCATTTGTTGTCATCCAGAGTCACATGTATTTATTTTCCATACTATAGCACATAATTTTATATACAGAGTTTGGAAGGACCAAAGATGGGTCTGCTTCATGTTTTCATTTTAGCCATGGGAAAAATAATTGCGACACTGGCATCATACTAGCCCTAATCCTAACCTGAACTATAAGGAGTTAAAAGCACGAAACTGCTCTTGGATCAGTGTCTAGTGCTCCCAGTGTCCTACTCCACTCACCGCTCTGGCTGCATCAGAGAAATCGATCTTGAGGCGCCCCATGGCTCTGATGATGGCGATTATGGACTGGATGGTGTTGCTGTACACCACCGCTTTGTACTGCTTACACTCTTCCTCTGAATAGCCCGCCTCATGGATGATCCTGGGAGAGAGATGGGGGGGGGGGTTGGCTCTGTACTCAAGCATTTTGGATTTGAAAATGCTACAATGACTATAAGGTTATTAATAAATCCTGTCAGGGAAGTCGAGAATTTAAGCAGCTTTTTGTTAAAAATCGCACAACATTTCAGCGCCCTGCTATTCATGCCAGGAATATAGTATATGCATATGATTAGTATGTGTGGATAGAAAACACTCAGACGTTTCTAAAACTGGTTAAATCACGGCTGTGACTATGACAGAACGTGCGTTTCATCGAAAAGTGCATGAAAATCTGATCACTGAAAATGGAAATAAATATCCATGTGCGACTTCAAGGAATTGTTCAAAGTGAACCGAATTAAATTAGGCCGAGGTTGCAGTGCCTACAGCTTCCACACGTTGTCTAGAGTCTTGTCATTTGATTCGCATTTGATTCTTGGTCTAACCGAATCAAGGGAACCGATTCCTTCCGGTCTCCGACCGGATGTTTTGGTCGAGCTCTCTCAAAGACATTTTTTCGAGACGACATCTATAGAATTGACATCGCCTCCTGATGAATTTTATCGCTTATTAACGTGTACTAATACCAAAGTTGCATTACAAAAGTATTTCGAAGTGTTTTGAGAAAGTTTATCGTCGACTATTTTAATTTTTAAAAATGACGTTACGTTAGAAAAAGCTATTTTTTTCCGTTTTTCACACAGTATTCTTAGATCAATATCTAGGCTATATATGGACCGATTTAATCGAAAAAATACCCTAAATTATGTTTATGGGACATCTAGGAGTGCCAAGAAAGAAGCTCGTCAAAGGTAATGAATGTTTTATATTTTAAATCTGTGTTTTGGTTTGCGCCGGGTAACGGAAAATCTGTCGTGTTAGGTGACGTTGCAGTATTTTGAGGGTGCATGGTATCAGATAATAGCTTCTCATGCTTTCGCCGAAAAGCATTTTACAAATCTGACTTGGTGGATAGATTCACAACGAGTGTAGCTTTAATTCAGTATATTGTATGTGCATTTTAATGAAAGTTTGAGTTTTATCAAAAACGATACGTGGCGCACTTGAAATTTCCGCTGATATATGTTCCCACCACGGGACCACTGCCCTAACAATTAAGGTGCAGACTGTCAGCTTTAACTTGAGGGTATTTTAATCCATATTTGGTGAGCTTTTTAGAAATTACAGCATGTTTTGTACATAGTCTCCCCATTTTTAGGAGACTAAAAGTATTGGGACAAATTCACTTGTGTAGTATTAAAGTAGTCAAAAGTTTAGTATTTGGTCCCATATTCATAGCATGCAATGATTACATCAAGCTTGAGTCTACGAACTTGCTCGAAGCATTTGCTGTTTGTTTTGGTTGTGTTTCAGATTATTTTGTGCCCAATTTAAATTAATAGTATATAGTGAGTCATTTTAGAATCACTTACATTGTTAATAAGAATTGATGTTTGTAAACACTTCTACATTAATGTGGACGCTACCACGATAACGGATAATCCTGAATCGTGAATAATGAGTAAGTTCCAGAAAAAGGAAAAAAAAAATCATACCCCCAAGACATGTTTACCTCTCACCATTAAAATAAACTTGGGAGGTTAGCATTTTTTGGGGGTGATATTTGTGCGTTTAACTTTCCTCACTCATTATTCAGGATTCATTCAGGATTATCTGTAATCATGGTAGATTGCACATTAATGTAGAAGTGTTTACAAATATATTATATTCTTATTTACAATAAAAGTACCTACAAAACAACAATTTATGATGTGTGAATGTCCCAATACTTTGTGTAGATAACGAAAAACTTACTTCATCTGTTTGACAATTGTACTCTTCCCTGACTCCCCAGCACCTGAGAGAGAGAGGGAAAGAGGCCAATTGGTGAGTGATAGGCAGACATTACACATTTAACACATTCATTCATCGCTGTTTTGACTTGAGAAATTGGGCTGATCATAACTTGTTGTAGGCCTAACTCACATTTTACACAATGCCCTACGAGAGTTACTTGTCCAGATAATGAGTAGCTAAAGCTATACAACGTTGAGAAACCAAGTGTCTGATCAGCTCTTATACAGGCATTAGTTTAAATTGGATTCATCAACTGGATCCTCCCACCAATGAGATTATAGCTCCAGCGTGGCAGACCTAAACTGATTTCACATGGGATTTACGGTATTTTGCCGTGAAAAATATGGCCAATGTTTATATGACCACCTTACAAACCGGCCCAGTTTTACCACATTCTTGCCTGCATACGCCTTTAATACCTCTTTTATATCTCCCATACGGATGCTGGTGATGAGTGGTAGTAGTGGTGTGCAGATGTGGGTGTGCATCCATTTGAATAAATCCAGTGAATATACACCATCAAAAATAAATACATTATTAATTTGTTTAGGCATGTCCTAAAACAAGACTAATAATGAAATAAATGGTTAATTAAAAAGAGACAAGACACACATACCCCGATCACAGTAAACACACATTTTATAGTATGAATATAACACAAATATTTGTGTCACAGGAACATGTGGAACCGGTGTCATAAAAGTGATATATTGAAACAGAGCTCAAAACCATGCTTTTTCGATCCACCTTTCCTCTCCTTCCTACCCTCACTCCACTTTGTAAGGGAGCAGGCTTAGGGTCTTACATTGAGAGTATCCTCATCATGACACTGTTAGAAAATAAAAGCAATCCTATTTTCAAAAGCATGCGAGTCTCATGTACAACTAGCCTTGCACATCTTGGGGAATATTCAGAGTTGGAAACTTGCCATGGGAATTAACAGGAAAATATGCAAATTAATATTAATACCATTTTAAATGTAGATGTTTTTTGCAATGGATATATTTACCATAACATATGGAGTCAAAAACCTTTTACATTATCATGATTAGAGAATTGCAAGTGATTAAATCCTTCCAATAGGAACAAAACAATTTAGTTACAAATTGAACTTTAATTAAACGAGTTGACTCTTCACATGGGATGATTTCACTCAACAACAAAAGGTAATATTGAATGATCCATCGCATCTCCCAAAAACATTTTCAACATACATCTGTAAAATGACAGTCTAGAAGCTAAAGCTTTGGTTGTACATGTCTTGTCCCTGGACCTCCTCAATGTCCATGTCTTGAACATTAGACTCTGAGGCCTCATCTTCACTGTCACTTTCCAACCTTGTTGAGGATGGCTCGTTATCAGGCTTAAAAAGCCTCACATTTGCCCAGATGGCCCCCAATTTTTCAACCCTTGTATTGGTCAGCCTGTTGCGTGCGTGCCTTGGTGTGTGTTCCCGAACTAAGACCATCTGCACTCTGAGATGACTGATGTTGGGATTTGGAGGATGATTGAGGCAACAGGGGAAAGAACCTCAGATCCACAAAGTCCCTTCCACCAGGTGGCTGATGAGATGTTGGCACAACTGCCATATTGCATCTCCATCCCAAAGCCCTTGCTTGGAAGTGTATTTCACCAGACTGCCAAGAGCCTTGCCCTCATCCAGGCCAAGTTGGCGAGACACGGTAGTGATGATACTATAGGCCTTGTTGATCTCTGCACCAGACAGGATGCTCTTGCCAGTATACTTGGGGTCCAACATGTATGCTGCAGCGTGTATGGGCTTCAGGCAGAAGTCTTCACACTTTTTGATGTATTCCAGAACTGCAGTTTCCTCTGCTTGGAGCAACAGCGAAGTGGGCAGGGTAGTACGGATTTCTTCTCTTACATCTGCAAGCAGTCTGAACATCAGACAGGATGGCATTGTCTCCCTCAATCCGTGCAATGGCTGCTGCTATAGGTTTCAGGCTGCTTACCACTCTCCCAAAATACATCATCCAGGAGGATCCTCTTGATGGGGGCTGTCCACAGCCGCAGACTGTGATCTGGCCAGTTCTTGGAGAGACTCTTTCCCCTCCAGGAGACTGTCAAACATGATGACAATGCCACCCCAAATGGCATTGCTGGGTAGCTTCAACGTGGTGCTCTTATTCTTCTCACCTTGCTTGGTGAGGTAGATTGCTGCTATAACTTGATGACCCTTCACATACCTAACCATATCCTTGGCTCTCTTATAGAGTGTATCCATTGTTTTCAGTGCCATGATGTCCTTGAGGAGCAAATTCAATGCATTAGCAGCACAGCCAATGGGTGTGATGTGAGGGTAGGACTCCTCTACTTTAGATCAAGCAGCCTTCATGTTCGTGGGCATTGTCTGTCAGCAGTGCAAATACCTTCTGTGGTCCAAGGTCATTGACGACTGCCTTCAGCTCATCTGCAATGTAAAGACCGGTGTGTCCGTTGCCACTTGTGTCTGTGCGCTTGTAGAATACTGGTTAAGGGGTGAAGATGTAGTTAATTATTCCTTGCCCACGAACATTCGACCACCCATCGAAGATGATTGCAAGTCTGCTTTATCTGATTTCCTTGACCTTCACTTGTAGTCTGTTGAACTCTGCATCCAGCAAATGAGTGGATAAAGCATGTCTGGTTGGAGGGGTGTATGCTGGGCAAAGAATATTCAGAAATCTCTTCCAATACACATTGCCTGTGAGCATCAGAGGTGAGCCAGTTGCATACACAGCTTGAGCAAGACATTCATCAGCATTTCTCTGACTACTTTCCTCCATTGAGTCAAACTCCTGATTCCGGGAAGACCATGAGCTGTTGCTATCGATGAGGTGTCCGATTACTTCTATTCGAGATGAAAATGATGAGAGGGACTTTCGTCAGAGGTTGCTTGTTGTGAGCGCTGAGGGAACTTGATGCACTTGGCCAGATGATTCTGCATCTTTCTTGGATGATTTGGCACAGTATTTGCAAATGTACACAGAAGCTAACTTTTTTTGATGAATTTAAGCAAAATTCCCAGCTTAACTTCCTATGGAAAATTGCCGGAAATTTCCTCCCAAGTTTCCAACCCAATGTACAACATCTGCGGGCTTTGGAGTTGCCTATAAAATGACCGAGCAAAATAATAGACCTACACTTGATTTGGGCTACATTATTGGATGCTAAATGTTTCTGATCAGTGACAGATGAGCAAACAAATAGATGAGCTATGCCACTACTACTTATTTGCCCAGTGAGAAACCAGTTAATGAAATAGCCTATACAAACAGCGATTCGGTGAAACAAAATCACATTGATTGAGACAAGTCAGAAGTCACAGCCTTTTGCTCGTGAGTAGGCCTAGGCTACTAAGCGACTGCGAGTCAAGAGCAAAATAATCCACTTGTTAAAACTACACTGAACATAAATATAAAAACAACAACTTAATATTTTACTGAGTTACAGTTCATAAGGGAAATCAGTCAATAAAAATAATTCAGCTCTAATCTATTTCACAAGACTGGGAATACAGATATGCATCGGTTGGTCACAGACACCTTAACTTTTATTTTTATAAATACCAAGAAAAATGGGGTGCGTGGATACATTTTTTTTTTTTAAAACAGTCTGGTGTGACACCATTTGCCTCATACAGCGCGGCACATCTCCTTCCCATAGAGTTGATCAGGCTGTTGATTGTGGCCTGTGGAATGCTGTCCCACTCCTATTCAATTTCTGTGTGAAGTTGCTGGATATTATAAAGGAACTGGATCACGCTGTATTACACATCAATCCAGAGCATCCCAAACCTGCTCAATGGGGTGACATGTCTGATGAGTACGCAGGCCAAAGAACTGGGACATTTTCAGCTTGTACAGTTTTTTGCGACAAGGTGCCATGCATTATCATGCATAAACATGTGATGGCGTCAGATGAATGGCACGAAAATTGGCAGTAGCTTATGACTGCCCATACCATAATCCCACCGCCACCATGGGTCACTCTGTTCAACGTTGACGTCAGAAAACCACTTTCCCACACGACACTATACATGCCGTATGGCCGGTACAGTTAAAACCAGGATTCAGCTGTGAAGAGCACACTTCTCCAGCGTGCCAGTGGCCATTGAAGGTGAGCATTTGCTCACTGAAAACGGTTACAACGCCGAACTACAGTCAGTTCAAGACCCTGTCGAGGATGACCAGCATATAGATTAGCTCCCTTGAGACGAATTCTGACAATTTGTGCAGAAATTCTTCAGTTGTGCAAACCCACAGTTTCATAAGCTGACTGGTGGCTGGTCTAAGACGATCCCGCAGGTGAAGAAGCTGGATGTGGATATCCTGGGTTGGACGTACTGCCAAATTCTCTAAAGCTACGTTGGAGGCGGCTTATGGTAGAGAAATTCAATCTGGCAACAGCTCTGGTGGACATTCCTACAGTCAGCATGCCAATTGTATGCTCCCTCAAAATGAGACATCTGTGGCATTGTGTTGTGTGACAAAACTGCACATTTTAAAGTGGCCTTTTATTCTCCCTAGCACAAGGTGCACCTGTGTAATAATCATGATGTTTCATCAGCCTATTGATATGCCACACTTGTCAGTTGGATGGATTATATTGGAAAATGAGCAATGCTCACTAACAGGTATGTAAACAAATTTATGCACACAATTTGAGAGAAATAAGCTTTTTGTGCATATGGAACATTTCTGGGATCTTTTATTTCAGCTCATGAAACATGGGACCAACACTTTACATGTTGCATATATTTTTGTTCAGTGTACATAACACGCTGGCAAAATGTTCTAATAAATTGAGACAACTAGATAAGATGATCATGAGCAGCACTCACCTCAATTTAGCTAACATTTCCCCAGCTTAATTGTAGCCTAACCAATATCCCAACGGAGATTCAGTGTACACAAAAAGCTGACATTTATTTATCGAGACGAGTCCCCACGCTTGTCTCAAAGCAGCCCGATAGCGCTGTCCCAATCAAAACGGTGCCGAAATTGTCATCTAGTTGACCACATGCAGGTAGGCTATTGCTTCAAATATATTACGATTGGATGACTTTGGGATTTTCAGTAAGAAAGAATTTGATACATGCCTTCAATTGCATTAGCGTACTTTATTCCAATATTTTCATAATTCAGTGATATTTAATCCCACAGTAATTCAGTTGTGGTTAAGAAAACAGTGCATGCTTAGTGGTGGGCTATGCGAAGAGATGGGAGAAGTGACATGCCTCTAAGTTTTTAGAACTGGAAGGAGGACGGTGCTGCCTAGCAACCATCAAGAGTTTAAAAGTGCAGTGCGTGCCAATGCCACCTTCAGCATTAGTTTCACACTAAGCTGTAGGCAGATGTTTACCGAAATGATTACTAGGTTGTTAGACGGGGAAAAAAATTCCGCTTTGATACCGACAATACCTTTCAGATTTAAGGTATGGTAAAGTCGGAGAAACAGCTCAGTATTAAAGGTTGGTGCAGTTCAGATATTACCTAGCAGGGATATTCTACTCTTACCCTACGAGGTCCGGAGCCTGCTGGTTCTGTTCTACCTGATAATTAATTGGTGTCTGAGGTCTAAAATCAGTCCCTGATTAGAAAGAAACAATACATTTTTAAAAAGTGGGACTGGCTTCGAGGTCTAGAGTTGCGTTTGAAGGACCTAAAACATCCTTTAACAGTTCTGATAAAAGCGAAATAAAGTAGTAAACCTTGAAGCGTGGCCTCTCATCCTCTAAAGCAGGGGTGTCAAACATACGGCCCGCGGGCCGGAACCGGCCCCCAAGGAGGTTCGATCAGGCCCGCAGGATCATTTGAAAGTGGAAAAAAATGCATAAAAGACATGGAATTAATATTTTTAATTCACTGCAATTCATGGATTATCCGCTAAGGGGTGCACTCTTTCCATCAGAGTAGAAGACAAGCCGCATCACTGAGACAGACTGAAAACAGCAGACGGTATCAATGCGCCATCTGCTGCTTGTTACGACGTTGTTAATACCTTGGTCTCTACCTCTCCGCTACACCCTCATTAGCCAAAATGTCGTTATCCAAATACAAGTCCAGACTAACAGACTAACACCTTTAAAATGCTGCCTTAGATACTGTTTGCATTGAAAGAATACAGCTCTGTGAAGATGAATCCTTACTGTGGTGATTTAAAAAATGTGCACTTTAATGTTAGTCAGCAGCTTCAAAACAAAAGTTGTGTGATGGAATTCTACTGTTCATACAACTCCATAAATTTTCAGTATGTATTGTATGTGTATGTATGTTTCATGTATGAAGTTTACAGATTTACAGGACAGGCGAACACTTTCTTCATTACACATTTAAAATCACTCTCCTTAGTTTGTAAGGTGTACGCAGGGATTACATTTAGATTTTATATGCGTATGTGTAAGTGGTTTAAAATTCCTTTCTTT
The DNA here is from genome assembly GCF_023373465.1 of Oncorhynchus keta. Classification (NCBI taxonomy): domain Eukaryota; kingdom Metazoa; phylum Chordata; class Actinopteri; order Salmoniformes; family Salmonidae; genus Oncorhynchus; species Oncorhynchus keta. The sequence continues at coordinate 36,466,847 of NC_068437.1, forward strand.
AAAAGTCTCATTTAATCTTAAAGTGCATTACTATATTTTTCAGTACCAATTAAAGTTGTGCCTTTGTACAATCAGTGGGATCAGTTGCAATGCATATTTGTGAATGATAAAAGTAAATTGCACATTTGTCTAAGGAAATATGAGGTGTTTCATGAAATGTTTGTAAAAGGATAGTTCATTAAATTTCAATATTTTCCTAATGTTCTTGTGCTTCTTTACACCAAAACAAAGGAAAGACATGATATTTTGGTATAGCAGAGTATGGTATAATTTTAATGGTCCGGCCCACTTGACATCTCCCTAGGCCGTATGTGGCCCACGATGCGAAATGAGTTTGACACCCCTGCTCTAAAGCCTTGCTTGGTGTATTGAGCTCCTCACACATTTTAATTACCTCCGCTCTGCTGAGGGCTTGAGTTCCCTGGAGAGCACTGCTCTCCAATTCGCTGTCCCACATGACAACACACATCCCGTATAGGAAACACACATGGCTAATTTGTCACTGAAGTAACACACAGTTAACTGTCTCACTCAGAGGTAACACACACAAGCACACACCTCAGGAAACCTCACTGATTACATTGCTATTTAATCTAAAAGTCTGTCAGAGCTCAAACACAGCCCAAGACACACAGTTTGCTGGATGGACAAATAAGACTGCAGGCCTTGTAGCTCAATTTGTAGCTCAGTTGGTAGAGAATAGCCTTTTGCAACGCCAGGATAGTGAGTTTAATTTCCAGGACCACCCATATGTAAAAATGCATGCACCCATAACTAAGTCGTTTTGAATAAAAGAGTCTGCTAAATTGCACATCAACTCAGCAAAAAAAGAAACGTCCTCTCACTGTCAACTGCGTTTATTTTCAGCAAACTTAACATCCCTGAACAATAGGGGGGTCAAAATCAAAAGTCACAGTCAGTATCTGGTGTGGCCACCAGCTGCATTAAGTACTGCAGTGCAACTCCTCCTCATGGACTGCAACAGATTTGCCAGTTCTTGCTGTGAGAGGTTACCCCACTCTTCCACCAAGGCACCTGCAAGCTCCGGGACATTTCTCAGGGGGAGTGACCCTAGCCCTCACCCTCTGATCCAACAGGTCCCAGATGTGCTCAATGGGATTGAGATCCAGGCTCTTCACTGACCATGGCAGAACACTGACTTTCCTGTATTGCAGGAAATCACACGCACAAAACAAGCAGTATGGCTGGTGGCATTGTCATGCTGGAGGGTCATGTCAGGGTGAGCCTGTAGGAAAGGTACCACATAAAAGAGGAGGATGTCTTCCCTGTAACGCAGAGCATTGAGAATGGCAGCAATGACAACATGCTCAGTACGATGATGCTGTGACACACCGCCCCAGACCATGACGGACCCTACAACTCCAATCAATCCTGCTCCAGAGTACAGGCCTAGGTGTAATGCCCATTCCTTCGATGATAAATGCGAATCCGACCCCGAATCACCCCTGGAGAGACAAAATCAGTGAAGAGCACTTTTTGCCAGTCCTGTCTGGTCCAACGACGGTGGGTTTGTGCCCATAGGCGACATTGTTGCCGGTGATGTCTGGTAAGGACCTGTCTTACAACAGACCTACAAACCCTCGGTCCAACCTCTCTCAGCCTATTACGGACAGTCTGAGCATTGATGGAGGGATTGTGAGTTCCTGGTGTAACTTGGGCAGTTGTTGCCATCCTGTACCTGTCCCGCAGGTGTGATGTTCAGATGTACCGATCCTGTTGAGGTGTTGTTACACGTGGTCTGCCACTGCGAGGATGATCAGCTGTCCATCCTGTCTCCCTGCAGCCCTGTCTTAGGCGTCTCACAGTATGTACATTGTAATTTACTGCCCTGGCCACATCTGCAGTCCTCATGCCTTTTTTATGTGGTGTTTTTCAGAGTCAGTAGAAAGGCCTCTTTAGTGTCCTAAGTTTTCATAACTGTGACCTTAATTGCCTACCATCTAAGCTGTTAGTGTCTTAACGACCGTTCCATAGGTGCATGTTCATTAATTGTTTATGGTTCATTGAACAAGCATGGGAAACTGTGTTTAAACCCTTTACAATGAAGATCTATGAAGTTAATTGTATTTTTACGAATTACAGTTGAAAGACAGGGTCCTGAAAAAGGGACGTTTCTTTTTTTGCTGACTTTATTGTAGGTCAACACGAACACCACTGGCCCAGGGGACGGAAATGTTTCTATTTCAGATGCTCAGAAGGACATTTCTTCTAAGCACAATACACAATGAGACAACTCACAGCTCCAACACACAATCTGTGACGATCCACCCATTCAAAACGAGTTTCATCTAAGGATTCATGCCGACACCACCAGCGCAATCCCTGGCATAGGAAAATCAATGTGCTTATGAGTCAGTCTGATTGCACACACACAAAGGATATCCCATTTAAAGCATTGTAGTGGATCAACGTGTTAAAGGTTTAAGATTACAGACAACCAAATGTTCTGTTGAAGACACTTGTCCACATACCCCCTCCTGTGGAGTGCTCCTGAACTGCTTAGAGCCAGCCAGCCAAGCCCCCCCCCCCCCCACCCCACACACACACACACACACACACATGCCCCATGCAGGTGCTACTGTGGGGAAAAGAACCTGCCATAAAAATTCAAATTAGGCTCATCTAAAATGACGCGTAGTCTACACATCACCATCAGAGTATGTGAGAGGTCGGAAATCACACTCATCACTCATGGAGTGGAGCTCCACATTCTTTCCAACCGCTCGGCTAAACACTCCGCTCACAGGAAAGAGAAGAAAAAAAAAGAAAGAACTGCCACTCAAAATCACTCCATTCATAAAATGTCAATTTAACCAACACCCATCTATTTTTGTGACTACCTGGACCTACCATTTGGTTTTGAAGTATTGAAACCAAGCCATATGATTTGAAAGATAAAGTATTTTAATGTACATGAAAAGGTGAATGTAAGAAGCGCTCATCATTTCAAATAGGCTACATGTCGTATTAAAACGGCATATAAACACTAAATTAAGTCAGGAACCAGATAGGGAGCCTAAGAAGGAACAAAAATGAATTATTTTGGCTATATTACTCCAAGGCTATAGCCTACAAACAAATACTCTGAAGCACTTGCGAGTGCGACACTAGGCTGGTAGGGACATAAAGCACTCAGCATTTCATTGAACTCAATCATTATAGTCCATAAATTGCACATATATGCTATGACTTACTTAGAAGTAAATACAAATGAAACAAAAAATGCCTTAGCCTGCAGTGCCTTTGAATTTATTTTTAGAAACAGAGTTTGGCCAGAGTCTGTGGCTTCAGGCTCATGCAACAGTGCATGGAGAGCAGGCCAGCAAGTGGAGAACATCATCTCCACGCTTGGAGAACCACTGGGAATGCTCAACACCCTTCGGGCCACTCTTGCCAGGCTGGGCAGACAGGCCTACCTATTTAAAAAAAATATGCATAAAGGTTTAAAGGCAAAATAACCCCAACAAAACAGAAAGTTTCTTGAAAGTGGGAATATGCCAGGCCTATTGGGCCAAAATCAATTACAGCCTACTGTATAGCCTATATAATAGAAAAAAAAAGAAAACAAATCAGATTTTTTGTTTCTAAAATACTTTGCTACAATGACACACTTAGCGACCCACCTCGTTCCTTTCTTTTAGAATGTTCACGTAGTACACCATCATGCTTTCAGGGACAAGTGTCTTTCCAGATTCCACAAAGCCCCACCGGGCCTTCACAACTGGACTGCCGACGTTATCTACCCGAAGGAGTTATCAGGCTGGCTCCTCCGTCGCGACGTTACCTGAACGCCCATCTGCGGCCTGCTAACCGTTAGCAGCTGGTAAGACAGCTATCTGAATAGACAAATCGGACAATTGATTTATTTTTATTATTATTATTATTATTATTATTATTATTATTATGTTTTCTTCTTGGGCCTCTATAACTATATCTATTGTTTTTATTTTTGTTGTTGTGTGATTTGGATTAATCCCCTCTACCACACGGTACCCCACTAATCTACTGACGGAACGCAAGAGGTGGCTAATAACAGACCTCCATCCTATGCTAGCTTGCTACAGATGGCCTGGCTAGCTATCTAAATCGCCGTGACCCCCAACCAACCGCTCCACTCACTGGACCCTTTTGATCACTCGACTAAGCATTCCTCTCCTTAATGTCAATATGTCTTGTCCATTTCTGTTCTGGTTAGTGTTTATTGGCTTATTTCACTGTAGAGCCTCTAGTCCTGCTCACTATACCTTATCCAACATATTAGTTCCACCACCCACACATGCAATGACATCTCCTTGTTTCAATGATGTTTCTAGAGACAATATCTCTCTCTTCATCACTCAATACCTTGGTTTACCTCCACTGTATTCACATCCTACCATACCTTTGTCTGTACATTATACCTTGATGCTATTTTATCGCCCCCAGAAACCTCCTTTTACTCTCTGTTCCAGACGTTCTAGACAACCAATTCTTATTGCTTTTAGCCGCACCCTTATTCTACTCCTCCTATGTTCCTCTGGCGATGTAGAGGTGAATCCAGGCCATGCAGTGCCTAGCTCCAATCCTATTCCCCAGGCGCTCTCTTTTGACGACTTCTGAAACCGTAATAGCCTTGGTTTTATGCATGTTAACATTAGAAGCCTCCTCCCTAAGTTTGTTCTATTCACTGCTTTAGCACACTCTGCCAACCCGGATGTTCAAGCTGTGTCTGAATCCTGGCTTAGGAAGACCACCAAAAATTCGGAAATTTTAATTCCAAACGTCAACATTTTCAGACAAGATAGAACTGCCAAAGGGGGCGGTGTTGCAAAGATACTGCAAAGATAGTAGGACAGAACTCTGCAGGCTATCCAGGTCTGTACCCAAACAATTTAAACTTCTACTTTTAAAAATCCACCTCTCTAAAAACAAGTCTCTCACCGTTGCCGCCTGCTTTAGACCACCCTCTGCCCCCAGCTGTGCTCTGGACACCATATGTGAACTGATTGCCCCCCCATCTATCTTCAGAGCTCGTGCTGCTAGGCGACCTAAACTGGAACATGCTTAACACCCCAGCCATCCTACAATCTAAACTTGATGCCCTCAATCTCACACAAATTATCAATGAACCTACCAGGTACCTCCCCAAAGACTTAAACACAGGCACCATCATAGATATCATCCTAACCAACTTCCCCTCTAAATACACCTCTGCTGTCTTCAACCAAGATCTCAGCGATCACTGCCTGCATCCGTAATGGGTCAGCGGTCAAACGACCTCCACTCATCACTGTAAAACGCTCCCTGAAACACTTCAGCGAGGAGGCCTTTCTAATCGACCTGGCCGGGGTATCCTGGAAGGATATTGATCTCATCCCATCAGTAGAGGATGCCTGGATATTTTTTTAAATGCCTTCCTAACCATCTTAAATATACATGACCCATTCAAGAAATTTAGAACCAGGAACAGATATAGCCCTTGGTTCTCCCCAGACCTGACTGCCCTTAACCAACACAAAAACATCCTATGGCGTTCTGCATTAGCATCGAACAGCCCCCGTGATATGCAGCTGTTCAGGGAAGCTAGAAACCATTATACACAGGCAGTTAGAAAAGCCAAGGCTAGCTTTTTCAAGCAGAAATTTGCTTCCTGCAACACTAACTCAAAAAAGTTCTGGGACACTGTAAAGTCCATGGAGAATAATAACACCTCCTCCCAGCTGCCCACTGCACTGAAGATAGGAAACACTGTCACCACTGATAAATCCACCATAATTAAGAATTTCAATAAGCATTTTTCTACGGCTGGCCATGCTTTCCACCTGGCTACTCCTACCCCGGTCAACAGCACTGCACCCCCAACAGCAACTCGCCCAAGCCTTCCCCATTTCTCCTTCTCCCAAATCCGTTCAGCTGATGTTCTGAAAGAGCTGCAAAATCTGGACCCCTACAAATCAGCCGGGCTAGACAATCTGGACCCTTTCTTTCTAAAATTATCTGCCGAAATTGTTGCCACCCCTATTACTAGCCTGTTCAACCTCTCTTTCGTGTCGTCTGAGATTCCCAAAGATTGGAAAGCAGCTGCGGTCATCCCCCTCTTCAAAGGGGGGGACACTCTTGACCCAAACTGCTACAGACCTATATCTATCCTACCCTGCCTTTCCAAGGTCTTCGAAAGCCAAGTCAACAAACAGATTACCGACCATTTCGAATCTCACCATACCTTCTCTGCTATGCAATCTGGTTCAGAGCTGGTCATGGGTGCACCTCAGCCACGCTCAAGGTCCTAAACGATATCTTAACCGCCATCGATAAGAAACATTACTGTGCAGCCGTATTCGTTGATCTGGCCAAGGCTTTCGACTCTGTCAATCACCACATCCTCATCGGCAGACTCGACAGCCTTGGTTTCTTAAATGATTGCCTCGCCTGGTTCACCAACTACTTCTCTGATAGAGTTCAGTGTGTCAAATCAGAGGGTCTGCTGTCCGGACCTCTGGCAGTCTCTATGGGGGTGCCACAGGGTTCAATTCTTGGACCGACTCTCTTCTCTGTATACATCAATGAGGTCGCTCTTGCTGCTGGTCAGTCTCTGATCCACCTCTACGCAGACGACACCATTCTGTATACTTCTGGCCCTTCTTTGGACACTGTGTTAACAACCCTCCAGGCAAGCTTCAATGCCATACAACTCTCCTTCCGTGGCCTCCAATTGCTCTTAAATACAAGTAAAACTAAATGCATGCTCTTCAACCGATCGCTACCTGCACCTACCCGCCTACTACTCTGGACGGCTCTGACTTAGAATATGTGGACAACCACAAATACTTAGGTGTCTGGTTAGACTGTAAACTCTCCTTCCAGACCCATATCAAACATCTCCAATCCAAAGTTAAATCTAGAATTGGCTTCCTATTTCGCAACAAAGCATCCTTCACTCATGCTGCCAAACATACCCTTGTAAAACTGACCATCCTACCAATCCTCGACTTTGGCGATGTCATTTACAAAATAGCCTCCAATACCCTACTCAACAAATTGGATGCAGTCTATCACAGTGCAATCCGTTCTGTCACCAAAGCCCCCATATACTACCCACCATTGCGACCTGTATGCTCTCGTTGGCTGGCCCTCGCTTCTTACTCGTCGCCAAACCCACTGGCTCCATGTCATCTACAAGACCCTGCTAGGTAAAGTCCCCCCTTATCTCAGCTCGCTGGTCACCATAGCATCTCCAACCTGGACACGCTCCAGCAGGTATATCTATCTAGTCACCCCCAAAACCAATTCTTTCTTTGGCCGCCTCTCCTTCCAGTTCTCTGCTGCCAATGACTGGAACGAACTACAAAAATCTCTGAAACTGGAAACACTTATCTCCCTCACTAGCTTTAAGCACCAACTGTCAGAGCAGCTCACAGATTACTGCACCTGTACATAGCCCACCTATAATTTAGCCCAAACAACTACCTCTTTCCCAACTGTATTTTAATTATTTATTTTGCTCCTTTGCACCCCATTATTCTTATTTCTACTTTGCACATTCATCCATTGCAAAACTACCATTCCCGTATTTTACTTGCTATATTGTATTTACTTTGCCACCATGGCCTTTTTTGCCTTTAACTCCCTTCTCACCTCATTTGCTCACATTGTATATAGACTTGTTTATACTGTATTATTGACTGTATGTTTGTTTTACTCCATGTGTAACTCTGTGTCGTTGTATCTGTCGAACTGCTTTGCTTTATCTTGGCCAGGTCGCAATTGTAAATGAGAACTTGTTCTCAACTTGCCTACCTGGTTAAATAAAGGTGAAATAAAATTTTTTTTTAATTCTATAGTTGGACACTACATCACTGCACTCGGTCCTCATCTTTGTAAGTCATCTTGATTTTTCACCTGTGTCTTGTATCAGTTTCTTTATAAAAACATTTAGTGAACTCCATGACAATAGCTAAAGCAAGAGGTTATAGCAGCAAAGAAGTAAACTACAAATGCATGCTGGCCCAGACATGCCCTGAGCTTGTGATGTGAGCGCTACTGGAGTGAAAATGGATAGGCCTCTTGGCCCAGGCAAATTGGGAATACTTTGCTCCAGCTCTGCTCACACTCTCTGATCCCCATACTGCTGCTGCAGTGAGCGTAATATGCAATGTTAAGGCCTCCTACTCTGACCATGATGTTTGATATTAGCTAACGCAGGGTGGTCCACTGTGGAAAAAAAATGGGGGAAAAAAACTCTGGCTATTACAGACAGGAAGTTGGTGGCACCTTAATTGGGGAGGACAGGTTTGTGTTAATGGCTGGAGTGGAATGGTATCAAATAAACAAATGGAATCCTTGTGTTTTGATGCCATTCCATTAGCTCCTTTCCAGCCATTATTATGAGCCGTCCTCCCCTCAGCAGCCTCCACTGATATGTACTCATGAGCTTATTTCAACTGTCGTACCCCATCAGGACTAAAAAACTTAAGCTTGTTTTACTGTTTGGAAACAAAGTAAATGTAAACAAACACTATAGTCTCAAAACATGGTTAAAACTACACATTTTTATATAATGGATGATCAGTCCTTGCATCCATAGCTCTAACAATTCAAAAGAGGTTACATTTCTCCAGCCCTATCCCTCTGCTTTTTACCAAGGTGGTGGTGATTAACTGCTAACCAAAAAAAAAAATCCCAACTCAGAGTAGGTTTTAGAATGATGTTTTAAGACACTGCTCAGACAAACTGAGCCAGGACTAAAAACAACTCAAAAAGGTATTTCAGCTAGTAATCACGACAGTTTGCGGTAACGCAAAGGAAAACTAGTGATGACGGCACTTATTGGTTATTCTTCCTCATTTGCAACAATGTCAAACTCGATGAGGCGTTGCCAGATGTGAACTCTATAGCACAATTTAGACCACCACAGTGAATGTGACTGTACATTGAATGTTGCAATGGTAAACCTTTTGATAAACAGTGCCTTCGGAAAGTATTCAGATCCCTGTACATTTTCCACATTTTGTTAAGTTACAGCCTTATTCCAAAGTGGATTCAATAAATTTCCATTGATCATGCTTGAGATGTTTCTACAACAACTTGATTGTTGTCCACCTGTGTTAAATTCAATTGATTGGACATGATTTGGAAAGGCACACCTGTGTATGCATGCATACATACATACATACATACATACATACATACATACATACATACATACATACATACATGCATGCATACATACATGCATGCATACATGCATACATACACACACACACGCATACATACATGCATACACACACAGGTGTGCCTTTCCAAATCATGTCCAATCAATTGAATTTAACACAGGTGGACAACAATCAAGTTGTTGTAGAAACATCTCATATATATATATATTAAAACCCAAAAAGTCAGAAGGATCGTGAGGCCTGGTTGTTAATGGCAGAATTTGGATAACACCCTAACTCTAAATCACTTTGGCACAGTAGGCATCAAATCACTTGTCAATAATGTTGCAGAAAATGTTTGAAGGGTCTATCATTTTCACCGAAAACAATCAAAGGTTAACATAGGCCCTAGGATGCTTTCAATTGCCCAAAGTATAGACATCTAAAAATAAAATACAAGTGATATTGCACTCCAAAGGGATAAGTTGAACTAACATGTAGGTTAATGAAATAATCAAAATAAGCCTAGTTGATACGTATTTTGCCATTTCATGTGAATTAGGCCTCATGCGAAATCATTGTCAAAATACTGTTGCATATAGGCCTAGATTATTTATGGATCAGTCATTACAAAAGACCCCCCCCCCCCAAAAAAAAACAATTCTACAACTACAAAGAAAGTCTGTCTATTGTGCAGGAACCACAGACTCACTGCCTACTTAATATGTCAACTAGATGGAACTCATAACTAAAAAGTAGATTCATTTACATTTACATTTAAGTCATTTAGCAGACGCTCTTATCCAGAGCGACGCTTTTATTTTTACTCATACGAGTAAAATGTTTATTCTCAGTACTTATGACCAATTTTCTATACTTGAGACACTTTGTGGATACAGCACCCGATACTGCAATTAAGCCCTGGCCTAGAACATGCAGAGAACCCAATAGCTGGGAAAAGCTGCTTTAATGCCAGAGACCCTACTGGCTAATTGGGGCAGCTTCACAGCAGTCAGGTAAGTTTGGTTCACCCAATCTTAGAGCTGAAGTGACTTCAGAAACTGTTCCACATTTTGTTGTGTTCCAAAATGAATTTAAAATGGATTACATTCAATATGTGTGTCACTGACTTACAATACCCCATAGTCAAAATTGAATTATGTTTTTAGAATTTGACAAATAAAAAAATCGAAAGCTGAAATGTCTTGTTAATAAGTATTAAATCCCTCTTATGGCAAGCCTTAAGTTCAGGAGTAAAAATGTGCTTAACAAGGCACTGAAGTAATACTGCAAAAAATGTAGCAAAGCAATTAACACTGTTTTCAGGAGAAAAAAAAAGTTGTTTGGGGCAAATCCAATAAATTACTGAGTACCATTCTCCATCATGTTATGGGTATGCTTGTAATCATTAAGGACTGGAGAGTATCTCAGGATAAAAAAATAGACATAATGGAGCTTGGCACAGGCAAAATCCTAGAGGAAAACCTGGTTTATTCTGATTTCCAGACTCCGGGGGATTAATTCCCCTTTCAGCAGAACCATAATGTAAAACCAGTGGTATAAAGTACTTACGTACAAATACTTTATAATCCTACTTAAGTAGTTTGTGGCATTTATATTTTTGCCAACTTTTACTTCACAACATTTCTAAAGAATATAATGTACTCCATACATTTTCCCTGACACCCAAAAGTACCATTTTCATGTCAAAATGTAACACGCTTATCAACATAACATCCATGGTCATCCCTACGCCTCTGATCTGGCGGACTCACCAAACACAAATGCTTCGTTTGTTGGTGTGTGCCCCTGGTTATCCGTCAATTTAAATAAAATAAAAACATGGAAAATGTGCCATCTGGTTTGCATAATAAAGAATTTTAAATGGTTTATACTTAAGTACATTTGAGCAATTCCATTTACTTTTGATTCTTAAGTATATTTAAAACCAAATACTTTTAGACTTTTACTCCAGTAGTATTTTGGGTGACTTTCACTTGACTCATTTTCTATTAAGGTATCTTTTACTTATGTATGACAATGGAGTACTTTTTCCCCAACACTGCCTAAAACAAGGCCAAATCTACACGGAAGTTGCTTACCAAGTAGACAGAGAATGTTCCTAAGTGGAAGAGTTACAGTTTTGACTTAAATCTACAGCAAGACTGTAGATATGATTGTCTAACCAATTTCACAGAGCTTGAATCATTTTGAAAAAAAAAAGAAAATGGGCAAATGTTGTACAATCCAGGTGTGGAAAGCTCTTGGAAACGTACCCAGAAAGACTCATCTGTAATCGCTGCCGATGGTGCTTCTACAAAGTATTGACTCGGGTGTGGGTACTTACAATATGTAAATGAGATTTCTGTATTTAATTTTCAATACATTTCCAAACATTTCTAAAAACATGCATTCAATTTGTCATTGTGTGTAGATGGGTGAGAAAATATCAATTTTGAATTCAGGCTGTAACAAAATGTGGAATAAGTCAAAGGGTATGAATACTTTCTTAAGGCACTGTAGGAGAGTTCAGTTCATCCCCAAGCCTTAGAGCCAGGTAAGTTTAATTAATAATGCCTAGGTCTTCCAGCAGCAGTCAGGTGAGTGGTTCATCATGCCCCAGTTGCGTTTGTTCAGCCCGCTGTTGACCTCACTGCTGGTAATGTGAACCAGCCTGTGCATGTTGCCAAGCAACCGCCAACCACCAACTGGAGAGACAGGACTACCAAATGGCTGAGGGAAGTGACTAACACAATATACTCAAAGATATAAATGAAGTTCATGGGTAAAAAATAAACTTACATATTTTTCTAATTGATACAGAATATTATAATCCCTGAAAGGCAATAATAGGAAATGATCAAAGTAATATGATTGTGTCTCTGGTTGTATTTATTATACTGAACAAAAATAAAACTCAATGTGAAGTGTCTCATGTTTTTATTTCACTAATTGGTAGTTAGTCTTGTCTCATCGCTGCAACTCCCCTACGGACTCGGGAGAGGCAAAGGTCGGGAGCCATGCGTCCTCCAAAACACAACCCTGCAAGCCGCACGGCTTCTTGACACACTGCTCGCTTAACCTGGAAGCCAGCCGCACCAATGTGTGGGAGGAAACACTGTACAACTGACGACCGACGTCAGCTTGCAGGCGCCACAAGACACTAGAGCACGAGTCCAGGAAATCCAGGCCAGCCAAACCCTCCCCTAACCCTGACGACGCTGGGCCGATTGTGCACCGACTCATGGGTCTCCCGGTCACGGCCGGCTGTGACACTGCCTGGGATTGAACCGGAGGCTGTAGTGACACCTCAGCACAGCCTTAGACCACTGCACCACTTAATGAGCTGAAATAAAAGATCCAATAAGCACAAAAAGCTTATTTCTCAAATTTTGTGCACAAATTGATTTACATCCATTAGTGAGCATTTTTCCAAGGCCAAGATAATACATCCCCCTGGCAGGTGTGGAATATCAAGACGCTGATTAAACAGCATGACCATTACACAGGTACACCTTGTACTGGGGACAAAAGGCCACAAAAGAAAATGTGCAGTTGTGTCACATAACAAGTCACGTGCAATTGGCATGCCGACAGCAGGAATGTCCACAAGAGCTGCTGACAGAGAATGGAATGTTAATTTCTCTTATATGTCTAACCGGCTTCACAAACGCAGACGACCGTGTAACCACGCCAGCCCAGGACATCCACATCCGGTTTCTTCACATGCGGGATGGTTTGAGACCAATCACTCAGACAGAAATACTCCCCAGTTTCATCAGCTATCTGTAATAAAGCCCTTTTGTGGGTAAAGACACACTAATTGGCTGGGCCCGGCTCCCCAGTGGGTGGGCCTAGGCCCGGCTCCCCAGTGGGTGGGCCTAGGCCCGACAATGGCTGTGCCCCTGCCCAGTCATGTGAAATCCACAGATTAGGACCTAATTTATTTATTTCAATTGACTGATATGAATTGTAAACCCAGTAAAATCATTGAAATTGTTGCGTTTATATTCTTGTTCAATATCTTTACTTTTCTTTGGTCTTTTGTGATATTTGTATATTGTTCGTGTGATGCAATAAAAATATTTTAGGCTAAATCACAAGTTTAGGGAATAAAGACTGGGGTAGACATTTCCTACAGAGGCTTTGGGTAACACTTTTTGCAACAGATGTGTGTAATGTAGCTCGTCATGGCCCTCAAAGGCAAGCATGCCAGGTACACTGGCCCCTTTCCAATTTGCCTAACACTGCAACAGATCCACGGAAGATGCCATTGCCATCGCTATTCACACGACCGTAGCACATCTGGACAAAAGGAACACCTGTGAGAATGCTGTTCATTGACTACAGTTCAGCATTCAACAGTAGTGATGCACCGATATGACATTTTTGGCCGATATTGATATCCAATATTTCCCTTGCCAAAGAAAACCCATACCCAATATTTAAAAAATGTGCGGCCTTTTAACAATTTAACTGTACTAGAATGCTCAACACACACATGGACACAAAGGTCTAAAGCAATGCGTGTCTCAGTGCAAGAGATGTCACTACAGTCCCTGGTTCGAATCCAGGCTGTATCACATCCGGCCGTGATTGAGAGTCCCATAGGGCAGTGCACAATTGGCCCAGCGTCGTCTGGCCAGTCATTTTAAATAAGAACTGGTTATTAACTGACTTGCCTAGTTAAATAAAAGGTTACACACAAACACTGACCAAAAAGTTATTTTGTTGGAATTTATATATGTCCCCAACTAGGGGGCACTATTTTTAATTTTGGAAAAATAACGTTCCCAAAGTAAACCGCCTATTTCTCAGGACCACATGCTAGAATATTCATATAATTGACAGCTTAGGATAGAAAACACTCAAGTTTCCAAAACTGTAAAAATATTGTCTGTGAGTATAACAGAACTGATATTGCAGGCGAAATCCTGAGAAAAATCCAATCAGGAAGTTACTTTTTTTGAAACCCCTGTCTTTCTATGCATCCCTATTGCCCATTGAAAGGGCTATGAACCATATTTTCTGTGGCTTCCCTAAGGTGTCTACAGACTTTAGACGTAGTTTCAGGCCTTTATTTTGAAGGATAAGCATAAACGACTACACTGCGTCAGTGGCAAGCTGAGGGCTCTCAGAGTGATTCTTGCGTAAAAGACAAGAGGTAGTCATTTTTCCTCTCGCTCCTACTGAAAAGCCAATTGTCCTGGTTGATATATTATCGAATAGATATTTGAAAAACACCTTGAGGATTGATTGTAAAAAAACGTGTGCCATGTTTCTGTCGATATTATGGACATAATTTGGATTTTTTTCTGCGATGTCGTGACCGCTATTTCCGATGGATTTCTCAACACAACGTGACCAACAAAAGGAGGTATTTTGGGTATAAAAATAATCTTTATGGAACAAAAGGAACATTTGCTGTCTAACTGGGAGTCTCGTCAGTGAACACATCCGAAGATCAAAGATAACCAGTTAATTTGATTGCTTTTCTGATTTGTGAAAAAGCTTCCTGCTGCTAGCTGGACATAATGCTATGCTAGGCTATCGATAAACTTACACAAACGCTTGTCTTGCTTTGGCTGTAAAGCATCATTTCAAAATCTGAGATGACAGGGTGATTAACAAAAGGCTAAGCTGTGTTTCACTATATTTCACTTGTGATTTAATGAATATGAATATTTTCTAGTAATATTTTTTGACCGTTGCGCTATGCTAATTAGTGTAGTTGATGACAATTCTCCCAGATCCGGGATGGGTAGTTCTAAACATAGTAAAAACCTATTTCTTTCACTTACTTGCTGTGCTGTTTTGTTGTTAATTTGTTTCATTCTCAACCAGGATTTCTATGGAACACCGTTTTGGTCTTTGAGTGTCATATTACACTATTTGACATGTCATATTACACTATTTGACATGTCATATTACACTATTTGACATGTTATAAGCTTGTTGACCAATCAGGACCTGAATATGACTGCACGTCACAATTTAACACGTTCGTACATTTTTTACATAGTCATTACACCATCACTCGTATTCCATATGTCACAACGATACATCGATACGTATGCTATAATGCTGGTAAAGTTGTATTGTGCACCTACAGTGCTGGTCATAAAAAAAAAGCTAGCTAGCTCATGGAAGCAAACAATGTTCCCCAAAAACATTGCAAAACGACAATCTAGGCGTCACCTAAAATAACCCTCATTTATAAAACAGTCCTTATTTGATTATGTGAAGCTAGCCACAATAAGGATTAGCCACAATAGCGGACTTTGCGGTTAGCCTTCAAAATAAAAGTATGGCATAATTCTACTATTTGTATTCATTTGCATCACTGTCAATGGCATACTTTTATTTTGAATGCAAACCGCAAATTCCACTATTCTGCCTAATCCTTATTGTGGTTAGCTTCACAACACATAACCCGGTCGAGCCTGACTAGCCAGATAAAGTTCGCTTTGGGCAACAGGGTTAACCTGTTAGTCCTCTAGGGGCATTATTTCATTTTTGGATAAAAAGACGTGCCCATTTTAAGCGCAATATTTTGTCACGAAAAGATGCTCGACTATGCTTGGAATGTATAGTTTTGGAAAGAAGACACTCTTACGTTTCCAGAACTGCAAAGATTTTCACTGTGAGTGCCTTATAACAAAATCTTCAGGCAAAACCAAGATGTTTGAGCGACCAGGAAATGAACAGGATTTCTGAAGGTACGTTTTCCATGATCGCCTTATATGGCTGTGAATGCGACAGGAATGAACGGACACTTTCTAGCGTTTCCCCAAGGTGTCTGCAGCATTGTGACGTATTTGTAGGCATATCATTGGAAGATTGACCATAGTGCAATTGTACAATTGCCATAGTACAAGTACAATTGCCAAGTGTTCCGCACGGTGTCTGCGTGGAAATTGGTGCGCAAAAGTCAGCTACCAGTATTTTTCCATCCGAATCAGAGAACAAAGAAGGCTTCTAGGACTGCCATTTCAATGAAGAGATATGACAAAACACCTTGAGGATTGATTCAAACAACGTTTTCCATGTTTCAGTCGATATTATGGAGTTAATTCGGAAAAAAGTTTGACGTGTAGGTGACTGAATTTTCGGTTAGTTTCGGTAGCCAAATGCATAGTAACAAAACGGAACGATGTGTCCTATATAATAATAATAATAATAAATAATAATATATGCCATTTAGCAGACGCTTTTATCCAAAGCGACTTACAGTCATGTGTGCATACATTCTACGTATGGGTGGTCCCGGGAATCGAACCCACTACCCTGGCGTTACAAGCGCCATGCTCTACCAACTGAGCTACACAAGAATCTTTCAGGAAAAACTGGACATCTGCTATGTAACTGAGAGTCTCCTCATTGAAACATCTGAAGTTCTTCAGAAGGTAAATTATTTTATTTGATCCCTTTGCTGGTTTTTGTGAATATGTTGCGTGCTAAAGGCTAACACTAAATGCTAAGCTAGCTATCACCACTCTTACACAAATTATTGATTTTCTCTGGTTCTAAAGCATATTTTGAAAATCTGAGACGACAGGATTGTTAAGAAAAGGATAAGCTTGAGCAGGCATATTTATTTCATTTCATTTGTGATTTTTAGAAATCGCTAACGTTGCGTTATGGTAATGAGCTTGAGGCTGTAGTAACGCGACCGCATGCGGGATGGGGCGGACTATGAGGTTAAGTAGCTGGCTAACTGTTTATTTTCACAAACTGAAGTTCAATTTCAAAAGGCGAACAACAAGTGGCCACCTAGCTAATGCTTACACACAAGGATTCCTAAATCATTGCTAAGAATAATGAAAATGACTGCAGTTTCTACTGGTCATTGTTTTCAGGATGGTTGTATTGGTGCTAGCTAGGTACCAAGCTAAAGCTAGCTACCCCAGAAGTTGCGGTCAAACAAATTGCGTTATTACCAACACGGTATTGTAAACATATCGTTCGTGGCTGGTGTTTGCAGACTTTTGTACAGCTTTGACAGTGCTACTGTATCTTTTTTGACATGCAAAGACCCAAACGGCATTCTATAGTATGTATGTCATGAAGCGAATAGAAGTGACGAAATTACTGAGCAACTCCGGTAGGTCAACATCTGAAAAATAGCGTGGTAGTGTGTACCGGTGCTCGACCAGTCGGCTAAAGCCAATATCACCCACGACAGAGAACTGCTGATTGTCAAAGGCAATGAATTCTATCATCTTGGCTTCAATGGATTTTGCATTCAAGTCGTCTCGCTGAATTTCTCTTGCTCTTTCTAAATGACTGCTCGACTTGTTGACTGCTCGATCCAAACAGCAGACATTGTGTGGGCTAGGTTAGGAATGCTGTGTTGCACAACATTTTACGTGGCGTTATTACGCCATGTACCTACGTTATATAGGTATGCACGGTAGCTTTGACATCAGTTTTTAACATCGGTGTTAAACTAGATAATCGGGCCGATACCGATGTTGCCATTTTCAGCCAATATCGACCAATTCCGATATGTTCACCGATATATTGTGCATCCCTATTCAACATTATTGTCCTCTCCAAGATCGACACCTAGATCAGAGCCCTGAGTCTGGACACCAGCCTCTGGCAACTGGATCCTCGACTTCTTGACGGGCAGACCGCAGGCTGTGAGGATTGGCAAAGCTGATTGTTGATTTCAGGAAGCAGAAGAGGTTACATTCACCGATCTACGTCAATGGGACTGTAGTAGAGACTCACAAGTTCCACATCACCGAGGACTTACCATGGACCAACACCACCACCACCACTCTTGTCAAGAAGACAACAGCGTCTGTACTTCCTAAGGTGGCTGAAGAAGTTTGGCATGCCGCCCCAGGTCCTCTCCAAATACTACAGCTGCACCATTGAGAGCGGGCCTGACCAGCCTGGTACGGGACTTGCTCCATCCACAACCGCAAGGCCCTCCAGTGGTTGGTGAAGATAGCCCGTGCTTCCACTCATCCAGAACATCTACTCAAAACAGTGCCTGAGGAAGGCACGCAGCATCATCAAGGAACCCCCACACCCCAGCAACGAGTTATTCTCTCCCTTTACATCGGAGCATGACGTCTGATACAAACAGGCTTAGAAACCGTTTCTGGATAAATATTTGACAGACAAGACACAGTGTGTGCTTTCTGATGGTGTCAAGTCCAGTTTCCTCTACTATGAAAGGTGTACTGCAGGGGTCAATTTAAAACCCGTTCTCTTCACAATTTTCAGAAATATTTGTCTATGTATTATATCCTGTAATATTCATCTGTATGCAGAACATAAGTTTATGTATGCCATTGGACCAAATGTTTGTTGACCAAGCTGTTAGAGCTGCAATCCGATTGTTACATACAGAAACCTTGTTGATTTAAAACTTGTACTTAATGCGGGCAAAACTAAATAGATGTTCTCTAATTCACGGAAGTATTTGTCAGATGGGCTACATATTCACTCATTGGACGGTTCTTTCATCGAGTGGGTTCCCGTCTCGAAATATCTGGGTGTTTGGATTGATAAAGATCTAATGTTTAAAAATATATATATATATATACACACACTGATGCTAGTTAAGAAGCTAAAATTTAAAGTGGACTTAAGAAATAAAATGTTGCCTCTCCATGAACAGCAGGAAGCAGATTGACTGCACAATGTTCCTGCCAGTTCTTGACTATGATGACACCATTTACCAGAATGCAGCAGCCACTACTCTTAAACCTTTGGATGCCGTCTACCATAGCGCACTTCGTTTTATTACAGGTGACAGTTGATACTCATCACTGCATCCTGTATCAGAGGGTATGCTGGACCTCACTAAAATCCCATAGATCACTTCATTACTCCCTTCTCGTTTACAAAGATCTGATCCACAAGCTTCCAACATAGCTCACAAAAATATGAGATACCAAACCCGTTCGAATGAGAGGTCCTGCTCGTCTCTACAGTTTGGTAGTTAACTAAAAGTTAACGCAGCACAGTTATGGAATACCTTATAAAACAAATTACAACCTGGATTCCCTGGTGCTGATAGGGCAGTTTAAAACGCTTGTTGAATAAGTTCACTGAAGAGTGCAACGGTTTCAATTGGTTTGTACAACTTGTTGTAATAACCTGATACAATGCATTTATAGCCATCTTGAAGTAATTTTTTGGTCCTTAGGGCACCATTATAAAATGAGACAGGTCTCAAAATTGAGTTCCGCTGAACATGTAAAAGTTACTAAAAAATATCTACAAGTGAACACTTGAACGACGACCTGCTCTGATTCTCCGCACCTTAGCACACGTCACAACTGCTGCTACCAGACTCCTATTAAACACTTGACCCCCAATTCACATGTAAATATTGTTCTATAAAATTGTGCCTTCTTGTACTATACATAAGCTAAAATGTTTATTATATTCTGCAATTTACTATGTTCGTATTCCTTTTTTTATTTTATTTACTACTCCTTATTGTTGCTGCATTGTCAATAAGGAACGTACAAGTAAGCATTCTTTTGATGATGTATACCATGCATATTCCGTACATGAACTCAGCAAAAATAGAAACGTCCTCACTGTCAACTGCATTTATTTTCAGCAAACTTAACATGTGTAAACATTTGTATGAACATATGATTTAACAACTGAGACAAACTGAACAAGTTCCACAGACATGTGACTAACAGAAATTGAATGTGTCCCTGAACAAAGGGGGGGGTTGTCAAAATCAAAAGTAACAGTATCTGGTGTGGCCACCAGCTGGATTAAGTACTGCAGTGCATCTCCTCCTCATGGACTGCACCAGATTTGCCAGTTCTTGCTGTGAGATGTTACCCCACTCTTCCACCAAGGCACCTGCAAGTTCCACATGTCTGGGGGCATAGCCCTCACCGTCCGATCCAACAGGTCCCAGATGTGCTCAGTGGAACTGAGTTCGGGCTCGTCACTGGCCATGGCAGAACACTGACATTCCAGTCTTGCAGGAAATCACGCACAGAACGAGCAGTATGGCTTGTGGGATTGTCATGCTGGAGGGTCATGTCAGGATGAGCCTGCAGGAAGGGTACCACATGAGGGAGGAGGACAGCGTTGAGATTGCCTGCAATGACAACAAGCTCAGTACGATGATGCTGTGACACACCGCTCCAGACCACGACGGACCCTCCACCTCGATCCCGCTCCAGAGTACAGGCCTCGGTGTAACGCTCATTCCTTCGATGATAAACGCAAATCTAACCATCACCCCTGGTGAGACAAAACCGCGACTCGTCAGTGAAGAGCACTTTTTGCCAGTCCTGTCTGGTCCAGCGACGGTGGATTTGTGCCCATAGGCGACATTGTGGCCGGTGATGTAAGGCAGGTCCTCACCAGACAACAGGCCTACAGACCTCAGCCTAGCCTCTCTCAGCCTATTGCGGACAGTCTGAGCACTGATTGAGTGATTGTGCATTCCTGGTGTAACTCGGGCAGTTGTTGCTATCCTGTACCTGTCCCGCAGGTGTGATGTTCGAAAGTACTGATCCTGTGCAGGTGTTACATGTGGTCTGCCACTGTGAGGACGATCAGCTGTCCATCCTGTCTCCTAGTAGCCCTGTCTTAGGCGTCTCACAGTACGGACATTGCAATTTATTGCCCTGGCCACATCTGCGGTCCTCATGCCTCCTTGCAGCAAGCCTAAGGTATGGTCACACAGATTTGTTCCGAGGCAGACTAATACAGGGCTAACTCCACTTATCCTGAATGAAGTGCCTGAGACACAAGTTGAGGACCAATGAAATCTGATACCCTCCCGGTCACAAAGATTGTGTTATCACCCCATTCATTTGAGAAAGACAACAGATTAAATGTTATTAATCAAATGTGTGAAAAAAATATTACTGTTAAAATACCTATCACATTACACATTTAGTATGGAAACAAATGCTGTCATTACTACGTTTTCACACGATTGCATTTAGAAATCTGAGAAAGCCAAACCAACAGTGGCAACCAAATATAGACATAATGGATGGCAGTTCCCATTCAAGTCAAGACTGGCAGCTATTGCTAGCGTACCCATGAGTCTAACAGTAAAAGTGCCAGTGTTACAGGTTCCACAACCCTTTTATGGATTACGTCTATGGCCACAACACAACAAGCTGTTCCACAGATAGGAGTGATAGGAGTGGGGGAAAAAGCACTTGTGCATTGATAAGCACACCAAAGACTGCATTAACGATAACCTGAGTCCATTTTTTTTAAAGACAGCACTTCTAAATGCCTATATCACACCATAGCCTGCTGAATTTGAAAGATACACTTTCTTTCAGTTACAAGCCCCAAGCAATATCCACCGTTGTAGTACAGATGAAGCCTGACCTGGAATGTGAGGCGAACTGAAGCTGGCTATTAGGGTTGCAAAGGGTCGGAAACTCTCAGGTGAATTTCCTGAATTTTTCCATGGGAAGTTTAACCCAGGAATTTTGCTTAAATTCATCCAAAAAAAGTTAGCTTATGACAGTGAACCTTTTTTTGTGGGGTACACAAGGCAATTCTAGGTCTTGTGGCATATTTTGGTTAAACTATCCCCAATTCAATGGAATTGCAACCCTCTGCACGCACAGTGCACTCTTACATCACATGCACAGCTGATTCTCAAGAGCTTGCACACTAATGAGATGCTATTGAGCACACACTACTAAACTCTGAGCCAAGGACTACATGCTTTCGGGTAAGTTTTGATTCCAATACTTGGTGGGATGAATATATTTTATATGACATACATTATTTTTTGTTAACTAGTAAATAGTAGCCTACAGCAAAGTGTAAATCATTTCTAACTTGTTCGTTTTTGCTACCATGTGGGCTTTTAGCTTGCTTGAGCCTGTTAACTGAGTGTTAATTGAACAGCTTCCATACATGTTTAATTTTAAAACATTTCTTACAAATGAGTTGTTTAATCTAACTGCTAAACAATTTATCTGTACATGGAATTGTATTTGGTTTTTTTTTACAGGAAAATGCCACAGGCACTATCTGATGTGGAGACATTTCACTGCAGCTATTGTAGAAGGAAAATCTGTGTACATTTGCAAATACTGTGCCAAATCATGCAACAAAGATGCAAAATCATCTGGCCAAGTACACCAAGTGCCCTCAGGGCTCACAACAAGCAACCTCTGACAAAAGTCCCTCTACTTCTATCAAGGTGAAAATGATGAATCAGACACCTTATCGATAGCAACAGCTCATGGTCCTCCCGGAATCAGAAGTTTGACTCAATGGCGGAACGTAGTCAGAGAAATGCTGATGAATGTCTTGCTCGAGCTGTGTATGCAACTGGCTCACCTCTGATGCTCACAAGCAATGTGTATTGGAAGAGATTTCTGAATATTCTTTGCCCAGCATACACCCCTCCAACAGACATGCTTTATCCACTCATTTGCTGGATGCAGAGTTCAACAGACTACAAGTGAAGGTCAAGGAAATCAGATAAAGCAGACTATTGCAATCATCTCTGATGGGTGGTCGAATGTTCGTGGGCAAGGAATAATTATCGACATCTCCACCCCTCAACCAGTATTCTACAAGCGCACAGACACGGGACAACAGACACACCGGTCTTTACATTGCAGATGAGCTGAAGGCAGTCATCAATGACCTTGGACCACAGAAGGTATTTGCACTGGTGACAGACAATGCTGCGAACATGAAGGCTGCTTGGTCTTAAGAGGAATCCTACCCTCACATCACACCCATTGGCTGTGCTGCTAATGCATTGAATCTGCTCCTCAGGGACATCATGGCACTGAAAACAATGGATACACTCTACAAGAGAGCCCGGGAAATGGTTAGGTATGTGAAGGGTCATCAAGTTATAGCAGCAATCTACCTCACCAAGCAAGGTGAGAAGAATAAGAGCACCACATTGAAGCTGCCCAGCAACACCATTTGGGGTGGCATTGTCATCATGTTTGACAGTCTCCTGGAGGGGAAAGAGTCTCTCCAAGAACTGGCCATATCACAGTCTGCCGATATGGACAGCCCAATCAAGAGGATCCTCCTGGATTATGTATTTTGGGAGAGTGGTAAGCAGCCTGAAACCTATAGCAGTAGCCATTGTACGGATTGAGGGAGACAATGCCATCCTGTCTGATGTTCAGACTCTGCTTGTAGATGTAAGAGAAGAAATCCGTACTACCCTGCCCACTTCACTGTTGCTCCAAGCAGAGGAAACTGCAGTTCTGGAATACATCAAAAAGTGTGAAGACTTCTGCCTGAAGCCCATACACGCTGCAGCATACATGTTGGACACCAACTATGCTGGCAAGAGCTTCCGGTCTGGAGCAGAGATCAACAAGGCCTATGGTGTCATCACTACCGTGTCTCGCCACCTTGGCCTGGATGAGGGCAAGGTTCTTGGCAGTCTGGTGAAATACACTTCCAAGCAAGGGCTTTGGGATGGAGATGCAATATGGCAGTTGTGCCAACATCTCACCAGCCACCTGGTGGAAGGGACTTTGTGGATCTGAGGTTCTTTCCCCTGTTGCCTCCATCATCCTCCAAATCCCACCAACAGCAGCCGCCTCAGAGCACAACTGGTCCTTGTTTGGGAACACACACACCAAAGCACGCAACAGGCTGACCAATACAATGGTTGAAAAATTGGGGGCCACCCGGGCAAATGTGAGGCTTTTTGAGCCTAACAACAAGCCATCCTCAACAAGGTTGAAAAGTGACAGTGAAGATGAGGCCTCAGAATCTGATGTTCAAGAAGTGGACATTGAGGAGGAAAACATGGAAGCCTGAGAGGAAGACAACCAAAGCTTTAGTTTCTATACTATCATTTTACAGATGTATGTCGAAAACATTTTTGGGAGATGCGATGGATCATTCAACATTCGAAAATAAATTGTTTATTTTTTATTTCTATTGGAAGGATTTAATCATTTGCAATTATGTCTAAAATATTTATGTTTCTGTCTCCATATGGTATGGTAAATATATGCAATGCAAAAAACATGTACATTTAAATTGTATTAATATTAATTTGCATATATTCCCACAGAATGTTTCCACCTCTGAATATTCCCCAAAATGTGCAACCCTACTGCCTATCTTTAAAATAAATAAAACATTTAATATTTTAATAGTACACGCAAAACATACATCTATTCAAGAAGCAAACTGAGAAACATAATAAATGATAAAGCCTGACCATCACACAAATAACGTGGGTACAGACAAACAGACACATTATTATGCTGTGGGAATCTTAGTTAGAACTATTATTACAGCAAAAAGGAGGGTGGAAGAAGCCATGTCCATTTTCAGCAAGAGTTTAATGATTCATACTTTTATCTACTACGATTTGTCATATGGCTCAATTCCAAGTTAGCTAGCTAGCTAACTATATGAATTCATTGCAGTTTTGTAGCCAGATTAGCTTGCCAGATACACTACATGGCCAAAAGTATGTGGCCACCTGCTCGTCTAACATCTCATTTCAAAACTTTGGGCTAACCCAGATTCGTCCGTCGGACTGCCGGATGGTGAAGCATGATTCATCACGCCAGAGAACACGTTTCCATTGCTCCAGAGTCCAATGGCGGCAAGCTGGCGGCAAGCTTTACACCACTCCAGTCGATGCTTGGCATTGCGTATGGTGATTTTAGGCTTGTGTGCACTGCTCGGCCATGGAAACCCATTTCATGAAGCTTCCAACGATCAGCTCTTGTGGTGACAATTTGGAACTCTAGTGAGTGTTGCAACCAAGGAAAGACGATTTTTACACGCTAAGTGCTTCAGCAGTTGGTGGTCCCATTCTGTGAGCTTGTGTGGCCTACCACTTTGCGGCAGAGCAGCTGCTGCTCCTAGACATTTCCACTTCACAATAACAGCACGTACAATTGACAGGGGCAGCTCTAGCAGGGCAGACATTTGAAAAACTGACTTGTTGGAAAGGTGGCATGCTATGACGGTGCCACATTGAAAGTCATTGAGCTCTTCAGTAAGACCATCCACCCCAATGTTTGTCTATGGAGAATGCATGGCTGTGTGCTCGATTTTATATATCTGTCAGCTACAGGTGTGGCTGAAATATCCAAATCCACTCATTTGAAGGGGTGTCCACATACTTTTGTATATATAGTGTAGCTATGAATCATTATTTTTCAAGCTATCTGAGTGCACACACAGCTGAACATTTGAGAGCCCTTTGTTCAATAAATCAGGGCCAATCAGAAAAACCTGGCTGTAGTAGCTCAAACGGCTTTGCTAAGGCAGTGCAAATCAAGACAGGATACTTTGGTTTACTAGCTAGGTAATGTAAACCACCTAGTTAATCTGATCATTGAGACTAACATTAACGTTAGTTAGCCGTGACACCTGAGTCACTGAGATACCTAGACAGATTTAGCTAGGCGTTTAAACTCAATTCCACCATTTACAATGGAGTTGAGCAGCAACAATAGTTGCAATAGTTCAGTACAATAGTATATGATAAAACAATTTTATGTGACGTCAGAGCTCTAGTCCGCTCACACTAATCCCCGCTCAACTCCATTGTACATCGTTGAGTTTAATCGGATAGGGATTAGCTAGCCAATAAGGCTAGGGATAGTTACCTAGCAAGCTTAGTTAGTTCATTGTCAGTAGGACTAACTCAACAGGACTAGCTAAATAGCTAACGTTAGCTAGAAATTTGAATGTGTTCATTTTTATTCCATTCATAAAAAGTTGCCAATATTGGCACTATCAAACTCTTGTACACCACCTGTATAAAACTAGTTAACATTAGCTGGGTATATAGTTAGCTAGTTAACCAAGGTTAGCGAACTAGCTAATTTTTCATTCAACCATTCGTTCAACACTCAGTCTTGGTCTCACCGAGCAGAAGCAGTTTAACCTCCCGTGCTGCTTTTTCCCCGTCGTCCCGTAAATTTCGGTCGATCATTTTACTGCGCTCCTGCGCCTGTTTATCATCCGTGCTCAGAGTACACCCCATCTTCAAGCCGATTCCCAAAACGTAACAGTGAAAAATACCAAATATACACAATGCAATAACATGCACAAGCTAAAACAAGGAGGGTGTCTCCCTCTGAGATTCAAACACGCCCTTGCCTCGCACCCAGTCTAGCCAAATAAATTGTTTCTCAGCCTCACTTCTAAAATTACTTTCCTTCAAAAAAGCTTTTCGTTGTGGTTTCTATTTATCTTCTATAACGATTTAAAAGTACTCAGATGATCATTTCACAATTTTAAAAAGAGCAACGGTTAAGCAGCATTTTTTTGCCTGTTTGAGCTGTTGATCAATGGACTGTTTCCCGTTGTTCACGTACCCGATGTCTGCGCATGCGTGATAGCGCGCAGCCCTTTGCTCAAAATTGTATTTTCTGTCGGCACAGTTGCAGCTGGCCCAAAGATTTGACTATATACCCTACCAACAGTGTAGATACAGTATCTGGATGAGGGTCCATTTCCCTGTTCAATTGCACTTTAATAGTCATTGATTTAACATCATCAATGTTCAATTATAATTTAGAAAATGCTAATAATTCACAATATAGTTGATAATGTGTTGATATGTGATTATATGCTTTATAATGTCAAATGCATGGGGTTGACTGTGTAGGGCCTATGGAGAGGATCCAGACAGGCTAGCCAGCGTAATCTAAAATGGATTATCGAGAGTTAACGGAGACTAATGGAGATTAGGTATTAAATGAACTAATGAATGCCTTCATTTGCATAACTGATGTTTGTTTGTTTGTTGGCTGCTGCGGGGCATTGTGCCCAGTCAAGATGCTCAGTCATTTAGATGGTGACACGTTGTAATGTTTTTATGGATCCCAAGACTCCCTGAAAAACAGTGTTAATACATCTGAATATTAATATATCTGAAGACGGTATCCTATGTTTCAAAGTCATATGTTGGGCCAAATTTCAAATCTACATTCAATGTGTGCGTTTGTGTTCATACGTAGTAGATGTTTTGCGTGCAAGTGTTTGTGGAGATTTTAATTCATATTTCATTTATGCTGTCATAGTAACTGACATAGTTTATGAGCAGGAGTGGATTTGCATTGAAAGCTACTGCCATAATAATAAGAGTTATACACAGCAGCCCTATATAATGTCAGACAGAAACGCTATTCAGGGCCATTGGTTGAAAGCAAAAATAAGCTTTCTTATTGAACATGTTCAGTTAGTAGCCTAACTTCCTGTTTCACTGTTTCTACACCTTGCCTACTGACATGACCCTGACATAAGGGACATAACCCTTGGGTAGTTCTTCACTCCAACCACATCCAGAGGGATTAGACATTCAAATGACTGTATCCTGACAGATGCCCAATGGGTCATAGAATACAGAGAGAGTGAACCTCAATCATAGAAGTAGAATGAGTAGAATGGACAAAGGACGTTCCAATCTAAGCAACTCTTTGTGGTGTGTGGACCACCACAGTCATAATGGGTCACGGCTGACTATTTGGAATGTTTGATTATCTCATCTTTGCTCAGAATACTGTGCCTCTTTTCAGTTCTTCACACATGCAGCTATGCTTCTACACCTGCATTGCTTGCTGTTTGGGGTTTTAGGCTGGGTTTCTGTACAGCACTTTGAGATATCAGCTGATGTACGAAGGGCTATATAAATAAATTTGATTTGATTCGATTTGATTATGGCATATTCCAGATCCATTAAATATTATGTAAATAGGTGGCTTCATTCTATTGTTTATATATCTATGGCTTCACCATAGATATAGTCACACAGGTGCAATGCTTAAATATATAAAAAAGGCAATGGGAGATATGGTCATAATCCTCCTCCTTGCTTTACATGGCATTTCCATTTCAGATGGGGCCTTACATGCAAACAAGTGGCAGAATTATTTCAATCCACTCACATGGAAAGATTTTCCTAAGCAACCACACAGGATTAGAGAGCACAGACAAAAACAAAGACTTGGTAGGGCTCAACACAAGGGGCTTACATTTCAGCACAAAGTCTTATTTCCTTTTTCTCTGTTGTCACACATTTCTGTGCCCTCATTAGATTTATAATCTGAAGGGACAATTCACTGCTTTTAGACCTCAAATTCATTATCTACAACACCATACCAGTGTCTACTTGCGTTTGAGTAAACAAACTTGTTATAAAGTATAAAGATGGTCTGTGATTTTTAGTGAGATTAACACCGTGAGTTAAATCTGTGAATAGGAGTTGTACCAGTTTCTTAGGGGGCGAAGACAGGACAAGAGACTTGTTTAGTTATACACAGGCTTGCCATGTGAACAACCCTATCACTAAGGTTCCAGTTAAGCTGTGCTTTCTTTTAGCAGTAAGTGATTGCACCCCCAGTATGTGTGTATGTGTGAGGTTAATGGAGAGTTTAAATTAGTGCCTTGCTAGCACTGTGGTACTTATTATGCTCCCAAGAGAACATGATCTCCACGTGGGACTGACTAGAGTGTGTGTGTGTGTGTGACGTCTGTGTAATGTGCACAGGGTCCCACAGGGTGGAAAGAAATGCACAGACAGCCCAAAATGTTTCTATTCAATTTCCTTTAGGGCTCCTTTAGGGGTTACATAGTCTTCCCACTGAGGGATGAGATTCCTCATTCTCGACCCTCCCTCACAATCTCTCTCCACCCTTTCTCGATGCTCTGTCTATATCAATTTCTTCTGTCTTTCTTTCTACTCTACCCCCTTTGCTCCCTCACTCCAGGACCAGTAACTCCTTGCTATACAGCAGAGGTGGATAAACCAGGTCCAGAGGATCCACAGTATGTGCAGTCGTGTTCCAATCCAGCTTTAGAACATCTGAATAAATGATTAATTGACCATGGTTAGTGTATTATTTAGATCAGTTGTGTTAGTAGTGCTGAGCAGGAACAAAAGTTGTCACAACCACAGCCCTCTAAAACCAGGGTTGGCCACAAAACATTTAACTGCAGCTTTAAACTATTTTGTTTAAACTATACCCATAATCCCATGTCATTATTCAAGTACACTAACAAGGTGCGTTGGGGTTACTATGAGAACAAATCACTGTCTGAGAGAGTAACTCAGATTTTTAGGAGGTTGAACTGCTAGTTGCACCATCACATGGTGTTGTGAAACAATGTCCCTTTGTGGTAGTAATATGATTGATTTGTGAGTTGCCCCTTGCACACCCTATAATTCTGTATTTCTTTGTGACTAATTTGTATACAGGTACTCCAGAAAAACCACATGCCTGATTGGCAGAAGAGTGGCAACCCTGATTAGAAGCACCTGCTGCTGTGTGGTTCTTTACAAATGCCTTTTTGAATTCAAAGAAAATTGTACCTACACACTGAAGAAGGCGGTAAAGCTGAAACGCTATCCCTGATCTTTTTGAGTGCAAAGCTATTACACCTCTTTGTTAATAAGATGAACAACAGCCTGGTGAGCATTTGGAACTGAGGATGTCACCCCTTTTCACTAATCTTGACCGTGTTTCTACTATAAATGGCCATGCTGGTCAAGAGTGTTAGTCTTGATATCAGGCTGGGTCTCTAAGTCTAAGTCTGGGTCTTGTCTTGATAAACAGGGTCTTGTAGGTCTCTCTGTGTCAAGAGGCTGTGTCTTGGTCGGGTCAAGTCAGGTCTGGTCTTGGTCAGGTCTTGGTCTGACTCCCATCTCTGCTGTCAGCTGGTGGTGTCCCGTCAGTACTAAAACACTTAAACAATTATCCACTAGATGGCAGTGAAGTCGCTAA
Source organism: Oncorhynchus keta (assembly GCF_023373465.1). NCBI lineage: Eukaryota > Metazoa > Chordata > Actinopteri > Salmoniformes > Salmonidae > Oncorhynchus > Oncorhynchus keta. The sequence continues at coordinate 36,496,719 of NC_068437.1, forward strand.
AAGACAACTCTGATCTAGGCAGCAGGTCAAAACAAATCAAATTTTATTAGTCACATGCACCGAAATATAACAACTGTAGATCTTACTGTGAAATGCTTACTTACGAGCCCTAAACCAACAATGCAGTTCAAGAAATAGAGTTAAGAAAATACTTACTAATAAACTAAAGTAAAATGAAAATAAAAAGTAACACAATATAGTAACAATAACGAGGCTATATACAGGGGTCATCGGTACCGAGTAAATATGTCGGGGTACATGTTAGTTGAGGTAATTTGTATATGTAAGTAGGGGTAAAGTGACTATGCATAGATAATAAACAGCGAGTATCAGCAGTGTAAAAACAAAGTGGGGGGAGTCTTATGGCTTGGGAGTAGAAGCTGTTAAGGAGCCTCTTGGACCTAGACCTGGCTCTCCGGTACCGCTTGCCGTGCAATAGCAGAGAGAACAGTCTATGACTTGGGTGACTGGAGTCTTTGAACATTTTTTGGGCCTTCCTATGACACAACCTAATATTTTGGTCCTGGATGGCAGGAAGCTTGGAAACAGGGCCGCACACACTACCCTCTGTAGCTCCTTACAGTCGGATGCCAAGCAGTTACATTTACATTTACATTTAAGTCATTTAGCAGACGCTCTTATCCAGAGCGACTTACAAATTGGTGCATTCACCTTATGACATCCAGTGGAACAGCCACTTTACAATAGTGCATCTACATCTTTTAAGGGGGGTGAGAAGGATTACTTTATCCTATCCTAGGTATTCCTTAAAGAGGTGGGGTTTCAGGTGTCTCCGGAAGGTGGTGATTGACTCCGCTGTCCTGGCGTCGTGAGGGAGTTTGTTCCACCATTGGGGGGCCAGAGCAGCGAACAGTTTTGACTGGGCTGAGCGGGAACTGTACTTCCTCAGTGGTAGGGAGGCGAGCAGGCCAGAGGTGGATGAACGCAGTGCCCTTGTTTGGGTGTAGGGCCTGATCATACCAGTTACCATACCAGGCAGTGATGTAACTGGTCAGGATGCTCTCGATGGTGCAGCTGTATATCTTTTGGAGGATCTGAGGACCCATGCCAAATCTTTTCAGTCTCCTGAAGGGGAAAAGGTGTTGTCATGCCCTCTTCATGCTGTCCTGGTGTGGATGGACCATGGTAGTTTGTTGGTGATGTGGACACCAAGGAACTTGAAACTCTTGACCCGCTCTTCTTACAGCCCTGTCAATGTGAAATGTAGCCTGTATCACATGCATTCACTGATTTGTAAACTTATTCATCCAACCAATTATAACCTAAAAGAGTACACATCTCTCATCATTAGAATTTATTTTATTTTATTGGGTTGCTTTGTAAAACTGGTTGATTCCACCTATACTAACAGAAGGACTAAACCCCTCACCCCTTTCATCTCCCTGTCGGTGTCTATGTTACAAAGAAAGATGATGATCCATAACAGTATTGCTTCATAGCCATATATATAGTTTGGCTACCTATCCTGTATGTTTGCAACACATGTTCCAAGACAATTACATTATTGCGTATCGGTAACTTATGTTACCGCTCTGGTCGGGCACTGCATAACTGACAAGCATCAAACAGTACAGAAGCTAGTGGAAATACGAGGCCGGATTTATCTTTTCTTATGAAGAGGAAGTCTGAAGTTAAATGTGGCCGCACTGCAATCAGATGCTGTGGATAATTAGAGTGACCTCATTTCCTTTGGCACCTTGGGGCATTTCTCCATATAGAATCAAACAGGAGAGCACTACTTTGTTCACGGGTCTTTTCTTCCTCACACACAGATAAGTGGACCATCATTTTTCATGGGAAATGTGTAATAAAGGGGCATCCCATCATAGAATGAAACCCATAGCACCACTCTTGAACTTAGACAACAAAAAAACACTCTGGTGCGTGGGGGATGTGTGTGTGTGTATCACTAAGTCTTGGATTATAGTTCATGCCCCCTCGGCACTACTGCATCTCTTTTATACTGATCATGTGACATGTCCACTCTTTTACCTCTAAAAGCTCATTCATTAAAGCTTATGAATGTACACACAACACAGTAGTACACTCTTAGAAAAAAAGTGTTTCAAACAGGCTCTTTGGCCATCCCCACAGGAGCACCCAGGTGGGTTCCATTTGGGTTCCATGTAGAACCCTCTGTGAAAAGGATTCTACAGGGAACCCAAAAAAGTTCTACCCTTCAAGGTATAAAAACAATTCTGAAGCCTATGGCCCTCTTGTATATGTTTATTATGGAATGACACTGCTTCAGTGCCTATTGCCTATATGGCTAATAGAACTGATGCAGGAACAGATTTCGTCCAAAGTAAAAGGTATTTTTTGGAATTTATGTCACTCACATAACATATTTATCAAAGAGCAGCCTACAGAAAGGCACTGTCATGAACACACGAGTTTGCTTTGGGCAATAATGCAATGAAAATCCCAGGTAGAAACCCAACAGAAAATAAAAGGGAGAGAAACCCAAGGCCTGACATTTAGTTGATTGGTAGGCTTAGATCAATCCTCTGACTATTCTAACCAACCGTTTATCAAATCTAGGAATTCTACATAGCTCAAGACTATTAACCCACTGATGTTAAGCCTAGGTGTAAGAGATGGCAGCTATCACATGTCTTAAGGTCTCAGGCATAAAAGTGAATCAGAGAAACTACCTCTGTTACACAAACACTGTAACAGAAAGCAAAACATGATGCACCTTTGGACATTTATCATTCATTGAATGGCAATGTGCATTTGTTTTGTCACAATACAATACCCAGCACCCTGGGACACAGTCTACACATACACAAGAATGGAAGCAGACAGAGATGCTCCCCTTGAGCAGTTGATGGGCTACATTTCTTGTTCAAGGGCACATTGGCAGTATATAGCACCTGAGACAGTGATATCAGCAGCAACCCTCAGGTTGCACGCTTACATCCCAACAGATTTGTCAACCGTCCAGTCACTGTCCCTTTTAGACATACCATAAAGCTGCCCTTCTCAAATGATATGACAGTGATAAACAGGCATCAGATACAGTAGCTCTAAATATGGTTCTGGGTATCATATACCATTGTGCTGCCATCATTGAATACTGGTTAATGCTTCAGATGATCAATGCTCTGTGTCTAAAAGACCAATCACAAAGTGACAAAAGAATGGGCCAACGTTTAGCATTGTTTGTCACCACGGAGAGACGAGGTCTTTGAATATAATGCTTACTGTAATAAAAATGACTGATCACAGACAATAAACACAATGTAATCAGAGATACATTCAATTATATGGTAATAATGATGTGTGGAGCACAGGAGGTTGGTGGCATCTTAATTGGGGAGGACGGGCTCATAGTAATGGTTGGAGCGGAATTTCCACATGTTTGATGCCATTCCAGTCGCTCTATTCCAGCCATTATTAGGAGCCGTCCTCCCCTCAGCATCCTCCACCGGTGTGGAGTCTAATGGTGTAACGTAGACACAGGGAGTCACGAAGCAGGTGCAGTGAGTTTAATAACGAACATGGAGCGATACAAAACAATAGAAGAGCCTGAGATAGAAACAAACATTACTACCTGATGACTAATAAAATATTGCTATATAAAGGGTAAGTAATCAAGGGAGTAATGAAGTCCAGGGGTGACTGAAGATGAGACGCAGGTGTGCGTAATGATGGTTGCCAGGTGTGAGTAAAGATGGGTCGCCAAGACCGGTGGTTAGTAGACGGGTGATGTCAAGCGCCAGTAAGGGGGAGCGGGAGTGGATGTGACAAATGGGGTGGAAGCTGCAGACATGCTTGTGTTGTGGTCAGTAGGAGTCTCTGCAGAGACCCCAGCATGGAAACAATAAACCCCTTTTTTTACTTACTCATCTGTTATGTATGAATTGTATTGTGTGCATATTTGGGACATAACTACAAAGACCCATATCCAAAACTGAGGCACAATCTGATAGGATGTCAGATTACTATGTTACATTGTACAGAATAGTATGTAATATGCTACTATTAACCATGACTCGGGACGAGAATAACATGAGAATGATTGATATGTGAGCTCTTCCATTCTTGGCCTGAATTATATTTAAGTGCCTTATATGAGCCTGTTCGATTTTTGGTGTGTAATTGTTTGAGTGTAGAGGCCATTATTCCCTCTCGTAATTCCATCAGGGTAAGGTCACACTCAGACTGGGGCAGTTTACGTCAAACATGGTGAAGGTCAAGACGACCGAGTTTTAAAGGTTAACATCCTCCGGCTACAGAATAACTATGGAGATGAGCAGAGTCTCGTTCCCTCATTGTGCTGAGAGGGAAAACCAGACTGTTCTACATGGATCCATTTTGTGGAGCATTTTTCACATTCTCCATAACCATTTTTCTCTAAATACGTTTGTAAAGTCCCTCATATGATTGTTGGGATACAAGTAAGTGAGAAACAGCTAGGCCCATTAACATGGAATACATGGTTTATACAGCAAATAGGTGTGATAAGGGAGGTAAAGGCAAAAAAAAGGCCATAGTGGCAAAGTAAATACAATATTGCAAGTAAAACACTGGAATGGTAGATTGGCAGTGTGTAACGGCGTTCGTCTGTTGAAGGAGAAGCGGACCAAAATGCAGCGTGGTGGTTACTCATGTTCTTTAATGAAGAATCGACGATACATGAAATAACTATAATAAACAAAAACAACAAACGAAACGCGAAAACCTATTATAGCCTACCTGGTGAACAACTACACAGAGACAGGAACAATCACCCACGAAAACACTCACAGAATATGCCTGCCTAAATATGGTTCCCAATCAGAGACAACGAAAATCACCTGACTCTGATTGAGAACCGCCTCAGGCAGCCCTAGACTAATTAGACACCCCACAAAACCCCAAGACAAAAAACACACCACAATAACCCATGTCACACCCTGGCCTGACCAAATATATAAAGAAAACACAAAATACTAAGACCAAGGCGTGACAGAACCCCCCTAATGTGCGGACTCCCGGACGCACCTCAAAACCATAGGGAGGGTCCGGGTGGGCGTCTGTCCATGGTGGCGGCTCCGGCTCGGGACGTGGACCCCACTCCATAAATGTCATAGTCCCCCCCGCGTCCTGGGATAATCCACCCTCACCGCCGACCATGGCCTAATAGTCCTCACCAAGAACCCCCCTGGACTGAGGGGCAGCTCGTGACTGAGGGGCAGCTCGGGACTGAGGGGCAGCTCAGGACTGAGGGGCAGCTCGGGACTGAGGCAGCTCGGGACTGAGGGGCAGCCCGGGACTGAGGGGCAGCCCGGGACTAAGGGGAAGCCCGGGACTGAGGGGAAGCCCGGGACTGAGGGGAAGCCCAGTACTGAGAGGAAGCCCAGTACTGAGAGGAAGCCCAGTACTGAGATGAAGCTCAGGCAGGTAGTTGGCTCCGGCAGATCCTGGCTGGCTGGTGGATCTGGAAGAGTCTGGTTGACTGGCAGATCTGGAAGAGTCTGGTTGACGGGCAGATCTGGAAGAATCTGGTTGACTGGCAGATCTGGAAGATCATGGCTGACTGGCAGATCTAGCTGTTCTGGCTGCTCCATGCAGACTGACAGCTCTGGCTGCTCCATGCAGATTGGCAGCTCTGGCTGCTCCATGCAGACTGGCAGCTCTGGCTGCTCCATGCAGACTGACAGCTCTGGCTGCTCTATGCAGACTGACAGCTTTGTGCAGACTGGCAGCTCTGGCTGCTCCATGCAAACTGGCAGCTCTGGCTGCTCCATGCAAACTGACAGCTCTGGCTGCTCCATGCAGACTAACAGCTCTGGCTGCTCCATGCAGACTGACAGCTCTGGCTGCTCCATGCAGACTGACAGCTCTGGCTGCTCCATGCAGACTGACAGCTCAGGCTGCTCCATGTAGACTGACAGCTCTGGCTGCTCCATGCAGTCTGGCAGCTCTGGCTGCTCCATGCAGTCTGGCAGCTCAGGCTGCTCCGAACAGGCAGGAGGCTCCGGCAGCGCTGTAGAGGAGGAAGGCTCTGGAAGTGCTGAACAGGCGGGAGACTCCGACAGCGCAGGAGAGGAGGAAAACGCTGGCTGCGCTGAACAGGCGGGAGGCTCCGACAGCACTAGAGAGAAGGATGGCTCTGGCTGTGCTGAACAGGCGAGGCGCACTGAAGGCCTGGTGCGTGGTGCTGGAACTGGTGGTACTGGATCGAGGACACACCCAGGAAGCCTGGTGCGGGGAGCTGCCACCGGCGGACTGGTGTTTGGAGGTGGCTCTGGATAGACCGGACCATGCAGGCGCACTGGAGCTCTTGAGCACCGAGCCTGCCCAAGCTTACCTTGCTCGATGCCCACTCTAGCCCGGCCAATACGAAGAGCTGGTATGAACCGCACCGGGCTATGCACCCGCACTGGAAACACTGTGCGCTCCATAGCATAACACGGTGCCTGCCCGGTCTCTCTAGCCCCCCGGTAAGCACAGGGAGTTTGCGCAGGTCTCCTACCTGGCATAGCCATACTCCCTGTAAGCCCCCTGAGCCCCCCCCAATACATTTTTGGGGCTGCTTTTCGGGCTTCCTTGCCAACCGCGTTCCCTCGTATCGTCGGATCTTATCTCCGGCTGCCTCTGCTCTCCTAAGTGCCTCCACCTGTTCCCATGGGAGGCGATCTCTTCCGGCCAGTATCTCCTCCCAAGTGTAACAACCTTTGCCATCCAACACGTCTTCCCATGTCCATTCCTCCTTTCGCTGCTCCTGCTGTCGCTGCCTGTTACCACGGCGCTCGGTCCGGGTGTGGTGGGTGATTCTGTAATGGCGTCCGTCTGTTGAAGGAGAAGCGGAGCAAAATGCAGCGTGGTGGTTACTCATGTTCTTTAATGAAGAATCGACGATACATGAAATAACTATAATAAACAAAAACAACAAACGAAACGCGAAAACCTTTTACAGCCTATCTGGTGAACAACTACACAGAGACAGGAACAATCACCCACGAAAACACTCACAGAATATGCCTGCCTAAATATGGTTCCCAATCAGAGACAACGAAAATCACCTGACTCTGATTGAGAACCGCCTCAGGCAGCCCTAGACTAATTAGACACCCCACAAAACCCCAAGACAAAAAACACACCACAATAACCCATGTCACACCCTGGCCTGACCAAATATATAAAGAAAACACAAAATACTAAGACCAAGGCGTGACACAGTGGAAGAATGTGCAAAGTAGAAATAAAAATAATGGGGTGCAAAGGAGAAAAATAAATAAATAAATACAGTAGGGGAAGAGGTAGTTGTTTAGGCTAAATTATAGATTGGCTATGTACAGGTGCAGTAATCTGTGAGCTGCTCTGACAGCTGGTGCTTAAAGCTAGTGAGGGAGATAAGTGTTTCCAGTTTCAGAGATTTTTGTAGTTTGTTCCTGTCATTGGCAGCAGAGAACTGGAAGGAGAACCGGCCAAAGGAAGAATTGGTTTTGGGGGTGACCAGAGAGATATACCTGCTGGAGCGCGTGCTACAGGTGGGTGCTGCTATGGTGACCAGCGAGCTGAGATAAGGGGGGACTTTACCTAGCAGGGTTTTGTAGATGACCTGGAGCCAGTGGGTGTAACGTTTTTCTTCCGCTGAATGAGAGGAGGACCAAAATGCAGCATGGTTAGTGTTAAAGATCTTTAATAAAGACGATAACTGAGAACACTACAAAAATACAAAACAATAAATGGGAAAACCGAAACAGTCCTGTGTGGTGAACAAACACAGACACAGAAACAATCACCCACAAAAACACAGTGAAACCCAGGCTACCTAAGTATGATTCTCAATCAGAGACAACTAACGACACCTGCCTCTGATTGAGAACCATACTAGGCCGAACACAGAAAAACAACCTAGACACACAAAACATAGAATGCCCACCCAGCTCACGTCCTGACCAACACTAAAACAAGGAAAACACAAAAGAACTATGGTCAGAACATGACAGTGGGTTTGGTGCCGAGTATGAAGTGAGGGTCAGCCAACAAGAGCGTACAGGTCGCAGTGGTGGGTAGTATATGGGGCTTTGGTGACAAAACGCATGGCACTTTGATAGACTGCTTCCAATTTATTGAGTGGGGTATTGGAGGCTATTTTGTAAATGACATCGCCAAAGTCGAGGATCGGTAGGATGTTCAGTTTTACATGGGTATGTTTGGCAGCATGAGTGAAGGATGCTTTGTTGCGAAATAGGAAGCCAATTCTAGATTTAACTTTGGATTGGAGATGTTTGATGTGTCTGCAAGGAGAGTTTACAGTCTAACCAGACACCTAGGTATTTGTAGTTGTCCACATATTCTAAGTCAGAGCCGTCCAGAGTAGTGATGCTGGACGGGCGGGCAGGTGCAGGCAGCGATCGGTTGAAGAGCATGCATTTAGTTTTACTTGTATTTAAGAGCAGTTGGAGGCCACGGAAGGAGAGTTGTATGGCATTGAAGCTCGTCTGGAGGATTTTTAACACAGTGTCCAAAGAAAGGCCAGAAGTATACAGAATGGTGTCGTCTGCATAGAGGTGGATCAGAGACTGACCAACAGCAAGAGCGACATCATTGATGTATACAGAGAAGAGAGTCGGCCCAAGAATTGAACCCTGTGGCACCCCCATAGTGACTGCCAGATGCCTGGACAACAGGTCCTCCAATTTGACACACCGAACTCTATTAGAGAAGTAGTTGGTGAACCAGGCAAGGCAATCATTTGAGAAACCAAGACTATCGAGTCTGCCGATGAGGATGTGGTGATTGACAGAGTCAAAAGCCTTGGCCAGGTCAATGAATATGGCTGCACAGTATTGTTTCTTATCGATGGTGGTTAAGATATCGTTTAGGACCTTGAGGGTGGCTAAGGTGCACCCATGACCTGCTCTGAAACCAGATTGCATAGCGGAGAAGGTATGGTGGGATTCGAAATGGTCGGTAATCTGTTTGTTGACTTGGCTTTCGAAGACCTTAGAAAGGCAGGGTAGGATAGATATAGGTCTGTAGCAGTTTGGGTCAAGAGTGTCCCCCCCCCTTTGAAAAAGGGGATGACAGCAGCTGCTTTCCAATCTTTGGGAATCTCAGACGACACAAAAGAGAGGTTGCTAGTAATAGGGGTTGCAACAATTTCGGCAGATCATTTTAGAAAAAGAGGGTCCAGATTGTCTCGCCCGGCTGATTTGTAGGGGTCCAGATTTTGCAGCTCTTTTAGAACATCAGCTGACTGGATTTGGGAGAAGGAGAAATGGGGAAGGCTTGGGCGAGCTGCTGTGGGGAGTGCAGTGCTCTTGACCGAGGTAGGGGTAGCCAGGTGGTTATGTCGATATAGGACTCGTTTTACTGTGGATATAGATACTTTTGTACCTGTGTTCTCCAGCATCTTCACCAGGTCCTTCGCTGTTGTTCTGGGAATGATTTGCACGTTTCGCACCAAAGTAAGTTCATCTCTAGGAGACAGAATGCATCTCCTTCCTGAGCAGTATGACGGCTGCGTGGTCCCATGGTGTTTATACTTGCGTACTATTGTCTCTACAGATGAACGTGGTACCTTCTGATGTTTGTAAATTTCTCCAAAAGATTAACCAGACTTGTGGAGGTCTACAATTTCTTTTCTGAGTTCTTGGCGGATTTCTTTTGATTTTCCTATGATGTCAAGCAAAGAGGCACTGAATTTGAATGTAGGCCTTGAAATACATCCACAGGTACACCTCCAATTGACTCAAAGAATGTCAATTAGCCTATCAGAAGCTTCTAAAGCCATGCCATCATTTAAAAAAAAAATCCTAGCTGGTTAAAGGCACAGTCAACTTAGTGTATGTAATCTTCTGACACACTGGAATTGTGATACAGTGAATTATAAGTGAAATAATCTGTTTGTAAACAATTGTTGGAAAAATGACTTGTGTCATGCACAAAGTAGATGTCCTAACCGACTTGCCAAAACTATAGTTTGTTAACACGAAATTTGTGGAGTGGTTGAAAAATTAGATTTAATGACTCCAACCAAAGTGTGTGTAAACTTCCGACTTCAACTGTAGGTCGTCACCTCATACAAGTACTTGGGAGTGTGGGCAGATGGTACCCTGTCCTTCGCTCAGCACATATCAAAGCTGCAGGCTAAAGTTAAATCTTGACTTGGTATCATCTATGACCATCCTACCCATGCTAGATTACGGAGACATCATTTATAGATCGGCAGGTAAGGGTGATCTCGAGCGGCTAGATGTTCTTTAGCATTCAGCCATCTGATTTTCCACCAATGCTCCTTATAGGACACATCACTGCACTCTATTCTCCTCTGTAAACTGGTCATCTCTGTATAGCCGTCGCAAGACACACTGGTTGATGCTTATTTATTAAACCCTCTTTGGCCTCACTCCCCACTATCTGAGATTATTACTGCAGCCCTCATTTCCAACGTACAACACCCGTTCTGCCAGTCACATTCTGTTAAAGGTCCCCAAAGCACACACATCCCTGGGTTGCTCCTCTTTTCAGTTCGCTGCAGCTAGCGACTATAACGGGCTGCAACAAACACTCAAACTGGATAGTTTTATCTCAATCTCTTTATTCAAAGACTCAATCATGGACACTCTTACTGACAGTTGTGGCTGTTTTGCGTGATGTACTGTTGTCTCTTCCTTCTTGCCCTTTTTGCTGTTGTCTGTGCCCAATAATGTTTGTACCATGTTTTGTGCTGCCACCGTGTTGTTCTGCTACCATGTTGTTGTCATGTTGTGTTGCTACCATGCTGTTTTGTCATGTGTTGCTGCCTTGCTATGTTTTGTCTTAGGTCTCTTTTTATGTAGTGTTGTCTCTCTTGTCGTGATGTGTTTTGTCCTACATTCATATTTTATTATTCTTTTTTTTAAAATCCCAGCCCCCGTCCCTGCAGGAGGCCTTTTGCCTTTTGGTAGGCCATCATTGTAAATAGTATTTTTTTTCTTAACTGACTTGTTTAGTTAAATAAAGGTTCAATGAAATAAATCAAATAAAAATGACTCTGAAACAGGCTATAGGCTACATGTGCACCACCAAGTCAGAACAGTAGGCGAAATTAAGAGGGGAAAGGGGACTAAATTATTAGGGTGAGGCACATGGGCTACTAACAGCTTACTACACAACATACACTTAGTATTACTTTCTTAGCTACAATATACATATCTCCCTGACATATTACATAATTTATGCAGCAGCATACAATACATTTTTGGACTCACCTTTGTTGGGTTCTGAGAATATGAAATATACTTATTCATGTCCATACGGGAGAGAGGGTAATGTATAACGTTTACATTATATCATGAACCTAAAACCTTGTTATGGCGTGGCGGCAAATTTCCTTCGTGAGCAAACTTTGTCATCAAACTTTGTCATCAAAGTTTGGCATGCTCTGCATTTATGGTCCTTTCAAGACAATTGGGAACTCAGAAAAAAACAAGGTTGAATCATGATGACGTCAATGATCTTCAGTTCGTGGCTCTAGAAAGACTTTGCAATTCCGAGTTGGATGACCGTTCAAAATGTTTTTTCCAAGTTGTTGTTTTTTTCAGAGTTTCCAGTTGTCTTGAACTCACTGGTGTCAGATTTCCCAGTACCGAATTTCCAGTTGTTTTGAGCGAGTCAGAAGTCAAGCTGGATTGACAGCATGGCCAATGTTGAATGTTTATCATTTTAAGCTTGGAAAAGAGACCCTTGAACCCAGACTTGGGACCACACACCCACTCCACTGAATAGCAGGCTAGTGATAGCTTTGCAATGCTTGCAGTTAGCCACTGATACCTTCCAAACCACTCATTGTTGAATTTGCGATTTACAACTTGTTTTGTAATGTTTATGTCCAATGGCTGAAGAGCACAAATATGTTTTATCTATAATTTCTCTTCATTATTTATCTTCATATGACAAGGATTAAAAAGGATTTGACAGTAGACTGTCAACTTGATTCATGATGATGACGGCTAGGTTGCTAGCTAAGATTTTGAAAGTATGATGTTGACATGATCAGTCGAATCAAAGCTACTGTAGATATAATGTGATTTGACGTCATTTTATAGGTGGCTATGGCCTTGAGCCTTTTTGGATGGGCACTTCTAATGTAACTCTATGGCAGCACCCAAAGGACTTGAATCTTCAAACTCTACCCTTTGATTTAGCGGTGACGTAGTGTCCCCATGAGTAACAGAACACTGATCCAATCCAGTATGGGGTGGAGCGACATGGAGGACGTGGTCATTAAGGCTCTGATTGCTGCCCACCTGACCCTGAAGCAGAACTGCCTCACAGGCTTCCGCAGCCAGCTGGGGCCCAGATCCTGCTTTGAGATCCTGGGCTTTGACATCCTGCTGGATGCCAAGCTCAAGCCCTGGCTCCTGGAGGTGGGTGGTGTTATGCATGGATTCCACTTCTGACACCAATTGTGGGTTTGTTAGGGAAGACACAAGAGTCATGAGTACGGTTAAGCCATGCCATACGATCATCTGCCAGTCCTCATGAGGATAAATTGTGCTGGTGCTAAGGAGAATTACTGTGCACTATTTTCAAGATCAATCTCTATTTCTAATCAATTAATTGTCTCAGCTAAGAATTGAGCCAACCCTGCTTCTTCTAAACTTGTTCAAATCACTACTCTATGCTGCCCCTACACACTCTACCCCCTGCAGGTAAACCACTCCCCCAGCTTTGCCACAGACTCTCAGCTGGACTGGGAGGTGAAAGATGCCCTGCTGACCGACGCTCTGACCTTGATGAAACCTGGTGGCTATCGATCACAGGAGGATTCTGGAGGAGGACAAACGCATGACCAAGGAACGTCTCCTGCAGAAGCACCAGCCCTGCCCCAAGGCACGGTTAGTTCACCGCCTCATTCAACCAGTATGACTGAAGTGATGTTTTTGATTAACATTCTGAATCCTAATGTGTAAGTGTGTAAGTGTGTAAATGATTGAAAATCCAAGATTTGTGGAACAAGTTGAAGTTTTGGATCTCAGATTAGAATTCTGCATAATATAATTGATTTGATCTTTGGTATGTGTTTTCACCAAAAGGGGGCAGCCTTGTATCACGTATTCAACTGGGACCAAACCATTATACTGTCCTAACCAAAGACTGGTTGAACTGTATCATTAATCTCACAGGAGGAAACAGTTGCTCAACAGCCAGTAATCATGGACGGCTGAGCTGGAGACGCATGAGCAGGAGCACTGTGGTGGCTTCCTTAGAATCTACCCCAGAGACGACTCCAACAAGTATGACAAGTTCCTCCAGCAGTCTGGGCCACTCTGCCAGGAGACCTTGGGCTCCAAAGCCAGGGAGGAGTGTGCCAGGTAGGCCTCTGAGTAAAGGGACACACCAATGTAGAGAGAGGAATGAGACAATGTAGGCATTGTACTGGTATCCTTGTAGTGGACAAAGAAAATAAAGACATATATATTAGCATAGTGACTCTCTCCCGATTTTTTTATATTTTTTAATTTCACCTTTATTTAACCAGGTAGGCTAGTTGAGAACAAGTTCTCATTTACAACTGTGACCTGGCCAAGATAAAGTAAAGCAGTTCAACACATACAACAACAGAGTTACACATGAAATAAACAAACATACAGTCAATCATACAGTAGAAAAAGTCTACATACAGTGTGTGCAAATGAGGTAAGATAAGGGAGGTTAGACCAGAGGAAAGAGTGCCTCTTACTGGCTCTCCAACACCACTTCCAGCAGAATCTGGTCTTCCATCCAGGAACTGACCAGGACCAACCCTGCTTAGCTTCAGAAGCAAGCCAGCAGTGGTATGCAGGGTGGTATGCTGCTGGCTGGTATGCAGGGGCCTGGTTAGGCTGTACATTAGTCATGGAAGGACCTTATGGGGCTTTGTTAAGCAAGAACAACAGACTCACCCTACAAACGCACACACACCCCTTTGTGATAGTAGTATAACTACTTAGTTATGGTTCAACATCTATCAAACACAGGAGATTAAAAACATGTTGAATCAATTTTGTATTTTTCTTGTCTTGTCCTACCGGTTTGACTGACAGAGAGGAGTTCAACTCAGGTTCTCACAGGATGTGACCTGCCTCCAGAACGGTTAACTACTGTAAGTAAATCCTATCTTGCATCTTTCTAATACCTCAGGGGGACCGAAAGCACATTATTTACACTTAATGCATTACAGAACCAAATCCTGGGAGAGAGAGATGCCTCATCTCCTATCACAAATAGAAGAGTATATCTTTCTATGCTTATGGTACATATGCTGAAATATACAGGTAACTTAAAAAATAAAGGAGCCACCAACACAAAGTGTCTTAGATTCTACAAGTGTCTGGAACAATATTGGAGGGATGCGACACCATTTTTCTACAAGAAATTCCATCATATGGTGTTTTGTTGATGATGGTGGAAAACGCTGTCTCAGGCACCGTTCCAGAATCTCCCATAACTGAGATCTGGTGACTGAGACGGCCATGGCATATGGTTTACATCATTTTCATACTCATCAAACCATTCAAGTACAAGGACATTTGACATTTTAGCCCAAAACCTGGTTGCCTCTGCCAGGTGACTGACACTTGGCCGCAAGAGGCTCTTCCAGCAAGACAATAACCCCAAGCACAAATCAAAATCCACAACAACAACAAACAATTGGATCACAAAATCAGCATTTTGCAATAGACATCTCAGTCTCTGGATATCAACCCCATTGAAAACGTGTTTTGAATTTAAGAGAGCAGTCCATAATCGCAGATGAAAGATAACAAGGATCTGGAAAGATTCTTTATGGAAGAATGGATTTAAGATCCCTCCCAATGTGTTCTTCAATCTCATAAAAGATTTTAGAAAAGGCTCAGTGTCATTAACCTCTCAAGGGGAGGGTGCTGGAGTATTTAAAACAGGTGTACCAATAATTTTGACCACAATTTATTTGTTAAACAAAATCTCTTTCTCTGAGCAAATGTATTAGTACAGTAGCGATCCTCGCTATATGAGCCACATTACAATTCCCACCAAGCTGATTAACCCTATTTGCACGATGCCTTTCAAACAAGCGACCCGCGTTTGCTTCCCTGCCCCGCTGTTTGCTACATTGGTGTCAGAAGTGGGATGGCGGGTGTAAGGCCACCGGACTGAGTAGTCGAGTCATGGGGACGTGCCTTCCCATTCGGATGAGGCAGTGTAGAGATCCTCGCTGTATGAGCCACATTACAATTCCCACCAAGTGGCTTATCCCTATTGGCGCGATGCGTAGGGTATATGCTACAGCATATTTTGCATACTATATAGCTCAGCATTTGTATTATATATTTTAAACAGTCTTTTTTGCTCATCTTTATCAAGGTTGCCAGTCATTTTGCACCTGACTGTATATAATGTGAGACTCAAGTATTTGACAGGCTTTTCTGTGTAGTGGAATCTTACAGCTTGCTCAAGTTTCTCTCCTTTCAGTTTCTTCCAACACTTCATCAGTTTGTAAGGCACAGGAGGTTAGTGACCCCTTTATTGGGAAGGACACGCTTGTGGTAATGGCTGGAGCGGAATAATTGGAATGGTATCAAATACATAAACACATTTTTTCTGCTATTGTAAACACTTAAAATAAAAAGATTATGGTCAAGGAGTTCAGGATTATTTTATGTGTATGTAGGACATATGTGTATGGTGTGCAGACCTTCAGAAGTGCAGGCTAGGCTCCTGCCTGACTGCCCCGGTGTCATTGCCCCCACTTTGTTCTAATGACAGCAAACAAATTCTAATGACAGCAACAAATATTACCTGGTCACCCAGGGGCGAGGGGGAATTGTGATGTGTGCAGTGGGCCCTATGTTATTTAATGTAATTATATTTTGTGCTATTCTACATAATATTCAATTGCTTTTCCTTATACTGTATGACAAACTGACAAAACTGTGTAGAATTACTGATGTGAAAAAACTGTGTAGTTGAGAGTCATGGATATATTATGGTCTATGGTGATAGTATTGTCATAGCAACATGATTCAAATCTGTCCAATCTTTTCCTTACTGATTATGTAGGAGAGGAGACTAGGACAGGACTCATAGTATGTATACATTTTATGCAGTCTATTGTGATGACTTGAAAATAATCTACAAGATCGTGTGAGAAAAAGTTAATTCAATGCTACTTCGGGAGGGCAGGAGGTGACTCAGAAGATTCCAAGCGAAGCAGACACACCCCCGCCAACACCCTACGGGGCCACCTAGAACTTCTGTCATCGCTTACACTCTACTGTATATAATATTTGCCGTCTTTCTCCATAAGGCACCAAAGGCAACTGAACCATTGTAACGATAACACAATGGGTTGTATACAAAGCTTCAGGCAATGCTGTGACCGGCCGAAAAATACCAATGTCCGAATTAGTCTTCCAGCAGTGTGTTTCGTATGGCAAATTGCCATGATCATCTTATTCGGCATTTTTATCCGTTATAACGAGGAATCCGACGCACATTGGATAGAGCATAAAACATCTAATAACATATCCAGTAACATTGAGAACGACTTCTATTTCAGATATCCAAGTAAGTGACCCAAAATGACCTGCTCTTTTGCGTTTCAATTTTGATTGATGTTTTCTTTTTATATTGGTTTATTATTTTGATTTTATTTCACCAACCAAAAATGTATGAAATAAAATAATTATATATATTCTAAACAAATCCAATTTGGTTGTTTTATTTAGAAACGTAGGCTATTAGGGTAGTCCTTTCCACAAATGATCACTTTTTATTGTCATATTAAGAAAATTATTGAACACATAAGCTTATGAGAGCTGATGCGTCGCAATTCCATATGCTTATTTGGACTTGCAAGGCAATGACCAGAACGTGGACATTATAGTTGAACATTGGATACAATTATTACATTAAACTTTTGTTCAGCAATAACATGTCATGTAATAGTTGTGAAAAATATAGATTATAATAGGTCTATTACCCAAGAGGTAGGATTTTTGTATTTTCCAGGAATGTCATACTAACTTTCAATGATCTGTCACATGTACACACATGTGTACAATATATTTCCAGGGGGCTTTGTCCCTCTTCCTAAAGTTCGTTATCCCCCACACCCTCTCACAACAGGTGCATCTGCAGACTCCCTGATGCTTATATCATATGAAATTGCTAGAATTACAAGATTAATAATCAACATCAAGGCGGTGCGCGTGTGTTACATGCGTGTGTTGTCTGTGCATGGTTGTGTGTGTGTTGTTGAGCTTCAGTTCAATTCGTTGTATAGAATCTTTTCACCTGTTATAGAATTATGAGGGTGTGGTTGAATTTAGCTCAGTACAGGTGTGGGTGTCAGTCCTACCGCAGGACCATTTCTTATAGGGTGTTGGATGTCAGGTGATAAATGATTTTGCTGTCACAGTCTGTTGTATAGAGACCAATCAAGCATGACATCGAGGAGTAGGTCATTTGATCTCTGAAGTCAGTATGGGGACAATCTGAACTAGGCAGGGAGTTTTCTTCAAGGGCCATATTGTTTGTCTGGTACAAATAGATGCTGTATTTGTTAACCTGATATTATATAAGAGTGGGTAACATGTAGGATCTTAATTTGATCACCCTGTTGCAGGGGAACTTTCCTGTGATGCAGGACATTTAAAACTTGCAGTGTATTTAAGAAAAAAATGTTTTATTGTCACATACACCAGATAGGTGCAGTGAAATGGTTAGCCTGGAGCAAATTAGGGTTAAATGCCTTGCTCAAGTACACATCAATTTTTCACCTTGTCGTCTCGTGTATTTGAGCCAGCAACCTTTTGGTTACTGCGCTAACTGCTAGGCTACATTTCCACTTGTAATTTTGACATGATTTTCCCTTACAAAAATGTATCAAACCCTACAAAAAGGTCAATTTAATTATAATCCACATAATTCACATTTTCTGTTGCTGCAGGATTATTTCCCTGCTGTAGCAAACTACCTCAAATTAAGATCCTAAATCTGTGGTAGTATACTAGACTGTTGTGTACACTTTTTATTTGAGTAACAAATGTTTCACAGTGCGAATGCACCAGACAGTTATGGCTGCTCATCTTGAAAATGATACTGGCTTGTTAATGCTAGTATTTATTCATACTGGTGTGTCCTGTGGATGTAGCCAAGAGTAATTTCTGTTGGCCATATGATTATTTTGGGGTGGCATGTATCCTAGTGGTTAGAGCGTTGGGCCAGTAACCGAAATGTTGCAAGATCGAATCCCTGAGCTGACAAGGTAAAAATCGTTCTGCCTCTGAACAAGTCAGTTAACCCACTGTTCCTAGGCCATCATTGTAAATAAGAATGTGTTCTTAACTGACTTGCCTAGTGAAATAAAGGTTAAATAAAAATAAATAAATTCACATGGATGATGACTTTCAAAGGATGATGAATTTGGAAGTCAGTGACAGGGGGTGCGTGCTCAGTTCCCTCCTGTACTCTTAGTTCCCTCCTGTACTCTCAGTTCCCTCCTGTACTCTCTGTTCACTCATGACTGCATGGCCAGGCACGACTCCAACACAATCATTAAATTTGCCGATGACACAACAGTGGTAGTCCTGATCACCGACAACGATGAGACAGCCTATAGGGAGGAGGTCAAAGACCTGGCAGTGTGGTGCCAGGACAACAACTTCTCCCTCAAAGTGATCAAGACAAAGGAGATGATTGTGGACTACAGGAAAAAGAGGACAGAGCACGTTCCCATTCTCATCGACCGGGCTGCAGTGGAGCAGGTTGAGAGCTTCAAGTTCTTTGGTGTCCACATCACCAACAAACTATCATGGTCCAAACACCAAGACAGTCGTGAAGAGGGCATGACAAAACCTATTCCCCTTCAGGAGACTGAAAAGATTTGTCATGGGTCCTCAGAACCTCAAAAGATTCTACAGCTGCACCATCGAGAGCATGGTTGCATCACTGCCTGGTTTGGCAACTGCTCGGCCTCCGACACTACAGAGGGTAGTGTGAACGGCCCAGTACATTACTGGGGCCAAGCTTTCTGCTATCCAGGACCTAAATACCAGGCGCTGTCAGAGGAAGGCCCTAAAAATTGTCAAAGACTCCAGTCACCCTAGTCATAGACTGTTCTCTCTGCTCTATTTACACTGCCCCCCACCCCCTCTTTATACCACTGCTACTCTCTGTTGGCATCTATGCATCGTCACTTTAATAATTTGACCTACATGTACATATTTCCTCAAATAACCGGTGACCCCGTGCATTGTATAGTCTCGCTATTGTTATTTCACTGCTGCTCTTTAATTGCTTGTTACATTTATCTCTTGTTCCTATATGTATTTTTTGAAACTGCATTGTTGGTTAGGGGCTCGTAAGTAAGCATTTCACTGTAAGGTGAAAACACCTACACCTGTTGTATTCGGAGCATGTGACTAATATAATTTGATTTGATATGAATTTGTTTTCTTGTAAAAAATTTCAAATTAAGTATTTACGTCTACCAAGTTCACAATAATGTTTTGCATCCCTTTTTACCTGTACATTATTTATACAAACTGTATATGTTTATGTTTGGCCTCCATACATCACCTTCTATGTTTTAGTCGGTATATTGTGTCTATGCCCTTGAGCATGCTCATTCCTTTTGAACGTTGTGGAACTGCAGTGTGTGTATCCCAAGAAGCTTAATCTTGAGTTTCGGTATGGTACGTTCTAGATGAGTCCTCAATGATTTTGCATGGGGGATGTACACATTGTAAATATGGGGCTTCCAGCATGGACAGAAACCAAAACTTCCATGTAAACAGCTTTCTACTCGTACTATGGGTATCTATGAGGTTATTTGTGTATACTGTATCTACACAGTTAGTAACACAGAGATGTCCTTGAACCATGTTTGCATCATTTTCACTCTTGACATTTCCATTATCCCCCATGTCACCCTCACTCGCTCACACGCCATGTTGTGAAACAGGCTTTTTTGAAAGACGGGACAATCACAATTATTTTTCTTAATAATAACAGCATTAAAGATATATAGAGTACCAGACAAACGTTTGGACACATCAACTCATTCAAGGGTTTTTCTTTATTTTACTATTTTCTACATTGTAGAAAAGTAGTTTAAACATCAAAACTATGAATTAACACATGTAGTAACCAAAAAAAGTGTTAAACAAAGCTAAATATATTTTATATTTGAGTAGCCACCCTTTGCCTTGATGACAGCTTTGCACACTCTTGGTATTCTCTCAACCAGCGTCATGAGGTAGTCACCTGGAATGCCTTTCAATTAACAGGAGTGCTTTGTTAAAAGATCATTTGTGGAATTTCTTTCCTCTCTTAATGCATTTGAGCCAATCAGTTGTGTTGTGACAAGGTAGGGGTGTTATACAGAAGAAAGCCTTTTTTGGTAAAAGACCAAGTCCATATTATGGCAAGAATAGCTCAAATGAGCAAAGAGAAACGACAGTCAATGCTGAAAATGTCAAGAACTTCAAGTGCAGTCGCAAAAAAACATCAAACACTATGATGAAACTGGCTTTCATGAGGACCGACAGGAAAGGAAGACCCAGAGTTACCTCTGATGTAGAGCATGAGTACATTAGACTTAACTCCACCTCAGATTGCAGCCCAAATAAATGCTTCACAGATTTCAAGTCACAGACACATGTCAACATCAACTATTCAGATGAGACTGCGTGAATCAGGCCTTCATGGTTACAATGCTGCAAAGAAACCACTACTAAAGGACACCAATAAGAAGAAACATGCTTGGGCCAAGAAACACGAGCAATGGACATTAGACAGGTGGAAATCTGTCCTTTCGTCTGATGAGTCCAAACCGCTGTATCTTTGTGAGATGCAGAGTAGGTAAATGGATTATCTCCGCATGTGTGATTCACACCGTGAAGCATGGAGGAGGAGGTGTGATGGCGTGGGGGTGCTTTGCTGGTGACACTGTCTGTGATTTATTTAGAATTCAAGGCACACTTAACCAGCATGGATACCACAGCATTCTGCAGCAAATCACCCTCCCATCCGGTGTACGCTTAGTGGTACTATCATTTGTTTTCAACAGGACAATGACCCAACTCCAGCCTGTGTCAGGGCTATTTGACCAAGAAGGAGAGTGATGGAGTGCTGCATCAGATGACCTGGTCTCCAAAATCACCCAAACTCAACCCAATTGAGATGGTTTAGGATTGGACCGCAGAGTTAATGAAAAACAGCCAACAAGTACTCAGCATATGTGGGAACTCCTGATTTGTTTAACAGTTTTTTGGTTACTACATGATTCCATATTTGTTATTTCATAGTATTTCATTATTATACAATGTAGTAGGTGTGTCCACACTTTTGACTGGTACTGTATATAGACCAAAGTATCAGCTATCACACCATGTAAAGGAACAACCTCCTAATTAAAACATTTTTTCATAAAATACTCCTACTGTAACTGGATTTATGTCAACTCCATCAGAGGAGTTTTTACATTTATTGTTCAAACAAGTGTTGAAAGGCCTTGATTGTTTCATTCTAACATTAGATTACTCAAATATGAAATATAAATCTCCAAACATCTTTTTGTCTTGTTTTACTTTGGTATGTTTTTCAAGATTCAGAACGCAAAACAAGATTTATTAAGGAAATATGAACCTTTATGTCCAGTACAGCAAATACTTCAATAGTGTAAGCATATATTGCATGACAATGGTTAACATATATTTTTCTGAATATTACCCCAAAAAATTGATGTTAAGGCGGTTAGCAATCTGTGACAAAGCTGACAAGCCACTGACGGAGTTGACAATAGATACAGTTGAAGTTGGAAGATCACATACACCTTATCCTTAAACTCAGTGTTTCACAATTCCTGACATTTAATCCTAGTACAAATTCCCTGTGAGTAGTTAGTAGGGAAAATGATTTATATCAGCTTTTATTTTTATCACATTCCCATTGGCTCAGCTTTTCTCACATTCCCAGTGGGTCAGAAGTTTACACACACTCAATTAGGATTTGGTAGCATTCTTTAAATTGTTTAACTTGGGTCAACCATTTCAGGTGGCCTTCCACAAGCTTCCCACAATAAGTTGGGTGAATTGTAGCCCATTCCTCCTGACAGAGCTGGTGTAACTGAGTCAGGTTTTTAGGCCTCCTTGCTCGCACACGCTTTTTCAGTTCTGCCCACAAATGTTCTATATGATTGAGGTCAGGGCGTTGTGATGGCCACTCCAATACCTTGACTTTGCCATTTTGCCCCAACTTTGGAAGTATGCTTGGGGTCATTGTCCATTTGGAAGACCCATCTGCGACCAAGATTTTACTTCCTGACTGATGTCTCGAGATGTTGCTTCAATATATCCACATAATTTTCCTTCCCCATTTATTTTGTGAAGTGCACCAGTCCCTCCTGCAGCAAAGCACCCCCACAACATGATGCTGCCACCCCCTGTTACGCTCTTCGATGGAAGGATCGGACCAAGGTGCAGCGTGGTAGGCGTACAGTTTAATTTATTAAATGAACACCGAAAAAACAACAAAATACAAAACGAACCGTAACGTCTAGTTGGGCTAAACAGCACAGTACCAAAAACAAGATCCCACAAACTACAGGTGGAAAAAGGCTGCCTAAGTATGATCCCCAATCAGAGACAACGATAGACAGCTGCCTCTGATTGGGAACCACACCCGGCCAACTTCGAAATAGAAAACATAGATTTCCCACCTTAGTCACACCTTGACCTAACCAAATAGAGAATTAAAAGGATCTCTAAGGTCAGGGCGTGACACCCCCGTGCTTCACGGTTCGGATGGTGTTCTTCGGCTTGAAAGCCTCCCCCTTTTCCCTCCAAACATAACGATGGTCATTATGACCAAACAGTTCTATTTTTGTTTCATCAGACCAGAGGACATTTCTCCAAAAATTACAACCTTTGTCCCCATGTGCAGTTGTAAACCGTAGTCTGGCTTTTTTATGGCGGATTTGGAGCAGTGCCTTCTTCCTTGCTGAGCAGCCTTTCAGGTTATGTCGATATAGAACTCGTTTCACTATGGATATAGATACTTTTGTACCTGTTTCCTCCAGCATCTTCACAAGGTCCTTTGCTGTTGTTCTGGGATTGATTTGCACTTTTCGCAACACATACGCAACAAATAATCTATATTATAACAGCTGCGTGGTCCCATGGTTTTTATACTTGCTTACTATTGTTTGTACAGATGAACATGGTACCTTCAGGCATTTGGAAATTGCTTCCAAGGAAAATCAGACTTGTGGAGGTCCACAAGGTCTTGGCTGATATTTTTTGATTTTCCCATGATGTCAAGCAAAGAGGCACTAAGTTTGAAGATAGGCCTTGAAATACATCCACAGGTACACCTCCAATTCACTCATATTATGTCAATCAGAAACTTCCAAAGACATGACATAATTTTCTGGAATTTTCCAAGCTGTTTAAAAGGCACAGTCAACTTAGTGTATGTTAAAACTTCAGACCAACTGGAATTGTGATACAGTGAATTAATTGTAATACAGTTAAATAATCTATTTGTAAACAATTGTTGGAAAAATTACTTGTGTCATGCACAAAGTAGATGTCCTAACCCACTTGCCAAAACTATAGTTTGTTAACAAGACATTTGTGGATTGGTTGAGAAACTAGTTTTAATGACTCCAACCTAAGTGTATGTAAACTTCCAACTTCAACTGTACTCAAAACAGATATATTCTTGTCTCTAAAAATACAAGTTCATTACAAATATTTGTAAAACATGGACACTTGTTTATTTAACTTTCCCCAAGAAAAAATAACTATTCTACTGGATCTTTCAGCACTCTGACCGAGTGTATTGTTCTATAAAGTTGACAAATTGTATATTTTTCTTCTTTATTCAAGTGGTATACCACATCGCAATTTTGTTTTTCCTCAGTTGCTTTATGACTGTAAAACCTAATTAAAATGAGTATGTGTCACATTCTGACCTTTTGTCTTTATTTAGTATGGTCAGGGCGTGAGTTGGGGTGGGCAGTCTATGTTTGTTTTTCTATGTTTGGTTTCTGTTTCGGCCTAGTATGGTTCTCAATCAGAGGCAGGTGTCGTTAGTTTTCTCTGATTGAGAATCATACTTAGGTAGCCTGGTTTTCACTGTTGGTTTGTGGGTGTTTGTTTCCGTGTGTGTGTTTGTCGCCACATGGTACTGTTTCGTTTTTTTTTTGTAGAGTTCACATTATCGTTTTTGTTCGAGTGTTCATTTGTCTTTATTAAAAACATTATGGACACTTACCACGCTGCATCTTGGGCCAATCCTTACTCCTCTTCAGACGAAGAGGAGATCTGCCGTTACAACATGTTTGAACCAAAAATCTTATTCTATCTTACTATATAAGGGAGATGGAGTTGACAGGTTACAGTTGTGACCATGGTGATTGCAATAATGTTTGTTTAAATCGCTCAGAAGTAGAGAACTTTTCCGACCATGTGTGGTCTTGTTGCACTATATTTAATCAGCAGGTGAAGAAGGGAAATCATATGAGAGTGTAAATTTACTCATTTAACATTTTACTATATAGTTTCCACAGAGGGTGGATAGCCTATATATAAAATCAGCATAAAAAGAAACGTCCTCTCCCTGTCAACTGCGTTTATTTTCAGAAAACATAACATGTGTAAATAGTTGTATGAACATAGCAAGATTCAACAACTGAGACACAAACTGAACAAGTTCCACAGAAATGGAATAATGTGTCCCTGAACAAAGGGGGGTTCAAAATCAAAAGTAACAGTCAGTATCTGGTGAAGCCACCAGCTGCATTAAGTATTGCAGTGCATCTCCTCATGGACTGCACCAGATTTGCCAGTTCTTGCTGTGAGATGTTACCCCACTCTTCCACCAAGGCACCTGCAAGTTCCCAGATTTTTCTGGGGGGGAATGGCCCTAGCCCTCATCCTCGATTCAACAGCTCCCAGAAGTGCTCATTGGGATTGAGATCCGGGCTCTTCGCTGGCCATGGCAGAACACTGACATTCCTGTCTTGCAGGAAATCACACCCATAACGAGCAGTATGGCTGGTGGCATTGTCATGCTGGAGGGTCATGTCTGCAGGAAGGGTACCAAATGAGGGAGGAGGATGTCTTCCCTGTAACGCACAGCATTGAGATTTTCTGCAATGACAACAAGCTCTGTCCGATGATGCTGTGACACTCCGCCCCAGACCATGACGGACCCTCCACCTCCGATCAATCCCGCACCAGAGTACAGGCCTCGGTGTAACGCTCATTCCTTCAACGATAAACGCGAATCCGACCATCACCCCTGGAGAGACAAAACCGTGACTCATCAGTGAAGAGGACTTTTTGCCAGTCCTGTCTGACCATCAACAGTGGGTTTGTGCCCATAGGCAACATTGTTGCCAGTGATGTCTGGTGAGGACCTGCCTTACAACAGGCCTACAAGCCCTCAGTCCAGCCTCTCTCAGCCTATTGCCGACAGTCTAAGCACTGATTGAGTGATTGTGCATTCCTGGTGTAACTCAGGCAGTTGTTGTTGCCATCCTGTACCTGTCCCACAGGTTCAGATGTACCGATCCTGTGCAGGTGTTGTTACACATGGTCTGCCACTGCAAGGACAAATCAAATCAAATCAAATTTATTTATATAGCCCTTCGTACATCAGCTGATATCTCAAAGTGCTGTACAGAAACCCAGCCTAAAACCCCAAACAGCAAGCAATGCAGGTGTAGAAGCACGGTGGCTAGGAAAAACTCCCTAGAAAGGCCAAAACCTAGGAAGAAACCTAGAGAGGAACCAGGCTATGTGGGGTGGCCAGTCCTCTTCTGGCTGTGCCGGGTGGAGATTATAACAGAACATGGCCAAGATGTTCAAATGTTCATAAATGACCAGCATGGTCGAATAATAACAAGGCAGAACAGTTGAAACTGGAGCAGCAGCATGGCCAGGTGGACTGGGGACAGCAAGGAGTCATCATGTCAGGTAGTCCTGGAGAACTAGAGAACGCACACTTAGATTCACACAGGACACCGAATTAGGACAGGAGGGGTACTCCAGATATAACAAACTGACCCTAGCCCCCCGACACAAACTACTGCAGCATAAATACTGGAGGCTGAGACAGGAGGGGACAGGAGACACTGTGGCCCCATCCGAGGACACCCCCGGACAGGGCCAAACAGGAAGGATATAACCCCACCCCCGCCAAAGCACAGCCCCCACACCATTAGAGGGATATCTTCAACCACCAACTTACCATCCTGAGACAAGGCTAAGTATAGCCCACAAAGATCTCCGCCACGGCACAGCCCAAGTGGGGGGGGGCAACCCAGACAGGATGACCACAACAGTGAATCAACCCACTCAGGTGACGCACCCCCTGCAGGGACGGCATGAGAGAGCCCCAGTAAGCCAGTGACTCAGCCCCTGTAATAGGGTTAGAGGCAGAGAATCCCAGTGGAAAGAGGGGAACCGGCCAGGCAGAGACAGCAAGGGCGGTTCGTTGCTCCAGAGCCTTTCCGTTCACCCTCCCACTCCTGGGCCAGACTACACTCAATCATATGACCCACTGAAGAGATGAGTCTTCAGTAAAGACTTAAAGGTTGAGACCGAGTTTGCTTCTCTGACATGGGTAGGCAGACCGTTCCATAAAAATGGAGCTCTATAGGAGAAAGCCCTGCCTCCAGCTGTTTGCTGGAGGCAGGGCAATCAGCTGTCCATTCTGTAGCACTGTCTTAGGCATCTCACAGTACTGACATTGCAATGTATTGCCCTGGCCGCATCTGCAGCCCTAATGCCACATTCACACAGATGAGCAGGGACCCAAGGCATCTTTCTTTTGGTGTTTTTCAGAGTCAGTGGGAAGGCCTCTTTAGTGTCCTTAGCTTTCATAACTGTGACCTTAATTTTTTTAAACTAGGGCATGTCAGTTTATAACAAATTCTTATTTTCAATGACATCCTAGGAACAGTGGGTTAACTGCCTTGTTCAGGGTCAGAACGACAGATTTTGACCTTGTCAGCTCAGGGATTCAATCTTGCAACCTTTCGGTTACAAGTCCAACACTCTAAACACTAGGCTACCTGCCACCCTTACTGCCTATTGTCTGTAAGCTGTTAGTGTCTTAATGACCGTTCCACAGGTGCATGTTCAATAATTGTTTATGGTTCATTGAACAAGCATGGGAAACAGTGTTTAAACCCTTTACAATGAAGATCTGTGAAGTTATTTGGATTTTTACGAAATATCTTTGAAAGACAGGGTGCTGAAAAAGGGACGTTTCATTTCTTGCTGAGTTTAGTTTCCATGTCTAATTCATTCTCTTTGTAGAACAAGGATTAATATGTAACTGATTACAATTGACCCTCTCATTTCCCTAAGTGTTGATCTGCACCTTATAACCTTCCCTACCTCTCCCCCACCTACCACGCCTCGCCCTCTTTTTCCCCCAGGTTTCCAGGATGTCCATGTGATGATCTTTGTGGGCTTCGGTTTCCTCATGACCTTCCTGAAGCGCTACAGCTTCGGTGCCGTTGGCTTCAACTTCCTCATCGCCGGCTTCGGCCTTCAGTGGGCACTTCTGATGCAGGGATGGTTCCACTCTCTGGACCCAATGGACGGCAAGATCAAGATCGGCGTGGAGAGGTTAGAGTCCCTCGGTTTTGGTCTAACAGCGTTAAACTTGTTTCTTTGAATCTTCTATCCTTTGTGACGAATGAGATCAGTGAATGCTGGTGTCATATTTGATAGGTGAAAGTGATGTCACCACAGTGGTCACCTGGAAAGACGAAAGTGAATATTGTATGGATTTATATAAAAAAACACTTTACATTGTAATGTAAGTAACATAAACAAATCTCAACCCATCCAACAATGTATAGAGCCCTTCTGGCTGACCTTTCACTGACTATAATTGGACAGATACTTTACATATTATGTTTAACCTTATGAATGAGTCCTATGTGAATGAGTCAGTCGTGCAAAACATATGCCTACATCATTGAAATCAATCTATAGAATAACATGTGTGGATGGAAACGAATCCTGTATGCGTGCGTGCATGGTGGGAGTGCCAGAGAGAACCTATCGTGATGCCAGAGAAGTAGAGGAACCGGTCTGCATTTGAAAATCCCTTATGTATCACCTTTTACTGTTGATCCTCCTGGCTTGTGAGATATACTGTCTGTGGACACAATAATGTGAGGGCAAACAAAAACACAGTACTACATGTAATCACGCATTTATGATACTGTTGAAGTATTGTATTAACAGATAACACTCTATGTGTTGGCGCTTGTCTGTGTGACGTGTGTGTGCGTAAGCAAACGTATGTGTGTGTGTGTGTGTGTGTGTGTGTGTGTGTGTGTGTGTGTGTGTGTGTGTGTGTGTGTGTGTGTGTGTGTGTGTGTGTGTGTGTGTGTGTGTGTGTGTGTGTGTGTGTGTGTGTGTGTAGGGGGGTTATGTGAGATCATAGAAATACTGTGCTTAGAGGGGGTGCAGCTCTGTGTGTGGTTTAATTTGTAACAAACTACTGAAGGATACAAATTGAACAAGTCAGTATACTGTATCATAAAGTTGGACTGGCAATTTAATAACAAGGTTCTGAAATTATTATTCAACTATTGGCCTTTGAGGATGAAGTCATTGTCATTATTTTCTGTGACCATTTTAAAGGGACAATGATATGGTCATGCTACACTTTTAAAACATAGACTCACCAATATCCCGTTATTATTTGGCATACTTTAGTATTCTGTTTTTGAGTTGATGCATATAAACATAATATCCCATTTACAATAATCATGAAAAGCTTGTATCCCGGTTATGAGAAACCCGGATAAGATGCCTGGGATATGCTGATCTTAGATGGGATACTGTGGCATGTCAACACTTGATTCCCTTTACTGTTGTTTTTCGTGGTCTGTGCAGGCTCAGTTTAGCATGTCATGGTTGTTGTGTTATGATGTTTTCATCTGATTGTCAAACCAATTAACATAAAAAAGCATGCTATACCTGCACAGTTCCATCCACCATAATAATACCATAATAATGTATTTTGCTGATACTCCTTACTGGACCATATAGCCTACCGGTTAAGGCTACTTTCACCACAAATTTATATATGTTTCTGCTTATAATATCTGACATTTGGTAGGCCATATTACACACCCTGGCCTGAACAAATAATTAAAGAAAACACAAAATACTAAGACCAAGGCGTGACAATAATAGCCGACATTTGGTAGGCCATATTATAATTTATGACATTTGGTAGGCCATATTATAATTTCTGACATTTGGTAGGCCATATTATAATTTCTGACATTTGGTAGGCCATATTATAATTTATGACATTTGGTAGGCCATATTATAATTTATGACATTTGGTAGGCCATTTGTTTGTCAACTATAGTTAGATACATGCAGCTTCTCTTCTGTCATAACTTGTTGCCTCAGAAGACTAAATAAAATGTTCCCGAGAATAATTTCATACATCGACAGAATGAATGCGTTATTAATCAAGTTAATTAACACTGCTAAAGTTGAATGTTTCATTTAGGAGCCGGGGAGAAATATTGGAAAGATTGTTCCATTGCAGAATGTCCAAATGTCATCAGTTTGACCGGTTTAAAGGAAATGAAAAGATGAGAAAATGATAAACACGTTTCTGACAAGACTGTGTGCATATTTTATGTGGTTGAAATACTGTCTGAAATCATATCTCTCCACTCCTGTTCCCAAGACTAAATGTATATTTGTTGTATAATTTCACTGCAAGAAATGCATAATTCTGCACGAGTTAATATTACATTATTTTGCATGTGAGAGGTTATAGGCCCAGCCACAGTCAGTGTCCACATTTGAGTTATTATTCCATTTAACCCATATGAACTTCAATTAGGAATATTCTGTTTATTTCTGGAGACCGGGACACTCGTGAGCAGGATATCAAAGGTGCATGTAAACAGCTTATCCCAAATAAGCCGTTCAGGGGGATATGAGCTACTATCCGGAACACTGTGCACTTGTAAATGTAGTCAGTGACCAAATGACAAAATACAGCACAAACATATCTGGTACCAGGCTGACACTGACCCAGTAGTATACATTCTAATCTTACCCTGGTTCTGTCCTTCTCAGCATGATCAATGCAGATTTCTGTGTAGCCAGCTGCCTGATAGCGTACGGGGCGGTGCTAGGCAAGGTGAGCCCAGTCCAGTTGATGGTGATGACGCTTTTTGGAGTCACTCTGTATGCTGTGGAGGAGTATATCATCCTCAGCCTCATACATGTAAGTCTTTACTAAATAATAAAGGCTTTAACATTAAGTCCTGCATAAAACCTGCATACATCGTTCTCAAGAATGGCACACAGTGATGCTGTGTCATGGTACGTGCTTGTTTGATTGATTGAATGCATTTACCTTTACAATAAAGCTTAATGGAATAGATGCAGATATCTATACTGAACAAAATTATAAACGCAACATGCAACAATTTCAAAGATTTTACTGAATTACAGTTCATATAAGGAAATCAGTTAAATTAAATATATTATTTAGGCCCTAATCTATGGATTTCACATGACTGTGAATACAGATATACATTTGTTGGTGATAACTTTTTATTAAAGTAAGGGAGTGGATCAGAAAACCAGTCAGTATCTGGTGTGACTACCATTTGCATCATGCAGCGTGATGTATCTCCTTTGCATAGAGTTCATCAGGCTATTGATTGTGGCCTGTGGAATGTTGTCCCACTCCTCTTTTAATGTCTGTGTGAAGTTGCTGGATATTGGCGGGAACTGGAACACACTGTCATACACGTCGATCCAGAGCATCCCAAACATGCTCAGTGGGTGACATGTCTGGTGAGTATGCAGGCCATGGAAGAACTGGGACCTTTAAAGCTTCCAGGAATTGTTTACAGATCTGTGCATTATCATGCTGAAACATGAGGTGATGGTGGCGGATGAATGGCATGAAAATGGGCCTCAGGATCTCGTCATGGTGTCTCTGTGCATTCAAATTGCCATCGATAAAATGCAATTGTGTTCGTTGTCCATAGCTTATGCCTGCCCATACCATAACTCCACCGTCACCATGGGGAACTCTGTTCACAACCCTGACATAAGAAAACCGCTTGCCAACACGGTGCCATACACGTGGTCTGCGGTTGTGAGTTCGGTTGGACGTACTGCAAAATTCTCTAAAACAATGCTGGAGGCTGCTTATGGTAGAGAAATTAATATTAAATTGTATTCAATATTCTGGCAACAGCACAGGTGGACATTCCTGCAGTCAAGCTGAGTAAAGGAATGCTACACCTATGTAATAATCATGCTGTTGAATTAACTTGTAGATATGCCACACCTGTAAGGTAGATGGATTATCTTGGCAAAGGACAAATGCTCACTAACAGGGATGCAAACAAATTGGTGGCCAAAATATGAGAGAAATAAGCTTTTTGTGCACATTAAAATTTTCTAGGACCAACACTTTATACAGTGCCTTGCGAAAGTATTCGGCCCCCTTGAACTTTGCGACCTTTTGCCACATTTCAGGCTTCAAACATAAAGATATAAAACGGTATATTTTTGTGAAGAATCAACAACAAGTGGGACACAATCATGAAGTGGAACGACATTTATTGGATATTTCAAACTTTTTTAACAAATCAAAAACTGAAAAATTGGGCGTGCAAAATTATTCAGCCCCTTTACATTCAGTGCAGCAAACTCTCTCCAGAAGTTCAGTGAGGATCTCTGAATGATCCAATGTTGACCTAAATGACTAATGATGATAAATACAATCCATCTGTGTGTAATCAAGTCTCCGTATAAATGTACCTGCACTGTGATAGTCTCAGAGGTCCGTTAAAAGCGCAGAGAGCATCATGAAGAACAAGGAACACACCAGGCAGGTCCGAGATACTGTTGTGAAGAAGTTTAAAGCCGGATTTGGTTACAAAAATATTTCCCAAGCTTTAAACATCCAAAGGAGCACTGTGCAGGCGATAATATTGAAATGGAAGGAGTATCAGACCACTGCAAATCTACCAAGAACTGGCCGTCCTTCTAAACTTTCAGCTCATACAAGGAGAAGACTGATCAGAGATGCAGCCAAGAGGCCCATGATCACTCTGGATGAACTGCAGAGATCTACAGCTGAGGTGGGAGACTCTGTCCATAGGACAACAATCAGTCGTATATTGCACAAATCTGGCCTTTATGGAAGAGTGGCAAGAAGAAAGCCATTTCTTAAAGATATCCATAAAAAGTGTTGTTTAAAGTTTGCCACAAGCCACCTGGGAGACACACCAAACATGTGGAAGAAGGTGCTCTGGTCAGATGAAACCAAAATTGAACTTTTTGGCAACAATGCAAAACGTTATTGTTTGGCGTAAAAGCAACACAGCTCATCACCCTGAACACACCATCCCCACTGTCAAACATGGTGGTGGCAGCATCATGGTTTGGTCCTGCTTTTTTTCAGCAGGGACAGGGAAGATGGTTAAAATTGATGGGAAGATGGATGGAGCCAAATACAGGACCATTCTGGAAGAAAACCTGATGGAGTCTGCAAAAGACCTGAGACATGGACGGAGATTTGTCTTCCAACAAGACAATGATCCAAAACATAAAGCAAAATCTACAATGGAATGGTTTAGAAATAAACATATCCAGGTGTTAGAATGGCCAAGTCAAAGTCCAGACCTGAATCCAATCGAGAATCTGTGGAAAGAACTGAAAACTGCTGTTCACAAATGCTCTCCATCCAACCTCAATGAACTCGAGCTGTTTTGCAAGGAGGAATGGGAAAAAATGTCAGTCTTTCGATGTGCAAAACTGATAGAGACATACCCCAAGCGACTTACAGCTGTAATCGCAGCAAAAGGTGGCGCTACAAAGTATTAACTTAAGGGGGCTGAATAATTTTGCACGCCCAATTTTTCAGTTTTTGATTTGTTAAAAAAGTTCGAAATATCCAATAAATGTCGTTCCACTTCATGATTGTGTCCCACTTGTTGTTGATTCTTCACAAAAAAATACAGTTTTATATCTTTATGTTTGAAGCCTGAAATGTGGCAAAAGGTCGCAAAGTTCAAGGGGGCCGAATACTTTCGCAAGGCACTGTATGTTGCATTTATATTTTTGTTCAGAGTACATACTAATAAGGTGGCTGGTTTACTGGATATCATTCTACATTATAGGCCAGGGATGCTGGTGGCTCCATGGTGATCCACACATTTGGGGCTTATTATGGTCTGTCCATCTCATGGATGCTGTACCGGCCCAACCTGGACCAGAGCAAGCATCGGATTGGCTCCGTCTATCATTCAGACGTCTTTGCCATGATCGGTGAGGCTGAGCCATAATGGTTGACACTTTTCACTTTTCACATTTGCCATACTCATATTGGTGAAACTGTATCAACATTGATCCATTCCTGCCCCATAGGAACCCTGTTCCTGTGGATGTTCTGGCCTAGTTTTAACTCGGCCATCTCGGACCACGGGGATGGGCAGCATAGAGCAGCCATCAACACCTACCTGTCCCTGGCCGCCACTGTCCTCACCTCCATAGCCATCTCCAGTCTCTCCCAGAAGACCGGCAAGCTGGACATGGTAATGTAATGGACCCACATGGTGTGCATTACATACATTAGCCCGGTCCCAGATCTGTTTGTGCTGTCCTGCCAACTCCTATGATCATACTGTACCTACTAACTTTTATCATGTACTGCATCTCCACTCAAGCTATTGGCCAACTCCTTTGTTCCAGGTTCACATCCAGAACGCCACACTGGCCGGGGGAGTTGCCGTGGGAACGGCAGCGGAGTTCATGCTAATGCCTTATGGGTCTCTGATTGTAGGATTCTGCTGTGGCATCATCTCCACTCTGGGCTACATTTATATCACGGTAATGTAGAATATGGAGTCACATCAGTTTCATTCATGAATTTTCTGTCTGCAACATTTCACTAAATGTGCTTACTGAATGCAGTGAAGGAGTGTAGTGGCTATTCGCTAGTATAATTGGGACTAGTTAGTGGCTTATGACTAGGCTACTCCTATTTGATTAGTGGTCATGTAGCTAGCTATGTGTCTTTGTCCCCTCAGCCATTCATGGAGAAATATCTGAAGATCCATGACACGTGTGGCATCCACAACCTCCACGCCATGCCTGGGGTCATAGGGGGCATTGTGGGCGCCATCACTGCTGCAGCCGCCAGTGCAGACGTCTATGGCAAGGAGGGGTGAGTTCACAGGTTACAACTGTATGCCCAATGAATGGCCTGTTATTATTTCAGTCTGCACCAGTTTTAGGCCTAATTGGTAGCTTGAAGGTGGTGAACTGTAATTATTATGCATATGCAGTAGTGGCACAGAAGATGGGCAACAAGAATACTGCGGCAATGAAAAGAATGTCTGCTCAGTTGTTGCCGCTTCTAAATGTGATGTTTTCCTTAGACTTACTCATATAGAGTAACAATATTGTTTTTTAAATAGGTTGATAAACACGTTCGACTTTCATGGGAAATGGAAAGATATGATGCCGACCCAGCAGGGAGGACACCAGGCAGCAGGGCTCTGTGTTGCCCTCTGCTTTGGAATCGGAGGAGGAATCATTGTTGGTGAGAGTGGTGTCCCGATTAGTGTGTGTGTGTGTGTGTGTGTGTGTGTGTGTGTGTGTGTGTGTGTGTGTGTGTGTGTGTGTGTGTGTGTGTGTGTGTGTGTGTGCGTGCGTGCGTGCGTGCGTGCGTGCGTGCGTGTGTGTGTTTTCATGAGAACATGTTACAAGATAGCTGCCAAGTTACTGTGGTATTGTAGTATTGTTTGGCTGGGGTTGAATAATTTCTACATGTACTCAGTCGTGTACTTAATGTTGGTGAGATGTTGTGTTTGTCCCCAGGCTGTATCCTGAGGTTACCGATCTGGGGTGATGCTCCTGATAACAGCTGCTTTGATGATGACATCTACTGGGAGGTGAGATACTGAACTAAACCATTAGTCTAAATAGCACGAAGACTGTGAAGCCATATTGGAGCTATTTTTCTGAAGGTGATTTCTTAGTTTTTCAGTAATATTGTACCCTTTTTATTTTAACTGATTTATGTTATTGTTAAAGGGAAGTGTATGTTTCTGTCACCCCTGTCACCTAAAAAACAGTGTTTCCCTCACACTGTCACGTCCTACATGGAATGGCCAATACCAGTATTTAGCTATTAGCTTGTCTCCAGTCCAATAAGGGTTGTTTATTGTTATGTCTAAATGATCTTTGGTTTGAAGAGGCTGAGGAAGGAAATGGTAGTGGAAACTATGTTTACCTCTTCTTTTACATGATATTGGAAGTTCTAATAAAAAAATGTTTCTATAATGATGATGATTTCTGCCCCCAGTTACCTGAGGATGAAGAGAACAATCCACCTATCGTGGAGTACAATAACCACATGCGGAACAAGGCCGTGTAAGTAGCAGATTTGTGCAACAGTGTGATTATGGTTTTAAAATAGTATTTATAATATATTTTTTAAGGTTTATGTTTCTTACACCTCATGGTACAGCATGAGAACTGCTTTGGTTCTCATAAGATGTGTTATGTCAAGTATCATCAAGATGGCAGCAGTGTATGCCCTCCGCTAGTTCAAACAATCCATGTTTGGGCCCACACAATACTGTGAGTATCGCCTCAAATGTGTGGAGACAGCATGGCACCATCGCCTCCTTTGAAATGCTGTGGGTGGTTTCAGTGTCCTACCCAGATAGGGGTGCTCCATAGCTCTGCACGGGTGCTTTCTGAAAGTGACCTCTGAAAGTGACCTTAAAGTTACACAGTAGCTGTTGTGCTTGGTCTGAAAATGTCAATAATCCTGCTTTTAGAATAAGGGATTTTTTATTTATTTAGGAGGTATTTGTCTATTTGATGTAAAACAATATAGAAAATAAAAAGGAAACAACTTTTTATTCCATTTAAGTGAAGCAATTTGAAAATAGAAAGAGTGTACTGGTCATAATTTATGAATTAGCTGGCTGAGGCCTTGACATGATATCGCGTTGGAGAAGCTGTGCAGCCTATATATTTACTTTAATTTGATGGTTGATGTTTAAATATGTGTTTAGGGGTTTCAGGTATCAGTGTGTATCAGTTTCACACAAAGGTTGTAACCTTAATGTAACCTTTGTCTTTTACAGAACAGAATCAAATATATCTTTGGAGCGGAGACAGAACTGACGCTAGAGCCTGATGTCATCTCCCCCCTACACTTTCAACTAATGGTCCTATCCTACACTGACTCCTGCTGGACAGAAACCAGTCATCTCCTCTTCACCACTCTTTATACTGTTCTGTTCATGGAATTTATAGAAACACATAAAATTGATGGTGGCATGTTTTATCACCAGTCAGGCATATGTCAAATCACAAGCAGACTCTTAATCATTCATATTAACTGTAAAATAGGCTACTGTACGTGACTGTACACTGTCTTTATACAGCCCACACCTCCGGTGATGATGGTGCTCCAATAATTATTGCAGTTATCAGAATTAGTGGAGATTCTGTCCTTTTTGACAGGTATACTGTATGCCATGTTTTGTTTGTTTGTTTATGTTTTTTTAGGTCCCATTGCTGGGGAGTTTCATTGGGGGGGGCCAAGGGGGGACCAAGAACCGTTCATGGGTGGCAATGGGAAATCAGCAAATTGGCTTCAACTATGATGTATTGAATAGCTGTTTCAAATGGTCATTTTTGTCTGCCCTAATCTATTTAAATAAAACAATAATTCACAAAAAAACTTTACTTGTCTTCTAGCACTGACTTTGCTGATAATTACTTTATAATTATAGATTTTTTTAAAACCTAAACGTTCCAACTCTGCACTTCATTCAACTGACAGCTGGGATCCACTATCCACGAAGGGTGTGATGAAACAACGGAAGCACCATTCATTTTCAACGGAGGAAAAAAAGTGGGCAGATGGACCGCTGGGTAATGCGAGCATGCATGGGCAAGGGAGAGTGAACAGAGTTGGATTTAAGTTGGGGAAAGTTTAACTTTATGCAAATACTTTGCGATATCGATTGACCAATCGAAGCTCCGTATAGTTTCCAGCCACTACTGGATTGGCTGTTGATTCTAGCACTACCTAGCATTTTTGCTAGCACACAAATGAGGGCGAAGCTAGCGTGGCTATTTCAATTATCATTGTATTGTGGATCACGGCCATGAGAGAGAAGTTGCACTGTTCACTGCAGCTGTTCGATCCTCTCTCCATAGTCCTAAAGCCAGCCAGCCAAGCAAACAGCCTTCAAGCCCGCTCTAAGGCGTCCACATGGTCCTAAGCCCGCCCGCGAATGGTCTAACAGTGTTACACTATACTAAACAAAAATATAAATGCAACATGCAACAATTTCAAATATTTTACTGAAAAGGTAAGGTAGAAAAAAGGTTGGGGCGTGGATCAGAAAACCAGTCAGTATCTGTTGTGACCACCATTTGATCAGGCTGTTGATTGTGGCCTGTGGAATCTTGTCCCACTCCTCTTTAATGGCTGTGTGAAGTTGCTGGATATTGCCAGGAATTGGAACACGCTGTCGTACACGCCGATGCAATTGTGTTAGTTGTCCGTAGCTTATGTCTGCCCATACCATAACCCCACCAGCCCCATGGGGCACTCTGTTCACAATGTTGACATCAGCAAACTGCTTGCCCACACGACTCCATACAAGTGCTCTGTGGTTTTGAAGCCAGTTGGACGTACTGCCAAATTCTCTAAAACTATGACTTATGGTAGAGAAATTAACATTCAATGGTCTGGCAACAGCTCTGGTGGATATTCCTGCAGTCAACATGCCAATTGCACACTTCCTCAAATCTGTGGTAATGTGTTGTTTGACAAAACTGCACATTTTAGAGTGGCTATTTTTTGCCCCCACCAAAAGGTGCACCTGTGTAATGATCATGCTGTTTAATCAGCTTCTTGATATGTCACACCTGTTAGGTGGATGGATTATCTTGGCAGAGGAGAAATGCTCACTAACATGGACGTAAACAAATTTGTGCACTACATCTGAGAGAAATAAGCTTTTTGTGCTTATGGAACATACACATGCTTATTGCCCACATGGAGCAATCCAAACAAAAGACAATGAACAACAAGCACGTATATCCTACCAACGGGAAATTAAAAACTGTAATATCTTATGTTTCACCGAGTCGTGGCTGAACGATGACATGAATAACATACAGCTGGCAGGTTATTCACTATATCGGCAGGATAGAACAGCAGCCTCTGGTAAGACAAGGAGTGGCGGTCTTTGTATATTTGTAAACAACAGCTGGTGCACGATATCTAGGGAAGTCTCAAGGTTTTGCTTGCCTCTACCAGCTGCATACCACAATATCTACCGAGAGAGTTTTCATCTTTATTCTTCATAGCTGTCTATTTACCACCACAAACCGATGCTGGCACTAAGACCGCACTCAATGAGCTCTATACAGCCATAAGCAAACAGGAAAATGCTCATCCAGAGGCGGCGCTCCTAGTGGCCCGAGGACTTTAATGCAGGGAAACTTAAATCCGCTTTACCTAATTTCTACCAGCATGTTAAGTGCGCAACCAGAGGGAAAAAAACTCAAAACCATCTTTTACTCCACACACAGAAACTCATACAAAGCTCTCCCTCACCCTCCATTTGGTAAATCTGACCATAATTCTATCCCCCTGATTCCTACTTACAAGCGAAAATTAAAGCAGGAAGCACCAGTGACTCGGTCAATAAAAAAGTGTTTTGCTAGCACAGACTGGAATATGTTCTGGGATTCCTCCGATGGCATTGAGGAGTACACCACATCAGTCACTGGCTTCATCAATAAGTGCATCTATGACGTCGTCCACACAGTGACTGTACGTACATACCCCAACCAGAAGCCATGGATTACAGGCAACATCCGCACTGAGCTAAAG
Organism: Oncorhynchus keta; assembly: GCF_023373465.1. Lineage (NCBI taxonomy): Eukaryota > Metazoa > Chordata > Actinopteri > Salmoniformes > Salmonidae > Oncorhynchus > Oncorhynchus keta. Next base: position 36,535,659 of record NC_068437.1, read on the forward strand.
GGTAGAGCTGCTGCTTTAAAGGAGTGGAACTCCGACATGGAAGCTTATAAGAAATCCCGCTATGCCCTCCGGCAAACCATCAAACAGGCAAATCGTCAATACAGGACTAAGATCGACTACTACACCGGCTCGGATGCTCGTCGGATTCGGCAGGGCTTGCAAACTGTTACAGACTACAAAGGGAAGTACAGCCGAGAGCTGGGCAGTGACACGAGCCTACCAGACAAGCTAAATTATTTCTATGTTCGCTTTGAGGCAAGTATCACTGAAATATGCATGAGAGCATCAGCTGTTCCAGACGACTGTATGATCACACTCACCGCAGCCGATGTGAATAAGCCCTTTTAACAAGTCAACATTCACAAGGTACCAGGATGTGTACTCCGAGCATGCGCTGCCCAACTGGCAAGTGTCTTCACTGACATTTTCAACCTCTCCCTGTCTGAGTCTGTAATACCAACATGTTTCAAGCAGACTACCATAGTCCCTGTGCCCAAGAACACTAAGGTAACCTGCCTAAATGACTACCAACCAGTAGCACTCATGTCTGTAGCCATGAAGTGCTTTGAAAGAATGGCCATGGCTCACATCAACACCGTTATCCGAGAAACCCCAGACCCACTCCAATTTGCATACCGCCCCATGAGAACCCCAGATGATGCAATCTCTCGTGCACTCCACACTGCCCTTTTACACATGTACAAAAGGAACACCTATGTGAGAATGCTATTCATTGACTACAGCTCAGCGTTCAACACCATAGTGCCCTCAAAGCTCATCACTAAGCTAAGGATCCTGGGACTAAACACCTCCCTCTGCAACTGGATCCTGGACTTCATGATGGGCCGCCCCCAGGTGGTAAGGGTAGGTAACAACACATCCGCCATGCTGATTCTCAACACGGGGGCCCCTCATGGGTGCGTGCTAAGTCCCCTCCTGTACTCCCTGTTCACTCAGGACTACACGACCAGGCACGACTCCAACACAAAATTAAATCAAAATTTTATTGATCACATACACATGCTTAGCAGATGTTATTGTGAGTGTTGGGAAATGCTTATGCTTCTAGATCCGACAGTGCTGCAGTATGTAACAGGTAATATCTAACAATTCCACAACAAAACCTAATACACACAATCTAGTGAAGGAATGGGATAAGAATATATAAATATAAAATATATGGATGCAATAGATAGTGTAGTATAGTGACAGAGCGGCTAAGATGCAATAGATAGTATAGACTAGATAGTGTAGGATACAGTATACAGTATGTACAAATTAAATAAGTAATGCGAGATGGCATTTATTAAAGTGTCCAATGATATCAAGTCTGTAGGTAAGCAGCCACCTCTCTGTGCTAGTGATGGCTGTTTAACAATCTGATGGCCTTGAGATAGAAGCTGTTTTTCAATCTCTCTGTCCCAGCTTTGATGCACCTGTACTGACCTCGCCTTCTTTTTCCCCCCTTTTTTTGGTTGAATTTTACCCCTTTTTCTCCCCAATTTTGTGGTATCCAATTGTTTTTAGTAGCTACTATCTTGTCTCATTGCTACAACTCCCGTACAGGCTCGGGAGAGATGAAGGTTGAAAGTCATGCGTCCTCCAATACACAACCCAACCAAGCCACACTGCTTCTTAACACAGTGCGCATCCAACCCGGAAACCAGCCGCACCAATGTGTCGGAGGAAACACCGTGCACCTGGCAACCACAGGAGTCCCTGGTGTGCGATGAGACAAGGATATCCCTACCGGCCAAGCCCTCCCTAACCCGGACGACACTGGGCCAATTGTGCGTCGTCACACGGACCTCCCGGTCGCGGCCGGTTGCAACAGAGCCTGGGCGCGAACCCAGAGTCTCTGGTGGCACAGCTGGCGCTGCAGTACAGCGCCCTTAACCACTGCACCACCCGGGAGGCCCTGACCTTGCCTTCTAGATGGAAGTGGGGTGAATAGGCAGTGGCTCGGGTGGTTATTGTCCTTGATGATATTTTTTCCTTCCTGTGACATCAGGTGTTGTAGATGCCCTGGAAGGCAGGTAGTTTGCCCCTGGTGATGCGTTGTGCAGAACGCACCACCCTCTGGAGAGCTCTGCGGTTGTGGGCGGTGCAGTTGTCGTACCAGGCATTGATACAGTCCGACAGGGTGCTCTCGATTGTGCACCTGTAAAAGTTAGTGAGGGTTTTCGGTGACAAGCCCTCACCTCCTCCCTGAAGAGGCGCTGTTGCACCTTCTTCACCACATTGTCTCTGTATGGGTGGACCATTTCAGTTTGTCCGTGATGTGTACGCCGAGGAACTTAAAACTTTCCACCTTCTCCGCTACTGTACCGTCAACGTGGATAGGGGGCGGCTCCCTCTGCTGTTTCCTGAAGTCCACGATCATCTCCCTTGTTTTGTTGACTTTGAGTGAGAGGTTATTTTCCTGACACCACACTCTGAGGGCCCTCACCTCCTCCCTGCAGGCTGTCTCATCGTTGTTGGTAATCAAGCCCACTACTGTTGTGTCATCTGCAAACTTGATGATTGAGTTGGAGGCGTGCATGGCCACGCAGTCATGGGTAAACAGGGAGTACAGGAGGGGGCTGAGAACACACCTTTGTGGGGCCTCAGTGTTGAGGATCAGCGGAGTGGAGATGTTGTTTCCTACCTTCACTACCTGGGGGTGGCCAGGAAGTCCAGGACCCAGTTGCACAGGGCAGGGTCAAGACCCAGGGACTCAAGCTTAATGATGAGTTTTGAGGGTACTATGTTGTTGAATGCTGAGCTGTAGTCAATGAACAGCATTCTTACGTAGGTATTCCTCTTGTCCAGATGGGATAGGGCAGTGTGCAGTGTGATGGCGATTGCATTGTCTGTGGACCTATTGGGGTGGTAAGCAAATTGAAGTGGGTCTAGGGTGACAGGTAAGGTGTAGGTGGTATAATCCTTAGCTAGTCTCTCAAAGCACTTCATGATGACAGAAGTGAGTGCTAAAGGGCGATAGTAATTTAGTTCAGTTACCTTGGCTTTCTTGGGAACAGGAACAATGGTGGACACCTTGAAGCATGTGGGGACAGCAGACTGGGATAGGGATTGAATATGTCCGTAAACACAGCAGCCAGCTGGTCTGCACATGCTCTGAAGATGCGGCTAGGGATACCATCTGGGCCGACAGCCTTGCGAGGGTTAACACGTTTAAATGTTTTACTCACGTCGTCCATGGAGAAGGCGAGCCCACAGTCTTTGGTACCAAGCCACGTCGGTGGCACTGTATTGTCCTCAAAGCATGTAAATAAGTTGTTAAATTTGTCTGGAAGCAAGACGTCAACATCCACGACAGGGCTGGTTTTCTTTTTGTAATCCGTGATTTTCTGTAGACCCTGCCAAATATGTCTTGGGTTTGAGCCGTTGAATTGCGACTTCACTTTGTCTCTGCACTGATACTTTGCTTGTTTGATTGCCTTACGGAGGGATAACTACACTGTTTGTATTCGGCCATATTTCCAGTTGCCTTGTAATGACTAAATGCAGTGATACGTGCTTTCAGTTTTGCGCGAATGCTGCCGTCAATCCACACTTTCTGGTTAGGGAAGTCACAGAGGGTCAATAGTCACAGAGGGTACAACATCTCCTATACAGTTAACCCACTGTTCCGTCATTGAAAATAAGAATTTGTTCTTAACTGACTTGCCTAGTTAAATAAAGGTAAAATAAAAAACTTGCTCACCGAGTCAGCGTATACGTCAATGTTGTTCTCTGAGGCTACCCGGAACATATCCCAGTCCATGTGATCAAAGCAATCTTGAAGGGTGGAATCCAATTGGTCATACCAGTGTTGGATAGACCTAAGCACGGGCGCTTCCTGTTTTAGTTTCTGCCTATAGGAGGGGATCAACAAGATGGAGTCATGTTCAGATTTGCCAAAAGGAGGGCGGGGAAGGGCCTTGTATGCATCGCGGAATTTAGAGTAGCAATGGTCGAGCGTGTTACTCGCTCGTGTACTGCAATTGATATGCTGATAGAATTTAGGTAGCCTTGTTCTCAAATTAGCTTTGTTAAAATCCCCAGCTACAATAAATGCATCCTCAGGATATATCTTTTCCAGTTTGCATAAAGTCCAGTGAAGGTCCTTGATGGCCGTCTTGGTATCCGCTTGCGGGGGGATATACATGGCTGTGACGATAACCAAGGAGAGTTCTCTTGGCAGATAATACGATCGGCATTGTATTGTGAGGAATTCTAGGTCAGGTGAGTCGCTAATCATGAAACATACACCTCCGCCCTTCTCCTTAATGGAGAGATGTTTATTCCTGTCGGCGTGACGCACTGAAAATCCCATTGGCTGTACTGACTCCAACAGCATATCCCAAGCTAACCATGTTTCCGTAAAACAGAGTATGTTACAATCCCGGATATCTCTTTGCGAAAGCATCTCTTGCCCTGATTTCGTTGACTTTGTTAACAGGGGACTGGACATTAGCGAGTAATATACTCGGAAGCGGTGGGTGGTGTGCACGCATCTGAAGGCTCACTGGAAGACCACTCCAGCACCCTCTCCTCCAGCGGCGTTGTTTTTGGGTCGGCCTCTAAAATCAGTTCAAAAGCCCTGAATTTTGCAGACAAATGATCCGCTTTGGGAAAGTCGTATTCCTGGTCATTGTGCTGGTAAGTTGACGTCTCTCTGATATCGAGTAGTCCTTCCCGGCTGTATGTAATAACACTTGAGGTTTTCTGGGCTAACGTTGTAAGAAATAATATATAAAAAAACAAAATACTGTACTGTTTCCTATTGTTATTTTACTGGTGCTCTTTAATTATTTTTTACTTTTATTTATTTTTTGTTGTTGTTGGGCATGCAGCGTATGTCCACCGCTAGTGCAAACAATCCATGTTTGGGTCCACCCAGTACTGTGAATATTGCCTCAAATAAGTGGAAATAGCATGGCACCATCACCTCTTACCTTGTTCTTTCAGAGTTTTTGAGATGCTGAATTGGAAAGGCACGTGTGTTGGAAAGTTGAACTGGAAAGTTCATCTGTCCTGTGTTGATAGGGGTGTTCCATATTTCTGGATGGGTGCTTTCTGACAGTGACCTTTCTGACAGTGAAAATGACTATGATACTGCTTTTAGAATAGGGGATTTTCATGACAGTGTCTGGGAGGTAAAAAGCATTTGCCATTTGTGAGAGGAGGATTTTGTCTATTTAGGAGGTATTTGTCTATGTGATGTTTAACAATATAGAAAAAGAACAGGAACCAACTTTCAATTCCATTTAAGTGAAGCAATAGAAAGTGCACTGGTCAGAATTTATGAATAAACTGTCTGGCTGAGGCCTTGATATGATGAAACCACATTGGAGAAAATGTGTAGTCAATATATTTACTTGAATTCGATGGTTGACATTTAAATATGTGTTTAGGGGTTTCAGGTATCAGTGTGTATCAGTTTCACACATAGAAGTTGTAACCTTAATGTAACCTTTGTCTTTCACAGAACGGAATCAAATTTCTCTGTGGAACAGTCAGAACTGACGCTAGAGCCTGATGTCATCTCCCCCTTCACGTTCAACTAATTGACTTATCCTGCACTGACTCCTGCTGGACATAAACCAGCCTCCTGCTCTTCACCACTCTTTATGGGGTTCTGTTCCATGGAATTTATAGTTCATTTGTACTACTTTAGATGGAATCACAACAAGAACTTCCTAAGAAACACTGACACTTGTTATATTTGTTTAATGAAATCACATTTGATTTCTGGTTCATTCTAATATGTACTTTATAAAGCATTTAATTAAATCTACCCATTTGAACAACTTCATCACTAGAAGTGTTTGATGAGACTATTATTGTAGTCTAGTAGGTCTACTGTGTAGTCTACTACGTTCTTTTTAAACCACTCCAAACAAGAAGCTCCCTCACAGGAAAAATAAAGTTATTCTATCTATGATTTCATTTTGCATGTCTGCTGCTTTGTTGAAAACAATGGGAACTTTTACATTGAGAATGTGAAGACAACTGTATGTCACTCAGTTGTGTATTTGAATGATTCTTATGTTTAAAAATCAGTGATTTGTTTTAAACAATGTTAGTTATATACCACAAATATGGATATTTGTACTGTTACGGAACTGACTAGCTTTCCTACTGTTAACACTATAAGTCTAGGGCTTCTAGGCTAGCCTAATGGTTCTGCAACCTGAATGAATTTGTGAATAAATGTGAGAAGTAAGCGTAGGCAACCAGTTGTTGAATGTTCATGTGCCCAGGGAGACAGTGACCTTATTTTAGGTCCAGGACCAGCTCTGTCTTGACTCCTTTCGGTCCGCGAGCCCAAGCAGATTATTAGGTTCATATAGTGAAGGAAACAAATACTGTATACTGTATACAAAAAGGAAACTACAAACAGGCATGCCCAAACTAAAGATTCACCACCAAAACGAACTGTTACAGAACCGACTAGTTTCCTATCTGAGGGAATGGTCTTGATGCCATCTGCTTTGATGATGAGATCTACTGGGATGTGATACTGTACTAAACCATTAAAGGCTAAATGCATTAATATCATGAAGACTGCAAAGTCATTTTGGAACTATCTTTCTGAAGGTAATTTCTTAGCTTTTTTTAGTTGAGAGAATTTAAATCAAAATATTTTTTTTATTTAACCAGGCAAGTCAGTTAAGAACACATTGTTATTTTCAATGACAGCCTGGGAACAGTGGGTTAACTGCCTGTTCAGGGGCAGAATGACAGATTTGTACCTTGTCAGCTCAGGGGTTTGAACTCACAACATTCCGGTTACTAGTCCAACACTCTAACCAATAGGCTACGCTGCCGCTCCATACACTTTTTATTTTAACTGATTTATGTTATTGTTAAAGGGAAGTGTATGTTTCTGTCACCCCTGTCACCTAAAAAAACGTGTTTCCCTCATACTGTCACGTCCTACATGGAATGGCCAATACCAGTATTTAGCTATTAGCTTGTCTCCAGTCCAATAAGGGTTGTTTATTGTTATGTCTAAATGATCTTTGGTTTGAAGAGGCTGAGGAAGGAAATGGTAGTGGAAACTATGTTTACCTCTTCTTTTACATGATATTGGAAGTTCTAATAAAAATGTTTCTATAATGATGATGATTTCTGCCCCCAGTTACCTGAGGATGAAGAGAACAATCCACCTATCGTGGAGTACAATAACCACATGCGGAGCAATGCCGTGTAAGTAGCAGATTTGTGCAACAGTGTGATTATGGAGGTTGGATTGTAAGGTTTATGTTTCTTACACCTCATGGTACAGCATGAGAACTGCTTTGGTTCTCATAAGATGTGTTATGTCAAGTATCATCAAGATGGCAGCAGACCACTGGTATAGCCTCTGATAGTGCAAACAATCTATGTTTGGGCCCACACAATACTGTGAATATTGCCTCAAATGTGTGGAGACAGCATGGCACCATCACCCTTACCTTGTTCTTTCTGAGTTTTTTAAATGCTGAATTGGAAAAGTGTGTATGTGTGCATGTGTGGTGTGCAGTGACGTACCGCACTGCACACACAGGGGAAAAAAGCACATTTGAGGAAAACAGCAAATTTCCTGCAATTTTACACATTTTGCCATGGGACAGAGGGAAAAGGTTGCATTTGTTTAGCTAATTTCCTGCTATGGCTTACGACGTGTTCATATACTATCTTTTAGGATGGGGGGCAAAGCTTGTGGACCCCCCGAACTGCGGGGGTGTGTGGTACGCCAAATGTGTGTTTGTGTGTTGGATCAAATCAAATCAAATCGAATTTATTTATATAGCCCTTCGTACATCAGCTGATATCTCAAAGTGCTGTACAGAAACCCAGACTAAAAGCCCAAACAGCAAGCAATGCAGGTGTAGAAGCACGGTGGCTAGGAAAAACTCCCTAGAAAAGCCAAAACCTTTAAGGCTCTTCGATACTGCACGGCACTGTCTTTCCAAGCTAGTCAGAAGACTTCCAGTTTGGTGTGGCGCCATTTCCGTTCCAATTTTCTGGAAGCTTGTGTCAGGATTTGGCCAGGGTTGTTCCGGTTTTTGGTCACTAGATGCCCCCATTGTGCCTTTTGACCTTTTGTTTTCCCTTGATCCCCATTATTATTTGCACCTGTGCCTCGTTTCCCCTGATTGTATTTAAACCCTTTGTTTTCCTCTGTTCTTTGCTCTGTGTTTGTATGTTAGCACCCAGCCCTAGTACTCTGAGAACTCTTGTTGATCCCGGTGGACTCTCTTGTGGAATTCTGTTTTTTGTTCTTGTTTGTTTTTTGAGTATCTTTTGAGGCTTTTTGTGCTATACCTTCCACCTTGTGGATTTACCTTTTTTGTCTTGGAGGATTACCTTTGTTCTTGTAGGATTCCTTTTGAGGTTGTGGAGTTACATGTTTTCCTGAAGAACTTCACTTTTTACTTCATTAAATACACCGTCTCAAGTACTGCTGTGTCTGCCTCATCTTCTGGGTTCTGACGACTATTCGTGGCTCAGTTGGTTAAGTGACAGTTTCTCACTCCGGAGACCCGGGTTCGTAACCGGGTCCTCACAGCTTGCTTCAGAGCTCGGGTATTTTCTGTATACCAGGGAGCTAGTTTCTTATGAGAAATGTTTTTCGTTTTTAGGGGTGCAACTGCATCTAGGGTATTGCGCAAGTTTAAATCGAGATCCTCAGTTAGGTGGTTAAATGATTTTTGTCCTCTGGCGTCCTTGGGTAGACAGAGGGAGTCTGGAAGGACATCAAGGAATCTTTGTGTTGTCTGTGAATTTATAGCACTTCTTTTGATGTTCCTTGGTTGGGGTCTGAGCAGATTATTTGTTGCAATTGCAAACGTAATAAAATGGTGGTCCGATAGTCCAGGATTATGAGGAAAAACATAGAGATCCACAACATTTATTCCATGGGACAAAACTAGGTCCAGAGTATGACTGTGACAGTGAGTAGGTCCAGAGACATGTTGGACAAAACCCACTGAGTCGATGATGGCTCCGAAAGCCTTTTGGAGTGGGTCTGTGGACTTTTCCAAGTGAATATTAAAGTCATCAAAAATTAGAATATTATCTGCTATGACTACAAGGTCCGATAGGAATTCAGGGAACTCAATGAGGAACGCTGTATATGGCCCAGGAGGCATGTAAACAGTAGCTATAAAAAGTGATTGAGTCGGCTGCATAGATTTCATGACTAGAAGCTCAAAAGACGAAAACGTCTTTTTTTTTTGTGTAAATTGAAATTTGCTATCGTAAATGTTAGCAACACCTTTGCGGGATGCACGGGGGATATGGTCACTAGTGTAGCCAGGAGCTGAGGCCTCATTTAACACAGTAAATTCATCAGGCTTAAGCCATGTTTCAGTCAGGCCAATCACATCAAGATTATGATCAGTGATTAGTTCATTGACTATAATTGCCTTTGAAGTAAGGGATCTAACATTAAGTAGCCCTAATTTGAGATGTGAGGTATCATGATCTCTTTCAATAATGACAGGAATGAAGGGGGTCTTTATCCTAGTGAGATTGCTAAGGCGAACACCACCATGTTTAGTTTTGCCCAACCTAGGTCGAGGCACAGACATGGTCTCAATGGGGATAGCTACGCTGACTGTGCTAGTGGCAGACTCCACTATGCTGTCAGGCTGGCTAACAGCCTGCTGCCTGGCCTGCACCCTATTTCATTGTGGAGCTAGAGGAGTTAGAGCCCTATCTATGTTGGATAGGCTACGTGCTCTGTCTTAAAGTTAATCGGTTCTGTGTTGATAGGGGTGTTCCATAGCTCTGGACGGGTGCTTTCTTAAAGTGACCTTGAAGTTATAGAAAATGCATTTGATGTGTGTGAGAGGAGGATTTTGTCTATTTAGGAGGTATCTGTCTATTTGATGTTTAACAATATAGAAAAAGAATAGGAACCAACTTTCAATTCCATTTAAGTGAAGCAATTTGAAAATAAAAAGAGTGTACTCGTCAGAATATTTTAATTAATAAACTGTCTGGTTGAGGCCTTGATATGATGAAACCAAGTTGGAGAAGATGTGTAGCCGATATATTTACTTGAATTCGATGGTTGACGTTTAAATATGTGTTTAGGGGTTTCAGGTATCAGTGTGTATCAGTTTCAGCACATAAAAATTGTAACCTTAATGTAACCTTTGTCTTTTACAGAACGGAATCAAATTTCTCTGTGGAACAGTCAGAACTGACGCTAGAGCCTGATGTCATCTCCCCCCTCCCTACACGTTCAACAGATGAGCCTATCCTACACTGACATCTGCTGGACAGAAACCACTTCTCTCTTCCTCATCACCGTAGACTGCTCTGTTCATGGAATTTATAGTACATTTTTACTACTTCATTTTATGAAATCACATTGTAGCCACATGTAACCTGTTTGTTCTAAATATGTTATTTCTGGTTCATTCTAATCTCTACGTTATAAAGCATTTTATTAATTCTACCCATTTGTGCAACCTAGTCACAAAAGTGTTTGATGAGACTATTATTGTAGTCTAGTAGGTCTACTGTGTAGTCTACTACGTTATTTTTAAACCACTCCAAACAAGAAGCTCCCTCACAGGAAAAATAAAGTTATTCTATCTATGATTTCATTTTGCATGTCTGCTGCTATGTTGAAAACAATTAAACATATTACATTGAGAATGTGAAGGCAATATACACTGTATGTCAATCATGAATGATCCACATATTAAAAGAACTGTCATATTTGTTATACACCATTTAAGTTATATACCACAAATGTGGGTATTGGTACTCCTTTTGTTTAGCTGCTGTAATCAAGTGCCTTTTTAATTTAATGATGAAATATTGCATTCAACAGAATGTGACATTTGAACAAATAATAACACTTTGCAGTAGGTGTATCTCCCTCAACTCAAACTCAACTCATAACCAAGCATTTGGACTTCACCTCGTCCAAGACACAAAATACGTTACTTCTACCCTCTCACCCCAATATGTCACCATTTATTTCACATATGAAAATCACTACCCAAATACCCCGGATGTTCTGGTTTGTCCTCCTCATTTAGCTCTAAATAGATGGCTTTGACCCTACACTGAAAAAAATGCATGATCTTAAATATTTTTTTTTAGCTCTTAAGGTTACTTGGAGAACTCTTGCCCGATAAGGAACCTTTGACTTAAGTGTGGGGTTATTGATGTGAATCTACGGTTCATGAGAATTCTTAAAATGTTATTGAAATGCATGGAAGCTGTTTCATAGCACACAGCAAATTGGCCAGCATTAACTAGTGTTTATTTTTCAGTGTTATATTTCTAGTGTTGACTCAGCGGTTAAATGAACACTGTAACAAGTTAAATTAAAATAACCCTAGTTTTATTGTTATTAACCAGAGTTGAACCAAAACCACGGCCATCATTATTATATTTCCAAACATGCTCTATTAAGGGTTGAATTTTTTAATTGTTTGTTTCAGTATAAGTTTTTGCATGTAAATTTATTGACTAAGTAATCTAATGCTACTCAAATATAAATAACATACATTTTTCTAAACTATTCCAATCTGTTACTTGGATTTATTGCACCCTTTACTGAAATGGTTGTTCCAGATTACATGCATTAGGTAATCTCATATCTTTGTCTTCACAACCCTATCAGTCATTCTGAATGCTGGTTGCAGGTGAATTAAAATATCAAATGTTGAATATCCCTATTCTGGCTGGATTCCAGTAAGAATTACACATCATTTTGCAAACAATCATGTGACTTGCAAGCCTGATGTGGCCTGTAAACTATGCATTTGAGACCACTGTATTTGGGTATAACTAGTAGTGATGTTAAATTTCATACCGGAGCAGTTAACTTCAAAACAGTGCAACGATGCCTATAACATTTTAATCAGAAGCACGTGATCAATGACTTCCAAAGCTGATTGGTTTGGCAATGGTTTCACTAGAAGACAAAAAGGCACCTAATCAAAAATAATTTGGCTGTTCTACATTCTTTTGACCGGCAAGTGCCACTAGTTTACACTGTGTTGATCAAAGCCTTGAGTGATCAAAGCATTGAGTAATCAATCTATTTGACACAATTGGCTAGAAAGCCTCAACGATTAAGGAAGATCAGTCTCCCCATCACTAAAAACTAGGCCGTCAAAAGAAGGCCTTGTGAAGTATCTATTTTCTTAAAGAACACATTTTCAATGGCAACACAGTCACTTAACATCTTACAGAATAAAAGCCACGGGACTGAATACAAAACTTGTAACGTCAGGAGAGTGATGGGTGTGGAGTCAGGCGCAGAGAGCAGGGGCCTGTTGCACAAAACTAGGATAAGGGATTAAGCCAGGATATCTTGGTGATCCTGGCTCAATTGATCCGTAATCCGGTTGCACTAAAGATGGATAGGGGGCAGGAGGATATGTTATGGTATAAATTACCATGGAGATTTATTCTGTGGAGCTAGCCTGCTCCAGACCAGGCTAAATTCCAGGATCTATTTAATCTCATCCCTAATGTCAGTCAGCAGTCACCACAAATGGAAACCAATAGTTATTTCACTGCTCACTATACATTGTTATCACATATAACTAGACCCACTGTCATTATTTAAACGTTTGTGATCATTAATTTCAATGATTTTGGATAAAAAATGATTTTTAGATGTTGCTATCATTAGATAATTTACAGTTTCCCATAGACTATATATAAAATGATAGAATATTAGGGCCACAGAGGGAAAAAAAGACAAGTCATAATATTGTAACCAGTTGTTTTAAAGGAGGACAGTTGTTAAAATGACAGATGCGGGGCATTTCGTGAAATTGTACTTCAGTATGGTTTCATAAACAAAGACATGCTGATGTGCCAGAATATTAAGTATCACATTGTCATAAGTATCAAAACTGTAAAAACAATATGTAGCTTTTCTGCAGAATGAACCAGCCTCATAAATTTATGACTTTATCCTTTTTCTTCAGTGTGGCCCTAGTACTCTGTCATATAAACAAATACACATTCCATATGAATATAAAAACACAATGTGTAACATTGTTCCTTTATTGAATAAGGACAAAACAAAGCAGGTAAACCATCAGCTCCTTTCGAAACTGAAGTCACAGTGACTCTACAAGATGGAAAGCACAGAATCCAAGCATATTATACAAAATGATACATACACATTCAAAGGTCTGTATATAACACACCCTGCATGTCTGCACACTAAAATAAATGCAGGACAAATCCATACACATCAACTGAACAGACAAATGAATGGATGCAGTAGCCTCCTGCAGCCTTGTATTACACACAGTATACCGCACAAACATCATAAGAGGCCAAATTCGTAAAAAACGAACCCAAAAAAACCCAAATTCCTCTGCCACCGCAGGACATATTTAACCAAAATTGAAAGCACACATACTAACTAAAATAATTCAACACATATTGGTCCCTCAGCAGCCGACCACTGTCGTCATCAGGGAAGATTGCCGGATTGTCCCAGTCCATGGCTGGTGGCACTCTGGGGGCCCTCTCCTTCCTCAGGCAGGCCACATTGTGGAGGACAGCACAAGCCACAGTAATATCACATGCCCTAACAGGGCTGACCCTTAATTTGTGAAGGCAGTGAAAGCGTGCCTTCAGGAGGCCAAAGGTCATTTCAACTCTGGCCCTGGTCCTGGCATGGGCATGGTTGTAGGCCTGCTGTGCTTCCTGGGGGTCTGTGAAAGGTGTCAGGAGAAAAGGCTGGCAGCCATACCCCCTGTCTCCCAGCAACACACCAGAGAATTCACCTGTCAACACAAAATCTCATCATTACTACCTCATAAACACAGTGATATTCTTGACACAGCCATGATGGTTATAAATAGGGGTTGTGTGGCTTACCTTGTGATAGGCACTGATAGATTTCAGAGGCCCGAAAGATTCTGGAGTCATGGACTGAGCCAGGCCATTTTGCCACAACATTGCTGATCACACAGTCAGCATTGCAGACCATCTGAAATCATAAGATGAGGAATATTACACCAATCAATGCACATCACTGGCAATGCAGAGTGTTCGTCAATGGACAATATCAAAAAGTTATGTTCACCTGAACATTAATGCTGTGAAAGGATTTCCTATTCACAAAATCGGCCTCATGGGCACCTGAGGGGGCTTTTATCCTTATGTGTGTGCAGTCCACTGCACCAATGACATTGGGGAAACCTGTCACACAAAGTAATGAGTATCTTACTATGTGTTAACAGTTGTCCTGTAATTTGTAGATCCTCTTACCTGCAATCCTATAGAACTCCTCTTTGATGTCACAGAGTCTTCTGTGGCCAGGGAAGGAGATGAAGACATCTGCTAATGCTTTGATAGCCAGACACACACTCCTTATTGTGCGGCAAATTGTGGCCTTGTTCAGCTGTTCTGCATCCCCCACTGAGTACAGGAAGGCTCCACTAGCAAAAAAGCGCAAGGCCACACAAACCATTTGCTCCACACTCAGTGCATGGCTCCGTGCAGTGCGGTGCTTAATCCTGGGACCCAGTAGTCTGCATAGATACCTGATGCCATCTGCAGAAAACCTGTATCTTTCATATAGATGGTCGTCAGGGAAGGCCAGTGGGTCCAACCGGTCCCTGAAGACCCTTTCTCGCCTGAAGGCTCTCCTCAGCACAAGTGCTTCTTCATCCACCACATCTCGCACAAATGGGCATGCCATTGTCAGAGCAGAAAGGAACACACAATTTTGGGCCTTCATATAGGCTAGTGGCCACACCTGGTGCTGGGGGGGTGGGCAAAAGAGGGCGATGCCTTATAACGATGACTTGGTTGTACTGATTGCTGGGAAAATAAAAAAAACCTTAGAAAGATGCCACCGTCCTGTGTGCTCACAATAAGAGCTCATATGTCATGGCTCACTTGACTTTACGAGAATATACCTAATTTTTATTTTGAGCTGTGTCATCTTCTTGGAGCTGGGGGAGGAAATACAAATAATGATTAATACATTTGTGTTACAGTTAGCATACAGTGTACATTGAAGGCATATCTCACCTCCCTCTCAAGTTTTTTTATTTCAAGGTCCAGTTTCCTAATTGTCCTCTTATTTCGGACTCCAGTGCAAGATTTTCCATCTTTTTCTTCTTGTACTGAATGTCTATGTCTGCCAGTTCTATTTGGCGCCGGAGGTGGTTGCCATACAACTTTCTGATAGCTTGTGAGCTCTGTGAACACAATACAATTAGCGCAGCTGGAATTTGGCAGGATGTGGTGTCCTTTTATTAATACGCACTATGTTGCCAGGCTGGTTTTCCCACTGTATAGCATCTGGGTCCTGTAAAAGAAATTAGATTTTTTGATTTTGATGAGGACTCCTCACCATTGTAGAGTAAATAGTACTTTCACAGTCTTACCATGATACCTCATGCCTTCTGGAATCCAGAGAGATGGTCTCCTCCTCATCATCATCGTCTCCATCATGTGCTGTTGCTGCTGCACTGGGGCCTTCACCCTATCACATTTAATCAGATTCATATTGAAGCTAGTAGACAAGACATGCCAGGCCTACAGTATGCCTTTGATGGAGTACTCACTGGATCAGCATCGTCTGGTGCTTGTGCTGGTGGCTCTAACAGGAACACAGTGCTGCCAGACACTGCAAGGCAATAGGTAAACCAAAGTCAGACAGTCCAAATTGATTCAATATGAATGTGGTTGTATCCCATGTAGAGATGGAAGGACATACCTTGAATGAAGCGGGTGGCATCTTGGGAGGAACCTATGCTCGTCTCTTCCCCCCCAGGGATCCCCTCTAAGACGGGCCTGCCTTTATTTAGCTCCAAGGCCATGTCCTCTGCTGGGGTAAGGTCAGCCTTTGGTGACCCACCACCCGTGCCTTGTCTGTGGGTATTCTTTTTCACTGCTAAAACAGTACAGACAATGTGTGAGCAGGCACCTTCTGGGTACAATATATGCTTGTGCTTTGTTAAATATTAGTCAGGGACCATACCATTCTGCAGAATGTTCTTGTATTTGATTTTGACTTGCTGCCATGTCCGTTTTGGCCCGTTCATGTTTAATCTACACACACACACATTTAATGGAGTCACACTGCAAAAAATTACTTGGTATTTTTGTCTTGTTTTCAGTAAAAATATCAACAAAAAAAAACTTAAATAAAGATGTATTTTCTTGATTTGCTAAATGACCTAGCAAAATAAGTATAGTTTAGACAAAAATATAAACTTTAAGTAAATGTGTGCTTAAAACAAGCAAATAAAAAAATCTGTCAATATAATAAAAATTCTCTTGAAATAAGTTTACTTTTTCCATAAACACTTAATTTTAGAAAAGTTCGTTTCACTGGCAGATTTTTTTGCTTATTTTCCTAGGTAATTTTGCTCAAGAAAATATTCAAGATGTTTTTTAGATATTTTTTTTTTACTGAAAACAAGACAAAAATACTAAGTAAGAAAGACATTTTTGCAGTGCAGTGAGCAACCGACCTTGGGTCCTTTGAAAGGCGCTATATAAATTAAAGTGATTATTATTATAGCTCATCTATTTATTCAATTAAATTGTATTTATATAGCACTTTTCACAATTGTTTCATTCTGTCAAAGCAGCTTTACATTAATGAAAGCAGGAGAAACACAAAAAAACGGTGGACAACATAAGAAGCAGAGTACAACGGCTAAGATTAAACCGTACTGAGCGTAGTAACGTTAAATAATAACGTAAGGCTTTAATAATAATTTATCATAGCTTTATACAGTGTGATGGACTTACTTTACACAATTTCACTCATATCTGCAGTGCATTTCAATTAAAAATTTAACCGTTTCATAATTACAGTACAACTGCGTTTTTTTGGAGATGTGAATTAAATATTTGAATTGTAATTGTGATGTTTCAGCGGAGCGGTGAGTGTGTAATTGTGCACTACTTACGCATTCAGGCGGTCTGCAATACTTTGCCACGCTTTTTCTCTTTGCTTTATCACTGTGGCGGTGTTGCCTTTCTTCTTAATTATATATTTTACCTCCTCGTATGCCTCCATGAGGATTTGTGCTTCCGACGGGGAAAAGTACGCGGCTCTAGTTGCCATGGTAAATCAGTTAATCTGTGATCTGTGGCGGGGTCTATTTGAGTGAGCCGTGAGCGCGCACCTATCCAGGATTGGTTTCACCTGGCTTAATGAATCCGTGTCTGCTCATCCTGGCTTGGTCTTTGTGCAACCAATTAAGCCTGGACTCACATGTTTTGGCTTCATTGAGCTCAGCTGAGTCATTTATCCCGGATGTCTTAATTCTACTTTTGTGCAACAGGCCCCTGTTCTATTCACTACTTACATAAATACCATTGGTCAATCTGTTAAAAATGTGCAATTTAATCTATATACAGATGATAGTATTACGTACGCTATTGCCCCGACTGTTGATCTAGCTGTGTCAAAACTACAGTAAGATTTTATAGCTATGCAGCATTCCCTTGCTGATTTAAAACTTGCAATTAATACAGGCAAAATGAAATACATGTTGTTTTTAAACCCTCGCAAGAATGTTTCAGATGAACTACATGTTCACTCATTAGATGACACTCCAATCGAACGAGTTCCCACGTATAAATACTTAGGCATTTGGATTGATATGGATTTGACGTTTAAAAAACATATAGATGAACTGGTTAAGAAGCTAAGATTTAAAGTTGGCTTTTTCTACAGAAACAGATTGTGCATTTCTCTAAGCAGTAGGAAGCAGATTATTCAGTCAACCTTTTCGTCTGTTCTTGATATGGTGATATTATTTATTATAGAGCACCTGCTACTACTCTTAAACCTTTGGATGCTATCTACCATAGTGACCTATGTTTTGTTACAGTTGACAGTTTTGATACTCATCACTGTGTCAGAAGGTTGGCTGGACTTCGCTAAAGACCCGTAGTAAATCTCTACATCACTCAATTTTTGTTTACAAGGCCCTACTTCATAAACTTAACTCTTCTGTTTCCTAGAATCTCCACCGAGCTAGGTAAATCTGCTTTTAGTTTGATGGCACCGTAATGCTGGAAGAAAATTCTAAATACATTTCATCTTAAAGTTCTGGTGCCATTTGGGCAATTTAGAGTATTAATTGGGGACTTATTTGTGTAAGAATGTAAACTGTTTTTCTGGGTGACTTGTGATGTTTTCAGATGACTGTGTTTGTGTGCGTGTGTATATATGTACAGCACCAGTCAAAAGTTTGGACACGCCTACTCATTCAAAGGTTTTTCTTTATTTTGACTATTTTCTACATTGTAGAATGATAGTGAAGACATCACAACTGTGAAATAACACATATAATCATGTAGTAGCCAAAAAATATATTTTATATTTTAGATTCTTCAAAGTAGCCACCCTTTGCCTTGATGACAGCTTTGCACACGCTTGACATTCTCTCAACTAGATTTACCTGGAATGCTTTTTTTTAAACCTGGAATGCTTTTTCTTGAAGGAGTTCCCACATATACTGAGCACTTGTTGGCTGCTTCTCCTTCTTGGTCAAATAGCCCTTACACAGCTTGGAGGTGTGTTGGGTCATTATCATGTTGAAGAAAAAAAAAATATCCCACAAAGCGCAAACCAGATGGGATGGCGTATCACTGCAGAATGCGGTGGTAGCCATGCTGGTTAAGTGTGCCTTGAATTCTAAATAAATCACTGACCGTGTCACCAGCAAAGCACCCCCACAACATCACACCTCCTCATCCATGCGTCACGGTGGGAACCAGACATGCGGAGATCATCCGTTCACCTACTCTGCGTCTCACAAAGACACTGCGGTTGGAACCAAAATCTCACATTTGGACCAAAGGACAGATTTGCAGTAACTCAGACATAAAAGCCTGATTCACGCAGTCTCCTCTGAACAGTTTCTGTTGAGATGTGTCTGTTACTTGAAATCTGTGAAGCATTTATTTGGGCTGCAATATGAGGTGGAGTTAACTCTAATGAACTTATTCTCTGCCCCAGAGGTAACTCTGGGTCTTCCTTTCCTGCGGCGGTCCTCATGAGAGCCAGTTTCATCATAGCGCTTGATGTTTTTTTGTGACTGCACTTGAAGAAGTTCTTGACATTTTCCACTTTGACTGACCTTCATGTCTTAAAGTAATGTTGGACTGTCATTTCTCTTTGCTTATTTGAGCTGTTCTTGCCATAATATGGACTTAGTCTTTTACCAAACAGGGCTATCTTCTGTATACCACCCCTATCTTGTCACAACACAACTCATTGGCTCAAATGCATTAAGAAGGAAAGAAATTCCACAAATTAACTTTTAACAAGGCAAACCTGTTAATTGAAAGGTCACTACCTCATGAAGCTGGTTGAGAGAATACCAATAGTGTTCAAAGCTGTCATCAAGGCAAAGGGTGTCAAATATAATCTCAAATATAAATGGTATTTTGATTTGTTCAAATCTTTTTTGGTTATTACATGATTCCATATGTTATTTCATAGTTTTGATGTCTTCACTATTATTCTACAATGTAGAAAATAGTAAAAATGAAGAAAAACCCTTGAATTAGTAGGTGTGTCCAAACTTGACTGGTACTGTATATATATATAGTTTGGGTATAATGTGTATATTTATTTAGGTTGTATATACAGTACAAGGCACATTTGTAAAAGAGACATCGGTCTCAATATGTCTTGTTAAAATAAAGGTTAAATAAAGCATTTAAATACATCCCAGACACCCTGAGAGGGATGTAATTGCAGACCTCAATTACGGGCGTTTTCTCATATTGGGCGTTTCTTGATATCAAGTGATACCCATTGATGCTAACCCTATTCCAACTGTAGCATTGTAGCAAAGCCTAACCCTAACCTTTTTCCTAACCTTAATCTCAGTCTCCTAACCTGCTAATTCACTTTACCTACACGTTAGTTATCCTAACCTGCAACGTAAACAAATCATCTGCGCTTTATATTTTTATTTTTTCCCTCACTCAACGTTTTTCATTCAACTTTTTCCCCCCGGACACTTTATCTGGACATGGTTCTACACGACCCCCACCAGCCGAAGTTTAGAAGTAACATTAACATGATGCCTTCAAATTGCAGTCGCTGTACTCATAATATACAGGAGAACGATCGCCTTATGGTGAGGATAGCCGTGCTGCAAGCCCAGCTTCAGACACAATCTCAATATTTAGGTAAGGGCAATTTAAGAGTAGGAAAGAATGAAACAGTCTGTGCCACCAGTAAGTACAGATAGTAGTATAAATCCACTCGCACAGTCTCAGCAGGCGGACAATTTTCTCATGGCTTCTGGAAGGAAATGATGTAGGAATACTCAACCGGTGTCGCTCATTCAGCCGACAGAAACTTTCAACCGGTTCTTGACGCTACCCATCCCTTAAGCGGGATAATTGTCATCAGCAACCGCTGAATAGCATAGCGCCCCAGTCAAATAATATTACAAAAAATATGCATATTCATGAAATCACAAGTGCAATATCGCAAAACACAGCTTAGCCTTTTGTTAATCGACCTGTCGTCTCAGATTTTGAAATGATGCTTTACAGCCAAAGCAATCCAAGCGTTTGTGTAAGTTTATCGATCCCATGACAAAACATTAAGTACACTTAGCATCAGGTAGCATGGTCACGAAAATCAGAAAAGCAATCAAATTAATAGTTTACCTTTGATGTTTTCACTCACGAGACTCCCAGTTACACAACAAATGTTCCTTTTGTTCCATAAAGATTATTTTTATATCCAAAATACCTCTGTTTGTTTGGCGCATTATGTTCAGAAATCCACAGGAAAGAGCGGTCACGACAACGCAGACAAATTCCAAATAATATCCGTAATGTCCACAGAAACATGTCAAATGATTTTTATAATCAATCCTCAGGTTGTTTTTAAAATATATAATCGATAATATATCAACTGCAACAGTCTTGTTCAGTAGGAGAGGGAAAGGAAATGGCTGTCCGAACTCTGTTGTGCGAGCAAAACTCATGTGACCACCTGACGCGATGTTATCTTTCTGGCTAATTTTTTCAAAATAAAAGCCTGAAACTATGTCTGAAGACTGTTGACACCTTGAGGAAGTGATAGGAAAAGGAATCTGGTTGATATCCCTTTAAATGGAGCAATGGGAGGCTATGGAACATGGAGTTTTCAAAATAGAAGCCACTTCCTGGTTAGATTTTTCTCAGGGTTTCGCCTGCAATATCAGTGCTGTTATACTCACAGACAATATTTTGACAGTTTTGGATGCTTTAGAGTGTTTTCTATCCTAATCCGTCAATTATAGGCATATTCTAGCATCTGGTCCTGAGAAATAGGCCGTTTACTTTGGGAACGTTATTTTTCCAAACATAAAAAATAGTGCCCCCTAGCTTCAAGAGGTTTTAAAGCAACGAGTCGGAGTCAGAGGCCGAGCCTTCTCTGGTCTCTCCTCCACCCGGTACGGGGTCTCAGACATCGAAGTCTCCCACCATTAGCTCTGATAAATTGAAAATCCTGGTCATTAGCGACTCCATTACCCGCAGTATTAGACTTAAAAAGAATCATCCAGCGATCATACACTGTTTACCAGGGGGCAGGGCTACCGTCGTTAAGGCTAATCTGAAGATGGTGCTAGCTAAGGCTAACATTGGCAAGTGTAGAGAGTATAGGGATATTGTTATCCACGTCGGCACCAATGATGTTAGGATGAAACAGTCAGAGGTCACCAAGCGCAACATAGCTTCAGGATGCAGGCCTCCTTATTGTCCCAAGAAGCAAACAGCAGGGCTTTCTCCTATAGAGCTCAATTTTTATGGAATAGTCTGCCTATCCATGTGAGAGACGCAGACTCGGTCTCAACCTTTAAGTCTTTATTGAAGACTCATCTCTTCAGTAGGTCCTATGATTGAGTCTAGTCTGGCCCAGGGGTGTGAAGGTGAACGGAAAGGCACTGGAGTGATGAATCACCCTTGCTGTCTCTGCCTGGCCGGCTCCCCTTTATCCACTGGGATTCTCTGCTTCTGATCCTATTATGGGGGCTGAGTCACTGGCTTACTGGTGCTCTTCCATGCCGTCCCTAGGAGGGGTGCGTCACTTGAGTGGGCTGAGTCACTGACGTGATCTTCTTGTCCGGGTTGGCGCCCCCCTCGGGTTTGTGCCGTGGGGGACATCTTCGTGGGCTAAACTCAGCCTTGTCTCAGGGTAGTAAAGTTGGTGGTTTGAAGATATCCCTCTAGTGGTGTGGGGGCTGTGCTTTGGCAAAGTGGGTGGGGTTATATCCTGCCTGGTTGGCCCTGTCCGGGGGTATCGTCGGACGGGGCCACAGTGTCTCCTGACCCCTCCTGTCTCAGCCTCCATTATTTATGCTGCAATAGTTTGTGACGGGGGGCTAGGGTCAGGTTGTTATATCTGGAGTACTTCTCCTGTCTTATACGGTGTCCTGTGTGAATTTAAGTATGCTCCTTCTAACTGTCTCTCTCTCTTTCCTTCTTTTCTCTCTTCTCTCGGAGGACCTGAGCCCTAGGACCATGCCTCAGGACTACCTGGCCTGATGACTCCTTGCTGTCCCCAGTCCACCCCAGTCC
Source organism: Oncorhynchus keta (assembly GCF_023373465.1). Taxonomy (NCBI): domain Eukaryota; kingdom Metazoa; phylum Chordata; class Actinopteri; order Salmoniformes; family Salmonidae; genus Oncorhynchus; species Oncorhynchus keta. Next base: position 36,558,201 of record NC_068437.1, read on the forward strand.
ACCTGCTGCTGTTCTGCCTGCGGCTATGGAACCCTGACCTGTTCACGTGGTACCTTGGCCCGGACCTGCTGTTTTTGACTCTCTATCTCTCTGCCGCACCTGCTGTCTCTAACTCTGAATGATCAGCTATGAAAAGCCAACTGACATTTACTCCTGAGGTGCTGACCTGTTGCACCCTCTACAACCACTGTGATTATTATTATTTGACCCTGCTGGTCATCTATGAACGCTTGAACATCTTGGCCATGTACTGTTCTGGTCTCCACCGGCACAACCAGAAGAGGCCTGGCCACCCCTCAGAGCCTGGTTCCTCTCTAGGGAGCTCTAGGGAGTTTTTCCTAGCCACCGTGCTTCTACATTGCTGTTTGGGGTTTTAGACTGGGTTTCTGTATAGCACTTTGTGACATCGGCTGATGCAAAAGGGGCTTTATAAATACATTTGATTGATTGATTGTTTGTGTTGAGAAACCATCCGTCTCATAACCTCAGATCTTAACAATGGCTGTCAGGGAACACCCACATCAAGAAATCCCCCAAATTGCAGTCTGCAATTACACCATATTCGACACCCTAGGTCCACTCCAATCACTCTTCATCAACTACTTCTCAGCTTTCAATACCATAGTGCCCTCCAAGCTTGTCACCAAGCGCTGGATGCTGGGACTGAACACCTCCCTCTGCAACTGGATCCGGGATGTACTTGACTTCCTGGACTTCAGGTGGTGAGTATAGGCAACAACAACTCTGCCATGCTGACTCTCAACACAGGGGTGTGTGCTTAGCCCCCCACCACGTACTCCCTGTTTTCCCACGACTCTGTTGCCACGCACGCAGTGGAGAGGGTCAAGAGCGTCAAGTTCCTCGGTGACCACATCACTGAGGACTTTAACATGGTCCTCTCAAACCAGCACAGTCGTGAACAAGGCACGGCAGCACCTCTTCTCTCTCAGAAGGCTGAAACGATTTGGCATGGCCCCTCAGATGTACCATCGAGAGCACCCTGGCTGGTTGTATCATTGTCTGGTATGGCTACTGCACCGCCCTCGACCAGAAGGCCCTACAGAGGGTGGTGCGGACGGCCCAGCACATCACTCGGGGCAAGCTCCCATCCATCCAGGACATACAGTTGAAGTTGGAAGTTTACATACACCTTAGCCAAATACATTTCAACTCAGTTTTTCACAATTCCTGACATTTAATCCTAGTAAATATTCCATGTTTTAGGTCAGTTAGGATCACCACTTTATTTTAAGAATGTGAAATGTCAGAATAATAGTTGAGAGAATTATATTTGTTCAGCTTTCATACTTCTTTCATCACATTCCCAGTGGGTCAGAAGTTTACATACACTCAATTAGTATTCCTAGCATTGCCTTTAAATTGTTTAACTTGGGTCACACATTTTGGGTAGCCTTTCACAAGCTTCCCACAATAAGTTGGGTGAATTTTAGCCCATTCCTTTGTAGGCCTCCTTGCTTGCACACGCCTTTTCAGTTCTGCCCACAAATGTTCTAGGATTGAGGTCAGGGCGTTGTGATGGCCACTCCAATACCTTGACTTGTTGTCCTTAAGCCATTTTGCCACGACTTTGGAAGTATGCTTGGGGTCATTGTCCATTTGGAAGACCCATTTGCGACCAAGCCTTAACTTTCTGACTTATGTCTTGCGATGTTGCTACAATATTTCCACTTAATTTTCCATCCTCATGATGCCAGCTATTTTGTGAAGTGCACCAGTCCCTCCTGCAAAGCACGGTTGGGATGGTGTTCTTTGGCTTGCAAGCATCCCCCTTTTTCCTCCAAACATAGCGATGGTCATTATGGCCAAACAGTTCAATTTTTGTTTCCTCAGACCAGAGGACATTTCTCCAAAAGTACGATCTTTATTCCCATGTGCAGTTGCAAACCGTAGTCTGTCTTTTTTATGGCGATTTTGGAGCAGTGGCTTCTTCCTTGCTGAGTGGCCATTCAGGTTATTTCGATATAGGACTCGTTTTACTGTGGATATTCCCCGAGCATTTTCACAAGGTCCTTTGCTGTTGTTCTGGGATTGATTTGCACTTCTCGCACCAAAGTACGTTCATGTCTAGGAGACAGAACGCGTCTCCTTCCTGAGCGGTATGACGGCTGCGTGGTCCCATGGTGTTTATACTTGCGTACTATTGTTTGTACAGATGAACGTGGTACCTTCAGGCGTTTGGAAATTGCTCCCAAGGATAAACCAGATTTGTGGAGGTCTACAAAACAAATTCTGAGGTCTTGGCTGATTTCTTTTGATTTTACCATGATGTCAAGCAAAGAGGCCCTGAGTTTGAAGGTAGGCCTTGAAATACATTAACAGGTACACCTCCGATTGACTCTAATTATGTTAATTAGCCTATCAGAAGCTTCTAAAGACATGACATCATTTTCTTGAATTTTCCAAGATGTTTAAAGGAACAGTCAACTTAGTGTATGTAAACTTCTAACCCACTGGAATTGTGATACAGTGAATTATAAGTGAAATAATCTGTCTGTAAACAATCGTTGGATAAATGACTTGCACAAAGTAGATGTCCTAATCGACTTGCCAAAACTATAGTTTGTTAACAAGAAATTTGTGGAGTGGTTGAAAAACAATTTTTAATGACTCCAACCTAAGTGTATGTAAACTTCCGACTTCAAGTGTACATGCCAGGCGGTGTCTGAGATAAAGGCCCCAAAAACGGACAAAGACTCCAGACACCTGAGACATGGACTGTTCTGCATGCTCCCACCGGCAGACGATACTGGTGCATCAAGGCTCAGATCAACAGTCTCCTAAACAGCTTCTATCCCCTGGCCATAAGATTGTTAAATGGACATTGAGTAAGGAACTGTCACTGACCTGTATATACTTGCTTTCTTCAACCTATATGGTACATTTTGTGTGTTTAAAAAAAAAAAAAAATGTTTTTTTTCTCTTTTCTATTATTATCACTATCACTGCATTATTGGGAAAGAGCTAACGAGGTAAGAATTCCACTGTACTGTTTTACGTCTGTTGTATCCTGTGCACGCGGCAAATAAACTTTGAAACTTGAAACTACAGCATCGCTCTCAAGAACCTTATTAGGTTCTAACTTGCACCTCTATTTTTAAGAGTTTAAAGTCAATCTCCAGGCTTCTCCTCGCACAACAAATGTTTGGTAACGCACCATTACTCTTAACCAGATCCTGCACAGTCCTCTCCAAAGAGATCACACAGGGGTCAGGGGTCATGATGTCATTCCCCAATGCTCTCCTGGGACACCGGAGTCAATGCTCTCTTGGGAGACTAAAATGACCACTGGGACAGGAACACATCAGAACCCAGCCCGCAGCATCAGTCTCAAAACGCCCCAAGGTAAAAGGTTCAAAGGTTTGATCAAGTACAAGGTCACACTCAGACCTCCACAGGCACATGAATGATTTCACAAAGGTTTCAGGATTCACATTTTCATCTAAATCTCAGTTAGCTCAGTATGGATAACTGTAGAAACTATTTGTCCCACTGAGTAGAGAAACAGTAGGTGAGACGATTACAGCCTTTCTTACTTTTGGGTACTGCATTAGACCCTCTGAATCACGCTGCCAGATTATACTGAGGTTCACTGTATTTTTTCACCACAAAAATGTTGGCATGAATAAAAAAAGATCTAACAGAAGATCTCTGTTGTGCGTGTTGTTTTACCTTGTTACAATAACAGCAGCATCCACTATTTATTTATTTTACTACTATGCATCAATATGATCTGCCATTATGCATTTACAGTTCTCTCTGCAGTGATGTTCTATTGCCCCCCTGAGAGTGTAACTCATGATGGCTCTGAACAAACTTTATTTGACTCTATGTAAACTGGAAACCACACATCCTGAGGCTGCATTCATTGTAGCTGGGGATTTTAATAAGGCTAATCTGAAAACAAGACTCCCTAAATTGTATCAGCATATCGATTGCGCAACCAGCTGACCACGACTCAATTTTGTTGCTCCCTGCCTACAGACAGAAGCTAAAACAAGAAGCCCCAGCGCTCAGGTCTGTACGCTGGTCCGACCAATCTGATTCCACGCTCCAAGACTGCTTCCATCACGTGGACTGGGATATGTTCCGCATTGCGTCCAACAACAATACGCTGATTCTGTGAGCGAGTTCAATAGAAAGTGCATTGAAGATGTCATTCCCATAGCAACACTTAAAACATTCCTAAACCAGAAACCATGGATTGATGGCAGCATTCGAGTGAAACTGAAAGCATGAACCACTGCTTTTAACCAGTGCAAGGTGACCGGAAATACAAACGGTGTAGCTATTCCCTCTGCAAGGCAATCAAACAAGCTAAGCTTCAGTATAGAGACAAAGTAGAGTCCCAATTCAACGGCTCAAACACAAGAGGAATGTGGCAGGGTCTACAGTCAATCACGGATTACAAAAAGAAAACCAGCCACGTCACGGACCAGGATGTCTTGCTCCCAGGCAGACTAAATAACTTTTTTGCCCGCTTTGAGGACAATACAGTGCCTCTGACTACCAAAACATGCTGACACTCCTTCACTGCAGCTGACGTGAGTAAAACATTCAAACATGTTAACCCTCGCAAGTCAGGGATGGCATCCCCAGCCGCGCCCTCAGAGCATGCGCAGACTTGCTGGCTGGTGTGTTTACGGACATATTCAATCAATCCTTATCCCAGTCTGCTGTTCCCACATGCTTCAAGAGGGCCACCATTGTTCCTGTTCCCAAGAAAGCTAAAGTAACTGAGCTAAACAACTACTGCCCCGTAGCACTCACTTCCGTCAGCATGAAGTGCTTTGAGAGACTAGTCAAGGACCGTATCACCTCCACCCTACCTGACACCCTAGACCCACTCCAATTTGCTTACCGCCCAAATAGGTCCACAGACGATGCAATCTCAACCACACTGCCCTAACCCATCTGGACAAGAGCAATACCTATGTGAGAATGCTGTTCATCGACTACAGCTCCGCATTTAACACCATAGTACCCTCCAAACTCGTCATCAAGCTCGAGATCCTGGGTCTCGACCCCGCCCTGTGCAACTGTGTACTGGACTTCCTGACGGGCCGTCCCCAGTTGGTGAGGGTAGGTAACAACATCTGGACCCCACTACTCCTCAACACTGGGGCCCCACAAGGGTGCATTCTGAGCCCTCTCCTGTACTCCCTGTTCACCCACTACTGAGTGGCCATGCACGCCTCCAACTCAATCATCAAGTTTGCGGGCGACACTACAGTGGTAGGCTTGATTACCAACAACGACGAGACGGCCTACAGGGAGGATGTGAGGGCCCTCGGAGTGTGGTGTCAGGAAAATAACCTCACACTCAACGTCAACAAAACAAAGGAGATGATTGTGGACTTCAGGAAACAGCAGAGGGAGCACCCCCTATCCACATTGATGGGGCAGTAGTGGAGAGGGTAGTAAGTTTTAAGTTCCTCGGCGTACACTTCACAGAAAAACTGAATTGGTCCACCCACACAGACAGCATCGTGAAGAAGGCGCAGCAGCGCCTCTTCAACCTCAGGAGGCTGAATAAATTTGGCTTGTCACCAAAAGCACTCACGAACTTCTACAGATGCACAATCGAGAGCATCCTGTCGGGCTGTATCACCGCCTGGTACGGCAACTGCTCCGCCCACAACCATAAGGCTCTCCAGAGGGTAGTGAGGTCTGCACAAAGCATCACCGGGGGCAAACTCAAGGACACCTACACCACCATATGTCACAGGAAAGCCATAAAGATCATCAAGGACAACAACCACCCGAGCCACTGCTTGTTCACCCTGCTATCATCCAGAAGGCGAGGTCAGTACAGGTGCATCAAAGCAGGGACCGAGAGGCTGAAAAACAGCTTCTATCTCAAGGCCATCAGACTGTTAAACAGCCACCACTAACATTGAGTGGCTGCTGCCAATACACTCACTAAACTCCAGCCACTTTAATAATGGGAATTGATGGAAATTTATGTAAAATATATCACTAGCCACTTTAAACAATGCTACTTAATATAATGTTTACATACCCTACATTACTCATCTCATATGTATATGAATATACTGTACTCTATATAATCTACTGCATCTTTATGTAATACATGTATCACTAGCCACTTTAAACTATGCCACTTTGTTTACATACCCTACAAAACTCATCTCAAATGTGTTACGGTTTTCATGTGGTGAAGGAGAGTCGGACCAAACTGCAGCGTGTATATTGCGATCCATGTTTAATAAACAACGTAGACACGAAAAAACACAAACACTACAAAACAATAAACGTAACGAAAACCGAAACAGCCTATACTTTGTGTAAACTAACACAGAACAAGGACATCTGGACACTAAGGACAATCACCCACAACACAACTAAAGAATATGGCTGCCTAAATATGGTTCCCAATCAGAGACAACGATAAACACCTGACTCTGATTGAGAACCACTCCAGACAGCCATAGACTCTGCTAGATCACCCCACTAGCTACAATCCCACTATATACCAAAAGGAGTAAAGGGAACAGAGTTGAGGAGTGAAGGGAAAACAGAGTTGAGGAGTAAAGGGAAAACAGAGTTGAAGAGTAAAGGGAAAACAGAGTTGAGGAGGGAAAGGGAAAAGAGAGTTGAGGAGGGAAGGGGAAGAGAGTTGAGGAGTAACGGGAAAACAGAGTTGAGGAGTAAAGGGAAAACAGAGTTGAGGAGTAAAGGGAAAACAGAGTTGAGGAGTAAAGGGAAAACAGAGTTGAGGAGTAAAGGGAAAACAGAGTTGAGGAGTAAAGGGAAAACAGAGTTGAGGAGTAAAGGGAACAGAGTTTAGGAGGGAAGGGAAAACAGAGTTGAGGAGTAAAGGGAACAGAGTTTAGGAGTAAAGGGAAAACAGAGTTGAAGAGTAAAGGGAAAACAGAGTTGAGGAGGGAAAGGGAAAAGAGTTTAGGAGGGAAGGGGAAGAGAGTTGAGGAGTAAAGGGAAAACAGAGTTGAGGAGTAAAGGGAAAACAGAGTTGAGGAGGGAAAGGGAAGAGAGTTTAGGAGGGAAGGGGAAGAGAGTTGAGGAGTAAAGGGAAAACAGAGTTGAGGAGTAAAGGGAAAACAGAGTTGAGGAGTAAAGGGAACAGAGTTTAGGAGGGAAGGGAAAACAGAGTTGAGGAGTAAAGGGAAAAGAGAGTTGAGGAGGGAAGGGGAAGAGAGTTGAGGAGTAAAGGGAAAACAGAGTTGAGGTGTAAAGGGAAAACAGAGTTGAGGAGTAAAGGGAACAGAGTTTAGGAGGGAAGGGAAAACAGAGTGGATCAAAGGTGTAAAGGGAAAACATGCTGAGGAGTAAAGGGAAAAGAGAGTTGAGGAGGGAAGGGGAAGAGAGTTGAGGAGTAAAGGGAAAACAGAGTTGAGGAGTAAAGGGAAAACAGAGTTGAGGAGGGAAAAGAGAGTTGAGGAGGGAAGGGGAAGAGAGTTGAGGAGTAAAGGGAAAAGAGAGTTGAGGAGGGAAGGGGAAGAGAGTTGAGGAGTAAAGGGAAAACAGAGTTGAGGAGGGAAGGGGAAAAGAGAGTTGAGGAGGGAAGGGGAAGAGAGTTGAGGAGTAAAGGGAAAACAGAGTTGAGGAGTAAAGGGAAAACAGAGTTGAGGAGGGAAAGGGAACAGAGTTTAGGAGGGAAGGGAAAACAGAGTTGAGGAGTAAAGGGAACAGAGTTTAGGAGTAAAGGGAAAACAGAGTTGAGGAGTAAAGGGAAAACAGAGTTGAGGAGGGAAAAGAGAGTTGAGGAGGGAAGGGGAAGAGAGTTGAGGAGTAAAGGGAAAACAGAGTTGAGGAGTAAAGGGAAAAGAGAGTTGAGGAGGGAAGGGGAAGAGAGTTGAGGAGTAAAGGGAAAACAGAGTTGAGGAGGGAAAGGGAAAAGAGAGTTGAGGAGGGAAGGGGAAGAGAGTTGAGGAGTAAAGGGAAAACAGAGTTGAGGAGTAAAGGGAACAGAGTTTAGGAGGGAAGGGAAAACAGAGTTGAGGAGTAAAGGGAACAGAGTTTAGGAGTAAAGGGAAAACAGAGTTGAGGAGTAAAGGGAAAACAGAGCTGAGGAGGGAAAGGGAAAAGAGAGTTGAGGAGGGAAGGGGAAGAGAGTTGAGGAGTAAAGGGAAAACAGATTTGAGGAGTAAAGGGAAAACAGAGTTGAGGAGGGAAGGGGAAGAGAGTTGAGGAGGGAAGGGGAAGAGAGTTGAGGAGTAAAGGGAAAACAGAGTTGAGGAGGGAAAGGGAAAACAGAGTTGAGGAGTAAAGGGAAAACAGAGTTGAGGAGGGAAAGGGAAAAGAGAGTTGAGGAGGGAAAAGAGAGTTGAGGAGGGAAGGGGAAGAGAGTTGAGGAGTAAAGGGAAAACAGAGTTGAGGAGTAAAGGGAAAAGAGAGTTGAGGAGGGAAGGGGAAGAGAGTTGAGGAGTAAAGGGAAACCAGAGTTGAGGAGGAAAAGGGAAAAGAGAGTTGAGGAGGGAAGGGGAAGAGAGTTGAGGAGTAAAGGGAAAACAGAGTTGAGGAGTAAAGGGAACAGAGTTTAGGAGGGAAGGGAAAACAGAGTTGAGGAGTAAAGGGAACAGAGTTTAGGAGTAAAGGGAAAACAGAGTTGAGGAGTAAAGGGAAAACAGAGCTGAGGAGGGAAAGGGAAAAGAGAGTTGAGGAGGGAAGGGGAACAGAGTTGAGGAGTAAAGGGAAAACAGAGTTGAGGAGTAAAGGGGAAACAGTGTTGAGGAGGGAAGGGGAAGAGAGTTGAGGAGGGAAGGGGAAGAGAGTTGAGGAGTAAAGGGAAAACAGAGTTGAGGAGTAAAGGGAAAACAGAGTTGAGGAGTAAAGGGAAAACAGAGCTGAGGAGGGAAAGGAAAAGAGAGTTGAGGAGGGAAGGGGAAGAGAGTTGAGGAGTAAAGGAAAACAAAGTTGAGGAGTAAAGGGAAAACAGAGTTGAGGAGGGAAGGGGAAGAGAGTTGAGGAGGGAAGGGGGAGAGAGTTGAGGAGTAAAGGGAAAACAGAGTTGAGGAGGGAAAGGGAAAACAGAGTTGAGGAGTAAAGGGAAAACAGAGTTGAGGAGTAAAGGGAACAGAGTTTAGGAGTAAAGGGAAAACAGAGTTGAGGAGTAAAGGGAAAACAGAGCTGAGGAGGGAAAGGGAAAAGAGAGTTGAGGAGGGAAGGGGAAGAGAGTTGAGGAGTAAAGGGAAAACAGAGTTGAGGAGTAAAGGGAAAACAGAGTTGAGGAGGGAAAGGGAAAAGAGAGTTGAGGAGGGAAGGGGAAGAGAGTTGAGGAGTAAAGGGAAAACAGAGTTGAGGAGTAAAGGGGAAACAGAGTTGAGGAGGGAAGGGGAAGAGAGTTGAGGAGGGAAGGGAAGAGAGTTGAGGAGTAAAGGAAAACAGAGTTGAGGAGTAAAGGGGAAAGAGAGTTGAGGAGGGAAGGGGAAGAGAGTTGAGGAGGGAAGGGGAAGAGAGTTGAGGAGTAAAGGAAAACAGAGTTGAGGAGTAAAGGGGAAACAGAGTTGAGGAGGGAAGGGAAGAAGAGGAGGGAAGGGGAAGAGAGTTGAGGAGTAAAGGGAAAACAGAGTTGAGGAGGGAAGGGGAAGAGAGTTGAGGAGGGAAAGGGAACAGAGTTTAAGAGGGAAGGGAAAACAGAGTTGAGGAGTAGAGAGGAGCAAGGGGAAGAGAGTTGAGGTGTAAAGGGAAAACAGAGTTGATGAGTAAAGGGAACAGAGTTTAGGAGTAAAGGGAAAACAGAGTTGAAGAGTAAAGGGAAAACAGAGTTGAGGAGGGAAAGGGAAAAGAGTCTAGGAGGGAAGGGGAAGAGAGTTGAGGAGTAAAGGGAAAACAGAGTTGAGGAGTAAAGGGAAAACAGAGTTGAGGAGGGAAAGGGAAGAGAGTTTAGGAGGGAAGGGGAAGAGAGTTGAGGAGTAAAGGGAAAACAGAGTTGAGGAGTAAAGGGAAAAGAGAGTTGAGGAGGGAAAAGAGAGTTGAGGAGGGAAGGGGAAGAGAGTTGAGGAGTAAAGGGAAAACAGAGTTGAGGAGTAAAGGGAAAAGAGAGTTGAGGAGGGAAGGGGAAGAGAGTTGAGGAGTAAAGGGAAAACAGAGTTGAGGAGGGAAAGGGAAAAGAGAGTTGAGGAGGGAAGGGGAAGAGAGTTGAGGAGTAAAGGGAAAACAGAGTTGAGGAGTAAAGGGAACAGAGTTTAGGAGGGAAGGGAAAACAGAGTTGAGGAGTAAAGGGAACAGAGTTTAGGAGTAAAGGGAAAACAGAGTTGAGGAGTAAAGGGAAAACAGAGCTGAGGAGGGAAAGGGAAAAGAGAGTTGAGGAGGGAAGGGGAAGAGAGTTGAGGAGTAAAGGGAAAACAGATTTGAGGAGTAAAGGGAAAACAGAGTTGAGGAGGGAAGGGGAAGAGAGTTGAGGAGGGAAGGGGAAGAGAGTTGAGGAGTAAAGGGAAAACAGAGTTGAGGAGGGAAAGGGAAAACAGAGTTGAGGAGTAAAGGGAAAACAGAGTTGAGGAGTAAAGGGAACAGAGTTTAGGAGTAAAGGGAAAACAGAGTTGAGGAGTAAAGGGAAAACAGAGTTGAGGAGGGAAAGGGAAAAGAGAGTTGAGGAGGGAAAAGAGAGTTGAGGAGGGAAGGGGAAGAGAGTTGAGGAGTAAAGGGAAAACAGAGTTGAGGAGTAAAGGGAAAAGAAAGTTGAGGAGGGAAGGGGAAGAGAGTTGAGGAGTAAAGGGAAAACAGAGTTGAGGAGGAAAAGGGAAAAGAGAGTTGAGGAGGGAAGGGGAAGAGAGTTGAGGAGTAAAGGGAAAACAGAGTTGAGGAGTAAAGGGAACAGAGTTTAGGAGGGAAGGGAAAACAGAGTTGAGGAGTAAAGGGAACAGAGTTTAGGAGTAAAGGGAAAACAGAGTTGAGGAGTAAAGGGAAAACAGAGCTGAGGAGGGAAAGGGAAAAGAGAGTTGAGGAGGGAAGGGGAAGAGAGTTGAGGAGTAAAGGGAAAACAGAGTTGAGGAGTAAAGGGAAAACAGAGTTGAGGAGGGAAGGGGAAGAGAGTTGAGGAGGGAAGGGGAAGAGAGTTGAGGAGTAAAGGGAAAACAGAGTTGAGGAGGGAAAGGGAAAACAGAGTTGAGGAGGGAAGGGGAAGAGAGTTGAGGAGGGAAGGGGAAGAGAGTTGAGGAGTAAAGGAAAACAGAGTTGAGGAGTAAAGGGAAAACAGAGTTGAGGAGTAAAGGGAAAACAGAGTTGAGGAGGGAAAGGGAAAAGAGAGTTGAGGAGGGAAGGGGAAGAGAGTTGAGGAGTAAAGGGAAAACAGAGTTGAGGAGTAAAGGGGAAACAGAGTTGAGGAGGGAAGGGGAAGAGAGTTGAGGAGGGAAGGGGAAGAGAGTTGAGGAGTAAAGGGAAAACAGAGTTGAGGAGTAAAGGGAAAACAGAGTTGAGGAGTAAAGGGAAAACAGAGCTGAGGAGGGAAAGGGAAAAGAGAGTTGAGGAGGGAAGGGGAAGAGAGTTGAGGAGTAAAGGGAAAACAGAGTTGAGGAGTAAAGGGAAAACAGAGTTGAGGAGGGAAGGGGAAGAGAGTTGAGGAGGGAAGGGGGAGAGAGTTGAGGAGTAAAGGGAAAACAGAGTTGAGGAGGGAAAGGGAAAACAGAGTTGAGGAGTAAAGGGAAAACAGAGTTGAGGAGTAAAGGGAACAGAGTTTAGGAGTAAAGGGAAAACAGAGTTGAGGAGTAAAGGGAAAACAGAGCTGAGGAGGGAAAGGGAAAAGAGAGTTGAGGAGGGAAGGGGAAGAGAGTTGAGGAGTAAAGGGAAAACAGAGTTGAGGAGTAAAGGGAAAACAGAGTTGAGGAGGGAAAGGGAAAAGAGAGTTGAGGAGGGAAGGGGAAGAGAGAGTTGAGGAGTAAAGGAAAACAGAGTTGAGGAGTAAAGGGGAAACAGAGTTGAGGAGGGAAGGGAAGAGAGTTGAGGAGGGAAGGCGAAGAGAGTTGAGGAGTAAAGGGAAAACAGAGTTGAGGAGTAAAGGGGAAACAGAGTTGAGGAGGGAAGGGGAAGAGAGTTGAGGAGGGAAGGGGAAGAGAGTTGAGGAGTAAAGGGAAAACAGAGTTGAGGAGTAAAGGGGAAACAGAGTTGAGGAGGGAAGGGGAAGAGAGTTGAGGAGGGAAGGGGAAGAGAGTTGAGGAGTAAAGGGAAAACAGAGTTGAGGAGGGAAGGGGAAGAGAGTTGAGGAGGGAAAGGGAACAGAGTTTAAGAGGGAAGGGAAAACAGAGTTGAGGAGTAGAGAGGAGCAAGGGGAAGAGAGTTGAGGTGTAAAGGGAAAACAGAGTTGAGGAGTAAAGGGAACAGAGTTTAGGAGGGAAGGGAAAACAGAGTTGAGGAGTAAAGGGAACAGAGTTTAGGAGTAAAGGGAAAACAGAGTTGAGGAGGGAAAGGGAAAAGAGTCTAGGAGGGAAGGGGAAGAGAGTTGAGGAGTAAAGGGAAAACAGAGTTGAGGAGTAAAGGGAAAACAGAGTTGAGGAGGGAAAGGGAAGAGAGTTTAGGAGGGAAGGGGAAGAGAGTTGAGGAGTAAAGGGAAAACAGAGTTGAGGAGTAAAGGGAAAAGAGAGTTGAGGAGTAAAGGGAAAACAGAGTTGAGGAGTAAAGGGAAAACAGAGTTGAGGAGTAAAGGGAAAACAGTTTTGAGGAGTAAAGGGAAAACAGAGTTGAGGAGGGAAAGGGAAGAGAGTTTAGGAGGGAAGGGGAACACATAGTTGAGGAGTAAAGGGAAAACCGAGTTGAGGAGTAAAGGGAAAACAGATTTGAGGAGGGAAAGGAAAAAGAGATTTGAGGAGGGAAGGGGAAGAGAGTTGAGGAGTAAAGGGAAAACAGAGTTGAGGAGTAAAGGGAAAACAGAGTTGAGGAGGGAAAGGGAAAAGACCGTTGAGGAAGGAAGGGGAAGAGAGGAGGAGGAAAGGGAAAACAGAGTTGAGGAGTAAAGGGAAAACAGAGTTGAGGAGAAGGGAAACAGAGTTGAGGAGGGAAGGGGAAGAGAGTTGAGGAGGGAAGGGAACAGAGTTGAGGAGTAAAGGGAAAACAGAGTTGAGGAGTAAAGGAAAACAGAGCTGAGGAGGGAAAGGGAAAAGAGAGTTGAGGAGGGAAGGAAGAGAGTTGAGGAGTAAAGGAAAACAGAGTTGAGGAGTAAAGGAAAACAGAGTTGAGGAGGGAAGGGGAAGAGAGTTGAGGAGGGAAGGGAAGGGGGGAAGAGAGTTGAGGAGTAAAGGGAAAACAGAGTTGAGGAGGGAAAGGAAAACAGAGTTGAGGAGTAAAGGAAAACAGAGTTGAGGAGTAAAGGGAACAGAGTTTAGGAGTAAAGGGAAAACAGAGTTGAGGAGTAAAGGGAAAACAGAGCTGAGGAGGGAAAGGGAAAAGAGAGTTGAGGAGGGAAGGGGAAGAGAGTTGAGGAGTAAAGGGAAAACAGAGTTGAGGAGTAAAGGGAAAACAGAGTTGAGGAGGGAAAGGGAAAAGAGAGTTGAGGAGGGAAGGGGAAGAGAGTTGAGGAGTAAAGGGAAAACAGAGTTGAGGAGTAAAGGGGAAACAGAGTTGAGGAGGGAAGGGGAAGAGAGTTGAGGAGGGAAGGCGAAGAGAGTTGAGGAGTAAAGGGAAAACAGAGTTGAGGAGTAAAGGGGAAACAGAGTTGAGGAGGGAAGGGGAAGAGAGTTGAGGAGGGAAGGGGAAGAGAGTTGAGGAGTAAAGGGAAAACAGAGTTGAGGAGTAAAGGGGAAACAGAGTTGAGGAGGGAAGGGGAAGAGAGTTGAGGAGGGAAGGGGAAGAGAGTTGAGGAGTAAAGGGAAAACAGAGTTGAGGAGGGAAGGGGAAGAGAGTTGAGGAGGGAAAGGGAACAGAGTTTAAGAGGGAAGGGAAAACAGAGTTGAGGAGTAGAGAGGAGCAAGGGGAAGAGAGTTGAGGTGTAAAGGGAAAACAGAGTTGAGGAGTAAAGGGAACAGAGTTTAGGAGGGAAGGGAAAACAGAGTTGAGGAGTAAAGGGAACAGAGTTTAGGAGTAAAGGGAAAACAGAGTTGAAGAGTAAAGGGAAAACAGAGTTGAGGAGGGAAAGGGAAAAGAGTCTAGGAGGGAAGGGGAAGAGAGTTGAGGAGTAAAGGGAAAACAGAGTTGAGGAGTAAAGGGAAAACAGAGTTGAGGAGGGAAAGGGAAGAGAGTTTAGGAGGGAAGGGGAAGAGAGTTGAGGAGTAAAGGGAAAACAGAGTTGAGGAGTAAAGGGAAAAGAGAGTTGAGGAGGGAAAAGAGAGTTGAGGAGGGAAGGGGAAGAGAGTTGAGGAGTAAAGGGAAAACAGAGTTGAGGAGTAAAGGGAAAAGAGAGTTGAGGAGGGAAGGGGAAGAGAGTTGAGGAGTAAAGGGAAAACAGAGTTGAGGAGGGAAAGGAAAAGAGAGTTGAGGAGGAAGGGGAAGAGAGTTGAGGAGTAAAGGGAAAACAGAGTTGAGGAGTAAAGGGAACAGAGTTTAGGAGGGAAGGGAAAACAGAGTTGAGGAGTAAAGGAACAGAGTTTAGGAGTAAAGGAAAACAGAGTTGAGGAGGGAAGGGGAAGAGAGTTGAGGAGGGAAGGGGAAGAGAGTTGAGGAGTAAAGGAAAACAGAGTTGAGGAGGGAAAGGGAAAACAGAGTTGAGGAGGAAAAGGGAAAACAGAGTTGAGGAGTAAAGGGAACAGAGTTTAGGAGTAAAGGAAAACAGAGTTGAGGAGTAAAGGAAAACAGAGTTGAGGGAGGGAAAGGGAAAAGAGAGTTGAGGAGGGAAAAGAGAGTTGAGGAGGGAAGGGGAAGAGAGTTGAGGAGTAAAGGGAAAACAGAGTTGAGGAGTAAAGGGAAAAGAAAGTTGAGGAGGGAAGGGGAAGAGAGTTGAGCAGTAAAGGGAAAACAGAGTTGAGGAGGAAAAGGGAAAAGAGAGTTGAGGAGGGAAGGGGAAGAGAGTTGAGGAGTAAAGGGAAAACAGAGTTGAGGAGTAAAGGGAACAGAGTTGAGGAGTAAAGGGAACAGAGTTTAGGAGTAAAGGGAAAACAGAGTTGAGGAGTAAAGGGAAAACAGAGTTGAGGAGTAAAGGGAACAGAGTTTAGGAGTAAAGGGAAAACAGAGTTGAGGAGTAAAGGGAAAACAGAGTTGAGGAGGGAAAGGGAAAAGAGAGTTGAGGAGGGAAAAGAGAGTTGAGGAGGGAAGGGGAAGAGAGTTGAGGAGTAAAGGGAAAACAGAGTTGAGGAGTAAAGGGAAAAGAAAGTTGAGGAGGGAAGGGAAGAGAGTTGAGCAGTAAAGGAAAACAGAGTTGAGGAGGAAAAGGAAAAGAGAGTTGAGGAGGGAAGGGGAAGAGAGTTGAGGAGTAAAGGGAAAACAGAGTTGAGGAGTAAAGGGAACAGAGTTTAGGAGGGAAGGAAAACAGAGTTGAGGAGTAAAGGGAACAGAGTTTAGGAGTAAAGGGAAAACAGAGTTGAGGAGTAAAGGGAAAACAGAGCTGAGGAGGGAAAGGGAAAAGAGAGTTGAGGAGGGAAGGGGAAGAGAGTTGAGGAGTAAAGGGAAAACAGAGTTGAGGAGTAAAGGGAAAACAGAGTTGAGGAGGGAAGGGGAAGAGAGTTGAGGAGGGAAGGGGAAGAGAGTTGAGGAGTAAAGGGAAAACAGAGTTGAGGAGGGAAAGGGAAAACAGAGTTGAGGAGGGAAGGGGAAGAGAGTTGAGGAGGGAAGGGGAAGAGAGTTGAGGAGTAAAGGGAAAACAGAGTTGAGGAGTAAAGGGAAAACAGAGTTGAGGAGTAAAGGGAAAACAGAGTTGAGGAGGGAAAGGGAAAAGAGAGTTGAGGAGGGAAGGGGACGAGAGTTGAGGAG
Organism: Oncorhynchus keta; assembly: GCF_023373465.1. Taxonomy (NCBI): domain Eukaryota; kingdom Metazoa; phylum Chordata; class Actinopteri; order Salmoniformes; family Salmonidae; genus Oncorhynchus; species Oncorhynchus keta. Next base: position 36,574,032 of record NC_068437.1, read on the forward strand.
TAAAGGGAAAACAGAGTTGAGGAGTAAAGGGGAAACAGAGCTGAGGAGGGAAGGGGAAGAGAGTTGAGGAGGGAAGGGGAAGAGAGTTGAGGAGTAAAGGGAAAACAGAGTTGAGGAGTAAAGGGAAAACAGAGTTGAGGAGTAAAGGGAAAACAGAGCTGAGGAGGGAAAGGGAAAAGAGAGTTGAGGAGGGAAGGGGAAGAGAGTTGAGGAGTAAAGGGAAAACAGAGTTGAGGAGGGAAGGGGAAGAGAGTTGAGGAGGGAAGGGGGAGAGAGTTGAGGAGTAAAAGGAGAACAGAGTTGAGGAGGGAAAGGGAAAACAGAGTTGAGGAGTAAAGGGAAAACAGAGTTGAGGAGTAAAGGGAACAGAGTTTAGGAGTAAAGGGAAAACAGAGTTGAGGAGTAAAGGGAAAACAGAGCTGAGGAGGGAAAGGGAAAAGAGAGTTGAGGAGGGAAGGGGAAGAGAGTTGAGGAGTAAAGGGAAAACAGAGTTGAGGAGTAAAGGGAAAACAGAGTTGAGGAGGGAAAGGGAAAAGAGAGTTGAGGAGGGAAGGGGAAGAGAGTTGAGGAGTAAAGGGGAAACAGAGTTGAGGAGGGAAGGGGAAGAGAGTTGAGGAGGGAAGGCGAAGAGAGTTGAGGAGTAAAGGGAAAACAGAGTTGAGGAGTAAAGGGGAAACAGAGTTGAGGAGGGAAGGGGAAGAGAGTTGATGAGGGAAGGGGAAGAGAGTTGAGGAGTAAAGGGAAAACAGAGTTGAGGAGTAAAGGGGAAACAGAGTTGAGGAGGGAAGGGGAATAGAGTTGAGGAGGGAAGGGGAAGAGAGTTGAGGAGTAAAGGGAAAACAGAGTTGAGGAGTAAAGGGGAAACAGAGTTGAGGAGGGAAGGGGAAGAGAGTTGAGGAGGGAAGGGGAAGAGAGTTGAGGAGTAAAGGGAAAACAGAGTTGAGGAGGGAAGGGGAAGAGAGTTGAGGAGGGAAAGGAACAGAGTTTAAGAGGGAAGGGAAAACAGAGTTGAGGAGTAGAGAGGAGCAAGGGGAAGAGAGTTGAGGTGTAAAGGAAAACAGAGTTGAGGAGTAAAGGAACAGAGTTTAGGAGGGAAGGAAAACAGAGTTGAGGAGTAAAGGGAACAGAGTTTAGGAGTAAAGGGAAAACAGAGTTGAAGAGTAAAGGGAAAACAGAGTTGAGGAGGGAAAGGGAAAAGAGTCTAGGAGGGAAGGGGAAGAGAGTTGAGGAGTAAAGGGAAAACAGAGTTGAGGAGTAAAGGGAAAACAGAGTTGAGGAGGGAAAGGGAAGAGAGTTTAGGAGGGAAGGGGAAGAGAGTTGAGGAGTAAAGGGAAAACAGAGTTGAGGAGTAAAGGGAAAAGAGAGTTGAGGAGGGAAAAGAGAGTTGAGGAGGGAAGGGGAAGAGAGTTGAGGAGTAAAGGAAAACAGAGTTGAGGAGTAAAGGGAAAAGAGAGTTGAGGAGGGAAGGGGAAGAGAGTTGAGGAGTAAAGGGAAAACAGAGTTGAGGAGGGAAAGGGAAAAGAGAGTTGAGGAGGGAAGGGGAAGAGAGTTGAGGAGTAAAGGGAAAACAGAGTTGAGGAGTAAAGGGAACAGAGTTTAGGAGGGAAGGGAAAACAGAGTTGAGGAGTAAAGGGAACAGAGTTTAGGAGTAAAGGGAAAACAGAGTTGAGGAGGGAAGGGGAAGAGAGTTGAGGAGGGAAGGGGAAGAGAGTTGAGGAGTAAAGGGAAAACAGAGTTGAGGAGGGAAAGGGAAAACAGAGTTGAGGAGTAAAGGGAAAACAGAGTTGAGGAGTAAAGGGAACAGAGTTTAGGAGTAAAGGGAAAACAGAGTTGAGGAGTAAAGGAAAACAGAGTTGAGGAGGGAAAGGAAAAGAGAGTTGAGGAGGGAAAAGAGAGTTGAGGAGGAAGGGGAAGAGAGTTGAGGAGTAAAGGGAAAACAGAGTTGAGGAGTAAAGGGAAAAGAAAGTTGAGGAGGGAAGGGGAAGAGAGTTGAGGAGTAAAGGGAAAACAGAGTTGAGGAGGAAAAGGAAAAGAGAGTTGAGGAGGGAAGGGGAAGAGAGTTGAGGAGTAAAGGGAAAACAGAGTTGAGGAGTAAAGGGAACAGAGTTTAGGAGGGAAGGAAAACAGAGTTGAGGAGTAAAGGGAACAGAGTTTAGGAGTAAAGGAAAACAGAGTTGAGGAGTAAAGGGAAAACAGAGCTGAGGAGGGAAAGGGAAAAGAGAGTTGAGGAGGGAAGGGGAAGAGAGTTGAGGAGTAAAGGGAAAACAGAGTTGAGGAGTAAAGGAAAACAGAGTTGAGGAGGGAAGGGGAAACAGAGTTGAGGAGGGAAGGAAGAGAGTTGAGGAGTAAAGGAAAACAGAGTTGAGGAGGGAAAGGAAAACAGAGTTGAGGAGGGAAGGAAGAGAGTTGAGAGGAGGGAAGGGGAAGAGAGTTGAGGAGTAAAGGAAAACAGAGTTGAGGAGTAAAGGAAAACAGAGTTGAGGAGTAAAGGGAAAACAGAGTTGAGGAGGGAAAGGGAAAAGAGAGTTGAGGAGGGAAGGGGACGAGAGTTGAGGAGTAAAGGGAAAACAGAGTTGAGGAGTAAAGGGGAAACAGAGTTGAGGAGGGAAGGGGAAGAGAGTTGAGGAGGGAAGGGGAAGAGAGTTGAGGAGTAAAGGGAAAACAGAGTTGAGGAGTAAAGGGAAAACAGAGTTGAGGAGTAAAGGGAAAACAGAGCTGAGGAGGGAAAGGGAAAAGAGAGTTGAGGAGGGAAGGGGAAGAGATTTGAGGAGTAAAGGGAAAACAGAGTTGAGGAGTAAAGGGAAAACAGAGTTGAGGAGGGAAGGGGAAGAGAGTTGAGGAGGGAAGGGGGAGAGAGTTGAGGAGTAAAGGGAAAACAGAGTTGAGGAGGGAAAGGGAAAACAGAGTTGAGGAGTAAAGGAAAACAGAGTTGAGGAGTAAAGGAACAGAGTTTAGGAGTAAAGGGAAAACAGAGTTGAGGAGTAAAGGGAAAACAGAGCTGAGGAGGGAAAGGGAAAAGAGAGTTGAGGAGGGAAGGGAAGAGAGTTGAGGAGTAAAGGGAAAACAGAGTTGAGGAGTAAAGGAAAACAGAGTTGAGGAGGGAAAGGGAAAAGAGAGTTGAGGAGGGAAGGGGAAGAGAGTTGAGGAGTAAAGGGAAAACAGAGTTGAGGAGTAAAGGGGAAACAGAGTTGAGGAGGGAAGGGGAAGAGAGTTGAGGAGGGAAGGCGAAGAGAGTTGAGGAGTAAAGGGAAAACAGAGTTGAGGAGTAAAGGGGAAACAGAGTTGAGGAGGGAAGGGGAAGAGAGTTGAGGAGGGAAGGGGAAGAGAGTTGAGGAGTAAAGGGAAAACAGAGTTGAGGAGTAAAGGGGAAACAGAGTTGAGGAGGGAAGGGGAAGAGAGTTGAGGAGGGAAGGGGAAGAGAGTTGAGGAGTAAAGGGAAAACAGAGTTGAGGAGGGAAGGGGAAGAGAGTTGAGGAGGGAAAGGGAACAGAGTTTAAGAGGAAGGAAAACAGAGTTGAGGAGTAGAGAGGAGCAAGGGGAAGAGAGTTGAGGTGTAAAGGGAAAACAGAGTTGAGGAGTAAAGGGAACAGAGTTTAGGAGGGAAGGGAAAACAGAGTTGAGGAGTAAAGGGAACAGAGTTTAGGAGTAAAGGGAAAACAGAGTTGAAGAGTAAAGGGAAAACAGAGTTGAGAAGGGAAAGGGAAAAGAGTCTAGGAGGGAAGGGGAAGAGAGTTGAGGAGTAAAGGGAAAACAGAGTTGAGGAGTAAAGGGAAAACAGAGTTGAGGAGGGAAAGGGAAGAGAGTTTAGGAGGGAAGGGGAAGAGAGTTGAGGAGTAAAGGGAAAACAGAGTTGAGGAGTAAAGGGAAAAGAGAGTTGAGGAGTAAAGGGAAAACAGAGTTGAGGAGTAAAGGGAAAACAGAGTTGAGGAGTAAAGGGAACAGAGTTTAGGAGTAAAGGGAAAACAGAGTTGAGGAGTAAAGGGAAAACAGAGCTGAGGAGGGAAAGGGAAAAGAGAGTTGAGGAGGGAAGGGGAAGAGAGTTGAGGAGTAAAGGGAAAACAGAGTTGAGGAGTAAAGGAAAACAGAGTTGAGGAGGGAAAGGAAAAGAGAGTTGAGGAGGGAAGGGGAAGAGAGTTGAGGAGTAAAGGAAAACAGAGTTGAGGAGTAAAGGGGAAACAGAGTTGAGGAGGGAAGGGGAAGAGAGTTGAGGAGGGAAGGCGAAGAGAGTTGAGGAGTAAAGGGAAAACAGAGTTGAGGAGTAAAGGGGAAACAGAGTTGAGGAGGGAAGGGGAAGAGAGTTGAGGAGGGAAGGGGAAGAGAGTTGAGGAGTAAAGGGAAAACAGAGTTGAGGAGTAAAGGGGAAACAGAGTTGAGGAGGGAAGGGGAAGAGAGTTGAGGAGGGAAGGGGAAGAGAGTTGAGGAGTAAAGGGAAAACAGAGTTGAGGAGGGAAGGGGAAGAGAGTTGAGGAGGGAAAGGGAACAGAGTTTAAGAGGGAAGGGAAAACAGAGTTGAGGAGTAGAGAGGAGCAAGGGGAAGAGAGTTGAGGTGTAAAGGGAAAACAGAGTTGAGGAGTAAAGGGAACAGAGTTTAGGAGGGAAGGGAAAACAGAGTTGAGGAGTAAAGGGAACAGAGTTTAGGAGTAAAGGGAAAACAGAGTTGAAGAGTAAAGGGAAAACAGAGTTGAGGAGGGAAAGGGAAAAGAGTCTAGGAGGGAAGGGGAAGGGAGTTGAGGAGTAAAGGGAAAACAGAGTTGAGGAGTAAAGGAAAACAGAGTTGAGGAGGGAAAGGAAGAGAGTTTAGAGAGAAGGGGAAGAGAGTTGAGGAGTAAAGGGAAAACAGAGTTGAGGAGTAAAGGAAAAGAGAGTTGAGGAGTAAAGGAAAACAGAGTTGAGGAGTAAAGGGAAAACAGAGTTGAGGAGTAAAGGGAAAACAGTTTTGAGGAGTAAAGGGAAAACAGAGTTGAGGAGGGAAAGGGAAGAGAGTTGAGGAGGGAAAGGGAAGAGAGTTTAGGAGGGAAGGGGAACACATAGTTGAGGAGTAAAGGGAAAACCGAGTTGAGGAGTAAAGGGAAAACAGAGCTGAGGAGGGAAAGGGAAAAGAGAGTTGAGGAGGGAAGGGGAAGAGAGTTGAGGAGTAAAGGGAAAACAGAGTTGAGGAGTAAAGGGAACAGAGTTTAGGAGGGAAGGGAAAACAGAGTTGAGGAGTAAAGGGAAAACAGAGTTGAGGAGGGAAAGGGAAAAGACCGTTGAGGAGGGAAGGGGAAGAGAGTTGAGGAGTAAAGGGAAAACAGAGTTGAGGAGTAAAGGGAAAACAGAGTTGAGGAGTAAAGGGAAAACAGAGTTGAGGAGTAAAGGGAAAACAGAGTTGGGGAGTAAAGGGAAAACAGAGTTGAGGAGTAAAGGGAAAACAGATTTGAGGAGGGAAAGGGAAAAGAGATTTGAGGAGGGAAGGGGAAGAGAGTTGAGGAGTAAAGGGAAAACAGAGTTGAGGAGTAAAGTGAAAAGAGAGTTGAGGAGGGAAGGGGAAGAGAGTTGAGGAGTAAAGGGAAAACAGAGTTGAGGAGTAAAGGGAAAAGAGAGTTGAGGAGGGAAGGGGGAGAGAGTTGAGGAGTAAAGGGAAAACAGAGTTGAGGAGTAAAGGGAACAGAGTTTAGGAGGGAAGGGAAAACAGAGTTGAGGAGTAAAGGGAAAACAGAGTTGAGGAGGGAAAGGGAAAAGAGAGTTGAGGAGGGAAGGGGAAGAGAGTTGAGGAGTAAAGGGAAAACAGAGTTGAGGAGTAAAGGGAAAAGAGAGTTGAGGAGGGAAAGGGAAGAGTGTTGAGGAGTAAAGGGAAAACAGAGTTGAGGAGTAAAGGGAAAACAGAGTTGAGGAGTAAAGGAAAACAGAGTTGAGGAGTAAAGGGAAAACAGAGTTGAGGAGTAAAGGAAAACAGATTTGAGGAGGGAAAGGAAAAAGAGATTTGAGGAGGGAAGGGAAGAGAGTTGAGGAGTAAAGGGAAAACAGAGTTGAGGAGTAAAGTGAAAAGAGAGTTGAGGAGGGAAGGGGAAGAGAGTTGAGGAGTAAAGGGAAAACAGAGTTGAGGAGTAAAGGGAAAAGAGAGTTGAGGAGGGAAGGGGGAGAGAGTTGAGGAGTAAAGGGAAAACAGAGTTGAGGAGTAAAGGGAACAGAGTTTAGGAGGAAAGGGAAAACAGAGTTGAGGAGTAAAGGGAAAACAGAGTTGAGGAGGGAAAGGGAAAAGAGAGTTGAGGAGGGAAGGGGAAGAGAGTTGAGGAGTAAAGGGAAAACAGAGTTGAGGAGTAAAGGGAAAAGAGAGTTGAGGAGGGAAGGGGAAGAGAGTTGAGGAGTAAAGGGAAAACAGAGTTGAGGTGTAAAGGGAAAACAGAGTTGAGGAGTAAAGGGAACAGAGTTTAGGAGGGAAGGGAAAACAGAGTTGAGGAGTAAAGGGAAAAGAGAGTTGAGGAGGGAAGGGGAAGAGAGTTGAGGAGTAAAGGAAAACAGAGTTGAGGAGTAAAGGAAAACAGAGTTGAGGAGGGAAAAGAGAGTTGAGGAGGGAAGGGGAAGAGAGTTGAGGAGTAAAGGGAAAAGAGAGTTGAGGAGGGAAGGGGAAGAGAGTTGAGGAGTAAAGGAAAACAGAGTTGAGGAGGGAAAGGAATAGAGAGTTGAGGAGGGAAGGGGAAGAGAGTTGAGGAGTAAAGGAAAACAGAGTTGAGGAGTAAAGGAAAACAGAGTTGAGGAGGGAAAGGAACAGAGTTTAGGAGGGAAGGGAAAACAGAGTTGAGGAGTAAAGGAACAGAGTTTAGGAGTAAAGGGAAAACAGAGTTGAGGAGTAAAGGAAAACAGAGTTGAGGAGGAAAAGAGAGTTGAGGAGGGAAGGGGAAGAGTGTTGAGGAGTAAAGGGAAAACAGAGTTGAGGAGTAAAGGGAAAACAGAGTTGAGGAGGGAAAGGGAAAAGAGAGTTGAGGAGGGAAGGGAAGAGAGTTGAGGAGTAAAGGGAAAACAGAGTTGAGGAGTAAAGGGAAAACAGAGTTGAGGAGTAAAGGGAAAATAGAGTTGAGGAGGGAAGGGGAAGAGAGTTGAGGAGTAAAGGGAAAACAGAGTTGAGGAGGGAAAGGGAAAACAGAGTTGAGGAGTAAAGGGAAAACAGAGTTGAAGAGTAAAGGGAAAACAGAGTTGAGGAGGGAAAGGGAAAAGAGTCTAGGAGGGAAGGGGAAGGGAGTTGAGGAGTAAAGGGAAAACAGAGTTGAGGAGTAAAGGGAAAACAGAGTTGAGGAGGGAAAGGGAAGAGAGTTTAGGAGAGAAGGGGAAGAGAGTTGAGGAGTAAAGGGAAAACAGAGTTGAGGAGTAAAGGGAAAAGAGAGTTGAGGAGTAAAGGGAAAACAGAGTTGAGGAGTAAAGGGAAAACAGAGTTGAGGAGTAAAGGGAAAACAGTTTTGAGGAGTAAAGGGAAAACAGAGTTGAGGAGGGAAAGGGAAGAGAGTTGAGGAGGGAAAGGGAAGAGAGTTTAGGAGGGAAGGGGAACACATAGTTGAGGAGTAAAGGGAAAACCGAGTTGAGGAGTAAAGGGAAAACAGATTTGAGGAGGGAAAGGAAAAAGAGATTTGAGGTGGGAAGGGGAAGAGAGTTGAGGAGTAAAGGGAAAACAGAGTTGAGGAGTAAAGGGAACAGAGTTTAGGAGGGAAGGGAAAACAGAGTTGAGGAGTAAAGGGAAAACAGAGTTGAGGAGGGAAAGGGAAAAGACCGTTGAGGAGGGAAGGGGAAGAGAGTTGAGGAGTAAAGGGAAACAGAGTTGAGGAGTAAAGGAAAACAGAGTTGAGGAGTAAAGGAAAACAGAGTTGAGGAGTAAAGGAAAACAGAGTTGGGGAGTAAAGGGAAAACAGAGTTGAGGAGTAAAGGGAAAACAGATTTGAGGAGGGAAAGGGAAAAGAGATTTGAGGAGGGAAGGGGAAGAGAGTTGAGGAGTAAAGGAAAACAGAGTTGAGGAGTAAAGTGAAAAGAGAGTTGAGGAGGGAAGGGGAAGAGAGTTGAGGAGTAAAGGAAAACAGAGTTGAGGAGTAAAGGGAAAAGAGAGTTGAGGAGGGAAGGGGGAGAGAGTTGAGGAGTAAAGGGAAAACAGAGTTGAGGAGTAAAGGGAACAGAGTTTAGGAGGGAAGGGAAAACAGAGTTGAGGAGTAAAGGGAAAACAGAGTTGAGGAGGGAAAGGGAAAAGAGAGTTGAGGAGGGAAGGGGAAGAGAGTTGAGGAGTAAAGGGAAAACAGAGTTGAGGAGTAAAGGGAAAAGAGAGTTGAGGAGGGAAAGGGAAGAGTGTTGAGGAGTAAAGGGAAAACAGAGTTGAGGAGTAAAGGGAAAACAGAGTTGAGGAGTAAAGGGAAAACAGAGTTGAGGAGTAAAGGGAAAACAGAGTTGAGGAGTAAAGGGAAAACAGATTTGAGGAGGGAAAGGGAAAAGAGATTTGAGGAGGGAAGGGGAAGAGAGTTGAGGAGTAAAGGGAAAACAGAGTTGAGGAGTAAAGTGAAAAGAGAGTTGAGGAGGGAAGGGGAAGAGAGTTGAGGAGTAAAGGGAAAACAGAGTTGAGGAGTAAAGGGAAAAGTGAGTTGAGGAGGGAAGGGGGAGAGAGTTGAGGAGTAAAGGGAAAACAGAGTTGAGGAGTAAAGGGAACAGAGTTTAGGAGGAAAGGGAAAACAGAGTTGAGGAGTAAAGGGAAAACAGAGTTGAGGAGGGAAAGGGAAAAGAGAGTTGAGGAGGGAAGGGGAAGAGAGTTGAGGAGTAAAGGGAAAACAGAGTTGAGGAGTAAAGGGAAAAGAGAGTTGAGGAGGGAAGGGGAAGAGAGTTGAGGAGTAAAGGGAAAACAGAGTTGAGGTGTAAAGGGAAAACAGAGTTGAGGAGTAAAGGGAACAGAGTTTAGGAGGGAAGGGAAAACAGAGTTGAGGAGTAAAGGGAAAAGAGAGTTGAGGAGGGAAGGGGAAGAGAGTTGAGGAGTAAAGGGAAAACAGAGTTGAGGAGTAAAGGGAAAACAGAGTTGAGGAGGGAAAAGAGAGTTGAGGAGGGAAGGGGAAGAGAGTTGAGGAGTAAAGGGAAAAGAGAGTTGAGGAGGGAAGGGGAAGAGAGTTGAGGAGTAAAGGGAAAACAGAGTTGAGGAGGGAAAGGGAATAGAGAGTTGAGGAGGGAAGGGGAAGAGAGTTGAGGAGTAAAGGGAAAACAGAGTTGAGGAGTAAAGGGAAAACAGAGTTGAGGAGGGAAAGGGAACAGAGTTTAGGAGGGAAGGGAAAACAGAGTTGAGGAGTAAAGGGAACAGAGTTTAGGAGTAAAGGGAAAACAGAGTTGAGGAGTAAAGGGAAAACAGAGTTGAGGAGGGAAAAGAGAGTTGAGGAGGGAAGGGGAAGAGTGTTGAGGAGTAAAGGGAAAACAGAGTTGAGGAGTAAAGGGAAAACAGAGTTGAGGAGGGAAAGGGAAAAGAGAGTTGAGGAGGGAAGGGAAGAGAGTTGAGGAGTAAAGGGAAAACAGAGTTGAGGAGTAAAGGGAAAACAGAGTTGAGGAGTAAAGGGAAAATAGAGTTGAGGAGGGAAGGGGAAGAGAGTTGAGGAGTAAAGGGAAAACAGAGTTGAGGAGGGAAAGGGAAAACAGAGTTGAGGAGTAAAGGGAAAACAGAGTTGAGGAGTAAAGGGAACAGAGTTGAGGAGTAAAGGGAAAACAGAGTTGAGGAGTAAAGGGAAAACAGAGTTGAGGAGTAAAGGGAAAACAGATTTGAGGAGGGAAAGGGAAAAGAGATTTGAGGAGGGAAGGGGAAGAGAGTTGAGGAGTAAAGGGAAAACAGAGTTGAGGAGTAAAGTGAAAAGAGAGTTGAGGAGGGAAGGGGAAGAGAGTTGAGGAGTAAAGGGAAAACAGAGTTGAGGAGTAAAGGGAAAAGAGAGTTGAGGAGGGAAGGGGAAGAGAGTTGAGGAGTAAAGGGAAAACAGAGTTGAGGAGTAAAGGGAAAACAGAGTTGAGGAGTAAAGGGAACAGAGTTTAGGAGGGAAGGGAAAACAGAGTTGAGGAGTAAAGGGAACAGAGTTTAGGAGTAAAGGGAAAACAGAGTTGAGGAGTAAAGGGAAAACAGAGCTGAGGAGGGAAAGGGAAAAGAGAGTTGAGGAGGGAAGGGGAAGAGAGTTGAGGAGTAAACGGAAAACAGAGTTGAGGAGTAAAGGGAAAACAGAGTTGAGGAGGGAAGGGGAAGAGAGTTGAGGAGGGAAGGGGAAGAGAGTTGAGGAGTAAAGGGAAAACAGAGTTGAGGAGGGAAAGGGAAAACAGAGTTGAGGAGTAAAGGGAAAACAGAGTTGAGGAGTAAAGGGAACAGAGTTTAGGAGTAAAGGGAAAACAGAGTTGAGGAGTAAAGGGAAAACAGAGTTGAGGAGGGAAAGGGAAAAGAGAGTTGAGGAGGGAAGGGGAAGAGAGTTGAGGAGTAAAGGGAAGGGGAAGAGAGTTGAGGAGTAAAGGGGAAACAGAGTTGAGGAGGGAAGGGGAAGAGAGTTGAGGAGGGAAGGGGAAGAGAGTTGAGGAGTAAAGGGAAAACAGAGTTGAGGAGGGAAAGGGAACAGAGTTTAAGAGGGAAGGGAAAACAGAGTTGAGGAGTAAAGGGAAAACAGAGTTGAGGAGGGAAAGGGAACAGAGTTTAAGAGGGAAGGGAAAACAGAGTTGAGGAGTAAAGGGAAAACAGAGTTGAGGAGTAAAGGGGAAACAGAGTTGAGGAGGGAAAGGGAACAGAGTTTAAGAGGGAAGGGGAAGAGAGTTGAGGAGGGAAGGGGAAGAGAGTTGAGGAGGGAAGGGGAAGAGAGTTGAGGAGTAAAGGGAAAACAGAGTTGAGTAGGGAAGGGGAAGAGAGTTGAGGAGTAAAGGGAAAACAGAGTTGAGGAGGGAAGGGGAAGAGAGTTGAGGAGTAAAGGGAAAACAGAGTTGAGGAGGGAAGGGGAAGAGAGTTGAGGAGGGAAAGGGAACAGAGTTTAAGAGGGAAGGGAAAACAGAGTTGAGGAGTAGAGAGGAGCAAGGGGAAGGAGACCCAACTATACTATCATTTGGACAGAGACACTGACCTAAGTGATGGATAATACTGGGGGGAGGTGGTGGGGAAAATTAAGAGGAGTAGAATGTGAAAGAGAGTTAGAGAGAGAGAGCAAAAGAGAGACAGAAAGAAAGTATTCGAAAGACAGAAAACGAGAGAGAAGGTAAGAACAGCTTGAAAGAGAGAGCAGGAAGAGACAGAGAAAAAGAGTGAGGCTTCTCTTCTTCAGAGCTGATGACTGAGCTGCTTTCTAGGGTCAATCAAGACTGTGGATTGACAGGTGTGCAGAGTGAAATACAAGGGTCAACTCAGGTACCGCTTGCTGTGCAGAAGCAGAGAGAACAGTCTATGGCTTGGGTAGCAGAAGACTTTAACGATTTTCCAGTACTTCCTTTCCTGGGCCTTACTTGCGTTGTAGATATGTGTTGTGAAAGCTGTTAATGGTATATAACTGCCTTATAACTGCCTTAATTTTGCTGGACCCCAGGAAGAGTAGCTGCTGCCTTGGCCCCTCCTGCCATTCCAAACTCAGCTCATGTTTATTCATCAGCCACTTAAAGGACTTTGTTTAAGCTAAATCAGAGGCCCTTTTTATGGTCCTACTCCTTACCCCAGGGGTCAGACAAGTTGGTGCTGAGGGGGACATGACCCTGGGGGCACAGAGTTGTGGCGGGAAGAGGGCACAGAGTTGAGGAGTGAAGGGAAAACAGAGTTGAGGAGGGAAGGGGAAGAGAGTTGAGGAGGGAAGGGGTCCTACATGTCAGGAATCTCGGCCCCAGTGATGTACTTGGCTGTCCGGACCACCCACTGAAGCACCATGCGATCGAGAGCGGTGCTATTGTCATACCAAGCAGTGATGTCAAGATGCTCTCAATGGTACAGCTGTAATACTTTTGGAGGATTTGAGGGCCCATGCCAAACCTTTTCAACCTCCTTAGGGGGAAGAGGCACTGTCGTGCCTTCTTCACGACTGTGTGCATGTGTATGGATAATTTTATGTCCATAGTGATTTGGACATAGAGGAACTTGAAGCTCTCGACCCGCTCCAATGCAGTCCTGTCGATGTGGATGGGAGGCGTGCTCCCATCCACAGCGAGTATAGGAAGGGACTAAGCACACACCCCTGTGGGGGCCCTGTATTGAGGGTCAGCGTGGCAGAGGTGATGTTGCCTACCCTCACCACCTGGGGTCAACCCGTCAGGAGATCCAGGATCCATTTGCAGAGGGAGGTGTTCAGTCCTAGGGACTTAAGCTTGGTGACGAGCTTGGAGCGGATAATGGTGTTGAATGCTGAGCTATAGTCAATGAACAGTATGCTCACATAGGTGGGTGTGGGCAGTGTGTAATTGAGATTGAATTGTCTATGGATCTGTTTGGGCGGTATGCAAATTGGAGTTGTGGAGTTGATTTGTGCCATAACCAGCCTCTCAAAGCAGTTCATTATTACGGATGTGAGTACTACAGGGTGGTAGGCATTGAGGTATGAAGCCTAAGAGAATGATGGTGATCATCTTAAAACGTGGGGATTACAGACTGGGGCAAGGACAGGTTGAAAATTACTGTGAATATGCCATTCAGCTGTTCTGTGCAAGCTCTGAGAACACACCCTGGAATTACCGTTGGGCCCCTCGGCCTTGCGGGTGTTGACCTGTTTGAAAACCTTACTTACCCAGGCCCTCACACCAGTCCCTCACGCCCCGGCATGATGTTGTTATTGTCAAGGTGTGCATAAAATGCATTGAGTTCATCTGGTAGAGAGGCATTGTTAGGCAGATCATGGCTGGGTCTTCCTTTGTAATCTGTAATGGACTGTAGCCCCTGCCAAACGCGGCTGGCGTTAGAGCCTGTGTAATATGATTCCACCTTATTTCTATATTGTCCTTTTGCATGTTTGATGACTCTGCAGCGGTCATAGTGGGACTTCATGTACTTATTCCTGTCCTCAGCCGTAGCCTCAGGGTTGTCTGTGGTAGCCATGTGTGTGGTAGCCCTGTCCTTTAGTTTGGCCCCAACCTCAGTGTTAATCCAGGGCTTTTTATTGGGAAAGCAGCAAACCTTTACTGTGGGGACAACATCGCCGATGCATTTCCTAATGAAGCCAGTGACGTAGGTGGATAGCCCGTCGATGTTGTCGGCGGAGTCTCGAAAGACATTCCAATCAGTGCTAGCAAAGCAGTCCTGTAGCATAATCTCTGATTCTAGTGACCATTTCTCAAACGGCGCGAGTCACAGGTACTTCCTGTTTGAGCTTCTGCTCGTAAACAGAAAGCAGCAGTACGGAGTCATGATCTGATTTGCCAAATGGTGGACACGGGAGGGCCTTGTATGCTTGCTTGTGGTTAGAATAACAGTGGTCTAGGATTTCCTCGCCCCTAGTGGCAAAGGAGACATGTTGATGGAAGTTAGGCAACACGTGTCTTAATGATGTGGAATTAAAATCGCCGGCACCCAGAAAAGCAGCCTCCAGATGTAATTTTTCCTGCTTGTTTATAGCCCCATACAGTTTGTTAATTGCCAGCTTGTTATTTGTCTTGTCCTGAGGTGCAATGTATACAACAGTCATGATAACAGCTGAAAACTCCCTCAGGCGATACAGAAGAGTCGAGAATCCATCAAGTTGTCCAAGATGCATGTTTCAGAAAAGCAGAGAATATTTCAGTTTCGTGAGTCCTGTTGGTACCAAATCCGCAACCGGATATCATCCATTTTATTGCCAATTGACCAGTAGAACGGAGGGGAAAAGTTATTGTCAGCTTAAAAAAGTTATAGCTGATACATTTTGTGAAATTAAAGTAAAAAGAATCTACAAAATAATCACACAATAGCTAAATTGGGTGACGCTTATGAATGATAAATATCTGCATCTCATCTATTAAAATGTTGTTACAAAGTTATAGTATGTTAGTAGTCTGCTGTACTTGGAAAAATAACTGTGACATAGAGTAGACCGCTTACAAGTAAGCCCATTAAACCTTATGAGCATGAATCACCATTCATTGAGTGATTCTTTTTTATTGGGGATAAGAAGGTATTCATTTTTTTTATTAGGGAGAAAGATCTAGACAATGAACACCTCCCGCCACAGTTGGTGACAACCTCTCGATCAGCTGATAAACAAGTTCCATCTTTATCAATCAGACTCTTAATCCGATTTTATATATTGGTGTATTCAAATGTCAACTCCAGAAAGTTAACTTTATGAGTTGCACGTCTCAGACCCTCATAGTGTACAGAGGTATTCAGGGCATTATGTTCAGTCTCTCATAAAGACACTTGTAAAAACATCCAGAAGTCCATAAAAGTGTTCATAAAGTCTTCTCTTCGCATTATCCCCAGCCTCTCCATAGTTTTCTCAAAACAAGTTTCAGCCTACTGTCTGACCAAACATATCTTATTAGGAGACGTGGAATGTGATGGATACATACGACTTCTATCTATGCCACACATATCCAACAGTAGAGCATAGGAACGGTAATCCTTCCACCCCCACCCTTTTCTGCTCTGTCACAGCCCACTGACCACCACCACTGCCCAGCCCTGGCCGCCCCAGGCCGCTAACTGGCCCCAGAGGTTGGTTAAGTGTCCCTATCGGACCACAGTGGAGAGGAACAGCAGATTAGCCATGATCCTATCCATCTTATCCACTAGCAGTCGGCCCCTTCATACGCTCTGTTACACCAGTGTTTAAAAGGAGGAGGTTTGTCCATTCAGGCCCTGGCATATGAATCCCAGACTCAGCGCACAAGAACAGACTCTTTCAGCCACAGAAAATAGGCCTTTTTGGCACCTTTTATTCTGGTTGCTAAGGACCCCAGGGTTCAATGGCGAGCCCCCATTGTGAAAGGACAATGGCCCGCGGTCGCCCGACGACGGTTGCCAGAGGAGGCATAATGTATGGGGAGGGACAGCGGGTGTTGTGGCCAGACGAAACGTCTCTCTTAAGACCGGCAGGATCTGGTGATTGACAGGTGGCTATATGCTCCAGTGCTGATCGCCCGCGAGGTCTGTCCTTCCTGGGGCCTGTGTGTGTGTGTTTGTGTTTGTGTATGTATGAGTGTGTGTGTGTGTGTGTGTGTGTGTGTGTGTGTGTGTGTGTGTGTGTGTGTGTGTGTGTGTGTGTGTGTGTGTGTGTGTGTGTGTGTGTGTGTGTGTGTGTGTGTGTGTGTGTGTGTGTGTGTGTTTGTGCACTACCAATAGAATAGCGTTGGTGAAACCCTGAGAGTTCTGTTTCTAAGTCAATAGGATGGGGTCTCTCAAGTTTCAACTACTAGCACATATTCTGGTCCATAACCTGCCCAGTTCACTATGGCCTTAAGGGGGAAGTATGCTCCATCAGTCAATCAAGTGCCACCTAAACACCCAGTGAGTCCACTACATGTCTGCTGACTGTCTGGGCCCCACCAGAACATCCATCAGAGCTCTTTGTTCCCCCTAGTCAAGACTAGGTTCCCAGGGCCCTCAGACTGCTTTGTAAAATGCAAAGTGAATCAATGTGGTGTTAATGTACATTCCAATGTCTAAATAGACAGTGCAGATATACAGTGTGGGATTCTGATTTCATGTGTTTATTTGCCTATAAGGATATAATGTGTTTATGCAGTTAATATATGTGTGTTTGTGTACGCTAGTACCTTTGTCTTTGTCTGTGTACCCTCTTTACACATCCCTGTCTGGGAACCAGCACCCCACAATACCCAGACAGTCCCTCAGCAGTCCCCCTGTTCATTTGGGCCCAGGGGGTAAGGGAAACCAACAGAGGGGTGGAGTGGGGTTGGGTGAGGAGCTCTCAACCAGACATCTGGAACAGTCTGGACCCTTCTCTCCCAGACAGGGACCCCTAGCACCCCCAAATGTGCTCAATATGCTCCCATCCTTCTTTCCCATTGACCTTGACCCCCCTGTCACAGTGGCCCTCCAGACAGACTGGAGTCAAAGGTTAGCCTGGTAGCCACACATCAGACATGGTTGACGGCCCATGCCTGCATTGATGTGCATGGGAAATAACAGTAATCAGATTGAGAGTCAGCCTGTTGGAATGTGGCTAGTGCATTCCTATAGACATGAACCCAAAGACTTCAAATAATTGCAGCAATAAAGCACATGAACAATCCATATGGTCCTTCTGTAGCACAGTTGGTAGAGCATGGCGCTTGTAACGCCAGGGTAGTGGGTTTGATTCCCGGGACCACCCATACGTAGAATGTATGCACACATGACTGTAAGTCGCTTTGGATAAAAGCATCTGCTAAATGGCATATTTTTTTTAAATTTTTTTTAATTTTTTTTAATTATTATTATTTTTTTTTTATATGGCCAATGGATTTATATTTTAAAAGCATTAGTTTATGTTTAAGCATATGACAGGACATATTGCTTTATAATTGGTCATTGTTGATGTTGTTGTTAAAGAGCGACTGCCTCTAAAAAGCAACTTCTTGTTTATAAAATGTGGGATCGAGTCAAAATTGACTACAAAGTGTGAATAGGATAATTTTGGTCATAGTCAGTCTCGTCCAAAACTGAGATTTGCAAGAGGTTAGGAAAATATTGTATGCCACGGAATGAAGGGTACCGTAACAGTTTTCCATGGGTTGGGTTCATTTTAATTCTGCCTACATGTCCACAGCACCCAAGTAATCATCAATTTGGAGCACAGGTGCACACCATCCGATCATAATGTCCATGGTCAATTCAATATCCCTATGGGGCTAGTTAGGGACCATCAGTAAGTTGCACTATGTACAAGTAACAATATTTCAAAAGGTAACTAGCTCCAAATTTCAATTACTTAAAAACCTCAAAACATAAACTATACATTGTATAAATTCATATACAAATATTGAAAGCATGAAATGAGACAACTGAAAGATGTGCAACATTAAAATATTGTACCATTTACATTATTTGATTTATTGACGGTCCCTAACTATCCCCAGAGATAGGCTGTCCATAGTCAAACCAATTATTCTAAGATTGAACACCAGCTGAAACGGCTGAAACGAATTGGCTAAATAATTTGGCTAACTCTTCCCACCCGCAAACACACACAATAGACACCCACATCAAACCACATCCCTAAACAGACTCACGTTTGAAATCAGTCATGGCCGCTAGCATTTTTTTATGATCCAAATCTAAAATGAATAAGGAAGTGTAGTCGCCCTTCTGTAAAACGGTATAGAATCACCTTGATCCCCTCTGTCAAAGACGCTTGGACCTTCTTTTTGGATTTTTCAGTGGTATCGTTAACAAACAGGCCTCCATAATGAAAATGAGAATTAAAAACAGGTTCAGCCCCTGGTTCGACTGTGATCTTGCAGAGTTACTCCACCTCAATAATTGCATTTGGCGAAAGGCTCGGCACACGCATACTAAGGCTGACTGACTCTCGTTCAGGCAAATGAGAAATAAGTGCACTCAGGCTATCCAGAAGACCAAAGTTAGTTACTTTAAGGAGCAGTTCTCTCTCTGTGGGTCTAACCCCAAGAAGTTCTGGAAAACGGTTAAAGACCTGGAGAATAAACCCTCCTCCACACAGCTGCCCATGTCCCTTAAAGTTGATGATGTAGTTGTTACTGACAAGAAGCACATGGCTGAGCTCTTTAATCACCACTTCATTAAGTCAGGATTCCTATTTGAATCAGCCATGCCTCCTTGCCCGTCCAACATTTCCTCATCTCCCACCCTTTCTAATGTGACTATCCCCAATGCTTCCCCCCCGCCTCGCTACAAAGTTTCTCCCTGCAGGCAGTCACTGAGTCCGAGGTGCTAGAGGAGCTCCTGAAACTTGACCCCCAAAAAACATCTGGGTCACCGCCAAGGCTATCTCCGACCTTTTTAACCTGTCTCTCCTTTCTGGGGAAGTTCCCATTGCTTGGAAGGCAGCCACAGTTAGTCCTTTATTTAAAGGGGAGATCAAGCTGATCCTAACTGTTATAGGCCTATTTCTATTTTTCCCTGCATCAAAAGTGTTGGAAAACTTGTTAATAATCAACTGACTGGCATTCTTGGCGTCTATAGTATGCAATCTGGTTTACGCTCAGGTTATGGATGTGTCACTGCAACCTTAAAGGTCCTCAATGATGTCACCATTGCGCTTGATTCTAAGTAATGTTGTGCTGCTATTTTTATTAACTTGCCCAAAACTTTTGATACGGTAGACCATTTCATTATTGTGGGCCGGCTAAGGAATATTGGTGTCTCTAAGGGGTCTTTGGCCTGGTTTTCTAACTACCTCTCTCAAAGAGTGCAGTGTATAAAGTCAGAAAATCCACTGCTTCAGCCATTGCCTATCACCAAGGGAATACCCCAAGGCTCAATCCTAGGCCCCATGCTCTTCTCAATTTACATCAACAACATAGATCAGGCAGTAGGAAGCTCTCTCATCCATTTATATGCAGATGATACAGTCTTACACTCAGCTGACCCCTCCCCGGATTTTGTGTTAAATGCTCTACAACAAAGCTTTCTTAGTGTCCAACAAGCTTTCTCTACCCTTAACCTTGTTCTGAACACCTCCAAAACAAAGGTAATGTGGTTTGGTAAGAAGAATGCCCCTCTTCTCACCAGTGTGATTACTACCTCTGAGGGTTTAGAGCTTGAGGTAATCACCTCAAAAAAGTACTTGGGAGTATGGCTAGACGGTGCACTGTCCTTCGCTCAGCACATATCAAAGCTCCAGGCTAAAGTTAAATCTAGACTTGGTTTTCTCTATCGTAATCGCTCCTCTTTCACCCCAACTGCCAAACTAACCCTGATTCAGATTACCATATTACCCATGCTAGATTATGGAGACATAATTTATACATCAGCAGGTAAGGGTGCTCTCGAGTGGCTAGATGTTCTTTACCATTCAGCCATCAGATTTGCCACCAATGCTCCTTATAGGACACATCACTGCACTCTATACTCCTCTGTAAACTGGTCATCTCTGTATACACGTCACAAGACACACTGGTTGATGTTTATTTATAAAACCCTCTTAGGCCTCACTCCCCCCTATCTGAGATATCTACCGCAGCCCTCATCCTCCACATACAACACCCGTTCTGCCAGTCACATTCTGTTAAAGGTCCCCAAAGCACATACATCCTTGGGTCGCTCCTCTTTTCAGTTCACTGCAGCTAGTGACTGGAAAGAGCTGCAACAAACACTCAAACTGGACAGTTTTATTTCAATCTTTTCATTCAAAGACTCAATCATGGACACTCTTACTGACAGTTGTGGCTGCTTTGCGTGATGTATTGTTGTCTCTACCTTCTTGCCCTTTGTGCTGTTGTGTGTGTCCAATAATGTTTGTACCATGGTTTGTGCTGCTACCATTTTGTGTTGCTACCATGTTGTTGTCATGTTGTGTTGCTACCATTCTGTGTTGTCATGTGTTGCTGCCTTGCTATGTTGTTGTCTTAGGTCTCTCTTTATGCAATGTTGTGTTGTCTCTCTTGTCATGATGTGTGTTTTGTCCTATATTTATGTTTTTTTAATTAATTTTTTTAATCCCAGCCCCTGTCCCTGCAGGTCTTTTGCCGTTTGGTAGGCCATCATTGTAAATAAGAATTTGTTCTTAACTGACTTACCTAGTTAAATAAAGGTAAAAAAAATTAAATAAAGTGACCTCAGACCTGTAAAATATGATAGACAATTTTCTATTCAATTTCATTATTGGATTTGCTATTAAATATACATAGTTTCAGCCACTGTTCTTAGTAACGTTGTTCTGTTTCTGTATCCATAACTCATAGCTCAAATACACTCTACCTTTTACCTTTGGTGACTCCCCCTGGTTTCAACCAATACTTATTTCACTCTCATCCCTGCCTCTTTGTTGTGACTGATCTTTAACAGAGAGGATGGGCTTCATCCTCACTGCACTGATCACCTGGTCAGTCCATGTGGTCCTTCTGTAGCTCAGTTGGTAGAGCATGGCGCTTGTAACGCCAGGGTAGTGGGTTCAATTCCCGGGACCACCCAAATGTAGAATGTATGCACACATGACTGTAAGTCGCTTTGGATGAAAGCGTCTGCTAAATGGCATATATTATGTATCATGTAGCTCAGATGGCTCCCCCTCTCTCTGACTGTCAGCATCCTTTCTTTCTCTTTCCTCCTCTCCATCTATCTCTCTCTCTCTCTCTCTCTCTCTCTCTGTGTCTCTGTTTTCCCTCTCTTTCTCCTTGTTTGTCTCTGGAAGATAAATCGTTCCATTAAGAGCTAAGATAACATTAGGAGATATGCCACCGATCCAAACACATTTCAAGCCATGGTCAAACACAGACAACATGAATCTACCTCTTATTCACTGGCTAAATGAGTAGCTCTAATGAATCCTGAGAGCTCTTTTCAGGTGTGCAGCGCTACAGAACGTTCAGATAGAAATGTACTGTGTAGAACAAACCTGGTTGTCTGCCATGTTGAATAGGAGGCACATTTCTACATGCAATGTTTGGAATGTTTCACCTTTCTGAAAACACTCATAATGAGTTACTCAAATTGGTTGGATTGTTTTCTAGAGTGGTGGATGAAATTGCACTTTTCTCATTCAACCTCCTAGCCTACAAGCAGTAATGGGCTATTTGTTTGTCTCTTGCTGTAAGAAGGAGGGAGGCTGAGTGTATTCAGCATTCCTCTCCTCCACCATTGGACATCAACATTAGACCCATGCTGACTCCAAAGGTTCCCACAGTTGTGTTAAGTTGGCTGGATGTCCTTTGTGTGGTGGACCATTCTTGATACAGACAGGAAACTGTTGAGCATGAAAAATCCAACAGTGTTGCAGTTCTTGACACAAACCGGTGCACCTGGCACGTTGGGCATATTTAAGGCAGTTTTGCGCCATAAGAAATTGCTTTGCAAACAAGTATGAATACGAAGATTAAAAACATATATATATATTTATATACTATTATAAATAGTAATTTACAATATACTGGAATAAAATGAACGAAAATGTGTGCCAAAATCTCTATTTCCCTCTCTCCCTCTTGTTTTCGTTTAATAGCATTTACGTTTCACACATTATGTAGGCATAGGTTATGTTGCCTTCATCAGAAGGAAAGGCCTGAACAATAGCCAGAACAAAACAGTCTGAGAAATAATTGCACTAATAAACGTCAATTATTTGACTGTGAAATATTTGTATCCCACTTTCGACTAAAATGTTTTCTTTCTCAATGGAATAAGAGAGCATCAGAACATTCACTTTCACTTGCAGAAAGGCTTTTCAATACGTTTCGTTGACATATTCCAAGTTTGATAACAATTAGCCCTACCATTAGTTGCTAATATGAGGATTCAATCAAGAAATGGAAAGGGAATCAACTTTTTTTGATTTGCCATTGTGTTGTAGGAAATGTTACTGTACGAAAATCAATTCGAACAATATACTGTAATTTCGTAAGAAATGCGAGAATGTAATATACAACATTTATATTCCAAATATAGCAAAACGTTTGAGGACAAGGAGCTATTCATATTATAGGCCTACATGTTTAGTACCAATTTTACAGGTCTAAGGTAAGGTATGAAATAATATGATTTATTAAGACAATGATGTTGAATAAATTATATTCACATCTTGTTTTGAGCCCTACTTATGCTCTGGGAAGAGAGCCAGACATCGCTCGCCTCCAATAGAGCTACATTACCCAGCTGATAAATGTTCCAGTTTATAGGTATTACTAACAGGGCGGCAATTATTCTGAGAGTGAGGCTTACGTTGTATCATATAGCAAGTGCCACGGACATAAGAGCATTTACCCGATCTAATGCATTGAGAGAGTGATGTCTGACATTCTTACTAATTGATTGTGACCTTACATTAATTGCATCTATTATTAAATGCAAGTTATTCGACGATGTCATAACAATACATCGATGAAAACGCATACGACCTAAATAAAACGGTTATTATTGAATATTAAAAGACACAAACTGGAACCATATCATGTGCATAAATACAGATTAAATAAGCCTTCGCTGTTTGTGTCCGGTCCTGAATTGCAAGCCAGTTACAGATTAATTGGAAGTAGTTTATGTGGTTACTTTCAGCACTTCGAATCCATACCATAAATTAGCCTATCTGACATATGTAGTGGTATTGCTAATTAATCTTCCCTTTCTCCCAATAGGCATTGGCTACAAATAAGGTTTTGCTGGTTAAGTGGCCTAATGTTTTGTGTCAATGTTTCATTCAAACCAATTGCAAACAATGAGATGTCAAGAATTAAAGGTACAAGGCACAAATTGTCAAGGAAGCTTAAATTAAGTCAAATTTCTCAAAAGGTGTAATTAAATAGGCCAAGATGCACATTCTCTGTCATGTAGGGCTTTTTTTTAGCTATATTCCTGACATTCATGTGAGACTGGATTTTACAGCCTGAAATGTTTCTTCTCCGTGTCAGTCTTTCAAGCCAGCCCTCAATGACTGCATCTGAGACTCCATTGCTGAGAAGATTGAACATTTCACTGAAGCTCTGTCACTATCTCTTTGATACAAATATTATCCTCTCAGACCAGCTTTCTGCATCATGTTTTATGCCCATTGCATTATCCCTATTATAATTCACACCTTTGAATTAGCTGTTCCAGTTCAGTGACACCTTGGAATTGAATGTGAAATTAGTGATTATGATCAGAGTGACACCATTCTAATTAGGATTAGCTACAAAAAGCTTAGTGATTATGTGGAGGCCCAGGTTCTTTAGGAAGAGAAAGGGGCCCCCGTTGTCTCATACCAGCTCCTCAGACTCCTCCAACATCCAAGTCCAGATGCCCATAAACTGGATGAGGGTGGGATACCCTATAGTTTGGAATTGAGGTTGATGTATGCCTTAAACAAACTGCTGTACCCCCAGTCTGAAGAAGTGAGGGGTGAAGATGTGTAGAAGGGATACAGCAGTTTGTAGGATACATTACACCAGTGTGATTAGGAGTTTAGGCATGGCGCAGATCTGACGGCAGCTCTCGAGTGATACTATTTAAATCCCGAGAGAGAGGTCAATGGGTCAGAGAAGTTCACAGGACCCATGTCTATTCTCATGCTACACTCACTGTATAGAAACATAAACAAATCCTATTCTCTACTGTGAAACTTACTTCCAGCCCCCACAGACTACTGAATTGGAAAATAAACACAATCTTCCGATTGTTTCTTTCATTTAGTACTTGCCATATAAAAATGTTAAAACTATTCCCTTTTCACAAGACAACATGATTTTAACATTGTGCAATCATCAATTATCAATCAGAAAATAAACAAAATTGTAGTTACTACAGTATTATACAGATTACCACATATTACACTTGAAATATGCCTGAAAAACTGTGTGGTAAATACCCCAGTAAACACACTCTGTAAAATGTCTCATTATTGCTCCCTCCAGTAGTCTCCTGATTGTAGTAAATCGGCTGTAATCACTAGTTAGTTTAGTTAGTTCATCACCATGTAGTGTTTGGTAAAGCCTGGTCATCAAGGACTTCCCCAAGCCTCTGTCTGTCTCTCTCAGCCAAACGGTCACTGGGGAATGGCAGGAAATAGCCACTTAATTACTGGCCCTTGATTGCTGGCTGTGACCCCTGACCTTGATATCTAGCTGGCACTGTTTGTTGTCCTCTGGGGGACTGTCCAGAGGTTGACCTCCTGACTCCAACATCTAGCCGCCACAAGGAAATTATACCAACAGGTCCATGTGCCTCGGACCCACTTTGTCTCATCAAAGAGTATGCTTTCATCACCTCAAGCTGCTAATTTAACTGACTCAATACTAACAAAGGAGGTGGAGAGTAGGCATACTTTTCAATAAATAAATATGACATTAAATTATAATAGTATACATATATAAATTATTCTGTGTTTTCCTTTGTTGTCCAGTCAAATGAGACAAATTACATCCACTTGTGATCATAAACTACAATATAGACCATTATATTCATGATGAAGAGAGCTTGCTGCCTTATATTTCAGGAAATATTTTTATACATGTGAAATACATGGGAAATGTCACAGTAAATGCACAATTTGTAAGATTACTTGTGCAGTTGTGTAAATTCTGTCTTTGGGAGATGAAAGAAAATATCATGATTTATCAATTTAAGAAAATATTTGTTAGAAAAAAAAATCTAAATGAATAATCAACAGTTCTGCAATTGTATTACATTTCAATGTATTTCAATAATTTCACTCCAACAAAACATCAATATTTGCACAGTTTTTCAACATAAATTAAGCAATATCCTAGACAACTTTGTAAGTGTTATCAACAATACCAATGATAAGCATTAATTTACTACATTTTTTCTGTCACCAACAAACATGTTTTGACTATAACAACACAAAGAAATAATCCCCTCTTGACCTTACTCCTGTCCACATGTTGTTGAATTTGGACTGATTGAGGTCAAGGGTGAGATATTGGAGGGTCCATCAAATCAGACCTACACTGTATAATCCCAATCCAGATTTGGTGTAAAAAATGGTGTCACTAATCAAGTCTGTTAAATCAAGAATTAGGAGCAGCCTCTTGTCAGAGTAAACAACTCCATCAAAACACGATTCTAACTTCAGATTTACCCTATTTCAGAAATTATAACGTTAAATATGAGAATATTCGATTACCTTATATTTAGCCTACTAATTGACATTTTATCACGTGTCTGAGGCATAGAAATTCACACAAAAAATACTGAATTCGTATTTTCTAGCACTTTTTCGTATGTTGTCTAGGCATACGTTTTAACACAGTACAAAATACCCTGCCACACTGCAATTGCCAATTTTAATATCAGGGGAAATTTAGTAAGGCGGGTGCTTGGAAGGCCTACTGTTTCCCACACACCGGGAAATGGGGCGGATTCCGTGCACGTTCTAACGTCTGGTCCTCACGTCACTGCCATTCAGTAGCCTAATGGCAGCTGGCGGTGGGGTCACGCGGAGACTCTTTCTCACATATTTGCGTGTGAATCTGTCAAAATACCAGACAACCTGATTGATAAGAACAACTTCCAGAACGCACCGTCTGTCTTGTCCACAATTGTTTTTTTACTCCCGCCTGCATAAATTAGTCTGTTATAAGCCCAAATGCAAAGGAAAGGAGCTGAAGCTTAACCCATTGTATTTCCAATGTACCAATGTACTTAAACAAGAAGGCTAAATTATAGGTTGCTTGCTTAGTTGACACTTGCCAGCTTCAAAGTTTTTTTTGCAGCATGGTAGATTACAATTGTTTTCATCACCATACTCCTGTGCGATTTTTCTAATTCCAGTTTGGGGCAGGTGTCCTTGGTCCTACTCCCCACCCAATGTGTTATTTTGGTTCCCTACATTTGCCTTCACTTAAAATATTGATAAACATGAAGCAAGACACAAATTATCATTGTACAATGCAAATTGTATAATTCTATTGAAAATAATGCGAAAGCACTTTCTTCAGGGTTTGTAAACGGCCATGTCATCCACATAGTTGCATGTATGCACACGTACACGCATGCACACGTACATGTACATGCACACACACATACATACACATACAGCAATGTCATCCACATACAGTGCCTTCTGGAAAGTATTCAGACCCAATTACTTTTTACATATTTTGTTATGTTACAGCCTTATTTTAAAGTGGATTGGGAAAAAATCCCCAGCATCTACACACAATACCCCAAAATGACAAAGCAAAACACTGGTTTTAGAAGAAAAAAAATAAAGAAATACCTTCTCTATATAAGTATTCAGACCATTTGCTATTAGACTCGAAATTGAGCTCAGATGCATCCTGTTTCCATTGATCATCCTTGAGATGTTTCTACAATTTGATTGGAGTCCACCTGTGGTAAATTCAATTGATTGGACATGATTTGGAAAGGCACACACCTGTCTACATAAGGTCCCACAGTTGACAGTGCATGTCAGAGCAAAAACCAAGCCATGAGGTTGAAGAAGTTTGGAACCACCAAGACTCCCAGACTTTCTAGAGATAGTCTCCTTGCCAAACTGAGTAATCGGGGGAGAAGGGCCTTGGTCAACCTGATGGTCACTCTGACAGAGCTCTAGAGTTCCAGAAGGACAACCATCTCTGCAGCACTCCACCAATCAGGCCTTTATGGTAAAGTGGCCAGACCCGCTTGGAGTTTGCCAAAAGGCACCTAAAGGACTCTCAAACCATGAGAAACAAGATTCTCTGGTTTGATGAAACCAAGATTGAACTCTTTGGCCTGAATGCCAAGTGTCACGTCTGGAGGAAACCTGGCACCATCCCTATGGTGAAGCATGGTGGTGGCAGCATCATGCTGTTGGGATGTTTCTCAGCGGCAGGGACTGGGAGACTAGTCAGGATTGAGGCAAAGATGAACTGAGCAAAGTACAGAGAGATCCTTGGTAAAAACCTGCTCCAGAACACTCAGAGGCGAAGGTTCACCTTCCAAAAAGACAACACCCAGCCAAGACAAAGCAGGAGTGGCTTCGGGACAAGTCTGTGAATGTCCTCGAGTGGCCTAGCCAGAGCCCGGACAAAGCTGTACATCCATGCTCTCCATCCAACCTGACAGAGCTTGAGAGGATCTGCAGAGAAGAATGGGAGAAACTCCCCAAATACAGGTGTGTCAAGCTTGTGTGTCATACATTTTCAGTACTTTTACATCAAATACAGCTTGTGATTTGAGAGCATAAGTGGGTTCATAATGTTTTTCATGATTATTTAATTGAATCAGTAAAAGAACAACAAAATCAATCAAGAGTGAAAGTCAAAGTGTGAATGTATTCCATGAAAGAAATATCAGATTTCTCCAATATTTTCTAGTCTCTTGTGATTTGGTTCTGGGTGCTGAGATTAGTATTTTCAGATATTGTCCCACCCCCATTCTTCTATGGAATGATATTATTTTTGGGGGGGGAGCCAACGTATCTCTTAAGCAGTGGCGGTTCTAGCTTTAATGGCTCCCTGGTTGAACCCCCTCCCCCCCAAAAAAAGCAGCACCATTCTGCACTAACTGTCATTTTTATTCAGACATTTGGAACAACACAAATAATCATAGCATTTAAAACTATATAAATATATACAAAAATAAGACTCAAATAATAAATATAAAAAGAAGTAACAAAGACAAATAGAAACACATTGTAGTATATAAATACAATTTTTAAAAAAAATCAAATCATTACACTATTACCCTATTGCTAACAAAAAAACACACAAATAAAACTAAATTGCACAAATCTTCCCTCTTCCTTGTCGTGGTCCTCTGGTTGTATAAACTTTGTATGACAGTGACAGAGATGGTTTCCAATAGTCTGATTGTTGTTTAGTGGTTTGGTCCATACTGTACCAGGAACACCAATAGAGTATGCAGAATCTCCCTCCCCACTGACCACTCCACATCCAAACCTGAGAATATAGGACAGAAGTAAATGGTTAAGAATCATTAGCATTAGAATGAGGACAAGAGCTACAAAACCTGCAGTTAATAGACAAGCACACGAGCACACACACAGACATGCACACACGCATGTATGCAAGCTTATTGGCAAGCTTATGGGAAGCTCAGATGCTCAATCAAGCTGAATGACACCCTACAAGGTTTAACTATAAATGCATTTCACTGCCTACCCGAAACACTTACAGAATCTATAACAATGCCAGATCCTTGGTCAACATGATAGCCACCTCCACAGTCCACTATCGTTATTTAGGCTACCATAACATTTACATTTACATTTAAGTCATTTAGCAGACGCTCTTATCATAATTCATCTTTATTTTTTGTTCATTTTAGACACTTTCAAACATTTATTTAAGCCTGAAAATGCAAACAGTATTTTTCAATATTTCAGCAAATAGGCCCTGCATGCACAGCACTGTGTGCGTTTCCTCTCCTCCATTTTAACTCTGTATGAATGGAGCTCTGTAGGCTTTAATCACTTCAGGGAGCCGGCCCAAACTCTTTCTCTGTCAATTTTCACCCACTCACCCATTCAAAAAGTCTCTTTCTCTCACCAGCCCCACAATGCAGGGTTTGTCCCCTCTCTCTTTGTCCACCTCTGATGTATTTTTGGACTGCTCCCACTTCTCAGACGGCATGCAGCGTATGCAAATAGAGACCCTTTCATTTGCAAGACCCCTCCCCTGAACGGGTACAACCTCGAAGGGGACCACACTCACACACACGAACAGACTTACAAACGCAAACACTGGCACATACAGACTGACATATCAGTTATTTTACACTGAAAAGTGAAACTGTTATCTGTCCTGGCCTTACCACAGCCATAAGGTGGTTCTGTAACACTGGAGGTTTATGCCATCCAAATGAATCCTCAATTCAACACACAGAAGCATTCTACTTCAAATATTTGTAGGCAAAGCATGCAGTGAGTGGCAGAGGGAAAGTTTTAATGTAGGGCCGTGGATGCATGGATTCTCTTCTATATGGTGAGGGTGTTGTTGTAGACTTTGAGGTAGAGTCTAGACAGGGATCAAGGGTGGGGGTTACCCTACACAGATCTACAGAGGGGTAGATTGAAGGATGGGCCAGACTGGAACTATGGAGCGTAGACTGAGTACTTGGGTTTTGGGGGTGAACTGTGTGCCTATGATCGGTTAGATTGTGTGTCTGAAGTTGGGGTTCCAGTGGGGATGGGTAACTGGAGTTGTAGTGGGGGGTGGAGGGATAGACTGAAGCTGTAGTGGGGGGTGAAAAATAACCTCACACTCAACATCAACAAACAAAGGAGATGATTGTAGACTTCAGGAAACAGCAGAGAGAGCACCCCCCTATCCACATCGATGGGACAGTAGTGGAGAGGGTAGTAAGTTTTAAGTTCCTCGGCGTACACATCACGGACAAACTTGGTCCACCCACACAGACAGCGTTGTGAAGAAAGCGCAGCAGCACCACTTCAACCTCAGGAGGCTGAATAAATTTGGCTTGTCACCAAAAGCACTCACAAACTTCTACAGATGCACAATTGAGAGCATCCTGTCGGACTGTATCACCGCCTGGTACGGCAACTGCTCCGCCCCCAACCGTAAGGCTCTCCAGAGGGTAGTGAGGTCTGCACAACGCATCACCGGGGGCAAACTACCTGCCCTCCAGGACACCTACACCACCCGATGTCACAGGAAAGCCATAAAGATCATCAAGGACAACAACCACCTGAGCCACTGCCTGTTCACCCCGCTATCATCCAGAAGGCCAGGTCAGTACAGGTGCATCAAAGCAGGGACCGAGAGACTGAAAAACAGCTTCTATCTCAAGGCCATCAGACTGTTAAACAGCCACTACTAACATTGGGTGGCTGCTGCCAACACACTGACTCAACTCCAGCCACTTTAATAATGGGAATTGATGGAAATTGATGTAAAATATATCACTAGCCACTTTAAACAATGCTACTTAATATAATGTTTACATACCCTACATTACTCATCTCATATGTATATGAATATACTGTACTCTATATAATCTACTGCATCTTTATGTAATACATGTATCACTAGCCACTTTAAACTATGCCACTTTGTTTACATACCCTACATGACTCATCTCAAATGTATATACTGTACTCGATACCATCTACTGCATCTTGACTAAACCGTTCTGTACCATCACTCATTCATATATCTTTATGTACATATTCTTTATCCCTTTACACTTGTGTGTATAAGGTAGTAGTTTTGGAATTGTTAGGTTAGATTACTTGTTGGTTATTACTGCATTGTCGGAACTAGAAGCACAAGCATTTCCCTACACTCGCATTAACATCTGCTAACCATGTGTATGTGACAAATCAATTTGATTTGATTTGATTTGGGTGGAGGTGGAGGGATAGACTGGAGTTGTAGTGGAGTGGAGGTGAAGGGATACACTGGAATTGTAGTGGAGGTGGAGGGATAGACTGCAATTGAGGTGGAGGTGGAGGGATAGACTGGAATTGTAGTGGAGGTGGAGGGATAGACTGCAATTGTAGTGGAGGTGGAGGGATAGACTGCAATTGTAGTGGTGGTGGAGGGATAGACTGCAATTGTGGTGGAGGTGGAGGGATAGACTGCAATTGTAGTGGGGGTGGAGGTGGAGGGATAGACTGCAATTGTAGTGGGGGTGGATGGATAGACTGGAATTGTAGTGGGGGTGGGGAGATAGACTGGAGCTGTAGTGGAGGGATAGACTGGAATTGTAGTGGATGTGGAGGGATAGACTGCAATTGTAGTGGAGGGATAGACTGCAATTGTAGTGGGTGTGGAGGGATAGACTGCAATTGTAGTGGAGGGATAGACTGCAATTGTAGTGGGTGTGGAGGGATAGACTGCAATTGTAGTGGGTGTGGAGGTGAAGGGATAGACTGGAATTGTAGTGGAGGGATAGACTGGAATTGTAGTGGGGGTGGGGGGATAGACTGGAATTGTAGTGGGGGTGGGGGGATAGACTGGAATTGTAGTGGGGGTGGGGGGATAGACTGGAATTGTAGTGGGTGTGGAGGTGAAGGGATAGACTGCAATTGTAGTGGAGGGATAGACTGGAATTGTAGTGGGGGTGGAGGTGGAGGGATAGACTGCAATTGTAGTGGAGGGATAGACTGCAATTGTAGTGGGTGTGGAGGGATAGACTGGAATTGTAGTGGATGTGGAGGGATAGACTGCAATTGTAGTGGAGGGATAGACTGCAATTGTAGTGGGTGTGGAGGGATAGACTGGAATTGTCGTGGGGTGGAGGTGAAGGGATAGACTGGAATTCTAGTGGAGGTGGAGGGATAGACTGCAATTGTAGTGGGGTGGAGGTGAAGGGATAGACTGGAATTGTAGTGGAGGGATAGACTGCAATTGTAGTGGGTGTGGAGGGATAGATTGGAATTGTAGTGGAGGGATAGACTGCAATTGTAGTGGAGGTGGAGGGATAGACTGGAATTGTAGTGGAGGGATAGACTGCAGTTGTAGTGGGTGTGGAGGGATAGACTGGAATTGTAGTGGAGGGATAGACTTCAATTGTAGTGGGTGTGGAGGGATAGACTGCAATTGTAGTCCAATTTGTAAGTCGCTCTGGATAAGAGCGTCTGCTAAATGACTTAAATGTAAATGTAAATGTAGTGGGTGTGGAGGGATAGACTGCAATTGTAGTGGAGGGATAGACTGCAATTGTAGTGAGTGTGGAGGGATAGACTGGAATTGTAGTGGGTGTGGATGGATAGACTGGAATTGTAGTGGGGGTGGAGGGATAGACTGTAATTGTAGTGGGGTGGTGGGATAGACTGGAGTTGTGGTAAGGAGGTGTCTGATGAGCATAAAGCCCTCCTTCCCTCAGAGCTGACATCCCCCAGCTCTGGGCCTGTGCCGTGTGTGTGTGTGTGTGTGTGTGTGTGTGTGTGTGTGTGTGTGTGTGTGTGTGTGTGTGTGTGTGTGTGTGTGTGTGTGTGTGTGTGTGTGTGTGTGTGTGTGTGTGTGTGTGTGTGTGTGTGTGTGGTGGGAGCTGATGTGTCTTAGACAGCTCAGCCTTCTCACTGGTGCACTACCCTCCCCTAGCAACCTCCGCAGGGGTCAAAGGGAAAAACAACTCCTCCGCACCACCTCCAAGACCACCTCTCCCACTGGCCAGACACGAGGCAGTTTGACAGCCATGAATATGAACTTGACGAACTTGACCCATAATACAAAAAAATGTAGAAACAAAAAGCCTGCTCATTATATAACTTTTGATAAGACGGTGATATTTGTCAAATATAAATCGGGTCAAATAATATAGAATCAGTAGTAGAATGATCAAAATGGAGAAAGAACCAGTATGCAGTATCAGTAAGAACTGAGCGTTAGAAATCTATACAGTGTTGACACTGGAAAACTGACACTCCTCTTTCTAAGTGTTCCCCGCTTCTCTCAGTTCGCAAACCTGAAGTATTTCAGAGAAGGAAAAACACAATAATTACAGAACTGTAGATAGTACTATACAGTAGCTATAAATCTTCAATCAGATTAAGAGATACACAAAGATTTTTTTTAAACAGGTCACCCCATCCTCCCTCCTCCAAACTTCATCTTCCCCTAGTGTGATTATACAGTATAAGATTACTGTAAACTCAGTCACCTAATTCTCCTCTACTTTCATTGGAGCACAGAAGACCCCTGCTCCAGGACTACTAGGGGCAGACAGACATAATCTGAAAAGTCCTGGATATAGAAATTTCTGCTGTGTCTTCCTCTATAAGATACTTAAAGACAAGGCTTTGTGCTAGATTAGTCTCGGCAAGAGTTACATTAAGGAGGACTGATGAGGCCAGCCTGACCCACATTGGACCCACAAATAAATGCGCACACACCCAGAGATGACCCATGAGCCAGGGTTAATATATATCCGAGTGAAAGTTTATACTATCCACACAGCGAGAGGGCAGTCCAGAGAGGTAACTGGGGAGCTGAACTTATTTCATTACCTGTTTGTGGGCTACTTAACTTACGTATAGAGAATGGGAAGTGTAGGAACACACATATTTGGGCTCCCGAGTGGCGCAGTGGTTTAAGGCACTGCATTTCAGTGTTAGAGGTATCAATACAGACCCTGGTTTGATTCCAGGCTGTTTCACAACCGGCCATGATTGGGAGTCCCATAGGGTGGCACAGGGTAGGGTTTGGCCGGGGTAGGCTGTCAGTGTAAATAAGAAGTGACGTGCCTATATAAATAAACATGATCACTTTTTGTTTTGACTCTCAATCACTGAAATAACTCCAAACATTAGAAAATACTTTATTCAAATAATAAAATCAATTTAGAAAAAATATCCAACAGGTCCAGAAACCTCAAACAACAGTTATATGATTAAATTAATGCTAGGCTCCAATATATTTTCTAATTCCTTCTGTGGTGGTCACCAAAGCCCACACATTACATTCCATATACGGATAGCTATGTTTGTTCAGAGATTAAGGTCAAATCTATGGTTGAGGTATCCATACACGGGAGGGGGAATCTTGGGAACATTTAGATCCCAAATCCTCTTGACACCATGTCTTAGTGCCACTGACCTCCATGACCAATCACTGAATGGACATTACCACATTCTTGATTGAAACCTGGTTCTTTGTTAAAGAACAGTTTGAAGTCTTCCTCCTTAAGCATCTCAATACTGGCACGTTATAATGACCATCAAGCTATGCCACATTTGACTTGTTTTGGATCATTTTGGTATTTTGTGTTAGAGTTGATTTTCTGTTTTCTGTTTTGATAACAATTGAGGTTTTACTTCCATACTAAATTCATATGATCTGGAACTGTTGGACAGAATGTATTATATATGAACTAACTGTGTTCTTTCCTTCATTTAATGCAACGATGGCTTAGTGTATCATTAAAGAAAACACGTAGGGGAACAGTGCATGTCTGTGAACACTGAACAGATATGCATGGACAGTACTGGGGCTGGATGGGGGGTCTAAATGCATGCATGCCCGCTTCCAGTATTTGAAAGAAAAACGTGTCTCACTAAATACTAGTAGAGTGAACATGAATACATTTAGATCGCCTGACAAATCGGTCGTCACTGTGCCCCTGCCAACGACTGTACCATCTGTCACATCGAGCTGCGCACACACCCGCGCGCACGCACACACGGGCACACACATACGCGCGCACGCACGCACGCGAGCGCGCGCACACACACACACACACACACACACACACACACACACACACACACACACACACACACACACACACACACACACACACACACACACACACACACACACACACACACACATCCCCCTAATGCTCCATTACTGATATGCAATTCAACACATAGAGATCCTTTGGAAGAGCATGCGTCTCACTGTTCCTCTACTTACAGTAGCTTGTGCTCTACGCAGGGAGACAGAAGGAATAAAGATGGCAGCTCACCATCTACACACTGTCACTTGTCTCTCTCCTCCTCCCACTTAGCATCTCTCTGCATCTCTCTCCCTGTCCTTTTCCGCTCCTTTCCACCCATCTGTCTTTCCCCCTTTTCGTTGAACAATTGTCATCGGAAATGGCATTCTATAGTTGTTTTTACCTTTTCAAAAAGCAGATTGTCTGTCAAACAGGTTTTCTTTCTCTCTTTGTTTACTATAACACAGTACACCACTTTAATAGAAAAAGAGATTAAGTATAATATGAGCAAATTGTCTCTCTCTTTCTGTCTCCATCATAGCTCCACTTATGCTGTATAGACATAAAACAAATCGCCCTAATGCAGTTACAGTATATATAGAGCTGTGAGTATCATTCATCTGAATAAAAAGGGCAATACATTATGGGCAGGTTCTGATTAAGTCTGTTCCTGGACTGAAAAGCATGCTCAATGGATATTCTCTATTTAAAGTGTATTTTAGTCCAGGACCAGTCTTAATCTGGGTCTGAGAAACCAGCCTTCCAAATATAAACGACACATTCGTTAAACCTGCATGATGAAGAATATAGATGATTAGTCCGCTGTTTAAACACACAGGTTTGCTGACAATGCTCAGTCAATCAATCACTTTTCATCTACTTCGCCCAAATTGACTACCATTAGCTTTCCTCTGATGCAGCCAGTGTTTCAGTGTCTTTTCTTTATCTTTACCTGGTTCCTTTGTGGAACCCGTACCATGCACCCCAGAGATAAACAGAGAAAAATTAGGTAGAGGAGGAGAACTTGGCAGAGAAGAAGCACGTCAGACCCACTGATAATACTGAAACACTCCCTGGCTTTTTCTCCAAATCTATTTTATCACTTAAGGCAACACAATCTAGAACGCAAAATACAATATGTTTCTCATACAATCAAAATAAGATTGATGAGTAACATTTCACCTGTATTGCAACTTATATTTCTATCATATGCCAGCTTGGTGCTGTGTGTATACTGTCAATGTATGTATTATGGCAGTAAAATCTCCTATACGTTTGTCAAAGAATATCCCAGGCCACAGGATTTACACCCTTCTTAGACATGCAGAGCAGATTGAATAGTCAGGTGGCACTCCAGTGTGTAAACCTACCCACCATCCCTCAGCCACCCAGCCAACATATCAAATGCACATATTAAACACACACCACACACACATTAAACTCAGTCGCTCACAAGACCCTCCTGATCGGCTGTGAAAGTCTAATGTCTGTGGCATCTGCTCATAGTCTAGTCTGGAGGGCCTTTCCCACCCTGCCCCAGGCCCTCCAGACCCAGGGCCTGCCGCACCACCAGCCCTTACAATGGTGGGAAAGCATGGGCTTTTTTGAAGGGTGGGTGAGTGGGGTGGGGTGGGGGTGGGAGGGGGTGAACAGCCATTGAGGGGGAGAGAAAGTGGGGCTGAATGATAATGTGAAAACGGAAGGCTCTGTTCATTAACACGCGAATTCAGGCTGCAGCTGCACATTGGCCCTTTAAGCAGACTCTCTCTCTCCTCGTTTCAGGTTGTGGGAGAAACAGCCAGGGGCACAGGGCGTTATTCATATCAGACACAAGTCTGATTTTGGTGTGAGTGTGTTTTGCATGTTCATAGAGCTTAATTACCACAGTAGTGGATACATTGAAAGTCATTTGATTAGGATGGCGAACACACACAACCATTGCAACAACCATGAATCAAGGCAGTTGTGCAATATATGCAATGCTATTTCTATAATATTTGTGATTATAATGGTCTTATCACCAATATTTGGGAGTAGAATATATACAGAAATGTGGGAGTAATTTATGAGTAAACTATGCTCACACAGATGCACACACACACACACACACACACACACACACACACACACACACACACACACACACACACACACACACACACACACACACACACACACACACACACACACACACACACACACACACACACACACACACATTTGATTCAATTTTATATAGATTAATATTAATAAAATAATAATTTGAGAATGGCAACACACAATGCAATTAACAGCCGAGTATGAGCCTTTCCTGTTTTACAATTAAACTTGTTCCTGTGAGTCTTTGTGGATAAGAGCATCTGCTTAATTACAAAAAATGTAAATGTAAATCATGCTTGATGTGTGTTTGATAATCTCCCACAAAAGGTAAATAACTATTCTAGATCAATTATCATTCAACAACTGCACTGTATATTAGTCTTCATCTGAACAAAAACATAATGAGAAAAAGACAAAGAAGATTGAGAATTAATTAATAACTATTTGCATCAAGAAAACCAACCATCAACACAACCCACACTAGCATATTTTCCTAGAGCACTAAGCCTTTAGCCTTTCAGAACAAAAATGTCCCTGCCACCCTCCAAAACACAACAAAGAATAACCAACCATATTGTCAAAATACGGTTACATTATTACATAACATAATCAATTGCTTCTCAGAATAACATATTCTACTTGAGTGGGAGGAATAGGCCTTCAGCATGTGTTCCTCTACTGTAAACCAGGAAAATACGTTGGGGGTGGGAGGGGAGTAAAGAGTAAAAAGCCGCCATGACAAGAGAAAATGGCAGGCTTTCTTGCAATCCTCCAATCGGTGCCAGCTCATTCATTTTGTTTGCCTCCCAGCCCTCTGCCTCCTCCACCTCGCCCCAACCCCTTCTATTCTAATTAGTAGTATCAGATAGGGCGAGGGAAGAAGTGTGAGTTGTGAGGAAATAGGGAACACCCTCCTCCCTTCACCACCCACTAACTATTTTTCACCCCAACCCCACCAAACACAGGACCATAATGCAACTCACGTTGTATGCCAGCCCAGCCATCTTAGGTGCTGCAGCAATGTCTCCCAAGATGGCTCCTCTCTCTGCTCTCAGCGTGCCCATCCTCTGGAGATCTGGCTTTGTCCCCATCTTGGCATAGGCACAGCGTCTCTTGTCTCCCATTTTGCAGTACAGATGGCATTAGAGGCCAGTGGGTAAAGGGGGTGGGGTATTGTGTGGCAATTCTCCTCCTCATTCGCTTTTTTTGATGATTCTGTCCCCTATTTGTGCTCCTTGATCACACCATGTTGTGAATGAGTCGCCTGTGAGGAAGGCAGGTGGAGGAGAGAGAATATGAGAATTAACAATAAAACAGACACTATGTTATGTTATTATTGCAGATCTGAAACCATGGCAACTACCTCTGCAGTTTATTTATAAGAGATAAATGTGAACACAACATTCCTGTATTGTTCCTTTAGTTCACTATAATGATAACATACAGAAACCAATTCTACAGTGATTTAGTAATTATTTAATTCCATAAGTCTAATACACATTCTACCTACACAGTGATTAAGTAATTATTTCATACCATACTTCTCCACACATTCTACTAACACAGAGGTGAATTGTCTGTCAGCTGCCTCTGGAAGATTGTATGGTAAGCACACGCACACACGCCTCTCCCAGAAGCCTCTCCCCAAATCATAATTTTTACATCACACAACCAGGCTAACAACACCACAATTAATGGAATCAAAGGAAATCTAAATTATTGCAAGATTTTGTGATGGCATACAGAATTCCCAGAATACTGTGAAGACCACACTGAGTGAAAGCTTTGGCCCATGCCTGCAAGGGAAAAGACCTTGGACTTTTCGCATAAATCCAATCTCCCTATTTGAATCAAAGCAATTAGCCAGGCATGGACTGACAGTGAGCTTCGCTGCAGCAGGTAGTTAAAGGGATGAATGAAAACTCATCTCACTTTAGAGCTCTCTAGGCTTTACAATTTCAGTTGCTTAATTCTCTGCCCAAAGCATACATAGTAGGTGAAGTACCAAGTTCAGATGTTCAAGCCCTGTATCCCGGATGCCCCTGCCCTTGTTATTGAGAGGTAGAGGTCAAGGTATTGGTAGAATTACTCCCAAGCTCTCAGATGCACTTTAATTTTAACTGCAGTCTGCAAGTGTTTTTCTTACCCATGGGTGTATTCTTAGAGTAGGCCTAAACCATACAACTTCAGTTGCATTGCTAGTGTATTGTTTATTCAAATAGCCTACACTGCCTGAAACACTTAGTGCTTTGACCATTATTTCAAACATCCTTACATTTTTTGTTTTCCTAATGGCTTGAACAAGGAATAGGCCTACAATAATATTTTGCCAAATTGTAAAAGAGATTAATTTCAGTTAGGAGGCCTAATTGTGTACACATTGGTGGTGATGACGCCAGAGAGCGCGCGCCGTTCTCTCCGAGTGGGCGCGAGCTGTTTAGCATTCAGCACCATATTCTAGAATGGACGGGACAGCTCCCAAGTGGCCAGGCTCCGCGGATAATCGCCCCAAGAAGACAAACTAATCCAACCAATCGAAATAGATTCATACAACCCAGACTAATGCCACCAACCAAAATTAAATCGAAATCGAAAAACATTTGTCAATATCAGGCCTATTTATTTATTACAAATGTAAAGAGAGGCCTGTAGTCCTTATTAGGCCACAAACATAGTCATTAGGACTAATATGTCAAGAAAAACTGTCGAGAGGGCCATATCAAAACTAAGACATGTTTTACGATGTCAGTGAGTTGGGAGAAAAGTAGGCTAGGCCGTACATCTGTTCATATTTTTTGTCTGAAATTAAAAAGTCTGCCATTTTTTATTGTTGATTTGATTCGATTTGTAAGCGTTTGACAAAATATTAAAAACACAATAATTTTGTACCAATTCCATTGCAAGCAGTGTGACAACAAATATGTTAATTGTTTTAAAATGAACAACATGGCGTGTTGCTTACCTTTGAGTTGGAACTTGACGAAACTTGTCAAAAGGCCTAACCTAGTTTTAGGCATATCATAGGCCTTATTTTCCACCGGAACAAGAATGTGGAAGTAATTTCTACTTTCGGTTATCTAGCTTTATGACAGGTATTTAACACTCATACAGCTAGATAACCAAAGACAGAAAACGACCTCCGGTTCACATTTTCGTAGACTACTTTATCTTGCTGCCTCAGACTCATGGCGGATTGGTGAGCGGGTAGTGATGGCGTGCTTCATCAGACACCTTAAGAGAGGAAGAATGACATATATGATTTAAATATGTTTATGACCATTAGGCTATACATTTTCTTTAAAATGATGGCCGAAAATAAGAGAGGAAGAATTATTTTCTATTCTAGAGATGTCTATTTATTCTATTCGTAGATGTCCATGTGGCGTGAAGACAGGACACTGACAGCAAAGCAACAAAGTAATTTTTAAAAGACCAATAAGACCTGGAATAACATGGACTATAAGTGTGTTTATACAGTTTGGCCTGTAATTACAATATAGCACCACTTATTTCAGGCTATGACAACAAAAAGGCCTATACTGATACACATTATTATTAATAGGCATGTCATTCGATTATATTTACTTTTCTAATATCTATAATAGATTCCAAATAAAACATAATCAAAACTAAGTTCTATTAACAAGTAGCCTATAAAATATCTAGGGCTACAATCGATTCGCGTTAAAAACTACATTGCCTTTGATTGAATAAAACATATATGTATGTGTAGATTACCAAAACTAAAACAAACAAAAAACAGTACGAACAGAGAGGTTCGTCATTTGTTCTATGATAAACACAAGTATTTGTATCATATGCGCATGCGACCTGGCTTATGTTGAGCCTATCTGTCACCAAATTAAATTATTCAAGTATCGTAATTTAGGGGATATCTCTACAACATTTTGAGATGTTTTCATTTATCTCGGAGAGAGAAAAATAATGGATATTCTCCTGTAGTCTAGTATGAGATCATAGTTTAGTAAAATAGTATATTATTGTGTTATATCTTGAAAATGACGATTGTAATCTAAGTAGCTAAATTCATAAATGTGATGTGAAAAGTGTTGATCAATTAGCATGACACTGACCTAACCAACAGGTGCTTTGTTACATTTAATTTGGCTAAAATAATTGGACAACACTTACACAGAAATTAAACTATTTTGCTTCCACTGAAAAAAAGGCAAAATTACATTTCTATTTACGAAATTACTAATTAGTTGTGTAAGGGTTTAGGCTGCATAGGGCGTACTGGTTTTGTTTGCATTTGGTCAGTTATTTTCCTTCTATCCATTAATAAAGGTTACAGAACTACAACCAAATTTAACAGGTCCTTGTCTATAATCAAATTACATAGGCATATAGACAATTGAAAGCAGGCCTAGGTTTACTTCTATTCTGGGAGTCTTCTTAATCGCAATACTTATTTGTTGTGTATATAATTTTAAGAACAACAACACTAGGCCTAGTTGTGCATACTAGCTTCAAAGACTGATTTGCTCATAGCCTATACGTCCCTGTTTAGAAGTTTAACATATTTAGAGGATGACTTGGACGTGCAATGAAAATGGAGAAAAGATCGTACAGGTCTCGGCCCTTTGCCACGCTTCTGTTCAACCACGTTCCGATCTAAAAACCACCGACCCGTTTACAAACATACAAGACATGAAAGGAGACCTATTTAACAGACTGTCATATGATTGCAGAGTTGCCTTTGTGTGCTTCTAGGCCTGATCACTTTTAATGAGACTTCGTGCCAATGACCTGCTTTCTGAACCAAGGGCTATTCTCCTCAAAAGCAAGGCTATAACCTACACAATTACTGTATTGTAATCTATTACTGAAAATAACACAGTAGGCCTACATTGTTATAACACTTTGGACAAGAATGTAGGATTATTTTATATTTGATGTAAAGAAATAACATATACCCCAATCTGCTCAATGTCACCGATGCCAGAAGCGCACGCCTATTTCTAAACATGGCACAACTAAAAACCGATAATTGTAAGTAAAAGGCGACCACCAGCAAATCAGACACATCCAAGGTAGCAGGCAGACCATGGACATGACGAGAGAACAGATTCATTGTAAAATGCAATCAATTCATGGAATAAGATACCATGTCAGTTCTTAGTGATGCTGATATGGCTTACTTGTGTTTTAGGTCCAAGATGAAGAAATATATTTTTGGAATCCCCTTTTTGTAGTCTTCAGTTCTATCTTCCCTCCAAGTGCGTATGTCTGGCTAATTCGCGGTCTCACTCTTCATCTGGCGATCCAATCATTGGATAAATACGCACGGTCTTCTCCTGGTTAGTCCGTCTCCTTCACTAAGTCCTCCGAGCTCTACTCGTCTGCTGCGCGCGTCCTCTGTTGACAATTTACGGCCGCCGTGACGTCATTCCAGTGACAGTTCGTTTTATGTCCAATCACAGAACCAGATGTAACCAATGGTTTTTATGTGCGCATGTGTTCGTAAGGTGCATGGGTGCCACGGGTATATAGTCTTTACATTTCTTATTAACACTTATTGAGTTACTCCATTATCAAGTCAGTGCCAATTGCTACACCGTGGGAATCCAAATGTGCCGGTTATTGAAGCGTTATTGTATGCTTGGGGTTATGGAGCAATCTACAGTATAATATATTTGGTGATTCCCAGTTATGGCTTCTTACAACAAACGTTATGACTCATATTTACTCTATAAATGTAGGCCATCACATAGCCATATAGGGAAAGCCATCACGCAGACACAAAACTAAGAGGTATTTGTAAGTTTCACTTGATAGCTATAATAATTTATGCGTAGGCCTAACTGGTGGGTAAAAGGCGATTTTTCATCCAGCAACATTGATTACAATATGGCAACGTACACGTAGGTGATTGATTAATGTTATAGTAGCCTAATTCAGTAACATTAAATTCTAACTGATCTATGGCTGAATGATGACTCAATTCCTATATGGGAGTTTATATTTAAATGTAAATTTAATTTGATTCCCTGACGTTCGAAGCCATTATA
This sequence comes from Oncorhynchus keta, assembly GCF_023373465.1. Classification (NCBI taxonomy): domain Eukaryota; kingdom Metazoa; phylum Chordata; class Actinopteri; order Salmoniformes; family Salmonidae; genus Oncorhynchus; species Oncorhynchus keta. Next base: position 36,615,816 of record NC_068437.1, read on the forward strand.
TTATTTGAATTGGTGGAATTTGAACTCAGACTTTATTTTTCCATTGGACTAATCTGCCATGAATGAAATTATGACTTTTCTCTCAGTAGTTGGTCCAATGTTCTGGTGTTTATTTTGTTTGTGAACACAAACAACACTTATTGTGGTGTACGTTGAATATATGTCCCTATAAACTTTCCAATTAAATAGATGACTAATGCGCGTTGAAACAGCCTATATGAGTGATGTTTTGCGAATGGCTTTGTCCAAATAACTGTTCGAGCTTGGATATTAGTTTCCTGTCAAAAGGGACATGACTGTCTATCTCACCAAAAAAAACTGTGAGCATGTGTAGCCTACAGTTAACCACCTTGCATGGTTTAACTGTATAGCCAATCAGCCAGGTGGTTCAAGATTGACGTCAAAATTGGATGTCTATCCATGTCCATGGATAAAGTAATCCTTCTCACCCCCCCCCCCTTAAAAGATTTAGATGCACTATTGTAAAGTGGCTGTTCCACTGGATGTCATAAGGTGAATGTGCACCAATTTGTAAGTCGCTCTGGATAAGAGCGTCTGCTAAATGACTTAAATGTAAATGTAAATGTAATGTCCTGAGGACGTCAGGAAATGCCTTCAAAACTGGCCACTAGGGGCAAAATTGAGCACTATTATCAGAGCTTCTACACCCAGAGGCGCAACATCGGGAGACTAAGAAGCCAATCTTACTGAAACATACAGTACTCTAGTTAAAAATTGGACACACCTACTCATTCAAGGGTTTTTATTTATTTGGACTATTTTCTACATTATAGAATAATAGTGAAGACATCAAAACTATGAAATAACACATATGAAATCATGTAGTAACCAAAAAAGTGTTAAACAAATCAAAATATATTTTAGATTTCAGATTCTTCAAAGTAGCCACCCTTTGCCTAAATGACAGCTTTGCACACGCTTGGCATTCTCTCAACCAGCTTCACCTGGAATGCTTTTCTAACAGTCTTGAAGGAGTTCCCACATATGCTGGCTGCTTTTCCTTCACTCTGCGATCCAACTCATCCCAAACCATCTCAATTGGGTGAAGGTCAGGTGATTGTGGAGACCAGGTCATCTGATGCAGCACCACATCACTCTCCTTGGTCAAACAGCCCTTGCAAAGCCTGGAAGTGTGCTGGGTCATTGTCCTTTTGGAAAAAAAAGATAGTCCCACTAAATACCTACCAGATGGGATGGCGTATTGCTGCAGAATGCTGCTGTAGCCATGCTAGTTAAGTGTGTCTTGAATTCTAAATAAATCACAGACAGTGTCACCAGCAAAGCACCCCCACACCATCACACCTACTCCTCCATGCTTCACGGTGGGAACTACACTCACAAAGACATGGCGGTTGGAACTAAAATCTCAAATTTGGACTCTTCAGACCAAAGGATAGATTTCCACTGGTCTAATGTCCATTGCTCATGTTTCTTGCCCCCAAGCAAGTCTCTTCTTATTATTGGTGTCCTTTAGTAGTGGCTTATTTGCAGCAATTAAATCATGGAAGGCCTGATTCACGCAGTCTCCTCTGAACAGTTGATGTTGAGATGTGCCTGTCACTTGAACTCTATGAAGCATTTATTTGGACTGCAATCTGAGGTGCAGTTAACTCTAACGAACGTATCCTCTGCAGCAGAGGTAACTCTGGGTCTTCCTTTCCCGTGGGAGTCCTCATGAGAGCCAGTTCCATCATAGCGCTTGATGGTTTTTCCAACTGCACTTGAAGAAACTTTCACAGTTCTTGACATTTTCCTCATTGACTAACCTTCACGTCTTAAAGTAATGATGGACTGTCGTTTGTCTTTGCTTATTTGAGCTGTTCTTGCCATATTATGGACTTGCCATATGATGTACCAAATCTTCTGTATACCACCCCTACCTTGTCACAACACAACTCATTGGCTCAAACACATTAAGAAGGAAAGAAATTCCACAAATTAACTTTTAACAAGGCACACCTGTTAATTTAAATGTATTTCAGGAAGCTGGTTGAGAGAATGCCAAGACTGTGCAAATCTGTCATGAAGGCAAAGCGTGGCTACTTTCTCCTTCCTTAAACAATTATCGCCTCCTTCTGAAAATATTAATTTTCCAAGACAAAATCTCTTTTTAGCCTCCTTGCGAGACATGCTAAGCCCTGTACTCCCTCCACTTCAAACTCGGTCAGCCCAAACTGTTCTTCTAACTGAAGTCTACATCAAATGGGCATTACTGGTGTACAAAAATCGGTACAACGTCCTAGTTGAGTGACCCCCAAAAAACACAGCTCAATCAAAACCGGCAAAAGTATAGCAGAGCACTTTTGACACACCCATTCCTTTCCACACGCCCACTAATTTCCTTTCAACACACCCACTCGCTCATACTCCAATCGCCATATTGGGATGCAGCTACCCCCTGTCACGCCCTGATCTGTTTCACCTGCTCCTGTGATTGTCTCCACTCCCTCCAGGTATTGCTTATTTTCCCCAGTGTATATATCCCTGTTTCCTGTCTCTCTGTGCCAGTTCATCTTGTATGTTTTGTCAAGTCAACCAGCGTGTTTTTCCCGTACTCCTTATCCTAATCTCCTTTTTCTAGTCCTCCCTTGCCTGTTTCTGGACTCTGATGTGGTTTGGACCTTTTTGCCGGTCTACGACCATTCTCTTGCCTACCCCTTTGGATTATTAAACATTGTAAGACTCCAACCATCTGCCTCCTGTGTCTGCATCTGGGTCTCGCCTTGTGCCTTGATAACCCCCTTTTCAGATTGTTGACATTTAAGCTATATTTTGTCTCCAATGTTTATTGAAAACAAAGTTGCACAATGCACACATTTCTCTCAAATACATCGTTACAGTTGTTGGTTAGCTAGCACATTTTAGCCATAGACTTGGCAGTCAAAACACCTCAAAACAAGACTTGGTATCAAGAACAAGATCAAACGAGCCACTTATGATTCAACACATGGCAGGCAGTTTCTTGTCATTGTTGCTAGCTAGCCCCACTGATGTATGCTCATCGGTCGTGACACTGTCAGCTGACCCAGCTATAACAAAGCACATGGAGCAGGGCAGTGGCCAAGTTCTTGCCGGTGACCCTACCAGAGCTACAAGACTGTGACCTACTGGTGTCCACGCATTCCACTCCCTTTGCACCACAGTGGCAACATTTGAATGCATTTAATTTTTTTTATGTAGGCTTACATTTGACAGAAATTATGAAAAAAATGTCCTACAACATGCCCAAATGTAGTCCAAATAGCTGAATACAAATTTATGCCACGAGAAATTGACATATAATAAACGTAAGGTCATTCTACTGGGCCTATCACCATCATGACGTTGTAATGAATATCGGCCTATCTAATTCGTTCTGAGATTTTGTTATTGATGTGTGCCTTCCTTCATGCAGAGGGTAATGGGAGATTTATTTTCAGTTTGAATGGACAGACTGACCCCTAGCGATGGTTTTCCATAAGAATTTTTTACATTTTTTAAATCATACCTTGGTTAAGGATAAAGGCCAAATCAATTGAATAGCCCAGCAAGTTTACTTTGCAAAGAGCATGAAGTGCACAGAATGTCATCAAGAGATTGATTTTTCTATTCAGGAATAACTAAGAGACGAACATATCGTTGATTCCCATACTATATAGCCTGTTGTATTATTGTATCCGTGATCATCACATTGACTGACGAAGCAAGCCGTGCATGTTAAGGTCCATTATCCGTCAATCATTTCCCAAAAAGCCGACCCCGGCAGGACTCGAACCTGCAATCTTCTGATTCGAAGTCAGACGCCTTATCCATTAGGCCACGAGGCCGTCAAACAGTTGATGAAAACACGCGATAATATTCGATAATATTATTAGTTTTAGCCAGTGACTAATTTATTTATGTACCGTATTTTCGTCAAATACTGGCCATGTACTTTGCAAAACATTCGCTTTATTTTACACACTTCCGCAAGGGGAGGTCATCCCTGCCACTGGATATCGCTAGATACCTGGTCTGCTGCAATGTTTCACAATCCATGCCTGGAAATCCCGATTAACATTGTTTATATGTGTCACATTGATGCGAGTTGAGGATTGCAAAACGTTGGCTAGGAATTTTAGGGATATTTTTATTCTGTTGTAAACAGAATGCTCTGACCATTCTCTGCAATGCCGCTTGTAGTTATAGCAGTTTTCTAAAATAGGCCTATTTAAGAATCATCATGTTTTCATGTTGATGATCTTAATATTACATTTAATGTTTATTGATTATTTTATCAAATCAAAATCAAATCAAATCAAATTTTATTTGTCACATACACATGGTTAGCAGATGTTAATGCGAGTGTAGCGAAATGCTTGTGCTTCTAGTTCCGACAATGCAGTAATAACCAACAAGTAATCTAACTAACAATTCCAAAACTACTGTCTTATACACAGTGTAAGGGGATAAAGAATATGTACATAAAGATATATGAATGAGTGATGGTACAGAGCGGCATAGGCAAGATACAGTAGGTGGTGTCGAGTACAGTATATACATATTATATGAGTATGTAAACAAAGTGGCATAGTTAAAGTGGCTAGTGATACATGTATTACACGAAGATGCAGTAGATGATATAGAGTACAGTATATACGTATATTTACATTTACATTTAAGTCATTTAGCAGACGCTCTTATGAATAATGTAGGGTATGTAAACATTATATTAGGTAGCATTGTTTAAAGTGGCTAGTGATATATTTTGCATAATTTCCCATCAATTCCCATTATTAAAGTGGCTGGAGTTGAGTCAGTGTGTTGGCAGCAGCCACTCAATGTTAGTGGTGGCTGTTTAACAGTCTGATGGCCTTGAGATAGAAGCTGTTTTTCAGTCTCTCGGTCCCAGCTTTGATGCACCTGTACTGACCTGGCCTTCTGGATGATAGCGGGGTGAACAGGCAGTGGCTCGGGTGGTTTTTGTCCTTGATGATCTTTATGGCTTTCCTGTGACATCGGGTGGTGTAGGTGTCCTGGAGATGCTGTCCCAAAACCATCAGAAGCAGATCTTCCGCGGCGCGTAGCAGGGGTACAAGGACGAGAAGGTGAAGTGGAGTATCAGGCACCTGCAGAGGCACCAGCTGTGGGGAAAGAGGTCTCTGCTCCCTGGCATGAAGCTCCAGCTGCCCCACATGGAAGGGAAGGACATCGACGGCCACTTCCGCCTGCTGGCCCAAAAGCAGAGCCTACCCTACCTGGAGGTTGCCAGCAAGCTTCAGCAGGCTCCGCTGCCGCCCATGCCCCAGGACCTGATGTGGGAGGTGAGCTGGATGCGCTACAGGCCGGATGGGGAGGCCAGACGGGTGGATTTCCCAGACGAGGCAGGCCACACTGGCTGTGGCCGTGTCTACCACTGCCTGGTGAGACTGAAAGAGAGGACCAAGACCCTCTACTGTGGGAGGGAGGGTTTTACACTGGAGGAAAAATACTACTTTATTTCAGTACAGGACAGTTTATAACACTTCTAGGTATTTGTAACTGTAAAATGATCTGTAAGTGTAAAAATAATTTGTAAATGTCAAAAATACTGAAAGGCTTTTGTAGTGAGGTTAATAGATGGTGTATAATATTGTGTTGGGACTGGGCAGGAATGATTACAGTTATTTAACAAGGACTATTTATTCTGAGCCAGAGTGGATTGCAGTTTCACTGAATACTCTGTATTCTATCATTCTGTTTCCTGACAGGTACTCGTGGTCCAGCAAGCGTCTGATAGAGGAGAGATACTCCTGATCCAGCCAGCTGATGCCTGCTGACCTCATCCCCTTGGAGACCCGGACAACTTTATCCGCCCCCCCGGGGGGCCAGCGGAGGGAGAAACTGATTGTGGACCACAATGTTAGCTTTGACAGATCTTACATCAAGGAGCAGTACCTGCTGAAAGTTCACAGGGTTCCGGGGGCCCGTTTTGAGGTGTACTTCATCACTATTTAGTGTAATTAACAGTAATTTATGCTGTATTCACACTATAGGGCCGAATGGAACCCTACTGTGCTGGCTCTGATATTTTATTTTCCCCAGGCAAGCCCAGAAATGACAGACTTGGCTCGGTTAGGCCCAATAGTTTGAATCAGGCATTGATTGGGGTCTTTGGAGTGGCTCATGCTCTGTCTTTCGTCTGGCTGTTTCTCATAGAGATAGAGGACTCATATTTGTATCTGTGCCAACGCCATTGAGGCTATCTCAATTTTGAAGTAGTACATTTTCTTCTTCACTATTGGCTGATCCCCCGGTTGGACATGACTCCAACAGGCTAACCAGGAGGGATCAGACAATGAAGTTGGATGTCCAACACAGTTGACTACATTAAAATGGTGGAAGCTCTCAATGGCACTGCCCATGATAATACTGCCCTTTGGCCACTAAAAATCAAATCTGATTAGTCACATGCGCTGAGAAGAACAGGTGTGTAGACCTTACAGTGAAATGCTTACTTAAGAGCCCCTAACCAACAATGCAGCTTTAAAAAATACAGATACGAAAGCCCTTTATCAATCTCTATGCTGTTTCCCAATCCTCAACGATGCTTCCAGTGGAAACAGGTAGGCAGCAGGTAGCTGCCTTGGATTGAACCAGTCTCTGTATATGTTCTCTGTCCCACAGGGTTCTCGGGCTAGTTTCCTGGACGCAATGAGTCTCCACATGGCCATCTCTGGTCTGACTGGGTTCCAGCTCACGCTGTGGATGGCCAACAAGCACGGCAAGAAGTGGGGCCTCCAGGAGGTCAAAGAACACATGAAGAAAGTGGGTCGGCCTTGGCGGGAGGAAGGACCCATGATCAGTACTATCGGTCATCTAGCCTCACGATTAGTAGAAGTACACAGAAAACGATTGATTTGCAATGGTTCCATACTTGTAGAAATGTTCCTGTTGCCTATCTATCAGTTAACAAGTTCGTTCCACAGCTCTCCTTCCCTTGATTGGCTCCCTTGATTTCCTTCACGAGTCCGAAGTTACAAAATAAACTCAATGGTTAATAAATGGTTTTGAATGTTGTTGTTGTGTTTGTATGTCTATATTGGCCTTGGTGGAAGAGTGGGGTAACATCTCACAGCAAGAACTGGCAAATCTGGTGCAGTCCATGAGGAGGAGATGCACTGCAGTACTTAATGCAGCTGGTGGCCACACCAGATACTGACTGTTACTTTTCATTTTAACCCCCCCCCCCCTTTGTTCAGGGACACATTATTCCATTTCTGTTAGTCACATGTCTATGGAACTTGTCCAGTTTATGTCTCAGTTGTTGAATCTTATGTTCATACAAATATTTACACATGTTAAGTTTGCTGAAAATAAAACGCAGTTGACAGAGGACGTTTCTTTTTTTGCTGAGTTTAGCTAGTTAGTGGTGAGTGCTTGTGACATAGACTACATTACCAAAACTATGTGGACACCTGTTCGTCAAACATCTTATTCCAAAATCATGGGCGTTAATATGTACAGCTGAAGTCAGAAGTTTACATACACCTTAGCCAAATACATTTAAACTAAGTTTTTCACAATTCCTGACATTTAATCCTAGTAAGAATTCCCTGTCTTAGGTCAGTTAGGATCACCACTTTATTTTAAGAATGTGAAATGTCAATAATAGCAGACAGATTGTAACAGGATTCTTCCTGGGAAGGAGAGGCGGACCAAAACGCATCGTGGTTATTTTTATACATCTTTATGATGATAACTTGAACAATGTATAATACAAAATAAGAAACGTGAAAAACCAAAACATCCCTATCTGGTGCAACAAACACAAAGACAGGAACAATCACCCACAAAACCCAACACAAAACAGGCTACCTAAATATGGTTCCCAATCAGAGACAATGACTAACACCTGCCTCTGATTGAGAACCATATCAGGCCAAACATAGAAATAGACAAACTAGACACACAACATAGAATGTCCACTCAGATTACACCCTGACCAAACAAAACATTCCTCCTGACAGAGCTGGTGTAACTGACTCAGGTTTGTAGGCCTCCTTGCTTGCACACACTTTTTCCGTTCTGCCCACAAATATTCTATAGGATTGAGGTCAGGGCTTTGTGATGGCCACTCCAATACCTTGACTTTGTTGACCTTAAGCCATTTTGCCACAATTTTGGAAGTATGCTTGGGGTCATTGTCCATTTGGAAGACCCATTTGCGACCAAGCTTTAACTTCCTGACTGAACAAATTGCAAAAATCGCTGAAGTTGGAGACTTTTATCTCCCTCACCAATTTCAAACATCTGCTATCTGAGCAGCTAACCTGCAGCTGTACATTGTCTATCGGTAAATAGCCCACCCAATTTTACCTACCTCATACCCATACTGTTTTTATTTATTTAATTTTCTGTTCTTTTGCACACCAATATCTCTACCTGTACATGACCATCTGATCATTTATCACTCCAGTGTTAATCTTCAAAATTGTAATTATTCGCCTACCTCCTCATGCCTTTTGCACACAATGTATATAGACTCTCTTTTTTGTCTACTGTGTTATTGACTTGTTAATTCTTTACTCCATGTGTAACTCTGTGTTGTCTGTTCACACTGCTTTGCTTTTATCTTGGCCAGGTCGCAGTTGCAAATGAGAACTTGTTCTCAACTAGCCTACCTGGTTAAATAAAGGTGAAATAAAATAAATAAATAAAAAATGTCTTGAGATGTTGCTTCAATATATTCACATAATTTTCCTTCCCTTTGATGCCATCTATTTTGTGAAGTGCACCAGTCCCTCCTGCAGCAAAGCACCCCCACAACATGATGCTGCCACCCCGTGCTTCACGGTTAGGATGGTGTTCTTCGGCTTGCAAGCATCCCCCTTTTTCCTCCAATCATAACAATGGTCATTATGGCCAAACAGTACTATTTGTGTTTCATCAGACCAGAGGACATTTCTCCAAAAAGTACGATCTTTGTTCCCAAGTGCAGTTGGCCTTTCAGTTTATGTCGATATAGGACTCGTTACTGTGGATATAGATACTTTTGTTCCTGTTTCCTCCAGCATCTTCAGAAGTTCCTTTGCTGTTGTTCTGGGATTGATTTGAAACTTTTCGCACCAAAGTACATTCATCTCTAGAAGACAGAACGCGTTTCCTTCCTGAGCGGTATGACGGCTGCGTGGTCCCATGGTGTTTATACTTGCATACTATTGTTTGTACAGATGAACATGGTACCTTCAGGCGTTTGGAAATTGCTCCCAATAATGAACCAGACTTGTGGAGGTCTACAATTGTTTTCTAAGGTTGTCAGGATGAAAATATATGGCCAAACCAAAGCATTAAATAGCGACTGAACCGAAAAAACAACGTCTCTGGTTGAAAATGGCCTGTGTGGCATCGATATGAGTTAAACATTTATTCTAGTGGCAAAATTGACTACAAAGTTAATAATTTTGGTCACAAAGTCAGTATATTCAAAAACTGTATTTTATGACATCTTTGTAACTGAGGATGTCACAATTTACATGAGAGTTGGGTTTTGATTTAAACTCTGCGCACACGGGACCACTGCCTGGCACAGTCTAATCACTGCCAGCAGTAATCAAATCATTCGGTTCACAGCTTCCCGTTGTGCTGCAGTGCACGCTATCCAACTCAGACATCCTCACATTCGTGAGCTAACGTTAGCATCACAAACACAACTGTCATCAAAGATACCACTCTAGCTATTTCTTTACTCAATTGGTAAACTGATTGACCACCCCAAGATATCCCTGCACAATGTATATTTGGGCCCCTACCAGATGGAAACTACAAGTGTAATGGCTGCGCTCAATGCAATGGCACTTATAAATGTAGATCCTTCAAACACCCCCAAACGGAAACAGATCCCAATCAAAGGTGTTATCACGTGCTCCACTAAGGCAGTTATTTATCTTATAACTTGTTCTTGTGGTAAAAATAATGTGGGTAAAACAAAGCGCAAATTAAAAATACGAATCTCAGCGCATCGTAGCACCATTAGGTGCAAAAACTCAACTTACACAGCTGCGAAGCAAACCACTCGATTTAGTCCCTTCATTATATCGGCATCGAACATGTAACCCTCCTTGGGAGAGGGGGTGACCTCAACCATTTATTGTTTAAAACGAGAGGCTGCCTGGATCTTTAATTTAAAGACCCTTTTTCCCTTCGGCCTCGACGTAGACTTTGATCTGAAGCCATTCTTGTGATTATTGTGATTTTGCTGTTCATTGTAAATGTTTGTAGGCCTCTGTAGCCAAATCTGATCTATGATCGTATGCTATCCATTCATGTTTTTGGTATGTTATTTTTATATCTGAGAATTAACCAATGATATCAGGCCACACCCAGCTATGATTACAGACACCTGTTTGTGTCCTTTGACACTATATAAACTAGTCACTCCACAGTGTTCATCATTATACCCTGATGAAGACAGCTTGTCTGTTGAAACTTTGGTTATTAGGTCGTTCAATTATTGCATTTGAGCTCCAAGAGTGCGGCTCTCCTTTAATTTTTCATGGGGCTACCTGATGCCTGGCTGCAGGGACAACATGATGGAGCCCCAGGGGGAGGATGCCACGGAGCCTGTGTACCCCATCGGTAGGTCAGAGAACATCAAACAGCTCAGGGACACGGGCACCAGGGGAAATGGAGACAAAAGACAAAGGTAGCACGGGGATGAGTCAATGAGCCAATAAGTGCATTACTGACTGAATTAGTTTTAATTAATCAGTCAACTTTTTTTTAGCAGTACATCACTGGGTGTACTATACGTGCATCCACCAGAGGAAGTGTGTGTGTTGCTGTGACTTGTAGGGCCATCGAGAGTGTGTACAGTCGTGAGAATGACATTAACTTCTGGGCCACATCCTGACTGATGGCAGCCCATTCTTGCATAATCTATGCTTGGAGTTTGTCCGAATTTGTGGGTTTTTGTTTGTCCACCCGCCTCTTGAGGATTGACCACAAGTTCTCAATGGGATTTAGGTCTGGGTAGTTTCCTGGCCATGGACCCAAAATATTGATGTTTTGTTCTCCGAGCCACTTTTGCCTTATGGCAAGGTGCTCTTCATGCTCGTGTAATGGATGTGAAATGGCTAGCTAGTTAGTGGTGGTGTGCGCTAATAGCGTTTCAATCGGTGACGTCACTTGCTCTGAGACCTTGAAGTAGTGGTTCCCCTTGCTCTGCAAGGTCCGCGGCTTTCGTGGAGCGATGGGTAACGATGCTTTGTGGGTGACTGTTGTTGATGTGTGCAGAGGGTCCCTGGTTTGAGCCCAGCGAAGGGACAGACTAAAGTTATACTGTTACACTCGAAAGGGCATTGTTCATCACCAAACTGTTCCTGAATGGTTGGGAAAAGTTGCTCTCAGAGGATGTGTTGGTACCATTCTTTATTCATGGCTGTGTTCTTAAGAAAAATTGTGAGTGAGCCCACTCCCTTGGCTGAGAAGCAACCCCACACATGAATGGTCTCAGGATGCTTTACCTTTGGCATAACACAGGACTGATGGTAGCGCTCACCTTGTCTTCTCTGGACAAGCTTTTTTTTTTACGGATGCCCCAAAACATCGGAAAGGAGATTCATCAGAGAAAATGACTTTACCCCAGTCCTCAGCAGTCCAATCCCTGTACCTTTTGCAGAATATCAGTCTGTCCCTGGTGTTTTGCCTGGAGAGAAGTGGCTTCTTTGCTGCCCTTCTTGACACCAGGCCATCCTCCAAAAGTCTTCGCCTCACTGTGCGTGCAGATGCACTCACACCTGCCTGCTGCCATTCCTGAGCAAGCTCTGTACTGGTGGTGCCCCGATCCCACAGTTGAATCAACTTTAGGAGACGGTCCTGGCGCTTGCTGGAATTTCTTGGGCGCCCTGTAGCCTTCTTTACAACAATTGAACCGCTCTCCTTGAAGTTCTTGATGATCCGATAAATGGTTGATTTAGGTGCAATCTTATTGGCAGTAATATCCTTGCCTGTGAAGCCCTTTTTGTGCAAAGCAATGATGACGGCACGTGTTTCCTTGCAGGTAACCATGGTTGACCGAGGAAGAACAATGATTCCAAGCACCACCCTCCTTTTGAAGCTTCCTGTCTGTTATTCGAACAGACTGGAAGACTTGTTATTCGAACAGAGTGATCTCCAGACTTGTCCTCGTCAACACTCACCCCTGTGTTAACGAGAGAATCACTGACATGATGTCAGCTGGTCCTTTTGTGGCAGGGCTGAAATGCAGTGGAAATGTTTTTTTGTGGATTCAGTTAATTTGCATGGCAAAGAGTGACTTTGCAATTCATCTGATTACTCTTCATAACATTCTGGCGTATATGCAAATTGCCATCATACAAACAGGCAGCAGACTGTGAAAATTAACTTTTGGCCACGACTCTACTGTGAGCAGAAAGGTAAGGCGCAGTCTAGGTGTTTGGATAACTGCCTCTCTGATGACCTCATTCTGACCGACAGCTCACTGTGGCAGACGGTAAAACCCTGTCGCACACAGGATTGGTCTGTCTTCATGACATCTCCTGGATGACCATTTTTAATACATGATAACTGTGTAATACACAATGATAACTGTGATAAACACAATGATAACTGTGTAATAAAGAAGTACACACAGAAAATGAGCTGCCCATATCAATTAGGAAATCTGTGCAAATATCAAATATGCTCTTCTGTCAAATAGTTCAACAGGTGGTTGTCTTTCCTGTGCTGACCTGTAGGTGGAGTTGAGTCACCTTGAGAGTGTCAGAGGAGAATGGCGGCAGCGTGACAAGGACCAAGAGAAATGAGGTGAAGTGTCCTCTCCATATCGATGGGACGAGGGCACACCTCTCTTTTACATTGCTTGATTCTTGTGGTAAGTGCACCCTCTATCTCAGTGGTTCCCAACCCTGGTCCTTGAGTACCCCCAACAGTACACATTTGTATTGTAACCCTGGACAAGCACACCTTAACTAATCATCAAGCCATCAATGAGTTTGTCCAGGGCTACAATGAAATTGTGTATTTTTGGGAAACACTGCTCTCTCTATAGTCCGCCGCTACACTAATTGTTACCGCAAGGATCTTTAGGGTTGAGTAACCGGGTGGTAGCCGGCTAGTGATGGCTATTTAACAGTCTGATGGCCTTGTGATAGAAGTCTTTCAGCCTCTCGGTACCACCTTTGGTGCACCTGTACTGACCTCGCCTTCTGGATGATAGCGGGTGGTTGATTTCCTTGATAATATTTTTGGCCTTCCTGTGACATCAGGTGCTGTAGGTGTCCTGGAGGGCAGGCAGTGTGGAGAGCCCTGCGATTGCTGGCGGTGCAGTTGCCGTACCAGGCGGTGATGCTTTCAATTGTGTATCTGTAAAAGTTTGAGGGTCTTAGGGGCCAAGCTGAATTTCTTCAGCCTCCTGAGGTTGAAGAGGTGCTGTTGCACTCATAAATGCTTGAGACTGTTTTGGCTACAGGATGGAAACGACAACAACATGGGCGGCCCCTTCTCCAATGACTTTCTGTCCAAGATGGAGGACGGGACCCTGAGGGCAGGACAGGGGGGCACCAACGCCACCCGGGTTTTAGAGATCAACAAGATCTCCTTCTGGAGGAACACTCAGAAACACCTAGGCTCCACTGTATGTGGACAGTTGCATGTAAGAATGACCTCATAAATAGGAATTACATTGATTTAATAGAGAACAATGGTTGAAGACATACTGCATTTACATTGCTAATGATCATACACAATAAACTATCTGAAATGACTGCTCCTACAGGGTTAAAGTAAGGTGGTGTGGCTGAGGCAATGGGAGCTCCATCGCACTTTCAGCAGGCATGAGGAGGGGCAGTATGGCGCCATCTGCCCCAGGTCTTCACTGCAGGAACCATCACCTGTAGGGCTGAGGAACCAACATGGCTGACTGCCAGCAACACTCAGGTAAGAGAATAATAGAGAAAAACATATGGGGGGGTGGAAGTGGACTGGTCAATACAGATTTTTAATGGAACCACTGACATAGCCTTTGCGTGCTGTCTGTGCAGCGGGATTGTGAGCAGTGAGCTGAAGGCCATGATACAGGAGCCCCCTGGGTACCACCTGGTGGGATGGATGTGGACTGCCAGGCGCTGTGGATTGCTAACCGGCCTGGGAGAGGCCCACTTCGCTGGCATACACGGTGAGACCTCACTCCTGGCACTGATACTCAGCTTGATGCAGCATTCATTTTGTTATGAGAATCATCAGAAATCTGAGTTTCTGACAACTTCCAAACAATGATTATGCAAGCGCCCAAGAAAGTAGGCAATCTAATAATGGGGAACTCATGTTACAAAACATTTCCAGTCAGAATATTTGTGTCTGTTTGCATTTTGTGTCACATATATATTTTTTACACAATATACATGTTACAAAAGGTGGCATATCTGGCTGGATATTTGAGAAATCCATTAACAATAATAAATGTAGCCAGTTCATGTTACTGTATGTCCATGCTGCAGTGTTCGGCTGGATGACCCTGCTTGACAAGAAGAGCCAGGGCACTGACCTCTACAGTCGCACCACCGACATGGTGGCCATCAGCCGCGAGCATGCCAAGGGCTTCAACTACAGGCACATCTACGGAGCCGGGCAGCCCTTTGCCAAGCGCCTGCAATTCAACCTCAGCCAGCCGGGGGCCACCAGCAACCCTGCAGATGTATGCCCTCATCAAGGGCCTAGGCAGGTACAGGAAGGACAGTGGTGGATTGGATTTGGTTAGTGATGACCCTCTTTGTCCGAAATGTCACGCTTGGAAATAGAATTGACCATTCCAGACACAGACCTAGTGATCAAAGTGCTTCAGATTGTAAGGATGAGGGTGGGGGTGACTCACCTCATCCACTACCAGTGTGTAGTATCAGAGGGGTACAGGACAGTTAAGATTATGGCAGTTTAGAGCTATACTTTGAAAGTCATAAAGTAATCTCTGCTTGCTCTTTTGGATGTGTACACTTTGATCTAAGCACTTTAAATGCATCTACACTGAACAAATGTAATAAACACGAGATGTTAAGTGTTGGTTTCATGAGCTGAAATAAAAGATTCCAGAAATGTTCCAAATGCACAACTTATTTCACTCAATTTTGTGCACAAATTTGTTTACGTCCCTGTAAGTGAGCATTTCTCCTTTGTCAAGATAATCCATCCACCTGATGGGTGTGGCATATCAAGATGCTGATTAAACTGCATGATCATTACACAGGTGGACCTTGTGCTGGGGACAATAGGCCACTCTAAAAAGTGTTGTCACACAACACAATGCCACAGATGTCTAATTTTGAGGGAGTGTACAGTTGGCATGCTGACTGCAGGAATGTCCACCAGCGCTGTTGCCAAATTTAATGTTCTGTACCATAAGCCGCCTCACACGTAATTTTATAGAATTTGGCAGTATGTCCAACTGGCCACGCAACCACAGACCATGTGTAAGTTAACAGTATAGCTTCTGTCCCTCTCTTTTCCACTACCTGGGCTCGAACCAGGGACGTTCTGCACACATAGACAAGTCACCCTTGCAACATCGCTCCACAAAAGCTGCGGCTCTTGCAGAGCAAGGGGTACAACTCCTTCAAGGTCTCAGAGCGAGTGACGTCACAGATTGAAACGCTATTAGTGCGCACCCTGCTAACTAGTTAGCCATTTCACACGGGTTACATAAGCATGCCAACAATTTCTGCAAAAACTCTCAAACCGCCTCTGGGAAGCTCGTCTGCGTGCTCTTCGTCCTCACCAGGGTCTTGATCTGACTGCTGTTTGGCGTCCTAACTGACTTCAGTGAGCAAATGCTCACCTTCGATGGCCACTGGCATGCTGGAGAAGTGTGCTCTTCACAGATGAATTCCGGTTTCAACTGTACCAGCCAGATGGCATTGTGCGGATGAGCGGTTTGCTGATGTCAACGTTGTGAACAGAGTGCCCCATGGTGGGGTTATGGTATGGGCAGTCATAAGCTACGGACAATGAACACAATTGCATTTTATCGATGGCATTTTGTACAGAGACACCGTGACGAGATCCTGAGGCCCATTGTCGTGCCATTCATCCGCTGCTATCCCCTAATATTTCAGCATGATAATGCATAGCCCCATGTGGCAAGGATCTTTACACAATTTCTGGAAGCTGAAAATGTACCAGTTCATCCATGGCCTACATACTCACCATGTCACTCATTGAGCATGTTTGGGATGCTCAGTTTGGCTTTTAATTTGCTATTGAAAGTTGTAATATTAGAATGCACAAGGTGCAATTTCGAAATGGGGTAGTGCATCATCAGTTTTGCTCTTGTCATGACAGTCATTGCAGACCTTAGATAACTATTTATAACTTGTCAGAAATGATCATCTAAACCATGTCAGCTGTTTTTTAGCTAGGTTTTTTTAACCCATAGATTTTGTTGTAATGTTTCTCACACAAATATCAAATTAATACACATTAGAGATGGCAAAATGTAATTGAAAGCCAAACTGAGCATCCCAAACATGCTCAATAAGTGACATGGTGAGTATGTAGGCCATGGATGAACTGGTACATTTTCAGCTTCCAGAAATTGTGGAAAGATCCTTGCCACATGGGGCTATGCATTATCATGCTGAAATATTAGGGGATAGCAGCGGATGAATGGCACGACAATTGCAAGACAATGAGCTTTAAAACTGTAAAATGTTCTCTGCACCGCATGACAAAATGTGTAGAATTGCAGGAAATAAGCTATACACTTGCTAAATGTTCTCTCCACCAAGAAGAGGATTATGAACCGTTTCTGGCATGAACAGTGCTTGTGCCATAGAAATACATGTGGTTTGTGCATGGGGGTGCGGGATGTACCCTAGTGCTGGAAGGGGGCCATGAGTGAAGAAGTTTGGGAACCCCTGATAAGTTAATTACTTCATTATCTCCATGGGGAAATGTGGTTTGCGGCTTTGGGCATACATAAAAACACATAATCAAAGGACATACAGACAAATACAGGAAGAAAAAGTGAAATTCATGAGTGATCGATGATCATCATTATCAGGTTCCTTAAGTTCTGCAAAAAAACAAAGGTATAATGGTTAGAGATACTTTTGGTCATGTTGTGTATGTTGACACTTGCTCGTCGAACATCTCATTCCAAAATCATGGGCATTAATATGGGGTTGGTCCCCCCTTTGCTGCTATAACAGCCTCCACTCTTGTGGGAAGGCTTTTAATTAGATGTTGGAACATTGCTGCGGGGACTGGCTTCCATTTAGCCACAAGAGCATTAGTGAGGTCGGGCACTGATGTTAGCTGTTTAGGCCTGGCTCGCAGTCAGTGTTCTAATTCATCCCAAAGGTGTTTGATGGGGTTGAGGTCATGGCTCTATGCAGGCCAGTCAAGTTCTTCCACACCGATATCGACAAACGATTTATGTATGGACCTTGCTTTGTGCACGGGGGCATTGTCATGCTGAAACAACTTTTGTTGCCACAAAGTTGGAAGCACAGAATCGCCTAGAATGTCATTGTATGCTGTATCGTTAAGATTTCCCTTCACTGGAACTAAGGGGCAGTTAACTGGGGAAGCTCTAGCAGGGCAGAAATTTTACAAACTATGACGGTGTCACGTTGAAAGAGAATCAATCAAATGTATTTATAAAGCCCTTTTTACATCCGCCGATGTCATAAAGTGCTATACAGAAACCCAGCCTAAAACCCCAAACAGCAAGTAATGCAGATGGCTAGGAAAAACTCCCTGAAAAGGCAGGAACATGGGAAGAAACCTAGAGAGGAACCAGGACCTGAGGGGTGGCCAGGCCTCTTCTGGCTGTGCCGGGTGGAGACTAACGGTACATGGCCAAGATGTTCAAACGTTCATAGATGACCAGCAGGGTCAAATAATAATAATCACAGTGGTTGTAGAGGGTGCAACAGGTCAGCACCTCAGGACTAAATGTCAGTTGGCTTTTCATATCCGACCATTCAGAGTTAGAGACAGTAGGTGCGGTACAGAGAGAGAATCAAAAACAGCAGGTCCGGGACAAGGCAGCTGAGGCCATTCTACTGCCAATGTTTGTCTTTGGAGATTGCATGGCTGTGTGCTCAATTTTATCCACCTGTCAGCAACGGGTATGACTGAAATAGCCAAATCCATTAATTTGAAGGGGTGTCCACATACTTTTGGTGATGTAGTGTATTTTTGAACCGGGCAGTAATGTCAGCTTTGTATGAACTGAAGTTCTTCACAAACACTGACCCTGAATCAATCGAACCACTAGCTCTTCCCCCCCTCGATACCCATGTAGATCTGGCTAGGAACACACACTTTCACATTCTATCTCACCCTCTCATTATTTGGGTGTGCAGTTCTCGGAAGAGGAAGTTGGAGGTGGCAGGCCAGTGTTTGTGGTCTGGAGGTACGTTCAACAACCTGGAGAACATCGCCCACTCAGCTCAGCCGGCCACCCCTGTCCCGGGCTGCAGGATCAGCAGACCGTGAAGGATGAGTTCTGGAGAACTTATGCAAACACAATCATAAAAGCACATAAAATGTACATAATTATAACACACACACGTAACACACTCAATTGTAAGACACACTGTCTGACACTCAAACAAACACTTGTTGTAGATGAAAATATTGACATGTGTGTGTGTCAGTTCATCACCAGCAGGGTGAACTGGGTGGTACAGTGTTTGGCGGTGTACTACTCCCACTCTTATGCTGGTGGCCGTACGCTGACTGATGGAGGAGTATGACATCGACGGATGCTTCCTGTATTAGTATCCACAACGAGGTGCGCTACCTGGTCCGCAGTGAAGACCGCTACTGGGCAGCACTGGCTCTGCAGATCACCAACCTGCTCATTCACTGTCTCCTGCTGACTTCTTGCCAGGTCACCCTAGCAAAAGATCTAACATCAATGGTCTTTTCGGGCTAAATAATACATAAATGACCATGTGGTCATTTAAATGGTTGGGATGTAGCTAATTGTAAGTTAAAATTGAAACTATTGTCATTCATAGCCAGTGAATTACTCGTTTTACATGTCTCAAACGTCTGTTCAATAAGCTGCTTGTGTTCGTCCATCTTTTATCGTTGTGCTTTAAAAGTGTATGTTTGCCCATGCGCTGAGTATGCCGGACATGCCCCAGTCATTGGCTTTCTTCAGTGCCATGGACATTGACCAGTGTATGAGCAAGGAGATGACCATGGACTGTCTGACTCCCTCCAACCCCACAGGGCTGGAGTGCAGATATTGCCTACCAGAGGGTGTCTTGTATATCATCATTGTACTTCATTCTTTAAAGTCTTTGCGTTGTAATATTGTAGTGTGCATGTGATGGCAATCAGATCTATATTTAACAAAAAATATAAACGCAACATGGAACAATTTCAACTATTTTACTGAGTTACAGTTCATATAAGGACATCGGTCAATTGGAATATATGAATTACGCCCTAATCTATGGACTTCACATGACTGGGCAGGGGCACAGCCATGGGTGGGCCTGGGAGGGCATAGGCCCACCCACTGGGGAGTCAGCCAATCAGAATGAGCTTTTCCACACAAAATTGCTTTATTCCAGAAATACTCCGTTTCATCAGCTGTCCGGGTGGATGGTCTCAGACGATCCCTAAGGTGAAGAAGCTGGATGTGGAGGTCCTCGATTGGCGTGGTTACATGTGATCGGCAAATTCTTTAAAATTACATAGGAGGCAGATTGTGACAAAGAAATGAACATTAAATTCTCTGGCAACAGCTCTCTGGTGGACATTCCTGCAGGCAGCATGGCAATTGCACGCTCCCTGTAAACTTGAGACATCTGTGGCATTGTTGTGACAAAACTGCACATTTTAGAGTGGCCTGTTATTGTCCCCAGCATATGGTGCACCTTTGTAATGATCATGAAGTTTAATCAGCTTCTTGATATGCCACACCTGTAAGCAGGATGGATTATCTTGGCAAAGGAGAAATGCTCACCAACAGGGATGTAAACAAATTTATGCACAAAATCTGAGAGAAATAAGCTTTTTGTGCACATGCAAAATTTATTGAAGTTCATGAAACATGGGACCTACACGTTATGTTTCTTTTAATTCAGTATATAAAGACGTTTGTTGCCATTACAAACCATGTTACCCCCCTTGGGTTGTGCCGTGGCGGAGATCTTTGTGGGCTATACTCAGCCTTGTCTCAGGATGGTAAGTTGGTGGTTGAAGATATCCCTCTAGTGGTGTGGGGGCTGTGCTTTGGCAATGTGGGTGGGGTTATATCCTTCCTGTTTGGCCCTGTCCGGGGGTGTCCTCGGATGGGGCCACAGTGTCTCCTGACCCCTCCTGTCTCAGCCTCCAGTATTTATGCTGCAGTAGTTTGTGTCGGGGGGCTAGGGTCAGTTTGTTATATCTGGAGTACTTCTCCTGTCCTATTCGGTGTCCTGTGTGAATCTAAGTGCGCGTTCTCTAATTCTCTCCTTCTTTCTTTCTCTCTCTCGGAGGACCTGAGCCCTAGGACCGTGCCCCAGGACTACCTGACATGATGACTCCTTGTTGTCCCCAGTCCACCTGGCCATGCTGCTGCTCCAGTTTCAACTGACCTGAGCCCTAGGACCATGCCCCAGGACTACCTGACATGATGACTCCTTGCTGTCCCCAGTCCACCTGGACATGCTGCTGCTCCAGTTTCAACTGTTCTGCCTTACTATTATTCGACCATGCTGGTCATTTATGAACATTTTAATATCTTGGCCATGTTGTTATAATCTCCACCCGACACAGCCAGAAGAGGACTGGCCACCCCACATATGCTCTCTCTAATTCTCTCTTTCTTTCTCTCTCTCTCTCGGAGGACCTGAGCCCTAGGACCGTGCCCCAGGACTACCTGACATGATGACTCCTTGCTGTCCCCAGTTCACCTGACTGTGCTGCTGCTCCAGTTTCAACTGTTCTGCCTTATTATTATTCGACCATGCTGGTCATTTATGAACATTTGAACATCTTGGCCATGTTCTGTTATAATCTCCACCCGGCACAGCCAGAAGAGGACTGGCCACCCCTCATAGCCTGGTTCCTCTCTAGGTTTCTTCCTAGGTTTTGGCCTTTCTAGGGAGTTTTTCCTAGCCACCGTGCTTCTACACCTGCATTGCTTGCTGTTTGGGGTTTTAGGCTGGGTTTCTGTACAGCACTTTGAGATATCAGCTGATGTACGAAGGGCTATATAAATAAATTTGATTTGAAACAGTATAAAGCAGCTTTGGCTGTTCAAAACCCTAGGAAAAAAAACACTGATACCAGAAGGAAGTAGTGTTGACTGGCAGTGAACACACAAATGGGCTACAAAAAAATATATTTCACACAATTACATTTAATGTATAATTCTTCAGATTGTAAAGTAACAAACATGTTTACATAATGGCATTTTTACTGTTAATGAATAATTACAGCAGAAATGCTCTTACATGCTCTCAATCTTCTTAGTAAAAGCTTTTAACAAAATCATAATGCAAAACATCATTTTTGATCTTTCTCTGTACAGTATGTATACCTAGAATAACAACACATTGACTCTTCACCAAATCAGACATCACCAAAGGCTCTCTGGGAAAAGGGAAATAACAGGGTGAACCGAGCAGTCCTCTATGATGTAGCTAGTGTAGCCAGAGACTTCATGGGATAGATACACAGGTCCTCCAGAGCTACCCCAACCCAGGCACTGAGTCATCAAACCAATGACGTCAATAGGAACTACTGGTTCTATGCAGGTTCATGATAATAAGGCACTAAATAGAAGAAAACGGTCCGAAGCGGGGCTATCTGAACTTGTCCAATAAGAAACACACATTTTTGTTTTCTGATGCAAAACATTTTGCTACGGTGTGGCCTAATGAGCACGACCCAACTCAGCAGATCATCAGAACGCATCCGGATGAATGGGGGCAACTCCAGACTGGTTAAGAGAGGAGTGTACTGAGAGGTTTAGAAGGGCCAGGGTATTATTGATTTCCATTACTGCTTCTTCCTCTTCTTCTTGGGCTCCTGGCTCTGCTCTGGCTCCTGGGAGGCTATGGTCTAAAGGGAGAGGAGAGACAAAGCAGCACTTACACATGTATCCTCCTCAAAACGCACTTGGATATGTGGTGTCAGACACTGACGAAATGAATTACTTCAGCTCAGACCATTGGGTCTGGGAAAGACACAAAAACGATCCATGGAGTTCTAACTTTTGAATGTGGGCGATAGCAGTAGATTTGAGGAATGCGGGAGTATTGACAGGACTAATTAAGCATTAGTGAATTTGGTGTGACAAGTCATGTTGGGGCTGAGTGAATAGGAGACTAAATCAAAAGTTTTAGATCGGCGTCATCTATACAGTATGTGTCAGTGGTATGGTTGATGCTCACTTGCTGACTGTTGTCGTGCTCCTGCAGCGCTGCCTCCAGAGTGGCTGCGTTGATGCGGAAATCTCTGGACGTGCTCAGTTTCATGTACTGCATCAGGTTCACCTACACAACAATAACACCCAGACACCTGTTTCTCACTGTCATTACAATAATGCAGTGCTTTGGTTAGTTCTGGAGATTGGTCTATTACTGAGAAGCGCCCATACGGCTCTATATCTTCTAATTGTGTCCTCCATTCCAGATCTTGATTTGTCTGGTTACAAGCAGCTACACTCATCAATTCAATGTGAGACAATCTCCCATCCCAAACCACTCCCTTACATACCTTTGATTTCTTGGAGAGGGTGATGAGGTATTTCTCATACTGTTCTATACTGTAGATCAGGTTGGGAATGGCCTTGGTCTCACGTAGGAGTTTGGCCTTGAGAATGGGAGAACAGCACACAGGGTTTTAGTTAGACCAAGGCTCCGAAGATCAGTTGAAGTGGTTGTAAATAAAAGGTCTAACAGAAACTCTTACTGATGCTGTAGCAGTGGCCTCCCCCTCCTTTTTCTTCTTCTTTTTATCATCTGCACCTCCACCGGCCAGCTCACCACTCTGCAGGAAAACACACATCTCAAAGGTCATAACAACAAAGGCCTCCTAGCTAGAGGACAGTGTCAACAAGAAATGTTTAATTAGCATTTGCACCGGGTGAAAGTCTATCCCTTGCTGAAAAAAACAGGTGCAGACACTTAGTAAATCTGGCCCATACTGTCAAATGTCGAGGACAGAAACAAATGATGCCACCTGCTGGCAGACAATGGATGATGGGGAGGCTAGATTACGTCAACACGAGGCTATACCTGCACGTAGGTGATGAAGGAGTAGCACTGTGGAGTCAGATGAGAGCCGGACAGTTTGACCTGGAAATATAGGGGTATTAGAGATTTTAGTGGACACACGCACACCTGGGGCTCATATGACAGGTAAAACAGTAATGTACATTGGGACAATGCTGCAGACTCACCAGCTTCTCCACACGTGCTGGGAGCAGGCCCTGTTGGCCTGAGCACAGTTGAATATACTGCAAAGGAAAAGATAAGTGGGTAATTCATTTTAGAGGGAATATAGTAGGTAGGTATAGTGAAGTCAGACTTACATATTTGACCAGGGTGGTGAGGATGGTGTATGTGGGTATAGTTAATGTTAACTCGAAATGACACAACCACAAGGTTCCAGTTTAACAACGGTTACTAAACCGTATTAGCAAACTACATAGTTGCCATTGCACTCAGGCCAGGTCCATCGACAACGAGACTGCTGCGCAGGCGCACTAATAACAGAGTGATAGTCCCGTAATAACAGAAATATAGGGATACTTAAAATATGAACTTAACAGTTAAGTCAGACTTACATATTTGACCAGGGTGGTGAGCATGGTGGATGTGGGTATAGTTAAGTCACACTTACATATTTGACCAGAGTGGTGAGGATGGTGTATGTACGGCTCAACTCTCCCAGCAGTGTGTTGGTGCAGACTCCAGATGGCAGGGCGGTCTGGACCAGCTCGTTCAGGGCCGTCAGGAGAGTCCCCAGCTGCAGCGTCAGCGCCTTCTCCACTGGGTCCTGCTGGCCCGCAGCCTGGGTGGCATCATCTGGAAACACACACATGAAGATGAAGGACAAAGATGGTGCATGTGTGTGTGTGCAGACAGGACGGGGACGGACAGAAAGACAAACTAGGGCAACGACCACATTCACACACAGGGTACACATATCCTCTCCCCTGCTACTCATCCTTCCCAGTTGAGGACTAGTCATGCTGTGTGTGTACCGTACCAGAGCTGAGCCTGTCAGGGACCAATTGGCCTTTCTTCTTGGTGATCAGCCAGTCCACCTCATCCAATACTTTCCCCACCTGAGACAGCACCAGGAGCTGAAAGAAGAGAAATAGGACAAAGGTTAAGTAAGAATTTTGTCCACAAATGTACCGAAATGTCTATTATACAGTGCATTGTGAAAGTATTCAGACCCCTTCACCTTTTCCACGTTGTTACGTTACAGTCTAAATCTAAAATGGCTAAAATACAATTTTCTTCATCAATCTACACACAATACCTCATAATGACAAAGCAAAAACTATTTTTTTCTTCTGAAAATGTATTTAAAAAACAGATACCTTATTTACATAAGTATTCAGACCTTTTGCTATGAGACTTGAAATTGAGCTTGGGTGCATCCTGTTCCCATTGATCATCCTTGAGAGATGTTTCTACAACTTGATTGGAGTTCACCTTTGTTAAATTCAACTGATTGGACATGATTTGGAAAGGCACACACGTGTCTATAAAAGGTCCCACGGTTGTCAGAGCAAAAAACAAACATGAGGTCAAAGGAATTGTCCGTAGAGGTCCGAGACAGGTTTATGCTGAGACACAGATCTGGGGAAGGGTATCAAAAAATGTCTACAGCATTGAAGGTCCCCAAGAAAACAGTGACCTCCATCATTCTTAAATGGAAGAAGTTTGAAACCATCAAGACTCTACCTAGCGCTGGCTGCCCGGCCAAACTGAGAAATTGGGAGAGAAGGGCCTTGGTCTGGGGGGTGACCAAGAACCCAAAGTTGCTTCAACAAAGTACTGAGTAAAGGGTCTGAATAC
The DNA here is from genome assembly GCF_023373465.1 of Oncorhynchus keta. Taxonomy (NCBI): domain Eukaryota; kingdom Metazoa; phylum Chordata; class Actinopteri; order Salmoniformes; family Salmonidae; genus Oncorhynchus; species Oncorhynchus keta. Next base: position 36,640,835 of record NC_068437.1, read on the forward strand.
TTACGGAAATGTGATATTGCCGTTTATGTTTAATACATTTGCACAAATGTCTAAAAACTTGTTTTTGCGTTGTCGTTATGCAGTATTTTGCGTAGATTTGTTGAGGAAAAAAATGATTTAATCAATTTTAGAATAAGGCTGTAACGTAACAAAATGTGGAAAAAGTCAAGGGGTCTGAGTACTTTCTGAATGCACTGTATATAAATAGTTACAGATTAGTGAAGGCCATCATATATTTATTTTGTTAAATACTTTCCCTTATTAACTGAAATCAAACTTTTTCAAATCCATTTTAGCTGTCGCGCTAGGTGTTTGGTCCGAATAGATTCACAAATCATGGGAATTTGTCACGCAATGCAGACCCCCCGAGGTCCCTGTTCCCTCCGTGGCTAAAGCCAGTGTGAGAAACGTTCTAAGGTAAGTCTTGTAGATCTTGAAGGATGGGATAGGTATAATCTGTCTAAAATCCTGCCGAGCATTCCAAAAGCTAAATGGACAATGGACATAACTGTGAAGTTAACACCAAGAATGTACTTTTAGATCTACACGTGCCTAGGGGTAAGGGTCAATTAGGTAGGAAGGGTGAGACACAATAACACTTTGCATTTAAAATGCAGGTAGGTAAGCGCCACTCACTGTTGTCGGCGAGGCGGTCTTCATGTTGACGATGGCAAAGTGAGACTGCTTCTCCACTTCCAAATCCTGTTATTGTATAATTAAACCACAACAGTATGGCTACAGTAAAACAGGATTGGGGTCAATTCCACTTCAATTCAGGAATAAATTGAATTTCAGTTTAATTCCTGAATTAACAGAATTGAAATTGACCCTGCAGTAAGGCTAATAATAGAGCGCTGACATTTTCTCTCTGATCATAATGATTTCTTGTTACGGGTCAAATACTGTGACCGTCTGAAGGCTGTTGTCAGTGAGATTGCCTGGTGATACAGTGCGGTCTGTAGCAGTCGGTACCTGGTCAATGTCTCCCAGCTGACTGTGTATGTCTTGACAAAGCTCCCACAACAGACTGACGGGACTCTTGTAGAGCACGTGCAGACTGAAGAGCAGGGAGAGCAGGCCTTTACTGAACGCTATGTCCTCTGGAGGGAGGGAGGAAAAGAAAGCCAGAGAGAGGGAGTGAGTGAGCGAGCGAAAGATTGAGGGAGGGAGTAAGAGAAATAAAGAGGGAGGGAGTGAATGAGGAAAAGAAAGGAAAAAGAGACATAACCACTTCCCGTTCTACTAAATGCAGAACTCTTAGCAGCATTAATGCCAAACTGATTCTTAGGAACAAAAGCTCTTGCGTATGTTGTGACAGAATTCAAATGGCTCCATTGTGTCAGTTCAGACCTGTTCAATCTGCAGTGTTTTAAAATCAATTAATTGAATTTTAATCAAAATTGCACTATTGATTTGTGCAATATCTCATGCCATGAGAGTAACATTCTAACTTAATAAGGGTCCCCTAGGAAACTCTGACCAACACTTTCGTTCCTACAACGTCTACTGTACCAGGCCTTTTCATTAGTTGTAATGCCAAACAACACCAACCATAGAATCGGGAATACATATTTTATTTCTATGGTTCCAACAATTCACCAAAGGGTTTTAATCTAAATCACAAGTAAAATCACAATCGCAATAGTTGGTAAAAAATGATTATTTGCCCATATCATGCAGCCTTGGGCCGAGGGTTCAAAACTGCAACACTTTACCTTGACTGTTGCCATTTACTCACCAAAGCTGGTCTCCTTGCAGATTTTCACTGTCCATGTGATCATTTGAACAAACTGGGAGAGAGAGAGAGGGGAGAGAGTGAGCAGGAGGCCTAGCCCACTCATCCGAGTCCTCACTGGCTCTATGAAGTGCACTTGGGAGGTTGCCTACCTGCTGGGAGGAGGGTTCTAGCTGGCGTGAGAGCACACTCAGGATGTTTACCAGGAGCTGAGCCTCCTTGCTGTTGAAGTCCTCCTCCCCTCCATTCAGCTGGGTAAACAGTGCCCTCTGTGGATGGACAGGGCAACAGCGTTAATTTTGGCACTTTTCTTTTAGATTTAGCCTAGTCTTAATAATTTTTTGCAAATACCTTTTCATTTTTGTCACATCACATTTTGCATTGCCTCATTAAAATCACTGACTTCCATGTGCACAAACATACAGTACCAGTCAAAAGTTTGGACACCTACTCATTCAAGGTCTTTTCTTTATTTGTATTATTTTCTACATTGTAGAATAATAGTGAAGACATCAAAATTATGAAATAACATGAAATCATGTAGTAACCAAAAAAAGTGTGAAATCAAAATATATTTTATATTTGACATTCTTCAAAGTAGCCACTCTTTGCCTTGATGACAGCTTTGCACAATCTTGGCATTCTCTCAATCAGCTTCACCTGGAATGCTTTTCCAACAGTCTTGAAGGAGTTCCCACATATGCTGAGCACTTGTTGGTGGCTCCAACTTGGCTGGTTTTCCTATACTCTGCGGTCCAACTCATCCCAAACCATCTCAATTGGGTTGAGGTCGGTTGATTGTGGAGGCCAGCTCATCTGATGCAACACTCCATCACTCTCCTTCTTGGTCAAATTGACCGTACACAGCCTGGAGGTGTTGGTTCATTGTCCTGTTGAAAAACAAATGATAGTGCAAACCAGATTGGATGGCGTATCGCTGCAGAATGCTGTGGTAGCCATGCTGGTTAAGTGTGCCTTGAATTCTAAATAAATCAGTGTCACCAGCAAAGCACCCCCACACCATCACACTACCTCCTCTAAGCTTCATTGTGGGAACCACATGCGGAAATCATCCGTTCACCTATTCTGTGTTTCACAAAGACACGGGGGTTGTAACCAAAAATCTCAAATTTGGACTCATCAGAAGAAAGGACAGATTTCCACCGGTCTAATGTCCATTGCTCGTGTTTCTTGGCCCAAGGAAGTCTCTTCTTCTTATTGGTGTACCCTTTAGTAGTGGTTTCTTTGCAGCAGTTTGACCATGAAGGCCTGAATCACACAGTGTCCTCTGAATAGTTGATGTTGAGATTACTTGAACTCTTGTGAAGCATTTATTTGGGCTGCAATTTCAGAGGCTGGTAACTCTAATGGCAGTTCTCATGGCAATCCTCATGAGAGCCAGTTTCAACATTGCGCTTGATGGTTTTTGTGACTGCACTTGAAGAAACTTTGACTAACCTTCTTGTCTTAAAGTAATGATGGACTGTCGTTTCTCTTTGCTTATTTGAGCTGTTCTTGCCATAATATGGACTTGGTCTTTTACCAAATAGGGCTATCTTCTGTATACCACCCCTAACTTGTCACAACACAACTGATTGGCTCCAAAAATTAACTTTTAACAAGGCACACCTGTTAATTTAAATGCCTTCCAGGTGACTACCTCTTGAAGCTGGTTGACAGAATGCCAAGAGTTTGCAAAGCTGTTATCACGGCAAAAGGTTGCTACTTTGTAGAATCTCAAATATAAAATATATTTAGTAGTGAATATTATCCTATAAAGTAGAAAATAGTACAAATAAATAAAAACCCTGGAATTAATAAGTGTGTCCAAACCTTTGACTGGTACTGTACATACCCTTGTCCTACCAACATATTTGTATGCATTACATCCTATTCTCTTCCCAACAGCAGAAATATTACAAAAATATATAGGAACATATAATAGTTATCTGGCCATGTAAATGTCTAATTCAGCCTACATAGATATTGCACATTACATACAAAACAAACAGACACACACACGCCAGAGAGACAGAAGCAAAATCACCAGATGGTGCCACAAAGTATTGTCAAAGTAGTATGAGTTGCACCTCCGTCAGTCGGTCGTGTTATTGCCATTGTAATCAATGTTCCACAGACGCTGCAGACACATTTATGTCCAGAAGTAGAATGGGAGCTAATGACTGTTTCGCCCAGTGATGTAGTCAAGTCACTAAACCAAGTTCAAATCGAGTCCCAAGTCCCCTGTGCTCAAGTCAGAGTCCAAGTCCAAGTTATTTCTGTGCCACGTTCTTGAACTTTGGAGATAGAAATGCCATGAATAGAGCAAACGTTATTCCTTATTCATCATGTCTGAGGCATGTTTGTTCTACATAGCATACTTCCATCTGAACGTTCCAAAACGTTGGATCCTGCTGAACGCACCCCAAGTTGTTAGCTATAGCTAGCTAATGGAGTAACATGACTGAACAAGGTGTAGCCTAACAAATGGTCAACAGTCCGGTCCACAAGTAGCCTAGTTTTAGAACGGACCGCGATATGCTTTATGAATATAAAATGCGGCCCACTAATGCACAATAAAAATAAAAAACATAGCACCGCTATTATGGGTAATTTATTTTGTGCGTTAATCTCTCAAGCCATTTTCTGGGTAAAAGAGGGAGATTTGGCTACGTAACCTGGCTATGAAATGCAGTGGGGAAAGTGGGAGGGTTGAGTGAGACTACAAATGCAAAGACAGCCTACTTTTCTAAACTCAAGGGAGAGAAAAACAGAGCTTGACTGTTGTTAACTATTAAACTCAATGCTGCTATTGTTTTTAAATTTCAAAAAGCAGCTTGTGTTTCTTAACCAGGCAAAGGGTAGTGGCTGGTGGTAACTGGTTAGCTGCAGGGAAGCAAGACAGTCACCTGCTCGATGTGTATAATCAGATCTGGAGCGAAGCCTTTCTGCCCACACTCATTGCTTGCGCTCACCAGCTGATGTTGGCTGTGTGTGCGAATCCTTCCCATTGCTGAACAGAACTTTGCTGATCTTGGAATTCCTGACAGGCTGCCCCCAGGTGGTAAGGGCAGGTGACAACAAATCCGCCACGCTGATCCTCAACACGGGGGCCCCTCAGGGGTGTGTGCTCAGTCCCCTCCTGTACTCCCAGTACACTCATGACTGCGTGGCCAAGCACGACTCCAACACCATCATTAAGTTAGCTGATGACAACAGTGGTGGGCCTGATCACCGACAACGGCGAGACAGTCTATAGGGAGGAGTTCAGAGACCTGTCAGGAATTATTCTGAGACCTGTGGTGCAAGGACAAAAACCTCTCCCTCGACATGATCAAGACAAAGGAGATGATTGTGGACTACAGGAAAAGGAGGGCCGAGCACGCCCCCATTCTCATCGACGAGGCTGTAGTGGAGCAGGTTGAGAGCTTCAAGTTCCTTGGCGTCCACATCACCAACAAACTAACATGGCACAAGCACACCAAGACATTTGTGAAGAGGGCATGACAAAACCTATTCCCCCTCTGGAGACTGAAAATATTTGGCATGGGTCCTAAAAGGTTTTACAGCTGCACCATGGAAAGCATCCTGACGAGTTACATCACTGCCTGGAGTGGGAATAGCTCAGCCTCCGACCGCAAGGCACTAGAGGGTAGTTTGTTTGGTCCAGTACATACCTGGGGCCAAGCTTCCTGCCATCCAGGACCTCTATACTAGGTGGTGTCAGAGGAAGGCCCTAAAAATTGTCAAAGACTCCAGCCACCCTAGTCATAGACTGTTCTCTCTGCTACTGCACGGCAAGCAGTATCAAAGCACCAAGTCTAGTTCCAAGAGGCTTCTAAACAGCTTCTACCCCTAAGCCATAAGACTCCCGAACATCTAATCAAAAGGCTACCCAGACTATTTGCATTGCCCCCCACACACACACACACTTTACACTGCTGCTACTCTGTCATTATCTATGCATAGTCACTGAAATAACTCTACCTACATATTACCTCAATTACCGTGACTAACCGGTGCCCCGCACATTGACTCTGTACTCTTGTATTTTACTGCTGCTCTTTAATTATTTGTTAATTTCATTTATTTTTAGGTATTTTTCTTAAATATGCATTGCTGGTTAAGGGCTTGTGAGTAAGCATTTCACTGTAAAGTCTACAGCTGTTGTATTCGGCGCATGTGACAAATAACATTTGATTTGAACAGAATGATCTAGAATCTATCCAAGGTCACATCCTGTACACTTTCACACTTCAGTCACACCTGGAACTGGCGAATGTAGAAAGCAGTCTTCTCTGTGACGCTGGCATTCCCTGGCCCGTGATCACTCCCTTCCTCCACAGAGAGATCTGAAAGGAAACCACCACATTATATGTTTTTACAAACTGTTACGGACAAGACATCTGTTATTCACAAAATCACATCTACAGGAACCGACTTTGACGAGGAAGCCATTCACAAGAACTTATTTAATTCATTCAATTGACGGGTGTGAATTAACAGTTCTGTTTGGTAGTTCAAAGTGTGTGGAGTCAAGACTTGGGCTTTAAGGAAACTCCCTGTTCTGAAAGCATTGTGAATGAGAGCTGTCTGAAGATTTTAGTATTGTGGTCTCAAACTTGCTTCATTGTGTCTGTTCCGAATGTATGATCATGCGTTTTTAAACTGGAGACATCTTGGCCAGCTCTCCCTTCTAAAAAATATTCTGTATCTCAATGGGATATCCACTGTGGTTTTGCATTGATATCAATAGATTATTTGAAAGATACTTTAAAGTTTCAACTATCTCATTTCAGGATTTGAGCTTTACAGAAGACCCTTTGGTGTGACACATTGAGAATGAGAGCAGTTTGTGTGTGTCCCACCGATGGCAGAAAGGAGCTGGGCCACCCTGCCTGGGTAGCGCTGCTGCCCGGTGCTGAAGATCCTCAGCAAGCCCTCCAGACACAGCAGGGACACACTGCAACGCTTCTCCTTCTTCCCAGCATCCTCCACTGCACACGGGATGTTGGTGTACCGCCACATCAAGACACTGGGGGAGGAGGCGGAATAAACCAGTTGAGGTCACAGAGAATATGACCAGTTGATGTCATAGAGAACCTAACCAAGCGATGTCATAGAGAATCTTACTAGGTGGTGTCACAGAGAATATAACCTGCTGATCTCTCAGATAAAATCTGACCTAGTGATGTCACAGAGGTGGTGGAAGGTCTTGTCTGTGTTCTGTCCATCTGGGCCATCAGTGTGTCCAGTTTCCTCCAACTGTGTAATCTTTTGCAGAGCCACGCTCACAGCGTAACGCAGGAAGTCCCCACTAGATCGCAGTACCAACAGAGCCTCCTCTCTGCTCTGAGCGCTGTCTCTGGAAGAACACACATACTTTCAGGTGCAAGACAAGCCACAAAACACACAGGTACTGTATGACTTTGAACTAAAATGTGGCACTTGTCTATGCAGCCTTGACAGAAAATACATTCCCCCATACACACACACGCACACCTGAAGAGTGCAGTGAGCAGTGTTGACACAAAGCCCATAGACAGCAGGCTTCGAGGGCTCTTGCTGCTCTTGCCCTTTCCAGACTTCTCCTTCAGGATCTCAAACAGCTTGTTATAGCGACTAAACAGCTCCAGGAGTTCCTCGAAAAGACTCTTACTGCAACACACACAGTGTCATAGTAAAAGACAAATTCACTCACTGTCTCACAATGTAGCATATTATACATCCCAGTCCTACATATCCTCAAGAGTTTTGTTGCTTGACACATTGAAATAAATAAAAATCCTATTCAGCACGTTTCCCACTCTTTTACTTCACGGGGACGGAGTATCCTGAAAAAAACATTCCTAATTTCTAAACATTGATTTAAGCATCTGAGCACACAAGTTCATTATTCAAAACACTGATACAGTAGCTTCTCCCACAGATCCAGTGAGCCAGTCTTCTTCAGGTTACCTGTAGTTGGCCTTGGTGAAGTTGTATTCGATGAGCACCTCGTACACTCCCATCACCAGCACGGCATAGATGCTGTTCTTCACCCCCACACTGGACAAGGAGAATTCAGCCGACTTATCCTAGAGGGGGGGTTGCACAGAGATAACATCACTTCAGTCACAGTGTACTGTTGATGTAATCTCTGCCACTGGACAAGCCGTCACTGTAAATACAAATGTTTATTAATTGACTTACCTGTATTGATAAAGGTTAAATAAGGAAGATATATACATCATCCCTCGTGTACATGTACAATTCAAAACACTATGTGCACGTTTCAAGTTGATAAAGCGAAGAGAAGTTAAGTTATTATGGTTTAATTGGACACAAATATTTTTTTTATAAAGATACCTTATGGGTCCTTGAGGAAAATTTGGTCCTTATGATGAGAATCAACGCTATACCAAGTTTTGTGGTTGTACGTCAAAAGGGGCGAAGGGGCTGAGCCTTAAACTTAAACCAATTGGTGACGTTTTTGGTGTCTGAGAGTAGCGGTGTTGATATAGCCAAAGTATACTTTTTAACCAACTGGGCAATGAGACATTGCGAAATAAATAATTCCATCAGAAATAATAGGTTTGCTTGCTTGCAGTGTCGCTGCCAGCACCACTAATAAAATACAGTACTCTACTGCTGTTCATTCTACCAATCAAAAGCATTCCGCTTTTCTCCCCCGTAAGATTTTCTTAGAGTTGAACTTAACCACAAATTACACGACCACTAACCACAACCTTAAATATTACTACAGTACTCCTTATGATAAACTAAACTAATCATAACTACATATTTTAAAAATGTTTATTTGAGAGAAGGTTGAAAAAAGGCCCCTGAACAGCAGGTAGAATCCCAAAAAAGACTTGTAATGATACTGTTGGAATCGGCTAAACTTTGATAATTGAGGTAGTAAATGAATGTTAGGAAATGAAAGAGACTGGCTGTTGTGTTACAAGTGAATGGTTCTCTGAAGAAAGACAGAAGGCTTTGGAATGTGTTTGATGGAGGAGAGGAGAGTGATGTGTTGATATAGGGAAGACAGATGGATATCTGTGAATTTGGTGAAGGAGGGGATGAGATCAGGAGGTGAGGTCAGTTCTCCTTAAGGGAGTAATCAGGGTTAGTATCTGGTTTCCTTCTTTCCTGTGGAGCTATACACTGTAAGGAGGAGGAGTGTCTTAAGTAGGATGCATATAAACTGTGATATCTGAAATGTTTTGCTGTCTGATTTCAGCTGTACAGAATCTTTGGGAATAATTCAACTTGGTTAAAGCTTCTCCAGTGTCCGTGGGTTATTTATTCTGAAAAATGAGAACCTAACAGTACAGATGTCATACTTCGACGTGTGTGGACCAAACAGGACTTTCTCTATGTGACCTGCTGTAATATAATATGCGGATCTCAGGGCTCTACTCGCATACACACCTAAATATTTTGCTGTGCGACCTGGAAATTAAATTTAGGAGCATCAGTGAGCCTAGAAAAATTCAGAATTGTAGCTTTATTACCTCAAATATTGTTCATTGTGCTCCTACATTTCTTTGTGTACACCTACATTTTTCAACTGACACATGGTCCTTGTAAAATAGGTCAGCGTAGAGCCCTGGATCTGCTCCTCCTTTTTAACCAGGCAAGTCAGTTAAGAACATATTCTTATTTTCAATGACGGCCTGGGAACAGTGGGTTAACTGCCTGTTCAGGGGCAGAACGACAGATTTGTACCTTGTCAGCTCGGGGGTTTGAACTCGCAACCTTCCGGTTACTAGTCCAACGCTCTAACCACTAGGCTACGCTGCCGTAGGTAACTGCCAAATAATGGAAACACTTGAGTAAATGAGGGATACAAAGTATATTTAAGGTACTTCACAGACTGTTCTATGAAAGTCACTACTCTGATACACACCAGCTCAAAGTCCTCCAATTCACACTTGATCATCCGACGCGTGATGCTCTCCAGGATGCTCTGCAGCTCGTCTTGAAATCCCCCTTCCTCTTCATCATCATCATCGTCACTCCCACCTGCGTTGGGCCGGGCTGAACGGCGCATGCCCTGGTACCACAGCAGGCAGTGGACTGTGCAACTCAACAGATGGGCCTGAGAGGAACAGGAAGCATCTATGTCTTGATGTTCTTGTGGACCTACGCCACACACATACAAGCATGCCAGACAAGGGAGAGAAAAGCAGTAGAGTGGACTGTGCTGCTCACTAGTTGGGCCACTTCTGCACGCACGCACACACGAGCACGTGACATAATAGGCAAAAGTTAATACCAGAGGCTCCTGGAGGAAGACTTGGTCTCCTTGAGCACCGATGCATAACTCCAGCTTCACTGGGGGCAGAAGGTCCTGCTCTGGCTCATAGTACCGCCTCACCTAGACAGAACACACGCGTCAAATCACAGTGCAGTATACCACATGTAATTACACCTTAAGATATCACACACACCTGCGAGAGCAGGGTCTGCATGATGGAGCTTGCTAGTTGAGAGTTGCGGCGGAGGACATCATGGAAACCCTACAAATAAGGCACACATGACAACCTTGTGTTAGAAGATAATATGTATACTGAAAAATGTAAATACAAAAATGTCAAAGATTTTACTGAGTTACAGTTCATAGAAGGAAATCAGTCAATTGAAATAATTAATTATGCCCTAATCTATGACATGAATTGGCATGGATGCAGCCACTGGGGAGCCAGGCCCAGCCAATCAGAATAAGTTTTTTCCCACAAAAGGGCTTTATTACAGACATAAATTGTTTGTATATGGAGATTGCATGGCTGTCGATTTTATACACCTATCAGCAACGGTGTGGCTAAAATAGCAGAATCCACTAATTTGAAGGGGTGTCCACATACACTGTATATACAAAAGTATGTACTGTACATTCAGTCTTCTAACACTTATCAGCCAAAGCTGGCATTGTGTAGCTTAATCCCAAATATTTTTGTGCTGTTTTGTGAACACCTATGGTCACTGTCTTGTAATGGTCATTGGTACGAACAGATCTGGGACCAGGCTAGACGTTGTGGTGTGGGGGTTCCGACCTCGTAGAGCATGAGTCGTACATCGGCCTGCTGGCCCAGACATCGGCGCAGGCTGCTGAGGATCTCCAGGCAGAAGGCCTCGTTGGCAGCAGAGTTGTAGCGGGAGTGAACGTCCACCTGGACCTGGGCACAGGACACGTCACAAATGAATGGACCAATAGAAATTCCCTCATAATGGCTTGAATACATGAACGAAAGTGCAGGGGTACACTCAGTGTGCACTCAGTCACTATGAGTGGTGGTACTGATATCAAGACACTAATATCAGACAGACCGAGACACACACCTGGCTAGAGGAGATGGCCTGGCTGGCTTGGCTGGAAGCCATGCTACCCAGGACCCGGAAGTTCTTCAGCAGCAGCAGGAAGCCCGTCACCGCAGACTTCCTCCCATCCAACTGGCTGCAGGGGGTCAAATGACAGGAAAGATTATTTGAGTATGAGCCCAGGGGCTGTATGAATCAAGTGTCTGAGAGTAGGATTGCTGATTTTGGATCAGTTTGGCCTTTTACATCACAATGAAGGAGACAACATGGACAGGGGTGACCTGATCCTAGATTAATACTCCTACTCTGAGACACTTGATACATACGGCCCCATCTCTGATCAGAGCTATGTCTGGTTAGGACAGAGGGAGGGGGAATTTACCTGGAGAACATGGCCTTCCTCAGAACGAGAATTAGAGCATCCTTCATGGACATACTGACCTTCAGCAGAGGCTGGGGACACCACAGAGAGAGAAATCACACAAGCAGCCCCTGCACTGAGCCTGGTGTAGGGTTAGTGTGTGTGTGTGTGTGTGTGTGTGTGTGTGTGTGTGTGTGTGTGTGTGTGTGTGTGTGTGTGTGTGTGTGTGTGTGTGTGTGTGTGTGTGTGTGTGTGTGTGTGTGTGTGTGTGTGTGTGTGTGTGTGTGTGTGTGTGTGTGTGTGTGTGTGTGTGTGTGTGTGTGTGTGTGTGTGTGTGTTACCTGGACAGCCTTGAGTAGCCCCTGCACAGTGGCCAGTGGCAGGTAGGACAGGTGATCAAACGTCTCTGTCACCTTGGATGATGACTCCAGAAGGATCATGGGAGCCGAGACCACAATGTCCGAGAGAAGATCTGATGATGAAGATGAGAGAGAGAAATCAGATAACATCCAGAAACAATCCCTAGCCCCAACCGTTTGGACACGTGGAGATCGGAGAGGATTGGACATGTGTACGCAAAAGGTCCAATGCCAAATAGCAACAAACAAAAAAATACACCTATCCCATCAGAGTGCAAGGAGAACAAGATAAGTATATTTACCTATGAAATGAGTGACAGGGGAGGCCGTTTTGGTGACCAATCGGTTCAGGACTTGCTCCAGAATCTCACCCCTGATTGGCTCATGCATCTGTTTAAATAAACCAAAGAAAGTGGTTGAAATTAGAGGTCGACCGATTAATCGGAATGGCAAATCAATTAGGGCCGATTTCAAGTTTTCATAACAATCGGAAATCGGTATTTTTGGGCGCCAATTTTTGTATATATTTTTTTTATACCTTTATTTAACTAGGCAAGTCAGTTAAGAACACATTCTTATTTTCAATTACGGCCTAGGAACGGTGGGTTAACTGCCTTGTTCAGGGGCAGAACAACAGATTTTCACCTTGTCAGCTCGGGGGATCCAATCTTGCAAACTTACAGTTAACAAGTCCAACGCTCTAACCACCTGCCTCTCATTGCACTCCACGAGGATCCTGACTGTTACGTGAATGCAGTAGAAGCCAAGGTAAGTTGCTAGCTAGCATTAAACTTATCTTATAAAAAACAATCAAATCAATCAATCACTCAATCAACACATGGTTGATGATATTACTAGTTTATCTAGCGTGTCCTACGTTGCATATAATTGATGCAACGCTGGGGGATGATTTAACAAAAGCGTATTTGCGAAAAAAGCACAATCGTTGGACAACTGTACCTAACCATAAACACCAAAGCCTTTCTTAAAATCAATACACAGAAGTATATATTTTTAAACCTGCATATTTAGCTAAAAGAAATCCAGGTTAGCAGGCAATATTAACCAGGTGAATTTGTGTCACTTTTCTAGCATTCATTGCACGCAGATTCAGGGTATATGCAACAGTTTGGGGAACCTGTCTCACTGCAAACTCATTTGCCAGAATTTTATGTAATTATGACATAACATTGAAGGTTGTGCAATGTAACAAGAATATTTAGACTTAGGGATGCCACTCGTTAGATAAAATACCGAATGGTTCTGTATTTCACTGAAATAATAAACGTTTTGTTTTCAAAATGATAGTTTCCGGATTCGACCATATTAATGACCAAAGGCTCGTATTTCTGTGTCTTATTATATTATTAAGTCTATGATTTGATAGAGCAGTCTGACTGAGCGATGGTAGGCAGCAGCAGGCTTGTAAGCATTCATTCAAACAGCACCTTTGTGCGTTTTGTCAGCAGTTCTTCGCAAGCACAGCGCTGTTTATGATTTCAAGCCCATCAGACTAATGGCTGGTGTAACTGATGTGAAATGGCTAGCTAGTTAGCGGGGTGCGTGCTAACAGCGTTTCAAACGTTACTCACTCTGAGACTTGGAGTGGTTGTTCCCCATGCTCTGCAAGGGCCGCGGCTTTTGTGGAGCGATGGTTAATGCTGCTTCAAGTGTGGCCGTTGTCGATGTGTTCCTGGTTTGAGGCGGCAGGGTAGCCGAGTGGTTAGAGCGTTGGACTAGTAACCGAAAGGTTGCAAGTTCGAATCCCCGAGCTGACAAGGTACAAATCTGTCGCTCTGCCCCTGAACAGGCAGTTAACCCACTGTTCCTAGGCCGTCATTGAAAATAAGAATTTGTTCTTAACTGACTTGTCCTAGTAAAATAAAGAAAAAATAAAATAAAAATGAGGCGAGGAGAGGGATGGAAGCTATACTGTTACACTGGCAATACTATAGTGCCTATAGAGAGAAATAGTCCTATAAATACTATATTAACTATAACCTAAAACCTCTTACCTTGGAATATTGAAGTCTCATGTTAAAAGTAACCACCAACTTTCATATGTTCTCATGTTCTGAGCAAGGAACTCAAACGTTAGCTTTTTTACATGGCACATATTGCACTTTTACTTCTCCAACACTTTGTTTTTGCATTATTTAAACCAAATTGAACATGTTTCATTATTTATTTGAAGCTAAATTGATTTTTATTGATGTATTATGTTAAGTTAAAGTAAGTGTTAATTCAGTATTGTTGTAATTGTCATTATTACAAATTTTACATTTCATTTAAGTCATTTAGCAGACGCTCTTATCCAGAGCGACTTACAAATTGGTGCATTCACCTTATGACATCCATATGACATCCAGTCATAAAAAATTAAAAAAATTAAAATTGAACGATTAAACGGTATCTGCTTTTTTTGGTCCTCCAATAAATAGGTATCGTTGTTGAAAAATCATAATCGGCCGACCTCTAGTTGAAATATCAGATGAACAGGAGATATCTTACAGGAGAGCTGCTTTAATATTCAGTGTTCCAAAATACATTGCCTGTTACAGCACTCTAATATTATAGCCTGGTTAAAGCACTGAATTATGCGCTCACCATTGTTTCACTGAGCGAAATATTCAGTCTGGTTTAACCGGGTTAGTACTAATAAAATCAGCTCTTTGAAAGGCAACTGGGGATCAGAATCATCCCAAATCAGATATAGTGAGTTAGTTCTCAGCTGAGAACTAACAGATGGATCATAATCACTATAATGACATTAGCACGTGGCTGTCACTTCAGATCCTGTTCCTTATATAATCTATTAATTAATCACTGTCAGTCTACATTAAATGATCCAGGGGAGGAGGCCATAGTCACCGTACCTTGAAGCCCTCCAAGAGGATGTGTCCCCCCAGCCGACAGGCCTGCTTTGTGGGTGTTTTGGCTGTGGCGTTGGCCCCTTCGGTTGCAGTCTTCCCGAATGGTCCTGCCTTGGGGCCAAAGGCGTCCATAAGGATGAAGCCCAGTTGGACCAGCCCCTGGGTCACATGGTCCCAGCCAAACACACTGCAGGGGTCAAAGGTCAGTGATGGTGTCCTTAGTTACCACACTAGCATCCCCCTGAGGTGATGCTGGAGTAAGGATCAGTTCTCCCTTTTAGATCATAATGAATAAGATTATACGGACAGGGAGGACCTAATGCTAGATCAGCACTCCTACTCCAAACTGCTTTCTGAATACGAGCCCTGACCTGTTCTTGACAGTGTCCAGGATCATCTGAGCAAGGCTGCAGCGCTGAGGCAGCAGGTCCTGCAGGAACTTGGAGCCCTGCTGCAGATGCTCATCCTTGAAGCTCTTAGTGATCGCCCCCTTCAAAAAATCAAACAACTACACCACCAGGGAGGGAGGGGGTTAAAGGGTAGAACAGGGAGGGTCAGAGAGGCTCTTTCCCCAATGGTCTTTCCTCGATTCCTTGCGTACAGTCTCCTCATTGGAGACGTAATTTCAAGCTCCTTCCCCTCTAAATCTTCTCCTCCCATGCATTTTGAGAAGCAGGCAAAGAGAAGATACGAGGAACATAGGAAAGACAAATTGAGAAAGATAATTTTCTTTATTTTTGTGATTGGAGGTTGTCTGGGTTCCTACCTGCTCCTCGTAGCGTTGAATCCTGGCCACCGAGAGCAGCAGAGCAATGCTGAACGGACAGAGCTCCCCCTGGGACCCCTGCAGAGGACAGAGACCAAACACACAGTCAATACTGTCTAAGCACCATACTGAACATTATTCATCATACATACACGGGTGACTAAATTCCTGAATATCTGGATAATAACAATGTTCAATTTATAGACAATTTAAAGCCTCACTCCAAAAGCAGTTTGAACAGCACACCAATAAAACACCCATTCTTTATCGTTACTGTCAATCTATTTAAGGGGTGGGTGAGAGAGTACGTGAGAGAGTATCTAGGACCTTAACGCTTTTCAGGAACTCCCTCCCTAGCTCCTGGTCAAGCCGAACTGCAAAAACTATGTGCAGGATGGCTGTGCCCTCCACATGCCTCAGCTGGTCCTGAGGAATGGACTGAACCTCCACGTCCATACTCCTGCGTGTGTATGTGTGTGCGAGAGTGAGTGAAAGAGAGAAAGAAAGATCGTAGAGTCTTCTCATTAAGGAAGTTCACACACAGCTTGTCATTGAATGAGACATTATGGATTATTGGTGTCATAATGCTCACTCACTCTCCATCTTTCTGTTCCTCTTTCTGGCGAAGATCCTGCTCGTTAAAGTAGCTGATGATTCCTTCCAGGACCTGTTTCTTACAGCCCTGGTCGACAACACAAACACAAGAGGTTGTTCATTCACCAAGCTATGTGGAAACATATAGGACATTGTACATACAAACAGACACACACACCTTAGCAGCCAGCAGCAGCAGCTGGTAGACCAGAGGTGGGATCTCCTGCAGGTCTAGTTTGAGGAACATCTTCAGGACCTTCTCGACCAGGAACTGCAGCTCCTCTGGTGCCAAGGGCACATCCCTGGAGAAGATTGTTTAAGGCGGGGTGTTGATGCACTCATTAACTTAGTGCCAATGCACTCATCAACTAACATCAAACATTTCTATTGAAACCAAGTGAAGCCCAATTCTTTCAGGTTTACCTGAACATAGTGGTCAAGTGGATCACACACTGTGGGTCCCATCTGTAAACACAGAACAAATACATCTAAGTTGCATTGACCACAAGCTCTGTGTGCCATATCAGTAAGCAACCATGGCTCCCTGAAGTACATCCAACTGTTTACATCAAATATCCGTATGTGAAATGTATCCCTCTTAACAGTGCGCTGATATGAGACTATTATAACAGCACCTTAAACACAAGCCATTATAAGACTGGTGTCAGGATCTGAATTAATTGATTGTATGGTAACACTTAGAAGAAGAGTGTCACTCAATGTCATGAGGGATCTTTCTAAATGTCATTTCCAGTGTAATCCAGGACCTTACCTGCTAGTGATAGGATTATTATATATCCTTTTTAATCGAGTTACATATCGGGATATTACTTTTGGCAATATATCGCAATATTATTTTTGCGCTAGTCAGCTGTACCGGCATAGCTTGCTCTCCATCTTTTTAAATAGTGAGAATTTGCTTCCAGCACTTTTATTTCAATGACTGATCAAAACTTGCGTTCTCAAAGATCCCTCTTGTCCCTCTGCAACAGACTTATATGGTGTGCAATATGTTAGAAACATTTACTTGCAATAAAATAGCAGTATTGAAACGCAATATATATATATATATATATATATATATATATATATATATATAGAGAGAGAGAAAATCGTGAGAATCTAAATACACATTGTATCAGTACCTAAGTATCGTGATAATATCGTATCAGGAGTTCCCTGGCAATTCCTAGCCCTGGTCATTTCCATGAAAGGTATATATCTGGGTTTCCCAAACTCTGTCCTCGGGACCCCAAGGGGAGCACGTTTTGGTTTTTGCCCTAGCACTACACAACTGATTCAAATACTCAACCAATCAACAAGCTTTGATTATGTGAATCAGCTGTGTAGTGCTAGGGCAAAAACCAAAACATGCGCCCCTTGGGGTCCCAAGGACAGAGTTTGGGATGTGCTGGCAAATATAAATTTTTCAACCATTTTCCATTCAAAATATTAGGAATAAGCAAAAGCTTTGATTTCTGCTCAAACAGATGGAAAATGTATCTCAGAAAATGTCTACCAGAAAAAAAAGAAAGTCTTAAAAAGTATAAGAAATACATCAAATCACAACATTGTTGAAATAATGATCCCCAAAAACTAACATCAACACAAATTTAAATGATGGATAAATGTTTCTGCCTTCTGTAAGTTTAAGAAACCTTGCCTTAATTCCGGTAACAAAAACCCACTTATCGAAGATATTTTCTCTCCCTCATGAGAGAAGGTAAACCTATCAATAAGTTTTTGTTTTTACTGATATCAATTTTGTTATTATTAAGTGATTAAAACTGGAAATTCCGTTGCAAAAATTTAATTTTTAAAATGTTTTTTAAAATCGGTAACGGAATTTCTGCAAATGAATTGGCTACAATGGGAAATCATAGTAGTCACAAAGCACAGTTGGGTTCACCAGTTTGAACAACACAGTAGAATACAGTAAAGGAAAGTAGAGTATAGTTCAGTACAGTAAAGTTCAGTACACTAGAGTTGAGTACACTATAATGTATTGTATTGTATTGTATTGTATTGTATTGTATTGTATTGTACCATACTCTGCTGTATTCTACTTATCTGTACTTTGATGTCCAAACTTGTGAAACATAGACATCTATGAGTGGTTAAGATTTGGTCTGGTCTGGACCAACCAAATTCAGTCTTCTTTGGGTACAAAGCTCATTAAAATAATAGCCTGTGTCTAGAATAATATCCGAATATGCAGAGGATGGATATTGCATATTTATACATTTGTGTACCTATTTAGGATACATCACCATAAAGACAATGACTTTCATATCCATAATTATGCATGTCTGTGTAGTACAGATTAGGGACCCATGATAAAATTCTGTTAGCGCAAATCCACTCCACTTACTGTAGTTCATTAACCAAAATAGATTTTTTCAAACTCAAGGTGTCATGTGATAGCTGACACCGCATTCTTTCTGCAGACATTCTGAATCTTAATTCGGAGCAGATATTTAACAGTTTTTGGAAAACTTGAACACAGAAAAAAACAGAGGGAGATTTTACCAAAATTCTGATACCAAACTTTGCATCTGCAGTTCTTCCAGTAAATGTGTTTTTGTAAACATTTCTGTGAAATTGTTAAAAGTAGTCCTTGTGCATGGAGTTGTATAGTTTGTTAAACTTTTAAATCTGCGCAATTCCGTTACCATAGAATCGCCCCCCTATTACCTGCTGGAACAGAGGCTGTTGATGAGCTGCTTCTTGTACTCTTCCCCACTGAGCTCACCTGTAGATTTATCAGGGTAGAAAATAAGGGTATAGAAGACGATTTAGACAATTCTGTAAGGTCAGGTTTCTGCATTCATGGTTTTGAGTTTGGTTTTGTACCTTTGCCATAGGATAGAGCCTCAGTGGCAGCCAGGGCAGTGAGGACTGTGGGGAAGAGCTCCAGGGATTTGCCACTGCCCATCTTACCCAACTTAATGGCATCAACGAAGAGAGACGCCAGCTGTGCCAGGGAGGGGCCGGGCAGGTTGTGGGTCTAGGATGAGAAAATACAGGGACAGGGTTATTGGAACAGATGAGTCTAATTATCTTCTTTTTTTTTTAAATTTTACCTTTATTTACCAGGCAAGTCAGTTAAGAACAAATTCTTATTTTCAATGACGGCCTGGGAACAGTGGGTTAACTGTTCAGGGGCAGAACGACAGATTTGTACCTTGTCAGCTCGGGGGTTTGAACTCACAACCTTCCGGTTACTAGTCCAACGCTCTAACCACTAGGCTACCCTGCCGCCCCAATACGAAACAACTTAAGTTTAAGCATGAAAGAAATGGCAAAAAGCATCCCTCCTCCGGTTTGTGAATAAATAAATCTGCCTATGAAACTGCGTAGCCTAATTAATGGCCACGCGCAAAACAACCTTTGTAAGAAATATCACTGTACCTCTAGCATCAGCAGTCCAATGATGTCTGATGCCACCTCTGTCTGGAGATCTCCAGACTCACACAGGGGGATGCAGTGCTGGTACAGGAGCAGCCTGCGACTCGCTCCCTCTGGGGCACTGGGCGGAGAGCCTGAGAGAACACACACACTTTGAGACGCCATACTTCAACATTGCAGAAGCATCCAAAGGAAATACCATGAGACAATGACAAAGGCCTGGGTCATAGTGTCAAGAAATATTTTGTATATCACACATGGTTACCTTTGAATATGGATTTGACCATGGCTCCAATGTCCTTCCCCTTCAATGCACTGTTTGTGACCACAGTGGTCAGCTAGAGGAAAAACACCCAGAGATTATTCAAGAGTTGGGTAAATAGTTTAGCCTGGTTGCCATTCTGTTTCTGCTCTCTTATGGAAACGTCTTATGGAATTAACATGGCATGACAATGACAGTTGGCAAGACGGCACAAACAGATCTGGGGACTATGCAATACCTAGTTAGATACAAAGTAGTAATACAATGTGTCAATTAATACATTATTGAAATGTGGTCAAATGGATAAACATTATCATAATTGTGTTGTAGGGTGTTGGGAAAATTTGTGTTGACTGGTAACCTGGTCATCAGTCAGGGATGAGAGGTACTGCTGCAGCTCAGGGATGCGCTCTCCATCAGACAACGAAACTATCTTTTCCATTATGTCAGCTCTCATGTTGGACGTCTACAAGGTAAAATACATACACTTTCTGATATGATTTGCAGTGTATTGCACAATGTTCAATAGGGTGTTAAATTATAACAACGTTGACAAAGTTAGCTAGGTACACCACTGCCAGTTCACTACTAATCATTGGCTTTAAGATAACATTAACTACCTCACGTTAGGCTAGTTAGCTATCGCGCTTCCAGTCGTGTGAAAAAAAGTTGCTTAAAAAACTTTCAGATGAAACTACAATACCACCACTTTGGTTGAACCTACCTTTGCAGGTCCTAATTTTTATTTTATCGAGTAAAACGGTTTATTTTTGTATTTGTCGGACAATTTCACCAGTAGCTAGCATGCCAGCTTCTACTAACGTTTCGAATTAGCAGCGAAATGAAATTCCGTTGTCACTAGCTAGTTACCACATTCACAGAGTGAAAATTGTCAATATCGTAAAAATGTATAAAAACAAAAAGGTCATTTTTGTTTTTAATTTAAGGTTAGGCATAATGGTTATCAGTGTGGTTAGGGTTAAAGTTAGATTTGAAGAAGATACATTTTAGAAATAGTCGGAATTTAGCCATAATGTTGACTTTGTGGCTGGAGTAACTAGTGACGACCGAAATTCCCGCCAGCAAACCTTTTCCTGTTGTCAATGTTTGCATGCCAGTGATTGGCTCTGTATGTGTATGGAACGCCCACCATGTGCTGCCTACAAATGTCTATTTCTTTACAATAAAAAAAGAAAAGCAGACGAGTAAGCTACTAGCTCATTTACATTTCCAACGATTAGCTGGTTAGCTATATGAACTATTGAAATATGCATATTCCCACGTTGTATACCAGGTGTTAGCTGGATAATTTATCTGACAGTGTCAAGGAAACGTTAACAGACAGACATACGAGATATGGAAAAACATTCACTTAAACTGTCTTGTTTGCTAGCAGGTAACATCAGTGCATTAGGCTACATCGCGTTAGTACAGTTGGCTAACAACTTAGCTAGCTACAGTACTTAAAGTAACAAGCTGTGTGTTTTGACAGGTTGTCTAAATAGTTTGTCACATCATCAAAATAGTCTGTCAGACCCAATATTTCCATACTTGTGTGATTTCATAGTAGGCCTATGTTTTGTCACACCCAGCTATCTAACGTTGGATACTTTGAAATTACTTAAACGTTACTGTGGCTAGCTAGCAAGACGTTTATATTGAATAAACATGTAATTCTGTGTGTGTTCTAATGTGCTGAGGAAGTGAAGATGTTAGGTAAAGGTTAGATGCCATTCATTTAATGTTCCATCTATACATCCAATCAGCTCACTGTTTTAAAATGTACATCTTATACTCACTCATCCTCTCTCCTATTTCCATAGCTTCAAAAAGTGACCAGATGAGAGCCGGTCTGGCTGCATCACCACATGTAAAGGCAGCTGCACTGTCCTCTGGAAGATCACCAAGGACTTCAGCCATAGCCTGTTCTCGCCACTTCCGTCTGGCAGACTATAACGGAGCATCCACCACCAGGCCATGAGACAGTGGAAAAGCCTGGCTATCCACCTGCAGAACCTGCTGTTCACCTGCACTGTAAGAGACTATTTCTACTGACTCTGTAGCAATATTGCTTCCATCCCTCTCCTTGCCCCAACCTGGGCTTGAGTCAGGGACCCTCTGAACAGATCGACAACTTGTCACCCACAAAGCATCGTTATCTATCACTCCACAAAAGCTGTGATCTCCACACCTGTGCCCAGCTAGGCCTCTGTTCATGACCTCCACATCTATGCTCGGTTGTCCCTCAGTCACCCCCATCCTCTGCTCTACTCCAGTTGCTCTCCATTTTCAGTTAATTATATATAATTGTAATTATTTGTGTTCAATCGTTTGTCCCTCTGTGGTGTTTATTTAACTGTATATACAGAATAATTTTTCATTGATGTATTACTCAACAGTATGCCCCCCTTCCCTTCACTCTGAGCAAAAAAGCCCTTTGCTGAATTCTCTAATTATATTTTGATCAATTAATGTGCGTTTTTGAAAGCTCCACTGTATAAACTATTTAATTATCCTGTTTGTGTGCCCTGTGCACTGATTTCAAACAATTATTGTATATTTGTCATTCTCATGTCTTCCTCCAATTCTGTGTCTTCAATTGATTTACAATCAAAACAACTTATCGAACATTAGGTTTATAGATGTGAACTTTATATTAAATGTATAGATTAAGCCATTTATCTTATTTGAGATAAACAAGATTTAACTACTGTGGTGTTTATGTTTTTATTTAACCTTAATTTAGCAAGTCAGTTAAGAACAAATTCTTATTTACAATGACGGCCTACCCCGGCCAAACCCAAACGACGCTGGGCCACATATAGGCAACCCCTCTACAAATTCAAATCCTGAAGCGGGTGAACGGTTTGACAAAAAGAGACCGCTTTTCATAATAACAATGTATGGATGATGACAGATTTACGGGGTAAAAGGAACGAGGACTGTCGGAAGAAGCCCGATGCTATTCTAGTCTCAGATTTTCACACGAAAGGAAAATAAAGCATAAAACAACAATTCAAGGTTAAATACGTCAGCCGTGTCCGAATTCCATACATGTTGATCCTTCGTAGCAAATGCCCATCGAATTCGCTAAACTTCTTAATTCCCGGTGGCATGACCTCGATTAATGTTATATCAAATTGATAACGCGTTTGACTCCTGGCTAACACTTTTTTCCGCATCTAGGTGAATTGTATTGACAGATATTGTATTGACAGATATAGACAGATATTACTACATTCCATCACGCATTTACAACGCATGTAAATGCATAGATATACAGTATATCCACGTTTATCTGGTTGAAACCTTGTTGACAATTCAATTGGAAGTCCCTACGTAGCGCCGTCGACTTTGCGTAATAGGTTTCCGCCCAGGCACGCAAGGACGGGGGAGATAATTGAAACTGCAGCAAGTACAGTTGTTGTGGTGATGTAATGTAACCCTTTTGGTGACTACTACGGATGGCTGTGTGTGCCAGGCTCTGCGGAGTGGGTCAGTCGCGGAGGTGCAGGCGGCGACAGCGGCATAATCAACAGGACCAGGGAAGCGACTCCGACATGGACGATGAGGAAGGGGTGCGGATTGTGGGCAAGACACAAGCCGTCACTGGCGGCCCCGAAAACCCCTCGGCCGCGGCAGGGCCGAGTGTGGCCCACGAAGCCACTGCTGAATGTGGTCGTGCAAATGTCAGACTTTCGTATGGGCAAAGTGCAAGCACCGGACCACCGAACCCGCAGTCCCTGTTGGATCTGCCCCCAGAGCTTTTGGTGGGAATATTCTCCTCGCTGCCGGGCACAGAGCTTCCAAACCTTGCGCTCGTCTGCAAGACATTCAGGCAAATCCTCAGCACGGAAACCATCTGGAGAAGGCGATGCACGGAGGGTAAAATAATGCGGTGATCGCTCATCATTGCAGATATTCTTCTATCATGTCCTATGCAAAATGTGGCGTTTTATCAAACGGGAATTGACAGTAGCCTATATGATTTGGGACGTAGGTTAGTCTATAGGTTGGGCCAGGGAAGGGTCCGGGTATTGCCTTCTTGTTTTTGCAGTTTCTAGTTATATATTGTGCTTTGGTCCGGAGAGATTCAATGTAAGAGTTTTCTGAAAGCTTTCTTATCGACCAGTCTACGGGCACCGAGAAGGAACTTTGTTGATTGCTGTTATGCAATGCACTGTTCCAACCTTTGCTTTGAACACACCATTATGAAAGACTACATTGCCTCAACTATTCTTGTCGTCTACAACCCTATCTAAATATCATAACCCATAGACATAAATTACAGTAAAAGGGTTCATGCAGCTCTACCTCCTGTCAATTATTAAAATCGGAGGTCCAGAGTACTTCTAGTTTTGACTTACCTAATTATTGCGCCCATCTGGTGTCCCAGGTCCAAATCAGTCCTTGATTAGAAGGGAAGAATGAATCGGCAGAGGAATTGGCTTCAAGGCTAAATTTGAATTTGCCTGGTATACACCATGTATTGGATTTAGATTTTTCTTACTACGTTCGTAGTATCCAATTCATTATTGGGTCAGTTTTACTTTTGAAATGTGGGATGTGCATATCTCATACAAGGCTGAGGGGCTTGATCTGAATGTGTTTAAGCCCAGTGGTTCCCAAACTGTGGGTCGGCAGGGTGGCCGCGGGGTCCCCCCCACATTCTTTTCACTGCATAGCTTAGAGAGCTGTTTTATAACTTGTCAGAAATGTCCAGATCAACAAGCCTATGTCAGCTAACATTTTTATTTTGTTTTTTTAGCCCATATATATTGTTGTCAATTTAATCACTCAAATATCACATGAATACACATAGACATGCCAATATGTATAGAAATGCAAGAAAATTAGTTTTAAAAGTGAACAGTTTGTGTCATGAACAGTGCTTGTGCCCATAGAAATAGACATGGGAGCGCGGGATATTCCACAATGCTGGAAGGGGGGCACCTCGAGTTAAAAAGTTTGGGAACCCCTGCTTTAGCCAACGCTTGACTTTTATTGTCATGCCATCATGTATTGCACAGTTGTCTGGTCACTAGATCTGTATGCACAATTAGCTTTGACCAGGGTACTGTCACAACCTACTTTGTCCTTCAGTGTCACATGTCTGTTTTATAGAGAATGATAGAGGCCCCCAGTGGCCAAAAGTCCATATTGGCATGGTCAGAGCTGTTGAGGGCTTCCACTATTTTAATGGAGGCAAATAGGTGGGACTTCCAACTTCATTGGCTGATCCCTCCTGGTGACCCCGTTGGAGTCATGTCCAACTGGGTCATCAGGAGGGATTAGCCAATTGTGAAGAAGTACATTTACTACTTCAAAATGGAGTAGTCAATTCACATAATGGCACAGCTACAAAGATGAGTCATCTATCTATCTCTATGGTCTGTCTCTATCTCTCTCCCACAGAGTTTGGCATGAGGGAAGACCTGCGCAAGATAGAAGTGGTGGGTGTGTCCAGTCGGGAGCTCTATGCCAAACGTGAGTCTCTCTGTAAAACCCAACCCACTCCCTCGCCCCTACCAACTCGCTCGGAGGGTCCTTCATTGTACCACGTTGCTGACAACTCAGAGGGTGACTTCCAGAGAATGGCGAGGGGATCAATAGACCCATAAACTTCGGGACACACTCCTGACTTGAATGATGCAATTCATGGTCCACTTTTAAATAATAAATTGAGTATGATATTCAAATGAACTAACCCCCCTGTTGTTTTACCAGATTTAGACCTCTGTAACAGTTAAACATTTCATTTGGGAGGTATTTAACAGTGGAGGCTGCTGAGGGGAGGACGACTCATAATAATGTCCAGAATGGAGTGAATGGAATGGTATCAAACACAGTTTCCATGTGTTTGATTCCATTCCATTCACTCCATTCCAGCCATTACGCTCCATTCCAGCCTTTATTATACGCCCTCCTCCCCTCAGCAGTCTCTACTGGTATTTCATCTGTAACATGTGTCGCATTGTGAAATCCGACAAACAAATTCAGGTCGCTTATAATTAGGAACACCTAGGGCTGTTGCGGTGACCGTATTACCGCCACACCAGCGGTCATGAGTCATTAAGGCAGGCAAATTCCAAGTGACTTTTTAGTCATGATAATTAGGCTTCTCCAAGCTCTGATGCTGCTGATGGTCATTAGTAGCTTACCAAACTTGCTTACTGCCTGGTCCTCTGCACTCTATTGTCCCTCTAATCACTTTGACAGCAATGCAAATGTAATAGAAAATCGAATCAAACACGTGATGAGAGCCCATCTTGCGCAACATTTCTATAGGCTATGTAATTGCGTGAGAAAACAGAGTGATGGCCTCTAAAAATAGTAGGATCCCATCAGCTTTCTATAGGCTAGGCCTACAGGAGTATAGCCTACCTGGCTGGTATGAAAATTAACAATGGGAAAAGCGTCCTCCATTTGCTATTTAAGTGCATAGATGACATGTACTTTTTCCTGCTGCCCCTGTTTCAAGACAGGTGCTTGATAATGGACCATTCTAAATCAAATTTCGCACATATCATTTAGTATATGTAAAAACAAGATTAAATCAAGAATAGTTTGGTGACAATATTAGCTGATCACTTGTGAGTTATATGTTATCACTTGTGAAGGGGCAAGGGGAAGGGGGTGATTTGGGATTCAGCCACTCTAACTAAAACATCAAAAATACACTGCTCAAAAAAATAAAGGGAACACTTAAACAACACAATGTAACTCCAAGTCAATCACACTTCTGTGAAATCAAACTGTCCACTTAGGAAGCAACACTGATTGACAATAAATTTCACATCCTGTTGTGCAAATGGAATAGACAACAGGTGGAAATTATAGGCAATTAGCAAGACACCCCCAATAAAGGAGTGGTTCTGCAGATGGTGACCACAGACCACTTCTCAGTTCCTATGCTTCCTGGCTGATGTTTTGGTCACTTGAATGCTGGCGGTGCTTTCACTCTAGTGGTAGCATGAGATGGAATCTACAACCCACACAAGTGGCTCAGGTAGTGCAGCTCATCCAGGATGGCACATCAATGTGAGCTGTGGCAAGAAGGTTTGCTGTGTCTGTCAGCGTAGTGTCAAGAGCATGGAGGCTCTACCAGGAGACAGGCCAGTACATCAGGAGACATGGAGGAGGCCGTAGGAGGGCAACAACCCAGCAGCAGGACCACTACCTCCGCCTTTGTGCAAGGAGGAGCAGGAGGAGCACTGCCAGAGCCCTGCAAAATGACCTCCAGCAGGCCACAAATGTGCATGTGTCTGCTCAAACTGTCAGAAACAGACTCCATGAGGGTGGTATGAGGGCCCGACTTCCACAGGTGGGGGTTGTGCTTCTAGCCCAACACCGTGCAGGACGTTTGGCATTTGCCAGAGAACACCAAGATTGGCAAATTTGCCACTGGCGCCCTGTGCTCTTCACAGATGAAAGCAGGTTCACACTTAGCACATGTGACAGAGTCTGGAGACGCCGTGGAGAACGTTCTGCTGCCTGCAACATCCTCCAGCATGACCGGTTTGGCGGTGGGTCAGTCATGGTGTGGGTTGGCATTTCTTTGGGGGGCCGCACAGCCCTCCATGTGCTCGCCAGAGGTAGCCTGACTGCCATTAGGTACCGAGATGAGATCCTCAGAACCCTTGTGAGACCATATGCTGGTGCGGTTGGCCCTGGGTTCCTCCTAATGCAAGACAATGCTAGACCTTTTGTGGCTGGAATGTGTCAGCAGTTCCTGCAAGAGGATGTAAAAAAATATCAATGGAAATCAAAATGATCAACCCATGGAGGTCTGGATTTGGAGTCACACTCAAAATTAAAGTGGAAAACCACACTACAGGCTCATCCAACTTTGATGTAATGTCCTTAAAACAAGTCACAATGAGGCTCAGTAGTGTGTGTGGCCTCCACGTGCCTGTATGACCTGTCCAGATGGGTTCGAGGCTAGTCAAGATGCTGGAATTTGGGTGCTAACCACTGGAAAGTGTTTAACAGCAGCCCCTGTCCAGATGGGTTCGAGGCTAGTCAAGATGCTGGAATTTGGAGGAAGAAACCATCATCAATGGTTTGCAGAAAGTGACAGTTTGTGGTATTATTCCTGGACCTTCAATGCACAAGTGACCCTAGCGTGACTTGGTTTAATTAGTCAGTGTGGAAAAAGATGCCTATTATAGTCTGTAACTATGGCCCAGAGTCTTTCCAGGTCAGGTCACATAGTCTGGTCAGGAAAAACTTAAAGTCCCAATAATATACACTGCTCAAAAAAATAAAGGGAACACTAAAATAACACAACCTAGATCTGAATGAATGAAATATTCTTATTAAATACTTTTTTCTTTACATAGTTCAATGTGCTGACAACAAAATCACACATGTAAGAGGTGTTTCAATTGTTCACTAAAATGTTTCAACGAGGCCTCCCGGGTGGTGCAGTGGTTAAGGGCGCTGTACTGCAGCGCCAGCTGTGCCACCAGACACCCTGGGTTCGCGCCCAGGCTCTGTCATAACCGGCCGCGAACGGGAGGTCCGTGGGGCGATGCACAATCGGTAGGGATATTCTTGACTCATCGCGCACCAGTGACTCCTGTGGCGGGCCGGGCGCAGTGCACGCATTGCTAGGTGCACAGTGTTTCCTCCGACACGCTGGCTTCCGGGTTGGATGCGCGCTGTGTTAAGAAGCAGTGTGGCTTGGTTGGGTTGTGTATCGGAGGACACATGACTTTCAATCTTCATCTCTCCCGAGCCCGTACGGGGGTTGTAGCGATGAGACAAGACAAGATAGTAACTACTAAAAACAATTGGACGAAAAAGGGGTAAAATTAAAAATACCTTTTTTTTTAAACTGAATTTTTTTTTTTTTTTTACAAATGTTTCAACGCTGGAAATACATCACATTAGATGGACAGAAAAAAATTATATGGGCAGACACCAGAAATACTGATACAGACGGGACACTAGATGGAAGGATGGACAGAAATATGGATATAATACTGAATTTAAATATAAACATGTAAAGTGTTGGTCCCATGTTTCATGAGCTGAAATAAAATATCCCAGAAATGTTCCATATGAACAAAAAGCTTATTTCTCTCAGATTTTGTACAACAATTTGTTTACATCCCTTTTAGTGAGCATTTCTCCTTTGCCAAGATCCATTGCCACATATGTCTCAAGTTTTGAGAGAGAGTGCAATTGCCATGCTGCCTTCAGGAATCTCCACCAAAGCTGTTGCCAGAGAATTGAATGTTAATTTCTCTAAGCTGTCTTCAACGCCATTTTAGAGAATTTGGCAGTACGTCCAACCAGCCTCACAACCGCAGACCACGTGTTACCACGCCAAACCCAGGACCTCAACATCTCGCTTCTTCACCTGCGGGATCATCTGAGGCCAGCCACCTGATGAAACTGATGAATATTTCTGTAATAAAGCCCGCTTGTCGGGAAGAACTCATTCTGATTGGCTGCGCTTATGCCCTCACAGGTCCACTCAATGCTGCGTGCCTGCCCAGTCATGTGAAATCCATGGATTAGGGCCTAATTTATTTATTTCAATTGACTGATTTCCTTATATGAACTGTAACTCAGTAAAATCGTTAATTGTTGCATGTTGCGTTTATATATTTGTTCAGTATGTTTATATATCCATACTAGTCCAAAGTTTGGACACACCTACTCATTCCAGGGTTTTTATTTATTTAGACTATTTTCTACATTGTAGAACATTTAAAAAACCATCAAGCGCTATGATGAAACTGGCTCTCATGAGGACCACCACAGAAAAGGAAGACCCAGAGTTACCTCTGCTGCAGAGGATAAGTTCGTTAGAGTTACCAGCCTCAGAAATTGCAGCCCAAATAAATGCTTCACAGAGATCAAGTAACACACATCTCAACATCAACTGTTCAGAGGAGAATGTGTGAATCATGCCTTTTATGGTCAAATTGCTACAAAGAAACCACTACTAAAGGACACCAATAATAAGAAGAGACTTGCTTGGGCCAAGAAACAAGAACAATGGACATTAGACCGGTGGAGTCCAAATTAGATTTTTTTTGCAGATTAGGTGAACGGATGATCTCCGCATGTGTGGTTCCCACCGTGAAACTTGGAGGGAGAGGTGTGATGGTGTGGGAGTGCTTTGCTGGTGACACTGTCTGTGATTTTATTTAAAATTCAAGGCACACTTAACCAGCATGGCTACCACAGCATTCTGCAGCGATATGCCATCCCATCTGTCTTGCGCTTAATGGGACTATCCTTTGTTTTTCAACAGGACAATGACCCAACACACCTCCAGGCTGTGTAAGGGCTATTTGACCAAGAAGGATAGTGATGCATCAGATGACCTGGCCTCCACAATCACCCAACCTCAACCCAATTGAGATGGCTTGGGATGAGTTGGACTGCGGAGTGAAGGAAAAGCAGCCAACAAGTGCTCAGCATATGTGGGAACTCCTTCAAGACTGTTGTAAAAGCATTCCAGATGAAGCTGGTTGAGAGAATGCCAAGAGTGTGCAAAGCATCATCAAGGCAAAGGATGGCTACTTTGAAGAATCTCAAATATAAAATATATTTTGATCTGTTTAACACTTTTTTTTGGTTACTACATGTTTACATATGTGTTATTTCATAGTTTTGATGTCTTCACTATTATTCTACAATGTAGAAAATAGTAAAAAAAAAATAAAAAAAAATGGAATGAGTAGTAGTGTCCAAACATTTGACTGTTACTGTATAGACTATCAGCATATGAACTACTACCTTAACTGGGACATCTGATGACTAAAACTGATACTGAAAAAAAATCACTGTTTGTGTGATGTGTGCATTTAACATGCTAGTCAACATGGTTAGTGCTTGGTGACGGCGCCTGTTTAATTTGTCTGCATCATGCACTCTTTTGGAACAATGGAAACCATGCCCTTGATATAACTTCACGTGTCACCCGTCTTCTCATGCGAGTACAATAACAATGTGTCCCCTCTGCCATATCTACTGTCCATGAGTTAAGGCCAGACCTCGACTATGGTGTGTTGAGTTGTCATCAGTTTCTCAGTGTAAATTCTGTTATGTATTGCTGTGATACCCTGTGATTGAACTGTTCACCACTTAGTGTTTAACCCTTTGTTGCACTGTTGTGTTGCAGTGCTGCACCCATACAGACACATCCTGGGTCTTTGGCAACCTGACATAGGGCCGTACGGAGGGCTGCTCAACGTGGTGGTATGTAAATAAGAACACACACACTATTGTGTTCCTTCTTTGTCACATTTAAATAAATAAAAAATGTGTCTTTTAAATTGTTCAGCCCACCTTGTTGTAGAAATGAGTCTTTTCCCATCAAAACATTTGATTTGTGTTAGGTGGTGATCACTTTTTCCTTTTCTTCTCTCCCTTTACTTCTCTACTACACCATCCCTCTCCAGGTTGATGGGCTATTCATCCTTGGCTGGATGTATCTGCCCCCTCACGACCCTCGGGTCGAGGATCCCATGAGGCGTCGGCCACTCTTCCGCATCCACATGTTGGAGAGCAACAAGGCAGCAGTGGAGTGTATGTACGGACACAAGGGCCCTCACAAGGGGGACGTCCAAGTGAGTCCATTTTCTTCTTTTGTGTTTTGAATGGGCGTGAAACCAACATTGGTGATTTATTGTACCTGCAGTTCTTTTTAGAGGGGCAATCTGCAGTTGGCAAAAATCTGAGGGATAGGCCTGGAGAAATGTAACAACTCTTAAATTCATGAGCTATTGATGCAAGGACAATATCCACAGTATCAAAATGATGGTGTTAACCATATTTTGGGTCTATACGGTATTTGTTTATGTTTACAAACATTTGAGTTAAACAAGCTGATATTTTGGGTTCTGATGGGGTTTGACAATTGAACTACGGTAAGCTTGCGAGACATTTCTAAGTTCTATTTCAATCAATTAGTTTATACTGTATCATTAATTTATAAGTAAAAAAATGGATGTAGCAACTGTGGATTGCCCTTTTAATGTTTGCTCAGGAGTATAATTTAACTGATCTACTGACCTGGATGGCATTCTTTGAACCAGCAAGTCCCACAAGGTCAACTACTTTAAAATCTTGTATGTCTTTTGTCACAAGTTTTTGTTGATATAGCTTTTCCAACTTTGTAGTGCCCATAAGAGGGACTGTTAGGTGAGACCGACAACACAACTGATTAATCGATAATAAAGGAAATAATGACTTTGCCACTTTGTTTACTTTGTCTACATACTCATCTCATATGTATATACTGTACTCGATACCATCTACTGTATGCTGCTCTGTACCATCACTCATTCACATATCCTTATGTACATATTCTTTATCCCCTTACACTGTGTATAAGACAGTAGTTTTGGAATTGTTAGTTAGATCACTTGTTGGTTATCACTGCATTGTCGGAACTAGAAGCACAAGCATTTCGCTACACTCGCATTAACATCTGCTAACCATGTGTATGTGACAAATAAAATTTGATTTGATTTGAATGATGTGCTTAAATAGTCATAATCATCACTGATGTTATCCTTTTGTAATGTGTAAGCCGGTGCACTCACTGTGTGGTGAAGTAGTCCCCTGTCTTCCATGGCTTTGTGATTTAAGATGGGATGTCTTCTCTTATTTCCAGACTGGGAAGAAGGACGAGTTCTCGACCAAGTGCAACCAGACAGACCATCACCGCATGCCAGGGGGGAGGCAGGAGGTGAGGAGGAGAGAACGATCTCTTGTAACTTCGCAACAGTTTGTATATTGTTCTCACATGGCTGAGGCAACTCAGTATTTGTCAAATTAATGAATTAATCAATCACATATTTGTATTGCACTTTTTGCAAACACATTTAACCTCAAAGTTATCACACTGAAAGTGTTCCGATTGTCTAAGATTTGTGTTGAATCAAGTCATTCAGCAGATGGTAAATAATTGTCAAGCAGGCAAGAGTGACAGCTATGCATTGTTACAGGATAGATACTGTGATGACAGTTGATTTCGATAGGGGATTGGTGCAAATCGATAAGTGGGCATGACCGTGGGCTTTTGATGTTCTGTTGGCAGGAGTTCCGGACGTGGCTTGAGGAGGAGTGGGGGAGGACACTGGAGGACATCTTCCATGAGCACATGCAGGAGCTCATACTCATGAAGTTCATCTACACAAGCCAATATGAGTAGGTTTTCCTTATGACATAGTCCAGGGGTTCCCAAAATTGGGTCAGGGGTGTGTGCAGGTACTGCAGGGGGTCCGTGGCCAGATCTCTTTTTCTCTCTCTCTCGTGTGTGTGTGTGTGTGTGTGTGTGTGTGCTACCCTTCAAAAGTTTGGGGTCACTTAGAAATGTCCTTGTTTTTGAAAGAAAAACAAACAAATAATTGTCCACTAAAATCATATCAAATTGATCAGAAATGCAGTGTAGACATTGTTAATGATGTAAATGACTATTGTAGCTGGAAAAGGCTGATTTTTAATGGATTATCTATACAGGGGTACATAGGCCCATTATCAGCAACCATCACTCCTGTGATGGTTACACACTTAATGAAGCTGCCCGTTGAGGTCTTGTGAGGCGTCTGTTTCTCAAACTAGACACTAATATACTTGTCCTCTTGCTCACTTGTGCACCGGGGCCCCCCACTCTTTCTATTCTGGTTAGAGCCAGTTTGCACTGTTCTGTGAAGGGAGTAGTACACAGCGTTGTACGACATCTTCAGTTTCTTGGAAATTTCTCGCATGGAATAGCCTTCATTTCTCAGAACAATAATAGGCTGACGAGTTTCAGAAGATAGTTCTTTGTTTCTGGCCATCTACATAGGCGTACAGATGCCTATGATGCAACCATCACTCTTGTGTTTCGATGGCACGTTGTGTTAGCTAATCCAAGTTGATCATTTTAAAAGGCTAATTGATCATTAGAAAACCCTTTTGCAATTATGTTAGCACAGCTGAAAACTGTTGTTCTGATTAACTTCTTGCGTCGAGCCAACCCGGATCCAGGATCATGACTACAGCCTCAAGCCCATTACCATAACGCAACGTTAACTATTCATAAAAATCGCAAATGAAATGAAATCAATATGCTAGCTCTCATGCTTAGCCTTTTGTTAACAACACTGTCATCTCAGATTTTCAAAAATATGCTTCTCTACCATAGCAAAACTAGCATTTAGCATTTAGCGTTAGCATTTAGCATTAGCATTTAGCGTTAGCATCACCAGGCAACATTTTCGCAAAAACATTCAATAAATCATTTACCTTTGAAGAACTTCGGATGTTTTTAATGAGGAGACTCTGTTAGATAGCAAATGTTCAGTTTTTCCTGAAATATTTTTTTGTGCAGGAGAAATCGGTCCGTTTGTGGTGCGTCACGTTTGGCTAACAAAAAAAAACGAAAATTCAGTTATCCAAACGCCAAACTTTTTTCCAAATTAACTCCATAATATCGACTGAAACATGGCAAACGTTTTTTAGAACCAATCCTCAATGTGTTTTTCACATATCTCTTCAATGATGTATCGTTCCTGGAAGTGTGCTTCTCCCTCTGTTATCGCATGGTAAAATGATTGCTGGGAATTACGCACCAACTTAGACAAAGGACACCGGACGGACCCCTGGCAAATGTAGTCTCTTATCGCCAATCTTCCAATGATATGCCTACAAATACGTCACAATGCTGCAGACATCTTGGACGAACGGCAGTGGGGATAAGCTCGTTCACAGCACATTCACAGCCATATAAGGAGACGATAGTAAAACAGAGCTTCAGAAATTCAGCTCATTTCCTGTTTGAGGTTACATCTTGGTTTCGCCTGTAGCATCATTTCTGGGGCACTCACAGATAATATCTTTGCAGTTTTGAAAACGTCAGTGTTTTCTTTCCAAAGCTGCCAATTATATGCATAGTCGAGCATCTTTTCGTGACAAAATATTGCACTTAAAACGGGAACGTTTTTTTAATCCAATAATGACATAGCGCCCCCATAGGTTGAAGAGGTTAAAGAAGAAATAAAACTGGCCTTCTTTAGACTAGTTGAGTATCTGGAGCATCAGCATTTGTGGGTTCGATTACAGGCTCAAAATGGCCAGAAACAAATAACTTTCCTCTGAAACTCGTCAGTCTATTATTGTTCTGAGAAATGAAGGCTACTCCATGCGAAACATTGCCAAGAAACTGAAGATGTCGTACAACGCTGTGTACTACTCCCTTCACAGAACAGTGCAAACTGTCTCTAACCAGAATAGAAGGAGGAGTGGAAGGCCCCGGTGCACAAGTGAGCAAGAGGACAAGTACATTAGAGTGTCTAGTTTGAGAAACAGACGCCTCACAAGTCCTCTACTGGCAGCTTCATTGAATAGAACCCGCAAAACACCAGTTTCAACGTCAACAGTGAAGAGGTGACTCCGTCATGCTGACCTACTACTAGGCAGAGTTCCTCTGTCCAGTGTCTGTGTTCTTTTGCCCATCTTAATCGTTTATTTGTATTGGCCAGCCTGAGATATGGCTTTTATTTTGCAACTCTGCCTAGAAGGCCAGCATCCCGAAGTCGCCTCTTCACTATTGAGGTATTTTGCGGGTACTACTTCTACTTTTCTGCGTTTCAAACCTGAACGTAAAACCGCATCAAAACTTTTTATAAACAGCTGAATGTTTGACCTCTTTCCAAACAGGTTACACAAAACGTTGGAGGCTATGACATCTTCGTCTTCTCTGCTATTCAAATCTGTTCGCGGAAAAAAAAAATCTGGTACGGATTTAACCGTACAGCTGTTTTAGTAACTGCATTTAGAAAAATCGAACTTTTTCCAAAGAACTGCTGTTTTTACCACTCCCCCAACAAGTCAGACAACTTTTAGCGTATTAAATCTTCCTCTACTTCTCTGCTATTCAAATCTGGAATCAGAACAGAATTATTTTACAGCTGTTTGTAGGAGTTTATGCATACTAACAAAAACTTAAAGGGTATGCATCTTGTTCTACTTCTTTACTTTTGAAATCTGGAATCAGAAAATAATTATACTACTAATCAAGAGGTACAGCTGTTTAAGTAACCGCATCACCTAATTTAGCTGACTTCCCACTGTTGAATTAGCTGCCATGGAACCTTCAAATTATAACAATGGGGGAGCACATAAGAGCTATTATGCCACACAGCTCACTCGAAACCCACTAAACTCGCCTACCACTGCCTGTAGTTATCTTTTATCTTTAGCACTGGTCTGTAGGCTAAAATTCTGTGCTTGCCACCTACTAGAACCAAGGAATTTTGGAACATTTCTTGCCTATAACCCGGAAGTAGGATTGGAGACGACTTTCTTTTGATTTAAAACATTCTTTGTGTGGAGTAAAGGACATACTGACTTACACAACATATTCACAACTCCCATTTGACCGAAAATGTCAATTTATTCACATTCCATATCTTATCTTTGCATTCATCTCTTCATCCATTAGGTGCCTCTGTTCTGGACCTGTCATAAATTACATTCCTAATTTAAAATGTCGACTCAAGAAGAAGGGAATGGACGTGTGGCGAAGACTCACTATAGAGCGCATTCTGGAGAGAGATGCGCCTGTCTTCCACTAATTTGTGCGCATCATTGTGTGAATTTCTTTGCCCTTTGTTTGTTAATGTATTTTTTTTTTATATAGGATATTTTGCTTCAGCACTCGTAGAAGTACCTATCCTGTGTGCAAATGTAGGCCTATTGAAGTTCCTATCTGGGGATGACTGAGCCTAGTATTTCTGAGCTGCGGAACTTCTCAAAGTATTTTTTTCATCACCTCACACCGAAAGTCAACAGAGTGTTTTGCATCAATTGCAAATGACAATAGTTCCTCACTGCATTTGAAAAATCACCCCAACCCTCTCCCCACTGGGCAAAAACTGTTTGAATCAACCCCAAAAAACTACAGTGCATTTGGAAAGTATTCAGACCCCTTGACTTTTTCCACTTTTTGTTCTAAAATTGATTAAAATATGTTTTTCCCTCTTCAATCTACACACGATAACCCAAAATGACAAAGTGAAAACAGTTTTTTAGAAATGTTTGCTGCTTTATTAAGAATGTAAAAAAGATTACTTATTTACATAATTATTCAGACCCTTTGCTATGAGACTTGAAATTGAGCTCAGGTGCATCCTGTTTCCATTGATCATCCTTGAGATGTTTCTACAACTTGATTGGAGTCCAGCTTTGGTAAATTTAACTGATTGGACATGATTTTGAATGGCACACACCTGTGTGTGTATATAAAGTCCCACAGTTGACATTGTATGTCAGAGCAAAAACCAAGTCATTAGGTTGAAGGAATTGTCCGTAGAGATCAGAGATAAGATTGTGTCGAGGCACTGGGGAAGGGTAGCAAAACATTTCTGCAACATTGAAGGGCCCCAAGAACACGGTGACCTCCATCATTCTTAAATGGAAGAAGTTTGGAACCACCAAGACTATTCCTAGAGCTGGCCGCCCGGCCAAACTGAGCAATCAGTGCAGAAGAGCCTTGGTCAGGGAGAAGACCAAGAACCCGATGGTCACTTTGACAGAGCTCTAGATTTCCTCTGTGGAGATGGGAGAACCTTCCAGAAGGACAACCATTCTCTGCAGCACTCCACCAATCAGGCCTTTGTGGTAGAGTGGCCAGACGGAAGCCACTCATCAATAAAAGGCACAAGACAGCCCGCTTGTAATTTGCCAGAAGGCACCTAAAGACTCAATCTTGTTTCTCATGGTCTATCTGGTCAGTTGAAACCAAGATTGAACTATTTGGCCTAAATGCCAAGTGTCATGTCTGGAGGAAACTTGGCACCATCCTTATGGGGAAGCGTGGTGGTGGCAATATCATGCTGCGGGGATGTTTTTCAGCGGCAGGGACTCGGAGACTAGTCAGGATGGAAGGAAAGAGTGCTCAGGGCCTCAGACTGAGGCGAAGGTTCAACTTCCAAAAGGACAATGACCCTAAGAACACAAGACAACAAAAGAGTGGCTTCAGGACAAGTCTCTGAATGTCCATGAGTGGCCCAGCCAGAGCCCGGACTTGAACCCGATCAAACATCTCTGGGGAGACACCTGAAAATAGCCCTGCAGCAACGCTCCCCATCCAATCTGACAGAGCTTGAGAGAATCTGCAGAGAAGAATGGGAGAAACTCCCCAAATACAGGTGTGCCAAGCTTGTAGCGTCATACCCAAGAAGACTCAAGGCTGTAATTGCTGCCAAAGGTGCTTCAACAAAGTACTGATTAAAGGGTCTGAATACTTACAGTACCAGCCAAAACTTTGGACACACCTACTCATTCAAGGGTTTTTCTTTATTTTTACTATTTTCTACAGTGTAGAATAAGTGAAGACATCAAAACTATGAAATACCACATAGGGAATCATGTAGTAACCAAAAAAGTGTTAAACAAATCAAAATATATTTTATATTTGAGCTTCTTCAGTAGCCTCACTTTTCCTTTGACAGCTTTGCATACTCTTGGCATTCCCTTAACCAGCTTCACCTGGAATGCGTTTCCAACAGTCTTGGAGGAGTTCCCACATATGCTGAGCACTTGTTGGCTGCTTTTCTTTCACTCTGCGGTCCAACTCATCCCAAACCATCTCAATTGGGTTGAGATCGGGTGATTGTGGAGGCCAGGTCATCTGATGCAGCACTCCATTACTCGCCGCCTTGGTCAAATATCCTGTACACAGCCTGGAGGTCATTGTCCTGTTGAAAAACAAATGATAGTCGTACTAACCTCAAACCAGATGGGATGGCGTATCGCTGCAGAATGCTGTGTGTGCCTTGAATTTAAATATATCACTGACAGTGTCACCAGTAAAGCACCATCACACACCACTTATCTTCTGCAGCAGAGGTAACTCTGGGTCTTCCTTTCCTGTTGCGATCCTCATGAGCCAGTTTCATCGTAGCGCTTGTTGGTTTTTGAGACTGCACTTAAAGAAACTTTCAAAGCTCTTGAAATTTTCCGGATTGACTGACCTTCATGTCTTAAAGTAATGATGGATAGTCGTTTCTCTTTGCTAATTTCAAATCAAATCAAATTGTATTTGTCCCATGCGCCTGAATACAACAGGTAGACCTTACAGTAAAATACTAACTTACAAGCTCTTAACCAACAATGCAGTTAAGAAAAATAAGTGTTAAGTAAAAAATAGATTAGTAAAAAAAAAGCGAATAAAAGTAACAAATAGTTAGAGCAGCAGTAAAATAATAATAGTGAGGCTATACTCAGGGGGTACCGATACAGAGTCAATGTGCGGGGGGCACCGGTTAGTCGAGGTAATTGAGGTAATGTCTGAGCTGTTCTTGCCATAATATGGACTTGGTCTTTTACCAAATAGTGCTATCTTCTGTATACCACCCCTACTTTGTCACAGCACAACTGATTGGCTCAAACACATTAAGAAGGAATGAAATTCCACAAATTAACTTCTAACAAAGCACACCTGTTAATTGAAATGTATTTCAGGTGACTACCTCATGAAGCTGGTTGAGAGAATGCCAAGACTGTGCAAATCTGTAATCAAGGCAAAGGGTGGCTACTTTCTCCTCCCTAAAACAATTATCGTCTCCTTCTGAAGATGTTACTTTTCCAAGCCAAAATCTATTTTTAGCCTCCTTGAGAGACATGCTAAGCCTTTGGTTACCATGTGTGTTATTTCATAGTTTTCAGTGCTAGAGGCGTCAGTGCTAGACGCGTCACTACAGACCCTGGTTCGATCCGGGGTTGTATATCAACCGTCTCTTAGGGCAGCGCACAATTGTCCCAGCATCGTCCGGGTTATGGGAGGGTTTGGCCTGGGTAGGCCATTATTGTAAAATAAGAATTTGTTCTGAACTGACATGCCTAGTTAAATAGAGTTCGGTGAGTCTGTTGTGCGGCACACATGAGGTGATGAAGTTACACTTGAATGCAATTCAATAGTAAATGTTTGCCATAAGATACCTTATGTCTTTCTGCCAGAAGTCAAAGATCTCTGGATGGGTTGTCTGTACAACTGCCATTTTTCCCTGTGGTTCCTACTAGCGTTCTTCTCCACTTTGCTCCATGTACACGTCGCTCTTTCTTCAGAAAAGCAGGCATCACAACTTTGTTCATTTGCACAATTCACTTTCGCTTGTAAATGTCCACAGTCCACATAACATTTTCCGACAAGATAGAACTACTGCAATCTACTACTACTGCAATCTACTGCAGAGATAGCCTGCAGAGTTCTGTCATACTATCCAGGTCTGTGCACAAAAAAATCGAGCTTCTACTTCTAAAAATCTACCTTTCCAGAAACAAGTCTCTTACCCTTACCGCTTGTTATATACCACGTTCTGCCCCCAGCTGTGCCCTGGACACTATATGTGAATTGATTGCCCCCCATCTATCTTCAGAGCTCATACTGTTAGGTGACCTAAACTGGGACATGCTTAACACTACAATCTAAGATAGATGCCCTCAATCTCACACAAATAATCAATGAACCTACCAGGTACAACCTCAAATCCATAAACACGGGCACCCTCATAGATATCATCCTGACCAACCTAGCCTCTAAATACACCTCTTCTGTCTTCAACCAGGATCTAAGCGATCACTGCCTCATTGCCTGCGTCCGTAATGGGTCTGCGGTCAAATGACCACCCCTCATCACTGTCAAACACTCCCTAAAACGCTTCAGCGAGCAGGCCTTTCTAATCGACCTGACCCGGGTATCCTGGAAGGATATTGACCTCATTCCGTCAGTAGAGGATGCCTGGTTATTCTTTAAAAGTGCTTTTCTCACCATCTTAAATAAGCATGCCCCATTCAAAGAGTTTAGAACCAGGAACAGATATAGCCCTTGGTTCACTCCAGATCTGACTGCCCTTGACCAGCACAAAGTCATCCTGTGGCGTACTGCATTAGCATCAAATAGCCCCCACGATATGCAACTTTTCAGGGAAGTTAGGAACCAATATACACAGGCAGTTAGGAAAGCAAAGGCTAGCTTTTCTAAACAGAAATTCGCATCCTGTAGCACAAACTCCAAAAAGTTCTGGGACACTGAAGTCCATGGAGAATAAGAGTACCTCCTCCCAGCTGCCCACTGCACTGAGGCTAAGAAACACTGTCACCACCGATAAATCCATGACAATAGAGAATTTCAATAAGCATTTTTCTACGGCTGGCCATGCTTTCCGCCTGGCTACCCCTACCCCGGTCAACAGCCCTGCACCCCCCACAGCTACTTGCCCAAGCCTCCCCAGCTTCTCCTTCACCCAAATCCAGATAGCTGATGTTCTGAAAGAGTTGCAAAATCTGGACCCCTACAAATCAGCCGGGCTAGACAATCTGGACCCTCTCTTCCTAAAATGATCCTCCGCAATTGTTGCAACCCCTATTACTAGCCTGTTCAACCTCTCATTCGTATCGTCTGAAATCCCCAAAGATTGGAAAGCTGCCGTGGTCATCCCCTTCTTCAAAGGGGGAGACACTCCAGACCCAAACTGTTAAAGACCCATATCTATCCTAGCCTAGCTTTCTAAGGTCTTCGAAAGCCAAGTTAACAAACAGATTCCCGACCATTTCGAACCCCACCGTACCTTCTTCGCTATGCAATCTGGTTTCCGAGATGGTCATGGGTGCACCTCAACCACGCTCAAGGTCTTAAACGATGTCATAACCGCCATCGATAAGAGACAATACTATGCAGCCAAATAGACCTGGCCAAGGCTTTCAACTCTGCCAATCCCTGCATTCTTATCAGCAGACTCAACAGCCTTGGTTTCTCAAATGACTGCCTCGCCTGGTTCACCAACTACTTCTCAGATAGAGTTCCATGTGTCAAATTGGAGGGCCTATTGTCCGGACCTCTGGCAGTCTCTATGGGGGTGCAACAGGGTTCAATTCTCGGGCCTACTCTCTTTTCTGTATACATCAATGATGTTGCTCTTGCTGCTGCTGATTCTCTGATCCACCTCTACGCAGACGACACCATTCTGTATACTTCTGGCCCTTCTTTGGACACTGTGTTAACAAACCTCCAGACGGGCTTTAATGCCATACAACTCTCCTTCCGTGGCCTCCAACTGCTCTTAAATGCAAGTAGAACTAAATGCATGCTCTTCAAACGATTGCTGCCCGCACCTGCCTGCCCGTCCAGCATCCCTACTCTGGACGGTTCTGACTTAGAATATGTGGACAACCACAAATACTTAGGTGTCTGGTTAGACTGTAAACTCTCCTTCCAGACTCACATTAAGCATCTTCAATCCAAAATTAAATCTAGAATCGGCTTCCTATTTCGCAACAAAGCATCCTTCACTCATGCTGCCAAACATACCCTCGTAAAACTGACTATCCTCCCGATCTTTGACTTCGGTGATGTCATTTACAAAATAGCCTCCAACACTCTACTCAGCAAATTGGA
This sequence comes from Oncorhynchus keta, assembly GCF_023373465.1. Taxonomy (NCBI): domain Eukaryota; kingdom Metazoa; phylum Chordata; class Actinopteri; order Salmoniformes; family Salmonidae; genus Oncorhynchus; species Oncorhynchus keta. The sequence continues at coordinate 36,682,907 of NC_068437.1, forward strand.
TGCAGTCTATCACAGTGCAATCTGTTTTGTCACCAGAGCCCCATATACTACCCACCACTGCGACCTGTATGCTTTCATTGGCTTAGCCCTCGCTTCATATTCGTCACTGGTCACCATAACAGCACCCACCCATAGCATGCGCTCCAGCAGGTATATTTCACTGGTCACCCCCAAAGCCAATTCTTCCTTTGGCCGCCTATCCTTCCAGTTCCCTGATGCCAATGAATGGAACGAATTGCACATACCACTGAAGCTAGAGACTCATATCTCCCTCACTAACTTTAAGCATCAGCTGTCAGAGCAGCTCACAGATCATTGCACCTGTACATAGCCCAACTGTAAATAGCCCATCCAACTACCTCATCCCCATATTGTTATTGATTTTTTTGCTCTTTGCACCACAGTATCTCTACTTGTACATTAATATATTGCCTTACGTCCCTAATCTTACCTCATTTGCACACACTGTATATAGATTTTTTCTATTGTGTTGTTGACTGTACGTTTGTTTATTCCATGTGTAACTCTGTGTTTTTGCCGCACTGCTTTGCTTTATCTTGGCCAGATTGCAGTTATAAATTAGAACTTGTTCTCAACTGGCCTACCTGGTTAAATAAAGGTGAAATAAATAAAAACTCACAGAGAATAATATTCGGTAGCTTCTAGCTATGCTTGTATAACTTTGGATTTGCTTGTCTTTGCAATTTATTTTTCAATTTTTGCTCGTTAGCATTTAGCTAGCAGCGTCTATGTGATTTCGCTATTAGTTGTGCAAATTTTGTTAGCAGTCTACTAATAGAGGCCCAATGGGCTTTTCTTTAATTTTTAGCGCCCCCTTGTGTGCCATGCCAGTAATACTGTAAATCCCAGAAAATAAGAGAAGGAAGGTACACTATACATACAAAAGTATGATGACACCCATTCAAATTAGTGTATTTGGCTATTTCAGTTACACCCATTAATGACAGGTGTATAAAATCTAGCATACAGTTATGCCATCTCCATAGACAAACATTTTCAGTAGAATGGCCTTACTGAAGAGCTCAGTGACTTTCAACGTGGCACCGTAATAGGATGCCACCTTTCCAACAAGTCAGTCTGTCAAATTTCTGCCCTGCTAGAGCTGCCCCCGTCAACTGTAAGTGCTATTATTGTGAAGTGGAAACATTTAGGAGCAACAATGGCTCAGACAATAAGTGGTAGGCCACACAAGCTCACAGCACGGGACCGCTGAACCACGTAGCTCGTAAAAATCATCGGTTTTCGGTTGCAACACTCACTACCGAGTTCCAAACTGCCTCTGGAAGCAACGTCAGCACAATAACTGTTAGTCGGGAGCTTCATGAAATGGGTTTCCATGGCCGAACAGCCGCACACAAGCCTAAGATCACCATGCGCAATGCCAAGCATTGGCTGGTGTAAAGTGGTGTAAAGCTCGCCGCCATTGGACTCAGTGGAAACGCGTTCTCTGGAGTGATGAATCGTGCTTCACCATCTGGCCGTCGGACGGACTAATCTGGGTTTGGAGGATGCCAGGAGAATACTACCTGCTCTAATGCATAGTGCCAACTGTAAAGTTTGGTGGAGGAGGAATAATGGTCTGAGGCTGTTTTTCATGGTTCGGGCTAGGCCCCTTAGTTCCAGTGAAGGGGAAATCTTAACGCTACGGCATACAATGACATTCTAGACGATTCTGTGATTCCAACTTTATGGCAACAGTTTGGGGAAGGCCCTTTCCTTTCCTGCTTCAGCATTATAATGCCCCTGTGCACAAAGCTAGGTCCATACAGAAATGGTTTGTCTAGATCGGTGTGGAAGAACTTGACTGGCCTGCACAGAGCCCTGACCTCAACCCCATCAAACACCTTAGGGGTGAATTGGAACGCCGACTGCGAGCCAGGCCTAATCGCCCAACATCAGTGCCCGACCTCACTAATGCTCGTGGCTGAATGGAAGCAAGTCCCCGCCGCAATGATCCAACATCTAGTGAAAAGCCTTCCAGAAGAGTGGAGATAGCAGCAAAGGGGGGACCAACTCCATATTAATACCAATGATTTTGGAATGAGATATTTGACGAGATATTTGGTCATGTAGTGTATGACTATGAAAATCTGGACACCGCCCAAGCCAAGTGATGATGTGGAAAACTGATTGGGTTTGCAAAAAGTAATCAATGTAAGGGCATTTATGTTTACTCCATGTGTAACTCTGTGTTGTCTGTTCACACTGCTATGCTTTATCTTGGCCAGGTCGCAGTTGCAAATGAGAACTTGTTCTCAACTAGCCTACCTGGTTAAATAAAGGTGAAAAAAAAAAAAAAAATGTAGACTTTTTTTCACCAAACTTTTAACCTAATTCCAATGACATGGTGACATTTGTTGTTGGTTGACAACTCAACCAACTGTAAATCCAAACTAGACTGACGTCTGTGCCCAGTGGGTCCTTCTCGATAGGCCTAAGTAACCACCGTGCTTCAGTGTGAAATAGCAACATATTGCTGATCCCATATCTCCAGTGAGAATGTCATAAAATAAAACATTTACAGTTATGTCTGTTCTGAGCTCATTGGCTCGGGAAACAGTCAGGGCCCAGTTGAAACAATGTTGCAAGTTTGCTATAGCAAAAGCTCAATCCAGACCAAGAGAGGTTGACAGGCAGAGGAGAGCACTTAACGCTCTTGACTTAACCAACCGCCATGCATAGTAAATGTGATTTAAAGAGGATATTTAAGCCAATTTTCATCAGGATGTTGTCTTCAAATATAACTTTGGATCTGGTAAATATTTCACATATTTTCCGACAAATCCGAGGTCCATGGCCACCGAGCATGATCCAAACCGGGATCTGAGGGTCAACTGCAGAATTTTGCATCCGACCTGTTCATATATCTGGTTGGTAATCGGGTTAAGGTATATCCGTGAAGACCTCTAGTTAAAACAGCTAAAACAAACTTCTAAAAAACTTCTTCCACTAGAGGCGCCATTGTATTTCCCTCCCCAAATGATAGCATAAACGTTTCTAATTCCTTATGCGTAATTATTACAGTTTGTATATACTTTGATTTTCTAGTAGGAGAATTTGAAAGTGTAGTCGTATTATTTGTGATGAAATATGTGAGCCAACTGCCCCACACTCTAAAGTAAATGTTGTCTATAAGACCAGACTTGACTTCATTTCACCACTTCACTTCAGTAAAATGTTTTAAGCTTCTTCCGCCACCATTAAAATATTTTTCAAAGAGCTGAAGCAAGTCGCACAATTTTTCTTCATGGAAAATGACCATCTAGTTGTCTTCATTAATGTTGATGATCCTGTAATGTTATTTTCTGACAGTAACTGCCTGACGTACCGGCGGATCTACCTCCCTCCACGACTGCCCTCTGATCTGTTGCAGCCGGGCCTGTTCAAAGGCACCTACGGCAGCCACGGCCTGGAGATCATCATGCTCAGCTTCCATGGGCCTCGCGCCAGGGCCACCAAGCTCACCGTGAGTCCCCGACTTCCACCGCACCCCGGCTGGGCTCTCACCCCGCCTGGCCCCTAATGTTTCCAAACCAACAGTTTTTGAAATGGAAAACCAAATCAAATGTTATTGGTCACATACACGTTTAGCAGATGTTATTGCGGGTGTAGTGAAATGCTTATGTTTGTAGCTCCATCAGTGCCGTAATATCTAACAATTCACAACAACACACACAAACCTAAAAGTGAAGGAATGGAATTAAGGGATATATAAATATTAGGACGAGCAATGTCGGAGTGGCATAGACTAAAATACAGTAGAATAGAATACATTATATACATATGTAATGAGTAAAGAAAAAATATGTAAACATTATTAAAGTGACTGGTGTTCCATTATTAAAGTGACCAGTGATTTCAAGTCTATGTATATAGGGAAGAACCTTCTAATGTGCTGGGTCACATAGCCAGTTGGAAGCCGCCTAGTGATGGCTATTTAACAGTCTGATGGCCTTGCAATAGAAGCTGTTTTTCAGTCTCTCGATCCCAACTTTGATGCACCTGTACTTACCTCGCCTTCTGGATGATAGCGGAGTGAACAGGCCGTGACTCGGAGGGTTGTTGTCTTTGATGATTTTTTTGGCCTTCCTGTGACATTGGGTCCTGTAGGGAAGGTCAAAGGTAGTTTGCTGCCGGTGATGCATCGAACAAACCACACCACCCTCTGGAGAGCCCTGCGGTTGCTGTACCAGGCAGTGATGCCTGACAGATGCTCACAATTGTGCATCTGTAAAAGTTTGTCAGGGTTTTGGGTGACAAGCCAAATTCCTTCAGCCTCCTGAGGTTGAAGGGGCACTGTTGCGCCTTCTGCACCACACTGTCTGTGTGAATGGAGCATTTCAGTTTGTCTGTGATGTGTACGCCGAGGAACTTAAAACTTTCCACCTTCTCCACTGCTGTCCTTTCGATGGATAGGGAGGTGCTCCCTCTGCTGTTTCCTGAAGTCGCCGATCAGCTATTTGTTTTGTCGACATTGAGTGAGAGGTTATTTTCCTGGCACCACACTCCCAGGGCCCTCACCTCCTCCCTGTAGGCTGTCTCATCATTGTGGGTAATCAAGCCTACTACTGTTGTGTTGTGAAAACAAACGTCCCTATTACGTCCCTATTATCGATGTTTGGGTAGTACCTCTTCCATTTCAAAATGTTTTCCCCTTACTGAACATGCCCCTGTCCTTTCCCCTCCCTCCCAGGGGGATCCCAACGTTCCAGCAGGTCAGCTAACGCTCGATGTGGACCTGAATCGGCCTGTGCACCTTCCGGACCTCGAGCACCAGCGCAGCGTGGAGGAGCTGTCTCGCCTGGTGCTGGGGGTGCATGAGGAGGCGCAGCAGGAGGCGCAGAGCCCAGATGTGGCCCCCCAGGGGGTTGCTGTTGGAGAGGGGGCTGTGGCCCCCCAGGGTGTTGCTGTTGGAGAGGGGGCTGTGGCCCCCCAGAGGGCTGCTGCTGCAAAGGGGGCTGTGGATGGTGGCGGGGCAGAGGGTCTGGAGTTGGCTATGGAAGCCCAATCAGAGAGCCGCCAGCCTGGGCCCAGCAGTAGCAGCAGCAGTGCTCCCTCGGAGGCCCAGCCCTTTGTCCTGCCTCTGGGGGTCATGGCCCGCAACGAGGTGTACCCCCGTACCTGCAAGATGTGGTGAGTCCATCTATTTCACACATGTTCAAGTTGTTTTGCACATGTCCTCGTATAGCCAAGAGTGCTTGTCAAATGTAGCTGCATAGCAGAGTGAGAAGAGATACTCACACATGAATGTACACTTGTAATAGAATATAATGGTAATTTAGCAGACTCCTTCATCCAAATGGACTTAAAGTTAATGCCTGTATTCAGTATATGTGGCCCATGTGGGAGTCAGACCCACACAACTCAAGTGTTACAAGCACAACTCAAGTGTTACAAGCACAACACTCCGGCCATCTGAAACATTGGATCGCAACATGTAGACTACGCAACAGGATATCTTGATCATTTTTTTTCTTCATCGATTTCAGTTTCTACGGGACAGGCCTGATTGCCGGCCACGGCTTCACAAGCCCGGAGCGCACGCCTGGCCTCTTTATCCTGTTTGACGAGGACCGCTTCGGCTTCATCTGGCTGGAGCTCAAGTCGTTCAGCCTATACAGCCGCCTGACCGACCAGCTGGCCCACGCCTATGCCCCCAACATGGAGCTCTTTGAGGCTATGCTGCGCAACATGCAGTCCTGGACATCTTGATGGGGCAGATCCACACGTCTCATACAAACATGTTTACTTAGGCCCCTACACACACCCCAATGTGTTGACTGCACCTGGAATATCTCTAGGCCCCTAGTTTGTAAACTATAAGTAATTCCCATAGTTTTTTCCTGATTAGGTCATGTGGTTAGGAAAAACTCTTGGCCCTAATTATCACTAATATGTATGTATATTTTCCCTCTATAGACCCCGAAAACACAACACGATATTTACCCACTACTGTATGCACACACAGCTTTACAACCCAAACACCTCGACACCGTCCCACACATTTCTGGGCCTGGACAGAAACAACCTTTAGCCCCCTACCCCTTAGGCACCTAAAAGTCCCCCTAGCCTATTGGAGGGAAATGTGGAGATAGTACCATATCGCTTATTATCTAATCGTCTCTCCCTGTCCAATGTTTCCCCTCCTCTTACCTCCACTTGACCTCAGTATCTCTACTGCTGAGGCATGTCCACAGGTCAAATGATATGACACTAAGGCTGCGTTTACACAGGCAGCCCTATTCTGATATTTTTTACACTAATTCGTCTTTTGACCAATTTGATCTTTTCACATCAGATCTTTTTCACAGCTGATCTGACGGGTCAAAATACCAATTAGTAGCTGCCTGTGTAAACCCAGCCAAAGGCTTCCTCAAAAGCTTCTTATTTATTTTTAAACCAAAGAAGAGGATTTGTTGACATTTCATCCCACAAACTCTGGAACAAAGTATCTGTGCCTCTGACTGCATTTTTAGCCAAATTATTTTGCTTTTTTTCACTCATTGATCTTTGGACCACTCAGATCAGTTTTGAAAAAGATCTGATGTGATTCGTCAAAAGACCAATTATTGAAAACAAATCAGAATTGGGCTTCCTGTGTAAATGCAGCCCATGAGTTCTAACTATATACCATGTCTGCATTGCCTAGGGATTTCCTATTCATTCTACTAAAGCTATTATTGTGTAACTATTTGAATGCCTCATGTTTGGATGCATGCAGCATTTAATTTGTTTAATGCCACCTGTCTCTAATTATCTTATTCACAATCCGATTAAACACTTTTGGTTTGCTGTATATTGCTTATAGGTGCACAGATGGCATTATGGAATTGGAAAAGACTGCATCTCAGGCACTTTCACTCTTTTTGTGACTCGGTCAAGGAAATGATACTGTAACTATGTTAATATTACACAATGGGGCATGTGCATATCAGAAATGATTATGTTTTATTTGCAAAATACTTCTGATGGATAGTATGTAGTAAAATGGAAATGTTGAATGAATGGAGATTTGAAAATTGCGTGTTTGGTACAAGCTTATGCTGTACTGTAGCTGTATCAGCCATTCTTAGTTGGACTGATAGCATTGTCCTTTGGATGCTTTTAATAACAGGGTGTTATAAAGATATTGCAACATCCTCAATAATAATGACCGTTTGCAAAACATTGCACAATACAAAATGTAATTCAAGGTACTCTCATACTTTACATTATTTACATTGTGAAACATGTGTGTTTGTCTCGCATTAGCCAACAGTGGTGCCCAGGGGGTCTCCTATTGCAAGTGAACTTTTCTAGGCAGGTCAGTGGATGGTTGTCTCTCAACTCCTCTATGGTTCCCTTTCCTTGACTCCTTTCCTTCATGACCACAAATGGACCAGGAGTGTCTTTCCACCATATGGCTTTCACCAGTCTTTTCCTGTCACCTGACATGTCAGTGATCATGGAGGGCAGGACATAAGGAAAATAAGCTAGTGGGCAGTATTGAGATAGTCACTATCTCATGGGAGGCTTCATTCAAAGCAGTACTTTTGTATTAGACTACAGCTTTACTAACATTAGCAAAAAACGAACTCTATAGAGCATAAATAAGTAATATATATTAATGAAAGGAAACTATTTAATAAGTATGTTTTGATATTTTTATTTTTGGGACAACTAGACATTTTTGAATCATTGCTTGTTGATTTGTGTTTTGTAAGCACATCACTCATCTGTTTGTAACTAATGCTTCTGTACACCGCTGTTTAAATGAATCACATTTGTAAATTGAGTCTTGCGCTTTATAAATTGCCAATCCCAGTGGCACGACTCCGCTGGAAACTGTTTGACCTGGTGAACTGCTCTTAATCTGATTTCAGGGAGCTTTACAGCCTACGTGCTCTTTCTCTTCTCAATAAAAGAAACAACACATTTCTACTCTCTTTTTCCACACAATAATGCTGACATTTTCCATTTAAAATAAGCGCACACATTTGCTCATTCTGCCTGCCTCTTGGATCTAAAAGCACTTTCTAAAGTGTTAGTGCAATCTGGGACGTCCCTACCTTAAACCCTGACCGTAACCCTTACCCTTGACTTGGGCAAGAGCTCACTGGAGCTGAGTACCTGCACCTCAAATGTTCTACTGCTTGAGCTCCTGTTCCTCTTATAGAATATTAGGTCAAAGTATTGTGGAGATCCTGCACTGAAATATAAAGCCAAAATGAGTACTGTAACTTATCAGTCCAACTCAAGTACTGCCCATATTAACCTTAACCATTTTAAAGGGCAACTTCAATGGGGTGAGACGTCCCAAGGATTCTGGGTAGCATTCTAAAGCCTGTCGCATGCTTACCAGTCAAAACACATTTTGTGACGTTTTTGTTCGTTTTGGTGTTCGGTAGGTTTATTTTTTTCGGCTGTTCAAGCAAACAACATTTTTACCTGAGGGAAGCCGAAGTTATGCCCCCTCGTCTGTAGTTGGTCAACAGTACTAGGTCTGTCTACTCCTAGTACAAGTGGGAACTATGTACAGGATTCTTCGAGGAAGTGTTGGTCATTAAATGCTAGACCAGTTTTCATGCAATGTTTTTCACTTTTTTCACTGCACCAAACATCTTAGTTAAAAGAGTGTCTGAGACCTTGGCAGAAACATAAAAATAAATGACAGATTTCTTTATTCATCTTAGATTAATTTAGACTATTTTGAGGAAGTGTATACTGGCTATGTTGCTATGGCATATCAAGAGGGACAAACAGTAATACACTACCATTCAAACGTTTGGGGTCACTTAGGAATGTCCTTGTTTTTGAAAGAAAAACACTTTTTTGTCCATTAAAATAACATCATGTTGATGATCAGAAATACAGTGTAGACATTGTTAATGTTGTAAATGACTATTGTAGCTGGAAACTGATTATTTTTAATGGAATATCTACATAAAACCCTTTTGCAATTATGTTAGCACAGCTGAAAATTGTTGTCCTGATTAAAGAAGCAATTAAACTGTCTTTCTTTAGACAAGTTGAGTATCTGGAGCATCAGCATCTGTGGGTTTGATTACAGGCTCAAAATGGCCAGAAACAAAACTTTCTTCTGAAATTCGTCAGTCTATTCTTGTTCTGAGAAATGAAAATAAAGAGAAGGGGGAGACAGAAAAGTTATGTTTGGGAAAGATTTTAAGTGTTAAAAGACAATGATAGCAGTGCCTATGTTATGTGTGATTGTGAGGCCCTATACAAATTAGACAGTCACAAGAAGGGGATTTGAAATAGGCCTATGGTACGCCAAGAGAACTGTAGCCTGCTGTTCAGATTGGTTAAATGGAAACTTAAATCTGGTCACTGACTGTAGATCTATGACCTCTTCAGTGGAGGCTGGTGGGAGGAGCTATAGGAGGGGCTCATTGTAATGGCTTGAATGGAATACATGGAACGGAGTCAAATGTGGTTTCCATTTGTCTTGAGTTTTATATCGTCCCAAAAATTCCATTCCAGCCATTACAATAGCTCCTCCCACCAGCCTCCTCTCTCATGTAATATTAAAGACTAACTCATGCATAATTATGTATTTCTTGCAGTAAAAGTATACACCAAATGTACATTTTGACTCAGGAACAGGAGTAGAGAGATTTCTTTCTTTCAGCATTTTGAAAGAATGTTAATGCACATTTAGGGACCATCTGTAGAGGTGCTATTATATCAGCATCATAAAAGCTGATCGTATTTCAACCACTTTAAATATGCATCCAAGCCAAACTTATATCTAATGAGGAACATGTTGGGTAGTTTTCACATCTTCCACATTCCTTACAACTGGTCAAACTGCTTTTTGAATTTTTTTTCTCAGAAAATCTTACCCATTAGTTTATTTTTTATTTTTTTCATAGCATTTTCTTCCGGGTCCCAAAACTTCTTTGCTCTGCTTAAAAAGCATAGGAAATGTTACTGATGTTCTATAATTTGACATTTTTCTGGTGAGCAAGGGTTTATTTAGTCCTTTTGGGCAACATATAATGACAGAAGAGAAGCTGCATGTATCTTATAGACAAGGTGAAAAACAAATAGCTTACCAAAATGTTGGAAACTATAAGCAAAATCATATCTAAATTGGGCCTCAAAAAATACTCCACCCCGTCAAAAAATTGTTCTGTCGTCTGACTATAGCCTACAGGGTATTTTCTATTTTTGCCGGTCAGGGTTAGGTGCGGGCCTCAGATTTTCACTTCATCACCATAGGCCAGATCCCGACCTGAGTTAAGCGTGTGTAAATTCAACGTAATATTTTTATGCACTTTTCTCTCTATCCATATTCTGACCTTGAATTTAAGTCTGAGAATAGTGCTATTCACCTGCTATTTATTTTGGGTGGATATTGAATAAATTAAGGTGTGGCGGAGGTGTGTCTACAGATATGCTGTATTCCGACTTTTACATAAATCCCAAATAATTCCAATAGTATGCAACTGCAGCCCGCAATTCGGGGGCGTTCCTCCATGTGGACATTCCTTTTCATGCTTGTGAGACACTTTTGAATGTGGTTCAATAGGGAAAGGGAAAAAAATATATTATCTGAGTTTTGTTGCCCCAGCCTGCTGTGTACCGGAGTTCTCTTTGCTAACTAGCAGGAGCGACACTAGTAGATAGTGTCCTTTGCTCCCGCCTGCCCTCACCGTCATTAACAGAACTGCGGGAAAACAGTGCACGACAGGCAGGGCGAAGGACGGGAGGCTGGGGCGACACCATGTTCACTTGCTAGTTAGCGACACCGTGTACTAGTTTGATACTGAGCGAGACTATTTGCTAGCTTGCGAAGGACACTGTCTACCGGTGTATCCCCCGCCTACAGCTAGCTACTCCTGTACACAGCATGTGGGGACAACACCGTATGCTAGCTAGCTTGCTATTTAATTATCTAGTATACGGTGTTGCCTCCCACCTCCTTTGTATCGGAGTCCTCCTTAAGACTAGCTGGCTAAGCTAGCACACAGTGTTTTTTGCTCCCAACTAAAACAGTGCATGACAGGACACTACCAGTGTGTACTAGCTATTGCTACTTACCATTTTCGCCCCTGCCTCTTCTGTGGGGTTTATCGGTGGTTGGCATCCAACGTTACAGTGCATTACCACCATCTACTGTACGAGAGGGCCCATGCCTCCTACCTATGTACTGGAGTCATAGCTTAAAAATGTACCAATAAAAGTATAAAGAGGGGTTCCTGCAGATGCAGGAATGCCCACATGCAGGAATGCCTCAAATTGTGGGCTGCAGTTCCACCCTTGCACTCAATAACTCCACCTCCATGCAAATGTAAATGCACTTGTTTAATGATACAGTATCTATGCTGCAATAGCCTGATGACACCTGGCTGTCCCCAATCCACCTGGTCGTGCTGCTGATCCAGTTTCTGCTGTTTTGCCTGTGGCTATGGAACCCTGACCTCTTCACCAGAAGTGCTACCTTGTCGTGCTTGCTGCTCCAGTTTCAACTGTTCTTCCAGAGGCTATGGAACCCTGACTTGTTCACCAGACGTGCTACCATGTCCCGGACCTGCTGTTTTCTAACCTCTCTCTCGCCCTCCCACTCGCCCTCCCTCTCGCCCTCCCTCCCTCTCTCACCTGCTCTCTCGACCTCTAGCCTGTAAAGTTGATGAAAAGCTGTGCCATTATGCAGAATTTAAATTGTATTGCCTTTTAACTTGAAGGAATGGTCACTTGAATGTCTTAATTATAGGCTACCCCAACTATCTCTGTATCCTATTTATATCATGTTAAATATTAGCCACTATCAGTATCGACCTTTAGTAGGTATAATAAGAACACATATTCAACTGCCAATCCCTTCAGTTGTGTCATGACTGTCCACGAGAATCCAAATAGGTCAGATCAGGTTTACAATGATTAACTTCAATCAGACCCCCTCTCACCCACAGAGCGGGAGGAAAGAACTAGATGGGATTAACAACTCATGTCCTGTTGTATATCAAGGGGAGAAGATTCAGGTCTCCCTCTCCAATATTCTCCAAAGGAATGTCCTTTGTTTCAAGATACTTTTCCTGCCGAAACTAACACGTTCAAAGCAAATACTGGAACAATATTTCTAACATAGAACGTGGGGAATGGTCAGAGGCGATCTATAGAACACTAATGTAATTTTGTTTGTTATTTTAGGATGACATAAAATATGTTATAGGGGAAATACTGTAACTTGGAAAGTACACCCACTACCACACTATGTGTTGTGCATGTAATATAAAACATGATGAAAGTGTTTTTGTTATGAGGGGGATGTGACATGAGAAGCTATAAGAGATCATTGTTTTTATATACCCGTGCACAGTAAGTAGCCACCGCCCTGAGTGAGGTCAGAGAGCATGTCAGCCTGACGGAACCTCCCCTTTCAAATAAACTGTATAAAATGATGGGTTAAGAAATGAACATGCAAGACCAGAAAAGTGTCAAGCTGTAGCTGCACGTTTAAAGTGGTTTGAACTTTTAATATCAACACGAGGTAGAGACAATAAACTCACCTCAGCCACCGTGCTTCTACATCGGCATTGCTTGCTGTTTGGGGTTTTAGGCTGGGTTTCTGTACAGCACTTTGTGACATCGGCGGATGTAAAAAGGGCTTTATAAATACATTTGATTGATTGATACTACTCTGCTCAAACCATCGTATTACTCTACTCTCATCACTCCACTGGGAACCGTCAACACGGCTGGCTAGCCTATCTTCAAAGAAGCATCTTCAAGAGCGAATTGAAGGAAAATAAATTATGTAGTTCTGTTCAGGACTGCACGAGAAGTCACCGGATACCGGACAACTACAGAGGAGAACAACAGTAGAAGACTTGTTGGAACCCTTTTGGACAATCAGAGCCTTACAAGCGTGCCGCGAAAAGGCCCAACTCCTTTTCCACCGAGAGAGACCCACGGTGGACTCATGTAAATACATTAATATATATATAATAATATATATATCATTTATCAGACGCTTTTATCCAAAGCGACTTACAGTCATGTGTGCACATTCTACGTATGGGTGGTCCCGGGGATCGAACCCACTACCCTGGCGTTACAAGCGCCATGCTCTACCAACTGAGCTACAGAAGGACCACACATTCATGATTTCTTACTCAAAGCGGGCAGTGGTTCGTGTGCAAAGTATATGGTTACTGTAGGTGAGTGTTGTTTCTAAATGTACCAATGTTAAGTGTTTCTGTCTCTCTCACCCTCGCCATCTCTTTTGTAACAAGCAGCCATATTGTTGTCATTCTGCTAGGGACCTATTTTTAACTTAAGCGTGTATGTTTATCCTGTGTTGCCATTTAATTAGCTAGTAATAAATAATTAAACCAATTTGTGTAGTACTGAATTAGTTCCTGTTCAGAATGGTGATATGATACGAGGTTATGATTAATAAGTTGACTGTTTATAGATGTGATAGGTAAATGTGATAGGTAAATACTTTTTAGAGTTTAATTCGGGAGATGGTAACTCTTTAAAGAAACACTCTCGTGGTGCCCCAGATCCTAATGAGTTCATTGTTACATGATTAATTTAAATCCTGTAACAATTAAACGTAGTTAGTTGATTAGATAAATAACAGTCCTCAGATTGTTAGTCAAGCCACGACAGCTGGTATAGCCTACATTATCATTCAATATAATTACATTGTTTCTTTAACTTAATTTGCTTCCTCCGTAAACGCCATCACAGCCATGTGGTTGTTGCTGAGGATCAGATGATAATATAAAAAAAGACGTTCTAATTAAACCGTTATGGTGCGGAACGCAGATCAAGCCGTAACTGTTTGAAGTCGATGCATGGCGCAACACTTGGCTGTGTCATCACACAGTAACCACACATGGTTAGTGCAGGCAATAGATGAGGGTATAGTCTATTTTTGAACACGAATCTACCTATTATAATTATATGTACACTAATCTTCCAACATTACCATGGGTTAAAAAACAATGTAGCAATTTTCTGAATGAATCAAACCATAATTTTCTTTATTTTGTGCGTAAAGGCTCTCCAAACCTGTTTTTTTTATGATTCATAAATACTTTCCAAACCCTAAATAATCTACAAGAACAAAGTATTTTTTAAATCTATCAATTGGTGGTGAAACTGAGATGAATATGCATATATTTAGATGGCTTTCTTTCATTGATCCCTAATTTTCTGAACCTTTTCTCTTCATGTATTCTATTGAGTCTGTCGACAGAATTTGAACTGAAAGTATTTAAAGGGATTTAAAGGGATGGCTAAGATAAATGCACTTAGGCACCTTCATAAGGTAAGTCTGAATACCAACTACTGGGAAGTGTATTGGAAAGGCATGCATAATGTAACGGTTTTCTAGGTGTGGTGAAGGAGAGTCGGACCAAACTGCAGCGAGTAGATTGCGATCCATGTTTAATGAACAAAAAAACAAAACACGAATCTAAAACACAAACACTACAAAACAAAGAACGTAACGAAAACCGAAACAGCCTATACTAGTGATAAACTAACATAGACAGGAACAAGGACACTAAGGACAATCACCCACGACAAACTCAAAGAATATGGCTGCCTAAATATGGTTCCCAATCAGAGACAACGATAAACACCTGCCTCTGATTGAGAACCACTCCAGACAGCCATAGACTTTGCTAGATCACCCCACTAGCTACAATCCCAATACATACACACCAAAACCTCAAGACAAAACACACCACAATACAAAAACCCCATGCCACACCCTGGCCTGACCCAATACATGAAGATAAACACAAAATACTTCGACCAGGGCGTGACACATAAAAAATGCGTAATTTCCTAAATCGTAATCTGGCCCATACACAGTGCCTTCGGAAAGTATTCAGACCCCTTGTTTTTTCCCACATTTTGTCAGGTTACAACCTAATTCTAAAAAAAATGTTTTTTAAATCCCCTCATCAATCTACACATAATATCCCATAACAACAAAGCAAAAACAGGTTTTACGAAATATTAGCAAATTAATTACAAATAAAAATGGAAATATCAGATTTACATAAGTATTCAGACCCTTTACTCAGAACTTTGTTGAAGCTCCTTTGGCAGCGATTAAAGCCTTGAGTCTTCGGTATGACGCTACAAGCTTGGCACACCTGTATTTGGGTAGTTCCTCCCATTCTGTTCTCTACAGATCCTCTCAAGCTCTGTCAGGTTGGATGGGGAGCGTTGCGGCACAGCTATTTTCAAGTCTCTCCAGAGATATTCGATCGGGTTTAAGTCCGGGCTCTGGCTGGGTCACTCAATGACATTCATAGACTTATCCCGAAGCCAATCCTGCATTGTCTTGACTGTGTGCTTAGGTTCGTTGTCCTATTTGAAGGTGAACCTTTGCCCCAGTCTGAGGTTCTGAGCAGTCTCGAGCAGGTTTTCATCAAGAACCTCTCTATAATTTGCTCTGTTCTTCTTTCCCTTGATCCTGACTAGTCTCCCAGTCCCTGACTCTGAAAAACATCCCCACAGCATGATTCTGCCACCACCATGCTTCACCGTAGGGATAGTGGCAGGTTCTCCAGGCGTGATGCTTGGAATTCAGGTCAAAGAGTTCAATCTTGGTTTCATCATACCAGAGAATCTTGCTTCTCATGGCTTGAGAGTCTTTAGGTGCCTTTTGGTAAACTCTAAAAAGGCTGTCATGTGCCTTTTACTGAGGAGTGGCTTCCGTATGGCCACTCCATCATAAAGGCCTGATTGGTGGAGTGCTGCAGAGATGGTTGTCCTTCTGGAAGGTTCTCACATCTTCACAGATTAATTCTAGAGCTCTATCAGAGTGACCATCGGGTTCTTGGTCACCTCCCTGACCAAGGCCCTTCTCCCGTGATTGCTCAGGCCACTGTGTTCTTGGGGACCTTAAATGTTGCAGAAATGTTTTGGTACCCTTCCCCAGATATGTGCCTCGACACAATCCTGTCTCGGAGCTCTATGGACAATTCCTTTGACATCGTGGCTTGGTTTTTGCTCTGACATGCACTGTCAACTGTCCCCGTCATTTGCGTGAAGAGAATACAGAGAAAAAGGAGGAGATCTGGCTGGGTTATGGGAATTCGTAGGCGAGCGAGTAAAACTAAAATGGCGTCCATTCTATTGGCAAACATGCAATCATTGGAAAATAAAATTGATGATCTACGAGCAAGATGAATCTACCAACGGGACATTAAAAACTGTAATATCTTATGTTTCACAGAGTCGTGGCTGAACGAAGACATGAACATCATACAGCTGGTGAGTTTTACACTGTATAAGCAGGATAGAACAGTAGCCTCTGGTAAGACAAGGGGAGGCGGTCTATGTATATCTGTAAACAAAAGCTGGTGCACGATATCTAAGGAAGTCTTGAGGTTTTGCTCGCCTGAGGTATAGCCTCTCATGATAAGATGTAGACCACACTATTTACCTAGAGAGTTTTCATCTGTATTTTTCGTAGCTGTCTATATACCACCACAGACTGATGCTGGCACTAAGACCACACTCAATGAGCTGTATACCGCCTTAAGGAAACAGGAAAACGCTCATCCAGAGGCGGTGCTCCTAGTGGCTGGGGACTTTAACGCAAGAAAACAAATCCGTTTTACCAAATTTCCACCAGCATGTTAAATGTGCAACCAGAGGGGAAAGAAACTCTAGACCACCTTTACTCCACACAAAGGGACGCGTACAAAGCTCTCCCTTTCCCTCCATTTGGCATATCTGACAATAATTCTGTCCTCCTGATTTCTGTTTAGAAGCAAAAATTAAAGCAGGAAGCACCAGTGACTCGGTCAATAAAACAGTGGTCAGATGAAGCAGATGCTAAGCTACTGTTTTGCACAGACTGGAATATGTTCCGGGATTCTTCCGATGGCATTGAGGAGTACACGACATCAGTCACCAACTTCATCAATAAGTGCATCAATGATTGTACGTACATACCCCAACCAAGAGCCATGGATTACAGGCAACATCCGCACTGAGCTAAAGGGTAGAGCTGTCACTTTCAAGGAGTGGTACTCTAACCTGGAAGCTTATAAGAAATCCCGCTATGCCCTCCGATGAACCATCAAACAGGCAAAGCGTCAAAACAGGACTAAAATTGTACTACACCGGCTCCGATGCTCGTCGGATGTGGCAGGGCTTGCAAACTATTACAGACTACAAAGGGAAGCACAGCCGAGAGCTGCCCAGTGACACAAGCCTACCAGACGAGCTAAATTACTTCTATGCTCGATTCGAGGCAAGTAACACTGAAACATGCATGAGAGCATCAGCTGTTCCGGGCGACTGTGTGATCACACTCTCTACAGCAGATGTGATTAAGACCTTTAAACAGGTCAACATTCACAAGGCCTCAGGGCCAGATGTACCCCGAGCATGTGCTGACCAACTGGCAAGTGTCTTCACTGACATTTTCAACCTCTCCCTGTCTAAGTCTGTAATACCAACATGGGGCGGCAGGGTAGCCTAGTGGTTAGAGCGTTGGAGTGGTCCATGCACAACAAGACAGTCATGAAGAGGGCACGACGAAACCTAGTGGGTCTAGGGTCCCCCTCAGGACACTGAAAACATTTGGCATGGGTCCTCAGACCCTGAAAAGGTTCTACAGCGGCACCATCAAGACCATCCTGACTGGTTGCATCACTGCCTGGTATGGCAAATGCTCGGCCTCTGACCGAAAGGCACTACAGAGGGTAGTGCGTACGGCCCAGTACATCACTGCAACCAAGCTTCCTGCCATCCAGGACCTCTACACCAGCTGGTGTCAGAAGAAGGCCCTAAAAATTGTCAAAGTCTCCAGCCACCATAGTCAGAGACTGTTCTCTCTGCTACTGCATGGCAAGCAGTATCAGAGTGCCACATCTAGGTCCAAGAGGTTTCCAAACAGCTACTTTCCCCAAGCCATAAGACTCCTGAACATCTAATCAAATGCCCCCCAAGGTGGACTCCAATCAAGTTGTAGAAACATCTCAAGGATGATCAATGGAAACAGGATGCACCTGACCTCAATTTCGTGTCTGAATACTTATGTAGGTAGATAAGGAATTTCAGTTGTTTTATAAATGTGCAATTTTTTTTTGATAAAAACCTGTTTTCACTTCGTCATTTTGGGGCTTAGTTTGTAGATTGCTGAGTTTTTATTTTCACAGAAAATATCCAAGGCATGTCATGCTCGCTATGAGTAGAGCCCCCTCAAATAATTCCAGTGAATAGCAATGGGTTGGAAAATGAACAGTCAGTTTTATTCAATGAACAGTACAATTTGGAAATTCTCCATGTAAATGCTATAAAATCAACTTGGATTAGTAAGAATCAATGGGGTATCTCACTGTAGAATAGTGTTTCCTTAAATTTTTGAATCTGAGATTCTATTCATACAGTACATTCAGTGCATCCAAATTATTGTTAAATTGTGCTCTAGGTCATGTACACTGTGCTCATTCATGATCATGCAATGCCTGCAGATTTAAATTGTTAGCAATAATACTGTACATTTGAAGTTTGATTTCAGTTAACAGTCTGAGTTGATAAATGAAAAACGTTTGCGATGACGAGCCTTACAGCTCGCTGTGCATAATCTTCTCTTGAACCAAATGCACTTTCTCAGGGAGGATCTTTGTCATGAAGGTGAAGCGGTCCCTCTTCAGGTGTTGACCAGGTACCTGCTCCAGCCCTATCCCCAGGTAATCTCCTTCTGGTCCGTACTGTGGCCACTGTACCAGGCCGACCCCGTTGGGAGACCTAAACACAGTGAAGTTAATAACATATAACTGTTACCTATTATTTTTGTTTAAACTATGTGTTTTAAAAACATAGAACAAGCTCCTACCCTGTACGAGCAAAGTTGCCCCAGTAACTCATCATGATTTTGCTTAGCTGTTCATCTTCCTCTGTACATAAGGCTGAAAGAAAAAAATTCAGAGTTAGTAAACTCAGCAAAAAAATAAACGTCCCTTTTTCAGAACCCTGTCTTTCAAAGATAATTATTCTAAATCCAAATATCTTCACAGATCTTCATTGTAAAGGGTTTAAACACTGTTTCCCATGCTTGTTCAATGAACCATAAACAATTAATGAACATGCACCTGTGGAAATGTTGTTAAGACACTAACAGCTTACAGACGGTAGGCAATTAAGGTCACAGTTATGAAAACTTAGGACACTAAAGAGGCCTTTCTACTGACACCAAAAGACAGATGCCCAGGGTCCCTGTTCATCTGCGTGAACGTGCCTTAGGCATGCTGCAAGGAGGCACGAGGACTTCAGATGTGGCCAGGGAAATAAATTATAATGTCAGTACTGTGAAAGACAGCGCTACAGGGAGACAGGGCGGACAGCTGATCATCCTGGCAGCGGCAGACCACGTGAAACAACACCTGTACAGGATCGCTACAGCCGAAAATCACGGGACAGGTACAGGATGGCAACAACAATGGCTTGAGTTATACCAGGAATGCACAATCTCTCCATCGGTGCTCAGACTGTCCGCAATAGGCTGAGAGAGGTTGGACTGAGAGCTTGTCGGCCTGTTGTAAGGCAGGTCCTCACCAGACATCACCGGCAACAACGTCGCCTATGGGCACAAACCCACCGTCGCTGTACCAGACAGGACTGGCAAAAAGTGCTCATCACTGAAGAGTCGCGGTTTTGTCTCACCAGGGGTGATCGTCGGATTCGCGTTTATCGTCAAAGGAATGAGCGTTACACTGAGGCCTGTATTCTGGAGCGGGATCGATTTGGAGATAAGGGTCCGTCATGGTCTGGGGCGGTGTGTCACAGCATCATTGGACTGAGCTTGTTGTCATTGCAGGCAATCTCAACGCTGTGCGTTACAGGGAAGACATCCTCCTCCCTCATGTGGTACCCTTCCTGCAGGCTCATCCTGACATGACCATCCAGCATGACAATGCCACCAGCCATACTGCTCGTTCTATGTGTGATTTCCTGCAAGACAGGAATGTCAGTGTTCTGCCATGGCCAGCAAAGAGCCCGAATCTCTATCCCATTGAGCACGTCTGGGAGCTGTTGGATCGGAGAATGAGAGCTAGGGCCATTCCCCCCAGAAATGTCCAGGAACTTGCAGGTGCATTGGTGGAAGAGTGTGGTAACATCTCACAGCAAGAACTGGCAAATCTGGTGCAGTGAATGAGGAGGAGATGCACTGTGGTACTTAATGCAGCTGGTGGCCACACCAGACACTGACTGTTACTTTTGAATTTGACCCCCCCTTTGTTCAGGGACACATTATTCCATTTATGTGAGTCACATGTCTGTGTAACTTGTTCAGTTTATGTCTCAGTTGTTGAAACTTATGTTCATACAAATATTTACACATGTCAAGTTTGCTGAAAATAAACGCAGTTGACAGTGAGATGACGTTTATTTTTTTGCTGAGTTTAGCTAGTTAGTGGTGAGTGCTTGTGACATAGACTACATGACCAAAACTATGTGGACACCTGTTCGCCAAATATGTCATTCCAAAATCATGGGCATTAATATGTAGTTGGTCTCCCCTTTGCTGCTACAAACAGCGTCCACTCTTCTGGGAAGGCTTTCCACTAGATGTTGGAAAATTGCTGAGGGGACTTGCTTCCATTCAGCCACAAGAGCATTAGTGAGGTCGACACTTATTTTGGGCGATTATGCCTGGCTCGCAGTCAATTAATCCAAAAGGTGTTCAATGGGGTTGAGGCCAGTATTCTGTGCAGGCCAGTCAAGTTCTTCCACACCAATCTCGACAAACCATTTCTGTATGGACCTCGCTTTGTGCACGGGGGCATTGCAATGTTGAATCAGGAAAGGGCCATCCCCAAACTGTTGTCACAAAGTTGGAAGCAGAGAATCGTCTAGAATGTCATTGTATGCTGTAGTGTTAAGATTTCCCTTCACTTGAACTAAGGGGCCTAGAATGAAAAATAGCCTCAAACCATTATTCCTCCTCCACCAAACTTTACAGTTGTCACTATGAATTCGGGATCCGCCAAACCCAGATTCGTCGGTCGGACTGCCAGGGTCATTCATCACTCCAGAGAATGCATTTCCACTGCTCCAGAGTCCAATAGCGGCGAGCTTTACACCACTCCAGCCGGCACTTGGCATTGTGCATGTCTTAGGCTGCTCGGCCATGGAAACAATTTCATGAAGCTGCTTCCAGAGGCAGTTTGGAACTCGGTAGTGAGTATTGTAACTGAGGACAGATGCTTTTTTACGCACTTCAGCACTCGGCAGTCCTGTTTTGTAAGCTTGTGTGTCCTACCACTGTTGCTCCTAGACGTTTCCACTTCACAAAAACAGCTCTTACAGTTGACCGGGGCAACTCTAGCAGGGCAGAAATTTGACAAACTGACTTGTTGGAAAGGTGGCAACCTATGACGGTGCCGTGTTGAAAGTCACTGAGCTCTTCCGTATGGCCGTTCTACTGCCAATATTTGTATATGGAGATTGCATGGCTGTGTGCTCAATTTGATATACCTGTCAGCAACGGGTGTGGCTGAAATAGCTGAATCCACAAATTTGAAGGAGTGTCCACATACTTTTGTATATATAGTGTACATTATGAATGGCAAAGATCAGGGGTATTGCAGGTAGAGTTGGTAGAGTATTTCTTTACCATCAACTGTAACATGTGATGTTGTGAAGCAGTATCCAAAAACAAACATAAGCTCATCTCCATGGTCAGACCCAACGAAACTCGGCCTCATCTTCTTAAGCATGCTGGGAGTTTGCTGGAACTCATACAGGTACATAGGCACACCTGCATCTGTTGTGTGGGATAAGAAAATAACAATTATGCAAAGATTGCACACAACCATCTCGACAAACTAAGAACATTGATGAAACATAACTGCAAGCAGCCATGACAGGGTTTCGAACTATGGCCCCACAATCAAGAGAAATTGGACACATCACTCTAGGATGAGCTGCTTCTGTACTCTTACCATGCATGCCGAATATCAGAACTCAAAATCTAACAGATCATGCAATATGCTTTTGATGTACAGGTTACTGCCAAAATAAAGGAAACACTTGAGTAAATGAGTGACACAAAGTATATTGAATGCAGATGCTTCCAAACAGGTGTGGTTCCTGAGTTTATTAACATCCCGTCAAGCTTAGGGTCATGTATCAAAATGTCCAGTTGGCCGTTCTTTTGGCTACCATGGCTAGACTTTGAAAGAAGGGTCTCACAGGAGCATAGGGGGGTTTAAAGTGTGTGTGTGTGTGTCTCAGTCACCAGATCTCAACCCAATTGAACAGCGGCGCCTGAGACAGCGTTTTCAAACAAAACGATGATGGAATTTTTCGTGGAGGAATCCTTCCATTAGAGTTCCAGACATTTGTAGAATCTATGCCAAGGCGCATTGAAGCTGTTCTGGTGGCTTGTGATGGCCCAACACGTTATTAAGTCAGTTTACGTTGGTGTTTCCTTTATTGCTGCAGTTACCTGTATTTTGGACAATTTTTTATGATGTTGAGTACTTTAAACATCTTCTTCTCCAGAACTACTGGACCAATTTGTACCAAATTTGGTATATACTTTTGGTATATAGACTCTACCTTAAACAACATGGCCACTATAAGCAAATGAGCTTGCATAATTGTTCTTTCCTGTCCCAACAGCGCCATCATAAGGTCAAACCTAGACTCACATCCCTGAGCATGTTTGAAAAATGGAATCACCGGGTCAAATAGATCAAGAGATATAGCACCACTGTATGGTGGATCTCAATGTGCGTGCTAATGTTGAGTCTTAATAGTGTGTATCAAGTTGTTACAATACAAATATTTGTGTCTGATTTATATGCATTTATGTGCCAGACAACGTCCTTGTTAATGTTTATTGGAAAGTAGCGGCCATGTTGTTTGACTAACCTTGGTCCATAGATGCTATATATCAAGTTTCGTGCAGATCGGTCATTTGGTGCCAGAGTATTAGTGTTAAGTGTTTAAAAATAATTCAACATGGCGGAAACTCCATCATATTGGGTTCTTGCGGCAAATTTGTTTCATGTTATGAGACGGATCAATGTACCAAATTTCAGGACTCTAGGTCACACTGGGCTTGACCTTTCAAAAATGTGCATTTTCTTATTTTTTTTACCCCTTTTTTCTCCCCAATTTCGTGGTATCCAATTGGTAGTAGTTACAATCTTGTCTCATCGCTGCAACTCCCGTATGGACTTGGGAGAGGCGAAGCTCGAGAGCCATGCGTCCTCCGAAATACAACCCAACCTAGCCGCACTGCTTCTTGTTGACACAACGCACATCCAACCTGGAAGCCAGCTGCACCAATGTGTCGGAGGAAACACCATACACCTGGCGACCTGGTCAGCGTGCACTGTGTCCGGTCCGCCACAGGAGTCGCTGGTGTGCTATGAAGGAATATTCCTGCCGGCCAAACCCTCCCTGACGCTGGGCCAATTGTGCGTCGCCCCATGGAGCTCCCGGTCGTGGCCCGCTGCGACAGAGCCTGGGTTCGAACCCAGAATCTCTGGTGGCACAGCTAGCACCACAATGCAGTACCTAAGACCACTGCGCCACCCGGGAGTCCCCCCCCAAACAAAAGTGAATTTTCAATTGCTTGTTATAGCGCCACCATGTGGCCAATTGGCATGGCATTGCGTGAGAGGGTTGTGGCCCATGACTCTTTACCATCATGCAGGGTTGCATCCTCCTAGGCCTTATTATCTCACAGGAATTTGTATTTTTTCACCAAATTAATTAATAACAATCAAATACAATAGGGTTTCACCCAGCTTAGCTCCTTGAACCTCTAATAATTAATTGATTAAAAGGGACATTCAGGATTTTCCAACTTGATTTACAAGAGTTTCACTACGCCCGCAATAACATTTGCTAAATATGTCTATGTGACCAATAAAAATGTATTTGAATTTGATGTCAGATGGAGTTGATTTGGTCATGATGAAATTTTGAATATTGGACGGATCCCCCTATCCCCCATTGATTTTATCTAGCAGTGACTGAAGTTAGTTTAAATTTGTAGCGGCTTGAATTAGAGTTTCTCCTGGCCCATTGACTACTTTCAGGATGAGGAAACATCTACATCCACTTTAATGTCCTTGACTCCTGAGCTTACCTCTGTGGAAGCCTGCTGTTTTAAGAGCAGGAATGGTAAACAAAGCATCCCCAACCAGCTCAATGAACCCATCACGGTTTTTAATCCGATCTCCAGAGGTTCCCAGGTATTCATCTGCTATCAGCTCAGTTATCCACTGATCCTTAGGCTGAATGAGACAAAGGCCATTCAGCGTAGCCACATCATGCATTGTAATCAGTAATGAGGCATTTCATCTTAGCAATTTCTTGGCAGGTGTGACTGCATATATTTACATCAGGGTAACATAATGCCAAAAGAGGCATGACCTGCTCCCGGTCTATTCCATCCACCCAACCAGGAGGTGCCATCATCTAGGGAGTACAAGGAGTACAACATTCAACCATTGCAATTGGAAAATGAAAATCAAGTCAGTGACACTTTGTCACTCTTAAAGGGATAGTTCTGGATTTTTGCAATGAGGCCTTTTATCTACTTCCCCAAATTCAGATGAACTCGTCGATACCATTTTTATGCATCTCAATGCAGTTTGAAAGAAGTTGCTAATTAGCTCTAGTCAATGACTGGAAGTCTATAGGAACAGCTCACATGCTAGTTAGAATTTACTTGCGAAACTACCTTTATGTACCTTCATATTGGATGCAGATACATTTACATTTACATTTAAGTCATTTAGCAGACGCTCTTATCCAGAGCGACTTACAAATCGGACCTGCATTAACAAGTAGTAGTCTGCAGATACCATATCCCATCCATTAAGGCCACAAAATAAAACATTTTCTCCCTTGTGATGTAAACATAAAGGCATGAAAAGTACACATTGTGAAAACTTCTGGCTTTACATGTTTTTGATAAAACAGCACACAACACAAAAGTAAAAAACAGAACGCAGTACATTTCCTTAGTTACAAGAGGACCATAATGGAAACAAGCATTTGGACTTTGTGTTTATATCCTCAGTTTGGTATGTGTATCTGTTGCCAGGTCAAAAAAAAAAAAAAATTGATTTTAAATTGTCAAATCAAATCATTAAACTGCAAGTCAACAGGCCAGAAACGGATCAGTCCACACCCTGTGGTTTACTTTGGTCCAGAGTCACATTTAAACATTTCTATCCTACAGAGGATGTTAAAGATAATGCACTACATTCAATTACAAGAACCTACTAGTTCAGATAGAAAACAGGAATATTTCATGTATATATATATATATTACTTGCATGTGAATATCGAGCGCTAGACGTAAAGTAAAAATGGCCCTCAGATACATATTTCAAAAACTTCAATATAGCAGAGCAAACCCACAACAAAAAGACTCAAGCAGAGATACAACTACATAAAATGGTATCCACGAGTTCATCTGGCTCTAGGGAAGTAGATAAAGGGCATTGCAAAAATCCCAAACTATCCCTTTAAACATGCGTCGCTCAATGTAACGACATTGTATTAACATTTTACACAGTACGAGTGGAACGTTTTTTGTTATTACAAAAGTGAAAGTGACTTTCCCCTCATACCACTTGTATATTAATAAAAACATTACTACATTCCTATGCATTTGAAAAACAATTGCTAAAGAATGATATAACATGTTAATATGGCCTAAAGCTGTTACTATAGTTGATGAAACCGTCCCTAATTAGCAGAAAGAACAACTTTCTGTTGTTAACTTAATGTTCTTAACTTAAAGTGTTATCCAAGTCACATCCAATATTCAGTTGTTATGCATATTAAAATACATGTTCAAAGCTGACTTACGTTCGCCAGTAGCCAACCTTCATCAGTATTGGTGCCCGTCAGAAACGGCACCTTGTGCATCTCGTGGTTATGGAAAGTCTCAGTCAACAACTTGGGCAGGAAATGCCCACCAACAGTCACACCTATTCGCAACATTTGGTTCTTTAAAAAGACAAATGTTGAGAACATAATTATTCAGGGGCTGCCAGATAAAAAGTGCAAAATCACACTGCATTCAAGCAGTATGCCTCTGGGGAAAGTTTAAGCTCAGTACTCGCTCACAAATATGGCTCGCTGGAAAACACTGTAGGCTATGTTGGGCCGGCTTTAGCCTTTTGGATGCCCTAAACGAGATTTGGTTGTGGGGCTTCACACCTTGTGGCAAAATATGTTGGTGGCCTCCCTCTTGATGGTGGAGATAAATATTTTATTTTTAAAGTACATTTCCAGCAATTCTACACATTATGCCATAAGGTGTAGAGAAAATACTGCAGTTTTAAAGAACAATTTCTGCAATTCTACCCATTTTGCCATGGGGTGGAGAGAAAACATTGTAATTTTAGAACAGTCAAGCAAATATATTCATTTTGCCATGGGTCAAAGAGACAAAATGTAGGTTTACAGCAAATTTTCTGCAATTCTACCCATTTTGCCATTGGGTGGAAATCCATTTGTGCAGTCTTAAAGCTAATTTCCTGCAATTCTACACATTTTGTAATGACTTATGCCATGTTAATGTGATATCTGAGTGAAAATGACTAACAAAATCCTTGTCGATATTCAGCCATGATTACTACAAGTTTAGAAAACTGGCTAGACTAACTACTAATCTAAAAATGTTAACAAGAGAAAATGGCACCTGGTGTATTCTACTATTCTTACTCTCAATAGTAAGCAGAGACCCCGACTGAGTTACAAAAAAAGAAAAAGCTAATATAACTGAGTCTAAAAGTTTGTTGTGGCTTTTATATCAGAGAACAGTGCTCAAATAATTCTGGTGTCCAGGACATCTCACCTGTTTATGAACATTAACTATGTCATCAGCAGTCAACTTCTCAACACAGTCTGCAATCTGCTCTGTGTTGCTGCTGTTACAGCCCAAAATGGTTGCCACCATCTATGACACAAACAAAATAATCACTTGCCATGGTTGTGATGAAAAATAGGAAATTGATGGTGTGATGTATACCTATGACAGTGTTTACCTTTTTTTTGTGGCGAGAAAGAGTTTGAAAATACCTGGGCCACAGACAGGGGGTCGGAATGTATGATAGCGTCCATAGCTGCAGTACCACTCTCAGCTATCGCACGATGGAACAGACCAGCAGACAACGGTGAATGAAGCTAGCGAAAAATAAAACATGTTTAGAGCCTGTTCAACAGCACAAACAATCTGTGTGTGTATATGTGTGTGTGCGCTTCTGTGTAGGTGCGTTTCTGTGTGTGTGTGTGTGTGTGTGTGTGTGTGTGTGTGTGTGTGTGTGTGTGTGTGTGTGTGTGTGTGTGTGTGTGTGTGTGTGTGTGTGTGTGTGTGTGTGTGTGTGTGTGTGTGTGTGTGTGTGTGCGCTTATGTATGTTTGTGCGTGTGTGTGTGTGTGCGCGCGTGTGCCCTCACCAGTAACGATACACTCACTCCACCAGCAGACTCTCCAAATATGGTGACCGACTTGGAGTCGCCCCCAAAGTTGTGGATGTGCTCCTGGACCCACCGCAAGGCTTCCACCTGGTCAAGTAGTCCCATGTTCCCTGGGGCATACTTGTCTCCTGTGCTGTATGGAAGAGATGGGAAACTTAAGTCAAATAATGTCTTCAACATAGACCCAAAACAGGTGAAATAGACATCAAATACACTCATTAACTATGTCACCTAAACTTTACAATGTTGATCAGTGGTGGAAAAAGTACTCAATTGTTATACTTGAGTAAAAGTAAAGATACCTTAATAGAAAATGACTCAAGTGAAAGTCACCCAGTAAAACCCTACTTGAGTAAAAGTTTAAAAGTATTTGGTTTTGAATATACTTAAGTAGCAAAAGTAAATGTAATTGCTAAAATATACTTAAGTATTAAAAGTAGAAATAAATCATTTCAAATTCCTTATATTAAGCAAACCAGATGGCACAATTTGTATTTATTTTTGTATTTACAGATAGACAGGGGCACACTCCAACACTCAGACATAATTTACAAACAAAGCATTTGTGTTTACTGACTCAGTCAGATCAGATACAGTAGATATGACCAGGGATATTCTCTTTAAGTGCGTGAATTAGACCCTTTTCCTGTCCTGTTAAGCATTCCAAATGTAATTAGTACTTTTGAGTGTCAGGGAAAATGTAAAAGTAAAGTCAAAGTAAAAGTTGTCAAAAATATAAATAGCAAAGTACAGATACCCCAAAAACGACTTATGTAGTACTTTAAAGTATTTTTACTTAAGTACTTTACACCACTGGTGTTGATCCTGAAAACCCATTGGTCATTAAGAATGAAAGCCTATCCAACTGACATACAAGAGACAAAATTCACGAATTCTAAAGCACAAGAGCAGAGTCATGTCTTAAGTATAAAACTAACAGTGAATCAATGATTCATGCCTTCTGAGAGTGCTATAAAGTCAAAAATTATCGGCAGAGGTAGATTTCTCTTTTAAAGTTGTTGTGCCAAATGTTTGTCCATGACGGCTGCAGAAAAGTTGGTTCCAATTGTGTGTAGTTCAGTAATGGTTCAGTCTTACCTGAAGAACCCCAGCAGTCCCAAACGGTATTGGATCACCACCACAACCACATCCTGGTATGCAGCCAAAGCAGAACCATCATATGTTGATGCAGAACCCATGGCGAATCCGCCACCATGGATCCAAACCATGACCTGAGAAACACAAGCAATACATGCTGATCATCTGAACACAAGCTGTACCAGAGTGATTGATGATTAATTGATTAGTGGCCTACCTTTTGTAGGCCCGGGCATCAATTTCCCCCAAAAAACATTTTGTTGTTGTTTTTTTAGGAACTCAGTCTGGGTCTCAACTTACTGTTAAGAGTTAGAATAGTAAAATACACAATGTGCAATTTCAAACTTCTGTTGTGCATCAGCAGTTTTTCTCTTGTTAGGTCAGTCACTGACTTTATATCTGCATTGCTCACTTTTGGGGGTTATAGGCTGGGTTTCTGTATAAGCACTTCATGACATCTGCTGATGTAAAAAGGGCTCAATAAATACATTTGATTGATTGAATGACAATCAAAAAAATAATTATTAGATTGGAAAATTAGTCTAGCAGCCAGCTATCTAAATTTGTAGCAATCATGGTTGAATTACCAACTGGGTTGCACCCATTGATTTTGTTAGTCACCCTCACTCATATAGTATATTCAAAACTATGAACATTTCTCTCCACCCCATGGCAAAATGTAGTAGAATTGCATGAAACGAATTGCTAAATCTTCTTTTCGCTGTCAAGAGTATTTTGCTATGCAAGATGGAGGTGCCCCTCAACAAACTTTTGCTTAGGGCCCCAAAATGCTAGCGGCAGTTCTGACTGCATGTATGGGTATGGATGAG
Source organism: Oncorhynchus keta (assembly GCF_023373465.1). Taxonomy (NCBI): domain Eukaryota; kingdom Metazoa; phylum Chordata; class Actinopteri; order Salmoniformes; family Salmonidae; genus Oncorhynchus; species Oncorhynchus keta. Next base: position 36,712,304 of record NC_068437.1, read on the forward strand.
GGTGTCATGACCTTGGCTTGATGGGGGAGGTTTATGACCCCCATAAATACCTTTCCCCTTTTCCTCTCTCCACTCTACCGATGTGACTATTGAAAATCCCTTTGTTAACAGGGAGAGTCTGGTGACATCAAAAGATGGGAAACAGAACCATATTTCGGTTGGTACTTAAGGAATATGAGATCAGTTGTTGTCTGAGACATTATTACTAATGACAGGATGACAGAAACTGTATCTTGGAAAGTCGACACATTCTAGTTATCAGATTCACATGGAATGCAATTTGTGCAATTTAAATGTTTAAATATGAAACTATTTGTGAAAAGATTAAATGTAATTTTAGCTTCTTAATGAGAGAACGGTTTGTCAGAAGAACACCACTCTTGCTCACTCAGAGGCCCCGCCCATATGAACAGACACTGGGTGTAAACTATGAAACACGGCCCTCTCTCCCAATCCTATATAAGCCCCTTGACGAAAATGTAACTTTCTGTTCCGAGGATGTTAGGGCGACGGTCCCATGTTAAAAGGGCTCAGATAATAATAACCTGTTCCAAGGACGTGTGGACTTGAGATCCCCACGTTGAAAGGACAAAGACCATCTACAGAACTAAGCCAACCTTTCAATGTGAAGGTGACAACCTACACGCCGGAAGGATGAATTTCGACTATACCAGCCAGAATATAACATGGGCATATAGCATGGCAACTTGGTAGGAACTTTGAACTCTTATTCACTAAGTCCAATTTGTAAGTCGCTCTGGATAAGAGCGTCTGCTAAATGACTTAAATGTGATACCTCCTCGCCGTCGCGTTAGCGGAGCATCTGTAGACGTGGGCTCGGAGAGGACGGACAGAGTATATTTTCTACCACAACACGACGGTACTACCAAGTATCCATTCTGCCAACATACATTCTTCAAAGGACAACCCGGCATCCCATCTACGACCAACCGATCGAAGCGCAGCTCAGAGTAAATATTTATTGCATTTTCCTTTTTCAAATGGGTGGTAATTTAGAATGCATAAGATACTGTATTTACAATAGAGTAGCTGCCTACGGCCCGATAGAGACATAGCTTCTCCCTTTGTTCCTCAGTCTTCCCGCTCTTTCATTCAAAATCCCACCTCTTTCTTTGTGTAACCAGCTGTCATATCTGTTCTGTCCGCTAAGGACGTTTTCCTTTATGACATCATTTGTAATCAACATTCTGTGTATATGTAATTCTGTGTGATTATTTAGGTATTTAGTAAATAAATAATTAAACGAAATTTTGTATTGCTGATTCAACTTGTTAGCCAGGGTTTGTGAAGAATTTACAACTTTCAGATGACACTAAACAAGGTGACAATTAAATATTGACTGCTATTGATGTAAAAGATTACTAGGTCTTTAAGAGGTTATTCAGAAGATAACAGCTCTATAAACATTATTTCGTGGTGCCCCAACTTTTTTTTCTAGTTAATTACATTCACCTGATTAGCTTAATCAGGTAATATGAATTACAGAGAAACTATTTTATAGAATAGCATGTCATATCACTTAATCCGGCATAGCCAAAGACATGACAAGGGTAAGCAGACCCCCCAGCCACTGCGGCCCCTCATGATAAGTTCCGATTTACTTGTGGCCCCCAGCCCCATCAAAGTTGCCCATCTATGGCCTAGTTGAATCCTGTGTGGTAGTGCATGGCTAGAACAAATATGTGCATCTCTTTGGGTACCCAGGACCAATACTTGATAACTTGAGAAGTTATAATATGTGTGTGTCTGCTATTAAAGTTACAGGAAGCTTGGTATTCTCAGCAGGTTTAGCCGGGGTGTATATGTTGAGGTAAAGACAATCTTCTGACACTGCTGGGATTTCCACTTTGATTGACCAGTTGGACTCAAAGTCTACTGTACGCTGTCTGTCTTGAAGACACCTGTAAAACACGGAACACCTTTTAATATCCAAGTTTCACCAGGTCTGTGCGCGTTGTATAAGCCAGGTAGTGGTTTTCACATTCTGCTTGTCTCACTGTGTACATTGACTGTGCTTGATTTGTTGATTTTTCAAATTATTTACTGATTATTGATCTAACCTTTCTTCAACTAAGAACTTCCTTGAGATTAATTGTTTGTTCATGACCTTGCTGATCTTACATGAGAGGCTGCTGGGTGGCGTCCCTTACTCTCTCCCATCCCTCCACAGGCTGGGGCGGGGTCAGTCTCAGTGGGCCAACAGGTGGGTTGGCAAACGGCACACCCAGGTAGGCCTGTACCACAGTCTCCTTCCCCTTTACGCTCACATACTGCCCTCTCAGACCCCCCAGTTTGGTCTGGACCACCGGCCCAGTTTTTGGCCTGTTGAGAAATCCCCAGTTGACATTGCTTTACAAGAACTCTGAATGATGTTCTTCAGTGGACAATGACAATGTCGGAGGTAAGGATACATTCAGAAAACACACAACAAATATAACAAAACATGCATTGGATTGCAACTACAAGGACAGAGAAAGCAGGGAAGGCCATAAAACAACTAGAAATGCTCCACTTTACAAGAACAAAAATAGTAGGCTTAAGAGCCCTGGTGGATGCCCTAAGATCCTAAGGGGACCAAGAGAATTAACTCAAGTATGTCAAGTAGTCACTGTTTTAACTCAAGGAATTTCGTCAATCAAATGTTTCATTCCAGTAAGGAAATGGTATCTGTTTGGATCAGGGGTAATGAAAGGGAATAAAAGGAGTACACCCTTGTCCAAAACAAAGGCCCCAGCTCTTGACACCTTGAAGTTTTTCCCCACACATAAATTATACCGATGCGATTACAAATCGGATGAAGAGGAAGTACTGGATGAAACGGCATCCGACAAGGTCAGATTGCTCAAAACTCTAAATCACAAAGAAAGAAATGGTACTCAGTTGTCCCACGTCTCCCTGATATACAGTGCATATTCAGACCACTTGACTTTTTCCCCATTTTGTTACATTACAGTTGTATTCTAAAATGGATTAAAACCTACACACAATAACCCATAATGACAATGCAAAGAACAGGTTGACATTTTTGCACATTTATAAAAAAGAAAACATAAAAAATATCACATTTACATAAGTATTCAGACCCTTTACTCAGTACTTTGTTGAAGCACCTTTGGCAGCGATTACAGCCTCAAGTCTGGGCTTTGACGCTACAAGCTTGGCACACCTGTATTTTCTCCTATTCGTCTCTGCAGAGTTGGATGGGGAGCGTCACTGCACAGCTATTTACAGGTCTTTTCAGAGATGTTCGATCGGGTTAAAATCCAGGCTCTGGCTGGGCCACTCAAGGACATTCTGAGACTTGTCCCGAGGCCACTCCTGCGTTGTCTTGGCTGTGTGCTTAGGGTCATTATCCTGTTGGAATGTGAACATTCACCCCAGTCTGAGGTCCTGAGTGCTGTGGAACAGGTTTTCATCAAGATCTCTCTGAGCTCTAGCAAAATTCATTTGACCTCATGGCTTGGTTTTTGCTCTGACATGCACTGTCAATTGTGGGATCTTATATAGACAGGTGTGTCTTTCCAAATCATGTCCAATCACCTGAATTTACCACAGGTGGTCTCCAATCAAGTTGTAGAAACATCTCAAGAATGATCAATGGAAACAGAATTTACTTGGGCTCAATTTCGAGTCTCATAGCAAAGGGTCTGAATACTTATGTAAATAAGATATTTCTCTACCAAACTTTTTTTTAATCCTGTTTTCGCTTTGTCATTATGAGGTATTGTGTGTAGATTGATGAGGACATTTTTTTATTTAATGCATTTTAGAATAAGGTTGTAACATAACAACAGGTGGAAAAAGGGAAGGGGTCTGAATACTTTCTGAATCCACCGTAAATTAACATAAATAAAATAATGGCACCCTACAGATCACTTTGCTCCATCTTCTCTCGACCCAAACGTAGTTTCTCAGGAACAGTCTGTGTCAGGAAGGTGAAGCGGTCCCTCTTCAGGTGTTGACCAGGTACCTGCTCCAGCCCTATCCCCAGGTAATGTCCTTCTAGTCCATACTGTGGCCACTGAACCAGGCCGGCCCCATTAGGAGACCTACACACACACACACACACACACACACACACACACACACACACACACACAAATTCATTTGGTTCTACAGATACAGTGGCAGCAAAATATATTAGCACCCTTACACTTTTCTTAAATAGTTCCATAGTTCTTGTCAAATAAGTTAGAATTTGAAAAAAATTATTGTGACGTTTTGGAGTTGGACCCAGGTGCAGAGAATGGACCAGATGAGGAATCAATGGTTTAGGATATGGTTTAGTCTGGGACTTACGGGTTAGGACCTTGAGAGGCGCTGCCACCGCACCAAAGTTGTGTATAAAATGCCTGTAAAAATAGGCAAACCTGAGGAACCGCTGGACCTGCTTGAGTGAGATGGCAGGGGACCAGTCGGCGGCCGCCTCAATCTTAACGGGATCTATTTGGATGCCTGCAGTAGAGATAATGTGACCCAGGAAGGAAACTTGGGATATGTGGAACTCATGCTTCTGTATCTTGACATATAGTTGACTCTGCAGCAGGCATCTCAGGACTTGGCGAACATGCAGTATGTGTTCCAGAAGGGTCTTGGAGAAGATCAGGATCTCATCGAGGTAAACAAAAACAAACCGATTCAACATATCCCTAAGAGTGTCATTGACCAATGCTTGAAAGACTGCCGGTGAGTTTGATAATCCGAAGGGCATGACTAAATAATCATAGTGGCCACTAGGGGTGATTCTCACCAGATTGTAAGCATGCTGGAGGTCCAGTTTGGTGAAGAATTGGGCCAATTGGGCCAACTCCAAGGCAGCGGACATCAGGGGTAGGGGGTAACGATTCTTGATTGTAATTGTGGCCACTTGCCTCTTATTCAGGAGGGAGAGAGGAGAAGTATTGGTCTTCAATGGATGCAGGAGAACACAGTGAGGCTGTTGGTGGAGGTCTGAGACATTTAGTCTTGGCAGTCCTTACCCCAGTCTAGTAGGTGACCCGTGGACCAGGAAAATAGTGGGTTATGTAGCGTTAGCCAGGGGGTACCCTAGGATAAGGGGGTTCTTGGAAGCCGTTATCAAAATAAAACTAAGAGTCTCTGAGTGATTCACCCCAACTTGCAGTAGAATGGACTCTGATATTCCACCTGGCCGGAGGCAATGGGGCATCCATTGAGGGCTCTGCAGAGGGATGGGACATTTCACTCAGGAGATTTGTAATTCGAAGTATTGATCAAGGAAGTTATCTGTGACCCCGGAGTCCACGAAAGCTTGAATCTGTTGCTGACGGTTGCCCCAGTGGAGGATTGCAGAAAGTAACAGACGGTGACTGGGTAACCGGGAAGTAACTGAACAGCTAGTCAGGGTCTCCCCTTGTCCTGGCGAGCCCTGACGTTTCCTGTCAGCTCTGGGCATGTAGCACGGAGTTGACCGCGACCTCTGCAGTAGAGGCAGCAGCCTTCGTGCACGCACCTGTCATGCTCTTGTGTGCTCAGGCATTTGCGTCCCAGTTGCATTGGCTCGGCAGGTAGCTTAGTGGTTAGAGCTTTGGGCCAGTAACCGAAATGTTGCGGGATTGAATCCCTGAGCTGACAAGGTACAAATCTGTCATTCTGCCCCTGAGCAAGGCAGTTAACCCACTGTTCCCCGGGCGCTGAGGACGTGGATATCAATTATGGCAGCCCCCCGCACCTCTCTGATTCAGAGGGGTTGGGTTAAATGCGGAACACACATTTCAGTTGAAGGCATTCAGTTGAACAACTTTCCCTTTCCTCAATGCTGAGTCCGGGGGGGCAGCCGCTGGTCTGGCCCCTTGGCGGAGTCTGAACAGTCGGCTTGCTGCTTCTCTTCCGCCGACTGGGTGGTTGAAGACTTGACGCAGCTCAGCATTTAAGGCTAATATGGAGCTGCAGGATGGTGGTTGCTGTTCCCACATGGCCATTGCTCATGGCAGGGCCCTGCCCGAGAGCAGAAAGAGGATGTAGGCAATCATGGCCCGATCAGTGTGGAACAAGGAGGACTGTAGCTCGAACACCAGAGAGCACTGAGTGAGGAAACTCTTACATCTTCCTGGGTGGCCGTCATACTGCTCAGGGGCTGGGATCTTGGGATCCCGGTGCAGGTTCCTTGGAGGAACTACCGCAACGCCTGTAGCACTGGGCGATGAGACTTGTGCATTGGCTCCTCCTGGGTTGGGGGTGTGCCGTGGACGGAAGGAATCGGTGAGTGCCCGGAGGGTCTCAGAGATCTGGGAGAGTTGTTCTTGTTGTCTTCTCAACAGTGCTCCTTGGTGGGTTATGACCTCTTTAATATGGTTGATCTCCACTGGGTCCATGTTGGAGCAGAATCTTGCAGTGACATGGTGAAGTTGGACCCAGGTGCAGAGACTGGACCAGATGAGGAACCAATGGTTTAGGATAAAGGTAAATACGTTACTGAAAAAGGTAACAGAAGGATCACAAAAATTCTTTAAAAATAGCAGGACAAGGACTAGAAAACTTACTCAGGCGACAAACACACGGGGCAACCAAAATCAAGCTTCTGCAAACAAGGACAGAAAACACACCTCTTCTAAAAGGGAAATCATAACGAAATCATAAGCAACACCAGAGTAACAAAAAAGTCTCTAGGGCAGTCTCTGCCGCCCTCTGGTTCCCGGAGAAACCATGACAATAATTTGGTCTCTACACATTGCATCTTGGATTTTCAACATTGCAGAATCAATTTCGGTTTTTGAAACTTAAGTTCACAATTTTCATTTAGAAAAGAAAGAAAAACTAATACCTGGTGGCTCAGTCTTTGGCCAAGATAACTGCTGACAAACACTTCTTGTAGCCATCAATGAGCTCGCTGCACCTTTCTAATGGATGTTTGCCTCGTTCTTCAGCTGCAAACTGCTCCAATTCTGCAATGTTTCAGGGGTACCCTCTAACATCTGCCGTTTTCAGATCTTGTCATTGGTTTTCAATGGGATTCAGATCTGGACTCAGCGCTGGCCACTCCAGAACAGTCTAGCATTTCATCTTGAACCATTCTTGGGTACTTTTTGAAATGTTTGGGGTCCTTGTCCTGCTGGAAGACCCAAAACATTTGACAGAGTCCAGGTTTTGTGGACACTGGGTTGAATATTGGACTCCAAAATACATTGATAATCTGTTGATTTCATGATGCCTTGCACACGTTCAAGGCCCCAGTACCAGAGGCAGAAAATCCACCCTAAAGCATTATCGAACCTCTCTTGTGCCACCTGTTGGCAAACCTACTTGAAACACCTGGTGCAGTTTGATGCTGAAGAGTGGGACAAACTTCCATTAGAAAGGTCAAATAAAATAAAATATTCATGTTTACTTACACATATTTATCAGATGTTATTGCGGGTGTAGCAAAATGCTTGTGTTCCAAGCTCCAACAGTGCAGTAATGTCAAACAATACACAACAATACACACAAATCTAAAAAAGTAAAATAATGGAATTAAGAAATATATAAATATTAAGACGAGCAATCAAATCAAATTGTAATTGTCATATGCGCTGAATACAACAGGTGTAAACCTTACAGTGAAATGCTTACTTAGAAGCCCTTAACCAACAATGCAGTTTTTAGAAAAAATAAGTGTTAAGAAAGTATTTACTAAATAAACTGAAGTAAACAGTAAACTGGGATAATGGGCACAGGTTAGTCGAGGTAATTGAGGTACATGTAGGTAGAGTTAAAGTGACTATGCATAGATAATAAACAGAGAGTAGAAGCAGCGTCAAAATGTGTGTGTGTGTGGGGGGGGGTCAATGCAAATAGTCAGGGTAGCTATTTGGTTAGCTGTCCAGGAGTCTTATGGTTTGGGGGTAGAGGCTGTTTAGAAGCCTCTTAGACCTAGACTTGGTGCTCTGGTACCGATTGCCGTGCGGTAGCAGAGAGAACAGTCTATGACTAGGGTGGCTGGAGTCTTTGGTGATTTTACTGGGCCATACGTGTTGTGAGCAATGACAAACCTTTCAAAGCACTTCATGACTACAGATGTGAGTGCTACGGGTCGGTAGTCATTTATGCAGGTTACCTTAGTGTTCTTGGGCACAGGAACTATGGTGGCCTGCTTGAAACATGTTGGTATTACAGACTCGGTCAGGGACAGATTGAAAATGTCAGTGAAGACACTTGAAGACACAGTTGGTCAGCGCATGCTCGGAGTACATGTCCTGGTAATCCGTCTGGCCCTGCAGCTTTGTGAATGTTGGCCTGTTTAAAGGTCTTGCTCACATCGACTACGGAGTGCGTGATCACACAGATGTCCGGAACAGCTGGTGCTCTCATGCATGCTTCAGTGTTGCTTTCCTTGAAGCGCACATAGAAGTAATTTAGCTCATCTAGTAGGCTCGTGACACTGGGCAGCTCACTGCTGCACTTCCCTTTGGAGTCTGTAATAGTTTGCAAGCCCTGACACATCTGATGAGTGTAAGCAGGAATCAGGAGGATATGGTCAGATATGCCAAATGGAGGGTGAGGGGGAGCTATGTACCCATCTCTGTGTGTGGAGTAAAGGTGGTCTAGAGTGCACGTGTAACATGGTGGTAGAAATGAGGTAAAATGCACCACCTTTGGATGAGCATTTCCTTGTTTGCTTATGGCTTTATACAGCTCGTTGAGTGCGGTCTTCGTGCCAGCATCGGTTTGTGGTGGTAAATAGACAGCTACGAAAAATATAGATGAAAACTCTCTTGGTAAACAGTGGTAGATGTCAGCATTTGAAGTCAGCGTTCTTGTGACAGCGTGTATTTATTACACGTTGCATTTTATGTGACGTTCCACAAGTAAATGAGCCAATTTATGATGAGGTTGAGCAGTGCTTTATATTGTATATGCCGTTCCACAGACCTTAAACCTAATATTGCGGTGATAATTAATGGCTGGGGTCAATTAAGTTTTTGCTGTTCCCCAAATAGCATTTTTTCATTTTTAAATTGTGTCGAAATGCAGTCACTGAGCTTCAACTTCCCTCACACCCCCCTTTGCCATACCCAGGTTTAGCTGAACTGACGCGACTGTGGTTACAAAAGTGTTTGTCAGCAGTAAACATGGCCAAAGGCTGCGCAACCAAGTATAAGCTATTGGATGCAAATAATTTTGTCCTTGCCTTTTGGTTTCCTTACTCAATTTTAAGTTTAAACTTAAGTTCCTCAAAACTAAATTGGTTCTGCAATGTTGAAAATCCAATAACAATGTGTGGAGATCCAATTCTGTCCTTTAATTTCTACTTATTTTAGAAGAAATTGAGAATTATTTAAGAAAAGTGAACGAGTGCAAATATATTTAGCCGCCACTTTATGTTCTGGAAACTGATGAAAAACAGTTCTTTACCCTGTACGAGCAAAGTTACCCCAGTAACTCATCATGATTCTGCTTAGTTGTTCATCTTTCTCTGCACAACCTGAGAAAAAGAGTGAGTAGTTGAGTGGTGAGTGATTGTATGAAATAGAGTATTTATGGAGAACTTGGGGAACTGGATTGATGACATGCAGATTAGATTCAAGGTTGAGGTTAATTCCTTTACCATCCATTATAAAATATGATGTGAAGCAGATTCCAAAAACAAACATGAGCTCATCTCCGTGGTCAGACCCAACAAAACTCGGCCTCATCTTCTTAAGCATGCTGGGAGTTTGCTGGAACTCATACAGGTACACAGGCACACCTGCATCTGTTGTGTGGAATAAGACAGTAACATTTAGGTTAATTGGCCTCTGGAAATAGACTTGAATTCTGTACGGAGACCTCAGAATGTGATTTCTGATATACAGTGCATTCGAAAAGTATTCAGACCCGCTCACTTTTTGACATGTTGCTACATTGCAGCCTTATTCTAAAATGGATTAAAATGATTTTTCCCCCTCATCAATTTACACACAATACCCCACACTGACGAAACAAAAGCAGTTTTTAATAATTTTTGTAGGTAAATGTATAAAAATAAAAATTAATGAAAAAAACATTGAAGCAACTTTGGCAGCGATTACAGCCTCGAGTCTTCTTAGGTATGATGCTACAAGCTTGGCACACCTGAATTTCTCCCATTCTTGTCTGCAGACTCTCTCAAGCTCTGTCAGGTAGGAAGGGGAGCGTCGCTGCACAACTACTTTCAGGGGATGAGATGTTCAATCGGGTTCAAGTCCGGGCTCTGGCTGGGCCACTCAAGGGCATTCAGAGACTTGTCCCGAAGACACTCCTGCCTTGTCTTGGCTGTGTGCGTAGGGTCATTGTTCTGTTGGAAGGTGAACCTTTGCCCCAGTCTGAGGTCCTGTGCACTCTGGAGCAGGTTTTCGTCAAGGATCTCTCTGTACTTTGCTTTGTTCCTATGTCTCTTGATCCTGACTAGTCTCCCAGTGTCTTCCCCACATCTTGATGCTGCCACCACCATGTTTCACCGTAGGGATGGTGCCAGGTTTCCTCCAGACGTGACACTTGGCATTCAGGCCAAAGATTTCAATCTTGGTTGCATCAGACCAGAGAATCTTGTTTCTCATGGTCTGAGAGTCCTCTAGGTGCCTTTTGGCAAACTCCAAGCAGGCTGTCATGTGCCTTTTACGGAGAAGTGGCTTCCATCTGACCACTCTACCATAAAGGCCTGATTAGTGGAGTGCTGCAGAGATGGTTGTCCTTCTGGAAGGTTCTCCCATCTCCACAGAGGAACTCAGGAGCTCTGTCTGAGTGACCATTGGGTTCTTGGTCACCGCCCTGACCAAGGCCCATCTCCCCCGATTGCTCAGTTTGGCCGGGCGGCCAGCTCTTGGAAGAGTCTTGGTGGTTCCAAACTTCTTCCATTTAAGCATGTCGGAGTCATGCGTCTTTTGAAACATGACCCGCCAAACCAAGCTTTTTAATACTCGCCCGCTTAACCCGGAAGCCAGCCACACCAATGTGTCGGAGGAAAAACCATTAAACTGACGACCGAAGACAGCCTGCAGGCGCCTGGCCTGCCACAAGGAGTCGCAAGAGCTCGATGGGTCAAGTAAAGCTCCCCGGCCAAACCCTCCCCTAACCCCGACGACACTGTGCCAATTATGTGCCGCCCTATGGGACTCTTGGTCACGGCCGGTTGTGACACAGTCCAGGATTGATCCTGGGTCTGTAGTGACGCCTCAAGCACTGCGGTGGAGTGCCTTAGACCGCTGCACCACTCAGGATACCCCCAGTTCATTTTTTTTTTAAAAGAAATTTGCAACAACAAAAAAATGTGTTATAATATTGTGTGTAGATTGATATTTAATCCATTTAGAATAAGGCTGTAACGTAACAAATGTGGAAAAAGTCAAGGGGTCTGAATACTTTCCGAATGCACTGTACCAGTTCTAATCCTGAACTCTATGGGCCCTAGTGCTCTTACCTCTGTGGAAGTTTGCCGTTTGGAGGGCAGGAATGGTGAACATAATGTCCCCAAGCAGCTCAGTGAACCCATCACGGTTTTTCACCCGATTTCCAGAGGTTCCCAGGTATTCATCTGCTATTAGCTCAGTTATCCACTGATCCTTGGGCTGAAGGAGACAACAACCATTCAGTGTAGCTACAGCATGTATTGTCATCAGTAGACAATATCATCTGGTGTGCTTTTTTCTTACATCTGGGTAGAACATGGCCATCATGGGTATGACCTTCACCCGGTCCACTCCATCCTCCCAACCTGGAGGAGCAAAGAACTATGGGAGAAAACACGTTACTACTTTTCTAAAAATCACTCTTTAAAGAGAAAAAGAGGAGTGCAAAGCCTTACAATTTAATAAATCATGTCATCTTTGGCAATAATACATTAAGGGGGAATTTCATTCAGATAGTTAGTCATTTAGTCATTTTATTCTTTAATCTAATATCTCCACCATGAGCGTAATCCTAACCCTGAGATGCGTGAGTGTAACTGGCGTCACTGTTCTAGTTTAACAGCTTTGCTTCCTCCCTCAACTTGCCTCTGACTGGGCTTGAACTAGGGTACTCTGCCTCGTGAACACATGTGACCACCTGCTTGACAATGTACATACCAGTCGCACCGCTGAAAATGATCTGATTCAATAGCACCATTTCAAGTTGTGAATTTATCCAGTATGATCTTAATATGGTACATACACTTGATGCGTAAATCATGCAATAGTGTAAATGGAAGATAAAATAAAATCTGGGTTGTGCAAGCATTGAGCAAACAATGTGTCTAAACCAGAGTCAAACTGCACTGAACAAAAATATAAATGCAACATGCAACAATTTCAATGATTTTACTGAGTTACAGTTTATATGGAAATCTGTTAATTGAATTAAATTCATTAGGCCCTAATCTATGTATTTCACATGACTGGGAATACAGATATGCATCTGTTGGTCACAGATACCAATTGTGTTTGTTGTCCATAGTTTATGCCTGCCCATACCATAATCCCACCACCACCATGGGGCACTCTGTTTGCAATGTTGACATCAGCAAACCGCTCACCCACACAACGCCATACACGCTGTCTGCCATCTGCCCTGTAAAGTGGAAACCGGGATTCATCCGTGAAGAGCACACTTCTCCAGCGTGCCAGTGGCCATTGAAGGTGAGCATTTGCCCACTGAAGTCGGTTATGATGCCAAACTGCAGTCAGGTCAAGAACCTGGTGAGGATGAGTAGCATGCAGATGAGCTTCCCTGAGATGATTTCTGACAGTTTGTGCAGAAATTATTTGGTTGAACTAACCCACAGTTTCCTCAGCTGCCGGGTGGCTGGTCTCAGATGATCCCGCAGTTGAAGAAGCCGGATATGGAGGTCCTAGGCTGGCGTGGTTACATGTGGTCTGTGTGGTTACATGTGGCTGATTGGACATGGAAATGAATATTCAATTCTCTGGTAACAGCTCTGGTGGACATTCCTGCACTCAGCATGTGTCACGAATCCCGCCGAAGATGGTCGTCGTCACCGGCCTACTAGCTGCCATCGATTCCCTTTCCTTTTGTTTCTGTTAGTTGGGTCTAATTGGTTACACCTGTTTTGAGTGTAGTTTTGTTTGTAGGCTATTTAAGGGCACTAGGCCCGCTGGTTATTGTGCGGGCTTGTTCTCTGTTTTATGGTGTTGGTTGATTATTGTGATCTCTATTTTTCCGGACAGTTTTGTCCTGTTTATTTGGACCGGTTGTTTCATGCGCCCTTGTGTTTTGCATGTCCGTTTGTCCGCTGTCATTGGAATAAAAGATCCACGTACCTCCACCCACCCTTCATAGAAGTCATAACAGCATGCCAATTGCATGCTCCCTCAAAACATGAGACATATGTGGCATTGTGTTGTGTGACAAAACTGCACATTTTAGAGTGGCTTTTTATTGAGCCCAGTACACGGTGCACCTGTGTAATGATCATGCTTCTTGATATACCACACTCGTCAGGTGGATGGATTATCTTGGCAATGGAGAAATATTCACTAACAGGGATGTAAACAAATTTGTGCACAGAATATGAGAGAAATAAGCTTTTTGTGCATATGGAAAATATCTGTGAAATTTTATTTCAGCTCATGAAACATGGGACCAACACTTTACATATTGGTTTATATTTTTGTTCAGTATATGTAGCATAGCACTAAAGCTGAGGATGTCACAGGATTATATCCACTCCTCACCATTAGGGTTCATTGAATGCTTTCACTTTGACAATATAAATGCTATTAATCTTAGGCTATTTGTAACTACTATTGTTTCTCCTGTGTCACTAAATCACATTTTCCATAAAACTTTGAGAAAAAAATTACTGAGAGACCGTTTTCATCAGCCTAACATCTAGCATTGATTGTTGAAACAAATTTAAATCGTCTTTCAAAATCAACTCACCTTTGCTAAAAGCCAGCCACCTTCGTTGTCATTGGCTCCAGTCATAAACGGCACCTTGTGCATCTCATGGTTTTGAGAAATCTCCATCGGCGATTTGGACAAGAACAGCCCGTCAGCAGTCACACCAAAGTATAGCATTTGATTCTTTAAAAAGACAAGATTGATCAAAAGTGAGAAAAACATGTCAACAAGACATTACAAACAAGCAAAGGCCCTCTAGAAAATGTGGCTGCAAAATATTACCAAATGAAAGGGAGTTGGTTATCATAATCTTTGGTATTACCTTCTAATGCTCATGAAACAATAATAGTCTATTATGCAATCTCTATCCACATCATACCTATTTCCTGTCACAATATGCACATTTCTAGGCTCAGTGTTTTCGTTCATCTACCTCCCAATGCAGAACAGCAGAATATGTTAATATGCTGGTTGTTTTGTATGTATATATTAATTAAGTTTGGTTTTCATTGCATTTTTTATTTAACTTTTTATTTTTCATATCTGAGTTTTGACCACATACAACATGCATGCTGACTCACTGTTGAAGGACTGTGATGGCAGGTCTGTTTGTTGGGCTTGGATAGATAGCTGCCATCACAGTCCTGCAACAGTGGCTAATGTGTAGCTTGCTAGCTAATGTGTTGTAATGTGTTGGCTTTTTTGTTTCACCTAACAGTTTTTGTTTCACCTGCCAGTTCCTGTAAGGATAGGGACTGTGTGTGGAGATGGGAGGCTGATGAGGCTCATAGTGGGGACTTCTCCGGACCCTGGCTGAGGTATGGTGTGCTTTGGCACTTCAGCTGCTAAGGCCTCACCCAGGTGGGTGTTATGCTTTCATCCACGGAGGACTAGATACCTTCAGAGGAGTGGCTATTGCTAAGGAACCTGTCTGTCTGACCTGTCTGTCAGACTGACCGTCTTTCCCCTGGCCGTAACATCAATTCCCCCTCTGCTCAAGCCTTGTCCAACAGTTCCACTCAAGCCTGTCCAACAGCTTCTTTCAAGTCAACTGCTTAACAGCTTATATATTTAGTTTATTGGGTTTTAGTATCATATAAAATCATACAAAACATTAAGAACACCTGCTCTTTCCATGACAGACTTTCCAGGTGAATCCAGGCGAAAGCTATGATCCCTAATTGGTGGCACTTATTAAATCCACTTCAATCCGTGTAGATGAAGGGGAGGAGACAAGTTAAAGAAGGATTTTTAAGCCTTGAGACAATTGAGACATGGATTGTGTATGTGTTACATTTAGAGGATGAATGGGCAAGACAAAAGATTGAAGTGCCTTTGAATGGGGTATGGTAATGGGTACCAGGCGCACCGGTTTGTATCAAGAACAGCAACGCTGCTGGGTTTTTCATGCTCAACAGTTTCCTGTGTATATCAAGAATGGTCCTCCGTCCAAAGGACATCCAGCCAACTTGACACAACTGTGGGAAGCATTAAAGTCAACATGGGCCAGCATCCCTGTGGAACGCTTTTTACACCTTGTAGAGTTCATGCCCTGATGAATTGAGGCTGTTCTGAGGGCAAAAGGGAGGGGGGTGCAACTCAATATTAGGATGGTGTTCTGAATGTTTTGTACACTCAGTATATTTTCACACTGTAAATTGTACTCTCAATTCTCATGTCCTCATTACAATTCATTACAATTCATACATGATGCTAAGTATAACCAAATGTTAAGATTGGTGTCATTCCCAAAGACATAGCTAGAACCCTGGCAAGTTATGATACTGTCCGGGATATCCCACCTGTTTCTGAATGTTCATAATGTGATCAGCAGTCAACTTCTTCACACAGTCTGCCATCTTCACTGTGTTGGTGCTTTCACAGCCAATCAGGTTTGCCACTGTCTATGAGACAAGACCAATAGAATAAATCGTCATGGTTGTAATGACTATCAGGACATTGCTGGATGACAACTATTGAGTGGGCAGTACATTTGTTTAAATATGTGCAATGCTATGTATGTCTCTCAGAGTACTGAGTTTGGTGGAGAGAAAGTTTGAAAATACCTGTGCAACAAGCAGGGGATTGGGAGTGAAGAGCATTTGAATTGCTGCGGTACCACTCTCGGCTATCGCGCCATGGAACAGACCAATAGACAATGGAGAGAGAAGCTAGCGATGGAAAAAAAACAAGAATCAAGAAGCTAATCAAGATAGTGATGTCTCAAAACATAAAACCTATATTTCAGGGACACTCCAATTAGTATGATATGTTACGTTTCATATGGTATGTATTAATTTGGGAATGTCCATAATCCATTTCGCATGATATGTTACGACAGCGGTTTGCAAACTAGGGGCCGAGAACCCATGTGTGGTTGCCTGATATGAAAATGGGGTCATGGGAGAATTTCCAAATTCCTGAAGAAAAAAAATACATGCAAAAAATATATATAATATTGTCGTTGTATCTCAAAATCATTGTAACGTGGTTAGCCTCAAAAATTGAAATGAAAATTATTCAAATCTAAAAGATACAATTCAACCAGAGAGCACCCTTAGCTCATGGGAAAAGGCTGCGCTTGACCGTTGCACTTGAATCATTCCCACCATGAATGTCTAGGTCCTCTTCGCTATGAAACCACATACTATAGTAGGGACTTTGATATTACCGCAATTGATATGGTGAAAACAATGTGTGGAGAGGCAGAGGTACAGAAACTCACATCAATACAATTGTCAGATAGCACCGTTAAACAAATAATTAATACTATCACTAGCAATCAAGAGCAAACTGACTGAACGACTCAAACTCCTGTTAGCTGTGAGGGCCGGAATGCCCATGCATTGACTTTTGTTCACTATACATGTCGGTGGATGCTATTCACGAGGACATATTGTCTTGTCTCACGATTCCCGAGCATGAAACGGCAGAAGGGATGTTCAGTGTGCTGCGTGGTTATATTAACGAAAAACAGATTGTCTATGTGACCCAATTCATGAAACTCGGCATATGTTGCAAGTCACGACAGGAGAGCTGTTTGAACGTAAAAAATGTTTTTTAATCTAAATGCGTTTTTTGGCAGTAATGCCTTCTCGAACATGTGAACTTTCATGTGCATTAACAACAAACTTGCATGACATCTGTAAATACGACAGAAACCTTCCCACTAGCCATGACTTGCTGAGATTATGAGTGGGCTGAACATGCCAAGAGAAGAGTTCGGATTGGTCAGCCATATAGAAGGCTTCTGTCTATTTGAGCTGTGGAATTAGAGTATGAGATGGATAAAACACCTGTCTCCAGATTACATCTTCAAACTAAGGGCAACTGTGGCATGGCATCAAAGACAGGGAGACGAGTCCATCATGCATGATGATGTACACAGGTAAGATAGTCTAGCGTTAGCTAGCTACATTTTCAGATATTAAATGTTTCACAGAATGTGGTTTCATTTCAAGCTAAAGTGTACTGTTAGCTAGCTCGGTAAAGTTAGCTGGCTGGCTCCCTTGCTGACGTTATTATTCGTATCCCAGATCTGTTTGCTTTGCCAGATAGAGCCTAATGTTAGCTAGCTAACATTGAACCTGGTTGGTTAGCTCCCAGCATATTCATGCAGTATAGTAACGACATGATTTGGCACTATATTCATTGTTGTTTTAACTGGCTAACTATAGCTGGCTCGTTAGCAAATGTTACGTGACGTGTGATTTTACACGTTGTTTGCCAAGCTAGGTTCATTGTTTACCTAGCTAGCTACATGTATTAAGCTAAATTGTAATGTTAGCTAGCTAAAGTTAGCTGGCTGGCTCCCTAGCTGATGTTGTTATTCGTATCCCAGAGCTGTTTGCTTTACTAGTTACAGCCTAATGTTAGCTAGCAAACATTGAACCTGGTTGGTTAGCTCTCACCATATTCATGCAGTGTAGGACGACATGATTTGTCACTATGTTCATTGGTATTTAACTTCCTGGCGTTAGCTGGCTGGCTCGTTAGCTAACGTTAAGTGACCTGTGATGTTACACGTTGTTTACCTAGCTAGGTTAATTGTTTACCTAGCTAGCTAGCTACATGTCTTAAGCTAAAGTGTAATGTTAGCTAGCTAGCTAACGTTAGATGGTGGCTCCCTAGCTGATGTTGTTATTCATATCCCACAGCTGTTTGCTTCACTAGTTAGAGCCTAACTTTACCTAGCTAACATTGAATCTGGGTGGTTAGCTCCCAGCATATTCATGCAGTGTACTGTAGTAACAACATGATTTGGCACTATGTTCAATGTTGTTTAATTAACTAGCTAACTTTAGCTGGCTGTCTCATTAACTAACGTTGCGTGACGTGTGTTATTTTACAAGTTGTTTACCTAGCTAGGTTAATTGTTTACCTAGCTAGCTACATGTCTTAAGCTAAAGTTTACATCACGCGTTGAATATGGCCGATGTCAGTAAAGATCTGCAAAGAAGCGTAATGAAATTGTTGCAGGCTGTTTTCATGTTGTTCATAGGTAAACAAATCATCGGCCAGAGCATCAAGTGTGCGCTCTTAACGCTCCGAGGTCGAAACCAGATGGGTGGGGCTAAAGCTTAAGAGGGTGTGAACGATGCTGAATGGGTATAGACAAAGAAGAGCTCTTCACTAGATACCAAAACATTCAAAGGTGATTTTCTCATAAGTGAGTTTACAAGTTTATCATATTTCAAAGCAGAATTACTTTCCCATTGTTCCTCAACAATGCAATATGATATTCCATTTTGTAGCTCTGAGTCTCTACTTTTATCCAATGTAAAAAAACACCTTTTCAAATTTTGCTACATAAGACCAAATCCAGGTGGTGAGTCACATATGGGATTGAATTTTGGTCTTTTGCACAGATGCGGCTACAACTATCATGGGATGGCAGGCAGGCCTCTGCACTCTAGTTATGAATGTGTTTCCCTCTGCCATATGTACGCATTGTATGATACACTGAGAGCAACTGGCAGAAAAAGTGTGCAGCAGGTATCTTCGATTGTAAACTACATCAAAACCACATTCACTGCACGCAGGTCTGTTCGCAAACAATTGTGCAGATATAGGATCAGAGCATGATAATGTTCTATTTCACACCAAGGCTTGGTGGTTATCGAGGGGGAGAGTTGGAAAGATTTTTCTCATTGAGAGAGGAACTTTTGCAATTCACATCGGATGTAAAAAAAAACAGACTTGGTTGACGTTCTGTGTAATAGAAAATGAAATAACAGAAAACATCATCAGTAAGTGTCCCACACGAGTGATAACTGCTCACCTCCAACGCTTGGAAGAGCACTTTGGGATGGACCTACTTCACAATCCGTTTGACTGTGATCCTGGCTCATTTGACATTCCAGTAATTTAAATCAAACAGCTGATCGAGCTGTCATGTGACCGATTGCTGCAGACAAAGCATTCACGGGCCACTACAGAGGACTTTTTGTTCCTGACTCAAAGGGAACAGCCAGGAGTCTCCCTCTGAGCATTAATGATGCGTTCAAAACAACTGGAAACTCGGAAATCTCAGACATCAGTGCCTTCAATACAACTGGGAACTTGGAAAGAAATGAGCTCCGGGTGGGAAAAAATATTTTGAACGGACATCCAACTTGGAATTCCAACTAGGGAACTCGGGACTCTGTCTAGAGCTCCGACTTTCCAACCTAAAGATTATTGACGTCATGATTTGACCTCATATTTTTCAGAGTTCCCAGTTGTCTTGAAAGCTCCATAATA
Source organism: Oncorhynchus keta (assembly GCF_023373465.1). NCBI lineage: Eukaryota > Metazoa > Chordata > Actinopteri > Salmoniformes > Salmonidae > Oncorhynchus > Oncorhynchus keta. Next base: position 36,731,861 of record NC_068437.1, read on the forward strand.
TTCATTGTAGGCTACCCTTCACCAGCTCATATCTGTGAAGCTGGATTCAGTGCTTTTGCCTGCATCAAACCAAATATTGATCCAGGTTGGATGTGACAGCAGAGATGAGTTGCGTACTGTCGACCATGCTCACTGACATTGAGACGGTCCGTATCCATATCCCCAAATAAAAAAGTAAACATCGGTTGTTGATATTTTTTCACATGGGTGGGGACACGATAATTTTCAGATATCAAAATGGGGTCATGGGCCAAATAAGTTTGGCAACCCCTGTGTTACAAATTTGAATTTGTATGATACTGTATGATTGGAATTGCAATTTGTAAAATATGTTACGATTTGCAAAATGATATGTTACAAATTTTGCCTGAAGTAACCTTCTGTCCTATGTAACCATTCCAAATGGAACATATCATACTAATTTGAGTGTCCCGGATTTACTTTTACTATGTCTAGTCTATGAGACCAGGCTGATATTTCACTCAAAATATTATGCAATATACTGTATTGATGGAAATATGTTTTCATACAAAATGATTTGGTAAAATAAGTTACAATATATAAATTATAGACAAAATGTTTGATGCATTATATTTTACAGTTCACATAAATGGCTAAATATGTCATATATTTTGGGTGTGTGTGTGTGTGTGTGTGTGTGTGTGTGTGTGTGTGTGTGTGTGTGTGTGTGTGTGTGTGTGTGTGCGCTTATGTATGTTTGTGCGTGTGTGTGTGTGTGTGTGTGCGCGCGTGTGCCCTCACCAGTAACGATACACTCACTCCACCAGCAGACTCTCCAAATATGGTGACCGACTTGGAGTCGCCCCCAAAGTTGTGGATGTGCTCCTGGACCCACCGCAAGGCTTCCACCTGGTCAAGTAGTCCCATGTTCCCTGGGGCATACTTGTCTCCTGTGCTGTATGGAAAAGATGGAAAACAAGCCCAAAACAGTGACATGTTTTATTTAACTAGACAAGTCAGTTAAGAACAAATTCTTATTTTCAATGACAGCCTCCCCCTGCCAAACCCTCCCCTAACCCGGACGATGCTGGGCCAATTGTGCGCCGCCCTATGGGACTCCCGATCACGGCCAGTTGTGATACAGCCCAGGATCGAACCAGGATCAAACCAGGGTCTGTAGTGACACCTCTAGCACTGAGATGCAGTGCCTTAGACCACTGCACCACTCAGGATCCCTATTTTCAACCACTAACTATCAGGAAATAACACTGATCACACTTTGGCAGTGTTAGTTTCATCAGCTGATATTCAATATGATACAAAACACAAGAAAAACACATTTTGGACTGCACTGGGCCTTTAACAGTATAGCTTCTTTCCTCACAAGTCCTTACTGGCACTTGAACTTGGATCCCCTGCCTCGCAAAATCACACTACAGTATGTTCTTAGCCAGTTGCGCCATGGCAAAAATATCAGTTCAGCACCTCAAGTGGAGACAAATCCAACACTTGTATAGGGGCAACCGTGCAATGTTAAAGGCCAAATCACCATTACGGAATGTCAAACCAAATAATGAAGTTGATTTGACCATGACATTTAGAAAATTGCACGGTTGTCCATATCAGTTCCATTGATTTCTAGCTAGCGGAGGCTAAAGTTAGCTGACATTTGTTGTGGCTGTTTAAAGAAAAGCGAACCATGGATTACAGTTTCTCCTGGTTCATAGACTACTTTCAGGATGAGGAACCAGTTGTGAAATACTGCACATCCAAATCAAACCAAATTTTGTGCCAAATTCAACAGGTGTACACTTCACAGCGAAATGCTTACTTACGAGCACATTCCCCAAACAGTGGTGCAGAGTTTAAACAATTAAGACAAAAAAATAAATAAGCAAATCGTAACGCAACAAAAACAATAACGAGGCTATATACAAGGAATACCCCTTTAAAATATTGTGTGGTTCTGTAGTAGTTCAGTCTTACCTGAAGAACCCCAGCCATCCCAAGCGGTATTGGATCAGCACTACAACCACATCCTGGTATGCAGCCAAAGCAGAACCATCATATGTTGATACAGAACCCATGGTGAATGCGCCACCATGGATCCAAACCATGACCTGAGAAACACAAGCAATACATGCTGAAAAAAGTAAATACCAGCTGCATTTAGATTCACTTTGCACTTAATACAACATATGTTGTATTATATGATTTCAGGTTTTTTGTATTTTTTAACTTATCTTATGTTGAACTCAAATTGCCCTTCATGGACAATAAATATTTACTGAGCTGAACTATGCTTATGTGTGGCCTAGTAGCCTTTGATAATCTGGAAGTTTATAGCAGTTATCGTTAACTTTGACTAATGATGAAAACATATTTCCTGCACAGCTTCACTGCACATTGACAAGTATTCCACTTAGCATGAGTCATTCACTACGATAACTGACTGAAAAAGTATGATTATTTATCATAATACAATTCACAAACATAATACATTTCAGTAGCCTACACACACCTGACAAATTTGGATTGAAAAAGTGTGTCGCTGATGAGAATAACATTAAAGCACAATTATTTTTTTTAAACCCAGGAGGCCTACCGTAATACAGGAAATATCATCTTTATTATTAAATTCTGCCACTACCGCGGTGTGCCCTAACTTTCTGGAGCCCGCAACTCTATATTGTTTCAACAGCATCACTGGGAAGTCAATCAACTGTTGACTATATGTGTCTGATATTACTTACATTAAGCCTTGTTTTCTCAGCAGGTTTAACTGGAGTGTAAATGTTGAGATAAAGACAATCTTCTGACACCTCTGGGATTTCCACTGTCATGGACACATTGGAGTAAAGGTCTTTTGTAATTTGTCTGTCTTGAAAACACCTGAAAAACATAAAACTTATTGAGAAGTCTGATTTTATTAAATCTCATTGTTTGTCTAACCCTTGTTCAAATAGCCAGAAACTTGAGATGTATGGTTTGTTTGTGACCTTGCTGGGTCTTACATGAGAGGCTGCTGGATGGCGTCCCTCACTCCCTCCCATCCCTCCACAGGCTGGGGCGGGGCCAGTCTCAGGGGGCCGACAGGTGGTTTGGCAAACGGAACACCCAGGTAGGCCTGAACCACCGTCTCCTTCCCCTTTACGCTCACATATTGCCCTCTCAGTCCCCCCAGTTTGGTCTGGACCACAGGTGCTGTTGAGATGTTAAGCAGTTAGTTATAGGTGTGTTACTTTCGAAAAACAGGGGGGGATGTATGGTTACTCCTTTTCATTGAGTAAAAATTGGTTTCAGAACACCCTTTAAAAGTGTATAATTAAGTATGTTTATCCAGCTCTTTATACCATTCTTGTGGACAACTCATGTCAACAGCTTTGAATGTAACCCTCTGTCTATACTGTATATCTGTGCTATAGCAATATGCCACAGTATGTCGAAAGTACCTCTCCCATAGCACTAGCATAAAATGTGTTTTTTTATTGCATGAACACAAAGTACATTATTGCATGAGGAAAACAATCCAGGTCAAACTAGGGATTATTAGACAAAGAAAACACATAAATAACGATAAGGGGGGTTATATTTCAAGGGATACAGAATTTCCATTGGAGCAGAGAATGGTCACATGAAAATAAAAAGTAGTGAGACATTGACTGACAGCAATTACTTCTCAGATGTTTTGTTAATTAATAATGATTCTAAAATGCCTTTCCAGTTGAATGTATATGATATTTACCCATATTAATGATCACATTTATTACGTCAGAAATGTTATCTTGAATACCATCCATTTAAAAACGATAGGAGTGGCATTTCAGGAATTACCTAAATCAAGTCTCCAAAAACCTTGTGCTTATTTCTATCCCATTATAAATGTGTTATTAAACTAACTTTTGGAATAGACACCGGCGGGAATGCACTTTTAACCAATCAGCATTCAGATGAGACACTAATGCATATAATGCAGGAGTCACATCAGTTAACACAATTTTTATTAACATTCTACATTACCATGGAAATTATTGCAGTCATTGCGAGTGTATAAATGAGTTTACCAGTCAAATTGCCATGGTTAGAGGTTCCAAGCCTGTTCTATTCATGCTATTTTTATGTGTGCTGCTGCTGCATAGTGGTCATTCAGTCAGCTGTTCATTCGACCCCCCCAAAGTATATTTTTCCGGTTATTTTATTTTCATGGAGTCTTCATCCATAACCATCGGTTACACGGTTATACGGTAATTGTGCCAGCCCTAGCCTATAATGTGTAAACTTAACTATCAATCTGCTACACAGCCTACGGTAGTTAGGCAACATCCTGTATCTTCTATATTTCCTGACCACAGTTGTTGGCCTATGTAATGTTTCGACGACTGTTATCAGCTTACTTACCATTGGATTCGGCCAAAGTATACAGAAATAGTAGGCCAATTGACAGGGAAAGTCTCAGTAAGCCTGACGGTTCCTTCATGGCCGCAACATTCAATGATTTGAGTGCTCAGCGACACACCTATTGTTATGCAACCCCAGACCTCAACAGAATGCGGGAAAGAGTAGTACTGAAAGTATTTGCTTAGGCTTTATAGAGTTACCCTTACAGGTGTGCCCTTTACCTTTGTCCCTAATAGGGAAGGTGGGGAAATTTATTGTTGGTGTGAGCTGCTGTCCTTAAATGACCAAAGCCATGACTTTGAGGTCATGTCAATTGCATGTACACTCAGCAAAAAAAGAAACGTCTTTCAAAGATAATTCATAAAAATCCAAATAACTTCACTGTAAAGGGTTTCAACACTGTTTCACATTTTATTTTACCTTTATTTTACAAGGCAAGTCAGTTAAGAACAAATTCTTATTTTCAATGACGGCCTAGGAACAGTGGGTTAACTGCCTGTTCAGAGGCAGAACGACAGATTTGTACCTTGTCAGCTTGGGGATTTGAACTTGCAACCTTTCGATTACTAATCCAACATTCTAACCACTAGGCTACCCTGCAGCCCCACATGTTCAATGAACCATAAACAATTAATGAACATGCACCTGTGGAACAGTCGTTAAGACACTAACAGCTTACAGACGGTAGGCAATTAAGGTCACAGTTATGAAAACTTAGGACACTAAAAAGGCCTTCCTACTGACTCTGAAAAACACCAAAAGAAAGATGCCCAGGGTCCCTGCTCATCTTCGTGAACATGCCTTAGGAATGCTACAAGGAGGCATGAGGACTGCAGATCTGTCCAGGGCAATAAATTGCAATGTCAGTACTGTGAGACGCCTAAAACAGCGCTACAGGGAGACAGGACGGACAGCTGATCGTCCTCGCAGTGGCAGACCACATGTAACATTGCCTGCACAGGATAGCTACACCCGAACATCACACCTGTGGGACAGGTACAGTATGGCAACAACAACTGCCCTAGTTACACCAGGAACCCACAATCCCTCCATCAGTGCTCAGACTGTCCGCAATAGGCTGAGAGAGGCTGGACTGAGGGCTTGTAGCATGTGGGCACACAGGTCCTCACCAGACATCACCAGCAACAACGTTGCCTATGGGCACAAACCCACCATCAATGGACCAGACAGGACTGGCAAAAAGTGCTCTTGACTGAAGAGTCGTGTTTTTTTCTCACCAGGGGTGATTGTCGGATTCGTGTTTATCGTCGAAGGAATGAGCGTTACACCGAGGCATGTATTCTGGAGGGGGATCGATTTGGAGGTGGAGAGTCCGTCATGGTCTGGGGCGGTGTGTCACAGCATCATCGGACTGAGCTTGTTGTCATTGCAGGCAATCTCAACGCTGTGCTCTACAGGGAAGACATCCGCCTAATGTGGTACCCTTCCTGCAGGCTCATCCTGACATGACCCTCCAGCATGACAATGCCACCAGCCATACTGCTCGTTCTGTGCGTGATTTCCTGAAAGACAGGAATGTCAGGATTTTTGCTCACCGTTCTTGTGATCGTTTTGACCCCACAGGGTGAGATCTTGCGTGGAGCCCCAGATCGAGGGAGATTATCAGTGGTCTTGTTTGTCTTCCATTTCCTAATAATTGCTCCCACAGTTGATTTCTTCAAACCAAGCTGCTTACCTATTGCAGATTCAGTCTTCCCAGCCTGGTGCAGGTCTACAATTTTGTTTCTGGTGTCCTTTGACAGCTCTCTGGTCTTGGCCATAGTGGAGTTTGGAGTGTGACTGTTTGAGGTTGTGGACAGGTGTCTTTTATACTGATAACAAGTTTAAACAGGTGCCATTAATACAGGTAACGAGTCGAGGACAGAGAAGCCTCTTAAAGAAGAAGTTACAGGTCTGCGAGAGCCAGAAATCTTGCTTGTTTGTAGGTGACCAAATACTTATTTTCCACCATAATTTGCAAATAAATTCATTTAAAAATCCTACAATGTGATTTTCTGGATTTTTTTTTCTCATTTTGTCTGTCATAGTTGAAGTGTACCTATGATGGAAATTACAGGCCTCTCTCATCTTTTTAAGTGGGAGAACTTGCACAATTGGTGGCTGACTAAATACTTTTTTGCCCCACTGTAGATGGCTCTGACACCATCTGGCTGATTACCTGTCACTCACTTACTTAACTAAACCTTTGTACTATGCCCTATTATGCAAAAGGGTACATAGACTACTTGTCATTGTTTGTCTATCAGTTAATGATCCATCATTAGCCTGCCTTGCACCTTTGGCCTGCATTGTAACAGGTAGGCCTATGTCACACCACAACAAAAATTGTGATGTTTTGAAATTAATGTAGACTACATGAAACTTCACATGGGCTATGCATTGCTTGAAATGACTGCATTATGTGTCATTTCAATGTAAATTCAGTCAACTGAAATTCTTTGAGGGAAATTCATAGCTTCCACCCCATATGACTTGCATGAATACAACCAACTGTTCATGGACCTCAAATCAAATCAAATCAAATCAAAATTTTATTTGTCACATACACATGGTTAGCAGATGTTAATGTGAGTGTAGCGAAATGCTTGTGCTTCTAGTTCCGACAATGCAGTAATAACCAACAAGTAATCTAACTAACAATTCCAAAACTACTGTCTTATACACAGTGTAAGGGGATAAAGAATATGTACATAAGGATATATGAATGAGTGATGGTACAGGGCAGCATACAGTAGATGGTATCGAGTACAGTATATACATATGAGATGAGTATGTAGACAAAGTAAACAAAGTGGCAAAGTTAAAGTGGCTAGTGATACATGTATTATACAAGGATGCAGTCGATGATATAGAGTACAGTATATACGTATGCATATGAGATGAATAACATTTTACATTACATTTAAGTCATTTAGCAGACGCTCTTATCCAGAGCGACTTACAAATTGGTGCATTCACCTTATGACATCCAGTGGAACAGCCACTTTACAATAGTGCATCTAAATCTTTTAAGGGGGGGGGTGAGAAGGATTACTTTATCCTATCCTAGGTATTCCTTAAAGAGGTGGGGTTTCAGGTGTCTCCGGAAGGTGGTGATTGACTCCGCTGTCCTGGCGTCGTGAGGGAGTTTGTTCCACCATTGGGGGCCAGAGCAGCGAACAGTTTTGACTGGGCTGAGCGGGAACTGTACTTCCTCAGTGGTAGGGAGGCGAGCAGGCCAGAGGTGGATGAACGCAGTGCCCTTGTTTGGGTGTAGGGCCTGATCAGAGCCTGGAGGTACTGAGGTGCCGTTCCCCTCACAGCTCCGTAGGCAAGCACCATGGTCTTGTAGCGGATGCGAGCTTCAACTGGAAGCCAGTGGAGAGAGCGGAGGAGCGGGGTGACGTGAGAGAACTTGGGAAGGTTGAACACCAGACGGGCTGCGGCGTTCTGGATGAGTTGTAGGGGTTTAATGGCACAGGCAGGGAGCCCAGCCAACAGCGAGTTGCAGTAATCCAGACGGGAGATGACAAGTGCCTGGATTAGGACCTGCGCCGCTTCCTGTGTGAGGCAGAGTCGTACTCTGCGGATGTTGTAGAGCATGAACCTACAGGAACGGGCCACCGCCTTGATGTTAGTTGAGAACGACAGGGTGTTGTCCAGGATCACGCCAAGGTTCTTAGCGCTCTGGGAGGAGGACACAATGGAGTTGTCAACCGTGATGGCGAGATCATGGAACGGGCAGTCCTTCCCCAGGAGGAAGAGCAGCTCCGTCTTGCCGAGGTTCAGCTTGAGGTGGTGATCCGTCATCCACACTGATATGTCTGCCAGACATGCAGAGATGCGATTCGCCACCTGGTCATCAGAAGGGGGAAAGGAGAAGATTAATTGTGTGTCGTCTGCATAGCAATGATAGGAGAGACCATGTGAGGTTATGACAGACCCAAGTGACTTGGTGTATAGCGAGAATAGGAGAGGGCCTAGAACAGCCCTGGGGGACACCAGTGGTGAGAGCCCGTGGTGAGGAGACAGATTCTCGCCACGCCACCTGGTAGGAGCGACCTGTCAGGTAGGACGCAATCCAAGCGTGGGCCGCGCCGGAGATGCCCAACTCGGAGAGGGTGGAGAGGAGGATCTGATGGTTCACAGTATCGAAGGCAGCCGATAGGTCTAGAAGGATGAGAGCAGAGGAGAGAGAGTTAGCTTTAGCAGTGCGGAGCGCCTCCGAGATACAGAGAAGAGCAGTCTCAGTTGAATGACTAGTCTTGAAACCTGACTGATTTGGATCAAGAAGGTCATTCTGAGAGAGATAGCGGGAGAGCTGGCCAAGGACGGCACGTTCAAGAGTTTTGGAGAGAAAAGAAAGAAGGGATACTGGTCTGTAGTTGTTGACATCAGAGGGATCGAGTGTAGGTTTTTTCAGAAGGGGTGCAACTCTCGCTCTCTTGAAGACGGAAGGGACGTAGCCAGCGGTCAGGGATGAGTTGATGAGCGAGGTGAGGTAAGGGAGAAGGTCTCCGGAAATGGTCTGGAGAAGAGAGGAGGGGATAGGGTCGAGCGGGCAGGTTGTTGGGCAGCCGGCCGTCACAAGACGCGAGATTTCATCTGGAGAGAGAGGGGAGAAAGAGGTCAGAGCACAGGGTAGGGCAGTGTGAGCAGAACCAGCGGTGTCGTTTGACTTAGCAAACGAGGATCGGATGTCGTCGACCTTCTTTTCAAAATGGTTGACGAAGTCATCTGCAGAGAGGGAGGAGGGGGGAGGATTCAGGAGGGAGGAGAAGGTGGCAAAGAGCTTCCTAGGGTTAGAGGCAGATGCTTGGAATTTAGAGTGGTAGAAAGTGGCTTTAGCAGCAGAGACGGAGGAGGAAAATGTAGAGAGGAGGGAGTGAAAGGATGCCAGGTCCGCAGGGAGGCGAGTTTTCCTCCATTTCCGCTCGGCTGCCCGGAGCCCTGTTCTGTTCTGAATAATGTAGGGTAAGTAACATTATATAAGGTAGCATTGTTTAAAGTGGCTAGCGATATATTTACATCATTTCCCATCAATTCCCATTATTAAAGTGGCTGGAGTTGGGTCAGTGTCATTGTCAGTGTGTTGGCAGCAGCCACTCAATGTTAGTGGTGGCTGTTTAACAGTCTGATGGCCTTGGGATAGAAGCTGTTTTTCAGTCTCTCGGTCCCAGCTTTGATGCACCTGTACTGACCTCGCCATCTGGATGATAGCGGGGTGAACAGGCAGTGGCTCGGGTGGTTGATGTCCTTGATGATCTTTATGGCCTTCCTGTAACATCGGGTGGTGTAGGTGTCCTGGAGGGCAGGTAGTTTGCCCCCGGTGATGCGTTGTGCAGACCTCACTACCCTCTGGAGAGCCTTACGGTTGAGGGCGGAGCAGTTGCCGTACCAGGTGGTGATACAGCCCGCCAGGATGCTCTCGATTGTGCATCTGTAGAAGTTTGTGAGTGCTTTTGGTGACAAGCCAAATTTCTTCAGCCTCCTGAGGTTGAAGAGGCGCTGCTGCGCCTTCTTCACGACGCTGTCTGTGTGAGTGGACCAATTCAGTTTGTCTGTGATGTGTATGCCGAGGAACTTAAAACTTGCTACCCTCTCCACTACTGTTCCATCGATGTGGATAGGGGGGTGTTCCCTCTGCTGTTTCCTGAAGTCCACAATCATCTCCTTAGTTTTGTTGACGTTGAGTGGGAGGTTATTTTCCTGACACCACACTCCGAGGGCCCTCACCTCCTCCCTGTAGGCCGTCTCGTCGTTTTTGGTAATCAAGCCTACCACTGTTGTGTCGTCCGCAAACTTGATGATTGAGTTGGAGGCGTGCGTGGCCACGCAGTCGTGGGTGAACAGGGAGTACAGGAGAGGTATTCCTCTTGTCCAGATGGGTTAGGGCAGTGTGCAGTGTGGTTGAGATTGCATCGTCTGTGGACCTATTTGGGCGGTAAGCAAATTGGAGTGGGTCTAGGGTGTCAGGTAGGGTGGAGGTGATATGGTCCTTGACTAGTCTCTCAAAGCACTTCATGATGACGGAAGTGAGTGTCGTTTAGCTCAGTTACCTTAGCTTTCTTGGGAACAGGAACAATGGTGGCCCTCTTGAAGCATGTGGGAACAGCAGACTGGTATAGGGATTGATTGAATATGTCCGTAAACACACCGGCCAGCTGGTCTGCGCATGCTCTGAGGGCGCGGCTGGGGATGCCGTCTGGGCCTGCAGCCTTGCGAGGGTTAACACGTTTAAATGTCTTACTCACCTCGGCTGCAGTGAAGGAGAGACCGCATGTTTTCGTTGCAGGCCGTGTCAGTGGCACTGTATTGTCCTCAAAGCGGGCAAAAAGTTATTTAGTCTGCCTGGGAGCAAGACATCCTGGTCCGTGACTGGGCTGGGTTTCTTCTTGTAGTCCGTGATTGACTGTAGACCCTGCCACATGCCTCTTGTGTCTGAGCCGTTGAATTGAGATTCTACTTTGTCTCTGTACTGACGCTTAGCTTGTTTGATAGCCTTGCGGAGGGAATAGCTGCACTGTTTGTATTCGGTCATGTTACCAGACACCTTGCCCTGATTAAAAGCAGTGGTTCGCGCTTTCAGTTTCACGCGAATGCTGCCATCAATCCACGGTTTCTGGTTAGGGAATGTTTTTATCGTTGCTATGGGAACGACATCTTCAACGCACGTTCTAATGAACTCGCACACCGAATCAGCGTATTGGTCAATATTGTTATCTGACGCAATACGAAACATGTCCCAGTCCACGTGATGGAAGCAGTCTTGGAGTGTGGAGTCAGCTTGGTCGGACCAGCGTTGGACAGACCTCAGCGTGGTAGCCTCTTGTTTAAGTTTCTGTCTGTAGGCAGGGATCAACAAAATGGAGTCGTGGTCAGCTTTTCCGAAAGGGGGGCGGGGCAGGGCCTTATATGCGTCGCGGAAGTTAGAGTAACAATGATCCAAGGTTTTACCACCCCTGGTTGCGCAATCGATATGCTGATAAAATTTAGGGAGTCTTGTTTTCAGATTAGCTTTGTTAAAATCCCCAGCTACAATGAATGCAGCCTCCGGATAAATGGTTTCCAGTTTGCAAAGAGTTAAATAAAGTTTGTTCAGAGCCATCGATGTGTCTGCTTGGGGGATATATACGGCTGTGATTATAATCGAAGAGAATTCTCTTGGTAGATAATGCGGTCTACATTTGATTGTGAGGAATTCTAAATCAGGTGAACAGAAGGATTTGAGTTCCTGTATGTTTCTTTCATCACACCATGTCTCGTTAGTCATGAGGCATACGCCCCCGCCACTCTTCTTACCAGAAAGATGTTTGTTTCTGTCGGCGCGATGCGTGGAGAAACCCGTTGGCTGTACCGCCCCGGATAGCGTCTCTCCAGTGAGCCATGTTTCCGTGAAGCAGAGAACGTTACAGTCTCTGATGTCCCTCTGGAATGCTACCCTTTCTCGGATTTCATCACCCTTGTTGTCAAGAGACTGGATATTGGCAAGAAGAATGCTTGGGAGTGGTGCACGATGTGCCCGTGTCCGGAGTCTGACCAGAAGACCGCTACGTTTCCCTCTTTTACGAAGTCGTTTTTTGGGGTCGCTGCATGGAATCAATTCCGTTGACCTGTTTGTAAGGCAAAACACAGGATCCGCGTCGCGGAAAACATATTCTTGGTCGTACTGATACTGACCTCGCCTACAATCCACTGCAATTCCTTTTGTATCTTTTGACTTAGTCTATTTTCTATTCATTTTAATTGACTTTACATTTAAAAAATACTTCCTTAACTTAAATTGCTTCCATTCCATTTGACTTGCATAAATACACCCAACTGTTATTGGTTCAGGGACTTCTTCCCTCCAATCCATGGCAAATGTTTTTTGACTTTGTAATTTTTTATATGAATTTTAATTTAATTAAATGAGAAATCTCCTTAAAGCTGCAATATTTAACTTTTTGAATGACGTGACCAAATTCACATAGAAATAAGTGTTATAGGTCTGTCATTCTCCTTGAAAGCAAGTCTAAGAAGTGATAGATCTGATCTCGGTGCACTATTTCTATGCTTCCTGTTCTTAAGTTTCGTTTTTGTCTTTTACTTTTGAACACCATATACAAACAGCTGAAAATACAATAGCTTTGGTTATGGAAAATATATTTCACAGCAGTTTAGATGGTACAATGATTATCTTCACAATGCATTATTGTTTTGTCACATAAACTGAAATTAGGTGAACTATTACAATTTTAGCAACCAAGAATTATGGAGCAATTTCACATTTTTGTATTTAATAACATTTTAAATTTAATGGATTTTAGCTGCAGAAGTTAGCATATTTTTTGTTGTTGATTGGGCGCCATTTAGGTTTACACGATTTGTGACTGGATTCTGTCTTATGTAGCAAAATGTTATTTTTTATTTTTTATTACATTGGATAAAAGTAGAGATTCCGAGTCACAAAATGGTATATCATACAAAGCTATTTGAGGAACAATAGGAAAGTATTTCTACTTGAAAGATGATACACTTGTAAACTCACTTTTGAGAAAAGGGCCTTTGAATGATTTGATACCTACTGAAGAGCTCACCTTTGTCTACACCCATTCAGCATTGTTCACACCCTCTGAAGCCAGCTCCACCCCTCTCATTAAATCAAATCAAATCAAATGTATTTATATAGCCCTTCTTACATCAGCTGATATATCAAAGTGCTGTACAGAAACCCAGCGTAAAACCCCAAACAGCAAGCAATCCAGGTGTAGAAGCACGGTGGCTAGGAAAAACTCCCTAGAAAGGCCATAGCCTAGGAAGAAACCTAGAGAGGAACCAGGCTATGAGGGGTGGCCAGTCCTCGTCTTGTTGTGCCGGGTGGAGATTATAACAGAAAATGGCCAAGATGTTCAAATGTTCATAAATTACCAGCATGGTCAAATAATAATAATCACAGTAGTTGTCGAGGGTGCAACAAGTCAGCACCTCAGGAGTAAATGTCAGTTGGCTTTTCATCGCCGGTCATTGAGAGTATCTCCACCGCTCCTCCTGTCTCTAGAGAGTTGAAAACAGCAGGTCTGGGACAGGTAGCACATCCGGTGAACAGGTCAGTGTTCCATTGCCGCAGGCAGAACAGTTGAAACTGGAGCAGCAGCACGGCCATGTGGACTGGGGACAGCAAGGAGTCATCATGCCAGGTAGTCCTGAGGCATGGTCCTAGGGCTCAGGTCCTCCGAGAGAGTGAAAGAAAGAGAGAATTAAAGAGAGCATACTTAAATTCACACAGGACACAGGATAAGACAGGAGAAATACTCCAGATATAACAAACTGACCCTAGCCCCCCGACACATAAACTACTGCAGCATAAATACTGGAGGCTGAGACAGGAGGGGTCAGGAGACACTGTGGCCCCATTCGATGATATCCCCGGACAGGGCCAAACAGGCAGGATATAACCCCGCCCACTTTGCCAAAGCACAGTCCCCACACCACTAGAGGGATATCTTCAACCAACAACTTACCATCCTGAGACAAGGCCGAGTATAGCCCACAAAGATCTTCGCCACGGTACAACCCAAGGGGGGCGCCAACCCAGACAGGAAGACCACATCAGCAACTCAACCCACTCAAGTAACGCACCCCTCCTAGGGACGGCATGGAAGAGCACCAGTAAGCCAGTGACTCAGCCCCTGTAATAGGGTTAGAGGCAGAGAATCCCAGTGGAAAGAGGGGAACCAGCCAGGCAGAGACAGCAAGGGCGGTTCGTTGCTCCAGAGCCTTTCCGTTCACCTTCACACTCCTGGGCCAGACTACACTCAATTAATTATATGACCCACTGAAGAGATGAGTCTTCAGTAAGGACTTAAAGGTTGAGAACGAGTCTGCGTCTCTGACATGGGTAGGCAGACCATTCCATAAAAATGTAGCTCTATAGGAGAAAGCCCTGCCTCCAGCTGTTTTCTTAGAAATGAAATTCTAGGGACAATTAGGAGGCCTGCGTCTTGTGACCGTAGCGTACGTGTAGGTATGTACGGCAGGACCAAATCGTAAAGATAGGTAGAAGCAAGCCCATGTAATGCTTTGTAGGTTAGCAGTAAAACCTTGAAATCAGCCCTTGCCTTAACAGGAAGCCAGTGTAGGGAGGCTAGCACTGGAGAAATATGATCAAACTTTGTTCTAGTCAGGATTCTAGCAGCCGTATTTAACACTAACTGAAGTTTATTTAGTGCTTTATCCGGGTAGTCGGAAAGTAGAGCATTGCAGTAGTCTAACCTAGAAGTAATAAAAGCATGGATTAATTTTTCTGCATAATTTTTGGACAGAAAGTTTCTGATTTTTGCAATGTTACATAGATGGAAAAAAGCTGTCCTTGAAACAGTCTTGATATGTTCGTCAAAAGAGAGATCCGGGTCCAGAGTAACGCCGAGGTCCTTCACAGTTATATTTAAAGATTCACACGAGGTCATGTGAGTAGTGTAGTAAAGATTAATACTAAAAGTGGTGGTAGCCCACAATAAGGAAAAATTCCAGGTAAACAAAGTGTCCAGAAAAAAATATTTTATACATTTTAGATGATGCTTACCCAGACACAATTATAGAAATTGATGGGTAATCTGAAATAAATGCTTTAAACCCAGCCACATCCAGTGGTGGAAAAATGACTAAATTGTCATACTTGAGTAAAAGTATAAATCATTTCAAACTCCTTATATTAAACCAGACGGCACAATTATTTTTTTATTAAATTTTTATTGACGGAAAGCAAGGGACGCCCGGGTTTACTTCTCTTCCTGCTCCATCTGGGCCCAGTCAAAGACACCCAGAACACCACCCTTATGGAATGCTCCTTCCCCTGCCGATTTCACAATGACCCTGGTCTCCCCGCTCGGTGGACTTTGTCACTGACCTTCCCCCCTCCCAGGGGAACACAATCGTTCTCGTTGTTGTGAACCGGTTTTCCAATGCTTGTCGCCTCCTTTGCCTGGGCTCCCGTCAGACTGACATTGTGTCAGACCGTGGCCATCTTCACCTCACGCGTATGGAAAGTGTTCATGGAACGCCTGGAGGGTCACAGTCAATCTCACCTCTGTGTACCGTCCTCAAGCTAATGGGCAGGTGGAGAGGGTCAATCAGGAAGTGGGCAGGTTTCTGAGGTGTTACTGTCAGGACCGACCAGGGGGGTGGGTGGATTTTCTACCTTGGGCTTACTACTCGCAGAATTCCCTCTGCCACTCCTACACTAACCTCACTCCTTTCCAGTGCGCGTTGGGGTATCGTGTTGGGGTATCGTCAGTCGAGGATGCCTGGTTGTTCTTTTAAAGTAATTTCCTCACCATCTTAAATAAGCATGCCCCTTTCAAAGAATGTAGAACTAAGAACAGATACAGCCCTTGGTTTACTCCAGACCTGACTCCCCCCGACCAGCACAAAAACATCCTGTGGTGGACTGCACTAGCATTGAATAGTCCCCACAATATGCAACTTTTCAGGGAAGTTTAGAACCAATACATGGAGTCAGTCAGGAAAGCAAAGAATAGCTTTTTCAAACAGAAATTTGCAACCTGTAGCTCTAACTCCAAAATGTTTTGGGACATTGTAAAGTCCATGGAGAATTAGAGCAACACTGTCACCACCGATGAATCCACGATAATCGAGAATTTCAATAAACATTTCTCTACGGCTGGCCATGCTTTCCTCCTGGCTACCCCAACCCTGGCCAATAGCTCCGCACCCCCCGCAGCGACTTGCCCAAGCCTCCCAGCTTCTCCTTCACCCAAATGCAGATAGCAGATGTTCTGAAAGAGCTGCAAAACCTGGACCCGTACAAATCAGCTGGGCTAGACAATCTGGACCCTCTCTTTCTAAAATTATCCGCTGCCATTTTTGCAACCCCTATTACAAGTCTCTTTCGTATTGTCCGAGATCCCTAAAGATTGGAAAGCTGCCTCGGTCATCCCCCTCGTCAAAGGGGGTGACACTCTAGACCCAAATTGTTATAGACCTATATCCACCCTGCCCTGCTTTTCTAAAGTCTTCAAAAGCCAAGTTAATAAACAGATCACTGAGCATTTCGATTCCCACCGTACCTTCTCCGCTGGTCACGGTTTCCGAGCTGGTCACGGGTGCACGTCAGCCACGCTCAAGGTACTAAACGATATCATAACCGCCATCGATAAAAGACAGTACTGTGCAGCCGTCTTCATCGACTCTGTCAATCACCGAATTCTTATCGGCAGACTCAATGGCCTTGGTTTCTCAAATGACTGCCTCTTCTGGTTCACTAACTACTTCTCAGACAGAGTTCAGTGTGTCAAATCAGAGGGCCTGTTGTCCCGACCTCTGGCAGTCTCTATGGGGGTACCACAAGGTTAAATTCTCGGGCAGACTCTTTTCTCTGTATATATCAACGATGTTGCTCTTGCTGCGGGCGATTCCCTGATCCACCTCTACGCAAACGACACCATTCTGTATACATCTGGCCCTTCTTTGAACACTGTGTTAACTAACCTCCAAACGAGCTTCAATGCCATACAACACTCCTTCTTTGGCTTCCAACTGCTCTTAAACGCTAGTAAAACCAAATGCATGCTTTTCAACCGTTCGCTGCCCACACCCGCCTGCCCGCCTGACTAGCATTACTACTCTGGACAGTTCTGACCTAGAATATGTGGACAAGTTGTCTTACTTGAACCAAATCGGAATATTCAGGGGGGAATGCTCACGGTGGAGACCTGGTCTGGACTTTCCACCTTAGTAGCACCAACGGAAACCCCTAAACACCTCCCCGAGCACTCACGCGACCACCCCGTAAGAGCCCTCCGCTGCCATGAGACAGTGGGGTCATGACAGGCTAACCAGGGAAGGCCTAGCACCACAGGAAATGCAGGAGAGTCAATGAGGAAGAGACTGATTCTCTCCTTGTGACCCCCCTGTGTCACCATACCCAGGGGAGCGGTGGCCTCCCTAATAAACCCGGACCCTAAGGGTCGGCTATCTAGAGTGTGAACTGGGAAGGGAACAGCCACTAGAACAATAGGGATCCCTAAACTATGAGCGAATGCTCTGTCTATAAAATTCCCTGCCGCGCCTGAATCGACTAGCGCCTTATGCTGGGAATGAGGGGAGAACTTACCTGTGATGAAGCTAGAGTGCCCTGCCTGCTGCCTCGACCCCCAGAGGAACCAACTCGACACCGGCTGGCAGTGTGACCTCTGAGGCCACAGATGATGCAGGCGAAGGCCCCTCCTCCGGCCTCCCTACATGAAGCACCTCCAAGCTCCATAGGTATCGGAGCGTTGGTGCTGGAGGATCGAACCAACAGAGCCCGATCTGGATGGCGGGTGGCCAGCAGGTTATCCAGTCGGATGGACAGGTCCACCAGCTGGTCAAATGTGAGGGTGGTGTCCCTGCAGGCCATATCTCGACGGACATCCCAGCGCAAGCTGCAGTGATAGTGGTCGATCAGGGCCCTGTTGTTCCATACAGCTCCGGCTGCCAGGGTTCGAAAGTCCATAGCGAACTCCTGGGCACTCCTCGTCCCCTGCCGCAGGTGGAAGAGACGTTCACCCACCACTCTACCCTCTGGCGGGCGGTCAACGGTTGAACTCCTCGAAGTGGTCCAGCACCGTCTTCCACCCACACGGCAATGGCCCACTCCAGGGCTTTCCCCGAGAGGCACGAGACGAGGGCGGAGGAGAGCAGAGATGAGTGGACAAAGAAGTGCTTTACTGAGGCATTAGTAAGAACAGAACAGAACTGTGTCACAAAAACAAATGCCCAAAGAACGAGTGAGGCAGCACAAAGTACAACAACCAAGTACAAAGTACCAGTTGCCACAAATCACGGGTACAAATAAAACCCGGCGCAACCCATCCGGAAGCATGCCGACCTAGACAATAAACAATACCCCACACAGACATGGAGGGAACAGAGGGCTAAATACACATAGTAGTCATGAGGAGATGTAAACCAGGTGTGTGGAAAACAAAACAAAACAAATGGAAAATTGAAAGGTGGAGCGGCGATGGCTAAAAGACCGGTGACATCGACCGCCAAATGCCACCCGAACAAGGAGTGGGACCAACTTCGGCGGAAGTCGTGACACAACTACAAATACCTAGGTGTCTGGCTAGACGGTAACTCTCCTTCCAGACTCATAATAAACATCTCAGGGTTCAGGGAATATTAGGGTTCTCTGGTTGCTTGGAACATTCCAGCATGATCTGGCACCAGATCCAAATGGCCAAGGTGGAGAAAAGGGACCTCCATGTAGTCTTCCTCGACCTCGCCAATGCATTTGGCTCTGTGCCCCATGAACTCCTGTGGTCTGCCTTCAGATTTTTCCACATACCGGACACCATCACAAACCTGGTGAAGTCGTACTTCCAGGATCTGCAGTTCTGCTTCACCACCTCAGAGTTCACCACCTCATGGCAGTGCCTGAATGTAGGTATAATGGCGGGATGTACCATTTCTCCGTTGGCATTCACAATGGCAATGGAGGTTATCATCAGATCCTCAAAATGGGTTGTTGGTGGACAGCGAGTCGACTCTGGTTTCCGCCTCCCTCCACTCAGAGCCTACATGGACGACATTACAACATTGACCACCACTGTCCGATGCACCAGGAGACTGCTCAGAAAACTCGAGGAGAACATCAGCTGGGCCCGTATGAAGATTAAACCATCCAAGTCACGCAGCATCTCGATTGTGAAGGGAGTACTCTCTGACCTGAAATTCTTCATCGGAGATGACCAAATCCCAACAGTGTCTGAGCAGCCGGTAAAAAGCCTTGGAAGGTGGTATGATGCAAGCCTGAAGGATAAAGACCAGGTGCAACAGCTGCACAAAGACATCAGTAGTAGCCTACAGTCCATCGACAACACCCAGCTACCTGGAAAGTGAAAGGCCTGGTGTCTGCAGTTTGGTCTCCTACCCCGGGTGTTATGGCCCTTAGCACTGTATGAGGTTCCAATCTCAACAGTGGAGAAGATGGAAAGAGGAGTCACAGGCTACTTAAAGAAGTGGCTCGGAGTTCCACGATGCCTTACCACCATAGGACTCTATGGAGATGGTGTCCTCAAGCTGCCCCTCACCAGTCTAACAGAGGAATTCAAGTGTGCAAAAACCTGGCTCCAGATGACACTGAATGAATCTCAAGACCCAGTGGTGAGCAACAACGCGCCGACCTTGGCAACTGGGCGCAAATGGAGGCCAGGAAAAGCAGTCCAGGAGGCAACAGCAGCCCTCAGACATGCTGACATTGTGGGTCATGTTCAGCAAGGGAGAGGAGGCCTTGGGCTAACTAGCCGTGCTGCTTGGAGTAAGGCCACTGCACCAGAGCGGCGGAAGATGGTAGTGCAGGAAGTAAGCCATCAGGAGGAGGCTGCAAGGTGGGCCAAGGCAGTCTCTCTTGCCAAACAGGGACAGTGGACTCGATGGGACAGTGTGGAGAAGAGGAAGATCAGCTAGAAGGATCTGTGGGCCATGGAAGCGAGGCGGTTGAGCTTTTCCATCAGAGCAACATATGACGTCCTTCCAACACCAGTTAATCTTCACCATTGGTATGGTGAAGATCCGGACTATGCCCTCTGTTCCATGCCAGCCAACCTCAGGCACATTCTCACCTCAGTACACTACTGACGATGCGCTCCCCAAATTTCACCACGCTCACTGTTCATTAACTCTTGGAAGTGCTTGCACAAAGGATAGTAACATCTCATCCTGTGTTCTTGGAATCCAAGTCTGGTTCATCCTTAGGAGCAATTTTCAAACGCCATTAGGTACCACGTTCATCTGTATAAACAATAGTACGCAAGTATAAACACCATGCAGCCGTCATACCACTCAGGAAGGAGACGTGCTCTCTCTCTGAATGACCTTCTTGATCCAAATCAGTCAGGTTTCAAGACTAGTCATTCAACTGAGACTGCTCTTCTCTGTATCACGGAGGCGCTCCGCACCGCTAAAGCTAACTCTCTCTCCTCTGCTCTCATCCTTCTAGACCTATCGGCTGCCTTCGATACTGTGAACCATCAGATCCTCCTCTCCACCCTCTCCGAGTTGGGCATCTCCGGCGCGGCCCACGCTTGGATTGCGTCCTACCTGACAGGTCGCTCATACCAGGTGGCGTGGCGAGAATCTGTCTCCTCACCACGCGCTCTCACCACTGGTGTCCCCCAGGGCTCTGTTCTAGGCCCTCTCCTATTCTCCCTATACACCAAGTCACTTGGCTCTGTCATAACCTCACATGGTCTCTCCTATCATTACTATGCAGACGACACACAATTAATCTTCTCCTTTCCCCCTTCTGATGACCAGGTGGCGAATCGCATCTCTGCATGTCTGGCAGACATATCAGTGTGGATGACGGATCACCACCTCAAGCTGAACCTCGGCAAGACGGAGCTGCTCTTCCTCCCGGGGAAGGACTGCCCGTTCCATGATCTCGCCATCACGGTTGACAACTCCATTGTGTCCTCCTCCCAGAGCGCTAAGAACCTTGGCGTGATCCTGGACAACACCCTGTCGTTCTCAACTAACATCAAGGCGGTGGCCCGTTCCTGTAGGTTCATGCTCTACAACATCCGCAGAGTACGACCCTGCCTCACATAGGAAGCGGCGCAGGTCCTAATCCAGGCACTTGTCATCTCCTGTCTGGACTACTGCAACTCGCTGTTGGCTGGGCTCCCTGCCTGTGCCATTAAACCCCTACAACTCATCCAGAACGCCGCAGCCCGTCTGGTGTTCAACCTTCCCAAGTTCTCTCACGTCACCCCGCTCCTCCGCTCTCTCCACTGGCTTCCAGTTGAAGCTCGCATCTGCTACAAGACCATGGTGCTTGCCTACGGAGCTGTGAGGGGAACGGCACCTCAGTACCTCCAGGCTCTGATCAGGCCCTACACCCAAACAAGGGCACTGCGTTCATCCACCTCTGGCCTGCTCGCCTCCCTACCACTGAGGAAGTACAGTTCCCGCTCAGCCCAGTCAAAACTGTTCGCTGCTCTGGCCCCCAATGGTGGAACAAACTCCCTCACGACGCCAGGACAGCGGAGTCAATCACCACCTTCCGGAGACACCTGAAACCCCACCTCTTTAAGGAATACCTAGGATAGGATAAGTAATCCTTCTCACCCCCCCCCCCCTTTAAGATTTAGATGCACTATTGTAAAGTGACTATTCTACTGGATGTCATAGGGTGAATGCACCAATTTGTAAGTCGCTCTGGATAAGAGCGTCTGCTAAATGACTTAAATGTAAATGTAATGTAAATGTGTTCTGCCTCCTAGAGATGAATGTACTTTGGTGCAAAAAGTGCAAATGAATCTCAGAACAACAGCAAAGGACCTTGTGAAGATGTTGGAGGAAACGGGTACAAAATTATCTATATCCACAGTAAAACGAGTCCTATATCGACATAACCTGAAAGGCTGCTCAGCAAGGAAGAAGCCACTGCTCCAAAACCGCCATAAAAAAGCCAGACTACGATTTGTAACTGCACATAGGGACAAAGATTGTACTTTTTGGAGAAATGTCCTCTGGTCAGATGAAACAACAAAATAACTGTTTGGCATAGTGACCATTGTTATGTTTGGAGGAGAAAGGGGGAGGCTTGCAAGCAGAAGAACACCATCCAAACCGTGAAGCACAGGGGTGGCAGCATCATGTTGTTGGGGTGCTTTGATGCAGGAGAGACTGGTGCACTTCACAAAATTGATGGCATCAAGAGGATGGAAAATGATGTGGATATATTGAAGCAACATCTCAAGACATCAGTCAGGAACAGTACATCACAGCTTGGTCGCAAATGGGGCTTCCAAATGGACAATGACCCCAAGCAAACTTCCAACGTTGTGGCAAAATGGCTTCAGGACAACAAAGTCAAGGTATTGGAGTTGCCGTCACAAAGCCCTGACCTCCATCCTATTGAAAATTTTTGGGGAGAACTGAAAAAGTGTGTACGATCAAGGATCCTACAAACCTGACTCAGTTACACCAGCTCTGTCAGGAGGAACGGGCCAAAATTCACCCAGCTTATTGTGGGAAGCTTGTGGAAGGCTACCCGAAACTGAAATTAATAATTCTCTCTACTATTATTCTGACATTTCACATTCTTAAAACAAGGTGGTGTTTCTAAGTGACCTAAGACAGGGACTTTTTACTCGTATTAAATGTCAGTAATTGTGAAAAACTGAGTTTAAAAGTATTTGGCTAAGGTGTATGTTAACTTCCGACTTCGACTGTATATATACACGTGTTTGGTTTGTGCTTCGTCCCTGTCGTTTTCATGACATACTTTTTTGGGGGTGGAGATATAAAAAACCCTATTATGTATTCCTGCGCCTGTCACCTATCATTTTACAGCGTGACACTCTTATCTGCTTGTCGTCCCCTTATGCCAACTTTTGTACATCTCAGTTGTCAGTAGAAACCACATTCTTTTAAGCTTGTCAGCCATATCAGCTATGTTTTTTAGAAGGCAGTATATGAGGCTGAATTAACTATTTCACTGCCAGACAAGGCTCTTCTGAGAGCCAGTGGTAAGGTGTTGGGACTGCTGTTTAGACTCTTCTGTTGGGACAGCTTTATGTAGGCCCTAACAGTTTGTGGGCAATTAATGTGCAGTTAATGTATTGTTTAGTGTTGTGTAGTGGCTTTGCTGGCATGCATCCCTCACAATTGTTTTTGTTTGCCCCACCAAGATTTACATGCTAAAATCGCCACTGTGTAGGAACAATAGTGTATCAATATATTAGTAATCTGTTTTATTCTTGACTTGCAGTGTATACAGATGGTTTAAAGGATCCCATAACTGGGAAGACAGGACAAGGTGTTAATGTTAATCTATGCAAGAGACTGACAAATTATATATCTGTATATTCAACAGAAATGGTTGCGATAATTGTTGGATTGCAGTGGATAGGAGGTGCAACCAAGAATATGTTATTATTTTGTGAAATGTATGATGTAGAAAGATTGTGGTTGTTCACAGGGTCAGACAGGAATGGGTGATATTTTGGGTGGGGGGTTTTATTTTATTTGGCAAGTCAGTTAAGAACAAATTCTTATTTTCAATGACGGCCTAGGAACAGTGGGTTAACTGCCTGTTCAGGGGCAGAACGACAGATTTGTACCTTGTCAGCTCGGGGGTTTGAACTTGCAACCTTGCGGTTACTAGTCCAACACTCTAACCACTAGGCTACTCTGCCGATTGGAGTAGTTAAGTTTGCAGGTAAGTATCACATTTTTGTTAGAAAATCAGGGTTAGTTAAGAGAATATAGTGGTATAGATTGGTCGTGATCGGCCTCACACTCCTGTACAGTAGGTGGCGTTGTATGCACATGTCAGTTGGTTTCGACCCCCCCCCCCCGAAAAAAAGTCGAGGAAGCGAGCCGACGTTCAGCCTTTTTCTCTCGCGAGGAAGGACGCCGTTATCGGAATCCCTACAAACAACACGAGAATTCATCATTCACACGGTAATATAACCCAATCTAACACCGTACATATCTCGTGAGCCAGAAGTGAAGTTACTGGGTGCTTTCAACCCGCATTCAAAATGTTATTTCACAGGACTATTAATATGGTACCAACTGCAACATACATCTATTCCGCTGCCACGGACGGACATTGAGGCCTAGCTAGCTACCATTGCGCGATTGTGTCTTCTGGCTAGTAGCACGCTGCAGCTATTCCGTCTACAACTCGCTAATGTGCGCAAGCTAGTTAACCTGATGGAATGGCAATGGTTTTGCCCGGATACATCACATTTAACCACGCTGCTATCCGTGACTGAATTTGTAGCCTGTTCTGGAAGATATGTCAGCGATATGTTTCCCTATTTACCCTGCACAGATACTAGCCCAGCTAACTAGCAACGTAGCGCACGCTTGCTGACATTTTATCTAAGAACAACTTATCTAAGAACCAATAGCAACTACAGCACATCACAATGTATTGACTAATCTAGGCCTATCTAGAATATAAATGAGACTTGTCATCGAGTTAATGTACAGGTCACCAGCTAGCTAACGTTACATGCTATGGTAGACAATCATGATTTAGGACAAGGCGGGACTCTTAAAACACGCCACTTCGATACTGCTACGACCGGAAGTGACTTTCCGTTACAGGTTAGGAGAGCATTTTCGTGAACCCCTTAACTAACCATAATCTAACCTAATTATCCTAACGTGCTGCATATGTTCTCCAAACCAACTGTAAATTATAACCTGTAACGAAAAAGTAACATCCGGTCGTATATCTGTTTTTAAGGAGTCCCGTTTTAGATGGCTAATAATCAATATCAAGAAGACCTATAATACTTGTATCTGCAACTTTGTCTTGAAAGCAAAGGCCAGATTTTTCAAGCTTTCTAGCTAACACTGTCTTCAACCATGATCTAGCTAATGTACATGAACAGCTCGTTGTCTGGAGCCTCTGGTCCATTTGTCCGTTTGCTCAAGTTCAGAAATAATTTGAGTGCCTGTCATTTATAGTTATGTTGATATTGTCAACATGATAATGACCATTACTCAGTTTAAATTGTTAATGAATAAAGTAATTTATTTTTATACCCATTCACCAAAATCCACAAACCTATTTTAATTGAGGTTGTGGTTGACTTTTTGTGCCACTAGGCACTACACAATATCCCACGATTAGCAGGCAAAGTTAGACCATGACACATGCACTCACTGAACCGTTCTCCAGTATATTCAACTAGTTATACATCTGTGGAACTGTGAAAGAAGAGCAATTAATATGCAAACTGAACTTTTCAAATATGTTTATTTAAAGGAACCATAGGGTACATCATTCTCAGTAGTATAAAGTAACTTCCTCTCCTTTCCAGATGCACCCACATTAGGAATCTTGCTCAACAAGAAGCCAACACGATTGAGTAGCTTATAAATAATAAATACAGTTATTTGTCCAACGACTCAAACCCACTCAGGTAAAACTTCACCCCAGCACACAGTGAACAGAGCGGAGAAAAGAAAAGGTTCTTTCTCAATTGTCTTCGATTCCAGGGCCCTATCCAGAAACACCCCCTACCCTCTGGACACTTCTGGAGATTTGAGAGGGTTGAATAGGTGTAAGCAATATGGCAAACATTTCTTCTAGCATGTCAGAGGTCAAGGTGGATCTATCACCATGTATACAGTACCAGTCAAATGTTTGGACACACACACCCACTCATTCCATTTTTTACTATTTTCTACATTGTAAACTATGAAATAACACGTATGTAGTCATGTAGTAACGAAGAAAGTGTTAAACAAATAGCCACCTGTAGCCTTGACAGCGTTGCATACTCTTGGCATTCTCTCAACCAGCTTCATGAGGTAGTCACCTGGAATGCATTTAAATAACAATTTGCCTCAATTTGTAGTTCCAACCACAGTGTCTTTGAGACGCATAGGTGAACGGATGATCCCCGCATGTGTGGTTCCCACTGTGAGGCATGGAGGAAGAGGTGTGGGAGTGCTTTGCTAGTGACAATGTCAGTGATTTATTTAGAATTCAAGGCACACTTAACCAGCATGGCTACCACAGTATTATGCAGCAATACTCCATCCCATCTGGCTTGCGCTTAGTGGGACTATCATTTAGTTTTACAGCAGGACAATGACCCAAAACACACCACCAGGCTGTGTAAGTGGTTTTGACCAAGAAGGCGACTGATGGAGTGCTGCATCAGATGACCTGGCATCATAAAACAGCTCCCTAAAACACTTCTGCGAGCAGGCCTTTCTAATCGACCTGGCCCGGGTATCCTGGAAGGATATTGACCTCATCCCGTCAGTTGAGGATGCCTGGTCATGCTTTAAAAGTAACTTCCTCACCATCTTAGATAAGCATGCTCTGTTCAAAAAATGCAGAACTAAGAACAAATATAGCCCCTGGTTCACTCCAGACCTTGACTGCCCTCAACCATTCTGTGGTGGACTGCAATAGCATCGAATAGTCCCAGCGATATGCGACTGTTCAGGGAAGTCAGGAACCAATACAGGCAGTCAGTCAGGAAAGCAAAGGCCAGCTTTTTCAAGTAGAAATTTGCATCCTGTAGCTCTAACTCCAAAAAATTCTGGGACACTGTAAAGTGTCAGCTTTAAAAAGAGCATCTCCTCCCAGAGGTGCTCTTAAAAAGAGCACCTCCTCCCAGCTGCCCATTGCACTGAGGCTAGGTAACACGGTCACCACCGATAAATCCATGATTATCGAAAACTTCAACAAGCATTTCTCAACGGCTGGCCACGCCTTCCTCCTGGCTACTCCAACCTCGGCCAACAGCTCCACCCTCCCCTGCAGCTACTCGCTACACCCGTACCAGTGGTACTAAAGCCAGAAGTGAAAGCTGCTGTGGTGGGGTGCAGCCCTTCTACTATTCACAACCACAAGGATGCGATGTCAGCAGTTTCTGTATGATTTCAAAATAAGTCAAGATTTTGGCATACCATATAAGGCAAAGGCCACTGAAATTTATATTACTGTAACTAACAGTAACTCGTGGCAGGTTTCTCGAGCTTCCTTGTGCTTCAAGACTCCCCAGCTTTTCCTTTACCCAAATCCAGATAGCAGATGTTCTGAAAGAGCTGCAAAACCTGGACCTGTACAAATCAGCTGGTCTTGACAATCTGGACCCTCTATTTCTGAAACTATCCACCGCCATTGTCGCAACCCCTATTACCAGCCTGTTCAACCTCTCTTTCATATCGTCTGAGATCCCCAAGGACTGGAAAGCTGCCGCGGTCAACCCCCTCTTCAAGAGGGGAGACACCCTGGACCCAAACTGTTACAGACCTATATCCATCCTGCCCTGCCTATCTAAGGTCTTCGAAAGCCAAGTCAACAAACAGATCACTGACCATCTCGATTCACACCGTACCTTCTCTGCTGTGCAATCTGGTTTCCGAGCCGGTCACGGGTGCACCTCAGCCACGCTCAAGGTACTAAACGATATCATAACCGCCATCGATAAAAGACAGTACTGTGCAGCCGTCTTCATCGACCTGGCCAAGGCTTTTGACTGTGTCAATCATCATATTCTTATCGGCAGACTCAGTAGCCTCAGTTTTTCTAATGACTGCCTTGCCTGGTTCACCAACTACTTTGCAGACAGAGTTCAGTGTGTCAAATCGGAGGGCATGTTGTCCGGTCCTCTGGCAGTCTCAATGGGGGTGCCACAGGGTTCAATTCTCGGGCCGACTCTTTATGTTGCTCTTGCGGCGGGCGATTCCCTGATCCACTTCTACACAGACGACACCATTCTGTATACTTCCGGCCCTTCCTTGGACACTGCTATATCTAACCTCCAAACAAGCTTCAATGCCATACAACAATCCTTCCGTGGCCTCCAACTGCTCTTAAACGCTAGTAAAACCAAATGCATGCTTTTCAACCGTTCGCTGCCTGCACCCGCACGCCCGACTAGCATCACCACCCTGGATGGTTGTTGTAAATGAGAACTTGTTCTCAACTAGCCTACCTGGTTAAATAAAGGTAAATAAAAAATCTACATTCACCTGACCCAATTGAAATGGTTAGGGATGAGTTAGACCGCAGAGGGAAGGAAAAGCAGCCAACAAGTGCTGAGCATATGTGTGAATTCCTTTAAGACGGTTGGAAAAGCATTCCTAATGAAGCTGGTTGAGAGAATGCCAAGTGTGCAAAGAATCAAAAATATATTTTGATTGGTTTAACACTTTGTGGTTTCTACATGATTCCATGTGTGTTATTTAATAGTTTTGATGTCTTCAGTATTATTCTACAATGTAGAAAAGTCCAAATAAAGAACCTTTGAATGAATAGGTGTGTCCGAACCTTTGATATTGTCTCAAACGCTGCAACTACCCAATGGTCTCAGGAGAGGCAAAAACATGACCCGCCTAACGGCGTTCCTTAACACCCGCCTGCTTAACCCGGAAGCCAGCCACACCAATATGTCGGAGGAAGCACCATTCAACTGGCAATCTGTGTCAGCCTGCACCCTGTCCGCTAGGGCGCGATCAGCCAAGTAACATGACCCAACCACTATTGAAACAAATGCATACCAGATCCCAATCAAATTGTAATTGTCACGTGTACACTTTAGTGAAATTCTTAATTACAAGCCCTTACCAACAGAGCAGAGTTAAAAAAAAAAAAAAAAAAACCATAAAATACACAAGAATAAAGCCATATGGAGGGTGTACCAGAAACACATCAATGCGCAGGGGTACTTGAGGTAGATATGTGCAGTTGAAGTCGGAAGTTTATATACACCGTAGCCAAATACATTTAAACCCAGTTTTTCACAATTCCAAACATTTAATTCTTGTAAAAAATCCCTGTCTTAGGTCAGTTAGGATCACCACTTTATTTTAAGAATGTGAAATGTCAGAATAATAGTAGAGGATGATTTATTTAAGCTTTTATTTAATTTCTTTCATCACATTCCCAGTGGGTCAGAAGTTTACATACACTCAATCAGTATTTGGTAGCATTGCCTTTAAATTGTTTAATTTGGGTCAAACGTTTCGGGTATCCTTCCACATGCTTCCCACTGTAAGTTGGGTGAATTTTGGCCCATTCCTCCTGACAGAGCTGGTGTAACGGAGTCAGGTTTGTAGGCTCCTTGCTCGCACACGCTTTTTCAGTTCTGCCCACAAATTTTCTATAGGATTGAGGTCAGGCTTTGTGATGGCCATTCCAATACCTTGACTTTGTTGTCCTTAAGCTATTTTGTCACAACTTTGGAAGTATACTTGGGGTCATTGTCCATTTGGAAGACCCATTGGTGACCAAGCTTTAACTTCCTGACTGATGTCTTGAGATGTTGTGTCAATATCCACATAATTTTCCTACCTCATGATGCCATACATTTTGTGAGGTGCACCAGTCCCTCCTGAAGCATTGTTTTTTCTTCAGACCAGAGGACATTTTTCCAAAAAGTACAATATTTGTCCCCATGTGCAGTTGCAAACCGTAGTCTGGCTTTTTTATGGCGGTTTTGGAGCAGTGGCTTCTTCCTTGCACTTTTCGCACCACATCTCTAGGATACAGAACGCGTCTCCCTGAGCGGTATGACGGCTGCGTGGTCCCATGGTGTTTATACTTGCGTACTATTGTTTGTACAGATGAACGTGGTACCTTCAGGCGTTTGGAAATTGCTCCCAAGGATGAACCAGACTTGTGGAGGTCAATTTTTTTCCCCCCTGAGATCTTGGCTGATTTCTTTTGATTTTCCCATGATGTCAAGCAAAGAGGCAATGTAGGCCTTGAAATACATCCACAGGTACACCTCCAATTGACTGAAATGGTATCAATTAGCCTATCAGAAGCTTCTAAAGCAATGACATCATTTTCTGGAATTTTCCAAGCTGTTTAAAGGCACAGTCAACTTAGTGTATGTAAACTTCTGACCCACTGGAATTGTGATACAGTGAATTATAAGTGAAATAATCTGTCTGTAAACAATTGTTGGAAAAATGACTTGTGTCATGCACAAAGTAGATGTCCTAACCGATTTGCCAAAACTATAGTTTGGTAACAAGAAATTTGTCGAGTGGTTGAAAAATTAGTTTTAATGACTCCAACCTAAGTGTATGTAAACTTCTGACTTCAACTGTACATATAAGCTAGCGTAAAGTGACTAGGCATCAGGATAGATGATTATAAGAGTAAAATGAAGAACAGGGTAGCGACACTATATGTTTACTGTGTGTATGTCTGCGGCATCTATGAGCATGAGTGTGTTATGCGTTTGTGTGAATGTGATTTAGAGTCAGTGCAAGATGGGGTCAATGCAGTGAGTGGTGGTGTCTGCCAAACTTGTTCAATAACTCATTCTTGAATCAAGAGGTCCAGGTAAACAAAAGGCACAACCTGTGGTTTGTTTTCTTTTAAAACAAGCCCCTTTGTTTTGTTTGCTTATTACTGTCAGTGATAAGTTCACTGATGTTGAGGTTGAACAGCCTGAGAATGTCAATTCTCTTTTATTTGCAATAATGATTTGTTTTGTGGCTCTCTGGATTTACAGGTCTGAGTGATGTCGGACCAAGATTTGGCAGAGATGGTACAGATAGCAGTGGAGGACTTGGGCCAAGGCGACCAGACTGGTAAGATCTTTATTCAAGACCACAAAACTCTGTCTGATCACCATAACCTGGACCATGTGACCTGATCAGGAAAACAATTAGGGGGAAATTGCTGGCTCAAGATAAATGTAATGCTCATCCCTCTGAAGTTGTCTCTTTATAATCATTTGCCTGTATTGTAAAGGACCACTGACTGGCTAATGGTTCAGCTTTACTTCTGGCTTAAGTTGTTTTATCTTCATGGTAGCTATGAACCATTTGTGTACATTTGGTTACATCGCTTGATTTGGAAGAGATACTTATAAGCGTCAACAGTGCATCTGGTAGTTTTTTTCATGATCGTGTGTATGTTTTACTGTGCTTGACTGCATTTGGGATTTGTTTTAGATGTTTTGGACAATCATGAAGATTGTGATGACAAGCCTGACAGGAAAAGGCCAAGGGTGGACAACAGCTCCCAAGACGCATCTCTAAAGGTAGTTACTCCTGCACTACATCGTGGTCGTGGGTATACTCACCTTGCTGTGAGTGATTGGATTCAGTATGTACTTACAAGCTGAATCAGTCATGTGAGCATGCCAGCTTGTTTGTCCTCTGAAAATAAAGCATAAAACTGCATTTATAAAGGCCTACTTTAGTGATTTTTACAAGGTCTCTAAGCTCTGCATTGTAAAAGGGGAGCTCACTTCATCAACCACCAATGTGTAACATGTAGCACCCACCTTTTCTTACACACACACAATGAACTGTCTTTCCCTCTGCCTCTTTCCCTCTTCCTCTCTCCCTCCCTCTCTCCAGACCTTGTTGTACTCCATTAGCCAGACGATCTGCCAGCGTCTGGACAACATGGAGGCTAAGCTGCAGATGGTGGAGGCGACGTGCCGGGCCCTGGAGAGGAAGCTGGATGCTGTGGTCAACAAGAACCAGGCGCCCATCCAGGTCCCCATGGTGGCCGGCTCCCCTCTGGGTGCCACCCAGACCTGGAATAAAGTGCGTTGGTGAGTTGAGGTTTGCACCTGGGCCCATACTCATTAGGGCACACCGTAGCACACATTTTTACAACAGACAAGTTATTGGACAAGTTCGGGTAGTCTTTCCCTGTCGTTTTATTCCGCTTGGTGCCTAATGAACACGACCCTGGTTAGGACTGAGGATCGTGGTGGGATAAAATGCTGGGACTTAGACTGGGGGATGATGACACTGGTTGATTGGTGCTTTGAGGGTTAGGGAGTTGTGGCGTAGTACTCATTCTCTTACAAGTGAGTGCTAGAGTAGAATAGCTAGAGTAGCACCTATTCCCATGAACACAATTTGACACTGGAGCCTGTTGAGATATTAGACACTGAAGAACTCCCTGTCTTTCCCTGCAGTGTTGTTCCACAGACCAATGTGATAGTGAGCCAAGATCGACCGAAGGGCCAGGAGGAGCCATTAACTCGAGGGGCAGATTCCCTGGAGAACCTCCTCAGCAAGTGAGTGACTGATACACGTTTTCTTCTGTCATCATGCAGAATGTACAATTGAGTATAGAACAAACACTGTTGTGCATGAAACTGATCCCCACTAAAGTTTGTTCAACACAGAACCCTCATAAAACAATGGTACTCTGAACCCTGCAGAGTTTAGTGGCTCACACAGAACACAATGGAACACATATGAGCTCGGCTCACGTCCCTGTGTTGATACGGGGCTGTAACTCAGCCTGTGTGTGATCCGTCAGCACGGTGGGCGGGCGGAGGCAGAACACGTTCCTCGTGAAGGTGCCGGCGCCGGAGGACAGCCAGGAGGACCAGGAGAGCGGTTCAGAGGCCAGTGACTCTGTGTCCAACAGCGGCCAGACCAACAACGCCCAGAGCACCCAGAACGTCACCCTCATCACCCTCAACTCAGAGGGTACGGCCCTGTCAGAATACGTGCACACATACACAGAAACCAAGAAACACACACACAAACACATCCATATATTTATATGTACATATTCTTATTCATTCCTTTACACTTGTGTGTATAAGGTAGTTGTTGTGAAATTGTTAGATTATGTGTTAGATATTAGTGTATGGTCGGAACTAGAAGCACAAGCATTTCGCTACACTCGCATTAACATCTGCTAACCATGTGTATGTGACCAATAAAAATTTATTTGCTTTGAGAAACACATGCATGTCCCAAACATGGCTTAAAAAGTGTAAAGAAACAAGTCACTTGCTGAACTGTTCATCAATGTGAATCCTACTTCTTGCTTAACGCCCAAATAGCAGTCGTGGCCAAAAGTTTTGAGAATGACACAAATATTAATTTTCACAAATTCTGCTGCCTCAGTTTGTATGATGGCAATTTGCATATACTCCAGAATGTTATGAAGAGTGATCAGATGAATTGCAATTCATTTCAAAGTCCCTCTTTGCCATGCAAATGAACTGAATCCCAACAAATAATTTCCACTGCATTTCAGCCCTGCCACAAAAGACCAGCTGACATCATGTCAGTGATTCTCTCGTTGACACAGGTGTGAGTGTTGACGAGGACAAGTCTGGAGATCACTCTGTCATGCTGATTGAGTTCGAATAACAGACTGGAAGCTTCAAAAGGAGGGTGGTGCTTGGAATTGTTGTTCTTCCTCGGTCAAACATGGTTACCTGCAAGGAAACACGTGCCGTCATCATTGCTTTGCACAAAAAGGGCTTCACAGGCAAGGATATTGCTGCCAATAAGATTGCACCTAAATCAACCATTTATCGGATCATCAAGAACTTCGAGGAGAGTGGTTCAATTGTTGTGAAGAAGGCTACAGGGCGCCCAAGAAAGTCCAGCAAGCGCCAGGACCGTCTCCTAAAGTTGATTCAGCTTCGGGATCGGGGCACCACCAGTATAGAGCTTGCTCAGGAATGGCAGCAGGCAGTTGTGAGTGCATCTGCACACACAGTGAGGAGAAGACTTTTGGAGTATGGCCTGGTGTCAAGAAGGGCAGCAAAGAAGCCACTTTTCTCCAGGAAAATCATCAGGGATAGACTGATATTCTGCAAAAGGTACAGGGATTGGACTGCTGAGGACTGGGGTAAAGTCATTTTCTCTGATGAATCCCCTTTCCGATTGTTTGGGGCATCCGGAAAAAAAGTTTGTCTGGAGAAGACAAGGTGAGCGCTACCTTCAGTCCTGTGTCATGCCAAAGGTAAAGCATCCTGAGACCATTCATGTTTGGGGTTGGTTCTCAGCCAAGGGAGTGGGCTCAATCACAATTTTTCTGAAGAACACAGCCATGAATAAAGAATGGTACCAACACATCCTCTGAGAGCAACTTCTCCCAACCATCCAGGAACAGTTTGGTGATGAACAATGCCTTTTCCAGCATGATGGAGCACCTTGCCATAAGGCAAAAGTGATAACTAAGTGGCTCGGGGAACAAAACATCGATATTTTGGGTCCATGGCCAGGAAACTCCCCAGACCTCAATCCCATTGAGAACTTGTGGGCAATCCTCAAGAGGCGGGTGGACAAACAAAACCCCACAAATTCTGACAAAGTCCAAGCATAGATTATGCAAGAATGGGGTGCCATCAGTCAGCATGTGGCCCAGAAGTTAATTGACAGCATGCCAGGGTGGCTTGCAGAGGTCTTGAAAAAGGGTCAACACTGCAAATATGGACTCTTTGCATCCACGACTACCACCTGTCTTGGTGTATAATGGTGCTGTGTTGATATGTTGGGATGTTTCACTCTTTATCATTACCAGCATAGACATCTGTGGCGAGGCATCTTTGGTAGCTATTATCTCACTCGGACTGTTTTGAAGTCCTCGAGGATGATGTCTCACTCTGTCGGGACTCAGTGGCTTTCCCGGTGGTCATGGAGAAGCCTGAGGAGAGGAAAGCTTTCTGACTGCAGCGCATGCTGTTGTTTTTGTTATTGTTGTTTGGGCTGTTTTGAGTGGTTTCTTGGAGTTCTTTCGTTAGCATCAAATACATCTATTTTGGCATACATTCATTCATGTGCAGATGCGAGTTTCCATGACAATGTGTTTTAGTCAGCATTAGCCGAAGGGCACCGTGTTTTTCTTAAAAAGGAAACATGCATGCCTGGGTGTGTGTGCGCGAGCCTTCGACTTCCTTGCATTTTACTCTCAATGTCACTGTCAGCTGTCTGCCTCTCCACACCTCTCCATAGACAAAGTGAGCTCTCAGGTTACTACTCTTTATATAGATTTAAAATAGGCAGTCGGTTGTTTCACTGATAGGTTCCTTGTTGAACTCTGTAATGCTCCATGGAGGTGTCATGCTAATGTTTGAGAATGTCACAACAACGCTCATAATTACCTCCAGAACTGTATGCCGGTGTAGTCTTGATGCTCACCAGAAGGCTGTGCTGTGGTATCAGCAAATCAGAGATTAGGAAGGTCTAGGCCTATGGATTTCAGTGCATGCGCTGTGGGATCTGTGTATATAGGAAGACTACAAAAATACATATTCATAAAACATTGAGCCCAAAAACCCTCACACATGAAGAGGCGTTTGATATATTACAGCTGCTCTCCCTGATAGAGACAGACAGTACCAGTACCAGTCAAAAGTTTGGACACCTACTCATTCCAGGGTTTTTCTTTATTTTGACTATTTTCTACATTGTAAAATAATAGTGAAGACATCAAAACTATGAGATAACACATGAAATCATGTCGTAACCAAAAAAGTGTTGAACAAATCTAAATATATTTTTGATTCTTCAAAGTACCTCCCGTTGCCTTGATGACAGCTTTGCACACGCTTGGCATTCTCTCAACCAGCTTCACCTGGAATGCTTTTCCAACAGTCTGGAAGGAGTTGCTGAGCACTTGTTGGCTGCTTTTCCTCCACTCTGTGGTCCATCTCATCCCAAACCATCTCAATTGGGTTGCACTCGGGTGATTGTGGTGGACAGGTCATCTGATACAGCACTCATCACTCTCCTTCTTGGTAAAATAACCCTTACACAGCCTGGAGGTGTGTTTGGATCGTTGTCCCTATAAAAAAACAAATGATAGTCCCACTAAGCGCAAACCAAATGGGATGGCGTATCGCTGCAACATGCTGTGGTAGCTATGTGACTTGAATTCTAAATAAATCACAGACAGTGTCACCAACAAAGCACCATCACACCTCCTCCTCCATGCTTCATGGTGGGGACCACACATGCAGAGATAATCCGTTTACCTACTCTGTGGTTCACAAAGACACAGCGGTTGGAACCAAAAATCTTACATTTGGACCAAAGGACATATTTCCACCGGT
The DNA here is from genome assembly GCF_023373465.1 of Oncorhynchus keta. Taxonomy (NCBI): domain Eukaryota; kingdom Metazoa; phylum Chordata; class Actinopteri; order Salmoniformes; family Salmonidae; genus Oncorhynchus; species Oncorhynchus keta. The sequence continues at coordinate 36,767,542 of NC_068437.1, forward strand.
CTAATGTCCATTGCTCGTGTTTCTTGGCCCAAGCAAGTCTCTTCTTCTTATTGGTGTCCTTTAGTAGTGGTTTATTTGCAGCAATTCGACCATGAAGGCCTGATTCACACAATCTCCTCTGTACAGTTGATGTTGAGATGTGTCTGTTATTTGAACTCTGTGAAACATTTGTTTGGGCTGCAATTTGAGGCTGGTAACTCTAATGAACGTATCCTCTGCAGCAGATGTAACTCTGGGTCATCAATTCCTGTGGCGGTCCTCATGGGAGGATGGTTTTTGCGACTACACTTGAAGAGACTTAAAGTTCTTGACATTTTCCGTATTGACTGACCTTCATGTCTTAAAGTAATGATGGACTGTTGTTTCTCTTAGCTTATTTGAGCTGTTCTTGCCATAATATGAACTTCGTCTTTTACCAAATAGAGCAATATTCTGTATACCACCCCTACCTTGTCACAACACAACTGATTGGCTTAAACACATTAAAAAGGAAAGAAATTGCACAAATTAACTTTTAAGAAGGCACACCTTTTAATTGAAATGCATTCCAGGTGACTACCTCGTGAAGCTGGTTGAGGGAATGAGTGTGCAAAGCTGTCATTGAGGCAAAGGATGACTACTTTGAGAAATATCAAGTATATTTGGATTTGTTCAACACTTTTTTGGTAACTACATGATTCCATGTGTTATTTTATAGTTTTGATGTCTTCACTATTATTCTACAATGTAGAAAATAGTACAAATAAAGAAAAACCCTTGAATGAGTAGGTGTGTCCAAACATTTGACTGGTACCATATATACTATACACTATACTATACATTCAGTCAGTCAGTTGAAGTCGGAAGTTTACATACACCTTAGCCAACTACTTTTAAACTCAGTTTTTCATAATTCCTGACATTTAATTCTAGTAACAATTCCCTGTTTTAGGTCAGTTCGGATCAAACACTTTATTTTAAGAATGTGAAATGTCAGAATAATAGTAGAGTGATTTATTTCAGCTTTTATTTCTTTCACCACTTTCCACATTCATATTCCCAGTGGGTCAGAAGTTTACATACACTCAATTAGTATTTGGTCGCATTGCCTTTAAATGGTTTAATTCGGGTCAAACGTTTCGGGCAGCCTTCGACATGCTTCCCACAGTAAGTTGGGTGAATTTTGGCCCATTCTTCCTAACAGAGCTGGTGTAACGGAGTCAGGTTTTTAGGCCTCCTGCTCGCAGCACACGCTTTTTCAGTTCTGCTCACAAAGTTTCTATGGGATTGAGGTCAGGGCTTTGTAATGGCCATTCTAATATCTTGACTTTGTTGTCCTTAAGCCATTTTGTCACAACTTTGGAAGTATGCTTGGGGTCATTGTCCATTTGGAAGACCCATTTGCGACCAAGCTTTAACTTCCTGACTGATGTCTTGAGATGTTGCTTCAATATATCCACATCATTTTTGGAGCAGTGGCTTCTTCCTTGCTGAGCGGCCTTTCAGGTTGTCAATATAGGACTTGTTTTACTGTGGATATAGATACTTTTGTACCTGTTTCCTCCAGCATCTTCACAAGGTCCTTTGCTGTTGTTCTGGGATTGATTTGCACTTTTTGCACCAAACTGCGTTCATCTCTTAGAGACAGAGCTCGTCTTCTTCCTGAGCGTTATGACGGTTGTGTGGTCCCATGGTGTTTATACTTGCGTACTATTGTTTGGTATCTTCAGGCGTTTGGAAATTGCTCCCAAGGATGAACCAGACTTGTGGAGGTCTACAATTGTTTTTCTGAGGTCTTGGCTAATTTCTTTTGATTTTCCCATGATGTCAAGCAGAGAGGCACTGAGTTTGAAGTAAGGCTTTGAAATACATCCACAGGTACACCTCCAATTGACTCAAATGATGTCAATTAGCCTATCAGAAGCTTCTAAAGCACATATGTCAGAGTCAAGGCCCGCGGGCCACATCCGGCCCGCGAGAAGGTTTTTTACGGCCCCTGGGATGATCTTGATTTATTATTAGAACCGGCCCGCAGACCGCAGCAAGCCGGCAGCCCGCAGATCTTTTACACGCACCAATACTACATTTCCCACAATGCAACGGTGACGCACCGAGCAGTAGGCTGCTTCATTTCAATATTTATTGGCACAGCAGTTGTCAGCATCACAGTAAAATTAACTTTCAGATACCCATCAAAAATGGCAAAACGGAAGGTGGACACTGAGAACCGGGGGTTTCAAACAAGGTGGGAGTCGGAGTATTTGTTCACGGAGGTAGCTGGAAAACCTGTGTGTCTTCTGTGTGGAGAAAGTGTGGCGGTACTGAAAGAGTATAATCTGAGACGACATTATGAAACGAAACACGCGGACAAAAACAAGAATATGGACATGGAACAAAGGCTACAAAAGGCAGAGGAATTAAAACGAGGCCTCAAATCTCGACAGGCTCTGTTCAAAAAAGCCAAATCACAAGGCCAGGCTGCTGTCAAGGCCAGTTTTATTTTGGCAGAAGAGATCGCTAAATCAGCCCGGCCATTTACGGAGGGGGATTTCATCAAAAACTGCATGATTAAAGTTTGTGACGAAGTTTGCCCAGAAAAAAGGCAACTCTTTTTAAATGTGAGTCTGAGCAGAAACACCATTGCCGAGAGAGTAGACCAGTTGTCCATCAATCTAAAAGAGCAGCTTGTGAAAAAGGAAAAGATTTCATTGCATATTCCTTGGCTGTGGATGAGAGCACCGACATTTCTGACATTGCCCAGTTGTCAATTTTCATCCGCGGAGTGGACTCCAGCCTAAGCGTGACAGAGGAGTTTTTGGCTTTACGTCCTATGCATGGCACAACTACGGGGCATGATTTGTATGAAGAGGTGTCAAGATGTGTAAATGAGATGGAGCTGCCTTGGGAAAACTCGTGGGTTTGACAACCGACGGAGCACCTGCGATGTGTGGACACAGGAGCGGACTGGTGGCGAAGATACGGGAAAAGATGCAAGAGGAAAACGCGACAGGTGAGCTGACAGCTTATCATTGTATCATACACCAGGAAGCGTTGTGCGGTAAAGCCTTGAAAATGGAGCATGTAATGAGCATCATCACGCGCACAGTTAACTTTATCAGAGCCAAAGGTTTGAATCACCGCCAGTTCAAGGCATTTCTGACGGAGTTAGAAACGGAGCATGGTGATTTGCCTTATCACACAGAGGTGCGATGGCTAAGCCAGGGAAAGGTGCTTCAAAGATGTTTCGAGCTTCGTGAGGAGATTTGTCTGTTCTTGGACAGCAAAGGGAAAGACACAACACAACTCCGAGACGAAATGTTTCTGTGTGAAATGGCTTTTCTGTGTGACATTACGAGTCATCTGAATGCAATGAACTTGCAGCTGCAGGGTCGGGATCGTGTCATCTCTGATATGTACAGTACAGTGAAGGCATTTAAAACCAAACTGACTCTGTGGGAGACGCAGATGCGGAAAGAAAATTTGAGCCACTTTCCCAGCTGCCAGACCATGAAAGAGAAGCTCTCTACCAGTGCGTTCCCGAGCGCACAGTTGGCTGATAAAATAGGTATGCTTGCCGCTGACTTTCGACGCCGATTTGCTGACTTTGAAGCACAAAAAGCAGGTTGGAACTGCTCGGTAACCCATTTGCTGTTGACGTGGAAAGCTCACCACCAAACCTCCAAATGGAGTTGATTGACCTCCAATGCAATGATGCACTGAGGGCAAAATATGCGGCAGTGGGTGCTGCGGAGTTCGCCCGTTTCCTCCCGACACAATGCCCCAGCTGCGCATCCAGGCTGCTCAAACGTTGTCTATGTTTGGCAGCACATACCTGTGTGAACAACTGTTTTCTTTGATGAACTTGAACAAAACATCACACAGAAGTCGACTTACTGCTGAACACCTCCACTCAATTCTGAGGATTTCCTCAGCTCAGAGCCTTACCCCGAACATTGATGAACTTGTGGAAAAGATGGGACACCACCAAGTATCACCCTCAACCTCAAACAAGTGAACATTACTGTGCAATCACATATTTAGAGTTTTTACTCAGTTCAAGTTTAAAAGTTAAAGTTTAATATTTGTTTTCACTGCATGTTACTTCTCCTTAAACAAAGTGTTGTTTTTGATTAATAGATTTTTGCACTTTATTTTATTGTATTTCAATCCAATTATATTTTAAAAATATTTCAGTTGAGTGGATGATAGAAAATTGCTATTATTGTTTTTTTCTTTGAAGTAAATTTAGCCCACTTTTGCTAAAATAGAAAATATAGGCTACTGATGGTGCCTTGAATACCGGTTTCTTTCATTTAATGTTCATGTTATGGGGATTTTTATATAAAGGAAATTTGTCTTTTGTGTCTGTTGAAAATTAAAGATTACTGACAGAGCCATAAGAAAATATTGCTTTATTTATCTGATCATATTGGAATATATTTGTTAGGTTTTCAGTAGGTTCAATTAGGTTCACTAGACTATATGCGTCATTTAAAATTTTTTCAATGAACATTCGAACAGTCCGTCCCTCGGCTTGTAGCTACATTTTTTATTTGGCCCTCCGTCCATTTGACTTTGACACCCCTGTTCTAAAGCCATGACATAATTTTCTGGAATTTTCCAAGCTGTGTAAAGGCACAGTCAACTTAGTGTATGTAAACTTCTGACACACTGGAATTATGATACATTGAATTGTAAGTGAAATAATCTGTCTGTAAACAATTGTTTGAAAAATGACTTGTCATGCGCAAAGTAGATGTCCTAACCGACCTGCCAAAACTATAGTTTGTTAACAAGAAATTTGTGGAGTGGTTTAAAAACAAGTTTTAATGACTCCAACATATGTGTATGTGATCTTCCGACTTCAACTGTATATACTACTGTTCAAAATTTTGGGGTCACTGAGAAATGTCCTCTTTTTTTTTTTTAAAGGAAAGCACATTTTTTGTCAATTTTTAAAATTAACATCAAATTGGTCAGAAATACAGTGTAGATAATCTTATGTTGTAAATTACTATTGTATCTGGAAAAGGCATCACTGGTTACACACTTAATGAAGCTGCCAGTTGAGGACTTGTGAGGCGTCTGTTTGTCAAACTAGACACTCTAATGTACTTGACCTCTTGTGCACTGGGGCCTCCCACTCCTCTTTCTATTCTGGTTAGAGCCAGTTTGCACTGTTCGGTTAATGGAGTATTACGCAGCGTTGTACGATATCTTCAGTTTCTTGGTAATTTCTTGCATGGAATAGCCTTCATTTCTCAGAACAATAATAGGCCGACGAGTTTCAGAAGAAAGTTCTTTGTTTCTGGCCATTTTGAGCCTGTAATCAAACTCACAAATGCTGATGCTCCAGATACTCAACTAGGTTAGCTAGCCAGCTATTTGTCGTCCTTAACGTAGGAGACTCTGCTAGCTAGCCAACAGCTAACAGCTAACAGCTAGCCAACGTCTACTGAATTGAACTCAACAACCCGGTCGCACTCACAGGTAGTATCACATTTTCATTTCATTTCATTACAGTACAACGGTTTGATTTGTTTGATCGTAGCTAGCTACATAGCTAGCTACATAGCCGTCTTTGTATCAAAGATAATTGTGTAGTCTAGAGCGATTTTCTAGGTTAGCTAGCCAGCTATTGTCGTTCTTTTAACGCAACGTAACGTAAACAACACTGCTAGCTAGCCAGCTAGCCCCCGAATAGCAGCACTGCAGAAACTATTACACTCAACGGAACAACTTGATTAGTGTAGTGTCAACAACACAGCTACTGCCAGCTAGCCTACTTCAGCAGTACTGTATCATTTTAATCATTTTAGTCAATAAGATTCTTGCTACGTAAGCTTAACTTTCTGAACATTCGAGACGTGTAGTCCACTTGTCATTCCAATCTCCTTTGCATTAGCGTAGCCTCTGCTGTAGCCTGTCAACTATGTGTCTGTCTATCCCTGTTCTCTCCTCTCTGCACAGACCATACAAACGCTCCACACCGCGTGGCCGCGGCCACCCTAATCTGGTGGTCCCAGCGCGCACGACCCATGTGGAGTTCCAGGTCTCCGGTAGCCTCTGGAACTGCCGATCTGCGACCAACAAGGCAGAGTTCATCTCAGCCTATGCCTCCCTCCAGTCCCTTGACTTCTTGGCACTGACGGAAACATGGATCACCACAGATAACACTGCTACTCCTACTGCTCTCTCTTCGTCCGCCCACGTGTTCTCGCACACCCCGAGAGCTTCTGGTCAGCGGGGTGGTGGCACCGGGATCCTCATCTCTCCCAAGTGGTCATTCTCTCTTTCTCCCCTCACCCATCTGTCTATCGCCTCCTTTGAATTCCATGCTGTCACAGTTACCAGCCCTTTCAAGCTTAACATCCTTATCATTTATCGCCCTCCAGGTTCCCTCGGAGAGTTCATCAATGAGCTTGATACCTTGATAAGCTCCTTTCCTGAGGACGGCTCACCTCTCACAGTGCTGGGCGACTTTAACCTCCCCACGTCTACCTTTGACTCATTCCTCTCTGCCTCCTTCTTTCCACTCCTCTCCTCTTTTGACCTCACCCTCTCACCTTCCCCCTACTCACAAGGCAGGCAATACGCTCGACCTCATCTTTACTAGATGCTGTTCTTCCACTAACCTCATTGCAACTCCCTCCAAGTCTCCGACCACTACCTTGTATCCTTTTCCCTCTCGCTCTCATCTAACACCTCCCACACTGCCCCTACTCGGATGGTATCGCGCCGTCCCAACCTTCGCTCTCTCTCCCCCGCTACTCTCTCCTCTTCCATCCTATCATCTCTTCCCTCTGCTCATACCTTCTCCAACCTATCTCCTGATTCTGCCTCCTCAACCCTCCTCTCCTCCCTTTCTGCATCCTTTGACTCTCTATGTCCCCTATCCTCCAGGCCGGCGCGGTCCTCCCCTCCCGCCCCATGGCTCGACGACTCATTGCAAGCTCACAGAACAGGGCTCCGGGCAGCTGAGCGGAAATGGAGGAAAACTCGCCTCCCTGCGGACCTGGCATCCTTTCACTCCCTCCTCTCTACATTTTCCTCCTCTGTCTCTGCTGCTAAAGCCATTTTCTACCACTCTAAATTCCAAGCATCTGCCTCTAACCCTAGAAAGCTCTTTGCCACCTTCTCCTCACTCCTGAATCCTCCTCCCCCTCCCCCCCTCCTCCCTCTCTGCAGATGACTTCGTCAACCATTTTTAAAGAAGGTCGACGACATCCGATCCTCGTTTGCTAAGTAAAACGGCACCGCTGGTTCTGCTCACACTGCCCTACCCTGTGCTCTGACCTCTTTCTCCCCTCTCTCTCCAGATGAAATCTCGCGTCTTGTGACGGCCGGCCGCCCAACAACCTGCCCGCTTGACCCTATCCCCTCCTCTCTTCTCCAGACCATTTCCGGAGACCTTCTCCCTTACCTCACCTCGCTCATCAACTCATCCCTGACCGCTGGCTACGTCCCTTCCGTCCTCAAGAGAGCGAGAGTTGCACCCTTCTGAAAAAACCTACACTCAATCCCTCCGATGTCAACAACTACAGACCAGTATCCCTTCTTTCTTTTCTCTCCAAAACTCTTGAACGTGCCGTCCTTGGCCAGCTCTCCCGCTATCTCTCTCTGAATGACCTTCTTGATCCAAATCAGTCAGGTTTCAAGACTAGTCATTCAACTGAGACTGCTCTTCTCTGTATCACGGAGGCGCTCCGCACCGCTAAAGCTAACTCTCTCTCCTCTGCTCTCATCCTTCTAGACCTATCGGCTGCCTTCGATACTGTGAACCATCAGATCCTCCTCTCCACCCTCTCCGAGTTGGGCATCTCCGGCGCGGCCCACGCTTGGATTGCGTCCTACCTGACAGGTCGCTCCTACCAGGTGGCGTGGCGAGAATCTGTCTCCTCACCACGCGCTCTCACCACTGGTGTCCCCAGGGCTCTGTTCTAGGCCCTCTCCTATTCTCGCTATACACCAAGTCACTTGGCTCTGTCATAACCTCACATGGTCTCTCCTATCATTGCTATGCAGACGACACACAATTAATCTTCTCCTTTCCCCCTTCTGATGACCAGGTGGCGAATCGCATCTCTGCATGTCTGGCAGACATATCAGTGTGGATGACGGATCACCACCTCAAGCTGAACCTCGGCAAGACGGAGCTGCTCTTCCTCCCGGGAAGGACTGCCCGTTCCATGATCTCGCCATCACGGTTGACAACTCCATTGTGTCCTCCTCCCAGAGCGCTAAGAACCTTGGCGTGATCCTGGACAACACCCTGTCGTTCTCAACTAACATCAAGGCGGTGGCCCGTTCCTGTAGGTTCATGCTCTACAACATCCGCAGAGTACGACCCTGCCTCACACAGGAAGCGGCGCAGGTCCTAATCCAGGCACTTGTCATCTCCCGTCTGGACTACTGCAACTCGCTGTTGGCTGGGCTCCCTGCCTGTGCCATTAAACCCCTACAACTCATCCAGAACGCCGCAGCCCGTCTGGTGTTCAACCTTCCCAAGTTCTCTCACGTCACCCCGCTCCTCCGCTCTCTCCACTGGCTTCCAGTTGAAGCTCGCATCCGCTACAAGACCATGGTGCTTGCCTACGGAGCTGTGAGGGGAACGGCACCTCAGTACCTCCAGGCTCTGATCAGGCCCTACACCCAAACAAGGGCACTGCGTTCATCCACCTCTGGCCTGCTCGCCTCCCTACCACTGAGGAAGTACAGTTCCCGCTCAGCCCAGTCAAAACTGTTCGCTGCTCTGGCCCCCCAATGGTGGAACAAACTCCCTCACGACGCCAGGACAGCGGAGTCAATCACCACCTTCCGGAGACACCTGAAACCCCACCTCTTTAAGGAATACCTAGGATAGGATAAGTAATCCTTCTCACCCCCCCCCCCTCCCCCTTTAAGATTTAGATGCACTATTGTAAAGTGACTATTCTACTGGATGTCATAAGGTGAATGCACCAATTTGTAAGTCGCTCTGGATATGAGCGTCTGCTAAATGACTTAAATGTAAATGTCTAAAGAATGCCTGTTTTATTGCTTCTTTAAATCAGCACAACAGTTTTCAGCTGTGTTAACATAATTGCAAAAGGGTTTTCTCATGATCAATTAGCTTTTACAATGATTAAACTTGGATTAGTTAAGACAACGTGCCATTGGAACACAGGAGTGATGGTTGCTGATAATGTGCCTCTGTACGCCTATGTAGATATTCCATTAATAATCTGCCGTTTCCAGCTACGATGTTAATTTACAACATTAACAATGTCCACACTGTATTTCTGATCACTTTGATTTTATTTTAGTGGACAAAAATGTGCTTTTCTTCCAAAAACAAGAACATTTCAGAGGGACCTCAAACTTATGAACTGTAGTGTGTGTGTGTTTTTTAGTATAGAAACAGACCCACACACAACAGGCTGGGAGCAGCTTTAGGGGTTTTATCATTACCATTATTCTCCCACCCATGCCCCCTCTTTCTTTATAGATGACTACCCAGCAGGTACGTGGCTTGGCGACGAGAACAATGCAGAGATGCGCGTGCGCTGCCCGGTGTCGCCGGGCGACATGCTCCATATCAGCACCAACTGCCGCACGGCAGAGAAGATGGCACTGACACTGCTGGACTACCTATTCCACCGTGAGGTGCAGGCTATCTCCAACCTGTCGGGCCAGGGCAAGCACGGCAAAAAGCAGCTGGACCCACTCATGATCTATGGAGTACGCTGTGAGTCACGCACACCTATTCACTCCAATATTCACACTGCTGTTTAACCCTGTACAGACTAAGCTGGTGCGGGGGGGGTCATACCAAGGGTCATTTAGCTATTTGAATTTTGAAGAACCCTTTAAGTATTACAAAAAAAAAAAATATATATATATATATATATACATACATAAACAACTGTTTGGTGTCACTTAGAAATGTCCTTGTTTTTGAAAGAAAAGCAATTTTTTTTGTCCATTTTAAAATAATATCAAATTGTTTAGACATTTTATTTCACCTTTATTTAACCAGGTAGGCAAGTTGAGAACAAGTTCTCATTTACAATTGAGACCTGGCCAAGATAAAGCAAAGCAGTTTGACACATACAACGACAGAGTTACACATGGAGTAAAACAAACATACAGTCAATAATACAGTATAAACAAGTCTATATACGATGTGAGCAAATGAGGTGAGATAAGGGAGGTAAAGGCAAAAAAAGGCCATGGTGGCAAAGTAAATACAATATAGCAAGTAAAACACTGGAATGGTAGATTTGCAGTGGAAGAAAGTGCAAAGTAGAAATAAAAATAATGGGGTGCAAAGGAGCAAAATAAAAAAATAAAATAAATACAGTAGGGAAAGAGGTAGTTGTTTGGGCTAAATTATAGGTGGGCTATGTACAGGTGCAGTAATCTGTGAGCTGCTCTGACAGCTGGTGCTTAAAGCTAGTGAGGGAGACAAGTGTTTCCAGTTTCAGAGACTTTTGTAGTTTGTTCTAGTCATTGGCAGCAGAGAACTGGAAGGAGAGGCGGCCAAAGAAAGAATTGGTTTTGGGGGTGACCAGAGAGATATACCTGCTGGAGCGCGTTCTACAGGTGGGTGATGCTATGGTGACCAGCGAGCTGAGATAAGGGGGGACTTTACCGAGCAGGGTCTTGTAGATGACATGGAGCCAGTGGGTTTGGCGACGAATATGAAGCGAGGGCCAGCCAACGAGAGCGTACAGGTCGCAATGGTGGGTAGTATATGGGGCTTTGGTGACAAAAACGGATTGCACTGTGATAAACTGCATCCAATTTGTTGAGTAGGGTATTGGAGGCTATTTTGTAAATGACATCACCGAAGTTGAGGATTGGTAGGATGGTCAGTTTTACAAGGGTATGTTTGGCAGCATGAGTGAAGGTTGCTTTGTTGCAAAATAGGAAGCCAATTCTAGATGTAACTTTGGATTGGAGATGTTTGATGTGGGTCTGGAAGAAGAGTTTACAGTCTAACCAGACACCTAGGTATTTGTAGTTGTCCACGTATTCTAAGTCAGAGCCGTCAAGAGTAGTGATGTTGGACAGGCGGGCAGGTGCAGGCAGCGATCGGTTGAAGAGCATGCATTTAGTTTTACTTGTATTTAAGAGCAATTGGAGGCCACAGAAGGAGAGTTGTATGGCATTGAAGCTTGCCTGGAGGGTTGTTAACACAAGTGTCCAAAGAAGGGCCAGAAGTGTACAGAATGGTGTCATCTGCGTAGAGGTGGATCAGAGAATCACCAGCAGCAAGAGCGACATCATTGATGTATACAGAGAAGAGAGTTGGTCCAAGAATTGAACCCTGTGGCACCCCCATAGAGACTGCCAGAGGTCCAGACAGCAGACCCTCCGATTTGACACACTGAACTCTATCAGAGAAGTAGTTGGTGAACCAGGCGAGGCAATCATTTGAGAAACCATGGCTGTCGAGTCTGCCGATGAGGATGTGGTGATTGACAGAGTCGAAAGCCTTGGCCAGTTCAATGAATACGGCTGCACAGTAATGTTTCTTATCGATGGCGGTTAAGATATCGTTTAGGACCTTGAGCGTTGTTGAGGTGCACCCATGACCAGCTCTGAAACCAGATTGCATAGCAGAGAAGGTAAGGTGAGATTCGAAATGGTCGGTAATCTGTTTGTTGACTTGGCTTTCGAAGACCTTAGAAAGGCAGGGTAGGATAGATATAGGTCTGTAGCAGTTTGGGTCAAGAGTGTCCCCCCCTTTGAAGAGGGGGATGACCGCAGCTGCTTTCTAATCTTTGGGAATCTCAGACGACACGAAAGAGAGGTTGAACAGGCTAGTAATAGGGGTGGCAACAATTTCGGCAGATCATTTTTGAAAGAAAGGGTCCAAATTGTCTAGCCCGGCTGATTTGTAGGGGTCCAGATTTTGCAGCTCTTTCAGAACATCAGCTGACTGGATTTGGGAGAAGGAGCAATGGGGAAGGCTTGGGCGAGTGGGGGATGCAGTGCTGTTGACTGGGGTAGGAGTAGCCAGGTGGAAAGCATGGCCAGCCGTAGAAAAATACTTATTGAAATGCTCAATTATGGTGGATTTATCAGTGGTGACAGTGTTTCCTATCTTCAGTGCCGTGGGCGGCTGGGAGGAGAGTTAGTGTTGCAGGAAGCAAATTTCTGCTTGAAAAAGCTAGCCTTGGCTTTTCTAACTGCCTGTGTATAATGGTTTCTAGCTTCCCTGAACAGCTGCATATCACGGGGGCTGTTCGATGCTAATGCAGAACGCCACAGGATGTTTTTGTGTTGGTTAAGGGCAGTCAGGTCTGGGGAGAACCAAGGGCTATATCTGTTCCTGGTTCTGAATTTCTTGAGTGGGGCATGCTTATTTAAGATGGTTAGTAAGGCATTTAAAAAAAATATCCAGGCATCCTCTACTGATGGGATGAGATCAATATCCTTCCAGGATACCCCGGCCAGGTCGATTAGAAAGGCCTGCTCGCTGAATTGTTTCAGGGAGCGTTTGACAGTGATGAGTGGAGGGTGTTTGACCACTGACCCATTACGGATGCAGGCAATGAGGCAGTGATCGCTGAGATCTTTGTTGAAGACAGCAGATGTGTATTTAGAGGGCAAGTTGGTTAGGATGATATCTATGAGGGTGCCCGTGTTTAAGGCTTTGGGGAGGTACCTGGTAGGTTCATTGATAATTTGTGTGAGATTGAGGGCATCAAGCTTAGATTGTAGGATGGCTGGGGTGTTAAGCATGTTCCAGTTTAGGTCGCCTAGCAGCACGAGCTCTGAAGATAGATGGGGGGCAATCAATTCACTTATGGTGTCCAGAGCACAGCTGGGGGCAGAGGGTGGTCTATAGCAGGTGGCAACAGTGAGAGACTTGTTTTTAGAGAGGTGGATTTTTAAAAGTAGAATTTCAAATTGTTTGGGTACAGACCTGGATAGTAGGACAGAACTCTGCAGGCTATCTTTGCAGTGGATTGCAACACCGCCCCCTTTGGAAGTTCTATCTTGTCTGAAAATGTTGTAGTTTGGGATGAAAATTTCAGAATTTTTGGTGGTCTTCCTAAGCCAGGATTCAGCCAGGATTTAGAACATCCGGATTGGCAGAGTGTGCTAAAGCAGTGAATAGAACAAATTTAGGGAGGAGGCTTCTAATGTTAACATGCATGAAACCAAGGCTATTACGGTTACAGAAGTCATCAAAAGAGAGCACCTGGGGAATAGGAGTGGAGCTAGGCACTGCAGGGCCTGGATTCACCACTACATCACCCGAGGAACAGAGGAGGAGTAGGATAAGGGTACGGCTAAAAGCAATAAGAATTGGTCGTCTAGAACGTCTGGAACAGAGAGTAAAAGGAGGTTTCTGGGGGCGATAAAATAGCATCAAGGTATAATGTACAGACAAAGGTATGGTAGGATGTGAATACAGTGGAGGTAAACCTAGGTATTGAGTGATGATGAGAGAGATATTGTCTCTAGAAACATCATTGAAACCAGGAGATGTCATCGCATATGTGGGTGGTGGAACTAATAGGTTGGATAAGGTATAGTGAGCAGGACTAGAAGCTCTACAGTGAAATAAGCCAATAACACTAACCAGAACAGCAATGGACAAGGCATATTGACATTAAGGAGAGGCATGCTTAGTCGAGTGATCAAAAGGGTCCAGTGAGTAGTGAGGTTGGTTGGGGTCACAGCGATTTAGACAGCTAGCCGGGCCATCGGTAGCAAGCTAGCATAGGATGGAGGTCTGTTATTAGCCACCTCGTATGTTTCCGTCGGTAGGATTAGTGGGGTTCTGTGTGGTAGAGGGGATGAATCCAATTCACACACACACAAAAAAGCAGTAGATATAGTTATAGAGGCCCAATAAAAATGTAAAAAATGTAAAAAATAAATTGTCCGATAGGTCTATTCAGATAGCTGTCTTATCGGCTGATTGTTAATGGAATATCTACATAGGCTAACAGAGGCACATTATCAGTAACCATCACTCCTGTGTTCCAATGGCACGTTGTGTTAGCTAATCCAAGTTTATAATTTTAAAAGGCTAATTGATCATTAGAAAACTCTTTTGCAATAATGTTAGCACCTCTGGAAACTGTTGTGCTGATTTTAAAGAAGGAATAAAACTGTCCTTTAGACTAGTTGAGTATCTGGAGCATCAGCATCTGTGGGTTCGATTACAGGCTCGAAATGGCCAGAAACAAAGACTTTCTTCTGAAACTCGTCAGTCTATTCTTGTTCTGAGAAATTAAGGCTATTCCATGTGAGAAATTGCCAAGAAACTGAAGATCTCGTACAACGCTGTGTACTACTCTCTTCAAAGAACAGCGAGAGAACAAGTATATTAGAGTGTCTAGTTTGAGAAACAGATGCCTCACAAGTCCTCAATTGGCAGCTTCATTAAATAGTAACCGCAAAACACCAATCTCAAGGTCAACAGTGAAGAGGCGACTCCGGGATGCTGGCCTTCTAGGCAGAGTTGCAAAGAAAAGGCCATATCTCAGACTGGCCAATACAAATTAAAGATTAAGATGAGCAAAATAACACAGATACTGGACAGAGGAAGATTGGAAAAAAGTGTATTGGACAGACTAAAGTTTGATGTGTTTGGATCACAAAGAAAAACATTTGTGAGACGCAGAAAAGAATTACATTTGCTGGAGGAGTGCTTGATGCCATCTGTCAAGCAATGTGGTGGTCTGGGGGTGCTTTGGTGGTTGTAGAGTGGGAGATTTGTACAGGGTAAAAGGGATCTTGAAGAAGGAAGGCTATCACTCCATTTTTCAATGCCATGCCATACTCTGTGGACGGTGCTTAATTGGAGCCTATTTCCTCCTAGAACAGGACAGTGATCAAAAGCACAGCTCCAAACTATGCAATAACTATTTAGGGAAGAAGCAGTCAGCTGGTATTCTGTCTATAATGGTGTGGCCAGCACAGTCACCAAATCTCAACTCTATTGAGCTATTGTGGGAACACCTCCCTATCCAACTTGTGGGAGGAGCTTCAGGAAGCATGGGGTGAAGTCTCCTCAGATTACCTCAACAAATTGACTACAATGCCAAAGGTCTTCAAGGCTGCAATAGCTGCAAATGGAGGATTCTTTGACGAAAGCTAATTTTGAAGGACAATTATTATTTAAAAATTAAAAAGTATTTTATGATTATGTTTCCTATTCATTTTACAACTCATTTCATGTATGTTTTCATTGAAAACAAGGACATTTCGAAGTGACCCCAAACTTTTGAACGGTAGTGTATAAATGTGTGTATATGCATGCATGTATGTGTATATATCTACCAGACAAAAGTTTGGACACACCTACTCATTCAAGTGTTTTGCTTTATTTTTATTATTTTGTCATTGTAGAATAAAAGTGAAGACATCAAAACTATGAAATAACACATACGGAATAATGTAGTAACCAAAAAAGTGTTAAACAAATCAAAATATATTTTATATATTTATATTATATTTGAGATTCTTCAAAGTAGACAGCTTTGCACACTTGCCATGTTCTCAACCAGCTTAATAATGGCGCCGGAGGGGATGGCTGCTGTTTAACAAGCTCTTATCCAGCTATGCTATTTTTCTTTTCTTTTTTGTGTTTAACTTCTTTTTTAAACTTATTTTGTACATAATGTTGTTGCTACCGTCTCTCTTATGACCAAAAATAACTTATGTACATCAGAACAGCGATCACCAACCTCGAACTGGACAAAGATTTTTTTCTTTAACGAGTCCAATGAGAAGGATATACTGCTTTTTCAGAACGGGCCCAAATCTCTGTCATTCTCGTGAAGAAAAGACTGAGAAAAAGGGGCGGAAGTCATATGCGAGTGAGTGAACCACCACTAACATCTGTTCTATTGGCCAACATGCAATTATTGGAAAATAAAATGGATGATCTACGATCAAGATTATCATACCAACGGGACATTAAAAACTGTAATATCTTATGTTTCACTGAGTCGTGACTGAACGACGACACGGATACTATAGTGCTGGCGGTATTTTCCATACATCGGCAGGACAAGCTACGTCGAGTAAGACGAGGGGCGGGGATGTGTGTCTATTTCTCAATAACAGCTGGTGTGCGATGTCTACTTTTAAAGAAGTCTCAAGGTATTGCTTGCCTGAGGTACCTTATGATAAGCTGTAGACCACACTATCTACCAAGGGAGTTCTCATCTATATTATTTGTAGCCGTCTATTTAGCACCACAAACTGATGCTGCCACTAAGACAGCATTCAACGAGCTGTATAAGGCCATAAGCAAACAAGAAAATGCTCATCCAGAAGGGGTGTTCCTAGTGGCCAGGGGACTTTAATGCAGGCAAACTTAAATCCGTCTTACCAAATTTCTACCAGCAGGTCACGTGCAACCAGAGGGAAAAAAACTCTGGACCACTTTTACTCCACACACACAGATGCATACAAAGTTCTCCCTCATCCTCCCATTTGGCATATCTGACCATAATTATATCCTCCTGATTCCTGCTTTCAAGCAAAAACTAAAGCAGGAAGTACCAGTGACTCGCTCAATACGGAAGTAGTCGGATAACATGGATGCTACGCTACAGGAATTTTTTTCTAGCACAGATTGGAATATGTTCCGGGTTTCATCCAATGGCATTGATGAGTATACCACCTCAGTCATCGGCTTCCTCAATAAGTGCATTGACAGTTCCCACAGTGACCGTACGTACATATCCCAACCAGAAGCTATGGATTATAGGCAACATCCGCATCGTGCTAAAGACTAGACCTCCCACTTTTAAGTAGTGAGACATAAATCCGGACCCTTATAAGAAATCACGCTACACCCTCAGACGAACCATCAAACTGGCAAAGCGTCAATACTACATCGGCTCTGACGCTCGTTGGATGTAAGCAGGGCTTGAAAACTATTACAGACTCCAAAGGAAAACCCAGCCGCGTGCTGCCCAGTGACACAAACTTACCAGACGAGCTAAATGCTTTTTATGCTCGATTCGAGGCATGCAATGCTGAAGCATGCATGAGAGCACCAGCTGTTCTAGACGACTGTGTGATAACGCCCTTGGTAGCCGATGTGAGCAAGACCTTAAAACGGGTCTACAGGTTTCTTGGCCCAAGCAAGTCTCTTCTTATTGGTGTAGTAGTTTCTTTGCAGCAATTCGACCATGAATGCCTGAATCACGCAGTCTCCTCTGAACAGTTGATGTTGTGTCTGTCACTGGAACTCTGTGAAGCAGTTATTTGGGCTGCAATCTGAGGTGCAGTTAACTCTAATGAACTTATTCTTTGCAGCAGAGGTAACTCTGGGTCTTCCTTTCCTGTGGCAGTCCTCATGAGCGCTAGTTTCATCATAGCGCTGGATGGTTTTTACGACCTCACTTAATTTTCCGTATTGACTGACCTTCGTGTGTTAAAGTAATGATGGACTGTTGTTTCTCTTTGCTTATTTGAACTGTTCTTGCCATAATATAGACTTGGTATTTTACCAAATAGGGATATATTCTGTATACCACCCTACCTTGACACAACACATCTGATTGGCTCAAATGCATTAAGAAGGAAATAAAAGATTGCACTATTTAACTTTTAACAAGGCACGCCTGTTAATTGAAATGCATTCCAGGTGATTAGCTCATGAAGCTGGTTGAGAGAATGCTATGAGTGTGCAAATCTGTCATCAAGGCAAAGGCTGGCTACTCTGAAGAATCTCAAATATAAAGTGTATTTTGATTTGTTAAACACTTTTTTTTGGTTACTGCATGATTCCATATGTGTTAACATCCTAGTGTTGATGTCTTCACTATTATTCTACAATGTAGAAAATAGTCAACATCAAGAAAAACCCTTGAATGAGTAGTGTCCAAACTTTTGACTGGTACTGTGTGTGTATATGCCTATTTGACATGTATTTACAGTGCATTTAAAAAGTTTTCAGACCCCTTCCCCTTTTCCACATGTTGTTACATAACAGCCTTATTGTAAAATTGACTACATACTATTTTCCTTATCAATCTATACACCCCATAATGACAGTGAAAACAGGTTTCTAGACTTTTTTTGCAAATTTGTTAAAAATAAAAAAAATAAATACCTTATTTACATAAGTATTCAGACCCTTTGCTATGAGACTCAAAGTTGAGCTCAAGTGCATCCTGTTTTGATTGATCGTCCAAAATTAAATTAATTGGACATGATTTGGAAAGGCACACACCTGTCAATGTAAGGTCCCACAGTTGACAGTGCATTTCAGAGCAAAAACCAAGCAATGAGTTTGAAGGAATTGTCCTTAGAGCTCCAAGACATGATTGTGTTGAGGCACAAATCTGGGGAAGGGTACCAAAAAATGTGTGCAGCCTGGCCAAACTGTGCAACCTTGGAAGGGCCTTGGTCAGGGAGGTGACCAAGAACCTGATGGTCACTCTGACAGAGCTCCTCTGTGGAGAAGGTTGTCCTTCTGAAAGTTTATACCACCTCTGCAGCACTCCACAAATCAGGCCTTTGTGGTAGAGTGGCCAGACGGAAGCCACTCCTCAGTAAAAGGTATATGACAGCCCGATTGGAGTTTGCCAAAAGGCACCTAAAGGACTTTCAGACCATGAGAAACAAGATTGCCAAGCGTCATGTCTGGAGGAAACCTGGCACCATCCCTATGGTGAAACATGTTGATGGCAGCATCATGCTGTGGGGATGTTTTTCAGCGGGAGTGACTGGGAGACAGTCTGAGGTCCTAAGGTTCACTTTCCAACTGGACAACGTCCCTAAGCATACAGCCAAGACAACGCAGGAGTGGCTTTGGGACAAGTCTCTGAATGTCCTTGAGTGACCCAGCCAGAGCCTGGATTGAACCATATCAAACATCTTTGGAGAGACCTGAAAATATTTGTGCAGCGACGCTCCCAATCAACCTGACAGAGCTTGAGAGGATCTGCAGAGAAGAATGGGAGAATCTCCCCAAATACAGGTTTGCCATGTTTGTAGCATCATACCCAAGAAGACTTGATGCTGTAATCACTGCCAAAGGTGCAAAGTACTGAGTAAAGGGTCTAAATACTTGTGTAAATGTTATATTTGAGTTTTTTAGTTATTTTTTTAAATAAATTTGCAAAAATTTCTAAAAAACAGTTTTTGCCTTGTCATTATGGGGTATTATTGTGGGTAGATTGATGAGGATTTAAAAAAAATCTGTTTTAGAATAAGGCTATAACGTAACATAATGTGGAAAAAGTCAAGGGGTCTGAATACTTTCCGAATGCACTGCAATCCCTTATTCTTAGTACTAAATGGTCTCCATATATACTTCCAGAATTAAAAAAAAACTGGTATCGGGGGACCTTCAGACGAGTCTTGTGAGGCCTATTGGTCGTCCTGGAGCTAAATGTGTTCATGAGAGTCTCACCTTTCCACAGAGGAGTCATATTAGTGTTTAGTTCAAATTGTTTGAACGCTACGTACAGAAGTTAGCAGATCGGATCTTCCGTCAGACGAGTCCCAAGACACTTGTGGTGGTCTAAAAACAAAACTGAGAACACCATCGTGTTTGTGGGAGTCTTTCTTTACATAGAGGGGTCATAATAGTTTTGTAGGCCAAACCGTTCAGATGTTAGACAATTCTTTTGAGAACGATTTTCGGGATATCTCATGGTCTGACAAACACCGCTCTGTCACCTTTCACCGCAGATGTGGAAGTGCCACATCGACGGAGGAGATGGGTTGACACGCATCCAATGCAAAAAAAAGTTTTCTCTAGCTTAAACTGACAGATTTTTATGGGGATTTTTTTATTTTGCTAATAAGATATCTACAGGGGCGTGGACATTGACTCTATGGGTTAACCAACTGACAGAAAACCAACCAACTGACAGAAACCAACTAACTGCATCAAATTCCCTTCTATTGACCAACTGACCTTCTCAACCCCTGCCATTGAGCATCTATCCCCATAGATGTTTCATAGGCAGGGTTCAATCACTTCACCCTTTAGCCCTTAGGTTCCCAGCAGATCGGAGGGGAGCCAGGGAAAGGGAGGGCAGACAGCAGAGCCAACGGAGGGGAGCCAGCGGAGACAGCGGAAGGGAGGGAGGGGATGGAGTGGAGTCGGAAGGGAATCCAGTGGAGGGGAAGGGAGTCAGCGGTCAGGAGGGAGGGGATGGAGTGGAGACGGAAGGGAATCCAGTGGAGGGGAAGGGAGTCAGCGGTCAGGAGGGAGGGGATGGAGTGGAGACGGAAGGGAATCCAGTGGAGGGGAAGGGAGTCAGCGGTCAGGAGGGAGGGGATGGAGTGGAGACGGGAGGGAATCCAGTGGAGGGGAAGGGAGTCAGCGGTCAGGAGGGAGGGGATGGAGTGGAGACGGGAGGGAATCCAGTGGAGGGGAAGGGAGTCAGCGGTCAGGAGGGAGGGGATGGAGTGGAGACGGGAGGGAATCTAGTGGAGGGGAAGGGAGTCAGCGGTCAGGAGGGAGGGGATGGAGTGGAGACGGGAGGGAATCCAGTGGAGGGGAAGGGAGTCAGCGGTCAGGAGGGAGGGTGGACGTGGCTGAAGGAGTTTTTATTGGGAGTGTGTGTGTGTGTGTGTGTGTTGGGGGGGGGGGGTGCACAGGAAATGGACTCTGTCACCCCACATCTATTACTGTCTGCTGACCGCAGGTGCTGTGTGTGTGTGTCTACTTGCCTTGTGTGATGCAGGTGTCTTGTTTTGTGTGTCTATGTAATTCAGGTGTGTATGTTTGACCTGTGTGTGTGTGTGTACCGGTTTCCTCATGCTTTAGTGGATTGGTCACAAACCTTTTCTGAGCCAAGATTATTTTCTGAGTCAAAATGAAGGCCGAGATCTATCACTAAGATTTGTTTTTAAAACATTACTTAAAAAACTTAAGCCTATGTAACATTAACCTCTTAAAAACGGGCCTGTAGCAATGAGGTTTGTGTAGTTGGCTATAGGCTCAATATTGGCTATTCTTAAATAGCCCTGCCAATGTTGTTCTTTTTAGACGATTTTTAAATGATTTTTTAAAAAACTATATATTATATCCTATTGCTAAACAACCGACATGTACGTGTTTGTGAGAGTCTCACCTTTCCACAGAGGTTCATATTAGTGTGTAGTTCAAACTGTTTGGATACTGCAGACAGAAATTGGCAGATTATATTTTAAAACGTGAGGTATATGATCACACTGGTCATCGATCGTTTATTGCATTACTTGAGGCATAAATTGAAGTCATTTGCATTTAAAAATAATAATAATTTTGAGAATAAGAACCGCTGCACCAAGTCATGTTATACATGTGACCAGAGAACGGGAAATACTCCTCGTTGTTAGAAAGACACATCTGACTTGACTCTCTTTGCACTCTCACAGGGCCCTACACACTCACTGACACTCAATTCATCATTTGCTCACACATACATAATATGCACATATGATTTTACACACACGCACAGCCAACCCACTTACATACAATCATCATATACACTGCTGCAGCTCCATTTATCATATATCCTGATGCCTAGTCACCTTACCCCCTATACATATCCACCTCTATCACTCCAGTATCCCTGCACATTGTAAATATGCTGCTGGATCTGACTGACCTTGTGTATAGTATGCTTACTAACTTTTTCTTTGTTATTTCTAGTATTACATTGTTATTGATTACTGCACTCTTGGGTTTAGAGCTTGCAAGAAAGGCATTTCATTGTACTTAACCAAGCAAGTCTATCGATACACTTTGTGGAGTGAGTGGATAAGGAGAGGGCGTTTTATGGCTTGTAAGTGTTGAATAAAGTGTTGACAGTGCTGAATACAATCTTAATCATGAACTCACTCATAAATACAGCAGCCATTTGCTGAATTGGTTGATAGTCTTGCTCTAGGTATGTTTTGAAATCTCACACAATAGAGATGTCTATCAACTTCGCTGTGGGCTGGTGGAAGCTGCAGACACTGATCTGAGCTATCTGATTGGCCAGCGGTAGGCCTATAGGTGCACTTGATTTGCTCTCCGGTTCTGCCGGGTAGGCGGAGTTTATACCTTCAGATCCATGAAACGCCGTGCATTGCATTTGAAGTGTGTGTGTGTGGGGAAATTTCTCTGACCCCAAAATTTTTAACAGTTTAAGTCGGAAGTTTACATACACTAAGGTTGGAGTCATTACAACTAATTTTTAAACCACTCCACAAATTTCTTGTTAACAACTATAGTTTTGGGAAGTTAGGACCTCTACTTTGCACAAGTAATTTTTCCAACAATTGTTTACAGACAGATTATTTCTCTTATAATTCACTGTATCACAATTCCCGTGGGTTAGAAGTTTACATACACTAAGTTGACTGTGCCTTTCAACAGCTTGGAAAATTCCAGAAAATGATGTCATGGCTTTAGGAGCTTCTGATAGGCTAATTGACATCATTTGAGTCAATTGGAGATGTATTTCAAGGCCTACCTTCAAACTCAGTGCCTCTTTGCTTGACATCATGGGAAAATCGAAAGAAATCAGCCAAGACCTCAGAAAAAACATTGTACACCTCCACAAGTTTGGTTCATCCTTGGGAGCAATTCCCAAATGCCTGAAGGTACCACGTTCGTCTGTACAAACAATAGTACACAAGTATAAACACCATGGGACCACGCAGCCGTCATACCGCTCAGGAAGGAGACACATTCTGTCTCCTAAAGATGAACGTACTGTGGTGTGAAACGTGCAAATCAATCCCTGAACAATAGCAAAGGACCTTGTGAAGATGCTGGAGGAATCCGGTACAAAATTATTTATATCCACAGTAAAACGAGTCCTATATCGACATAACCTAAAAGGCCGCTCAGCAAGGAAGAAGCCACTGCTCCAAAACCGCCATAAAAAAGCCAGACTATGGTTTGCAACTGCACATGGGTACAAAGATCGTACTTTTTGGAGAAATGTCCTCTGGTCAGATGAAACAAAAAATAGAACTGTTTAGCCATAATGACCATTGTTATGTTTGGAGGAAAAGGGGGGAGGGTTGCAAACTATAGTTTGTTAACAAGAAATTTGTGGAGTGGTTGAAAAATGAGTTTTAATGACTCCAACCTAAGTGTATGTTAACTTCTGACTTCAAGCGTGTGTGTGTCTGTGTGTGTGACTATATGTATGTATATACAGTATTTCCTGAGCTTTTAAAAATATCCTAGATATAGAACAGACCCCTGTTTCTTATGATTTCTTTTTTTACTGTCTTTTTTTGCCATTTTATGAATGTATTATTCATTCTGTTTCTCTGTGCTATAGAAGTAAAAGTCAAATAAAATATTTTAGCACTTTAACATATATATATTTTTTAAACTAAAGTGGGCTTAAAATTCAAAATCTAGAGTTAATGTGCTTCTGACATTTTGACAGCTCCGGCAGAGTTGCATTGATAGTGGGACAAGTTTGCACTGTTCAAACTATACACACAGACTTGTTATGAACTGCTGTCCATCCTAAGCAAGGAATGTGACTTATTATACCGTGTCATGGTGATTTAGCTTAAGTTTAAGATTTCAATGGTTCTTAAGATTGTTATATTACATGACCCTGAACTCATGTGCCCTCTCATTGGTTTCCTCAGGTCACCTGTTCTATAAGTTTGGCATCACTGAGTCAGATTGGTACCGTATCAAGCAGAGCATCGACTCCAAGTGTCGCACTGCATGGAGACGTAAGCAGCGCGGCCAGAGTCTGGCGGTCAAGAGCTTCTCCAGACGTAGTGCCAACGCACCGGGAAGCTCAGGTAATTTCTGGAAATAGCAAGTGTGTGTGTGTGTGTGTCTCACACGCACACATCTTTTCACTTATTTGTATGTAATGAATCCAGTGAGTAATGCAGAGTGTAGCAGATGGTTATAATCTCCACAACACAACAACGCCTCCTGTCCTCCCCTCGCTGAGATCCATCACCTCTCAACCCTGACCGGAGAGAGTGGGACAACAAGGGAAACCCAAATATCCTGTGAGCCCACTGTGTGTACATTGTAGAATCATAGCCCGCTCTCCTCCCAGGCCACACACACCCCACCAGAGCACACATACCACTATAAAGTAAACACACACTCCAGAGCAAGTTCTCTCATACTCCTCTTAATAAAACTGCTTTGGAATTAAACTAATAGGTTGGAAAGAGGTGGCTGGGACTGTTTTTAAACAGTTATTTATTAATGAATGGGGAGAGAGCTAACACAAAGTACCGTCTCTACGAGCTACCTGGCTCTCGCCTCACTACCAATGATTGGGCTGTGGAGGATTTATATACTGCAATACTTGGACTGTGTCCCAAATGGCAACCTATTCCCTATATGGTGCACTACTTTTGACCAGGGCCCATGGCTCTCTCTGGTCAAATGCAGTGCACTATAGGTAACTGACATAATAAAGGAAACTCCCAACATAAAGTGTCTCAATAGAGCATTGGGCCACCGTGAACCAGAACATCTTCAATGCACCTTGGCATAGATTCTACAAGTGTCTGGAACTCTATTGGGGGGATGCGACACCATTGTTCCACAAAAAAATCCATTATTTGGTGTTTTGTTGATGGTGGTGGAAAACACTGTCTCAGGCACCACTCCAGAATCTCCCATAACTGTTCAACTGTGTTGAGATCTGGTGACGGAGACAACCATGGCATATGGTTTACATCGTTTTCATTTCAGTGAACACTCGTGCCATGTGGATGTGGGCATTGTCATCCTATGGGGGCAAAGTCATGCATGGTCATTATTTGTGGCCATTATTTTGGCTACCATGCATTTTTATATATGACCCTAAGCATGATGAGATGTTAATTGCTTAACTCAGGAACTCCGTGTGGAAGCACCTGCTTTCAATATACTTTGTATCCCTCATTTATGCGTGTCCATTATTTTGGCAGTTACCTATATATTTATTTTTTTAACCTTTATTTAACTAGGCAAGTTAGTTAAGAACAAATTCTTATTTTCAATGACGGCCTAGGAACAGTGGGTTAATTGCCTGTTCAGGGGCAGAACGACGGATTTGTACCTTGTCAAGCTCGGTGGTTTGAACTTGCAACCTTCCGGTTACTAGTCCAACGCTCTAACCACTAGGCTACCCTACCGCCCCAAGGTAAAGGGTGTCATTTGGGACATGTTTATGCTGTAGGATGGGAGAAAGAACTCTCACTGGCAGGAAACACAACACATGTCTATGATATGAGCTGCACCAAGCAGATATCTGTGCTACATGTTTTGTCTATCATGATATAATTATTTTGTGTGAATTCTTTAGGCCTACTTTGTCACTTCTCAGTGTGGTGTGATTTCCTAAATGTAGGCCTCCATCAATCTAGCAACAAAAAAAAACATTCTCATAGCGAGCAGGCACACACGCATGCACCAGTGTAAACACACACACAGTGAGATAATAGATGAAGCTGTGGTGGGCCGATGGGGGACGTTATGGTGTGTGATTTAGACTGAGTTGTGGGTGTTTAGACTGAGTCAGGGGGTTTACGTTTGACGGCTCATTCATATGTGTGTGCGTGTGTGTGTTTTGGATTACTAGCTTGAGAGTCCTTGTGTTATTTAGACATGCTTGATACAGTGTAAACACACCGCATCACCCAGCAGATGGCCTGTGCTCAGTTCATCGTTAGAACCTTCGTAGGTGCATCGTTTCCCAAAACCATTGTCACTAAAGTTGCAATTGAACGCTTGTTAATCATCAACTGCCTTAGACCACTTTTTGAGCAGTTAAGTTTAGATGCATTTTCCGCAGATCTCTACTAAACAGAATTAAGATGTTTATCTGTCTCTCTGTGACTGCCGATAACTTCAAAACGAAGTTGATTAGAAATACTAAGTTACCAATGTCTTTGCAGTTGTTACAAACAAGTGAATGATAAAAAGATGCTAGAAAACCAAGAATACTGCATTAAAAGATAAATAGCCTACCAAAAGTATAGGCTACATGAGCCTATATATTTCAATTATATTGATATCAATTTCATGTCCATTCAATTTAGTTTTATTTGGCTACTGTCTGTATTTTGTTGCCTCAATATATTTGATGACGTGTAGCTAACAGGTGTGCCATATCTTGATATAGTGCAATATTATTGGGTAAGCATTAGAATAAGCTGCCTCAATATTTGCTGCCATAAGTGCTAATATCTCTCTAGGAGCTGATCCGTCATCAGTATTGTGGAATAATTCTGATGCGGTGATCGGAGAGCAGCACTGCCTTTTCTTTGGAACCTATCATTATCAACACATGACTCAACAAGGCACTTAGCAAACCTTCTTTCAGCGTGGTGTTTTGGAAAAAACATGTTACATCTTCGGCCATTGCAAGAAAGATACATTGTTAAAACACTCGCAAGCCTAAGTTCCTTCGCTATTGTGAAACCAGGCCATGGCCCGTTGCCAAGTGTTCCTTCAGAGGTGAAAGGGGCTCTTCTTTCATCCTCCAGGTGTGTGCTAACCCCCCTCCTCCCTCCAACTAATGGATCTGGTGGAGTCTTATCAATTTTCTGATCCTAGATCTGTGACTAAGCTGGGCAACTTCTACCACACCTTACTGTTGTTAACTCATCTGCCCTGTGCTCATGCCCCTCCTCCCTAGAGGGTGGCGCTGTGGTGGAGGCAACCCAGCAGACTCTACACTACACCCTGGCCAACCAGGCTGTCCAGCAGGTCCAGATCCATCGCATAGGAGAGGACGGACAAGTGCAAGTGGTGAGTGTGACTGTCTCCACCCTCTATCTGTTTCTCCTCTCTCCTTCCTGCTCTACTGCCTGATTTCTCTGTTAATCTCTCTCATCCTCTTTCACTTTCCTCTGTCTCTAACCAGACCTATTTCTCTCTCAGGTCTTATTCTCTTTTTCTCCCCTCGTGACCCCTCTCTTTCATGTCTATCTGTCACTCCTTTCTCTTATCCTCTTTTGTCCCTCTCCTTTTTTGCAGTCCCTATCTCTCTGCCTTCTGTCTCGATTCTCTCTGTCTTGTTCTCGTTCTATCACTCTCTCCTCTCCACACACACACACAACCCTCCTCCAGTTTCTTAGTCATCTGAGAGTCCCAGAGTGAGTCTCTTATCTGTGTTGTGTGGGTAGATCACCTCACCCTACTATACTGAGACTGTCCACCACTCCACAGGAAGACAGTGTGTCAATGAAGCAGAGTTCCATCATGCTCAGGGATTCGATTGAACAACCTTATACAGCTGTAGGCGCCAGAGGTCACACTCAGGCCCACCACATCACTATGGGTGGGTGGGCCAACAGGAAGTAACCTGTGTCTGATCACTTTCTGTTCCCTGTGCACCTTCATTGAGTCACACTGTGGCTCTATTCCAATGTCCACACATATTACTTAGTATCAAGAAATGTTCTTTGACCTTTTCAGTGTTAATGAGGGAAAGAACCTACAAGTAAATCTTATGTATCCCATTCAAATGTGTTGAAGCCCAACTAATTTTTAAAAAATTTGACCTTTTATCTTACTAGGCAAGTCAGTTAAGAACAAATTCTTATTTTCAATGACAGCCTAGGTTAACTGCCTGTTCAGGGGCAGAACGACAGATTTGTACCTTGTCAGCTCGGGGATTTGAACTTGCAACCTTTCGGTTACTAGTCCAACGCTCTAACCACTAGGCTACCCTGCCGCCCCAATTAAGGATCAAATACTATAATCTCACCACTTCCACCGGGCTGGACTGTGTTACTGAGGGAAGCAGCTGCTTGATAGCCTGAATGCCAGTCTGTTTGTGCTATCATGCCAAAATTATGTGAATAAGCTATTTGAAGATTGCTGTGAGGCCAGTCAGACTGTTTGGCTTGACAATGACAGCAAAATAGTTGGCAAGAGCACAAACAGATCTGAAACCAGGCTAGCAGGTTGAATCTATCGTAAATGTTTATACTGCGGTATAGAGGCAGAGAGCGTTGCGGAAAGTGCTGTTAACATTATAATCTCTATCATGTCAGTGACCTGTACATACAACGCTTTCTCAAAAGTCTGGAACCGGTTTCTCAAAAATGGCGAGTGTAGTAATGCATAAAAAGACAGGATAAGGCTGGAATTCCACTCTTGTGGACCAAAAAATAAAAAAGGTAACAATCATTATTTGTGTTTCAAATGAAAAGTCCATTTTAGTTTTGAATCAAAATGCAACATTACACAATTGTCAGACTTTTCGATTGATCTTCTTGATAAACTCCTACTCTGCATTTATTCAAAGATGATCAGTCCCTCATGTGTTATTAAAGAGGAAGGGGGAGGAGAGGAAGTGGTATCAGGGAGTAGACCTGGGTTCAAATACTATTTGAACTAATGTAAATACTCAAACTGTTTTTAATTGAGCTTGTCTGGCTTAATGGACAAATGTAGTAGGTGGAGTTTGCAGTTTTAGGACTATCTGGCACTCTAGAGCAAACGTTCAAAGTACATTTTGAAAGATTTAAAGTAGTATTGGACTCCAGTCCTCGAGTACCCTCAACAGCACATATTTTTGTTGTTGCCTGATTCAACTCATCAAGGGCTTGATTAGTTGACAAGTTGAATCTGGTGTGTTGTACAGGGCTACAACAAAAATGAGTGCTGTTGGGGGTACTCAAGGTCGGACGATAGTTGGTAAACACCGTTCTAGAGTATTAGTTGGTGCAGCCGAGCTTAAAATGTACGAGTGCTGCTAAAAACCTGACAGCAGCGAGGTTCAGACTAGGGTCTGATGGTGGAGGGGGGAAAGTGGACTCACTAACTGTATGTGTTAATGGTGCCAGAAGAGTAGTGCACATTATAGTACACACCTCATATTGTGAGCTCTCTTTCTCTCTTTTCTTTATTTCTTTCATCTTGTTCTCTCTCTCCATTATCAGATCCCTCAGGGACATCTCCACATTGCCCAGGTGCCACAGGGGGAAGAGGTGCAGATCACACAAGACAGTGAGGTAAGTGTTTCTTTTTGTCCCTCTGTCTGTTTGTCTGTCAGTCCATCCGTTTGTCTGTCTATGCGGTCTGTCTATCCGGGTATCCCAGTCAGTAAATCGGAAGTGCACGGTAATAGTCAGTAATGGTAGCAGGTATTAAAGTCATTAGGCAGGAGTTCACCGCAAGCAGATGTTAAATGTTAAGAGTGCTTGTTTATATCTACTGCCTGCTTATGCATGGGTCATTATACTATTTGTTTCCACATAATACCCAGATGGCCTGTCTCTCTCACCAGGCAGCCTTGCATGCACACAATGGCTTGACTCTATGAGAATCTGACCCAAAACCACACCAAGTGTCTGAGAAAGAATTCTCTGCCTCAGCATCATAGTTAAACATTTTGTTTAAATAATATGTGGGGGGGGGAGATTTATTTCAAGGCGCCACTGCACACACACACACACACACACACACACACACACACACACACACACACACACACACACACACACACACACACACACACACACACACACACACACACACACACACACACACACACACACACACACACACACTCTTGAGTAGACACATACATACGCTCATACACACACTTGAATACTCACTCATGCACAAAAGCATACCTAAACAAAAACATACCAAACAAATAAATAAACACTGGCACTCATGAAAATAGGGCTGACACACTGACCAGGTATTCTTAGAGGTTCTTAACCTGTACAAGCAAGGGGTAGCGAGAAGGAGTAGCAAGAAGGAGTAGCAAGAAGGGGTAGCGAGAAGGAGTAGCAAGAAGGGGTAGCGAGAAGGAGTAGCAAGAAGGGGTAGCGAGAAGGGGTAGCGAGAAGGAGTAGCGAGAAGGAGTAGCGAGAAGGGGTAGCGAGAAGGGGTAGCGAGAAGGGGTAGCGAGAAGGAGTAGCGAGAAGGGGTAGCGAGAAGGAGTAGCGAGAAGGAGTAGCGAGAAGGAGTAGCGAGAAGGAGTAGCGAGAAGGGGTAGCGAGAAGGAGTAGCGAGAAGGAGTAGCGAGAAGGAGTAGCGAGAAGGAGAGAGCAAGAGAGACGGAGGAAGAAAAGCTCCAAAAGCCTTTCTGCTCTTTGTGATTGGATGACAGAAATGTTTTTGCTGTTGTCTCTCCTTTCCAATCAATGATCTTGTTTGTTTTGGGAGTTCATTACATAGCAACAAAATCCCTCTTCTCCCAATTGCCACTCAGTGTGTGGAACAGGGCACTCCTCATCAAAGCCATTGGCATGTTGGAGAAGGAAATTAGGCTATTTGGGAGAGATTACTATGCTGCCTGTCCATATGGCAGCTGAGACGGCATTGGATATGTATGAAATACAATTACAAATTAAAATAGCGCAGAGGGAATGAATGGGGCTTATTTGGGCTTGTTTTTAATGTGGTGTTGCTAATGTCATGTGACTGTGATGCTGTCTGATTGATCTCTCTCTCGCTCAGGGGAACCTTCAGATCCACCAGGTGCATGTTGGGCAGGATGGACAGGTAAGTCCCTTCACTCCCGACAGTAACTCTCCCCTCAGGTTTTACCCCCAAATTTCTTCACAGAAAATATTTGCAATGAAACACGAACTAGCGGTTGTTATTGGAAGAGTCCATGTTGCCCATCCCTGTTTCAGGTCGTTTTGTTCTGTTTGGTGCTTAACAGAACAAAATGACCCATGGAGGTTTAGTTTAGTTCCCACAAATGTTTCATTACTTCTGGGTTACCTCCATGTGCTGGTCCTCCTCTTTCCTGTGGATCCTTCAAACACATATAGAGAGGAGCTACAGCATTTATCCATCCCTGTCTGATCTTTCTCTCTCTCGAATGTCTTTCTTTCTCTCTCAAATGTCGTTCTCTCTCAAATGACTTTCTCTCCTTCCCTCTCTCTCTCACTTACCCAGCCTCTCTCGCTGTCTGTCTCACATGCTTTCTCAACTTCCTGTCAGTCTTTCCCCTCTGTCCATCACTCCCTTCTCTCTTTGTGGGTAGAGGAATGGATGGTGTGTTTGGTGCCGAGGGCCCTGTTCTTCCTGTTTCTGTTCTTCCTGTTTCTCTGTTCTTTCCTCTGGGATCAAATAGAGACTCCTGATCAAAGCACAAGGGCTGTGTGATGATCACAGATCACACATCACAGATGGGCGCTGTGCAGACCAGCCATTATTTCATATTCATGATCTCATTGCGATCGTCTAGAAGCCTGGCCGTAGAGGAAGTGTCTCACTCTCTGTCTCTCGCTCCCTAGACTGTTTTTCTCTCGTGTGTGTGTGTGTGTGTGTGTATGTGTGTGTGTATGTATGTGTGTGTGTGTGTGTGTGTGTGTGTGTGTGTACAGGACCGATTGTGTGAAGTTAAGTCTTTCTCAGCTTATGAGAACTGTTTTTATTAAACCCAAGCTATATTTAAGCCAATTAGCTCACCCCTTATTCCAAGGTGCTCTCTGTGTTTGGAGAGGAGCGAGAGTTGGGTAAGGAACTCCAACAGCCATACCAACTCTAGACTAGAGTTAATGGCCCTGGGGCTGCCAATGGTACTTTCCACAATATGGTAGTTTATCAGTTATCAACCGATATTCAACTCCAGCTGTTCTCAGTATCTCCATAACTCCTTGAACTCAGTGACTCTCAAATGAGTGTAAGTTGAAGTCTAGCCTTGTTGACTTTGAAGGCAAAAGCACTAACACATCTGGGACCAGGCTAGCTTGGATCAAGAGTTATTGGATCCATTTGTCTGTTCTAGACAGGGCCTCATTGTGAGTCTCTGTAATGACACCTGTGTGTGTTTGCGTGTGGCATGGTTTTGGTTTGTATTAGATCTGCATTTCAAGCGGCATTGTTTTTTACATGTGTTCTCATTTCCACAGATGAGGTATTTGTCCCTTACCC
The DNA here is from genome assembly GCF_023373465.1 of Oncorhynchus keta. Lineage (NCBI taxonomy): Eukaryota > Metazoa > Chordata > Actinopteri > Salmoniformes > Salmonidae > Oncorhynchus > Oncorhynchus keta. Next base: position 36,799,319 of record NC_068437.1, read on the forward strand.
CTTTACACACACACACACACACACACACACACACACACACACACACACACACACACACACACACACACACACACACACACACACACACACACACACACACACACATCCTCAGATGAACCGGTCATTGAGTCCGGTGGGCGTGATGGCACAGCAGCATTCCGGACTGTTTATCTTTTGTATCTTGGCTCCGGTTACCACTCTGTTCTGGTTCTGATTTTGAAGCCTCCTTAACCCAAGTTCTACAGTAGTTTTACAACCCTGTTTTCGATGTTATTCAGCAATAACCTGTTATTAACTCTTAGGCTTTCTGCCAGTACGTCTCACTTGTCAGGATAGGGCTAGTTCCTCATTGGTTTGACTATCAAATGCGCACACACGCTCACACTCATCCACCACCACGGCATGTAGCCTAGCGGTTAAGAGCGTTGGGCCAGTAACCGAAAGGTCGCTGGTTCGAATCCCTGTGCTGGCAAGGTGGAAAAATCTGCCGTTCTGCCCTTGAGCAAGGCAGTTAACCCCCAACAACAACTGCTCCCTGGGCGCTGATGACGTGGATGTCGATTAAGGTAGCCCCCCACACCTCTGATTAAGTGGGGTTGGGTTAAATGCAGAAGGCACATTTCAGTTGAGTGCATTCAGTTGTGCAGTTGACTAGGTATCCCCCTTTCCCACCCACACACCGCAACACACCGCAACACACACACCCACACACTCCTCTGTAAGCCTGATGTATAACACCAACTCCTGCCGTTAACCCTAGATCCTGCCATACTGTGCAAACATTTCACTAAGTCCCTCTAAAGAGCAGAGTGTGTGTTAGAGCTTGGGTTGCAAAATAAAAAAGTTAGCTTATAACAGTGAACCTTTTTTGTGGGATACACATAAGGCAATTCTAGGTTTTGTGGCATATTTTGGTTAAACTTTCCCAATTCATAGGAATTGCAACCCTCTGCATGCACAGTGCATCCTTCCATCACATGTGCAGTGCACTCTTCCATCAAATGTACAGCTGATTCTCAAGATCTTGCACACTAATGAGATGCTATTGACCCCACACTACTACACTGTCTGAGCCAAGGACTACATGCTTTCTGGTAAGTTTTGATTACAATACTGGGTGGGGTGAATATATTTTATATGACATGCATGCTTTTTTGTTAACTAGTAAATAGTAGCCTACAGCAGTGTGTTTAAATCATTTCTAACTTGTTAACAATTTCTGCTTGTTAGTTTTTGCTACCATGTGGGTTTTAGCTTGCTTGAGACTGCTGAGGAGTGTTAATTCACTTGTTTTCCATACATGTTTCATTTTAAAACCATTTATCTTACAAGGAGTTGTTTAATCTAACTGCTTAACTGTTTTATCTGTACATGGAATTGTATTTGGGAGTTTTTGACACTTTTCCCCCCTACTCTTTATAGGAAAATGTCATGGGCACTATCTGATGTGTGGAGACATTTCACTGCAGCTTATGTAGAAGGAAAAGCTGTGTACATTTGCAAATACTGTGCCAAATCATATGTGAAGAAGGCAACAAAGATGCAGAATTATCTGGCCAAGTGCATAAAGTTCCCACAGCACTCACAACAAGCAACCTCTGACAAAAGTCCTTCTACTTCTATTCGAGGTGAAAAGGATTAATCAGACACCTTATCGATAGCAACAGCTCATGGTCCTCCCGGAATCAGATGTTTTTTTTTACTCAATGGAAGAACGTAGTCAGAGATGCTGATGAATGTCTTGCTCGAGCTGTGTATGCAACTGGCTCACATCTGATGCTCACAGGCAATGTGTATTGGAAGAGATTTCTGAATGTTCTTCGCCCAGCATAAACCCCTCCAACCAGACATGCTTTATCTACTCATTTGCTGGATACAGAGTTCAAGTGAAGGTCAAGCAAGTCATAGAGATAGCAGACTGTACTGCAAACATCTCTGATGGGTGGTTGAATATTCGTGGGCAAGGAATAATTAACTACATCTCCACCCCTCAACCAGTATTCTACAAGAGCAAAGACACGAGGGACAACCGACACACCGGTCTTTACATTGCAGATGAGCTGAAGGCAGTCGTCAATGACCTTGGACCACAGAAGGTATTTGCACTGCTGACAGACAATGCTGCGAACATGAAGGCTGCTTGGTCTAAAGTGGAGGAGTCCTACCCTCACATCACACCCATTGGCTATGCTGCTCATGCATTTAATCTGCTCCTCAAGGACATCATGGCACTGAAAACAATGGATACACTCTACAAGAGAGCCAAGGAAATGGATAGGTAGGTGAAGGGTCATCAAGTTATAGCAGCAATCTACCTCACCAAGCAAAGTGAGAAGAATAAGAGCACCACATTGAAGCTGCCCAGCAACACCCGTTGGAGTGGTGTCTTCATGTTTGACAGTCTCCTGGAGGGGAAGGGGTCTCTCATATCACAGTCTGCTGATATGGACCGCACCATCAATAGGATCCTCCTGGATGTATTTTGGGAGAGAGTGGTACGCAGTCTGAAACTCCTGAAAACTGTAGAAATAGCCATTGCAGTGATTGAGGGACACAATGCCACTCTGTCTGATGTTCAGACTGCTTGCAGATGTAAGAGGAGAAATCCGTACTGCCCTGCCCACTTCACTGTTGCTCCAAGTAGAGGACACTGCAGTTCTGAAATGCATCAAAAAGTGTCAAGACTTCTGCCTGAAGCCCATACATGCCGCAGTGTACATGTTGGACCCCAAGTATGCTGGCAAGAGCATCCTGTGGTGCCGAGATCAACAAGACCAGTGGTGTCATCACTACCGTGTCTCGCCACCTTGGCCTGGATGAGGGCAAGATTCTTGGCAGTCTGGCGAAGTACACTTCTAAGCAAGGGCTTTGGGATGGAGATGCAATATGGCAGTCGTGCCAACATATCTCATCAGCCACCTGGTGAACGGGACTTTGTTGAATTGAGGCTCTTTTCCCTGTTGCCTCCATCATCCTCCAAATCCCACCAACATCAGCCACCTCAGAGTGCAACTGGTCCTTGTTTGGGAACACAAACACCAAATCATATAACAGGCTGACCAATACAAGGGTTGAAACATTGGGGGCCATCTGGGCAAATCTGAGTCTTTTTGAGCCTGACAATGAGCCATCCTCAACAAGATAAGTTATCAGAGTCTGATGTTCAAGAGGTGAACATTGAGGAGGTCCAGGGAGAAGACATGGAAGCCCCGAGAGGAAGACAACCAAAGCTTTAGTGTCTAGACGATCATTTTACAGATGTATGTTGAAAACGTTTTTGGGAGATGCGATGGATCATTCAATATTCCCTTTCTTTTGTTGTTTAGTGAAACCATCCCATGTGAAGAGTCAACTCCATTTAATTTATGTTCAATTTGTAACTAAATAGTTTTTAATATTATTTTTGGAAGGATTTAATCATTTTCAAATATGTTTACTTATGATAAGGTTAAATGTTTGTTTCTTGTGGAGCAATAGAGCAGGAGTGGTAGAGATACTCTGAATGATCATCCATGAAAAGCCAACTGACATTTACTCCTGAGGTGCTGACCTGTTGCACCCTCAACAACCACTGTGCTTATTATTATTTGACCCTGCTGGTCATCTATGAAGATTTGAACATCCTGGCCATGTTCTGTTATAATCTCTACCCGGCACAGCCAGAAGAGGACTGGCCACCCCTCATAGCCTGGTTCCTCTCTAGGTTTCTTCCTAGGTTCTGTCCTTTCTTGGGAGTTTTTCCGAGCCACTGGGCTTCTACATCTGCATTGCTTGCTGTTTGGGGTTTTAGGCTGGGTTTCTGTACAGCACTTTGACATCAGCTGATGTAAGAAGGGCTTCATAAATATATTTGATTGATTGATTTCTGTCTCCGTATGTTAAGTATATCCAATGCAAAAAACATCTAAATTGAAATGCTATTAATATTAATTTGCATATATTTCCATTATTTCCCATATTCCCGTTAATTCCCATATATTCCCGTTAATTCCCATGGAAAGTTTCCACCTTTGAATTATTCCCCAAAATGTGCAACCCTAGTTAGATTTAAGTGTCCCTCCCAATGCCCGAGTGTCGCTGACTAGGGTTGTGTCCCAAATGGCACCCTATCCTCTACTATATAGAGTACTACTTTTGACCAGAACCCTGTAGGCCCTGCTCAAAGGTAGTGCACTACATAGGGAATAGGGTGCCATTTGGGAGGCACACTAGCTGTGTATAGGGACTTAACGAGACACGACCTCTATCCCCCTGGCAGAACATGAGACCCTTGTCCAATAAAGACCCACTCTTTTCTTTTCCCACTTAACTTTATAGGTCCTATTTTGATTGTGTCTGTAAAATGATATGAGGCCAGCGCCAAAACAAACACACACTGACTTACTCTTCTAACCTTGTGTCCCAGGTCTGGCTTTTCACACACACACACACACACACACACACACACACACACACACACACACACACACACACACACACACACACACACACACACACACACACACACACACACACACACAGACACAGACACACACACAGAGAGAGAGAAATGGACATACACACAGTGACTCAAGGGTATCTTCCACTCCTTGCTAGTGTGTTTTCCCAGGGAGTGAGACAGGAATAGCACAAGCTAACTCTTGTCAGTATTGTTCTCATATGAGCCTGGTGTGTTTTTATGTGTGACTGATTGCTTTGAACGTTGATGCAACCCAGATCAGATTAAAGGATACACACACACACACACACACACACGGAGAAAGGCACAGAGGAACGGAGCGTGAAGTTGTTTCACTTCTGACTTATGAGTCACTTACTTATAAGTGAAGTCAGGTTTGTCAGATTAACTCGATTTGATTGCATCCCGGATTGTGTTCTGTTCATTGTGCGTCGGTAATGATGATTACTCTAACATGGTGAGAGCACAGCACACGTTGCCAAAAGACCAAGGCACTGCATCTCAGTGCTCGAGGCGTCACTACAGACCCTGGTTTGATTCCAGGCTATATCACAACCGGCTGTGATTGGAAGTCCCATAGGGACGGCGCACAATTGGCCCATTGTTGTCCGGGTTTGGCCGGGGTAGGCCGTCATTGTAAATAAGAATTTGTTCTTAACCGACTTGCCTAGTTAAATAAAGGTGAAATAAATAAATAAATAATAAATGAATCCACTACATTATACAAGGCCTGTTTCTGAGTACGTAGGCTACAGCTACACTTAATATCTGTGTGATGTCATTGTTGCTCCAGCGCAGTAGGATACTGCTCACTCAGGCTATGTTAGTGTAGCCTATATGACACTGCTGGAAGACCTCCACATCTCTCTCTCTCTCTCTCTTATCTGGGGCTCTCCTCTTCCCTCTCTCCTCTTCCCTTTTGGTTATAGATGGGGCCAGTCTATCAGGCAGCAGGGTGCTTCCTTCTGCAACGCTCACTACCTCTTGTCACAGCTGCAGACTGCTGCCCCCTAGTGACGGGATGGTTAATGAGTGTGTGAGGGTGGTGTGTGTCTCTGGTGGTGGGAGGGTGGGTGCGTATGTGTGGTGCCGGGGATGCTATGTTTCATGTGGTGACTGGTGTTTCTGTGGCAGTGGGATCCACTGTGGTCGCTTGGGAGATTGTGGCTTGTGTAAGGGGAGTGTATTCTTGGTCCAGACAGAGCAGTTGTATTATAGGCCTGTGTCATTGCAGTGTTGTGTGTTTACATACTGGGGTTGTGACTCCCTGTTAGAGGTCTGCAGGCTAGTTGATGGGTGAGGGTGGAAGAAGGGCTTTGGGGTTAAAGGGGAACAGAGAGAGGGGAAGACAGCGATAAGACAGTTTTAGCCAAACAGAGAGAGTTTAAAAAGCTGAGTGGGATGCAGACTGACCCCCATGCCTGCTCCCTCCTTGCCCTCTACCCTTCTGTGGCGGTACAAAGTCTCCGGACATTTACTGCTTGTAAAGGTACAGTGGCACGGTATAAAACTCACTGTGTGTGTGTGTGTTGGTCTGTGCGTTTGTATGTGTATGTATCCCTCGTATTGGAGAGGGAAAGAAATTCTTGAAAAGATGTTCATGCTGACACTGAGGGGAAATAGAGAGTTAGGTAGAACTCTGTGTCACGCACACACAGCTAGATACGAACACACGATACCCAATACCTGTGTGGAACTCCTCTCACACACACACACACACACACACACACACACACACACACACACACACACACACACACACACACACACACACACACACACACACACACACACACACACACACATAAAAGGAGTGACAGTAAGTGCACCTGCTATATGGTCATACAGTTGAGGTCGGAAGTTTACATACTTAGGTTGGAGTCATTAAAACTCGTTTTTAAACCACTCCACAAATTTCTTGTTAACAAACTATAGTTTTGGCAAGTCGGTTAGGACATTTATTAAGTCATTTTTCCAACAATTGTTTACAGACAGATTATTTAACTTATAATTCACTGTATCACAATTCCAGTGTGTCAGAAGTTTACATACACTAAGTTGACTGTGCCTTTTAAACAGCTTGGAAAATTCTAGAAAATTATGTCATGGCTTTAGAAGCTTTTGATAGGCTAATTGACATCATTTGAGTCAATTGGGGGTGTACCTGTGTATGTATTTCAAGGCCTACATTCAAACTCAGTGCCTCTTTCTTTTACATCATGGGAAAATCAAAAGAAATCAGCCAAGAGCTCAGAAAAAACATTGTAGACCAGCACAAGTCTGGTTCATCCTTGGGAGCAATTTCCAAACACCTGAAGATACCACGTTCATCTATACAAACAATAGGACGCAAGTATAAACACCATGGGACCACGCAGCCGTCATGCCGCTTAGGAAGGAGACGTGATCTGTTTCCTAGAGATGAACGTACTTTGTTGCGAAAAGTGCAAATCAATCCCAGAACAACAGCAAAGGACCTTGATGCTGGAGGAAACAGGTACAAAAGTATATATCTACAGTAAAACGAGTCCTATATCAACATAAATTGAAAGGCCTCTCAGCAAGGATGAAGCCACCGCTCCAAAACCGCCATAAAAGAAGCCAGACTACGGTTTGCAACTGCACATGGGAACAAAGATCGTACTTTTTGGAGAAATGTCCTTTTGGTCTGATGAAACAAAAATAAAACTGTTTAGCCATAATGACCATTGTTATTTTTGGAGGAAAAAAGGGCGAGGCTTGCAAGCCAAAGAACACCATCCCAACTGTGACGCACGGGGGTGGCAGCATCATGCTGTTGGGGTGCTTTGCTGCAGGAGGGACTGGTGCACTTCACAAGATAGATGGCATCATGAGGCAGGAAAATTGTGGATATATTGAAAAACATCTCAAAACATCAGTTAGGAAGTGAAAGCTTTGTCGCAAATGTGTCTTCCAAATGAGCAATGAGCCCAAGCAAACTTCCAAAGTTGTGGCAAAATGGCTTAAGGACAACAAAATCAAGGTATGGGAGTTGCCATCACAAAGCCCAGACATCAATCTTATAGAAAATTTGTGGCTAGAACTGAAAAAGGGTGTGTGAGCAAGGAGGTCTACAAACCTGACTCCGTTACACCAGCTCTGTCAGGAGGAATGGGCCACAATCCACCCAACTTATCGTTGAAGGCTACCCAAAATGTTTGACCCAAGTTAAACAATTTCAAGGCAATGCTACCAAATACTAATTGAGTGTATGTAAACTTCTGACCCACTGGAAATGTGATGAAAGAAATAAAAGCTGAAATAAATAATTCTCTCTACTATTATTCTGACATTTCACATTCTTAAAATAAAGTGGTGATCCTAACTGACCGAAGACAGAGCATTTTTACTAGGATTAAATGTCAGGAATTGTGAAAATCTGATATTAAATGCATTTGGCTAAGGTGTATGTAAACATCTGACTTCAACTGTATTTGTATTCATTCCTTAAGTGATACCGAGGTGACCCACTTGGTGCTAAGGCAGCAGGAAGTGGCTTTGAAACCCCACATCCTCTCTTCCTGTCTTTCGCTCTCCCCCTTCCATGCAACCTCCGGGAGAGCCCTCGGGCCAGGTCTCATCCTGTCAGGCAGATGTTGCATAACACCTGGAACGTCCTGAGGTTCAACTGTTGTGTTCTTGTGGATAAGCAGTGTGGGAACCGGGTCAGGGAACTCAGTGGTCCCAGCCGGGCCGGACGGCTCAGTTTGTCCTGGAGTGGGTCAAGAACCCCAAGCCCCTCTCACTTCCCCAGGCCTGTCTGTCAGTCAGGGGCTTTAATCACCAGAGAGCGGGAGGGAGGGAAAGGGAGCAGGAGTGAGGGAACGGGAGCAGGAGTGAGGGAACGGGAGCAGGAGTGAGGGAACGGGAGCAGGAGGGAGGGAACGGGAGCAGGAGTGAGGGAACGGGAGCAGGAGTGAGGGAAAGGGAGCAGGAGTGAGGGAACGGGAGCAGGAGTGAGGGAAAGGGAGCAGGAGTGAGGGAACGGGAGCAGGAGTGAGGGAACGGGAGCAGGAGTGAGGGCAAGGGAGCGGGAGGGAGGGCAAGGGAGCGGGAGGGAGGGCAAGGGAGCGGGAGGGAGGGAAAGGGAGTGGGAGGGAACGGGAGCGGGAGGGATGGAGTGAGGGAAAGGGAGCAGGAGTGAGGGAACGGGAGGGAGGGAGGGAAAGGGAGCGGGAGGGAAAGGGAGCAGGAGTGAGGGAACGGGAGGGAGGGAGGGAAAGGGAGCGGGAGGGAAAGGGAGCGGGAGGGAGGGAACGGGAGCAGGAGGGAAAGGGAGCGGGAGGGATGGAGTGAGGGAAAGGGAGCAGGAGTGAGGGAACGGGAGGGAGTGAGGGAACGGGAGCAGGAGTGAGGGAACGGGAGCAGAAGTGAGGGAACGGGAGCGGGAGGGAGGGAAAGGGAGCGGGAGGGAGGGAAAGGGAGCGGGAGGGAGGGATGGAGTGAGGGAAAGGGAGCAGGAGTGAGGGAATGGGAGGGAGGGAGGGAAAGGGAGCGGGAGGGAGGGAAAGGGAGCGGGAGGGAGAGAGAGCGGGAAGGAGGGAAAGGGAGCGGGAGGGAAAGAGGGAAAGGGAGCAGGAGAAGTGGATGGGAGGGAGGGGGGGAAGATGCAGAGTAAGTGATTGGGAGGATGGGACAGGTGGAGTTAGTGACAAAGAAAGGAACAAGTGGAGGTGGAGTACAGAGAGAGGGAGAGAGGGGGGGTGGATGGGACAGATAGAGGGACTATTAGAGGTAGAGGGATGAGAAAAGGGAGAAGCAGTACCATACTGTTGCAGGGCTCTTTGGAGCTCAGCTCTCTCTGCTTCTAACACTGGAGTTCTGGGCTGGACTGCACTTAGCTCATTTCCCAGAGAATATAATTAAAGCACCAGCACTCGAACAAGTAAATGCCATTGGCAGCGTGGTGTGTGTGTGACACTGACCATACCAATCAATCATTGCAGGCATTTTGCTGTTATTGTTCAGTTTGATAATTAGCCTGTACTAGAGAAATGTGAAGTTTGAAATGAAATACATTTGCTAATGTTGATGGGACTGGTGGTGGTGGAAAGGATAGTAATAAAAGAACAGTGGTACACAATGTTTTAAACTTATTGTTGAGGCAATTTATCACAATATACATTTTTGTTCAGCACTACCATCGCTCTACTGTTCCTGATGTCTAACACATAGAGCAGATGCTGGGGAGGTCTACAGGGTTAAGAACATAGAACACTCCGGATCGAACCGCTGGGCCACAGCCGGAATTTGTATTTAATCGTCCTATTTCTCCCTGTCTAAGAATGTTGTTGATAATATCATGGGAGGGCTTGTTGAGTATTTTGGGATCCAAAATGGAGGAGAGAGAGTGAATGGAGAAGACAGGCAGAGGCTCCCCCCGTAAATTACATCCACAAGGGGAGTGGAAAGCGAGTGAGAGTTGTATACTTGGAAACAGTGATGTACATACAGAAAGATGTATGTTTTGTATCCATGTTTAGTGTTTGTGTAATGCATGTTAGTGGTGTAGGATGTAAAGCTTGTGCTATTAAAGAGGTTCACATTTCAAAGGAGCAGTGTTTTAACTGTCTCCTATATACCTATGGCATTATAGGAGGAAGATAAGGGGCTTTCTTCTCAGATCACAGATCATTCTGTAGATATCAAAGATCAAATATGGAGATCACAGATTGCATGTCAAAATGTGTCTGTCTAGATGGTGTATGCTTTGCCTTGCTGTGTAAGTGTTGGTGTTCATATCATTGCGTGTGTGTGTGTGTATGTATATGAGAGAGTGAGTGGAGGAATGGATAGTAAAGAGGTTCTCTATGTCCCTTGTAGTGGTACTTTATGCCCCTAGTAGTGTGTCTGGGTAGATAAGATCTGTGGAGCCTGCCTGGTTCCCTGGTAGTGTGTTAACAAGAACAAGATGTCTCTGGTAACAACTTCACTGTGCCTGGAGCATCACTACCACACCAGACCTCCAGACTCCTGCTGGGTTTGAGCCCACAGCTACCCCAGGAAGATGCACCACAGCAGGGCTTAGAGAGGGATGGAGAGTCTCTAATTATACCCTATTCCCCATTTTTGGGGGGGTTAATTGTAGCTACCACTTAAGTCAACAATTTCCTCAGTCTCCCATTGACATCAATTCATGAATACGGGAAAATGTGACACAAAGTTGTAGGCAAGTAGTGACAGCATGCAGAATAATTTGTTGTGTACTTTTGTCGCAGCTAGGAGGTAGCATGAGAAGCATCGTCCCAAAAAATGAATGTAATCCATTATACCGATATTAGCAAAGCTGCATTGCAAGCCGAAACCTCAAAAACACTTGCAGTGGGCCACAGTCCACAGGTTAAATTTATACAGGGGAAACACTGACTTCAAACTAAGTTTTGTAGCGTCAATATTCAAGAAGAATCTGTCCATGTTTTCTTTTCAGTGAGAATGTTGTTATTTTTTGCATCAAGCCACCTGTGAGTTTGTTCACAGCTCTGGTAATCAATCTGCGATGCACCTTATTGTCTATGTTACAACAAAAAACAGACAGATGTGGCTGTGAGACTGCATAAGGAAGTAGTTCCAGTTTTGAGTTAAAAAAAATCAAACTACGGTACCAAACTTAGTTTGAAGTGTTTTTCAGCTGGGAATGCAGCGTTGCTTACATCGGTACTATGAATTACATTCATTTTTTTGGGATGACGTTAATAATGCTAACACCTGGCTGTGGCAAAAGCAAACTATTTAAACCGTTTGTGGATACTGTCACTACTGGCCTACAGACACAGTTCATCCACAATTGAGTTATCTCGTTAAGAATATACACGGCCAATAGACACACCTTATCCCATCACACTTTGATGACACAAGCAATTAAAGATGATCCAGAGGATCCCTGTAAAGGGTCTGTTTTATATTTATACAGTATATATATATATATATATATATATAGCCATGTTATTTTTTACTAGTTATTCAATGTGTATTTATTCCTCGTCACATGTTTTATTATTTTTTTAAATCTTTAACTCTGCATTGTTGGAAAAGGACCCGTAAGTAAGCATTTCACTGTTTAGTCTACACCTGTTGTTTACGACAAATGTGACAAATATAATTTGATTAGATGTTTTGGTTCCTTTTCTGATAAAGACTACTCTTATAAACAGCAGTAAAACACCCTGATTGGTGGATAAAGAGGCTTTTATTTACACATGTACATAAACCAGAGATGTCCTTTCATGGAAGATATGAAAACCCAGCAGGGAGGGTTGTATCGTGGACAATGTGTGCTGCGTGTGAAAGATCAGAGGTGAGGGTGTTGCTCCCTCACAGTGGGTTGGCGGGAGGTCAGGACCAGTTTTTGCTCACTACAATATTTTGTTCTGTGGAGTGTGTATATCAGGTCTACACACTCAATCTAAAGAAACAATCTAATTCGAACCATCTTAAAGTCATTGTGGAAAATGGAGACTGGCTGCAAATGCCAGAGCCCATGTGTGTCTGTGTGTAGGTCAATTTATGGGTGGAAAGGAAGAGCGGGGCAGAGGTGTTTGTTTGGGTGGGGTGACTGTATGCCTCTTTTGACAAAAATGTAGAATTCCTACTAAAGGCCGTTTTTACCTATAATAAATATTACAGACCTCTACATACACTTCAACTGTGAGAGATGCAGTCTAAAACAAAAATCTAGAAAATCACATTGTATGATTTTTAAGTAATTAATTTGCATTTTATTGCATGACATTGTCTTTGTTAGAGCCGATTTGGACATATTTGTATAAAAGACCGAACATATGGAGCTCCATGTATATTTGTGTAAATATATTAAATATTAATGTAAATGATTAAATATTAGGTACGTACCTTTATGATTTATATTTACCCGATTGAGATATATTAATTTGTTGTTAGTGTAACTCGGCCATTTGGCCCCCCCTCTTGCCTGTTCATTGTATTGTGGTAAGTGTGTTAGGATAAAGGCAGGAAGTTGGGCCTTCGGGAGAGGGAGTCCTTGCTAGATGCGGGAGCGGTATAGTTTTTTGACCATACAGACATACAGACATGTCATAATATGTATTTTCCATAGAAAGTAACCTATGCTTTAAGTTGATTGGAGAATCATTTATTTGTTAGATATAAGAAGAATAAACATTTTTGTTGCACCATATCCCTGGATGTCATGGAATGTTTGGCCGTTTGGAAACCTTGAGTGTGGACTGTATGCGTACCAAACAACCCCGCTTCAGGCTTGGGCAGTGGCTATGGTAAAGACGAAAGGAAGCCACTACAGTCTTGTTGGAAGATAAATCTCCGTCCCAGTCTCAGGTCTTTTGCAGACTCCATCAGGTTTTCTTCCAGAATGGTCCTGTATTTGGCTCCATCCATCTTCCCATCAATTTTAACCATCTTCCATGTCCCTGCTGAAGAAAAGAAGGCCCAAACCATGATGCTGCCAGGGTTCAGGGTGATGAGCTGTGTTGCTTTTACGCCAAACATAACGTTTTGCATTGTTGCCAAAAAGTTCAATTTTCGGTTTCATCTGACCAGAGCACCTTCTTCCACATGTTTGGTGTGTCTCCCAGGTGGCTTGTGGCAAACTTTAAACGACACTTTTTATGGATATCTTTAAGAAATGGCTTTCTTCTTGCCACTCTTCCATAAAGGCCAGATTTGTGCAATATACAAGTATTTGATCACCTACTAACCAGTAAGAATTCCAGCTCTCACAGACCTGTTAGTTTTTCTTTAAGAAGCCCTCCTGTTTTCCACTCATTACCTGTATTAACTGCACCTGTTTGAACTCGTTACCTGTATAAAAGACACCTGTACACACACTCAATCAAACAGACTCCAACCTCTCCACAATGGCCAAGACCAGAAAGCTGTGTAAGGACATCAGGGTAAAATTGTAGACCTGCACAAGGCTGGGATGGGCTACAGGACAATAGGCAAGCAGCTTGGTGAGAAGGCAACAACTGTTGGCGCAATTATTAGAAAATGGAAGAAGTTCAAGATGACGGTCAGTCACCATCGGTCTGGGTCTCCATGCAAGATCTCACCTCGTGGGGCGTCAATGATCATGAGGAAGGTGAGGGATCAGCCCAGAACTATACGGCAGGACCTGAAAAGAGCCACAGTCTCAAAGAAAACCATTAGTAACACACTACGCCATCATGGATTAAAATCCTGCAGCGCACGCAAGGTCCCCCTGCTCAAGCCAGCGCATGTCCAGGCCCGTCTGAAGTTTGCCAATGACCATCTGGATGATGCAGAGGAGGAATGGGAGAAGGTCATGTGGTCTGATGAGACAAAAATAGAGCTTTTTGGTCTAAACTCCACTCGCCGTGTTTGGAGGAAGAGGAAGGATGAGTACAACCCCAAGAACATCATCCCAACCGTGAAGCATGGCGATGGAAACAATTTTTTTGGGGGATGCTTTTCTGCAAAGGGGACAGGATGACTGCACCGTATTGAGGGGAGGATGGATGAGGCCATGTATTGCGATATCTTGGCCAACAACCTCCTTCCCTCAGTAAGAGCATTGAAGATGGGTCGTGGCTGGGTCTCCCAGCATGACACAGGCGAGGGCGTTCAAAATGATGCTGGCTGCGGATCTGTACTGTAGGTGGCACCATGTGCTCTTTTTAAAGGCCCTAGGATCTATGTACAGCAATGGTCAGCCAGTCAGTGGGACGACAACCCAATTTGGTTTGAGGGGAGGTTTTAGTGGGTGGAAAATTGGAGGACAATTATAGCTTTATATAGTCGCAGCTTCAGTATGCGTAACAGTGCAAATATCACGCAACAGCTATATGCACACTAAATGATCATGGTACTTAATGGTAAGTTTACAAACATGTATAACTGCAATTTGTATCTCGTTATGGTAAGTGGTGAAATAAGTATAGCTAATTGTAATGGCTTAGCAGATAATAAGACTATCAGTCTTTACCTGGCTAAACGATAAGGAATATTATATAAATTGTTTACAGTAAACTCATTCTGCACATTTAGATGACGTTGTAATGGAAAAAGGACTGGGGGGGGGGGTCTATTTTTCACATGGGCAAAGAAACTCAAATAACCGATGATATTAATTAGCAATAACATTGATCCGAATGTTCAAACTATTCAAACAGATCCGCAAGGAATGTGGCCCATTAATCTATATGGTCCAAATAATGATGATCCATGCTTCCATACAAGCATTTCGCTACACTCGCATTAACATCTGCTAACCATGTGTATGTGACAAATAAAATTTGATTCGATTCTTTGTAAATAAATATATTACTTTATCGAGCTTAGATTCAATACATGACTCAATTATTATGGTGTGAGATTATAATACGGGTTTAAATACCTCAATGGACCGTAAAGGAAATCGCACTACAAACTATCACCCTCATGCACTTTAAGGAAATCACAAATATCATGGATTTATTGGAACTAGTGGCTATATGGAGGCTTAAATATCCTGACCTAGTGAGATAAACATGGCGGAGTTTCAATCAAGCTAGTCGTCTTAACTACTTATGTCATTCTCGCTGGCACTAAAAAAAATTAAAGTGTTGATGGGGGACAATGCGGTTGGACCATCAAATAATTGGTATACACATGACTTTTACAGAGTTTCCACATGGGCGAGGATATAGGACATTTAATCAAAGCCTACCAGATGACAACTTGTTTTTAACCAAGACAGAATAATTTATGACTGACTTGTTCCTACATAACATACAGTGCATTCTGAAAGTATTCAGACCCCTTCCCCTTTTCCACATTTTGTTACGTTACAGCCTTATTCAAAAAATCCTCAATCACTACCCCAGAATGACAAAGTGAAACTTGACTTGGAAAAGCACACATGTGTCTATATAAGGCCCACAGTTGACAGTGCATGTCAGAGCAAGAACCAAGCCATATGGTCAAAGGAATAGTCCATTAGAGCTCAGAGAGTGGATTGTGTCCTGGCACAGATCTGGGGAAGGGTACCAAAACATTTCTGCAGCATTGAAGGTCCCCAAGAACACAGTGGCCTCCATGATTTCATAAATGGAAGAAGTTTGGAACCACCAAGACTCTTCCTTGAGCTGGCCGCCCGGCCAAATTGAGCAATCGGGGTAGAAGGGCCTTGGTCAGGGAGTTGACCAAGAACCCGATGGTCACTCTGACAGAGCTCCAGAGTTCCTCTGTGGAGATGGGAGAACCTTCCAGAAGCACAACCATCTCTGCAGCACTCCACCAATCAGGCCTTGTGGTAAATTGGCCAGACTGAAGCCACTCCTCAGTAAAAAGGCATATGACAGCCCGCTTGGAGTTTGCCAAAAGGCACCTAATGACTTTCAGACCTTGAGAAACAAGATTCTCTGGTCTTATGAAACCAAGACTGTGAAGCATGGTGGTGGCAGCATCATGCTGTGGGGATGGTTTTCAGCGGCAGGGACTGTGAGACTAGTCAGGATGGAGGTAAAGATGAACGGAGCAAAGTATAGAGATCCTTGAAGAAAACCTGGTCCAGAGTGCTCAGGACCTCAGACTGGGGCGAAGGTTTGCCTTCCAACAGGACAACGACTCTAGCACACAGCCAAGACAACACAGGAGTGGTTTTGGGACAAATCTCTGAATGTCCTTGAGTGGCCCCGCCAGAGCCCGGACTTGAACCCGATCGAACATCTCTGGAGAGACCGGAACAAAGCTGTGCAGCGACGCTCCCCATCCTACCTGATAGAGCTTGAGAGGATCTGCAGAAAAGAATTGGAGAAACTCCCCAAATACAGGTGTGTCAAGCTTGTAGCATCATACCCAAGAAGACTCGAGGCTAATTTCCCAAGGTGCTTCAACAAAGTACTGAGTCAACAGTGAAGAGGCGACTCCAGGATGCTGGCCTTCTAGGCAGATTCCTCTGTCCAGTGTCTGTGTTATTTTGCCCATCTTAATGTTTTATTTTTATTGGCCAGTCTGAGATATGGCTTTTTCTTTGCAACTCTGCCTAGAAGACCAGCATTCCGGAGTCGCCTCTTCACTGTTGACCTTGAGACTGGTGTTTTGTGGGTACTATGTAATGAAGCTGCCAGTTGAGGACTTGTGAGGCGTCTGTTTCTCAAACTAGACACTCTAATATACTTGTCCTCTTGCTCAGTTGTCCACCGGGGCATCCCACTCTTTCTATTCTGGTTTGAGCCTGTTTGCTCTGTTCTGTGAAGGGGGTAGTTCACAGCGTTGCACGAGGTCTTCAGTTTCTTGACAATTTCTCACATGGAATAGCCTTCATTTCTCAGAACAAAAAGAGACTGATGAGATTCAGAAGAAAGTTCTTTGTTTCTGGCCATTTCGAGCCTGTAATCGAACCCACAAATGCTGATGCTCCAGATACTCAACTAGTCTAAAGATGGCCAGTTTTATTGCTTCTTTAATTAGGACAACAGTTTTCAGCTGTGCTAACATAATTGCAAAAGGGTTTTCTAATGATCAATTAGCCTTTTAAAATGATACACTTGAATTGGTTAACACAACGTGCCATTGGAACACAGGAGTGATGGTTGCAGATAATGGGCCTCTGTACACCTATGTGTTTTAAAAAATCTGCCGTTTCCAACTACAATATATGTATTTCTGATCAATTTTATGTTATTTTAATGGACACATTGTTTAGCTTTTCTTTCAAAAACAAGGACATTTCTAAGTGACCCCAAACTTTTTAACGGTAGTGTATAGATATTATATTTATTAAAAATATATTAACCAAAAAATATATGGGGGATTGGATATGATACAGTCAATTTTACACTAATATAAGCCACAATCTATCTGCAAAATTAAAGCTAATCTACCCCATTAAAAAAAAAAAATGTAACCTTTATTTAACTGGGTTATTTCAGTCGTCTCAGAGACCACCCGAAGACCTTTTGATTCTACTGGTCCTGGATCAGAATTCAAATTGATCTGGTCATAAAACCACACTAGCCTCTACTGACTGTTTAGGAATGGTGTCACTGAGTGGGTTGATGAGAAACTGTAGATGGAATGGAGAGTGTGGGAGTAAGTGCCTTTTAGGACAAATACAGATATACAAAGATTAGAGCTTTATTTCAAGTTGTGTGATTCCTCACATCCTCTTTCCTCGCCGCCTTCTCTTTCAGATATGAAGTTGGTGGTTACATGACAGTGCCAGGAGTTTTAGACTCAAGATTTAGGTAGAACTGTTTCCTTGAGTCTACCTACTTAGTTTTTTTTTTGGTCAGGTCATGTGGTTAGGAATAACTCTGGGCCTTAGTTATGGAGTCCCTCCTGTAGGCATTCCACTAAGACTAAAAGCGAAATATTAAATGTATAGTTTGGGATTTTGGCAATATCTACTTCCTCAGAGTCAAATGAACTTGTGTATAACAGTTTTCTGTCTCTGCTTCCAGTATGAAGGAATTTAGAGGATGTTGTGTGAGCCAATGCTGGAAATCTTTGGGATCACTAGCATACTAGTTGGTCCGGAAGACTTAAGCTGTGTTCGAATACCCATACTAACATACTGTATACTACATACTTAATGAGTATATACTACATACTGTATACTATTAGTTCAATTTAGTATACTGTAAAGGAACGGTATCCTCTCAGTTGAGCATGCTAGCGCTTCGCCTGTCTACCGGAAGTTGAAGTTGTTGCTATGAAACCTCTTGCTAGCTTTTTAGCATAACAAATGACTATCTAGACATTTTACGATTTCGGATGTGTTCATAAATTCAATCTGGAGTGCCAGAGTGTGCTTAGAGTGCCCCCTGGGCGTTCATAAATCCAGAGTGTGCTTAGAGTGCCCCCTGGGCGTTCATAAATCCAGAGCGTGTAGGTGAAAATTCATGACTATGGTTGATTTTCCAGCCGCTCCCTCTATGTCCTTTTGTCCCCCTCACACCCCAAATCATATTTGTCCTGGCTGGCTCAGAAAGGCTGCAGCAGTTGCAGATGTTGTTGACGGCTGTGAAGTAGGGAGGAAGTTCCAAATACTCCAGAATCCTCTTCTCTTTTTACATGTTTGATCTGAGAGGATAGCAGTGATTCCACTGAGGCTGATAGAAAGCAGATTGGAGTGGTGGATTTATTTGAGCTGTGCCTTGTAAAAGTGTGCTGTGTGTGTAGGTCTTTGTGTGTTTTTAGGTTTGGTTGAGCCAAGTGGGCTGCAATGAGACAGAGGTGGGAGTGTGAATGAGGGCTCTGACAAAACATACATGCATGTAGATAAACACAAGCACCTCCACACAGATACTCAAAAACATACACACACACACAAAGCATTATATAATTATTGTTATCTAAAGAGATTCTGATGCAATTACACCACAGTCCAAAACTGTAACAGTTGAAGACCGAGGGGTAACATAACAAATATGCTTTTCTTTTGTTTTCGAACAACTATCTTATTGTCCTCTATCTTGCATTATTCAATCTGAACCATATTCACATGCACCCAAAAGTACCATTCAGATTGCAACAACAGAAAGGGCCTTGTTTGCACAGTTGGTTATTGTGTTTCAATCTGGCCTTCTCCAAATGTTTTTTTGCATTAAGCCACTGTTGTTGTTTAGTTCGGTCTTCTTTCGCCCATTGCTGTATTTCTTCAGTATCCTGGCTCCATTACTGTTGAAAGCATTTAAAAAAAAGATTGGCATCAACAACAAAAAAGGAAGCTTTATCCACTTTTTGTTATTTTCAGGTCATAGCAACTAGCAAACTCTGCTGAGTTGAATTTGAGATGCCTCTTGATTGTTAAGCGTATTTTCTTCTCCAGCTCGTCTTGGCACGGAAACAGCGTGGGCTTGTCTGATGCAGCCTTCTAATTCTCCCCCCACGCACACACACACCTCAGTGAGCCCTGCTGGTACAGTACTGGTGTGATCAGCCAGTTCTTATTATTTACGGACCCAAATCCTGCAAGCCGGAGTTTAACAATAACTAATGCACTTAAGAGCCACCAAACCACCACGGTCTATTCTGATTTGTGCTGCTTCTCTCTCGCCAAGTTTTATATTTCTTACTAGGCATTTCTTTGACAACTCATTGCAAGTTGATGTGATTTCGACTTGTGCGAACTTGGGCCTAAACACAAATTAGGCTATTGAAAGCATTGGAAGAATTGTGTGCCTGTGTATAAGTCAGAATATGGCACCGAATGGTGTGTGTCACTCGGACTGTGTGCCAGTGTTTGTCAAAGAGTGTGAGATGGTGTGTTGTTTGCTTCATATTGCTTACAGATCTCCGTCATGTGTTTGGGTTATATGTGGTCATTGTGTATCTTGTGAGTGTCAGATCCATAATTTCATACGACAGTTTGTGTTTTTGATCAGAACACATTCTCCTTCCAGATATATCAGTCTAAGCCCAGATATGGGAGATGATGGCTCTTTCTCAATTTGTCTTTCATCAATGACTTGTCCTCTCCTCACCTCTTTCTCAAACCTCATTGGAGGAGAAGCCCTCCCCTCTTATCTTTTCCTCCAATGATTTCTGAGAAGTAGGTGAGGAGAGGTTTTGAGGAATCAGAAGTGGTTCCTGGGAGACTTCCTGTAGTGATGAACCCTCTGCTCTCTGTGTGCTCAGATCCTCAAAGCTGAGACTGCTAACAGCTCTCTCATGAAGGGTTAAAGTCCCAACCTTTTAGTTGAATCGGACAAGTGGTAGTCAACCCTTGAACCCTGTTGTCCTTAAATATACTAGTAGATTTAGCAGCACACAATCAAACACTACACGTAGCAAACTCAATCACACTTAGAATTTCTCTTAAACTGACAAGACCAGAATCATTTAATAGTTATTCACTCATCATTAAGCACACCCGCAATCATAAATCATTTTAGTCCACATAGACAACATATAGTGCATTCGGGAATTTTTCAGACCCCCTGACTTTTTCCACATTTTGTTACGTTACAGCCTTATTCTAAAATTGATTTTTTAAAACTCATCAATCTACACACAATACCCCATAATGACAAAGCGAAAACCGGCTATATAACCTGTCTATGTAAGGTCCCACAGTTGACAGTGCATGTCAGTGCAAAAACCAAGCCATTAGGTCTAGGTAATTGTCCGTAGAGCTCAGAGGCAGGATTGTGTCGAGGCACAGATCTGAGGAAGGGTACCAAAGCATTTCTGCAGCATTGAAGGTCCCCAAGAACACAGTGGCCTCAATCATTCTTAAATGGAAGAAGTTTGGAACCACCAAGACTTTTCCTTGAGCTGGCAGCCCGGCCAAACTGAACAATTGGGGGAGAAGGGCCTTGGTCAGGGAGGTGACCAAGAACCCAATGGTCACTCTGACAGAGCTCCAGAGCTCCTCTGTGAGGATGAGAGAACCTTCCAGAAGGACAACCGGCTCTGTAGCACTCCACCAATCAGGCCTTTATGGTGGACAGACAAAGTCATTTCTCAGTAAAAGGCATGACAACCCGCTTGGAGTTTGCCAAAAGGTGCCTAAAGGACTTTGACCATGCTGTGCGGATATTATTTAGCGGCAGGGACTGGGAGACTAGGCAGGATCGAGGGAAAGATGAATGGAGCAGAGTATAGATGAAAACCTGTGACAGAGTTCGATCGGGTTCAAGTAAGGGCTCTGGCTGGGCCACTCAAGAAAATTCAGAGACTTGTCCCGAAGCCACTCCTGCTTTGTCTTGGCTGTGTGCTTAGGGTCGTTGTCGTGTTAGAAGGTGAACCTTTGCCCCGGTCTGGGGTCCTAAGCGCTCTGGAGCAGATGTTCATCAAGGATATCTCTGTACTTTGCTCCGTTCATCTTTCCCTCGATCCTGACTAGTCTCTCAGTCCCTACCTCTGAAAAACATCCCCACATCATGATGCTGTCACCACGATGCTTCACTGTAGGGATGGTGTCAGGTTTCCTTCAGACGTGATGCTTGGCATTCAGGCCAAACAATTCAATCTTGGTTTCATCAGACCAGAGAATCTTGTTTTTCATGGTCTGAGAGTCCTTTAGGTGCCTTTTGGCAAACTCCAACCGGGCTGTCATGTGCCTTTTTCTGAGGAGGGGCTTCGGTCTGACCACTCTACCACAAAGGCATGGTTGGTGGAGTGCTGCAGAGATGGTTGTCCTTCTGGAAGGTTTTCCCATCTTCACAGAGGAACTCTGGTGCTCTGTCACCTCCCTGACCAAGGCCCTTCTCCCCCGATTGCTCAGTTTGGCCGGGTGGCCAGCTCTAGGAAGTCTTGGTGGTTCCAAACTTCTTCCATTTTTAAGAATGATGGAGGCAACTGTGTTCTTGGGGACCTTCAATGCTGCATACATTTTTTTGGTACCCTTCCCCAGATCTTTGCCTCGAGACAATCCTGTCTCTACGGACAATTCCTGCGACCCTATGGCTTGGTTTCTGCTCTGACATGCACTGTCAACTGTGGGACCTTATATAGACAGGTGTGCTTTGGGCTGGGCTCCTTAGTTCCAGTGAAGGACAACATACAATGACATTCTAGACGATTCTGTGCATCCAACTTTGTGGCAACAGTTTGGGGAAGGCCCTTGTTTCAGCATGACAAGGACCCCGTGCACAAAGCGAGGTCCATACAGAAATGTTTTGTCGAGATCGGTGTGGAATAACTTGACTGGCCTGCACAGAGCCATCACCTCAACCCCATCAATGAATTGGAATGCCGACTGCGTGCCCGACCTCACTAATGCTCTTATGGCTGAATGGAAGCAAGTACCCGCAGCAATGTTCCAACATCTAGTGGAACGTCTTCCCAGAAGAGTGGAGGCTGTTATAGCAGCACAGGGGGGACCAACTCCATATTAATACCCATGATTCTAGAATGAGATGTTTGACGAGCAGGTGTCCACATACAGTACCAGTCAAAAGTTTGGACACACCTACTCATTGAAAGGTTTTCTTCATTTTTTCTACATTGTAGAATTATAGTGAAGACATCAACACTATGAAATAACACATGGAATCATGTAGTAACCAAAAAAGTGTTAAACGAATCAAAATATATTTTATATTTGAGATTCTCAAAAAGTAGCCACCCTTTGCTTTGATGACAGCTGTGCACAGTTTTGGCATTCTCTCAACCAGCTTCACCTAGAATGCTTTTCCAACAGTCTTGGAGTTCCCACAAGCTCCTTCACTCTGCGGTCCAACTCATCCCAGACTGTCTCCATTGGGTTGAGGTCGGGGGATTGTGGAGGCCAGGTCATCTGATGCAGCACTCCATCACTCTCCTTCTTGGTCAAATAGCCCTTACACAGCATGGGAGGTGTGTTTCAAACCAAATCAAATCAAATTCACATACACATGGTTAGCAGATGTTAATGCGAGTGTAGCGAAATGCTTGTGCTTCTAGTTCCGACAATGCAGTAATAACCAACAAGTAATCTAACTAACAATTCCTAAACTACTGTCTTATACACCGTGTAAGGGGATAAAGAATATGTACATAAGGATATATGAATGAGTGATAGTACAGAGCAGCATAGGCAAGATACAGTAGATGGTATCGAGTACAGTATATACATATAAGATGAGTATGTAAACAAAGTGGCATAGTTAAAGTGGCTAGTGATACATGTATTACATAAGGATGCAGTCGATGATATAGAGTACAGTATATACGTATGCATATGAGATGAATAATGTAGGGTAAGTAACATTATATAAGGTAGCATTGTTTAAAGTGGCTAGTGATATATTTACATCATTTCCCATCAATTCCCATTATTAAAGTGGCTGGAGTTGAGTCAGTGTCAGTGTGTTGGCAGCGGCCACTCAATGTTAGTGGTGGCTGTTTAACAGTCTGAGATAGGCCTTGAGATAGAAGCTGTTTTTCAGTCTCTCGGTCCCAGCTTTGATGCACCTGTACTGACCTCGCCTTCTGGATGATAGCGGGGTGAACAGGCAGTGGCTCGGGTGGTTGATGTCCTTGATGATCTTTATGGCCTTCCTGTAACATCGGGTGGTGTAGGTGTCCTGGAGGGCAGGTAGTTTGCCCCCGGTGATGCGTTGTGCAGACCTCACTACCCTCTGGAGAGCCTTACGTTTGAGGGTGGAGCAGTTGCCGTACCAGGTGGTGATACAGCCCGCCAGGATGCTCTCGATTGTGCATCTGTAGAAGTTTGTGAGTGCTTTTGGTGACAAGTCAAATTTCTTCAGCCTCCTGAGGTTGAAGAGGCGCTGCTGTGCTTTCTTCACGACGCTGTCTGTGTGAGTGGACCAATTCAGTTTGTCTGTGATGTGTATGCCGAGGAACTTAAAACTTGCTACCCTCTCCACTACTGTTCCATCGATGTGGATAGGGGGGTGTTCCCTCTGCTGTTTCCTGAAGTCCACAATCATCTCCTTTAGTTTTGTTGACGTTGAGTGTGAGGTTATTTTCCTGACACCACACTCCGAGGGCCCTCACCTCCTCCCTGTAGGCCGCCTCGTCGTTGTTGGTAATCAAGCCTACCACTGTTGTGTCGTCCGCAAACTTGATGATTGAGTTGGAGGCGTGCGTGGCCACGCAGTCGTGGGTGAACAGGGAGTACAGGAGAGGGCTCAGAACGCACCCTTGTGGGGCCCCAGTGTTGAGGATCAGAGGGGAGGAGATGTTGTTACCTACCCTCACCACCTGGGGCGGCCCGGCAGGAAGTCCAGTACCCAGTTGCACAGGGCGGGTCGAGACCCAGGGTCTCGAGCTTGATGACGAGCTTGGAGGGTACTATGGTGTTGAATGCCGAGCTGTAGTCGATGAACAGCATTCTCACATAGGTATTCCTCTTGTCCAGATGGGTTAGGGCAGTGTGCAGTGTGGTTGAGATTGCATCGTCTGTGGACCTATTTGGGCGGTAAGCAAATTGGAGTGGGTCTAGGGTGTCAGGTAGGGTGGAGGTGATATGGTCCTTGACTAGTCTCTCAAAGCACTTCATGATGACGGAAGTGAGTGCTACGGGGCGGTAGTCGTTTAGCTCAGTTACCTTAGCTTTCTTGGGAACAGGAACAATGGTGGCCCTCTTGAAGCATGTGGGAACAGCAGACTGGTATAGGGATTGATTGAATATGTCCGTAAACACACCGGCCAGCTGGTCTGCGCATGCTCTGAGGGCGCGGCTGTGGATGCCGTCTGGGCCTGCAGCCTTGCGAGGGTTAACACGTTTAAATGTCTTACTCACCTCGGCTGCAGTGAAGGGGAGACCGCATGTTTTCGTTGCAGGCCGTGTCAGTGGCACTGTATTGTCCTCAAAGCGGGCAAAAAAGTTATTTAGTCTGCCTGGGAGCAAGACATCCTGGTCCGTGACTGGGCTGGATTTCTTCCTGTAGTCCGTGATTGACTGTAGACCCTGCCACATGCCTCTTGTGTCTGAGCCGTTGAATTGAGATTCTACTTTGTCTCTGTACTGACGCTTAGCTTGTTTGATAGCCTTGCGGAGGGAATAGCTGCACTGTTTGTATTCGGTCATGTTACCAGACACCTTGCCCTGATTAAAAGCAGTGGTTCGCGCTTTCAGTTTCATGCGAATGCTGCCATCAATCCACGGTTTCTGGTTAGGGAATGTTTTAATCATTGCTATGGGAACGACATCTTCAACACACGTTCTCATGAACTCGCACACCGAATCAGCGTATTCGTCAATGTTGTTATCTGACGCAATACGAAACATATTCCAGTCCACGTGATGGAAGCAGTCTTGGAGTGTGGAGTCAGCTTGGTCGGACCAGCGTTGGACAGACCTCAGCGTGGGAGCCTCTAGTTTTAGTTTCTGTCTGTAGGCAGGGATCAGCAAAGTGGAGTCGTGGTCAGCTTTTCCGAAAGGGGGGCGGGGCAGGGCCTTATATGCGTCGCAGAAGTTGGCAATGATCCAAGGTTTTTCCACCCCTGGTTGCGCAATCGATATGCTGATAAAATTTAGGGAGTCTTGTTTTCAGATTAGCCTTGTTAAAATCCCCAGCTACAATGAATGCAGCCTCCGGATAAATTGTTTCCAGTTTGCAAAGAGTTAAATAAAGTTCGTTCAGAGCCATCGATGTGTCTGCTTGGGGGGGGGATATATACGGCTGTGATTATAATCGAAGAGAATTCTTTTGGTAGATAATGCGGTCTACATTTGATTGTGAGGAATTCTAAATCAGGTGAACAGAAGGATTTGAGTTTCTTTAATCACACCATGTCTCGTTAGCCATAAGGCATACGCCCCCGCCCCTCTTCTTACCAGAAAGGTGTTTGTTTCTGTCGGCGCTATGCATGGAGAAACCCATTGGCTGCACCGCTTCGGATAGCGTCTCTCCAGTGAGCCATGTTTCCGTGAAGCACAGAACGTTACAGTCTCTGATGTCCCTCTGGAATGCTACCCTTGCTTGGATTTCATCAACCTTGTTGTCTAGAGACTGGACATTGGCAAGAAGAATGCTAAGGAGTGGTGCACGGTGTGCCCGTCTCCGGAGTCTGACCAGAAGACCGCTGCGTTTCCCTCTTTTTCGGAGTCGTTTTTTTTTGGGGTCGCTGCATGCGATCCATTCCGTTGTCCTGGGTGAAAGGCAGAACACAGGATCCGCGTCGCGAAAAACATATTCTTGGTCGTACTGATGGTGAGTTGACGCTGATCTTATATTCAGTAGTTCTTCTCGACTGTATGTAATGAAACCTAAGATGACCTGGGGTACTAATGTAAGAAATAACACGTAAAAAAACAAAAAACTGCATAGTCATTGAAAAACAAATTATAGTCCTACTAAGTGCAAACCAGATGGGATGGGGTGTCGCTGCAGAATGCTGTGGTAGCCATGCTGGTTAAGTGTGCCTTGAATTCTTTGTCTCACAAAGACACAGCGCTTGGAACCAAAATTTCTCATTTGAACTATGAAGCATTTATTTGAGCTGCAATTTCTGAGGCTGGTAACTAATGAACTTATCCTGTGCAGCAGAGGTCACAATGGGTCTTCCTTTCCTGTGGAGGTCCTCATGAGAGCCAGTGTCATCATAGTGCTTGATGGTTTTTGCAACTGCACTTGAAACTTTCAAAGATTTTTACATTTTCCAAATTTACTGAGCTTTATCTTAAATGATGGACTGTCATTTCTCTTTGCTTATTTGAGCTGTTCTTGCCATAATATGGACTTGTTCTTTTACCAAATAGGGCTATCTTCTGTATACCACCCTTACCTGGTCACAACACAAATGATTTGCTCAACTGCATTAAGGAAAGAAATTCTACAAATTAACTTTTAACAAGGCACACCTGTTAATTGAAATTGCATTCCAGGTGACTACCTCATGAAGCTGGTTGAGAGAATATATTTTGATTTGTTTACACCTTTTGGTGACTACATGATTCCATATGTGTAATTTCATAGTTTTGATGTCTTCACTATTATTCTACAATGTAGAAAATAGTAAAAATACAGAAAAACCCTTGAATGAGTATTTGTGTCCAAACTTTTGACTGGTACTGCACTTTTGGTCATGAGGTGTATCTAGCTAAAGCCAACTTCATAAAATTGCTAGGTGACTAGTATTACAGAGGAACATTTTCATTTTATTTATTAATCAAGAAGGTATCAATAGGCTACATAGCTTGAACAAATTAATTTACTAACATACCTCCTGTGAGTCCTGCCCATCACCGGCAGCTTAAATCAAATCAAATGCTATGTGTCACTCGGCACTCACTCTAAGTCGCTTTGGATAAAAGCGTCTGCTAAATGGCATATATTATTATTATTATTATTACTGTCTGCAAGCACTAGAGTATCTAACGTCTATGCCTAGCATATCTTTGCTCCGTGGTGCAAATTGGAAGGAACCACTTACTAGGGAGAAGGGGGGTACTCTTTGCCTGGTCCAATCAGTGTGCCCCCTCCACCAAATGTAGCTGACAGATCTTTTTTATAAAGAATTATATAAATAATTAGGATAAAACGTGGGCTTAAAAATTCAGTTAAATTAATTACCTCTGCCTACCTACTACATTCCAAGCGTACTCTCACGACATTCCTGCTCCACCTGTATGTAAATAACTAGGGTCAGTTTTACTTTAATTATTTGTCTCTCAGATTTAGAGGCCTGTTCAGACAGAGTGTGTATCCCTAATAAACAGATTAGCCTAGTGCGGCTTTCTACAGAGTTCATATGACTGATGGTCTATCCGCATTTATTTCACAGCTGTTTTGTCTTTTTGTGCAGAGCTGGGCTGACTTGCCTGAAGAGTGGAAAAGAGTTGAACTTTTGATGGACCGCAGATGGATATGACAGAACATGTAGATGAATATGACAGAACGTGTAGCTGCAGATGAATATGACAGAACGTGTAGATGCAGATGAATATGACAGAACGTGTAGATGCAGATGAATATGACAGAACGTGTAGATGCAGATGAATATGATCGAACGTGTAGATGCAGATGCATATGACAGAACATGTAGATGCAGATGGATATGACAGAACGTGTAGATGCAGATGGATATGACAGAATGTGTAGATGCATTTGACAGAACGTGTAGCTGCAGATGAATATGACAGAACGTGTAGATGCAGATGCATATGACAGAACGTGTAGATGCAGATGAATATGACAGAATGAGTAGATGCAGATGCATATGACAGAACGTGCAGATGCATATGACAGAACATGTAGATGCAGATGGATATGACAGAATGTGTAGATGCAGATGGATATGACAGAATGTGTAGATGAATATGACAGAACGTGTAGATGCAGATGCATATGACAGAACGTGTAGATGCAGATGAATATGACAGAACGAGTAGATGCAGATGCATATGACAGAACGTGTAGATGCAGATGCATATGACAGAACGTGTAGATGCAGATGCATATGACCGAACTTGCAGATGCATATGACAGAACGTGTAGATGCAGATGACAGAACATGTAGATGCAGATGAATATGACAGAACGTGTCGATGCAGATGACAGAACGTGTAGATGCAGATGCATATGACAGAACGTGTAGATGCAGATGCATATGACCAAACTTGCAGATGCATATGACAGAACGTGTAGATGCAGATGACAGAACGTGTAGATGCAGATGAATATGACAGAATGTGTAGATGCAGATGACAGAACGTGTAGATGCAGATGAATATGATAGAACGTGTCGATGCATATGACAGAACGTGTAGATGCAGATGCATATGACCAAACTTGCAGATGCATATGACAGAACGTGTAGATGCAGATGACAGAACGTGTAGATGCAGATGACAGAACGTGTAGATGCAGATGACAGAACGTGTAGATGCAGATGACAGAACGTGTAGATGCAGATGAATATGACAGAATGTGTAGATGACAGAACGTGTAGATGCAGATGACAGAACGTGTAGATGCAGATGAATATGATAGAACGTGTAGATGCAGATGAATATGACAGAACGTATAGATGCAGATGCATATGACAGAACGTGTAGCTGCAGATGAATATGACAGAACGTGTAGATGAATATGACAGAACGTGTAGCTGCAGATGAATGACAGAACGTGTAGATGCAGATGCATATGACAGAACGTGTAGATGCAGATGCATATGACAGAACGTGTAGATGCAGATGCATATGACCGAACTTGCAGGTGCATATGACAGAACGTGTAGATGCAGATGCATATGACAGAACGTGTAGATGCAGATGAATATGACAGAACGTGTAGGTGCAGATGACAGAACGTGTAGATGCAGATGACAGAACGTGTAGATGCATATGACCGAACTTGCAGATGCATATGACAGAACGTGTAGATGCAGATGACAGAACATGTAGATGCAGATGAATATGACAGAACGTGTCGATGCAGATGCATATGACAGAACGTGTAGATGCAGATGCATATGACAGAACGTGTAGATGCAGATGCATATGACCAAACTTGCAGATGCATATGACAGAACGTGTAGATGCAGATGACAGAACGTGTAGATGCAGATGACAGAACGTGTAGATGCAGATGAATATGACAGAATGTGTAGATGACAGAACGTGTAGATGCAGATGAATATGATAGAACGTGTCGATGCAGATGCATATGACAGAACGTGTAGATGCAGATGCATATGACCAAACTTGCAGATGCATATGACAGAACGTGTAGATGCAGATGACAGAACGTGTAGATGCAGATGACAGAACGTGTAGATGCAGATGAATATGACAGAATGTGTAGATGACAGAACGTGTAGATGCAGATGAATATGACAGAACGTATAGATGCAGATGCATATGACAGAACGTGTAGCTGCAGATGAATATGACAGAACGTGTAGATGAATATGACAGAACGTGTAGCTGCAGATGAATGACAGAACGTGTAGATGCAGATGCATATGACAGAACGTGTAGATGCAGATGCATATGACAGAACGTGTAGATGCAGATGCATATGACCGAACTTGCAGGTGCATATGACAGAACGTGTAGATGCAGATGCATATGACAGAACGTGTAGATGCAGATGAATATGACAGAACGTGTAGATGCAGATGACAGAACGTGTAGATGCAGATGACAGAACGTGTAGATGCAGATGAATATGACAGACTGTGTAGATGCAGATGCATATGACAGAACGTGTAGATGCAGATGACAGAACGTGTAGATGCAGATGAATATGACAGAACGTGTAGATGCAGATGAATATGACAGAACGTGTAGATGCAGATGACAGAACGTGTAGATGCAGATGACAGAACGTGTAGATGCAGATGAATATGACAAAGTGTAGATGCATATGGCAATGTCTCTGTGGTCAGTGTATTTATTTTCTCACAGAAGGGTCAGTTTCCCTGTGGTCAGTTTTTGTATAGTCTGTCTGTGATTACCGTTATTCAGACTACGGTCTATTGCCCTTCAGTCAGTCAGTGTATGTTCACTCAGATGTCACTCACTCAGCAAGACCCCTCAGATCAAGGCTATTTATTGCCCTCTAAGTGGTCAGTATATATACGGACCCTTTGTCCAATCACATACACTCCCTGTCAGTGTGTGTTTATAGTCCCACAGTCCATTACAATAATTACAATACCACAGAGCAGTGGTCCTGGAGCAGATTTGAGGAGTTAAGTGCTTTGCTTAAGTGCACAATGTCAGTAGGTATTACATGGAATATTGAAGCCAGGAATCAGTGTGCCCCCTCCACCAAATGTAGCTGACAGATCTTTTTATAAATAATTATATAAATAAATAGGATAAAACGTGGGCTTAAAAATTCAGTTAAATTAATTACCTCTGCCTACCTACTACATTCCAAGCGTACTCTCACGACATTCCTGCTCCACCTGTATGTAAATAACTAGGGTCAGTTTTACTTTAATTATTTGTCTCTCAGATTTAGAGGCCTGTTCAGACAGAGTGTGTATCCCTAATAAACAGATTAGCCTAGTGCGTCTTTCTACAGAGTTCATATGACTGATGGTCTATCCGCATTTATTTCACAGCTGTTTTGTCTTTTTGTGCAGAGCTGGGCTGGGCCTGAAGAGTGAAAAAAGGGTTGAACTTTTGATGGACCGCAGATGGATATGACAGAACGTGTAGCTGCAGATGAATATGACAGAACGTGTAGATGCAGATGCATATGACAGAACGTGTAGATGCATATGACAGAACGTGTAGATGCAGATGCATATGACAGAACGTGTAGATGCAGATGAATATGACAGAACGTGTAGATGCAGATGCATATGACAGAACGTGTAGATGCAGATGAATATGACAGAACGTGTAGATGCATATGACAGAACGTGTAGATGCAGATGACAGAACGTGTAGATGCAGATGAAAATGACAGAATGTGTAGATGCAGATGCATATGACAGAACGTGTAGATGCAGATGACAGAACGTGTAGATGCAGATGAATATGACAGAATGTGTAGATGCAGATCCATATGACAGAACGTGTAGATGCAGATCGATATGACAGAACGTGTAGATGCAGATGACAGAATGTGTAGATGCAGATGAATATGACAGAATGTGTAGATGCAGATGAATATGACAGAACGTGTAGATGCAGATGAATATGACAGAACGTGTAGATGCAGATGCATATGACAGAACGTGTAGATGCATATGACAGAACGTGTAGATGCATATGACAGAACGTGTAGATGCATATGACAGAACGTGTAGATGCAGATGAAAATGACAGAACGTGTAGATGCAGATGCATATGACAGAACGTGTAGATGCAGATGACAGAACGTGTAGATGCAGATGAATATGACAGAATGTGTAGATGCAGATCCATATGACAGAACGTGTAGATGCAGATCGATATGACAGAACGTGTAGATGCAGATGACAGAATGTGTAGATGCAGATGAATATGACAGAACGTGTAGATGCAGATGAATATGACAGAACGTGTAGATGCAGATGCATATGACAGAACGTGTAGATGCAGATTCATATGACAGAACGTGTAGATGCAGATGCATATGACAGAACGTGTAGATGCAGATGACAGAACGTGTAGATGCAGATGAATATGACAGAATGTGTAGATGCAGATGCATATGACAGAACGTGTAGATGCAGATGACAGAACGTGTAGATGCAGATGACAGAACGTGTAGATGGAGATGAATATGACAGAACGTGTAGATGCAGATGACAGAACGTGTAGATGCAGATGCATATGACAGAACGTGTAGATGCATATGACAGAACGTGTAGATGCAGATGACAGAACGTGTAGATGCAGATGAATATGACAGAATGTGTAGATGCAGATGAATATGACAGAATGTGTAGATGCAGATGCATATGACAGAACGTGTAGATGCAGATGACAGAACGTGTAGATGCAGATGAATATGACAGAACGTGTAGATGCATATGGCAATGTCTCTGTGGTCAGTGTATTTATTTTCTCACAGAAGGGTCAGTTTCCCTGTGGTCAGTTTTTGTATAGTCTGTCTGTGATTACCGTTATTCAGACTACGGTCTATTGCCCTTCAGTCAGTCAGTGTATGTTCACTCAGATGTCACTCACTCAGCAAGACCCCTCAGATCAAGGCTATTTATTGCTCTCTAAGTGGTCAGTATATATACGGACCCTTTGTCCAATCACATACACTCCCTGTCAGTGTGTGTTTATAGTCCCACAGTCCATTACAATAATTACAATACCACAGAGCAGTGGTCCTGGAGCAGATTTGAGGAGTTAAGTGCCTTGCTCAAGTGCACAATGTCAGTAGGTAGCACATGGAATATTGAAGCCAGGAAGCCTCCAGCTTCCGGCTCATTCCCTGCAGAATTCCTCCGTCAGCCTTGGGATTTGAATTGGCAACTCTCTGTTTACTGGCCCCCCTTTTCAAGACTACCTTCACCCCCCCCAATCACCCTCTCTGTAGTTCCCTATGTTGCATCCGTTTTGTGGCTCTCATCCGGCTAGTGTAGCCAGGGAGTCTTCCTTCTCATCTAATAGTTCCCATCAGCCCGGCTGGGACTGGCGTGTCCTGGTGAGTCGGCATCAGACATTGTGGTGAAAAAGAAAAATCTGGCAAAATCTCCCGGAGCCTGACACAACCCACCAGACTCCAGGGGGGTTAACACGACTCACGAAACACATAACCGAGTCACCAACTTCAAAGCGAAGGTTGTGGTTTGGTAAGGGGGTGGAACAGGGCGGGTTGATACGGTAAGGGGGGCACAAACAGCATCTGTAATTGGGGTTTGAGGTTTGGGTTTTTTCTGCAGACAAGCAGATTCTGATTCATCCCCAAATTGGGAATGTCTGTTAAGCCTGCACCCAGCTGCTCTGCTCTACTCCACTCCACTGGCATGGGAGTAAGTCAGACTGGTTAAAGCTGGAGACAAAGCACACATGGGAGTAAGTCAGACTGGTTAAAGCTGGAGACAAAGCACACATGCAAGAGGACATGTAGGTCATGCAAGGTGGGGAGAGAGACATGTTGTAGTGCTGTGTAAGGTAGTAATCGCAAGAGAGATGCATGGTTTTATTTAAACGCACACACACAGTTCACTTAATATTTTCCTCCATCAATCTTGCTGCGTCAGGTGTGACAGTATGATTGTATGTTAGCTTTGCATGTCTGTTCGAATATTCCACAACTTATTACAGTTGGCCTATTGTATGTTATTCAATTAGGCCTAGACATCATAGCTCTTACACTAGGGCCTTGGGGCTATAGGGTGTGTGTGTGTGTGTGTGTGTGTGTGTGTGTGTGTGTGTGTGTGTGTGTGTGTGTGTGTGTGTGTGTGTGTGTGTGTGTGTGTGTGTGTGTGTGTGTGTGTGTGTGTGTGTGTGTGTGTGTGTGTGTGTGTCAATGTAAATCTACAGGAATACTCCATACCATGTTGCAGCTGTACTAACTATCCTGCTCTGTTATTAGTGAGTGTGTTAAATGCTGAGCTTTGGCACAGCTTGGCTGTAGTTCAACACAACAGGGTTTAGGGGTCTCCCCTTCTCTAGATGTTTCTCTCTTTCCCTCTCCTCTTTTTCTTTTTTTTTCCCATTTCTCTATCTCAGGTGGCAATGAGAGTGACATGTTCAGTGATCTGTGTGTCCCGGTACGCTAGCCTGTGCTTGTTACACCCTGATAGCTGTGTCTAATGAAAGAATGTAAACACACATCAGATCGGGCATAAATACTTCTGTCTGCTGTTTATTGTTAATCGGCCTCTCTTCAGGGAAGTGTAGCCAGTCAGTGAGTTAGAGAGCAGATCCAGATCCTGGCAGTAAACTCTTGATTCAAAGCATTAGCTAGTTGGCAGAGGCAGCTAACAATGGCTGCATCTGAAATGGCATCATGTTCTCTACATAGTGCACTACGTTTGACCAGAGCCCTATGGCAGTATACTATAAAGGTAATAATAGGGTGCCATTGTGGGCACTGTAATGCTAAGCAGACGTCTTCAAAACCATAGTGGCTGCTCTCTCGCTCTCTCGAAGATGATGTGATATCATCGGCGAGAAAGCTAGGGGTTGTGTGTGTGTTAAGGTTTGAAGCCATGTTTGATGTACAAACAGACACAATGGCTGACCCTTGCACAAGCTCTCACCAGAGGTAATATTTTTCTTGCAGTGAAATTAATCATAGTTTTGTGATTAATTAGACAAATCATAGCCTTGCCATTGTGATAATAAATATTTGCTCCAATTGAGCATTTTTCCAATTCCATCTTATATTAATCATTTTTTCCCTCCCTCCCTCCCTCCCTCCCTCCCTCCCTCCCTCCCTCCCTCCCTCCCTCCCTCCCTCCCTCCCTCCCTCCCTCCCTCCCTCCCTCCCTCCCTCCCTCCCTCCCTCCCTCCCCCTCCCTCCCTCCCACTCTCCTTCCCTGGTCAGGTACTGCGTGGGGCCCAGCTGATAGCGGTGGCGTCAGCTGACGGGGGGACCACAGCAGTGGAGGGCTCCCCTCTACAGGCCAGTGACATACAGGTGCAGTATGTCCAACTGGCCCAAGTCAACGACCACACCGCTACTGTACAGGTGAGGAGCACAACCTGTCGTTGAGTCTGGCAGGCCTGACGGCAGCATTCCTGACTGTTTCTGTTTAGCATCTCAGCTACGGTTCCGACTTAATGTTCGCTCAAACTCCTGAGACACACCTGTGACATTTCAATTTCCACACATCCAGTAGAGACGACTTCAAACATACATGGTGTATATAATTGTCTATTTTCTATGCTATTCTGTACGTACCTGTGAGACGTATCTCCCCAGCCCAGGCCATATCTGTGAGCTCACCCAGAGGCTACATTTGTATTTATTAAGGATCCCCATTAGCTGCTGCCAAGGCAGGGCGGCGTAATAACTATCCTCTCTCACACCCTCTCTCTATCCATCCATCCCCCAGGAGATCATTAATCATTCCCCGATGGTGCCATTAAAGAGTATCAAAGGCAGGGCGGCGGGCGGTTTACACTGGTGTTCTCAGACATCAGGAGAGAGCAAGGGGCTGATGGAGCCATCACAGGTTCTGGGTCTGAAGTGGAGGGGGGTGGATTAGTGTAGGATATTGTGGAGGTGAGGGGAAAATGGGTGGAAGGTGTAAGCGTTTACAGATGTAAGGGGAGGTTAGAGTGGGTGGTTGATAGTTATGGGTTTTATGTGTAGGGGGTGTTTCAGATGAGTTGTGACATAATTTCGTCAAGTGTTGGGGGTGGTTGAGTTGAGGGAGACAGAAGTATAGAGGGTTGGGTTCTAAATATACCTGAGGACAGTTAAGGGCTCACACCAGGACATTCTGGGCTCTATTTAAACAAACCTAATGCATTAGCGTAATAGGTTCGGGGATGTGTCAAGTATTCTTTTCTATTTTCTGAACCAAAATCATGGTCGCACTAGCTGGCGCAAAAGGGCTGGGTTTTGATGAATAAACAAGTTTCTGGCCAATCGGAACATGTTCCATGGCTAAATACAGTGTATATATACAAAATTATGTGGAGACCCATAGATGCCACCTTTCCAACAAGTCAGTTCTTCAAATGTCTGCCCTGCTAGAGCCGCCCCAATGAACTGTGTTATTGTGAAGTGGAAACGTCTAGGCGCAACAACGGCTCAGCCGTGAAGTGGTAGGCCACACAAGCTCCCAGAACGGACGGGAGTACTGGGTGCTGAAGTGCGTAGAGAGTGTAAAAATCATCTGACCTCGGTTGCAACATTCACTACTGAGTTCCAAACTGCCACTGGAAGCAACGTCAGCACAAGAACTGTTTGTCAGGAGCTTCATGAAATGGGTTTCCATTGCCGAGCAGCTGAACACAAGCCTAAGATCACCATGCGCAATGCCAAGTGCTGGAGGAGTGTAAAGCTAGATGCCATTGGATTTTGGTCAGGCTAGGCACCTTAGTTCCAGTGAAGGGAAATCTCAATGCCCGATGCCATTGGACTCTGGAGCAGTGGAAACGAGTTCTCTGGCAGTCCGAGTGGACTGCAGTCACCATCTGGCAGTCCAATGGACGCATTTGGGTTAGAAGGATGCCAGGAGAACGCTACCTGTCCGAATGCATAGTGGCAACTATAAAGTTTGGTGGAGGAGGAATAATGGTCTGGGGCTGTTTTTCATGCTTTGGGCTGGGCCACTTAGTTCCAAGGACAGCATACCATGATATTCTAGTTTGGGGAAGGCCCTTTCCTGTTTCAGCATGACAAGGACCCCGTGCACAAAGTGAGGTCCATACCGAAATGGTTTGTCGAGTTCATTGTGGAAGAACTTGACTGGCCTGCACAGATCCCTGACGTCAGCCCCATTGAACACCTTTGGGATGAATTGGAATGCCGACTGTGAGCCAGGCCTAATCACTCAACATCAGTGCCCAACCTCACTAATGCTCTTGTGGCTGAATGGAAGCAAGTCCCCACAGCAATGTTCCAACATCTAATGGAAAGCCTTCCAGAAGAGTGGAGGCTGTTATAGCAGTAAAGGGGGGACCAACTCCATATTAATGCCCATGATTTTGGAATGAGATGTTTGACGAGCAGGTCTCTAATATACTTTTGGTCATGTAGCGTATGTGGTTGCTTCAAGTTGTCTTTACATTATTTTATGTATTGCGTTGTCATCAACTCCAATTGAAATGTTAGTCTGTTACAGCCTAGTTGGTTAAAAAGCCTGCCCCATATTTGTTAAACATGTTTTGTTCTAATTGTATTGCTTCAATATAGAAATACATAGTTAAATATAGGCTATAGCATTCACACTGATAGGGGCTAGGCCTAATGTAAATTGCAGTCTGGAACTGGACATGCCACTTATAGTCAATAAGCAAGATTAAATTCACTCGGCTATTGAAAAAGCCCAAAAAATTTAATATAAACATAACGACAACTTATTTTAAATAAGCTGGGCATATATTAGAGACATGGCATCTTAGACTACAGAGGGTTTTACTTAAATCCAAACTTTTCACAGGAGCCGGATAAAGCTCCAAAATATAGAGAAAGGGGGCATGTCTACTCATCGCTATATGCAAATGTAATGTTTAGAAATATCAAGGAACCATCTTACATGTCGTATTTTCACTTCTCCAGAAATAGCAGACAAACGTGCATTGCATTCGAGTCATGTACCATAAACCCATGGACGGTGAATCTTTCTAATTCATTTGATTAAAAAACTAAAAAACAAATCTATTTTTTAAACCAACAATAATATTTCTAAATAGGATTTGGTCCGAAGCATGATATCATAAATCACTTCTCGTTCCATGGCACTGTGTGCACACATAGGCCTAAATGTCTATACATAACATTCGCATGTCTACAAAATATTAGGCTTCTGTCAATTGTACCGTTGTCTATGTTCGAGACCGATTCAGAAAATAATCTGATGTTGATATGGCATTATAGGAGGACTGAATAGTGTGGAGGGGCACTCCTTGGAAATTGGGATGGATAGCCTACTTGAACAAGCGAAATGCAGGTATGTGAATTATGAATAATGAAAAAGCATGGAGAGCTAAATATTTCAAAGCACACTCAGTTGACCATTTAAAAACCCTTTATTCATAGGCTACTTTTGGCTAATGGCCAGTATAAAAAGACGCAACTATGCAATGCTA
Organism: Oncorhynchus keta; assembly: GCF_023373465.1. Taxonomy (NCBI): domain Eukaryota; kingdom Metazoa; phylum Chordata; class Actinopteri; order Salmoniformes; family Salmonidae; genus Oncorhynchus; species Oncorhynchus keta. Next base: position 36,837,304 of record NC_068437.1, read on the forward strand.
AACCAGCCTTGATTAAGTGGAGGGTAAGCTATGCTTGGTTTTCAATCAAATTGAACTAAAAATGGGGAGAAGCCAATTGTGTTTTTATGTTTCTAAATACGAGATTCACCGGCACATCTCTCCTTCAATGGGCACTGCGAATCATGGCTGGGTAGGCGGCGCTTCCGTTGTCAAAATCCATGCCATTATCAACTGCGTTACCGTCAAGCCCTGCTTTTCTGGGTCTTTTGCACTTGTTTTTATGGGCAATTGTCACTTTTGCGGTTGTTTTTAAGGACACGCCTCAAATATTGCCACTCCCTCCCACCTGTTAGACAGGTAAATTGCCGAACCTGACGTCAGGGCTGGAAAAGGCCAGGCCGCCACTTTTTTACTCAATCAAACTAACGTGCTTTTGACACCTGCGCCTCCTTAGCACCAGCCGAGAATAGAGTCGTCAGTCTCTCACTTCCCCTTTAAATGACACAAACATATATTGTGCAGTCTCCCAGTAAGACTGGCTATGCGGCGCACTGCCATATTTCTCCTTATAATTACTGACATGTTGAAATCGAAATACCAGCGTAATACCTAGCAATTTCATCAAACTGCTTACAGGTACTCAACGCACAGCTATTCTCCCTATTGTAATGCTTTCACTCAAAGCTAATGCCCTTATCCTTTCAGTCCTACAGCTGGTGTTTAGTAAACAGTCATTTAACAATGTGAAATGTACAGACGCAGCTTCAGAAAGAGGAAAGTAATAATTACTAGATTAGCTTTGAATCCCTTGATGGTTGAGCTCAGAGACTGGGAGCCATGTGTTGAAAGCAGGAAGGGTGCACATGCACCCACAGCAGACCCTCTTTTAAGTGGCCTGCTTGGCACGTCCAGAAACGAAGGAGACTCAGTTTTTTCCCTCTGTTTTTCCAAAACCATGTTAACTGTCACATCCTCCATAATGCTAACTTTTCACTGAAGTCACGTGTTTTTTTTATAGGTATCGCTGATTCGTCTCATGCTTATAGGCATTGTTTTCATGCTGTGCAACATTATTAAAAAATTGTACCCTAAAAAAAGCTTTGGCTCTTTAAAATGTATTTGTTGTTTGGCTGTTTGTAGAAATGCCAATCCTACCCAGAGTTGGAGTAATTTGAGTCTTGTTCATTTAGAGTGAGTGATTGTATACTTTCTGCTGGCTAAATGCAGGCATGTGCAGAGAGTATCCTGCCCCACCACCTATCACTCTTCTGGGCAACTATACAAAAAAAAAATATAAACGCAACATGTAAAGTGTTGGTCCCATGTTCCATACAATTTCTATCAAATGTTGTGCACAAATTTGTTTACATCCCAGTTAGTGAGCATTTCTCCTTTACCAAGATAATCCATTCACCTGACAGGTGGCATATCAAGAAGCTGATTAAACAGCATGCTCATTACACAAGTGCACTTTGTGCTGGGGACAATAAAAGGCCACTCTAAAATGTGCAGTTTTGTCACACAACACAATGCCACAGATGTCTCAAGTTTTGAGGGAGTGTGCCCTTGGCATGCTGACTGTAGGAATGTCCACCAGAGCTGTTGCCAGAAAATGGAATGTTTGTTTCTCTACCATAACCCGCCTCCAACATCGTTTTTAGAGAATTTGGTAGTGCGTCCAACTGGCCTCTCAACCGCAGACGACGTGTTGCCAGCCCAGGACCTCCACATCTGGCTTCTTCACCTGCGGGATCGTTTGAGACCAGCTACCTGGACAGCTGATGAAACTGGATTTGCACAACCAAAGAATTTCTGTCAGAAACCGTCTCAGGGAAGCTCATCTGTGTGCTAGTCGTCCTCACCAGGTTCTTGACCTGACTGCTGTTCGACGTTGTAACTGACTTCAGTGGGCAAATGCTCACCTTCGATGGCCACTGACACGCTGGAGACGTGTGCTCTTCACGGGTGAATCCTCGTTTCAACCGTACTGGGCAGATGGCAGACAGTGTGTATGTCTTTGTATAGGCGAGCGGTTTCAATGTTGTGAACAGAGCACCCCATGGTGGCGATGGGAATATGGTCATTTGAATGCACATGATACCGTGACGAGATCCTGAGGCCCATTATCGTGCCATTCATCTGCCGCCATCGCCTCATGTTTCAGCGTGATAATGCACGGCCCCATGTCGCAAGGATCTGTACACAATTCTTGGAGGCTGAAAATGTCCCAGTTCTTCCATGGCCTGCATACTCACCAGACATATCACGTTTGGGATGCTCTGGACCGACGTGTACGACAACGTATTCCTTTTCCCACCAATATTCAGGAACTTCGCACAGCCATTGAAGAGGAGTGGGACAACATTCCACAGGTCACAATCAAATCCTGATCAACTCTATGCAAAGGAGATGTGTTGCGCTGCATGAGGAAAATGGTGGTTATACCAGATACTGACTGGTTTTCTGATCCGCACCCACCCCCACCGTTTTTTTAAGGTATCTGTAATCAACAGATGCATATCCGTATGGAGTCATGTGAAATCCATAGAATAGGGCCTAATGAGTTTATTTCAATTGACCGATTTCCTTATATGGACTGTAATTCAGTAAAATCTTGAAATTGTTGCATGTTGAGTTTATATTTTTGCTCAGTGTAGCTGTATGAGGTATGGCATCCTCGGTCACCACTTGTGTCTCTGTCAGCGCTCTAATTTGTCCCACCCGTACCCCCGTTCCTCTCTTGGAGCAATGGATATCCTAAATTGATTAATTTCTCCCTCCCTGACCAGGCTGGGGTTTGTTTGTGATAACATCAAATATATATACAGTTGAAGTTGGAAGTTTACATACACCTTAGCCAAATACATTTAAACTCAGTTTTTCACAATTCTTGACATTTAATCCTAATAAAAATGTCTTTGGTCATTTAGGATCACCACTTTATTTTAAGAATGTGAAATGTCAGAATAATAGTAGAGGATGATTTATTTCACCTTTTATTTCCATCATCACATTCCCAGAGGGTCAGAAGTTTACATACACTCAATTAGTATCTGATAGCATTGCCTTTAAATTGCTTAACTTGGGTCAAACGTTTCAAGTAGCCTTCCACAAGCTTCCCACGTTTGGCCCATTCCTCCTGACAGAGTTGGTGTAACTGAGTCAGGTTTGTAGGCCTCCTTGCTCGCACACGCTTATTCAGTTCTGCCCACAAATGTTCTATAGGATTGAGGTCAGGGCTTTGAGATGGCTACTCCAATACCTTGACTTTGTTGTCCTTAAGCCATTTTGCCACCACTTTGGACGTATGCTTGGGGTCATTGTCCATTTGGAAGACCCATTTGCGACCAAGCTTTAACTTCCTAACTGATTGATGTTTTGAGATGTTGCTTCAATATCCACATCATTCCAGCCTCATGATGCCATCTATTTTGTGAAGTGCACCAGTCCCTCCTGCAGCAAAGCACCCCCACAACATGATGATGCCACCCCTGTGCTTCACGGTTGGGATGGTGTTCTTCGGCTTGCAAGCCTCCCCCTTTTTCCTGCAAACATAACGATGGTCATTATGGCCAAACGGTTCTATTTTTGTTTCATCAGACCAGAGGACATTTCTCCAAAAAGTACAATCTTTGTCCCCATGTGCAGTTGCAAACCATAGTCTGGCATTTTTATGGCGGTTTTGGAGCAGTTGCTTCTTCCTTGCTGAGCTTTCTTTCAGGTTATATCGATATAGGACTCGTTTTTACTGTGGATATAGATATTTTTGTACCTCTTTCCTCCAGCATCTTCACAAGGTCCTTCGCTGTTGTTCTGGGGTTGATTTGCACTTTCCGCACCAAAGTACATTTATCTCTAGGAGCCAGAACGTGTCTCCGTCTTGAGCGGTATGATGTCTCCGTGGTCCCATGGTGTTTATACTTGCATACTATTGTTTGTACAGATGAATGTGGTACCTTCAGGCATTTGTATATTGCTCCCAAGGATGAACCCGACTTATGGAGGTCTAAAAAAAACAATTCTGAGGTCTTGGCTGATTTCTTTTGATTTTCCCATGATGTCAAGCAAAGAGGCACTGAGTTTGACAGTAGGCCTTGAAATACATCCACAGGTACACCCCCAATTGACTCAAATGATATCAATTAGCCTATCAGAAGCTTCTAAAGCCATTACATCATTTTCTGGAATTTTTCAAGCTGTTTAAAGGCACAGTCAACTTAGTGTATGTGAACTTCTGACCCACTGGAATTGTGATACAGTGAATTATAAGTGAAATAATCTGTCTGTAAACAATTTTAGGAAAAATTACTTTTGTCATGCACAAAGTAGGTGTCCTATACAACTTGCCAAAACTATAGTTTGTTAATTTTCAAGAAATTTGTGGAGTGGTTGAAAAACTATTTTTAATGACTCCAACCTAAGTGTAGGTAAACTGTAGGTAAACTTCCGTCTTAGCTTTAATTTCTCAGAACAAGAATAGACTGATGAGTTTCAGAAGAAAGGTTTTTGTTTCTGGCCATTTTGAGCCTGTACACGAACCCACAAATTCTGATGCTTCAGATACTCAATTCGTCTAAAGATGGCCAGTTTTATTGCTTATTTAATTAGAACAACAGTTTTCAGCTGTGCTAACATAATTGCAAAAAGGTTTTCTGTTGATCAATTTGGTCTTTTAAAATTATAAACTTGGATTAGCTAACACAACGTGCCATTGGAACATAGGAGTGATGGTTACTGATAATGGGCCTCTGTTCTCCTGTGTAGATATTCCATTTAAAAAATCATCCTTTTCTAGCTACAATAGTCATTTAAAACATTAACAATGTCTATACTGTATTTCTGATCAATTTGATGTTATTTTATTGGACAAAAAATATGCTTTTCTTTCAAAAACAAGGACATTTCTAAATGACCACAAACTTTTGAACAGTAGTGTGTATATATTTAAGCAATAAGGCGGTGTGGTATATGGCCAATATATGATGGCTAAGGACTGTTCTTAAGCATGATGCAATGCGGAGTGCCTGGATACAGCCCTTAGCTGTGGTTTATTGGCCATATGTCACAAACCCCTGAGGTGCCTTTTTGCTATTATAAACTGGTTACCAGCGTATGTAGAGCAGTAAAAGTACATTTTTTGTCATCCCTGTGTTATACGGTCTGATATACCACAGCTGTTAGCCAATCACAATTCAGGGCTCGAACCACCCAGTTTATAAATATATATACACCATAGGTATACATGATTGCCACCCCAGCTGCACTCTGGTTCCATTTCACCTCTCACCTCTGTTGTTTGTGCACACTTTGTGAATGGACTCTTAAAGAGCTTCACTATTTATTCTAATGGTTGATTGTACACTGACAGCTTGATAGAAATCAACAAAGTTGACTGGGCCCTGATCAATCTCCAATTTACTGCTCCGAAGAGATGAAATGAAGCATCTTGTGTTCAACAAGGGCATATGGACCAGGAAGGGGAGAGAATACAACTGTTGAACAGCCTGAAAAATATAGGATACTGTATATGCTGTTCTTTTAGGCTACTCAAAGTGAGACAACTCTAATCCATTGTCTTTTAACAAAGTCCCACTCCTTATTTCTAAATTCAACAAAACTGTGGCCACCAAAATGCTACTTGGTTTTGCTATAAATCTGAGGGTTTGGGATTGGAGAAATGTAGACTAACAACTCTCAAATTCATAGATGGAGATGAATAGTAAAACAAATCGATGTCAAGAGAGTTTGTGGACCCGAACTTCACACAACCAACATTGGGCAAATCAAATACACAGTAGGCTTGTGAGGAGATGTACACTATCAGTCAGGTAAAGCGCAAGGTCGCACCTGAAATAGCCAGTACTTACCGATGGTTTGCCACCTTTCCAGTTCAAAGGTCAGGGAAAGGTCACAACCGCTTTTTCCCCTCTCCCCAAAAAGTGTTGAACACGAGCGATTCGCTCTAATCTGTTTTCCCGAACATATGGGAGCATTTATAACTAAGAGCTCTTGATGAATTGCTTTAGCTTTTCCTTTATTTATCTAAAACAAAAAAAAATTCCCACTCTCTTTATTCAATAGTTTCCATTACACAAGCTATAACAAATAAAGTTAAAAAAAACTAACTCAAATAAGATAATAGTTCAGAATAGGAAGGCCTGTTTGCCCTGGTTTGGCGGCGCCTCTTGACAGATCGGTGTTTAACATTTCTGACATTAGCCTTGTGATGGTTCAGACACAGGTCAAGTCTATGACTGGCCCTACAACAACCCAACAGGGTCTGGTCCCGGGCGGGATTCTCATACAGTGCCAGAGGCATCTGTTATATACCAGATGAAAAACAATTGGCCATCATATGGAGAGAGGAATAGGAAAGGTATTAGTTGGACACCTGGGTCATATTCATTATGCACCACATGGTAGAAAGCTGACTGAAACAAGGTACTACCTGTACTTGCTCAATTACAACCGCTTGTTTTCGTTTTCAGGTGTGATATGTTAAAACTTATTAGGTGTGTTTGGTTGGATTCTGTAGCTAGATGTTTCTGTTTCAGGGCCAATTTCATGGCTGTTACAAATATCGATGTCAAGAGAGTTTGTTTTAATCTAGTGAAACCACTTCAGTGTGGATAGAATAATGTTGTCCAGATCAGACACCAGATGGTATCCACGCACCTTTGTCTTGTGTTGGCTAGTCTGGTGCACCTGTGCGCACTAGCCTGTGTGAGCACACGCTGTGCTGTTTTGAGTGGAGGATTAAAAGATGCAGGTGTGCTGTGCTGTTGGGGAGAACTTTGGCATATCGGCTTGGAAGGAATGACTCACCAGACCAGACTCACCAGGTCCTCTCTTTCTCTCCTAGCACAGTGACTCATCCTTGACTATTCTCATCTTTTACTGGGGGTTACCCATTCCACATCTCCATGCCTCTCTGAACTGAGGTTGGCCCAGGAGATAACATGTCTGCTTTTTATCTATAACTTGTCTCTCTTTCTCCCTCAATTTTTCTTCTCTCTCCATCTTCCCTCTCACCCCTCTCCGCTTCCTCCGCTCTCCTCCACTGACTCTCTTCTCTGACTTCCTACCTTTCTCACTGTCTCTCTTTCATCCCCTCTCTCCCTCCCGTCTCTTTCCCCCACATCCACTCCTGCATTTCTCCTACTCCTCTTCCTCCCTGGTTTCTTCCCCAATCATCCCCTCAATCCCCCTTTCCCCTCCCAGGCGGCGGAGCTGGCCCCAGCAATGCAGGGTGAGATGGAGGTGAAGGAGGGATCCCTCCATCTGCCAGCGGGGGAGAACGGGGAGGTGGTGCAGATCGTCACCTCTGTGGGGACATAAGGGCCCCCGAGGGCCTCGAGACAGAGAGAGAGATGGCCAGCACCCTACGACAGAGTTAGAGGTGTAGGTGAATGGGATGGAGAAGTGGGGGTGGTCCATAGACTATATACAATTAAATACAATTTTGTAAATTGTAAATTAAATACAATTAAATAAATAAGAGAAAGTTAGAAAATGTCAAAAGAACAACAGCAAAGATCAAGAGAAGTGGTTTTGTTATTTTATATTGACTTGGTCCAGCAACCACTCGTTCATTGTCAACCAACAGTATGAAAATGTTCATAGAGCACACAGGCTTTCATAGCTTCTATCAAGAACTAGTTAACTCACATTGTCGTCATCAGAAGAGGACCCGGAGACCTGGCCTGGGCACAGTGCAGGGGATTAAACCCTACCCATAAAGGATGCTGCTCAGGCAGACCATCACTACCTACACCTGAGCATCAGCATAAAATGTTTACATCAACTCTGGGAAAGCATGGAGCTATTAGAAGTTAAGCCACTCGGCTCAATATCCCTCTCTTGAGGGGTTACAGTAGGCTAGGCTAACCCCCTGGACTCGTACTTCACACAACCAATACTGTGCTGTTCTCCTCTAGCATCCTGCAATCGTGTCATGCTGGACTGCTGTGGAAAGTAATACAAGCCTAACGGTACTTACTAATGGTTGTGTTTTCTTTGGCTTTTTTTCTTTCTCTCTGTTTGTGCATCATTTCTGGGATGGACCCTTACTTTCTTCGCCATTTTTTCCTAGCTTTTTTTTCATATTGGTTAACCCACATAGCTTTTGTTTGTTTGTTCCATGTACATAATTGTACCACATCTAAATGTTTGCGGAGCTTTGGTTGGAGGTAGACAACCACGAAATAGCAAAGATGATGTTCATGATAATACATGACAATGAGTTATATGTAGAGTAGCCAGAATTTCACTTTTTTTGTTTTTCCTGCTGTATTTCTGTGAAGGATACATTCGTGTGAATAAAATGTTTTGTGGTTGCCACATGTGTGTTTTGCTCTTGCATTTCAATGGTATTTTCATCTCCTCTCCATAGACAGTGTTCGACAAACTCCAAATCAACTCCAAAATGTTTGAGATGTTGACTTTGACATGTATTTTTGAATCCTCTAGTACATAAATATCCTTCTGTGGAGATGTTGAGAGCGTAAGGGGTCACATGTTATTACATTAGCTTCACATGAAAATTCAGGCCTCCCGGGTGGCGCAGTGGTTAAGGGCGCTGTACTGTAGCGCCAGCTGTGCCACCAGAGACTCTGGGTTCGCGCCCAGGCTCTGTCGTAACCGGGCCGCGACCGGTGGGGCGACGTACAATTGGCCTAGCGTCGTCTAGGTTAGGGAGGGGTTGGCCGGTAGGGATATCCTTGTCTCATCGCGCACCAGCGACTCCTGTGGCGGGCCGGGCGCAGTGCACGCTAACCAAGGTTGCCAGGTGCATGGTGTTTCCTACGTTACATTGGTGCGGCTGGCTTCCGGGTTGGATGTGCTCTGTGTTAAGAAGCAGCTTGGTTGGGTTGTGTATCGGAGGACGCATGACTTTCAACCTTCGTCTCTCTCGAGCCCGTACGGGAGTTGTAGCGATGAGACAAGATAGTAGCTACTAAACAATTGGATACCACGAAATTGGGGAGAAAATGGGGTAAAATATTTTTTTCATGTTTAAAAAAAAAAGTGTTTTCAGAACATTTCACATGTGATCAAATTAAATTAATGTGGGGTTTTTTCGTTCTGTAACGCACTTGGGTGTTTGGGTCTATGGTGTGTGATGGTATGCTATTGCTGTGCTATTTTAGAGCTAGTCTGTTATGCCATTTCAATTTGCGATTGAGTTCAATAATGTTGTGCAATACTGTTTTAAGAGTGTTCAATGTGCTCAAAAGGCCTATCCTCTCTAAGAGGGAAGACAAACCATCACAAATGATGGCTGTGTGCAAGCGGGTAGCCGTCCTTTCGCCTCTGATCACAGAACATCAGCCATTATTTTCTATGAATTACCTAACAATTCTAAATTTTGAATGGCCAGTGTTTGTCGACACTCAGCAGGTGATCTACTGCACATGGCCGATGCTCGTGTTGGTCTGTCTTCTATCTAATGCAATGCAGGTAAACAAACCGTATAAATGTATTGTAACGCTACAAAGAACCATGATACACTGATAAAGATTGATAGCGTTGGACATGCTCAGGGTGGAATATACCTGGGGCGGAAGGTAGCCTAGTGGTAGAGCGTCTGGCCAGTTCACGGAAGGTCGCTGGTTCGAATTCCCGAGCCGATTAGGTGAAAAATCTGTCGTGCCCTTAATTGCTCCTGTATGTCGCTCTGGATAAGAGTGGAGTAACTTTACTGAATGGCTTATGTTATCTGATGTAAGTTTCCACACCTTGTCAGCTCAAATAGATTAATTCTACTGATAATTCTACTGATAATTCACTTTCTCTGAGTGTGCATGCACACAACATTTATGTGTAAGGAACAATTCTGTTCCAGTGATGAATATCTAAGAGGAGATAAATGGAGCTCTTTGGAAAACATTTATTGTGCTTCAGGGAGATTTCCCACGCACAGTGTGATGTAATGGTGTATTTTGGAGCGACAGCAAGAACCAGTCGTACTTGGACAGCAGAACTTGATAACATCTCTCTGCTGTTTCCTTTTATTTTCTCTGTGTCTGTCTGCTTCCACTCTGCCTCTTCTCTGTTTTCAATCCCACTTGGGTTCTCTTTTTGTCTCTCACTCTTTCCTCTTTCTAACTCTCTGACTCTGACATTATTTGACACTGTGGAGCAGTAAGTCTTGGCATGGACAGCCCCAGCCTCCCCCTGGTCTGCTCTTCCCCCCTTCCTCCATCCCTCTGAATCCAAGGGGGACTTGGCCGTCCTCTTTCTTGAAGCTGAGGAAACAGCCTTGGATGTAACGGCTTGGACCCTTCACTTTTTATAACCCTGGGCCCTGGCCAGGGGACTGGAGCGGTTGCCACGGCAATGACATGGGCCTTCTGGGCGCCACCACAGTAATCTGCTGAAAAACAGCGATGAATGATGGAGGGATGGGGTGGCTGAGTTTAAAGGAGGGAGAGATGGGCAGAGACCAGAGAGGGTGAAATGACTCCCTTCTCTCAATACCTACCTACATGTTCCCATGTTCTTTTGATGGCAGGCCCATCCACCCTGATCGTAGATTGGTATGTGCTTAGCCAACTCCTCGTTGTATGTATGGCATGACAATGGCCGTCAGGGCAGTTGGCTAAAGCACATTCTGGGACTAGGCTACCAGGGAACTATCCACCTCCATGCCTTGGAAATCTCCCCCCTAGTGAAGGTTTACAATAAGGATAAGGGTTATCCTGAGATACGTAAAATGCAGAGAACATAGTTTGGACTGAAATGAAAATAAAAATAAAAGCCCAACATAAAGGGTTTCCAGGGAAATAAATCAGCACTTGTTATAATCTTGTAAGAACAAAGCCCCCCCCCCCCCGAGCCAGGATGTCTCTGACGCTGGCTCACACTCAGCTGAAACACCAGGTGTGCTGTTACAACTAGTCACTGTTTATGGCTAACACATTTCCTCATCACCCCTTTTATATCTCCCAGGCTCTGAAATACTGTATACCTGTAGAATGAATGTCTTGTGTAAGGGGATTTGTGGATGGCTAAGGGTTGAGAGATATTGTTTGTATGTTGACTAGGGAATGAGTAAATGTGAGTGTTTTCATGGTGTTTGTGTTTACGCTGGTTTGATTAGAGAATTGGTTGATTGAGTGCCTGGAGATGTCATATGTTGTGTGGAATTGTCCAGGGACATGACCAGTATGTTGATCATCCAGAAATGGAGATCATTGAGAGTCTGAGGAACTCCAGCTCCCATTATTTATCCAACTGACTGCAGGCTGAGTGAAGAGTGAAGTGAAGAGAGTGAAGACCAACAACAGGACTGCACTGCGGCAATAAGACGTACCAGCTGCAGGTTAACTATCAAGAAACCTGCCGTTCTAATGGGAATATTCAAGTGTGTTAAATTGTCTTTCCTATAAATTTTCATTCCCTTGAAGTAATTGCCAATATAACATGATGGGTGAAAACTGTGATTAAAGTTAAACCATTGCTTACACCTATTCAATTGTGTTGCATCAGGGAAGTGAAGGAGGAAATATGCATATTGAGTGTTTGATTAAGCCAGGCCAAACCCACTGGGGCACACCACGTATTTTCAACGTGGATAACTTGGTAATATTTGGTTGAGACGGTGATCAGAGATTACAACCTATATTCACCCACGCAAAAAGACAGTCAAAAGTTTGTTGAATTTCCAATGTGTTATCACTATGCTTACAACCATTTATTAAAAGCACAACCAAATGGAAAAGCATTGTCAGATGTTTGGTTTAGTTTTCACCCAAATGTCTATCACTGCGCTTTCAACCATTTAAAAGCACAGCAAAGTTTAAATGGGAATACAATGCCAGATATTTAGTTTATTTACACAACAGATTGTGGTATCACTGCTTAATCTAATAGCAGAACCGGATGAGCTGGATTGCAGTTGAGATTACATTAAAAAATACATGGTGCAAGTGATTAATGCCATTCAAGATTATTTCTTTTTTTTTTATCACACCTGCCCAGACCCACTAGTCTCCACCCCTAACTCCAGCGCCATTATCACTTTTTGCCACATGGCCTCAGCCTGCACAATTTTGTTTCTCTCCGTTGCCCATGCTCTTGACTGTTTTTGATAATAAACCATTTGACCTTTCAATTCTGTGTATGACGGAGGATTGATTGGCTGAGGATGGATTAAAAGATAATTGATGAGAAGTGTATTGTCTAACCCATCAGGTATCTAATTTCGTCGTTCGGGATTCCGCACAGATTATTACCACAATTGTGAAGATCTATACAGGACCTATGCAGGCTATCTTGAACATAAGTGCTTATATGGTAACATTACAAGAAATGTATAGTTACAATAACCAACAAATGTGGCCATGGATGTGTTACTCATTTAATGTTAAATGTTACATTAGTTTGTAAGATAGCCTTCACTTTAGGCTATTTACTGTATTATAAAAGTAATATTGAATTGTGTTTGGTTGACAATGCAACCAACTATAAACATATAAAAGAGATGTATCTACTGCTTGGATAGTTCCATCTGAGCAACTGGCTTAATTCCCAACTTTTATTTTTGGTTGAGCTGGAGACATGAAACCAAATATCAACATTTGTGGGAGATTTATGTTTTGCTTGAATAGTTCCATCTGTGCCACTGACTTTAATTACATTTATAAACAAATTAATAATTGATATGTTGGATTCACGTCTCCATCTCAACCAAACATTTGAGTAAAAAAATAGGACTAAATCAAATCAAACTATAGTGTTCTATTAAACCTACCCCTTGGAATAAATTTGATAACTTTGACTTTCCTGTGCTTGGCCCTCCTATGTTGAGCATAATAAATGGCTCTCTATCCACCGGATGTGTACCAAATTCATTAAAAGTGGCAGTAATAAAGCTTCTCTTGAAAAAGCCAAATCGGCCTATATCGAATCTTCCATTCCTCTCAAAAATGTTAGAAAAGTCTGTTGCGCAGCAACTCACTGCCTGAAGCCTGACCTTCCTGAAGACAAACAATGTATACGAAATGCTTCAGTCTGGTTTTAGACCCCATCATAGCACTGAGACGGCACTTGTGAAGGTGGTAAATGACATTTTAATGGCATCGGACCGAGGCTCTGCATCTGTCCTCGTGCTCCTAGACATTAGTGCTGCTTTTGATACCATCGATCACCACATTCCTTTGGAGAGATTGGAAACCCAAATTGGTCTACACGGACAAGTTCTGGCCTGGTTTAGATCTTATCTGTCGGAAAGATATCAGTTTGTCTCTGTGAATGGTTTGTCCTCTGACAAATCAACTGTACATTTCGGTGTTCCTCGAGGGTCCGTTTTAGGACCACTATTATTTTACTATATATTTTACCTCTTGGGGATGTTATTCGAAAAGATAATGTTAACTTTCACTGCTATGCGGATGACACACAGCTGTACATTTCAATGAAACATGGTGATGCCCCAAAATTGCCCTTGCTAGAAGCATGTGTTTCAGACATAAGGAAGTGGATGGCTGCAAACTTTCTACTTTTAAACCCGGACAAAACAGAGATGCTTGTTCTAGGTCCCAAGAAACAAAGAGATCTTCTGTTGAATCTGACAATTAATCTTATTGGTTGTACAGTCGTCTCAAATAAAACTGTGAAGGACCTCGGCGTTACTCTGGACCCTGATCTCTCTTTTGAAGAACATATCAAGACCATTTCAAGGACAGCTTTTTTCCATCTACGTAACATTGCAAAAATCAGAAACTTTCTGTCCAAAAATGATGCAGAAAAATTAATCCATGCTTTTGTCACTTCTAGGTTAGACTACTGCAATGCTCTACTTTCCGGCTACCCGGATAAAGCACTAAATAAACTTCAGTTAGTGCTAAATACGGCTGCTAGAATCCTGACTAGAATCATATTACTCCAGTGCTAGCCTCTCTACACTGGCTTCCTGTCAAAGCAAGGGCTGATTTCAAGGTTTTACTGCTAACCTACAAAGCATTACATGGGCTTGCTCCTACCTATCTCTCTGATTTGGTCCTGCCGTACATACCTACACGTACGCTACGGTCACAAGACGCAGGCCTCCTAATTGTCCCTAGAATTTCTAAGCAAACAGCTGGAGGCAGGGCTTTCTCCTATAGAGCTCAATTTTTATGGAACGGTCTGCCTACCCATGTCAGAGACGCAAACTCGGTCTCAACCTTTAAGTCTTTACTGAAGACTCATCTCTTCAGTGGGTCATATGATTGAGTGTAGTCTGGCCCAGGAGTGGGAAGGTGAACGGAAAGGCTCTGGAGCAACGAACCGCCCTTGCTGTCTCTGCCTGGCCGATTCCCCTCTTTCCACTGGGATTCTCTGCCTCTAACCCTATTACAGGGGCTGAGTCACTGGCTTACTGGGGCTCTCTCATGCCATCCCTGGAGGGGGTACGTCACCTGAGTTGGTTGATTCACTGATGTGGTCATCCTGTCTGGGTTGGCACCCCCCCTTGGGTTGTGCCATGGCGGAGATCTTTGTGGGCTATACTCAGCCTTGTCTCAGGATGTTGGTGGTTGAAGATATCCCTCTAGTGGTGTGGGGGCTGTGCTTTGGCAAAGTGGGTGGGGTTATATCCTTCCTGTTTGGCCCTGTCCGGGGGTGTCCTCGGATGGGGCCACAGTGTCTCCTGACCCGTCCTGTCTCAGCCTCCAGTATTTATGCTGCAGTAGTTTATGTGTCGGGGGGCTAGGGTCAGTTTGTTATATCTGGAGTACTTCTCCTGTCCTATTCGGTGTCCTGTGTGAATCTAAGTGTGCGTTCTCTAATTCTCTCCTTCTCTCTTTCTTTCTCTCTCTCGGAGGACCTGAGCCCTAGGACCATGCCCCAGGACTACCTGAGATGATGACTCCTTGCTGTCCCCAGTCCACCTGACTGTGCTGCTGCTCCAGTTTCAACTGTTCTGCCTTATTATTATTCGACCATGCTGGTCATTTATGAACATTTGAACATCTTGGCCATGTTCTGTTATAATCTTCACCCGGCACAGCCAGAAGAGGACTGGCCACCCCACATAGCCTGGTTCCTCTCTAGGTTTCTTCCTAGGTTTTGGCCTTTCTAGGGAGTTTTTCCTAGCCACCGTGCTTCTACACCTGCATTGCTTGCTGTTTTGGGTTTTAGGCTGGGTTTCTGTACAGCACTTTGAGATATCAGCTGATGTACGAAGGGCTATATAAATAAATTTGATTTGATTGTATAGCAAATCTATTTAGTTTTTAAGTGGAGACTCTACAACAATCATTCTCACAATAGCACGTGGTAATAGGCAGTGACAAACGTCATAGCTAAGCAGGCCTGGGCTTGGTTAAAATCTTGGATGGGAGACCAGAGGGTTGCTGTAGATAGATCAATTCTCCAGGAGGTACTGCCCAGCTTATTTTTTTCCTTTTCTGATAGTGGATATAAAGTACAAATTCAACATATTTTATACAAGGTTTGTATATGTTGAAATTTGGTTATGATGATGATATAATTATGTGATTTTACCCTCAAAACAACAAATCCAATGTATTTTCTATGTAGAGAGCACGTCAAAATAAGCTGACAAATTAAGTTGAAACCATTTTGATTTAACCAGTTTGTGCCCAGTGGGAAGACACAGAGGAGAGCAAAACATATTTGAGAGGACCGCACATCAAAAACCATCCAAAAAAGTATCTGAAATGTATTGTGAAGCTTAAAAGTCACTTATAGATGATTTGAACATGATGCGTGAAAAATGCTAATATCGGTACCATGACTTTAATGGGATTTTTTTTTATAGCATTTTGGAAACAGTGCCATGGAAACTAAACCAAAGCTTGGATTGCTGTACCTTGTCCATAGACTGCTTATAGGGTAAGAAAACCAATATGTAATTTTGTGTAAACTATCCCATATTGAATTAAATGTTTGAATAAGTCTGACAGTGTGCTTAATTTGTTACGTTAGGCACAATTTATGCAACATTTCAACTCCGAGAAGCTGTTTCATATGAAGGAAAATGCCTGTTGTGACAATTGTTTTTAGGGAGACTTTTTGTACACAAAATCTCAACGTGAGATTGTTGGATATTTTGACATTGCATCCTCTGAGGCAGGATCTGTTCAAAATGCCATATTTTCACACCTGGATTGGGCGGAGTAGCCTCAACATGCAGTGATGAGTGAGATGCGGATGCACATAGCCTATTTTGGCATCGAGCCCTCTAAAAAATTATTTGTGATAGTCTCGGCCCTATAAGAAGATATGACTCAAATTACAAGGATCAGCATCAGTAACCCTAACCTTAACCTTTTTACATTTCAAATTCAATTGGGCTTGGGACATCTCAATGATTCCGGATAGCAAGGACCGTTCTCCTATATACCAGCTGTAGTTAAGCCACAGATAGAATAATGAGACAGGTTCTTCACCGCATGTGTATATAAATGTGAAGCATCCGGTTGGTGTTTCCACTCAATACCAAATATGGAGGTGAGAGGAAGCCCAGTGGCTGGCAGTGGGAGTAGATGGAGGTTCTGTCCCCAACCAAGGAGGGCCTACAGCAGCACCTAGATCTTCTGCACAGATTCTGTCCAAACTGGGCGCTGAGTAAATCTCAGTAAGACAAAAAATAATGGTGTTCCAAAAAAGGTCCAGTTGCCAGGACCACGAATACAAATTCCGTCTAGACACTGCTGCCCTAGAGCACACAAAAAACTATACATACCTTGGCCTAAACATCAGCGCCATAGGTAACTTACACAAACCTGTGAACGATCTGAGAGACAATTCAAGAAGGGGCTTCTATACCATCAAAAGAAGCATAAAATTCGACATACCAATTAGGATCTGGCAAAAAATACTTGAATCAGTTATAGAACCCATTGCCCTTTGTGGTTGTGAGGTCTGGGGTCCGCTCATCAACCAAAAATTCACAAAATGGGACAAACACCAAATTGAGACTGCTTGCAGAATTCTGCAAAAAAAGGTCCTCTGTGTACAACGTAAAACACCAAATAATGCATGCAGAGCAGAATTAGACCGATACCCGCTAATTATCAAAATCCAGAAAAGATAGGTTAAATTTACAAACACCTAAAAGGAAGCGATTCCCGAATCTTCCATAACAAAGCCATCACCTACAGAGAAATGAACCTGGAGAACAGCCCCGTAAGCAAGCTGGTCCTGGGGTTCTGTTCACAAACCCAAAGAGACCATGCTGCATCTCAGTGCTAGAGGCGTCACTACAGACCCTGGTTTGATCCCGGGCTGTGATCGGGAGTCCCATATGGTGGCGCACAATTGGCCCAGTATCTTCCGGGTTAGGGGAGGGTTTGGCCGGGGTAGGCCATTGTAAAAAACAATTTGTTCTTAACTGACTTGCCTGCTTAAATAAAGGTAAAACCAAAATATACACTACCGTTCAAATGTTTGAGGTCACCTAGAAATGTCCTTGTTTTGGAAATAATAATTATTTTTTGTCCATAAAAATAATATCATATTGATTAGAAATACAGTGTAGAGTAGACATTGTTAATTACTATCTCAACGCCAACAGTGAAGAGGCGACCGGGATGCTGGCCTTCTAGGTAGAGTTGCAATAAAAAGCCATATCTCAGATTGGCCAATAAAAATAAAAATTAAGATGGGCAAAAGAACACAGACACTGGACAGAGGAATCTGCCTAGAAGGCCGGCATCCCGGAGTCGTCTCTTCATTGTTGACGTTGAGACTGGTGTTTTGCGGGTACTATTTAATGAAGCTGCCAGTTGAGGACTTGCGAGGTGTCCGTTTCTCAAACTAGACACTAATGTACTTGTTCTCTTGCTCTTGCCCACTCCTTTTTATTTTCCAATTAGAGCCAGTTTGCGCTGTTCTGTGAAGGGAGTAGTACAGTAGTGTTGTACAGTACAAGATATTCAGTTTGTTGGCAATTTCTCGCATGGAATAGCCTTCATTTCTCAGAAGAAATGTCTTTGTTTCTGGCCCTTTTGAGCCTGTACTCGAACCCACAAATGCTGATGCTCCAGATACTCAACTAGTCTAAAGATGGCCAGTTTTATTGCTTTTTTAATCAGCACAACAGTTTTCAGCTGTGCTAATGTAGCCGATGTGAAAATGCTAGCTAGTTAGCGTGATGCGTACTAGTGGAGTTTCAATCGGTGATGTCACTTGCTCTGAGACCTTGAAGTAGTGTTTCCTCTTGCTCTGCAAGGGCCGCGGCTTTTGTGGAGCGATGCTTCGAAGGTGGCTGTTTACGTGTGCAGAGCGTCCCTGGTTCGTGCCCAGGTCGGGGCGAGGAGACGGACTTAAAGTCTATACTGTTACACTAACATAATTGCAAAAGGGTTTTCTAATGATCAATTAGCCTTTTAAAATGATAAACTTGGATTAGCTAACACAACGTGTCATTGGAACACAGGAGTGATGTTTACTGATAATGGGCCTCTGTACGCCTATTCCATAGAAAATCAGCCGTTTCCAGCTGCAATAGTCATTTACATTAGCAATGTCTACACTGTATTTCTGATCAATTTTATGTTATTTTAATGGAGAAAAAAAATGATTTTCTTTCCAAACAAGGACATTTTTAAGTGACCCCACTGAGGCTGCATAATAATTTACTCTGTCATCACAGAACATTATCACAGTGGCATGCCATTCATTTTCTCATAAAAGCTGAGTACTGGGGTATTGTCCAGACAAAGATTTTTAGATGTGAAAAATAGACTATGCAAAAATGTGGGCACCCTTATCATTCTGTTGATTTGAATACCTGTAACTACTTAGCACTGATTAATTGGAACACACAATTGGTTTGATGAGCTCATTAAGCCTTGAACTTCATAGACAAGTGCATCCAATCATGAGAAAAAGGTATTTAAGGCCAATTGCAAGTTGTTGTTCTCTTTGACTCTCCTCTGAAGAGTGGCAACATGGGGGTCTCAAAACAACTCTCAAATGACCTGAAAATAAAGATTGTTCAACATTATGGTTTAGAGGAAAGCTACATAAAGCTATCGCTGAGATTTAAGCTGTCAGTGTCCACTGTGAGGAACATAGTGAGGAAATGGAAGACCACAGGCACAGTTCTTGTTCAGGCCAGAAGTGGCAGGTCAAGTAAAATATCAGAGAGGTGAAGGATGGTGAGAACGGTCAAAAACAGCCCACAGACCACCTCCAAAGACATACAACATCATCTTGCTGCAGATGGTGTCACTGTGCATCGTTCAACAATTCAGTGCACTTTGCACAAGAAGAAGCTGTATGGGAGAGTGATGCGGAAGAAGCCTTTTCCGCACACACGCCACAAACAGAGTCGCTTGAGGTATGCAAACGCACATTTGGACACATTTGGACAAGCCAGCTTCATTTTGGAATAAGGTGCTGTGGACTGATGAAACAAAGATTTAGTTATTTGGTCATTACAAGGGACGTTATGCATGGCGGCAAAAGATCACAGCGTTCCAAGAAAAACACTTGCTACCCACAGTAAAATTTGGTGGGGGTTCCATCATGCTGTGGGGCTGTGTGGCCAGTGCCGGTACTGGGAATCTTGTTAAAGTTGAGGGTGGCATGGATTCCACTCAATATCAGCAGATTCTTGGGAATAATGTTGAAGAATCAGTCACAAAGTTGAAGTTACGCCAGGGCATTTATGCAGAGAAACAAGTACAATGTTCTGGAATGGCTATCCCAGTCCCCAGACCTGAATATCAATATCATCTCGGCAACAATCAAACCTAACTGAACTGGAGATGTTTTGTAAGGAGGAATGGTCCAAAATACCTTCATCCAGAATCCAGACACTCATTAGAGGCTATGGGAAGCGTCTAGAGGCTGTTATTTTAGCAAAACGAGGCTCTACTAAATATTGGGGTGCACCTGTCTAATTGTTTTGATGCATATTGCACATTTTCTGTTAATCCAATAAACCTAATTTCACTACTGAAATATTACTGTGTCCATCAGTTTTTTAATAGATCAAAATGAAATTGCTGATCCAAACACCATATTATTTATAAATGGAAATCATGGAAATTGTCAGGGGTGCCCAAACTTCTTCATACGACTGTATATATACTCAGACCCACAAAGAATTACAAATCTAATCCAATTTTGATAAACTCCCATATATATTGGGTGAAATACCACAGTGTGCAATCACAGCAGCAAGATTTGTGACCTGTTGCCACAATAAAATGGCAACCAGTGAAGAACCAACACCATTGTAAATACAACCTATATTTATGTTTATTTTCCTTTTGTACTTTAACTATTTGCGCATCATTACAACACTGTATATAGACATAATATCATGAATGAAATGTCTTTATTCTTTTGGAACTTTTGTGAGTGTTTATTATTATTCTTTTTTCACCTTTATTTAAGCTGGTTGAGAACAAGTTCTCATTTACAACTGCGACCTGGCCAAGATAAAGCAAGGCAGTGCGACATAAACAACAACACAGAGTTACACAAGGAATAAACAAACGTACAGTCAATAACACAATAGAAAAAAAAGAAAGTCTATATAAAGTGTGCAAATGGCGTGAGGAGGTAAGGCAATAAATAGGCCATAGTAGCGAAGTAAAAACAATTTAGCAGATTAACACAGGAGTGATAGATGAGCAGATGATGATGTGCAAGTCGAGATACTGGTGTGCAAAAGAGCAGAAAAGTAAATAAAAACAATATGGGGATGAGGTAGGTAGATTGGGTGGGCTATTTACAGATGGACTATGTACAGCTGCAGCAATCGGTTAGCTGCTCAGATAGCTGATGTTTAAAGTTAGTGAGGGAAATATAAGTCTCCAGCATCAGCAATTTTTACAATTCATTCCAGTAACTGGCAGCAGAGAACTGGAAGGAAAGGCGGCCAAAGGAGGTGTTGGCTTTGGGGATGACCAGTGAGATATACCTGCTGGAGCGCGTGCTACGGGTGGGTGTTGTTATAGTGACCAGTGAGCTGAGATAAGGCGGAGCTTTACCTAGCATTGACTTATAGATGACCTGGAGCCAGTGGGTCTGGCGACGAATATGTAGCGAGGGCCAGGCGAGTAGAGCATACAGGTCGCAGTGGTGGGTGGTATAAGGGGCTTTGGTAACACAACGGATGGCTCTGTGATAGACTGCATCCAATTTGCTGAGTCGAGTGTTGGAGGCTATTTTGTATATGACATCGCCGAAGTCGAGGATCGGTAGGATAGTCAGTTTTACTAGGGTATGTTTGGCGGCGTGAGTGAAGGAGGCTTTGTTGCGAAATAGAAAGCCGATTCTAGATTTAATTTTGGATTGGAGATGTTTAATATGAGTCTGGAAGGAGAGTTTGAAGTCTAGCCAGACACCTAGGTATTTGTAGTTGTCCACATATTCTAGGTCAGAACAGTCCAGAGTAGTGATGCTAGTCGTGTGGGCGGGTGTGGGCAGTGAACGGTTGAAAAGCATGCATTTGGTTTTACTAGCGTTTAAGAGCAGTTGGAGGCCACGGAAGGAGTGTTGTATGGCGTTGAAGCTCGTCTGGAGTTTAGTTAACACAGTGTCCAAAGAAGGGCCAGATGTATCCAAAATGGTATCATCTGTGTAGAGGTGGATCAGGGAATCACCCGCAGCAAGAGCGACATCTTTGATATATACAGTGAAAAGAGTCGGCCTGAGAATTGAACCCCATAGAGACTGCCATTGGTCCGGACAGCAGGCCCTCCGATTTGACACACTGAACTCTTGTCTGCGAAGTAGTTGGTGAACCAGGTGAGGCAGTCATTTGAGAAACCAAGGCTATTGAGTCTGCTGATAAGAATACGGTGATTGACAGAGTTGAAAGCCTTGGCCAGGTCGATGAAGATGGCTGCACAGTACTGTCTTTTATCGATGGCGGTTATGATATCGTTTAGTACCTTGTGTGTGACCAGCTCGGAAACCTTATTTCACAGCGGAGAAGGTGCAGTGGGATTCGAAATGGTCAGTGACCTGTTTATTAACTTGGCATTCGAAGACTTTAGAAAGGCAGGGCAGGATGGATATAGGTCTATAACAATTTGGGACTAGAGTGTCACCCCCTTTGACAAGAGGGATGACCGCGGCAGCTTTCCAATCTTTAGGGATTTCGGACGATACGAAAGAGAGGTTGAACAGACTTGTAATAGGGGTTGCAACAATGGCGGTGGATGATTTTTTATTGTTTATTTCACTTTTGTTAATTATATATTTAACTTTCTTTGGCAATGTATAAATATGTTTCCCATGCAAAGAAAGACCTTTAAATTGAAATTGAATTGATAGATTTTGGTCGATATTCTGCTAGATGAAACATTTGATCTCAATACAGTTTTCTGTTTCCAAAACTGGAATCTGTTACGAACATAGTGGACTAAGTTTCGTAGACTTTGTCGTTTGCCAAAGTTAACAAACAAAAAATGCGCGGTTCACAAGGAGTGCAAGTGCGATTTGAGTTGATACACACGCGCGTTCCCTAATGGAATATGCAAGCATATGCTATAACGCGCCAATATGCTCTTGTTAGGCTCTGCTCACTTTCTTGCTTGTTCTTCACACTATGATTAATTTGCTCCCATTGGAAACAACAGGCTGTGGTCTTGTGTTAGTTAAACAAATCTTTGGTTGTGGGAGGAAACCTCCGCCCACTGGGGCTCGAGCAGGAAGGATGCGCTGCAGGCTTTAGCAGAGACAAGGAAAGTGTAGTTTACAGTTCTGACGGAAGATAAATGACAGCTCATATTGCAGCCTGGACATCTTACATTTGGAATTCGTAGGTGAGTTTAACCTCAAACGACATTGTATGTGTCCTGTCTTTTCGGAGCCGGTGTTGGAGACCACAGCATTTTACTCAACAGAATTAAACAACTTTTGACAGGTTGTCGGTAACCAGCTCGTAACTTGTCAAATTGACAAATAGTTACTTCTTACGGTGACATTTCGTTTATTGCGTTTACATTGGTGCAGTCGACTCGTTCGTATGATTTTTAAACGATATTTTGAGCTAATTCATGCGGAGGCATTAGTGGAAATCAAGACTATCATCAGGGCAGGTCTGGTTGTACAGCTAGATATGTTCTAGTCGCTTCGGGGATAATTTTAGCTAACGCCGTGCATTTTGGTACACCAGAAGTACATTCATTTCCAATGGAACTATGCGTTTGCCTTGCAGCATTGCGTTGCAGAGGCAGTGCGTTCTGTGCGTACCAGTGGAGACTGCTGAGGGTTAGGACAGCACATAATAATAGCTGGAATAGATAGGCATCAAATACATGGAAACCTTAGCTTTGTTCGAATACTCGTACTAACCGTACTATTTGTGACGTGAATTTAGTATATAATATGGATATAGTTAGTATGCCAAAATTTCCCGGATGTCGAACTAAATTCGCCAAAATATGAGTATACACGCAGAGGACCATTTCGGCCCATAATGCAATTCTTCAGAAAATGGGCGTGTCTTCACAATTTAGTTTTTGAAGAAAATGGCTGAAAATATGCAAAAAAATACTTTAAAGTTACGTTACATGTTATGTTGGCTGACAATTTGTTAGCCACACTATTCTTACGAACTACATAGCATTACAGCAGTATGTACCGGTATGTTATCTCGTTAACTAACGTTAGTTGGATACTAATACAGTGGGGCAAAAAAGTATTTAGTCAGCCACCAAGTTCTCCCACTTAAAAAGAGAGAGGCCTGTATTTTTCATCATAGGTACACTTCAACTATGACAGACAAAATGAGAAAAAAAAATCCAGAAAATCACATTGTAGGATTTTTAATGAATTTATTTGCAAATTATGGTGGAAAATAAGTATTTGGTCAATAACAAAAGTTTATCTCAATACTTTGTTATATACCCATTGTTGGCAATGACAGAGGTCAAATGTTTTCTGTAAGTCTTCACAAGGTTTTCACACACTGTTGCTGGTATTTTGGCCCATTCCTCCATGCAGATCTCCTCTAGAGCAGTGATGTTTTGGGGCTGTTGCTGGGAAACACGGACTTTCAACTCCCTCCAAAGATTTTGTATGGGGTTGAGATCTGGAGACTGGCTAGGCCACTCCAGGACCTTGAAATGCTTCTTACGAAAGCCACTCCTTTGTTGCCCGGGTGGTGTGTTTGGGATACTTTTCATGCTGAAAGACCCAGCCACGTTTCATCTTCAATGCCCTTGCTGATGGAAGGAGGTTTTCACTCAAAATCTCACGATACATGGCCCCATTCATTCTTCCTTTACACGGATTAGTCGTCCTGGTACCTTTGCAGAAAAACAGCCCCAAAGCATGATGTTTCCACCCCCATGCTTCACAGTAGGTATGGTGTTCTTTGGATGCAACTCAGCATTCTTCGTCCTCCAAACACAACGAGTTGAGTTTACCAAAAAGTTATATTTTGGCTTCATCTGACCATATGACATTCTCCCAATCTTCTTCTGGATCATCCAAATGCTCTCTAGCAAACTTCAGACGGGCCTGGACATGTACTGGCTTAAGCAGTGGGACACGTCTGGCATTGCAGGATTTGAGTCCCTGGCGGCGTAGTGTGTTACTGATGGTAGGCTCTGTTACTTTGGTCCCAGCTCTCTGCAGGTCATTCACTAGGTCCCCCCGTGTGGTTCTGGGATTTTTGCTCACCGTTCTTGTGATCATTTTGACCTCATGGGATGAGATCTTGCGTGGAGCCCCAGATCGAGGGAGATTATCAGTGGTCTTATATGTCTTCCATTTCCTAATAATTGCTCCCACAATTGATTTCTTCAAGCCAATCTGCTTACCTATTGCAGATTCAGTCTTCCCAGCCTGGCGCAGGTCTACAATTGTGTTTCTGGTGTCCTTTGACAGCTCTTTGGTCTTGGCCATAGTGGAGTTTGGAGTGTGACTGTTTGAGGTTGTGGACAGGTGTCTTTTATACTGATAACAAGTTCAAACAGGTGCCATTAATACATGTAACGAGTAGAGGACAGAGGAGCTTCTTAAAGAAGTTGTTACAGGTCTGTGAGGGCCAGAAATCTTGCTTGTTTGAAGGTGACCAAATACTTATTTTCCACCATAATTTGCAAATAAATTCATTAAAAATCCTACAATGTGATTTTCTGGATTTAATTGTCATAGTTGAAGTGTACCTATGATGAAAATTACAGGCCTCTGTCATCTTTTTAAGTGGGAGAACTTGCACAATTGGTGGCTGACTAAATACTTTTTTGCCCCACTGTACATTGACCTTGCCAGGCAGTATATTAACTATCTGCTATCCAACTAACCAACGTTTATTGACTTGATTATTCACATCATTCTTAGCCAAGTGGTATAGTCATTGTTGATTATGGCCAGTGTCAGTAAATATCAGCAAAAAAAAAAACATAATAAATTGTTTCCGGCAGCACAGTTAGTCACCAACGCTCTGGATAACATGAAAACAGCCTAACCAGCTCTGCTATGGTGAGTAAAGTGGTCAGTGAGGTGCGCTCTGAACGCTCCAAGCTATACAATTACAATCTGATAACTCTCTGGATTTACAAATGTAGAATTTATGAACACACCCGAAATAGTCATCTGTTATGCTAGCAAGAGGATGCATAGCAATAGCATCAACTTCCGGTAGACAGGCAAAGCTCTAATACGCTCAACTGAAATGATACCGTTTGTCATGTTCGACAGGGGCATTCATGCAGGAACCAATGGGGTGCTTGAGCGGGGAAATCCTACAGATGGAATCCAATGTGATGGTGGTAATGCACCATATACTGTACTAGAGTGCCCTTTCCTCCCACATATGTACTGGAGTCATAGCTTAAACATTTACAAATAGTAGTATAAAGAGGGGTTCCGAACGTCCCAAATTGCAGGCTGCAGTTGCACACTATTGACTGTAGGTGTGAGTTAGCTTAGTCCAATGGTTCCCAAACTGTGGAGCGTGTCCACTAGGAGTGGCACGAGAGGTCGGCAAGGAACTGTCTGGCTTTCAACTTACATCTGAAAGTTGTAATAGTTGAATGTGCAATTTTTAAATTGGGTAGTGCATCAGCAGTTGTCCTAGTCAAGTCAGTCATTGCAGACCTTAGAGAGCTATTAATAACAAGTCAAATGTCCAGATCAACTAGCCCAGGTCAGCTGTTTTTTAGCCCATTGATTTTGTTGTAATGTTTAAGTCACCCAAATATCACATGAACACACATTAGACATTTAAAAAATGTGTGGAATTGCATGAAATTACCTTTAAAATTGCAAAAAAAGTCTCCATCCCATGGCAAAATGTAGAGTTGCAGGAAATACTCTTTAAATCTGTAACATTTTCTCTCCACAATCAAGGGTGGGGTTGTCATGAATGGGGCATGTGCATATAGAAATAGCAATTATTTTGGTAAAAAAATTATCTGTGATGATGTGAATTTAAGCCTACTCGTCACAAACTTGCACACTGTCTAGTCTGCCATTAGGCCGTATTTCCCTTATGCATTTTGCCATTTCTTCCTAGAAAGCAAGCATTATACCACACATGACTATATTATTCATTAGTTTCTTTGTTAGCAATAAGCTACTGTTTTAAGTTCATGCCCAGTTCGTCAGGAACATTTTTGTATGGAAAGGTATTTCCGTATAATCGGTTCCACACAGAAATGCAGTTATTTTCCTGTCTCAGCCTACCAGAGTGAAACGTGGTTTCTGTGCACAGATTCATCGTAACACTCACAAGCAAAAAACAGTTTGTTTCATTCTGTTAATGCTTTCCTTTGTTCATACTTCCCACATTGTGTCGGAGCTCCTTGTGTCTTGTCTTGTCTATGTAATTTGAGTTGTGGGCTGCCGCCATTTGCCAGTTCCATTCAATTAACAATTAATGATTGTTGTTTAACGTGTGCCCAATTTTAAACTGTACATGGAAGTGGTCAGGTTTGTTTTAGACTGAATGTATGTAATGGGGTAATTATGAGGAAGCCAGTTCAATTTGTATTTGCCAGATTTGGGTGTTATTTTGCCATACATATTGGTATGTTCCAGGAAGTGTACTTCAGGTGTATATATGGGCTCGTTTTGGAGAGCAATGCAGTTCTGTTTTAGAATTCAAGTGGGGAAGCTGCTTGAGCCAGATACACACAACCCAACCTGTAAGATCTATGGAAGCTACAGGGTGAGCCTGTTTTAGGCAGTGAGGTTTGTTATTTTGCTTCAGCAGTAAGTATTGTTCACCTGTTTGTCTTGTAAATATTAATCGCCAGCTATCACTATTGAAAACTGAAAATAATATGGACACCTTTGCACCAGAAGCTTCTGCCCCCTGAATATCTGCCCTCAATACCACATCTCTACGCTACCTATTTCACATAATCACAGTAAGGTGCTGCTTTGGAGGCAGACGTGGGATGCCGTTACCGTGGGTTAATTGGAAGTTGGAGGTCAGGATGCGTTTAGGTTGCAGTCTCCCTTGGGTGTGTAGGTTCTAATCCCATTTCTGACATTCAGGGACCGCATATAGCCTAGATATACTTTGGGTCGGGCAGAGGTGTAAGTGGGTCGCGGGTTGAAATGTTTTGTCCATTTATACCAATAATTTAATTATTATACAGTCAATTCCTTAAAATTAGATACAAGCCAATACTCTTTAAAAAGTTGGATGTTTTGAAGCGGTGGGGTTTTATTAATTCATCTTTTTTCTTATTATTTGGTATGAGTGTGTATTGTTCACTGCTCAACCCTTATGGTGTGACGTGATTCACCAGACAGCTGAAATGGTGGGACACAAAGTCAAAAATGGCAGGCCAGAAACCAAACGTTTGCTGGTATGAATCCCAACAGGATACATCTGGTGGGATTCCAGGTATCCTAGATGTATTGTCCTAAGTACAGCACCAGCGACCTAGTCAAGAAGTTCACCACTCTTGGCCTGTTATTGGCTTAAGAGATGTTGGACTATTAGGTGTAGGGTCACGGGTTCAAGTCCTGAATGGACTTCCCCTGTATTGGCAGCAATATGATACAGTATATAAGAAAGTCGCTCTGGATAAGAGCGTCTGCTAAATGACTTAAATGTAATGTAATGTTATATTGGCCATCTGAAGATATATTTAAACGTTTAGTCAACGTTTAGTCAATAGAGTGTACAAAGTTGAATAGATCTCAACATAATGGAATGCTTGGCCCAATTCTGGGTATATAGTGATAGTGTTTCCTAAGTATTATGTTTTGGAAGACAATGATGACAATGAGGTCAGGCTTTTTTTATGAGCCACAATGCATCTCTTAGCTCAACAACTGGGTAACAAGTACTGTTCTTGCAGTTATGAACCCACTTTTGTTGGATATGCTCTGTAACTACAGCAGTTTCATATGAAGGGATTTCTATAATAAGCAATGCAGTCTTAACATCCAGATGTGTATTCTGGGTTTGAACTGCAAAACCTATCTATTATCAACTTGGCTACCTGTTGCTTTTGCCACCTTGTTTATTTTGTCCACATATGCTATTTCCTATTTGTGGCTTCACCAGCGATTTTTCAAATGCATTTTAAAATGTTTAAAATAAGTGTCGGGGTAGCGCACATCACTTCTAAAATGAGATCATATAAATTAATACATATAGTGCTAACCGAAATCAAGGGTGATTCTCATGAAACTAGTTTTAAACATGTCTGTAGCAAGTTAAGTTACAAAACCATGATACATCTGCAAAAATCTATGATCATTCTGAGGACTAAGTAGTGTAGTTTTTGGCAAAGTGTCTTATTTTAAATAGATTATACATTTTTGCCAGATTATTGTACATTCACCCCAAATTCTCATGACTGAAATTACATTCTCAGGTCATTTTATACAGTTATACATCATAAAAACCTAACTTATTTTAATAAAACACTTAAGAATGTTGCTGTAGTTTGGCCATAAATCATAACAATGTTATACTAGTTGAAGTTTACATTTTTGAAGTTCCTGTGAAAACTGTTTTTAAATGAAGTTGTATTCACTAATGTTGCATCATCTAGAGCAGAGTTTCCCAAACTCTGTCCAGGTAACACCAAGGGGTGGATGTTTTTGTTGTTGTTGTTGCCCTAGCACTACACAGCTGACTCAAATAATCAAAGCTTGATAATGAGTTTATTATTTGAATCATCTGTGTAGTGCTAGGGAAAACTCCAAAATGTGCACCCCTTGGAGGCCCCAGGACTGAGTTTGGGAAACACTGATCTAGAAGATTAGTAGAAGTTAATTTATTTGCTTTCATGCCTTCAGAATTGCGGTCTTATTCTTAAACAATCCCTTGGATGTCATAAGGTGAATGCACCAAGTCGCTCTGGATAAGAATGTCTGCTAAATGACTTAAATATAAATGTAAATGTTTAACCCACTTGGCCTTCTCATTTACAAAATGGCTAAAAAGCTGATATTGTGAAAGTCTGAATTAAAAAAAAAATTGTTTATGTTTAACTCGGACCTTTTCATTACGGGAGCAGTGTTAAAACATCATTTGAAATTGATTTGTTTATTACTTGTTTGGACTGTAATGAAAAATGGTGATAAAATGCATAATCAGATTTTTTTAGACAACAATAATTGCGAAATAGATAAGTAAAGGTCCGAATCGCAGTGATCCAAAAGGACATTTCATAAATGACACTAGGTTTAAAAAAAATCAAAAGTCAGTTTCGTGAGATTGACCCACTAAACCAAAGGTCTGCTATAGCCGCGTCATAATCCACGTGTCAGCTGTGCTACAACTCCTCTCTTCATTTTGTTATACAGTATTGGTATGGCGTCTTGGGAGAAATATGTGCGAGATGGAATCTTGTATCTCCTGTCCAGTTTGTTTATCATCTTCCTGAAGCCATCTTTGCTGACTGTGTTAATATTAATAGGAACCATGTCTTTGGCTATGTGATGGGTGATAGCCTCAGTGATTTGTATGCGTCTGCGGGATGCTTTTTTGTAGGGCGTTACATTTGAA
Organism: Oncorhynchus keta; assembly: GCF_023373465.1. Lineage (NCBI taxonomy): Eukaryota > Metazoa > Chordata > Actinopteri > Salmoniformes > Salmonidae > Oncorhynchus > Oncorhynchus keta. Next base: position 36,867,170 of record NC_068437.1, read on the forward strand.
AACGCCTCTGCAATCAATGTCTGTTTATTGTTAGTAGTTGAGGGACTTCGCTGCTTTCGGGTGCTTTTTTTCATCATACAATCGTTGTAAAGTAAGGGATGGTTCATCTTTGAATACATTTGTTGTGTTGGGTCTTGTTGCTACAACTCTGAGGCACTTTTTGCAAAACACTTGTATTTGGTTGACTGACATCTGTTTGCCTGTAGACTACATACTGCCATACAACTGAAGATGCGCCCTTCTTTCGCACTGAATCAATGTTCTCATTAGCACTAGCAGCACTTATGTTTCCGAAACACACTCTGCCTACAATGGAGCTACGGTGAAGTGAAGCCCTTTCTTTCCTCACCAGAATCTAGCTGCGCACTTTAAGCAGGGACACACGTAATTGGGGAGTGCGAGAGCACGCTTGTGATTGGTTAGCATCATCTGTGCATGTAGAGAGGGAATGAACGGAGTCTAGCGCATCTCACTGGAGAAGGTACCACTGTCTATTTGTTTTTGTTTTAACAGTGTCAAAGAAAGGAGAATCGCAGCCTCTTGCGATATGGCTATTGCACGTTAATATCGCAATTTCGATCTGAATTCGATTAATTGTGCAGCCCTACTATATGGTATTACTGATAGTGCACACACCGTGCACTATTTATTTCTAAACAAATTCTAACAAAATTCTAGCGAATTCCCATAGATGATGCTAGCTATGTAACGGCTCTCTATCTCCTCCTCTGACGAAGAGGTAGAACAAGGATCGGACCAAAATGCAGCGTGATGATGATTCATGATATTTTAATGAAGGAAAACTATACATACAGAAACTACAAAAATAACGAAATGAAATAACGAAAACCGAAACAGCCCTATCTGGTGCAAACACAAAGACAGGAACAATCACCCACGAAACACTCACAGAATATGGCTGCCTAAATATGGCTCCCAATCAGAGACAATGATAATCACCTGACTCTGATTGAGAACCGCCTCAGGCAGCCATAGACTACGTAGACACCCCACAAAACCCCAAGACAAAAAACACACCACAATAACCCATGTCACACCCTGGCCTGACCAAATAAATAAAGAAAACACAAAATACTAAGACCAAGGCGTGACAGAACCCCCCCCTAAGGTGCGGACTCCCGGACGCACCTCAAAACCATAGGGAGGGTCCGGGTGGGCGTCTGTCCATGGTGGCGGCTCCGGCTCCGGCTCGGGACGTGGACCCCACTCCATAAATGTCTTAGTTTCTCCCCCTCGCGTCCTGGGATAGTCCACCCTCGCCACCGACCATGGCCTAGTAGTCTTCACCCAGAACCCCACTGGACTGGGGGGCAGCTCGGGACTGAGGGGCAGCTCGGGACTGAGGGGCAGCTCGGGACTGAGGGGCAGCTCGGGACTGAGGGGAAGCCCGGGACTGAGGGGAAGCCCGGGACTGAGGGGAAGCCCAGCACTGAGGGGAAGCCCAGCACTGAGGGGAAGCACAGCACTGAGGGGAAGCCCAGCACTGAGGGGAAGCCCAGCACTGAGGGGAAGCCCAGCACTGAGGGAAAGCCCAGCACTGAGAGGAAGCTCAGCACTGAGAGGAAGCTCAGGCAGGTAGTTGGCTCCGGCAGATCCTGGCTGGCTGGCGGATCTGGAAGAGTCTGGTTTACTGGCAGATCTGGAAGAGTCTGGTTGACTGGCAGATCTGGAAGAGTCTGGTTGACTGGCAGATCTGGAAGAGTCTGGTTGACTGGCAGATCTGGAAGAGCCTGGTTGACTGGCAGATCTGGAAGAGTCTGGTTGACTGGCAGATCTGGAAGAGTCTGGCTGACTGGCAGATCTGGAAGAGTCTGGCTGACTGGCAGATCTGGAAGAGTCTGGCTGACTGGCAGATCTGGAAGAGTCTGGCTGACTGGCAGATCTGGAAGAGTCTGGCTGACTGGCAGATCTGGAAGAGTCTGGCTGACTGGCAGATCTGGAAGAGTCTGGCTGACTGGCAGATCTGGAAGAGTCTGGCTGACTGGCAGATCTGGAAGAGTCTGGCTGACTGGCAGATCTGGAAGAGTCTGGTTGACTGGCAGATCTGGAAGAGTCTGGCTGACTGGCAGATCTAGCTGCTCTGGCTGCCTCATGCAGACTGGCAGCTCTGGCTGCTCTATGCAGACTGGCAGCTCCATGCAGACTGGCAGCTCTGGCTGCTCTATGCAGACTGGCAGCTCTGGTTGCTCCATGCAACCTGGCAGCTCTGGCTGCTCCATGCAGACTGACAGCTCTGGCTGCTCTATGCAGACTGGCAGCTCTGGCTGCTCCATGCAACCTAGCAGCTCTGGCTGCTCCATGCAGACCGACAGCTCTGGCTGCTCCATGCAGACTGGCAGCTCTGGCTGCTCCATGCAGACTGGCAGCTCTGGCTGCTCCATGCAGTCTGCCAGCTCAGGCTGCTCCATGCAGACTGGCAGCTCAGGCTACGCTGAACAGGCAGGAGACTCCGGCAGCGCTGGAGAGAAGGAAGGCTCTGGCTGCGCTAAACAGGCGGGAGACTCCGGCAGCGCAGGAGAGGAGAAAGGCTCCGACAGCGCTGAACAGGCGGGAGACACCGGCAGCGCTGGAGAGGCGAGGCGCACTGTAGGCCTGATGCGTGGTGCTGGCACTGGTGGAACTGGATAGAGAACACGCACACGAAGCCTGGTGCGGGGAGCTGCCACCGGAGGACTGGTGTGTGGAGGTGGCTCTGGATAGACCGGACCGTGCAGGCGCACTGGAGCTCTTGAGCACCAAGCCTGCCCAACCTTACCTGGCTCAATGCCCACTCTAGCCCGGCCAATACGAAGAGCTGGTATGAACCGCACCGGGCTATGCACCCGCACTGGAAACACCATGCGCTCCATAGCATAACACAGTGCTTGCCCGGTCTCTCTAGCCCCCCGGTAAGCACAGGGAGTTTGCGCAGGTCTCCTACCTGGCATAGCCATACCCCCTGTGAGCCCCCAATACATTTTTGGGGCTGACTCTCAGGCTTCCATCCGCGTCGCCGTGCTGCCTCCTCATACCAGCGCCTCTCCGCTTTTTCCGCCTCCAGTTCTTCCTTGGGGCGGCGATATTCTCCAGGCTGAGCCCAAGGTCCTTCATCGTCCAGTTCGTCCTCCCATGTCCAGTCCTTCTCTCGCTGCACCTTGGTGCGGCTACACTCCCCTGGTTTAGCCCAGGGTCCTCTCCCGTCGAGGATTTCCTCCCAAGTCCAGAAATTCTTGTCGCGCTGCTCCTGTTGCTGCTGTTGTCGCTGCCTGTCACCACGCAGCTTGGTCCGGGTGTGGTGGGTGATTCTGTAACAGCTCTCTATCGCCTCCTCTGACGAAGAGGTAGAACAAGGATCGGACCAAAATGCAGCCTGATGATGATTCATGATATTTTAATGAAGGAAAACTATACATACAGAAACTACAAAAAAAATAACGAAATGAAATAACGAAAACCGAAACAGCCCTATCTGGTGCAAACACAAAGACAGGAACAATCACCCACGAAACACTCACAGAATATGGCTGCCTAAATATGGCTCCCAATCAGAGACAATGATAATCACCTGACTCTGATTGAGAACCGCCTCAGGCAGCCATAGACTACGTAGACACCCCACAAAACCCCAAGACAAAAAACACACCACAATAACCCATGTCACACCCTGGCCTGACCAAATAAATAAAGAAAACACAAAATACTAAGACCGAGGCGTGACAGCTAAATTCTAGCAAGTGACAGCGAACATGAATTCAATGCAAGGACAAACAACCCAGCTCATACAGCTCATACAACTGGGTGGGTCATTCTCATGAAACCAATAATATGCCATGGCAGTAATGATTTTAAACATAAATCATGTAATATAATAAAGAGAATACTGTTCTCTACCTTGCACAAAGAGTCATTTCAACATAGGAATTCATTATTTTTGTATTTTATTGCATTTTCTGCTGAAATTCTCATTACTGCAACACGTTCAGCTATGTCTGAATGTATGTTGTAATTAAAACAGTAAAATTAAACAGTAAAAATTAATGGATGTTATACTAGATGTTTTCGCATGACAGAAAAATGAACTAATTATTCATGTAAAATAATAATGTGGAAAAATGAAGTGTTTGATGTTATCATCCTCCACAACATTTTTGAAGGACTTTTTACACACACAAAGAAAGTTTGATTTTAAATGAAGCAACACATCTGCCAGTACCTTCAAGATGGCTACCAGGTAAGCAGATCTCTTTTTTATAATTCTCCAGTTAAAAGTTAAACATTCTCTTTTCAGACTGCGAACACGACAGTATTGATTATCATTACCGATACAGGTAGTTTTCCACATAAAAAAAAAAACGTGAGATAATTTTTTTAAATGAAAATATACTTAATTCATGTCTAATTATGAACATTGAGTAAAAATTTGCTTAGTCATCATGTCTTCTCTAATGTTAGCAAAACATGCTAAGGTTCCTCATCCTCCACAACACCCATTCTCACTTACTGCTGCAATTTAAGGCCATTTGTGGTAGAGAACTTTTGTTTTGGTAATGAGAATTTAATCATACAGACTTCAAAAAAAAAAATATATATATATATGTAATATATATAAAAAATGAACTATTAATTTAAATATTATTTACTAAATTTGCTTTATGTCCTGTTTAATTGCAGACAGTCAGCAAGGGACAAAAAGAAAGCTTTAGCGAAGGCTGACAAAATTCAGAGAAAGTTTACACCAACCCAGAACTGCTGGAAGACTACAGAAGGAAGGAAAGGTTAGGGTTGGAGAGGTTACAGAAATAGTAATTAGCATATTGTTAGTCTATAGGAAGCCTATGCCCTCATACAGTGTCTATAGGAAGTTTAATACCCTACAGTGTTAGGAAGTCTACACACACACACACACACACACTCAGTAAACCATTTAGTGTATACTATAGGATGTTCACACACAGTTTCTAAGCCATTCAGTCCCTACTGTAGGATGCACGCACACGCATACAGTCTGTAAGCCATTCAGTCGCTTCTTTAGGATACACACACACACAGTCAGTCAGTAAGCAAGCCATTCAGTCTCTACTATGGGATGACGTGTCCATAACGGTAAGATTTTTCATATGTTTTGAGACATGCTCATTTCATGTTATGCTTCCTTTCCATTTCCAGATATGAAAAACGAAAGCATAATTGTAAAATCAGAAGAACTCCAGATCTGACAGACGCAACATGAAAAACGAAGACAGTGAAATGACACCAACCCGCATTTAAGAGTATCCTGTGTCTCAATTTATAGCGGGCACAAGACAAACACCTCAGATTATGTAAAATAGGGTCTAAGCTACAACAACCATTGCAAAAATGTAAAAAAAAGTCGTAGTTTATGCATTTCTAGATAATTGACGGTAAAAATAGTTTTAAAATGTCAATTTTCATTTAAAAAATAATTTGACAACCCTGTTTGCAAGCTTTTAAATGATATCAAACTCAACTGTTTATATTTTCCAGTGATGAAGACATGATATTGTGGGGGTGTGCAAAATCTCAATCTCTTAAATGTTTTGTTATTCAGGTCCAAAAAGTAACTTTCTGGCCTCTTCTACCTTGGACAAATATGTATGGGAAGTTTTTTGTTCAAAACAAAAAGGGTGTGGTCAAAAGAGATTGAAATCAAATGAAACAACCAACTATTTCAAGGCTACTCACTCTTGATCCAGGATTCTCTAATGTAACAAAGAAGCTTGAGCTTGCAAGCTTGCCACCTATAGTTAGCAAACCAACTCATAGCTGGAGAAAATGTATTTGGCACAATTATAGTTACAGTGCCTTCAGAAAGTATTCATACCCCCTTGACCTATTCCACATTTTCCTGTGTTACAGCATGAATTCAAAATTGATTCAATATTTTTTCTCTCACCCATCTACACACAATACCCAATAATGACATTTTTGCAAATGTATTGAAAATGAAATAACACATTTACATAAGTATTCACCCCTGAGTCAATACTTTATAGGACCTTTGGCAGTGATTAGAGAGCAGTGAGTCTTTTGGGGTAAGTCTCTAAGGTGTGGAGTGTAAGTCTCCACACCTGGATTGTACAATATTTGCCCATTATTCTTTTAAAGTTCTTCAAGCTCTGTCTAGTTTGTTGAAAATTGCTAGACAGCCATTTTAAAGTTGCCATAGTTTTTCAAGACGACTTTAAGTCAAAACTGTAACAAGGCCACTGTCATCTTGGTAAGCAACTCGTGTAGATTTGGCCTTTTGTTTTAACTGAATCAGGTTTTTCTGTAGGATTATGCCTGTGCTTAAAGTTGTATTCTGTTTCTTTTTATCCTAAAAAAAATCCCTAGTCCTTGCTGATTTAGACGCCACCATGCTTTAAAATAAGACGAGTGATACTCTGTGTTGGATTTGCCCCAAACATAACACAACACTTAGTATTCAGGGCAAAAAGTGAATTTCTTTGCCACATTTTTTGCAATATTGCTAAAGTAACTTGTTGCAAACAGGATGCATGTTTTGAAATACTTTTAATGTGTACACGTTTCTGTCTTTTCACTCATTTAGATTAGTATTGTGGGGCAACTACAATGTTGTTGATACATTCTCGGTGTTCTCCTCTCACAACCATTCAACTCTGTAACTGTTTGGCCTCATGGTGAAGTCTCTGAACAGTTTCCTTCCTGTCCGGCAACTGAAGAAGGATGCCTGTATCTTTGTAGTGACATGGTGCATTGGTACACAATCTAAAGTGTAATTAATAACTTGACCATGCTCAAATGTGTAAAAAAAAATATCCGTCTACCTGCGAGGTGCTTTTAAAGGCTGGTCAACACCATTGTCCCAGAGACCCACTCCAATTTGCGTACCGCTCCAACAGATCCACAGGCACTTAACACTGCCCTCTCACGCCTGGACAAGAGGGGAAATTACTATGTGAAAATGCTGTTCATAGACTACAGCTCAACTTTTGACATTTACTCCTGAGGTGCTGACCTGTTGCACCCTCGACAACCACTGTGATTATTATTTTCTGACCCTGGTGGTCATCTATGAACATTTGAACATCTTGGCCATGTTCTGTTATAATCTCCACCCGGCACAGCCAGAAGAGGACTGGCCACCCCTCATAGCCTGGTTCCTCTCTAGGTTTCTTCCTAGGTTCTGGCCTTTCTAGGCAGTTTTTCCTAGCCAACGTGCTTCTACACCTGCATTGCTTGCTGTTTGGGGTTTTAGGCTGGGTTTCTGTATAGCACTTTGTGACATCAGCTGATGTAAGAAGGGCTTCATAAATTAAATTGATTGATTGATCCTGATCATCCTGACAGGCAGCCCCCAAGTGGTGAGGGTAAGCAACAACAATTCTGCCATGCTGATCTTCAACATGGGGGGCCCTCAGGGGTGTGTGCTTAGTCCCCTCCTGTACTCCCTGTTGACCCACAACTGCGTGGTCATGCACGACTCCAACACCAAGTTTGCTCACGACATGACTGGTTGGCCTCATCACCGACTACGATGAGTCAGCCTACAGGGAGGAGGTCAGAGACTTAGCATTATGGTGCCAGGACAACAAACTGTCCCTCAACATCAGTAAGACCAAGGAGCAGATAGTGGACTATAGGAGAAAGAGGGGAGAGCCAGCCCCCATCCACATCGACAGGGCTGTTGTGGCGTGGCTCTAGAGTTTTAAGTTCCTTGGCGTCCACATCACTAACGACTTAACATGGTCCACACACACCCACACAGTCGTGAAGAGGGTACGGCAGTGCCTCTTCCACACTCAGGAGGCTAAAAAGATTTGGCATGGGCCCTTGGATCCTCAAAAGGTTCTACAGCTACATCACCGAGAGCATCTTGACTGACTGCATCACCGTTTGGTATGGCAAATTCACTGTCCTTGACCGAAAAGAGCTATAGAGGGTAGTGCGGACAGCCCAGTACATCACTCGGGCCGAGCTCCCTGCCATCCAGGACCTCTATATCATGCGGTGTCAGATGAAGGCCCAAAAAATTGCCAAAGAGTCCAGCAACCCAAGCCATAGGCTGTTCGCTCTGCTACCGACCGCCAAATGGTACCAGCTCATCGGTTCTCAGACCAACAGGCTCCGAGACAGCTTCTACCCCCAAGTCATACGACTGCTAAATAGTCAAACTGACAAATAGTAAATTAATGGTACCCAACCTATCTGCACTGACTCTTTCTTGTGGTGACTCTACGCAAACTCACTAGACTGTATATACAAACCATATACTCACATTCTACATTGAAACTCTCAAACAAAACCCACATACATTCACACACACACAAGCATACCGACACAACACAAATACACATACTAATAATTTGCTGCTGCTACTCTGTTCGTTATTTTACTCTTATCTATCCTGATGCCTAGTCACTTTACCCTGCCATCAAGTACATATTTATCTCAAATACCTTTTACATTGATCTGGTACTGGTACTCCCTGTATATAGCTCCACATTGATCTGGTACTCCCTGCATATAGCTCCATTCTTGTGTATTTTATTTCTCTCTTTTTTTTACTAACAGATTATAAGATATGAGAACAGTTCAACGCCAACCCCTCATTCATTCATCCATCCATCCATCCATCCATCCAAACCCTCCCATCATTTCACCCCTCCCTCCCTCCAATCCACCCACCCACCCACCAAGGGATCATACAAGGATAACATAGAAAAATACATTTAAATAGGACAAAAACATAAACAGTAATAGAAACCAAATACAATGGAAAAAATTAAATAAAAATAAAATCGGTATCATAATTATAGTTGAATCTTATCAGCACAATATATGGCCACTAGAACAGACATGATTGCTTACCAAAATATGCATGTTACACTAAGACAGGCTCTCCACGTATTGTATTAATGCGGACCAGGTTTAGTCTAACTTTTGTCAGGATCAATGCACAGTGTACCTAACCTTCTCCAGAGGCAGAGATCACATCACCTGCTTAACCCACTGCATAAAGGAGGGCAGATTTGCAGCCTTCCAGTGAAAGAGGACAGGGCGGCGAGCAAGCAGCGAGACAAAGGCTATTGCAATTGCCTGATGCGTGGTAGCATTCTGGCAGTGAACGGGTTGGGGCTAACAGTTGTATTACACATATGTGAGAGTGCCTCAAAAATGGAGTCCCAAAAGCCACTCAAAGATTGGCATAACCAAAACGTTATCTACAAGTCTCTGCTAGGTAAAGCCCCGCCTTATCTCAGCTCACTGGTCACCATAGCAGCACCCACTCCACCCATGGCACGCGCTCCAGCAGGTATATCTCACTGGTCACCACCAAAGCCAATTCCTTCTTTGGTCATCATTCCTTCCAGTTCTCTGCTGCCAATGACTGGAACGAACTGCAAAAATCTCTGAAGCTGGAGACTCGTATCTCCCTCAATAGCTTTAAGCACCAGCTGTCAGAGCAGCTCACAGATCACTGCACCTGAACATAGCCCATCTATCTACCTACCTCATCCCCCATACAGTATTTATTTATCTTGCACCTTTGCACCCCAGTATCTCTACTTGCACATTCATCTTCTGCACATCCACCATTCTAGTGTTTAATTGCTATATTGTAATTACTTTGCCACCATGGCCTATTTATTGCCTTAACTCCCTTATCTCACCTCATTTACACTGTATATAGACTTTTTGTTTTCTTTTGTTCTACTGTATTATTGACTATGTTTTGTTCATTCCATGTGTAACTCTTGTTGTTGTATGTGTCGAATTTGCTATGCTTTATCTTGGCCAGGTCACAGTTGCAAATGAGAACTTGTTCTCAACTAGCCTACCTGGTTAAATAAAGTAAAACGTGTCCCAAAGTCGCTGGACTCTAGTGGCATCTCAAACACTTGGGGTCAACATTTGGATTTTTTTGCCAATCTGTCATTTGAGTAATGGAGACTTGGAAAAATTTGAACTGAATGAGCCCATGCCTTAGCAAAATGATGAGGTGTGGATAGTCTTAATACTATATTGCTATATATCATCGGGTAGCTCGCCACCCATGTCTTGCTCCCATGCAGATTTTGTATTTGCCAAGGATGGCGGATTAATGTTCCGTGCCCTTCAGATACGGGTTAAGATCTAAGCACCTCTCGACTGGACACTTAGTGGGCTAGAGTGGAAATTAAGGGAAATGTTTTTTTTGGCAAAGCTGCGAGTTTGCAGGTATCTAAGAAAGTGGGTATTGGGAATATTATGGTCAACCCTCAGAATATCGAATGAGACAAATAGGTTACAAAAAGCACTAGATCATTTCTATGCCAGAACTGGAATGCCGAAGAGATCATTAGATGTTAATGGAGAAAAGCAGCTTGCTTGTTTCAGGCTAAAGTGATTTTGGAATTGGGACCAGATTTTAAGGGATTCAAAACATGGGTGCCTAGGTTCATGGGCAATGGGGAGCACAAGAGCGAGACAGGAGAAGTTGGAAGGCTTGACTGTAACTCCATGATGGCCCAGTTGGACCATCCTTGTTTTCAAATGTAGAAACCCAATAAACACATTTAGATATATCTTGCTGACCAGTGGTAGTGTAAAAAATTGGGAAGGCCCGGCCTGCCTGTGGGCTTAGGTCTCTCTAGATATACAGTACCAGTCAAAAGTTTGGACACACCTACTCATTCAAGGGTTTTTCTTAATTTTTTTCTACATTGTAGAATAATAGTGAAGACATCAGAAATATGAAATAACACATGAATCATGTTGTAACCATAAAAGTGTTAAACAAATCAACATATTTGAGATTCTTCAAAGATTCTTCCCTTTGCCTTGATGACAACTTTGCACACGCTTGGCATTCTCTCAACCAGCTTCATCTGGAATGCTTTTCCAACAGTCTTGAAGGAGTTCCCACATAAGCTGAGCACTTGTTGGCTGCTTTTCCTTTACTCTGCGGTCCAACTCGTCCCAAACCATCTCAATTGGGTTGAGGTCGGGTGACTGTGGTGGCCAGGTCATCTGATGCAGCACTCCATCACTCTCCTTCTTGGTCAAATAGACCTTACTCAGCCTGGAGGTGTGTTGGGTCATTGTCCTGTTGAAAAACAAACGATAGTCCAATTAAGCGCAAACCAGATGGGATGGCGTATTGCTGCAGAATGCTGTGGTAGCCATGCTGGATAAGTGTGCCTTGAATTCAAAATAAATCACAGACTGTGTCACCAGCCAAGCACTGTCACACCTCCTCTACGCTTCACGGTGGGAACCACACATCCAGAGATAATCCATTCACCTAATCTGTATCTCTCACAAAGACAGGGCGGTTGGAACCAAAAAATCTCAAATTTGGACTAATCAGAACAAAGGACAGATTTCCACGGTCTAATGTCCATTGCTCGTGTTTCTTGGCCCAAGCAAGTCTCTTGTTCTTATTGGTGTCCTTTAGTAGTGGTTTCTTTGCAGCAATTTGGCCATGAAGGACTGATTCACACAGTTTTCTTTGAACAGTTGATGTTGAGATGTGTCTGTTACTTGAACTCTGTTAAGCATTTATTTGGGCTGGTAACTCGAATAAACTTATCCTCTGCAGCAGAGGTAACTCTGGGTTTTCCTTTCCTGTGGCGGTCTTCATGAGAGCCAGTTTCCTCATAGCGCTTGATGGTTTTTGTGACTGCACTTGAAGAAGTTCTTGAAATGTTCTCCCTTGACGGACCTTTATGTCTTAAAGTAATGATGAATTGTCATTTGTCTTTCATTATTTGAGCTGTTCTTGCCATAATATGGACTTGGTCTTTTACCAAATAGGGCTATCTTCTGTATACCACCCCTACCTTTTCACAACACAACTGATTGGCTCAAACGCATTAAGAAGGAAAGAAATTCCACAAATTAAATTTGAACAATGCACACCTGTGAATTGAAAGGCTCCCTCCATGAAGGTGGCTGAGAAAATGCCAAGTGTGCAAAACTGTCTTGGCAAAGGGTGGCTACTTTGCTTATTTTTGGTTGCTACATTATTTCATAGTTTTAATGTCTTCACTATTATTTAGAAAATAGTAACAAATAAAGAAAAGCCCATGAATGACTAGGTGTCCAAACTTTTGACTGGTTTTGTACCTTTTTTCGCTCATGGATTTGACTTATTCCAAATGAAGTTGGAAAGTACCTGTCCAGTTGTTTGAACATCGACTTTGGCAGAAAAAAATGGGAATCATTTGGAATAAGTACAAAATCCCTAGGTAGTACAGTCATCTTATAAGAATTAATGTGACCTGCTAATGAAATGGGAAGAGACGACCACCTTTATAAAATCCTGCTTAGTGCGCTCCTGGAGTGTTTTTGAAGTTATGTTTAAACAGAGCCTAAATGAGTGTGTGACCTTTATCCCCAAATAAGTAAATACCTGATGTTTCTCCTTTTAATTTTAATTTTATTTTATTTCACCTTTATTTAACCAGGTAGGCAAGTTGAGAACAAGTTCTCATTTACAATTGCGACCTGGCCAAGATAAAGCAAAGCAGTTCGACAGATACAACGACACAGAGTTACACATGAAGTAAAACAAACATACAGTCAATAATACAGTATAAACAAGTATATATACAATGTGAGCAAATGAGGTGAGAAGGGAGGTAAAGGCAAAAAAGGCCATGGTTGCAAAGTAAATACAATATAGCAAGTAAAACACTGGAATGGTAGTTTTGCAATGGAAGAATGTGCAAAGTAGAGATAAAAATAATGGGGTGCAAAGGAGCAAAATTAATTAATTAATTAAATACAGTTGGGAAAGAGGTAGTTGTTTGGGCTAAATTATAGGTGGGCAATTTACAGGTGCAGTAATCTGTGAGCTGCTCTGACAGTTGGTGCTTAAAGCTAGTGAGGGAGATAAGTGTTTCCAGTTTCAGAGATTTTTGTAGTTCGTTCCAGTCATTGGCAGCAGATAACTGGAAGGAGAGGCGGCCAAAGAAAGAATTGGTTTTGGGGGTGACTAGAGAGATATACCTGCTGGATTATGTGCTACAGGTGGGAGATGCTATGGTGACCAGCGAGCTGAGATAAGGGGGGACTTTACCTAGCAGGGTCTTGTAGATGACATGGAGCCAGTGGGTTTGGCGACGAGTATGAAGCGAGGGCCAGCCAACGAGAGCGTACAGGTCGCAATGGTGGGTAGTATTTGGGGCTTTGGTGACAAAACGGATTGCACTGTGATAGACTGCATCCAATTTGTTGAGTAGGGTATTGGAGGCTATTTTGTAAATGACATCGCCAAAGTCGAGGATTGGTAGGGTGGTCAGTTTTACAAGGGTATGTTTGGCCAATTCTAGATTTAACTTTGGATTGGAGATGTTTGATATGGGTCTGGAAGGAGAGTTTACAGTCTAACCAGACACCTAAGTATTTGTAGTTGTCCACGTATTCTAAGTCAGAGCCGTCCAGAGTAGTGATGTTGGACAGGCGGGTAGGTGCAGGTAGCGATCGGTTGAAGAGCATGCATTTAGTTTTACTTGTATTTAAGAGCAATTGGAGGCCACGGAAGGAGAGTTGTATGGCATTGAAGCTTGCCTGGAGGGTTGTTAACACAGTGTCCAAAGAAGGGCCGGAAGTATACAGAATGGTGTCGTCTGCGTAGAGGTGGATCAGAGACTCACCAGCAGCAAGAGCAACCTCATTGATGTATACAGAGAAGAGAATCGGTCCAAGAATTGAACCCTGTGGCACCCCCATAGAGACTGCCAGAGGTCCGGACAGCAGACCCTCCGATTTGACACACTGAACTCTATCAGAGAAGTAGTTTGTGAACCAGGCGAGGCAATCATTTGAGAAACCAAGGCTGTCGCGTCTGCCGATGAGGATGTGGTGATTGACAGAGTCGAAAGCCTTGGCCAGATCAATGAATACGGCTGCACAGTAATGTTTCTTATCGATGGTGGTTAAGATATCGTTTAGGACCTTGAGCGTGGCTGAGGTGCACCCATGACCAGCTCTGAAACCAGATTGCATAGCAGAGAAGGTATGGTGAGATTCAAAATGGTCGGTAATCTGTTTGTTGACTTGGCTTTTGAAGACCTTAGAAAGGCATGGTAGGATAGATATAGGTCTGTAGCAGTTTGGGTCAAGAGTCTCCCCCCCCTTTGAAGAGGGGGATGACCGCAGCTGCTTTCCAATCTTTGGGAATCTCAGACGACACGAAAGAGAGGTGGAACAGGCTAGTAATAGGGGTGGCAACAATTTCGGCAGATAATTTTAGAAAGGGTCCAGATTGTCTAGCCCGGCTGATTTGTAGGGGTCCAGATTTTGCAGCTCTATCAGAACATCAGCTGAACGGATTTGGGAGAAGGAGAAATGGGGAAGGCTTGGGCGAGTTGCTGTTGGGGGTGCAGTGCTGTTGACCGAGGTAGGAGTAGCCAGGTGGAAAGCATGGCCAGCCGTAGAAAAATGCTTATTGAAATTCTCAATTATGGTGGATTTATCAGTGGTGACAGTGTTTCCTATCTTCAGTGTAGTGGGCAGCTGGGAGGAGGTGTTCTTATTCTCCATGGACTTTACAGTGTCCCAGAACTTTTTTGAGTTAGTGTTGCAGGAAGCAAATTTCTGCTTGAAAAAGCTAGCCTTGGCTTTTCTAACTCAAATCAAATCAAATCAAATTTATTTATATAGCCCTTCGTACATCAGCTGATATCTCAAAGTGCTGTACAGAAACCCAGCCTAAAACCCCAAACAGCAAACAATGCAGGTGTAAATGCACGGTGGCTAGGAAAAACTCCCTAGAAAGGCCAAAACCTAGGAAGAAACCTAGAGAGGAACCGGGCTATGTGGGGTGGCCAGTCCTCTTCTGGCTGTGCCGGGTAGAGATTATAACAGAACATGACCAAGATGTTCAAATGTTCATAAATGACCAGCATGGTCGAATAATAATAAGGCAGAACAGTTGAAACTGGAGCAGCAGCACAGTCAGGTGGACTGGGGACAGCAAGGAGCCTTCATGTCAGGTAGTCCTGGGGCACGGTCCTAGGGCTCAGGTCAGTTGAAACTGGAGCAGGAGCATGGCCAGGTGGACTGGGGACAGCAAGGAGTCCTCATGTCAGGTAGTCCTGGGACATGGTCCTAGGGCTCAGGTCCTCCGAGAGAGAGAAAGAAAGAGAGAAGGAGAGAATTAGAGAACGCACACTTAGATTCACACAGGACACCGAATAGGACAGGAGAAGTACTCCAGATATAACAAACTGACCCTAGCCCCCCGACACATAAACTACTGCAGCATAAATACTGGAGGCTGAGACAGGAGGGGTCAGGAGACACTGTGGCCCCATCCGAGGACACCCCCGGACAGGGCCAAACAGGAAGGATATAACCCCACCCACTTTGCCAAAGCACATCCCCCACACCACTAGAGGGATATCTTCAACCACCAACTACCATCCTGAGACAAGGCCGAGTATAGCCCACAAAGATCTCCGCCACGGTACAACCCAAGGGGGGCAACCCAGACAGGCCGACCACAAAAGTGAATCAACCCACCCAGGTGACGCACCCCCCCCCCAGGGACGGCACGAGAGAGCCCCAGCAAGCCAGTGACTCAGCCCCCGTAACAGGGTTAGAGGCAGAGAATCCCAGTGGAAAGAGGGGAACCGGCCAGGCAGAGACAGCAAGGGCGGTTCGTTGCTCCAGAGCCTTTCCGTTCACCCTCCCACTCCTGGGCCAGACTACACTCAATCATATGACCCACTGAAGAGATGAGTCTTCAGTAAAGACTTAAAGGTTGAGACCGAGTTTGCGTCTCTGACATGGGTAGGCAGACCGTTCCATAAAAATGGAGCTCTATAGGAGAAAGCCCTGCCTCCAGCTGTTTGCTTAGAAATTCTAGGGACAATTAGGAGGCCTGCGTCTTGTGACCGTAGCGTACGTGTAGGTATGTACGGCAGGACCAAATCAGAGAGGTAGGTAGGAGCAAGCCCATGTAATGCTTTGTAGGTTAGCAGTAAAACCTTGAAATCAGCCCTTGCTTTGACAGGAAGCCAGTGTAGAGAGGCTAGCACTGGAGTAATATGATCAAATTTTTTGGTTCTAGTCAGGATTCTAGCAGCCGTATTTAGCACTAACTGAAGTTTATTTAGTGCTTTATCCGGGTAGCCGGAAAATAGAGCATTGCAGTAGTCTAACCTAGAAGTGACAAAAGCATGGATTAATTTTTCTGCATCATTTTTGGACAGAAAGTTTCTGATTTTTGCAATGTTACGTAGATGGAAAAAAGCTGTCCTCGAAATGGTCTTGATATGTTCTTCAAAAGAGAGATCAGGGTCCAGAGTAACGCCGAGGTCCTTCACAGTTTTATTTGAGACGACTGTACAACCATTAAGATTAATTGTCAGATTCAACAGAAGATCTCTTTGTTTCTTGGGACCTAGAACAAGCATCTCTGTTTTGTCTGAGTTTAATAGTAGAAAGTTTGCAGCCATCCACTTCCTTATGTCTGAAACACATGCTTCTAGCGAGGGCAATTTTGGGGCTTCACCATGTTTCATTGAAATGTACAGCTGTGTGTCATCCGCATAGCAGTGAAAGTTTACATTATGTTTTCGAATAACATCCCCAAGAGGTAAAATATATAGTGAAAACAATAACTGCCTGTGTATAATGGTTTCTAGCTCCCCTGAACAGCTGCATATCACGGGGGCTGTTCGATGCTAATGCAGAACGCCATAGGATGTTTTTGTGTTGGTTAAGGGCAGTCAGGTCTGGGGAGAACCAAGGGCTATATCTGTTCCTGGTTCTACATTTCTTGAACGGGGCATGTTTATTTAAGATGGTTAGGAAGGCATTTAAAACAAAAATATCCAGGCATCCTCTACTGACGGGATGAGATCAATATCCTTCCAGGATACCCCGGCCAGGTCGATTAGAAAGGCCTGCTCGCTGAAGTGTTTCAGGGAGTGTTTTACAGTGATGAGTGGAGGTCGTTTGACCGCTGACCCATTACGGATGCAGGCAATGAGGCAGTGATCACTGAGATCTTGGTTGAAGACAGCAGAGGTGTATTTAGAGGGGAAGTTGGTTAGGATGATATCTATGAGGGTGCCCGTGTTTAAGGCTTTGGGGAGGTACCTGGTAGGTTCATTGATAATTTGTGTGAGATTGAGGGCATCAAGTTTAGATTGTAGGATGGCAGGGGTGTTAAGCATGTTCCAGTTTAGGTCGTCTAGCAGCACGAGCTCTGAAGATAGATGGGGGGGCAATCAGTTCACATATGGTGTCCAGAGCACAGCTGGGGGCAGAGGGTGGTCTATAGATGGGAAATTGGCATACCCAATACCTTCTGCTAACTGATTAATGGGGAGGAGCACACTTTGTTAGGTCTAATTTATAACCAGAGAATGTCCCAAAACCTTGTAGCATGTCCAAGAGATGGGGTATACACTCCAGGGTTAGAGATGTATACAAGAAGAGAGTCTGCATATAAGGACACTTTGTGAGTTATGTCGCCCCTTAATATTCCCTTAATCCTCTCCTCCGGACGCAGGGCGATAGCAAGAGGCTCAATAGCCATAACAAATAGGAAAGGGGATAAACAGAAACTCTGCCTGGCCCCCTTGTGGAGAGGGAAATAGCTAGAGGTAATGTTGTTTGTGTGAACAGAAGCCACTGGGGACAAGTACAACATCTTAATCCAGGAAAGGAATGACGGGCCAAACCCAAATCTCTAGTACTGTAAATAGATATTCCCTTAACCCGGTCGAAATCCTTCTCAGCATCAAGAGAGATGACGACCTCTGCCTGCAGAGATGGGTGGGCAGTGTAAAGAACTTTTAAATAGCCGCTGCATATTATAGAAAGATTGCCTACCTGAGAGAAATCCGGGTTGGTCGGAGTTAATTCAATTAGGCATCACTGTTTCTAAATGGCGTGAGAGGACCTTAGTGAGAATTTTATAATTGCAGCACAAAAGGTTTATAGGGCGGTATGAGCCAAAGTTTAGGGGATTCTTGTCCTTGATTGCTGATTTCTTTGGGATTGGTAGAAGTTGTATTTTATTCCTTATCATTTTTTACAAACTGTATTGTTGGGAAGGGCTCGTAAGCAAGCATTTCATGGTAAAGTCTACACCAGTTGTATTCGGCGCATGTGACAAATTACATTTGATTTGGTTGAATCTGTGCTTGAAATTCACTACTCGATTGAGGGACCTTACAATTATCTGTATGTGTGGGGTACAGAGAGTGGGTAATTGTTACAAACTTATGTTAACCACTATTATTGAACACAGAATGAGTCCATGGACCTTTTATTATGGGATTTGTGAAGCACAATTTTACTCATTAACTTATTTAGTCTTGCTATAACAAAGGGGCTGACTGAATTGTGCCAACTGCAAAGTTTGGTGGAGGAGGAATAATACTCAGGTTCATGCTAGATGATTGTGTGCTTCTAACTTTGGCCAAATGTTTGGGGAAGGCCCTTTCCTGATTCAGCATGACAATGCCCCAGTGGGCAAAGCGAGGTCCATACAGAAATGGTTTGTCAGGATCGGTGTGGAAGAACTTGACTGGCCTGCACAGAGCCCTGACCACAACCCCATCGAAAACCTTTTGGGATGAATTGGAATGCAGACTGCGAGCCAGGCCTAATGGCCCATCATCAGTGCCGACCTCACTAATGCTCTTGTGGTTCATTGGAAGCAAGTCCCTGCAGCAATGTTCCAACATCTAGTGAAAAGCCTTCCCAGAAGAGTGGAGGCTGTTATAGCAGCACAGGGGGACCAACTCCATATTAATGCCCATGATTTTGGAATAAGATGTTTGACAAGCAGGTGTCCACCAACTTTTGCCCATTTGAGAAGAAATAGGGAGCTATTTAGGAAAAGTGGATGGGCGTCAATATATTTGGGTGCAAATGTATCTTACTCACACCTGGTTGTAACGCATACCCCCACAGTTGCCACAGTTGTAAATATGTTTTTATTTAAAAAAATGTTTCATTCACACCTGCACTGTTGGAGCTTAAGTATGTTACTGTATACTGAAACTACATCTGCTAAATAAAAATCTAATCTTCCTGGCTTACCACTTACAACTAGACAAAATTCATAGCTTTTCTATCAGTTTATCATGGAATGCAGCCTGTTGGATGATGACTCTCTAAAGGTCAACATTGAGACATTATGATAACTGATCTGGTATTGACACATCAAAACCTGTGTTTTCAGTCACACTCAGTGGGTTTTAATATGCCTAATATAGAATAGGCCTTTTGTTTTTCAAAGCGAAGGGAGACTCAGGAAGGTCACTCAGTTTGGAATGGGGCAGGGTCTGATTCCATGGGAGAATGACCAAACGAATGAGTGCTTGTTTGTTCAAAGCAAAACTTGCGCTCGCTTTGTCTCTCTCACGTGATGAATGCCAAGGAAACTCCATTTTACTTTTTCATTGAGAAAAAAAATCACTTCTCTCTTGGCCTGGGAAAGTCTGTCTTTGATTTACCTCCTCGTATCTTTGTTATGGTTACAAATATGATTATCCCAGATGTGGCATGAGTTCAAGGGCTCCCTGGGAGCGAAGAAGTGGATGATAACAAAGTTCTGAGTGTTTTCCTTCTGCCAATCCGTACCAGGAGGTCAGCCTAGGGGAACGGGGAAAACAGATCTGTTGATTGCTGCAACTGCATCCCACTGGATCGGTTTACCATTCTGATATACTGTACGGTGTACACAATCAAGTTTTATCTTGAGAAATTATGTGTGTGAGAGAGAGTGAGAGAATCTGTGATTCTGAGAATGAGGTTTTGGCGAGTGTGTGAGAGTGAGCCTGTTAGTGTTTTCTAAGAGAAAGTGTGTGTGTTAATTGTCTGTTCTCTTAAGTGTGATGGTGTACAGTGCCTTCAAAGTATGCATACAGTGGAGCAATAAAGTATTTAGTCAGCCACCAATTGTGCAAGTTCTCCCACTTAAAAAGATGAGAGAGGCCTGTAATTTTCATCATAGGTACACTTCAACTGTGACAGACAAAATGAGAGAGAAAAATCCAGAAAATCACATTGTAGGATTTTTTATGAATTTATGTGCAAATTATGGTGGAAAATAAGTATTTGGGCACCTACAAACAAGCAAGATTTCTGGCTCTCACAGACCTGTAACTTCTTCTTTAAGAGGCTCCTCTGTCCTCTACTCGTTACCTGTATTAATGGTACCTGTTTGAACTTGTTATCAGTATAAAAGACACCTGTCCACAACCTCAAACAGTCACACTCCAAACTCCACTATGGCCAAGACCAAAGAGCTGTCAAAGGACACCAGAAACAAAATGGTAGACCTGCACCAGGCTAAGAAGACTGAATCTGCAATAGGTAAGTAGCTTGGTTTGAAGAAATCAACTGTGGGAGCAATTATTAGGAAATGGAAGACATACAAGACCACTGATAATCTCCCTCGATCTGGGGCTCCACGCAAGATCTCACCCCGTGGGGTCAAAATTATCACAAGCAAAAATCCCAGAACCACACGGGGGGACCTAGTGAATGACCTGCAGAGAGCTGGGACCAAAGTAACAAAGCCTATCATCAGTAACACACTACGCCGCCAGGGACTCAAATCCTGCAGTGCCAGACGTGTCCCCCTGCTTATGCCAGTACATGTCCAGGCCCGTCTGAAGTTTGCTAGAGAGCATTTGGATGATCCAGAAGAAGATTGGGAGAATGTCATATGGTCGGATGAAACCAAAATATAACTTTTTGGTAAAAACTCAACTCGTCGTGTTTGGAGGACAAAGAATGCTGAGTTGCATCCAACGAACACCATACCTACTGTGAAGCATGGGGGTGGAAACATCATGCTTTGGGGCTGTTTCTCTGCAAAGGGACCAGGACGTCTGATCTGTGTAAAGGAAAGAATGAATGGGGCCATGTACCGTGAGATTTTGAGTGAAAACCTCCATCCATCAGCAAGGGCATTGAAGATGAAACGTGGCTGGGTCTTTCAGCATAACAATGATTCCAAACACACCGCCCAGGCAACAAAGGAGTGGCTTCGTAAGAAGCATTTCAAGGTCCTGGAGTGGCCTAGCCAGTCTCCAGATCTCAACCCCATAGAAAATCTTTGGAGGGAGTTGAAAGTCCGTGTTGCCCAGCAACAGCTCCAAAACATCACTGCTCTAGAGGAGATCTGCATTGAGGAATTGGCCAAAATACCAGCAACAGTGTGTGAAAACCTTGAAGACTTACACAAAACGTTGGACCTCTCATTGCCAACAAAGGGTATATAACAAAGTATTGAGAAACTTTTGTTATTGACCAAATACTTATTTTCCACCATAATTTGCAAATAAATTCATTAAAATAACAAATTATTCACACCCCTGAGTCAATACATGTTAGAATCACCTTTGCCAGCGATTTTATAGCTGCAAGTTTTTCTGGGTGAGTCTCTAAGAGCTATGCACACCTGGATTGTACAATATTTGCTCATTATTCTTTAAAAAATTCTTCAAGTTGGTTGATGATCATTGTTAGACAGCCATTTTCAAATTTTGCCGTAGATTTTCAAGCTGGTTTAAGTCAACTGTAACAAGGCCACTCAATAACATTCAATGTTGTCTTGGTAAGCAACTCCAGTGTATATTTGGCCTTGTGTTTTAGGTTATTGTCCTGCTGAAAGGTGAGTTTGTATCCCATTGTCGGTTGGAAAGCAGACTGAACCAGGTTAGTCCACTAGTATTTTACCTGTGCTTAGCTCGATTCTCTTTTTATTTTTATCCAACAAAAAAACTCCCTAGTCCTTGCAGCTGACAAGTATACCCATGACATGATGCAGCCTCCAAAATATCAAGAGTGGTACTCAGTGATGTGTTGTGCTGGATATGCCCTGAACATAACGCTTTGTATTTAGGATATAAAGTTAATTTCTTTGCCACATTTCTTGCAGTTTTACTTTAGTGCCTTGTTGCAAACATGATGCATGTTTTGGAATATTTTTTTCTGTACCAGCTTCCTTTTCTCTCTGTCATTTAGGTTAGTGTTGTGGAGTAATTACTATGTTGTTGATCCATCCTCAGTTTTCTCATATCACAACTATTAAAATCGAACTGTTTTAAAGTCAGGTGCTCTTGGTGAGGCATTGGAAAATCTCCCTGGTCTTTGTGGTTGAATCTGTGTTTGAAAATCACTGCTCGACGGACGGACCTTACAGACAATTGTATGTGTGGGGTACAGATATTTAGATAAATATTCAAAAATCATGTTAAACACTATTATTGCAAAACGAGTAAGTCCATGCAATTTCCGTGACTTGTTAAGCAAATGTTATATTCTGAACTTATTTAGGCATAACAAAAGGGTTGAATATGTATTGACTCAAGACATTTCAGCTTTTAATTTGTAAATAATTTGAACATTTCAAGACATAATTCCACTTTGACATTATGGAGTATTGTGTGTAAACTAGTGTCACAACATCTCAATTTAATAAATTTTACATTCAGGCTGTAACACAACAAAATGTGGAGAAAGTCAGGGGCTGTAAATCGTTTCTGAAGCCCTCTGGTGTGCTGGGTTGTGTGATAGCAGCTCAACTCCCATGGAGTGTCAGCAGGCAGACACTGTGTTCCAGACAGACTTGAGGGTTGCGCCCTTACAGCGCTCACACAATCACAGGCCAAATAATTTACCGGCTCACTTAACCCCAGCCAACCAGCCACCCACCCAGCCTATATGCCTTGCCAGACAGACTGACTGACACTGAGGAGGAACAGGAGAGTGAGTCACCCACATAATGAATCTCCATACATCTCCCTGGCTAGACAGAGGGGGAGGGGAGGGGGTGTGACAGTGAGAGAGATAATTAGATGGTATTCTGTTCTGCTGTGTGTGTGAGAGAAGATCATGGGATTGAAAGAGCAGGTATGTCCTGTGGTGTTTGATGAGGGGAAGATGAAGTTGGGAGGGGGGTGGCTAGAAAGAAACAGCTTAGGTTACACACAGTGAGACAGCAGGGATCTACAGCTGCAGTGTATTGGACAATGGATAGCTGTTATGATCTGGCTGGTCTACTACTACTACTTGGCAGGTGATGGCAATCTGGATGTTTAGGCTCTTGAATTGAACGTACAAATTGAAGTTTACATGAAGTGCGTACTGTTTATGTAGTGTGTGTGTGTGTGTGTGTGTGTGTGTAAGGAATATGTGTGTTATGTATACAGGGACACATTATTTGTAGATTTGTTCAGTTTCTTACCAGAGATGTTTATCAATTTGTTGCAAAATGTAAAAACATGTTACATATGTTATCTTCCAGCTCGACTAACATGTTGCATTTGACAGGTGTTGACCAGTGACAATCTGGGCTTTCACTTTAGAGGTAGACTCAGTGAGATGACGTAGCTGCATGAAGTAAACAGCAGTAGTTGGTCAATTTCCTCAACAACTAAGAGCGTTGAAGTGCGAGGCTAATGTTTTGCTCCCGTAGCTATCCTGTTGTAGCAGCGCGAAGCCCACCCATGCACATGTGCAAATACTCTGTGACGGTAAATTTTGCATCGAGCTCATCTCAATATCTGCAGTGCTGTTCGTGGCAACATTTTGCCGAGTCTCCATATATGAAAATATTGACGCTTTTATTTTCACCCTGGATATACACTAGAAATCTGCTGAATGATGAAAATAAATAAACATGTGGAATCCCCTTCTCAGCCAAGTCTGGCTCAGTGGAGCCTCTTGCTGTATTGGATGGCTAAATAAATTTTGACCTCTGGGCATTTACATCTAAAATGACCGGGGGGTTGGGGGGGACTGACGACGACCAACCTGTGTTGCCAGGCGGGGTGGAAAACATGGTTTCCGAGTGGGGTGGGGATGCGGGGGGTTGAACGGAGACATGTTGGGTTACTTAATCCGTCCAAATCGGGTGTCACTTAAAAGCTAAGAGTCTACATCAACTACAAAGGCACCCACTCCATTAACGTAATCTTGATAGCAGTGTGGGATGCCCGCTACAGGTTCACAAAATGGTGGATGTCTGGTCATACGGCCAAGAGAGCAATGTTTTAAGAGTTATTTTGGGTCCAAACTGCTGCAGAAGACCCTCGATTTACCACCGCCAGCTGTCCTGCCAGGTACCACAACGCCAAGTCTTCATGTTTTACTGGGAGATTCCCCCTTCATGAGAACCTCATGCACCCTTATCCAGGTACTGTATGTTGGTAATAGGATGTTGGAATCAATTGCACTTTTTCTGTTTCTAATTTCCCTTTTTTACTGCATACATGTGTGCACCTCTAAATTAGAAATGGCATTTTTTCAAGGCTTATATCTGACATACAGTATATTATCTTGTTACCTCTCATTCACAGCTGTCCATCTCAATGAACCTGGGCGTACCTACAACTACCGCCACTCTCGTTGTCGGATAGTCATAGAGAATGCATTCGGCATGATGGCTGCAAGGATGAGGATTCTTGGTTGCCCAATCGAGTGTACCCCTGAAAAAGCTAAAGACATTGTGAAGCCATGTGGCCCTCTACAACTACCTGTCCTCCACGGATGAAGCTCATAAGCCAAACGCAAGATGCATACCCCCGCTTTTGCTGACACACCCCAACTACCAACCTGGAGAGTGGAGGAGGGTTGTGGCAGGGACAACAATCTCCAAGATCCAGGGAGACGTATGTCATATAAAAACTCAACTCGTCGTGTTTGGAGGACAAAGAACGCTGAGTTGCATCCAAATAACACCATACCTACTGTGAAGCATGGGGGTGGAAACATCATGCTTTGGGGCTGTTTTTCTGCAAAGGGACCAGGACGACTGATCCGTGTAAAGGAAAGAATGAATGGGGCCATGTATCGTGAGATTTTGAGTGAAAACCTCCTTCCATCAGCAAGGGCATTGAAGATGAAACGTGGCTGGGTCTTTCAGCATGACAATGATCCCAAACACACCGCCCGGGCAACGAAGGAGTGGCTTCGTAAGAAGCATTTCAAGGTCCTGGAGTGGCCTAGCCAGTCTCCAGATCTCAACCCCATAGAAAATTTTGCCCAGCAACAGCCCCAAAACATCACTGCTCAGAAAACGCTTGACCTCTGTCATTGCCAAAAAAGGGTATATAACAAAGTATTGATACACTTTTGTTATTGACCAAATACTTATTTTCCACCATAATTTGCAAATAAATTCATAAATCCTACAATGTAATTCTCTGGATTTTTTTCTTCTTCTAATTTTGTCTGTCATAGTTGAAGTGTACCTATGATGAAAATTACAGGCCTCTCATCTTTTTAAGTGGGAGAACTTGCACAATTGGTGGCTGACTAAATACTTTTTTGCCCCACTGTATCATCAAAACAGTAAGTATGTTATTTTAAAACTCACCTCACTGTAATTGATCAATTTGAAGAAAGAAGTTCAAAAGGTTGAAACCGAGTGGAATACATGGTCGTTGTGGATGTTGTTTCAAAGCAAGCCTAACACAATAAAATGGACAGCGCTTTCTAAGGCGACGATTAATTCAAAATACCCATTCACATGTTAGGGCTTACACTAGCCGCCCCCCACACACACAAAAAACAATAAAATAATGATTGTGTCATTACACAATACACACAGTGCCTTGCAAAAGTATTCATGGCCCTTGGCGTTTTTCCTATTTTGTTGCATTAAAACCTGTAATTTAAATAGATTTTTATTTGGATATCATGTAATGAACATACACAAAATAATCCAAATTGGTGAAGTGAAATGAAAAAGTGGTGCATGCATATGTATTCACCCCCTTTCTATGAAGCCCCTAAATAAGATCTGGTGCAACGAATTACCTTCAAAAGTCACATAATTAGGTAAATAAAGTCCACCAGTGTGCAATCTAAGTGTCACATGATCTATCACATGATCTCAGTACATATACACCTGTTCTGAAAGGCCCCAGAGTCTGCAACACCACCAAGCAAGTGGCACCATGAAGACCAAGGAGCTCTCCAAACAGGCCAGGGACAAAGTTGAGGAGAAGTAGAGATCAGGGTTGGGTTATAAAAAAAAGATCTGAGACTTTGAACATCCCATGGAGCACCATTTTAAATCCATTATTAAAAAATGGAAAGAATATGGCACCACAACAAACCTGCCAAGAGAGGGCTGCCCATAAACTCACGAACCAGGCATGGGGGGCATTAATCAGAGTGGCAACAAAGAGACCAACGATAACCCCGAAGGAGCTACAAGTATCTGAGTATCTGTCTATAGGACCACCTTAAGCCATACACTCCACGGAGCTGGGCTTTATGGAGGTGGCCAGAAAAAAAGCCATTGTCTAAAGTTGTGTTCGCCAAAAGGCATGTGGGAGACTCCACAAACATATGGAAGAAGGTACTCTGGTCAGATGAGACAAAAATTTTGATTTTTGGCCATCAAGGAAAATACCGTCTGGCACAAACCCAACACCTCACATTACCCCGAGACTACCATCCCCACAGTGAAGCATGGTGGTGGCAGCATCATGCAGTGGGGATGTTTTTCATCGTCAGGGACTGGGAAACTGGTCAGAATCGAAGGAATGATGGATGGTGTTAAATACAGGGCAATTCTTGAGGAAAACCGGTTTGAGTCTTCCAGAGATTCAAGACTGGGATGGAGGTTCACCTTCCAGCAGGACAATAATCCTAAGCATACTGCTAAAGCAACATTTGAGTCATTTAAGGAGAAACATTTAAAGGTCTTGGAATGACCTAGTCAAAGCCTAGACCTCAAACCAATTGAGAATCTGTAGTATGACTTAAAGATTGCTGTACACCAGTTGGTTTCACAGTAAAAAAATAAATGTTGCATCTTCAAAGTGGTAGGCATGTTGTGTAAGTGATATAAACCCCTGAAAAATCCGTCTTAATTCCAGGTTGTACGGCAACAAAATAGGAAAAATGTCAAGGGGGTGAATACTTTGGCAAGCCACCGTAACCTACCGCATATTATTCCATACAGATTTAAGATGTCTTTGTTGGTACATAATTGGTGTAGCCTATACTCTAATATTAAATCAATTACAGTAATCGTCTTTGAGTGTGGACTATTATTATGCATACTGGATGGACTAGTTCTTATGCTATGCTCCAAACGTTATGTTCATGAGTCTGCGAGAGAACATACAGGCCTAGCGATGCTGTTGGTTTAATAATTGTGTAGAGCAGCTTACAGTTGGCCTACAATTTATAGTGAATTTGTATTTATTTGATTTTGAATAATCTAGTAATAGGGCACTTTTTTTTCTGAATTAATAGGCTGACACATTACCTTAGCTACAGAATATCTCACCACTGTCCATTTCTATCTATTCCACTCTCTCCTTCGTTCCTTTCTTGAGAGTACAAAGAGAGGGGCTGTCAACAGTTTAATGAAATATGTTTAGTTGTGAAAACGTGTTACTATTGATGTCCCCGAACAGTTTTCACTTGGTTTCCCATATTAAACACTGGGTAGTTGCAGGAACAGGGTTGGAGAGCCCATGGTATACAGTGTTTGGGTGGGATGTCACCTCACACAGCGAGAGGCTGCATGCTCCTCAAACAGTGGTTGATGTGTGGAATTAAATAACCAGAGTAGCCTATGCGGCAGAGGTGAAAAATTAACCAGCAGGAAAGTGGTCGCTGTTCGCATTGTCTTTTTTCACCTGGCCCTGTTTCTGCCCATTTTGATGATGGGCCATTTAAAACCAAAACTAATTTCACATATTAGAGACTCATTAGAGTAGCACCGTCCCCTCAGGGACCAACAAAGTCTAAGCCCCCGGGTGGGCGAGAATAATATATAAGGAATTTCTCAAAGCTGCTAATGAGAACCTTGATGACCTTGTACCTAACCGGTGGGAATTCTAGTGGAGACCCCCACCCAAGTAGTGGCAGTGCTGGCAACACCAGCTACAGTAACCCATGGGGAGGGGGTCACATTCGTACAATCAGAAAGGGGGCAAATTATTGGTGCCCTGGTGGCACAAAATAATCAAAACTGCTCAGAGATGCTTGGGAAAATGGTAACAACTGGGGACCTGTGTGTGCGTGTGTGTGTGTGTGTGTGTGTGTGTGTGTGTGTGTGTGTGTGTGTGTGTGTGTGTGTGTGTGTGTGTGTGTGTGTGTGTGTGTGTGTGTGTGTGTGTGTGTGTGTGTGTCAGCTAGGACTTTACATTGGTTAAGCAAATCTCCCTATTCTTGATACATTTTGAATGCCTTCTCAAACAGCTCCAACTGTATATGCAAATCAAGTCTTCTCTTGGTTGTTTGTGGGGAGAGTGTGTATGTATTCCACATCTGTTGCTAAGGGGTAATGATGTTAGAGACAGTATAGGATGAATCACAATAATATTATTTCCCCAACATAATAATTGCTTGCCAAAAAAGCTAAATAAATTGTAATGCCACTCCTGGTTATAGGTAACAATCCTTCATATGAATGGCCTACATTATTATACATATTATTTGTAAATTGTGTAAATATACTGAACAAAAATATAAATGCAAAACGTAAAGTGTTGTTCCCATGATTCATGAGCTGAAGCACACGAGCTTATTTCTCTCAAATGTTGTACACAAATGTGTTTACATCACTGTTAGAGAGCATTTCTCCTTTGCCAAGTTAATCTATCCACGAGATGGATGTGGCATATCAAGAAGCTGAATAAACGGCATGATCATTATACAGGTGCACCTTGTGCTGGGGACAATAAAAGGCCACTCTAAAATGTGCAGTTTTGTCACACAACACAATTCCACAGATGTCTCAAGTTTACAGGGAGCGTGCAATTTGCATGCTGACTGCAGGAATATCCATCAGAGCTGTTGCCAGAAAATGTCATGTTCTTTTCTCTACTATAATGTTGTTTTGGAGAATTTGGCAGCATGTCCAACCGGCCTCACAACCGCAGACCACGTGTAACCACGCCAACCCGGACCTCTACATCCGCCTTCTTCAACTGCGGGATTGTCGGAGACCAGACACCCGGACATCTGATAAAATTGAGGAGAATTTCTGCCTATAAAAATACCCATTCTGATTGGCTGGGCCTGGCTGCCCAGTGGATGCCCTCCTAGTCCCACCCATGACTGTGCCCTGCCCAGTCATGTGAAATCCATAGATTAGGGCCTAATGAATTCATTTCAATTCACTGGATTTCCTTATATGAACTGTAACTCAGTAAAATCATTGAAATCCTTGCATGTTGCGTTTATATGTTTGTTCAGTATAAATTAAGATATGCAAGATTTTTTAATTTTTTAAATAACAGCACACAATAGAATTGAAGTGAGGGTGTTGGAAATGCTTTTGGTTGTTAATCTGGTTCTGTTCTGTAGTTGGCACTGTGCTCTTTTTAAAGGATGGATTCCAATCTCTCAAAGGCACAAAAAAAACCTTTCACATTTACACAAGTATTCAGATCCTCTACTCAGTCTTTGTTGAAGCACCTTTAGCAGCAATTACAGCCTCAAGTCTTCTTGGGTATGACGCTACAAGCTTGGCACACCTGTATTTGGGGAGTTTCAGCTGATCATCTCAAGCTCTGTCAGGTTGGATGGGGAGCATTGCTGCACAGCTATTCTCAGGCCTCTCCAGAGATGTTCGATCAGGTTCAAGTCCGGGCTTTGTTTGGGCCACTCAAGGACATTCAGAGACTTGTCCCGAAGCCACTCCTGCGTTGTCTTGGCTGTGTGCTTAGGGTTGTTGTCCTGTTGGAAGGTAAACCTTCACCCCGGTCTGAGGTCCTGAGCGCTCTGGAGAAGGTTTTCATCAAGTAGTCGCTGAAAAACATCCCCAAAGCTGCTGCTTCACCATAGGGATGGTGCAAGTTTCTTCCAGGCATGACACTTGGCATTCAGGCCAAATAGTTCAGTCTTGGTTTCATCAGACCAGAGAATCTTGTTTCTCATGGTCTGAGAGTCCTTTTCAGGTGCCTTTTGGCAAACTCAACTCCAAATTAGCTTTTTTATTGAGGAGTGGCTTCCGTCTGGCCACTCTCCCATAAAAGCATGATTGGTGAAGTACTGCAGAGATGGTTTTCCTTCTGGAAGGTTCTCCCATCTCCACAGAGGAACTCTGGAGCTCTGTCAGTAACATTTACATTACATTTACATTTAAGTCATTTAGCAGACGCTCTTATCCAGAGCGACTTACAAATTGGTGCAAACACCTATGACAACCAGTGGAACAGCCACTTGCATCTAAATCTTGTTGGGGGAGAAGGGGGGGTGAGAAGGATTAACCATTGGGTTCTTGGTCACATCCCTGACCAAGACCATTTCCCCCTGATTGCTCAGTTTGGTCAGGCGGCCAGCTCTAGGAAGAGTCTTGGTGGTTCCAAACTTCTTCCTTTTAAGAATGATGGAGGCCATTGTGTTCTTGGGGACCTTCAATGCGGCAGAAATGTTTTGTTACCCTTCCCCAGATCTGTTCAACACAATCCTGTCTCTGTGCTCTATGGACAATTCCTTCGACCTCATGGCTTCATTTTTGCTTTGACATGCACTGTCAACTGTGGGACCTTATATAGACAGATGTGCGCCTTTCCAAATCATGTCCAATCAATTGAATTTACCACACGTGGACTCCAATGAAGTTGTAGAAATCTCAAGGATGATCAATGGAAACAGGATGCACCTGAGATCAATTTCGAGTCTCATCGCAAAGGGTCTGACTATTAAGGTATTTCTGTTTTTTTATTTTTCATACATTTGCAAAAATGTCTGAAATTGTTTTCACTTTGTCATTATAGGGTATTGTGTGCCAAGAGTGTGCAAAGCTGTCATTAAAGCAAAGGGTGGCTACTTTGAAGAATCTCAAATATAAAATATATTTTTTGGTTACTACATGGTTCCATATGTGTGATTTCATAGTTTTGATGTCTTCACTATTATTCTACAATGTAGAAAATAGTAAAGATAAAGAAAATCCCTGGAATGTGAAGGTGTCTACTTTTTACAGGTATTGTGTGTGTATATGAAATGATTATGTTAATAGAAGCCACAATCTATTTGCAATATTAAGGCTGATCCACCCCTCCAAAAATAAATTATCATGTTTACAGATTAGTAAAGATTAGATTAAATTGAGAATAATCTGATGGGTGATAATATGATCACTTGATGAGAGAACAGCGTTTGCAGCCTGAGGCAAGGAATAGAGTGCAAGCATTTTTTGCGACTTTCTCAAATCAGTAGCCTATAGTTGCATCACACAGTCCATAGAATGTCTTAGAAATCAAAACATATAAGGTTTATCATTCACAATCGCAACTAAAGTTGCCAAATTCTAAATCTGTTTTATATGACCTGTTTCAAATGATTTTACGTTCACCATAGGCACTTCATATGCGCACTCACTCCGGAATGGCACATTCAGCTAAGTTCAATTATATTCTTCTTACTAAGAAATAATATAGAATAATTGCACAGGACTTCTAAGCAGATCTTGTCTGCTAAGTTAACAAGCCTACAGCCTATGGCATGGCGCGTTGCCAGATAACATACAGTAGGCCAACTCATATTCTGTTCTTCTGAAATATATTTTCCTCATATCATGTTACCTTAGATCTGCCGAAAATAAATAATGGATTTATTGTGATGGTGTATATTATTACATTGATTTATAAAACTTTTTTACATTTCTATTTTCCAAAGGCTGTATCAGGAGCTTGTATGCATGGAGGCCTGGAGATGCTAAACATGTTTATATAAATTACCATTCAATTACCGTGAGATCGGTCTTTTGCTTGACAATAACCGTCTGACAAAATGTTGTGACTGCCACAGCCCTAGATTTTCTGCACAACAAGTCAATGTGCGGGGGGCACAGGTTAGTTGAGGTAATTTGTACATGTAGGTAGGGGTAAAGTGACTATGCATAGATAATAAAAAAGTGAGTAGCAGCAGTGTAAAAACAAAGTGGTAAGTGTCAATGTAAAAAATAGTTCGGGCAGCCAATTTGATTCATTGTTCAGCAGTCTTATGGCTTGTGGGTAGAAGCTGTTTATGAACCTTTTGGGCCTAGACTTGGAACTCTGGTACCGCTTGTCGTGTGGAAGCAGAGAGAACAGTCTATGACTTGGGTGACTGGAGTCTTCAACAATGTCTTTGGGCCTTCCACTGACAAATAAAATGTATTTTTTAAAGAAAGCCTGTAAAGTATGTGGCACATATCTCTTCTCTATGTTGTCAGCACTTAATGTTCAATATAATGCACCTTGTATTGAGATAACGAAACGCCAAAAGAGCTTTTTCATCACAAATAAATCTTTAGTCTTGTTTCTGGGCTCGATAAGTAAACCAAAACACAAAGGTGTCTGAGAATTGATATGTAAACAAGTGTCTATTGAATAAATGATTGTCAGAGTGTAGAACAATATATGAACAATATAAATAATAACGAACAATAGTACAACCCTGTCTGCTACAGTATGAACAGACGTGTAAACAAAAGTGTCTATGGAATAAAATGAAAGTGTCTAGTATCTGATTCCTGTCTGAACAACAACACAAGTTGTGGTCCCAGTCGTTTGGTCCATGTCCTCTTCTTGAAGTCATGCACAAACTCATGCAGCTGGT
Organism: Oncorhynchus keta; assembly: GCF_023373465.1. Taxonomy (NCBI): domain Eukaryota; kingdom Metazoa; phylum Chordata; class Actinopteri; order Salmoniformes; family Salmonidae; genus Oncorhynchus; species Oncorhynchus keta. The sequence goes on from NC_068437.1 coordinate 36,899,699, forward strand.
TATAGATTTCCTCACAGAGTTTTTGCTAGAGTTCATCCATGAAATCAGCAATAGGTGCCAGGGCCCTGTGGAGAGGGGGGATTAGAGGAGTGTCTGTGGCGAGCAGTGTGCATGGTGAGGGAAGAGGACAACAGAAGAGAGGAAAGGGGATCAGAGTAAAGGAGGGGAGTCTGAAATTATATTTTTTTTATTTACGGTAATCGGTAACAGAATTACCCAAAAATCTGTAACGACATTTCTGCAATTGAATTAGCTTCAATGCGAAATCATAGTAGTAACAAACCACAGTTGATTCACTTCACCTGCTACTGTCCTCCCTTCCTCTGGCATACTGTTATGCTCAGCTCATAACTGTTGTCTTTCTCCTTCTGTCATCTGCTGGTCAAATCCAGACTTGGAAAACAGTCTGGACGACCCCTCTCTCCCTCTCTCTGCCGCTCTCTCTTCTCTCGCTCTCCATTTACTGTAAGAAGTATCCTCACCCACTGAGCACCGACGACCAAGTCTGAACTAATCATAGACGTCAGTACAGTAGAGAACAGTACAGTAAAGAAAAGTAGAGTAGTGTACCATATAGTAGAGTACAGTATAATGTATCCTACTATGCTGTACTGTACTCTATTGTGCTGTACTGTGCTTTCAAAACTTGTGAAACATAGAGGTTTATGATTGGTTCAGATTTGGTCTGGTCAGGACCAACCAAATGTGGTTTGTATAGGTGTGGAACTCATTATAATAATAGCCAGTGTGTAAAATAATGCCCAAATATACAAAAGAAGGATATTGCATATTTCTACATTTTCTGTACCTTTTCAGGATACTTCACCATGAAGAGTATGATATTCATATTCATAATTATGCATTTCTATATAATACAGATCAGGACCCATGATGTAATTCCGTTGCCGTAATTCTGTTACCGGATGAATACTAAACAAAAATATAAACGCAACATATAAAGTGTTGGTCTGAGTCAAGGCGTAATTCCGTTACCGTGGAATTTACGCCTTTTGAAATATAATGTTAAATCCTTTGATCAACTCCCAGTCAGTCAGTCGGAGACTTACGACTGCTGTATCTCAAGCTCAAAGGCAATGCTGCTGCTTCGACACACAAGATCCCATCCACTGACCAAACCACCGAACATCCACGCAGTCTCTGCAGACACCTTGTTGTTCTGTCGTTCTCTTCATCTCCACTAATGAGCTCCAGAGTGTGTGGCCGAGGGAGAGTGGGAAGCAAACGAGAAGCAGACGCTCATTAAATCTCACACAATGAAATAAATCACCGGCGGTATGTTAAGCTAAGCACACCGAGTGCCGAGCAGCAGATCTGATTGTCTGGGCTTTTGAGTCTCTTGGCTGAGATACTCGCACTCTGCTCCAATCAGGGCCTTCTACCGTTCTGTGATGGACAGCCAGGCCGGGCCGTGCCAGGGCTCTGATGCGAGTGAAGGAGAAAAGAGGAGTAAAGGAACAGGAAGAGATGAGAGGAACTGCAATGTGGGCCTGCCTGCATGGTTTGTAAGCCCCGGTAATTAGCCTATTCTGGTAAACAGGCCTAAACAAAAATCTTTTTATTTTTAGGGATGGGGCCTGCCCGCTCCCCTTAGCTCAGCTCAGCCCAGCTAAGCGTAGCTTATGGAGCGATGAATCCTTCAGAACTTAACCAGCTCCGGGGCAGGCTAACTCAGGGCTAAAGGGTCAGACAAACCAAGAAATCTGTCTGCCGATAGCTTCTTAGCACCTCTGCCCAAAGTGTCGGCAGTTAACTTTTTGTTGTTCACACACACAACAGTTTTACCTCCGATTTGCCTAATTTAAATACTCCAGGCCACAAGGTGGCAGTAGCTTGTTTGGGTTGTGCCTGCTGTAGATAATGTAAGCTAACCAGCAAGATACGCTGATGTTGCTAGCTGGCTAGAATTTGTAGTAAGCGTTTGTTGATACTAACCAGATTGCCATGCCTATATAACTAGTGTAGCTGGCAAGATTATATAATTCAATCACAAGGGATTTGTTTTTGAATGAAGCAGCTGCCTGTTAGTTGTCGAGAGTTGGGGTAGCTAGCTACCCTGGCAGTATGTTATAATGGAGAGTGAATTTAAATGATTTATTCATCTTGCTAGGTGAAGCTTTTCATGTTGTGTGCATTGTACTGCACTTACTGCAAGTGTGTGTGTGTGTGTGTATGACTTCTTGGCTCAGGCAGTCAGCTAACATTAGTTAGCTAGTTAACCAATGAGCAGGTACATATATTCAAACTGAACCTAAAAAAATAAATCATTCTTCAAGCACCAAACTCCTTAGCTAGCTGTAAAAGATGCTCTTAAGGTTGGGCGATGTCTTGAATTACACATTGTCCCATCATCCGGTCCAAATATGATTGTATGATTGTATTGTCAAAGTAAATTCTCAGGCTACAGTCATTACACATCTGGTTAACAGACTACTGTAGCTCGATTGGCATTACTTTTATAGGAATGACAGAGTCCATCCAAATCATCTTGGTGCCTGGGCCCTGTCCTCACATTTCAAGGCTGCGTTGAGACAATGACTTATCATTGACCCAAGCCCCGCTCAGATAACCCCTACCATTGTGTCGCTGAGCTGCCGTAGTGCTGCTGCAAATGTACATTTTCCCAGCAGTATTGACAGTCATAATGTAATTAACCTAATTTATGTTCCTCTAAATGCATCTGTCAATCCGACAGCTATTGTCAGCAGGAATCATGTGCTTATGTTAAACTTGAACCCAAGTTATACTGTTAGCTCTGAGATGTTTTGCCCTAGTAGGATGCCCACTGTGAACAGTTCACCCTGCACTATCAGCTGAAATATAAATATCATTGTCATGTCTACCTCTGATAAGCCTCAGAGTAAAGCAATAAAAACAATCAGTAATCCAAGAAAAGTGCAAAAAATAGCCCACATTAACATATGGATTTTGTTATGAATGAGCCATCAACCTTTAATGGTTCAAATAAGGACAAACCACCTGGAACTGACAACCTGAATGATAAAATAATAAGGTTGGTAGATGAATACATTGTGACTCCTATTTGCCACATCTTCAATCTTAACTAGAAGATGGAATGTGCCCTCCGACCTGGAGGGAGGCAAAGCTCATTCCGCTGCCCAAAAATAGCAAAGCACCCTTTAATGGTTCAAACAGCAGACAAATCAGCCTCTTACCAGTGTTTAGCCAATGTTTTGGAAAAAATTTTGTTCGACCAAATACAGAAAACAAATGAACAGACTTTCAATATGCTGCTAAGGAATGGCCATCAACATACTTGGCACTGACACAAATGACGATGATTGGCTGAAAGAAATTGATAATGAGAAGATTGTGGGAGCTGTTTTGTTAGACTTCAGTGCAGCCTTTGATATCATTAAATCATAACATATTGCTTAAAAAACGTAGGTGTTATGGATTAACGTTCTCTGCCTTATCATGTATGGACAGTTACCTATCCAATAGAACACAGTGAGTTTTCTTTAACCTCTCTTGGATAGGGGGCAGTATTTTGACTTCCGGATGAAAAGTTTTCCCAAAGTAAACTGCCTGTTACTCAGGCCGAGAAGCTAGGATATGTTATAATTGGTAGATTTGGATAGAAAACACTCTAAAGTTTCTGAAACTGTTACAATTATGCCTGTGAGTATAACAGAACTGATATGGCAGGCGAAACCCAGAGGACAAACCACCCCCCCCCCAAAAAAAATCAGCCTACCTCTATTTTCAATGGCTATCACTTTAATTATAAGGCCAAGTCCTCTTAGTTGCAGTTCCTATGGCTTTCACTAGATGTCAACAGTCTTTAGAAAGAGTTTCAGGCTGGTTTTTGGAAAAATTTGCCAGAAATTGTAGTTTTTCTAGGTGGCTCCCATTTTGGCTGTAGTGTTTCCAAGCACGTGGAAGAGAGCGTGTTCTTTGGTATTTTTCTCTGGTAAAGACTAACGATTCTCCGTCATAAATTTGATAGCTTATTTACGTATAAGGGTACCTAAGGTTTGATTATAAACGTTGTTTGACTTGTTTGTAAAAGTTTATTAGTAACGTTTGGGATTCATTTTGTATGCATTTTGATGGAGGGAAACCGGGTGGATGATTGACTGAAGAGCGCCAGCTAAACTGAGTTTTTATGGATATAAAGAAGGACATTATCGAACAAAAGGACCATTTGTGATGTAACTGGGACCTTTTGGAGTGCCAACAGAAGAAGATCATCAAAGGCATTTTTTATATTGCTATTTCTGACTTTCGTGTTGCACCTACCTGGTTGAAATATATTTTTCATGTGTTTTGTATGCGGGGTGCTGTCCTCAGATAATTGCATGGTTTACTTTCGCCATAAAGCCTTTTTGAAATCTGACACCGCGGCTGGATTAACAAGACGTTGACCTGTTGGTACTAGGGGGCAGTATTTTCATTTTTGGACAAAAAACGTTCCCGTTTTAAACGGGATATTTTGTCAGGACAAGATGCTAGAATATGCATATAATTGACAGCTTTGGATAGAAAACACTAACGTTTCCAAAACTGTAAAGATATTGTCTGTGAGTAAGAGAACTGATGTTGCAGGCGAAAGCCTGAGAAAAATCCAATCTGTAATTGCCCCATATTTTGAAAGTGCTGCGTTCCAATGAGTCCCTATTGAGCTGTGAATGTCCTATCAACGAGCTTACGCTTTCTACGTATTCCCCAAGGTGTCTACAGCATTGTGACGTAGTTTTACGCATTTATGTTGAAGAGTAGCTGGAGGTGGCTACATTGCGTAAGTAGTCACATGATGGCTCCCAGGGTGACTCTCGCGTAAAATACAGAGGTAGGCATTACTCCAATTGCTGAAAAACGAATTGTCTCGACGGATATATTATCGAATAGATATTGATTCTAAACAACGTTTGCCATGTTTATGTCGATATTATGGAACTAATTTGGAATATTTTTCGGCGTTGTCGTGACCTCAATTTCCGGGCGATTTCTCAGCCAAACGTGAAGAACAAACGGAGCTATTTCACCTACAAAAATAATCTTTTGGGAAAAAAATAAACTTTGGCTATCTACCTGGGAGTCTCGTGAGTGAAAACATCCGAAGTTCATCAAAGGTAAACAATTTAAGTTGATTGCTTTTCTGATTTTCGTGACAAGGTTGCCTGCTGCTAGCAAGGCATAATGCTATGCTAGTCTATGATAAACTTACACAAATGCTTGTCTAGCTTTGGCTGTAAAGCATATTTTGAAAATCTGAGATGACAGGGTGATTAACAAAAGGCTAAGCTGTGTTCCAATATATTTCACTTGTGATTTTCATGAATAGGAAGATTTTCTAGGAAGATTTATGTCCGTTGTGTTATGCTAATTAGTGTCAGGCGATGATTACGCTCCCGGACCCGGGTTTGAGAGTCACAAGAAGTTAAGCTAAATCAGAAAAAAACTATTGCTGAGTTTGTAGGAAAGAAAAGCATGTCTTTGCCTGTTTGGCAATTCTTCAGTTTCAAAGGTTTCAAAGGATGGACAGACTACAAAGCTCCGTGAACGTTTACATCCTACGGAATTCACCACTCTGGTGCAGAAAAGGTGAGCATGCTTTTGGCGTTCCTTGCCAGAAACCTTTAGGTAGGCCTAAAACATGGTAAAAAACAACTACCTAATGGTTCCTTATTGCACTTTTTAATTTAATTTCAAATGTAGCCTATATTCACATCCAAATGCATCTTATTTTAAATAGATAGCCTGCCCTATAAGATAAGCAAAAATATTCTTATTTGTACTTGCTTTTTTGGCACAAATGTAGGTTATTTTCATACTAATTTTGTTTAGGCGACTTTATTTATTTGGTAACTTATAGACCTATATTCAGGATTTGTACAGTTCGATAGGCATAGGCTATCCTAATAGGCCTATTCGTTTTTAGGCAATGTTCATTCGTTATGTGTTATAGCCTTGAGAATGTTATACATAACAGTCTGTTTGATCTGATTGTATATTTAGGATTTTATAGTTCGATAGTCAAAAGGCATAGCCTATAGATAATTGGCCTATTCATTTTTTGCCTAAGCAAATGTTCATTCATATGTTATAGACTGAATGACACATTTGTTTTTTCTGATTGTTGACTTTTATATAAATGCACGATTTGTAAGTTATTCAAAATAAAGTTGTTTGTGTGACAACTCTGACAGCGACTCATCATTCATTTATTGACAGTAGCTAATGTGTAGGTGTAGAAGTGTGATGTTGTTCACCTAGATATTGCACACAAGAACCAGTTCAAATAGGCCAGGTCAAGAGGGGATGCTAATACTCTGATAATAATACAGTGTGCTTTTTATTTCATTACAACTGCATAGCTAATGTTGTTTTTGGGGGGGGTTTCTCTCTTGCCTGACCTTCAGTTAGCGAGGTGCCTGAGAGCTGTGACTGCGCCAAGGGCTAACATATTGTGCGTTGTTTCTTCATGCGCAGGACAAATACAAATCCAGTTGTGGCAGTGTCCTCATTAAATTACACAACGCAGGACAAACCACGCTACAAACTGGCGCCGACTGGTCAGCCGACCACCGGAACTGTACCCGTGGATGAGGTGCACGATCTGCGCATGCACACTTGTTGATGGTTTGCTATAAGTGAATATATACTGTAAATAGTGAAGGTGAATATGGAATATTCACTAGATAAGGATATTTGTCTTTATTTTCGGGGGGAGATTTGTTTATTGTAATTGTAATCTTTCTCCTGCCCATCCTCCTCACCAACCCCAGCAGTTTCCCCTGTCTGATCAATATGGGTAAACTTTTATTGATGCATCCAAGCTGAATCTGGTTGTGAAGTCGGCTGTTAGGGCTCCACCTTTCTTTCAGAGTGATGGCTCAGATAAGTACTCTGTCCTGGAGTGGGATGAGCTAATGGGAGTCTACCTAAAGAAGAGGGGTTACGCTGGGTCTGAGCATGTTGGGGAGGTGATGTCTAGGCTCATGGGGAGGGCACGGGATGTGACCAAAGTCTGGATGCGTAACAACCCTGTTGTCACATATGTTAAGGCAGTGTTCAGTGTTCTCAAAGTAACACTTTGGGGATATTGTCTGCTCAGGTATGCCATTAGCTGATTTCTATTCAATCAAACCATATGCTAATAGGGGTCCACTTGATTTCTGGATTAGGCTTAACACAGCTGAACAGCACCTGGTAAGCGAGGGTAGGACCTTGCCCAATCAGTGCTCAGAGTTGGCAGTCATGTACGCAACTGTCCTGATAAAGCGTTGGCTCAAGTGTTCAAAAGCAAACCCCTTCATGACTGGACAGCCATTGAGGTACAGGATCGTTTGAATAAACTTTTAAGGGAGCGTAAAGCATGAAGAACACAACTTTCACAGCAGGTGGCTGCTGTCTTTGACTCTTCCCATGAGGAAGTGGATCCTGTGAGCAGGCCTAATTTTCTCGATGTGGCCCAAAACCAGAACAGGCCGGTGGTGGGTACACAGGTTCTTCTAGCCAGTGTGATGACAGCCACTTCCTGCGTCTCCTATCAAATCTGGAGAGATGGAGAGGAGACTCCATCCCACATAAAGTGGGCACCATTAAGTTGAAAAGAGCAGTAACGCTCCAACACATGAGTGAGACAAAACTCTCTGTGGGCAGTACTGTTGTTGTCGAGCCCAGCATGTCTCTTTGTGTGAATCGAAACATATTAGTAGAGAGAGTTGTTACGCCTCTGTGGTGGGATGGATGGCTCTCTGTGAAGACTGTGAATCCAACAACTTCGGCAGTTACCCTGAGATGAAATGCTAAAGTGGCGGATGTGTACCCTGGTATTGCATTGGAGGATTTTGATGATAGCAAGCAGCTTACCAGAACATGGCAAAAGTACAATGTGACAGCTCGCATGGCAGTCTGACAGCTAAGAGTTCAGATGGAGCAGTGTAGTTAATGGCAACAGTACACTGAGCAATCTTGGACTTCTAGGCCTGTCTGTTGAGGAGTGTCCAGTTTCACAGTTTTGGAAAGACAAACTTGTCAGTTTAATCGAGAAGTATGACAGTGTTCTCTAGACATATAGTCTAGAATGTGGTGAGGCAAAATAGTTCTGCCATCGTATACGGCTGACTGATGACCGCCCATTTCGATTACCTTATCATAGGCTTTCCCCAGCTCATTACCAAAAACTGAGGGAAACACTGGATGATATGGAGGAAAAGGAAATCATCAGAAAACCCAGCAGCGAGTATGCCTCATCATTGGTGCTGGTATGGAAAAAGAATGGGGACTTGGGTCTATGTACTGACTTTAGGTGGTTAAATGCTCGCACAAGTAAAGGATGCTCATCCCCTGCCTCTTCAGGCTGATGTACTGGCTGTGCTGGGAGGTAATGCCTTCTTCAGCACAATGGATTTGACATCAGGGTACTACAATGTGCCACTGCATGAAGAGGATAAGACATACACTGCCTTTTCCTCTCCTTTAGGTCTGCACGAGTACAATCGTTTACCTCAGGGCCTTTGCAACAGCCCAGATACTTTTATGAGAATGATACTGACCATCTTTGGTGACTAAAACTTTCTAAGTCTCCTTTGCTATTTGGATGATCTGATGGTTTTTGCTAAGACGGAGGAAGAGAGTCTACAGAGACTTGAGATTGTTTTTCAGTGGTTGCAGGAGCACAATTTTAAACAGTCTCCATCTAAGTGCAAGTTTTTGAGGAGGTCTGTTAAGTTTTTGGGCCACATCATTTCTCAGGAGGGTGTAGCCACTGACCCTGCTAAGGTTCAAACCATTTTGAATGTGAGTGAGATGATGGAAGCTGATGCCGGCTCCTAGCAAAATCTGTTTCCTTGGTATGGTAGTATACTATCAACACTACATTGAGAATTGTTCCATGGTTGCTAGGCCATTGTTTCAGCTGACTACAGGCCAGAAGAAGCCTAAGAGAGGCAAGGGCAGAAAGAGACCTGGTCCCTCTCGCAGGCTCACTGCTGCAGACTGGACTGCCGAATGTCAACTGGCTTTTGAAGCTTTGAAAGCAGCACTAGTTGACCAGGCACTGCTGGCTCATCCAGGTTTTTCTTAGCCATTTTTACTTTCTGTTGATGTGTCTAGTAGTTGTTTGGGACCTGTACTATCCCAAGTGCAAGATGGGAAGGCCGTAGCCAGGCCAATAGCTTTTGCTAGTAAATCTCTTAATCGTGCACAATCCAAGTATCCTGCTCACCAACTTGAATTTCTAGCCATGAATTGGGCCATTCATGATAAATTCAGCCATTGGCTGTGAGGGCATACATTTACTGTGTGGACTGACAACAATCCACTCAAGTATGTTCTTACAAAGCTGAGACTTGATACATGCGAGCAGAGATGGGTTGCAGAGCTGGCACCCTTTGATTTTGATATCCAGTACATACCAGGGCCCAAGAATGTCGTTGCTGATACTTTGAGGAGAGAGCCATTTGTCCGCTCCAAAGTTCTGCACCAACTGACAAGAATGCCATATGATGTCCTGCTGGAGGAAGCCAGAGGTCTTCGAGTGGATGATGTTCAAGATATGTTCCACCTCTCCTGTGAGTAGAGCTGGAGATTATGAAAGTGGGAAGGTTTCCTGTGAAGGGGTGTCTGCTGTCCTCCATGCTCACCGCCGATGGGATGATGGTGCCACAGTGAGGGCCGTTTCACATATGCAGCACCTTGAGAAATGGATGTCCATGGGCCAGAACACATTACCTGTCCGTACACACAAGGAGTTGTATGACAACCAGTCAATGGATACCGCCATCAGTAGAGTCATATTCTTTGTAGATAGAAGCCAACGCCCATCTAGGGCAGAGCAATTCCTTGAAGTTAAAGAAACACTCTAAGACAGTGGAGAAAACTCACCACGCGGTTAGGAATTCTCTATCGTGTCTCAAAACACCCAGTAAGTAAGAAGAAAATATTCCAGTATGTCGTACCTGTGTCTTTGAGAGGCCTCGTGTTGAAGGGAGTTCATGAGGATGCTGGTCTTTTTTTAAAACCTTTATTTAACTAGGCAAGTCAGTTAAAAACAAATTCTTATTTTCAATGACAGCCTAGGAACAGTGGGTTAACTGCCTGTTCAGGGGCAGAACGACAGATTTGTACCTTGTCAGTTCGGGGATTTGAACTTGCAACCTTTCGGTTACTAGTCCAACGCACTAACCACTAGGCTACCCTGCCACCCTGTCATCAGGGTCAGCAGTGCACCATGTGGCTCACAAGACAGCGGTTTTAATGGAAATCTATGGAAAAGGATGTCAAGTATTACGTAGCCCACTGTAAGAGTTGTGTGCTGAGTAAAGCACCTGAGCCTGAAGCAAGAGCTCCACTTGTCTCCATTGTGACAACTTGTGTGTATTGATTTCCGGACTGCAGAAGATTCAAACAGCAAGTCTATTGATGTGTTTAGTAGTGACTGATCACTTTACTAAGCTGGCCTGTGCGTATCCATGTCCAAACCAGACTGCTTAGACTGTTGCTCGTGTTCTCTGGAATAATTTCTTCTGCATTTATGGGTTCGCTGATCCATTCTGACAGGGGTGCAGAATTACTTCAGCTATCTGGTGTTGAAAAGTCCCACACCACACCTTACCATCCCATATTAATGGTCAAGCAGAACGTCTGAATCGCACACTGGGTGGTATGATTAGAGCTCTGCCAGCTAGGTCCAAGGTTAAATGGCCTCCGATGTTGAACACATTGACATTCTCCTATAACTGCACTGTTCACGAGACTACTGGGTTTCCGCCCTTCTTCTTGATGTTTGGACGCACTCCTAGGTTGCCGGTAGATGTTATGTTTGAAAGTGTTCTGTTACCTGGGGACACATAGTAGATGTGGATAATTATGTCCAGTCTCTTGTTGAGGATCTGAGAGAGGCCATGACATTGGCCCAGCAGCATGCCAAAAAGCAACAGAAGAGACAAGCCGAGGTCTGTAACAGACGGTCTAAGGGTCATTCGGTAGAGAAGGGAGACAGAGTTCTACTTGCTAACAAGGGAGAGAGTGGCAAGAAGAAACTGACTTATCGCTTGGACAGTGCGGTGTACATAGTTGTTGCGAAGAACAGCTCACTGAACACATATCGTATCCAACACCCTATCACTGGACGCATCAAAACTGTGCATAGAAACCTGATTATGCCAGTCAACTTTCTGCCTTTGCCTTCTTGGGAGGAACCTGAGGGTCAGGGATCTCTATCGAGTGGTGACGTGATCTCTGAGATGTCTGCAGAGTCCAGCCAAATGAATGAGAGTGACACCAGGACTGTCCAGTGGGTAGCAGGCCTTCCTGAGTCTTCTGGGAGGATAATCCAAGAGGATGGTGAAGTCTCAGCTGATGGAAGTGAAGTGGAACAACCATATGAAGTCCCCTTGAGTGAGTTGTGCTCTGCAGAAGTGCACCAGAGGTATGTCCCCGAAGCCTACAAGAGTTCAGACAGCAAAACTCCATTCAGTGTGGATGATGCTGTGAAAGAAGATGTTAACTTGGTTGAAGATGTATCGTCAGTGTGGTCTATAACAATCTACCAGGATTCTGATCAATTCTAGTGTTGAATCTGTAACTGAAAGTGTGCTGGCTCCGGATATGCCTATCTGTAGTACTCCTCATCCTGAGGTTAGACCTCTGAGCACGGTCAGCATAAAATGTATATTGCATTTTTCGTATATGGTTGAGTAAGGGATTAGCTACCCCTTATCTTTCCTAATCCTTCACGGGATATCTTTTCAGATGGTCGACCATTTGTGAGTCTAGAATTAAGGGACTACACTGGTTACTCTGTCGCTCCCATGTCAGTGTGAAATGTTTATTTTTCTTTACCTCGAAGGTAACCAAAGCAATGTGTTTTGTTTTGTGCCTATAATCTAGTGTAAAACAGTGGGGGTGTATGTAGCAGTGTGATGTTGTTCCCCTAGATATTGCACCAACTTGCACACAAGGACCAGTTCAAATAGCCCAGGTCAAGAGGGGATGTTAATAATTTGATGATAATAATTCAGTGTGCTTTTTATTTCATTACAGCTGCATAGCTAAATTTGTTTTGTTTTGTCTTTCTTGCCTGACCTTCAGTTAGCGAGGTGCCTGAGAGCTGTGACTGAGCCAAGGGCTAACATATTGTGCGTTGTCTCTTCGTGCGCAGGACAAATACAAATCCAGTTGTGTCAGTGTCCTCATTAAATTACACAACGCAGAACAAACCACGCTACATAGGCCTGTAGCCCTTTAATGGCTGTTTGGTTTGCACTTTGTTCAAGTAAAGCAGAAACGTATCAGGTTTGTTTAAACTTCTTATTTGATTAGTCTATCTTGCAATTGTTTGTTCTCTCTCATTATTACTATACTAGGTTTTTATTTAGGCCATTTGCAAACAACTTTCTGAGATGGAACTCCATTAGGCCTATAGATTAAATCGATCAATGCTTAGGCCAACAAGTCACAATGAAATCGAATGGGGATTGGGAAGAAAAACAGAAATTAAGAATCTAAAACAATAAGCCATACAACGGAGTGTACATGGCAAAAGGCCAATGGTCATCCAACATTGGAGAGGAGTGGGGGGAAAAAACATGTTCGGTCCTATCTGACATTTTGCACTACTTTGGTGCTCTTCGCTCTTTCTACAATCTACATTGTTCTCTTGCATTATGTTAATAGTCTAACTACCGCATATGTTTTGAAAATATAGGCTAGGGAGTAGGCCATTTGGCATGTTACTCTGCTGCGCTGTTGTACAGAGTCAAGTTCATATGCTAAAACGTTGTTTATGATGTTGTCACCATCGACAATGACTGTCAAACATCGTAAAATCGCCCAACCCTGATATGGTGTCACTGCCCACTCTGGTGATTAGCTGTGACCCAAAACCAGGGTTCCAAAGAAAAAGTCGTAAGGCTGAATCACAAACCATTCCCATTCCCATCCCCTCGCCCCTTGGCCCTCCATTTGCGTGTTCATGCACACCTTCGCCGTATGCACAAGTGTCACAAAGCTGAGGGAGTGAATATTTTCGAGGATATCGGCGCTAATTAGACCTTCCGATAGTCACTTTGTCCGAGCCAGCAAGGCTCCAGGGCAAAGTGGTATCTCAATAAACACTGCAATACTGTACGTTTGGAGTTGGGACAATTTAGTATAAATGAATGGAGAGGCTTGTTAAATGATATGCCACGTGCATCTGTCTGTCTGATTTCGAGGCGCACTCATGGAACAAATTAAATGCCTCCCAAATTAAATATTAGTTACTAAGGTTTATATCTTATAAAACAACAGGTAATTGGGATTTATTGATTTTAATTTTATGCTCCTCTTATTATGTACATTTGGACATGAATTGGTTTTGTTGTTGCTGGAAGTCACCCTCTGAGCTCCGTCAGCAACATTCAACAATGAAGGGACCTTTGAATCAGTTGGTCGGGGCAATGGGCTGATTTGGGATTGGGTGTAAATCTACGGTCTCCACCTCCAGGAGAGTTTGGCTTAACCCTAAAGGTTTGTGCTGTCACTCTATAGTCATAGTCGTAGAATTATGTCTTCATTTTGACAAGGCACATCCATTCATAATTATTCATAATTTGGAGGTTTGCAGTGATTTCAAGCGCCAAATAATGCAGTGAGTTGATGAGATCATGTTGCAATTTCACAGTCCAACCAAGATGCCCGAGTTAAGGAACAGACTGAATACATTACGGATGCATATGCTAATAGTAGGCTATTCAACCACTCTTAGATGACAAATGGAGGTTGGTGCTTACAAATGGAGCTTGACAAAATCATTTTGAGAGACTTCTCCAGTCTTAAGACTGAACAACCCAAGAGTTTGAGATCATTATGGTATTTAAATGGAAGCATAAAGGGTTCAAGGCATTCATTTGTCATGTTTTCTATTAAAAAGGCCAAGGCCTTAGGACAAAACTAGACTCCTATTTAGAGCTACAGCACCCAAAGATTCAATTATAAAACTTAGTCAGGTTTAAGCATTTCCTTTGGTGTATTTTAGCAGGACTGTGAACCACAAAGATCCCAGAGTTTGAGATCATTATGCGACGAGTCAGTGTGAAAGGTATTACTGTTGATGTGGCTGAGAGTTTTAGAGATTTTAAGAGTACAGGCTGAATAGGGAGAGAAGTGGTATTAGGACTTGCGGGTGTGAAAAGGAATTATGCCCCTCAATGTAAGAGTACTCACTTTTCATCAATTTGATAACATAGTAGATACGCAGCAGTGAGGTGCTGGTTTCACGGGATCAAAGTGTGAGAGTGTTAAAGTATCCATGTGAGCAGTGTTAAGGTAGTACAAATAGGGAGTGTGTAAGGATTTTACTATTGAGGGGCTAGGGTGAAGAAATATCAGAAGAAGGCTTGACTCAAAGAGTATTCGACCAGGGCCAATGTCAAAGATAATACAATTATTGTGAGAGCTTTACAGAGTAAAGTGTAAAGGCATTGGTGTCAAAGGGCCAGTGTGTCTTTATGTCTGAGTGAGAGTGTGTGTTAAAGGCATTTTGTTTTGGGACAAACTCCTCACCATCTGGTTCAGCTCTATGATCACATGATCGGTGAGGTAGAGCAGACCAGGAGGGAATTGTTACTCTGGCACGCATGCACAAACCAATGCACACATACAAGTACACACACACAGAAACACATTCATGAAATAATTTTCAGTTTATTTAGCTGTAATTTGCAGGTCAAACTTGAGACCCAGCCAGGCATATTTCTGTTATTTACAGTGCTTTCAGAAAGTATTCATAGCCCTTGACTTATTCCACATTTTGTTGTGTTACAGCCTGAATTCAAAATTTATTAAATATACTTTTTTCTCACCCATCTACACACAATACCCCATAATGACAAAGTGAAAACATGTTTCTATTCTGTACAGGTTTCCTTCTTTTCACTCTTTCAATTAGGTTAGTATTGTGGAGTAACTACGTTGTTGATTCATCCTCAGTTTTCTCCTATCACAGCCATTAAACTCTCTAACTGTTTTAAAGTCACCATTGGCCTCATGGTGAAATCCCTGAGCAGTTTCCTTCCTTTCCTGCAACTGAGTTAGGAGGGACGCTTGCATCTTTGTATTGACTGGGTGTATTGATACACCATCCAAAGTATAATTAATAACTTCACCATGCTCAAAGGGATATTCAATGTCTGATTTTTTTACCCATCTACCTATAGGTGCCCTTTTCGTGAGGCATTGGAAAACCTCCCTGGTCTTCGTGGTTGAATCTGTGTTTAAAATTCACTGCTTGACTGAGGGACCTTACAGATAATTGTACAGTGCGTTCGGAAAGTATTCAGACTGCTTGACTTTTCACATTTTTTAAAAACTTTACAGCCTTATTCTAAACTGTATTAAATATTTTTTTCCCCTCATCAATATACACATAAATACCCCATAATGACATTAATTTTAGCAAAAAAACTAAACAAACATCACATTTGCATAACTATTCAGACCCTTTACTCAGTATGTTGTTGAAGCACATTTGGCAGCGATTACACCCTTGAGTCTTCTTGGGTATGGCGCTTCAAGCTTGGCACGCCTGTATTTGGGGAGTTTCTGCCATTCTTCTCTGCAGATCCTTTCAAGCTCTGTTAGGTTGAATGGGGAGCGTCACTGCACAGCTGTTTTCAGGTCTCTCCAGAGATGTTCGATCAGGTTCAAGTCCGGGCTCTGGCTGGGCCACTCAAGAACATTCAGAGACTTGTCACAAAGCCACTCCTGTGTTGTCTTGGCTGTGAGCTTAGGGTCGTTATCCTGTTAGAAGGTGAACCTTCGCCCCAGTCTTAGGTCCTGATTTGCTCTGGAGCAAGTTTTCATCAAGGATCTCTCTGTACTTTGCTCCATTCATCTTTCCCTCGATCTTATAACAAGTCTCTCAGTCCTTGTAGCTGAAAAACATTGCCACGGCATGATACTGCCACCACCCTGCTTCACCGTAAGGATGGTGCCAGGTTTCCTCCAGATGTGATACTTGGCATTCAGGCCAAAGAGTTCAGTCTTGGTTTCATCAGACCAGAGAATCTTCTTTCTCATGGTCTGAAAGTCCTTCAGGTACCTTTTGGCAAACTCCAAGTGGGCTGTCATGTGCCTTTTACTGAGGAGTGGCTACCGTCTGGCCACTCTACCATAAAGGCGCCCAGCTCCAGGTGGTTCCAAACCTCTTCCATTTAAGAATGATGGAGGCCACTGTATTCTTGGGTACCATCAATGCGCCTTCCCCAGCAGGTAGGTTGCCCCCGGTGATGCATTGTGCAGACCTCACTCCCCTCTGGAGAGCCTTACGGTTGTGGGCGAAGCAGTTGCCGTACCAGGCGGTGATACAGCCCGACAGGATGCTCTCGATTGTGTTACTGTAAAAGTTTCAGAGTTGTTTTGGTGACAAGCCGAATTTCTTCAGCCTCCTGAGGTTAGATGAGTTTGGAGGGCACTATGTTGTTAAATGATGAGCTGTAGTCGAAGAACAGCATTCTTACATAGGTATTCCTCTTCTCCAGATGGATTAGGGAAGTGTGCAGTGTGATTGCGATTGTGTCGTCTGTGGACCTATTGGGGCGGTAAGCAAATTGGAGTGGGTCTAGAGTGTCAGGTAGGGTGGAGGTGATATGGTCCTTGACTAGTCTCTCATGATGACCTAAGTGAGTGCTACGGGGAGATAGTCATTTAGCTCAGTTACCTTAGCTTTCTTGGGAACAGGAACAATGGTGGCCCTCTTGAAGCATGTGGGAACAGCAGACTGGGATAAGGATGGATTGAATATGTCCGTAAACACACCAGCCAGCTGGTCTGCGCATGCTCTGAGGACACGGCTAGGGATGCTGTCTGGGCCAGCAAGCTTGCTAGGGTTAACACGTTTAAATATTTTACTCACATTGGCTGCAGTGAAGGAGAGCCCGCAGGTTTTGGTAGCGGGCCGTGTCGGTGGCAATGTATTATCCTCAAAGCGAGCAAAAAAGTTAGTCCACACATTCAATTAGTCCACACAGTTAGGCCACACATTCAGTTAGTCCACACATTGTTAGTCCACACAGTTAGTCCACACATTCAGTTCTTCATGATGGTGAATTTAACCTGCTGAAAGACCCAAATGAGATCTCAGGTGATGGCTATTCAAGCAAGGTGACATCCAGGTCCTTCCTGATCCCAGACCTGTTTTTGCTGTCGTCCCAACGTCTATGGTCAATAGGAGTCCCTTTGGTAATTAATTAGGAACCCCATTAGCTGTTGCGAAAGTCCACACAAAACATGAAACATGACATAATATAGAACATTAATAGAACAGCTCAAGGTATGCGTTGGCTATACAGCAGAAACAGATCTGGAACAAGTCTTGGTTCTCTAGGGGTTGAAGGAATTCTGCCTGTGATTACCTGGGGAATTGATCATGCATGGGACAATAACAATGTCTATCTGCACACATAATTTGTCTATCTCAGTTTTTGACAGATGTCTCAATTAGATCCACACACAGTCCCAACATGCATACTGGAAGCATGTCTTGATTAATCCACCTACACAGATTCCTACTGTTCCCCAGAGTTCCTTACAATGCACTTCACATCCCTCTCTTGGTGCACTCTCTCTTTTTTCTTCCCTACATAGCTGTACGCTGCCAACAAAAAAAAAACATATAAAATGCCATCTGCCATTAAAGTTATGATAGATATAACTGTAGATAATATCCCTTTGTTGGTAAATAATTTGTCTTGGGTGTAGGCTACTCGCTGAGGCATACATATAAATAAGTCATTGCTCGTCGAGTGTGATTCGACTTGTGCGTATGGCTTGTTTGCCGGGGAAGAAATGATGGTAAATGTGTCTGGTAGATGAATGACTGGTAGTGAGGAGAGCTGCTGCTGCTACTGGCTTTCTCTTCAGCCCAGAGACATTCCTGCTTTACGATGCACAGAGTGCTACCTGAGGATGTATTGGCAGAAACATGTCATTGGATTCCAGAGAATGTGTTAGGCCAGGTATGTGTACTGTAGTAGAAGTAGGAATGTGGCGTGTGTTTGTGCATTTTTTAAAATGTGAACTTTTTGGGAGTGTTTATATTGCACTTGTACAGGTGTGTGTGTGTCCTGTTTGGATATGTGTGCATATTTTTTTTGTAAACGCTATTTGTAAAAGTCTGCTAACAGTTTAAGTTATCTCCTTTTTTGGGAGTGAGTCTCTTACATGGATTTCTGTGTGTGTGTGTGTGTCTGTCTCATTCCTGACTAAGTGTGTGTGAGGCCTCAGCAAGGGCTGAGTGGCCATTGGGGTGTTCTGATAAGTAACTGCTCTGCCTCGGACTGGAATGTTTTGAAGCAAAGCAAAATATTGAACACATTCCAGAGATACCAGCTGACTTCTCACCTCCGACTGGGCTGTTAAATAATGTACTTACAATGCAGACTGTGCAGATCCTACAGCTCCATTGTATAAAGCATCCAGGATAAGGCCTTTGAACGTGTTGAAGTGAGCTGGCTGGGCCAATCCAGTGGGATGTTCCTTTATACAGGTAACTTTCAAAATAAAGGAAACGGCAACATAAAGTGTATTAATAAAGTGCTGGGCACCACGAGCCGCCAGAACAGCTTAAATGCGCCATGGCATAGATTCTACAAGTGTCTGGAACTTTATTGGAGGGATGCGAGTGCGACAATTCTTCCACAATATATTCCATAATTTGGTGTTTTGGTGGTGGTGGAAAACACTCTCCCAGGCACAGCTCCAGAATCACCCATAAGTGTTCAATTTGGTTGAGATCTGGTGACTGAGACACACACACACACACACACACACACACACACACACACACACACACACACACACACACACACACACACACACACACACACACACACACACACACACACACACACACACACACACACCTCTTCTAGTCATGATATCCAAAATGATTGTCAACTGGGCAATTTTTACATGACCCTAAGTACGATGGGATGTTAATTGCTTAAAAAACCCAGTGCAGTCAAAAATGAGATTTTTCTGTCTTTTATATACTGTTTATTTCCACACTGTGAGGTTGGAATAATACTTTGATATTGTGAACATTATGATAATACCATTTTAGTGTAAGAGCTGCTTGAAAAGACTGTATGAGTTTGGGCCTGCCTGTGGTGACATCACCTGGCAGTAAATTGATGTGGAATAGAGTTACATGTAGCCATGGCTCTCTGTAGTACTGTGCGTCTCCCATAGTCTGTTCTGGACTTGAGGATTGTGAAGAGTCCTCTGGTGGCATGTCTTGTGGGGTATGTATGGGTGTCTGAGCTGTGTGCTAGTAGTTTATACAGACACTTTGGTGCATTCAGCATGTCAATACCTCACAAATACAAGTTGTGATGAAGTCAATCTCTCCTCCACTTTGAGTCATGAGAGGCTTACATACGTATTATTAATGTTGGCTCTCCGTGTACATTTAAGGGCCAGCCGTGCTGCCCTGTTCTGAGCCAATTGTAATTTTCCGAGGTCCCTCTTTGTGGTACATGACTGAACAGTAGTCCAGGTGTGACAAAACTAGAGCCTATAGGACCTGCCTCATTGATAGTGTTGTTAAAAAGGCAGAGCAGTGCTTTATTATGGACAGACTTCTCATCTTAGCTACTGCTGTATCAACATGTTTTGACCATGACAGTTTACAATCCAGGGTTACTCCAAGCAGTTTAGTCACCTCAACTTGTTCAATTTCAACAGAACTTATTACAAGATTCAGTTGAGGTTTAGGGTTTAGTGAATGATTTGTCCCAAATACAATGCTTTTAAATATTTAAAACTAATTTATTCCTTGCCACCCATCTTTTTATCATTATTTTCTCTCAGGCAATCATCAGTCATTTGTGTAGGTGCTGTGTTTGTTGAATGTCCTTCTCTATAAGCGTGCTTGCTGTCAATTTCTTTACAGTAAAATAGCATTGTATCTGGTCAAACACCATTTTCCCCAAAAGTTTACTAAGGGTTGGTAACAGGCTGATTGGTCGGCTATTTGAGCCAGTAAAGGGGGCTTTACTATTCTTGGGTAGCAGATTTACTTTTGCTTCCCTCCAGGCCTGAGGGCACACACTTTCTAGTAGGCTTAGATTGAATATATGGCAAATAGGAGTGGCAATATCGTCCGCTATTATCCTCAGTAATTTTCCATCGAAGTTGTCAGACCCTGGTGGCTTGTCATTATTGATAGACAACAATACTTTTTTCACTTCTTCTACACTCACTTTATGGAATTCAAAACTACAATGCTGGTCTTTCATAATTGGAACAGTTATACTTGGATGTGTAGTGTCAGCGTTTGTTGCTGGCATGTCATGTCTAAATTTGTTAATCCTGCCAATGAAAAAATTATTAAAGTAATTGGCGATATCAGTGATGAATGACTCATCTGATTCAATGAATGATGGAGCCGAGTTTGCCCTTTTGCCCTAAATTTAAGGTGCTCCAAAGCTTTTTACTATCATTGTTTGTCATTTATCTTTGTTTTATGGTGTAGTATTTCTTCTTTTTTTCAGTTTAGTCACATGATTTCTCAATTTGTTTCTCAACCATACACTTTTTCAATTCCACATCAATCCAAGGGGATTTAACAGTTTTTACAGTCATTTTCTTGATGGGTGGTTATTAGTGACTGGAATAAGCAATTTCATAAATGTGTCAAGTGCAGCATCTGTCTGGTTGCTCCTCATTACACACCACAAACCAACAAATATTCTTTATGTCAATAACATATGAATTACTACAAAACTTCTTATACTGTACACTATAATTGGCCCAACCTTTCAAACTTTGGTTTTCCTAGATATGGCTACTATATTGTCATCACTCCATGGATTTGGATACTGCTTTAAAGCATATTTCTGCAGCATTAGTAAAGATGTGATCAATACACGTTGATGATTTCCATTCCTGTGCTGTTTGTAACCACCCTGGTAGCTTGACTGATACCCCCAACTTTGGCATTTCTCTTTTATGTATATGTTATAACCATGTATTGCTACCACTGTATCATCAAAGGTATTATCTAAGTGAGTTTCAGAGATTGTTAGAATATGAATATCATCTGTCACTGATTTCATGAACCTTATTTCTTAAGCTACATATGTTAACTTGCACTATTTTTAGCACTTTTCTGGGATGCTTGATTGTTTTCATTGCTTTACTGGGAAGCTTAGCGGAAGTAGACATGCTCATGTTAGTGCAGGGAGCTGCACACAGTGGACTTTGTACTAGGGCACACCGCTTCAGTGCTAACAGTATAACTCTGGTTCATAGGCACATGATTACTGCATACAATATCTGTAGGATCAGCATAGGAATTCAGGGCAGTTAGTGGGACATAAATTAGGTTACTTGCATTGTGTCTTCCAACACCCCTGGGATAATGTACATTTGCTGAAGAATTATGACAACTCAGCAGCACAATGGTAGGGATTAACTGAGCTGGGCTTGGGTCATTGATAAGTCATAAATCCAGCCCTATAATGTTGTGAAAGGATCCAGCAACCATTTTGGTGGATCCCATCCTCCTTATAAAACGAGCTTAGTTTCCAGAAGGTATAAAAATGGTTCATATCTGGAGGGCCAGATATTATGGGGCGTTCGTTGGTGTCAAGCAGAAACCCAATCAGTTCTTTAAAATCCATATTAAGCTGTTTTGAGCTGCCCTTCATTATGTCGTTGAATCCCACATGACTAAATTAGACTAAATTTGGTTTAAAATGTTTGGGAGCAACTTGTTGGGTAGCACAACCTTTTTGATTCAGGAACTGAGACATTTCCCATCATTAAACTGACCAATACAACGGCCTGAGAAGGGGGATGGAGAAATCTGCCCATTTCTACCCCTCACACAATTTGTTGAACTTTTCACAGGCCCACAAGAAGCAGGATAGCGTACGCCTGCTTCTCCCGGCGATAGGTCCAAACCTCCCATAGCAGGTCTTTCCCAGTCAGATCCAGAGCGAGGGAAAGGAGCCTTACTTTCTTGTCGAGTCCACTGCAGGAGTCAGCGTAGTTGGAGTCAGCACAGCTGTCTCAGACACAGGCAATCCATTTTACATTACATTTAAGTCATTTAGCAGACGCTCTTATCCAGAGCGACTTACAAATTGGTGCATTCACCTTATGACATCCAGTGGAACAGCCACTTTACAATAGTGCATCTAAATCTTTTAGGGGGGTCAGAAGGATTACTTATCCTATCCTAGGTATTCCTTAAAGAGGTGGGGTTTCAGGTGTCTCCGGAAGGTGGTGATTGACTCCGCTGTCCTGGCGTCGTGAGGGACTTTGTTCCACCATTGGGGGGCCAGAGCAGCGAACAGTTTTGACTGGGCTGAGCGGGAACTGTACTTCCTCAGTGGTAGGGAGGCGAGCAGGCCAGAGGTGGATGAACGCAGTGCCCTTGTTTGGGTGTAGGGCCTGATCAGAGCCTGGAGGTACTGAGGTGCCGTTCCCCTCACAGCTCCGTAGGCAAGCACCATGGTCTTGTAGCGGATGCGAGCTTCAACTGGAAGCCAGTGGAGAGAGCGGAGGAGCGGGGTGACGTGAGAGAACTTGGGAAGGTTGAACACCAGACGGGCTGCGGCGTTCTGGATGAGTTGTAGGGGTTTAATGGCACAGGCAGGGAGCCCAGCCAACAGCGAGTTGCAGTAATCCAGACGGGAGATGACAAGTGCCTGGATTAGGACCTGCGCCGCTTCCTGTGTGAGGCAGGGTCGTACTCTACGGATGTTGTAGAGCATGAACCTACAGGAATGGGCCACCGCCTTGATGTTAGTTGAGAACGACAGGGTGTTGTCCAGGATCACGCCAAGGTTCTTAGCGCTCTGGGAGGAGGACACAATGGAGTTGTCAACCGTGATGACGAGATCATGGAACGGGCAGTCCTTCCCCGGGAGGAAGAGCAGCTCCGTCTTGCCGAGGTTCAGCTTGAGGTGGTGATCCGTCATCCACACTGATATGTCTGCCAGACATGCAGAGATGCGATTCGCCACCTGGTCATCAGAAGGGGGAAAGGAGAAGATTAATTGTGTGTCGTCTGCATAGCAGTGATAGGAGAGACCATGTGAGGTTATGACAGAGCCAAGTGACTTGGTGTATAGCGAGAATAGGAGAGGGCCTAGAACAGAGCCCTGGGGGACACCAGTGGTGAGAGCGCGTGGTGAGGAGACAGATTCTCGCCACGCCACCTGGTAGGAGCGACCTGTCAGGTAGGACGCAATCCAAGCGTGGGCCGCGCCGGAGATGCCCAACTCGGAGAGGGTGGAGAGGAGGATCTGATGGTTCACAGTATCCAATTTGTAAGTCGCTCTGGATAAGAGCGTCTGCTAAATGACTTAAATGTAAATGTAATGTATCGAAGGCAGCCGATAGGTCTAGAGCAGAGGAGAGAGAGTTAGCTTTAGCAGTGCGGAGCGCCTCCGTGATACAGAGAAGAGCAGTCTCAGTTGAATGACTAGTCTTGAAACCTGACTGATTTGGATCAAGAAGGTCATTCTGAGAGAGATAGCGGGAGAGCTGGCCAAGGACGGCACGTTCAAGAGTTTTGGAGAGAAAAGAAAGAAGGGATACTGGTCTGTAGTTGTTGACATCGGAGGGATCGAGTGTAGGTTTTTTCAGAAGGGGTGCAACTCTCGCTCTCTTTAAGACGGAAGGGACGTAGCCAGCGGTCAGGGATGAGTTGATGAGCGAGGTGAGGTAAGGGAGAAGGTCTCCGGAAATGGTCTGGAGAAGAGAGAAGGGGATAGGGTCAAGCGGGCAGGTTGTTGGGCGGCCGGCCGTCACAAGACGCGAGATTTAATCTGGAGAGAGAGGGGAGAAAGAGGTCAGAGCACAGGGTAGGGCAGTGTGAGCAGAACCAACGGCCATCTTTAAATCAGGCGACCCTGCTGACGTGAGTAACTACAGGCCCATTAGTACACTACCTGTGGTGTCAAAGGTTGTTGAAGAGTGTGTAGCAGAACAACTGATTGCCCACCTCAACAACAGCCCCTTCACATTACACTCCATGCAGTTTGGCTTCAGAGCGAAACACTCCACAGAAACAGCCAACTGCTTTCTTCTGGAAAATGTGAAGTCCAAGATGGACAAAGGGGGCGTTGTTGGGGCTGTGTTTCTGGACCCAAGGAAGGCTTTTGATATGGTTAACCATGAGATTCTCATCACAAATTGTCCAAGTTCAACTTTTCCCCTGATGCCTTGAGATGGATGAAATCATACCATGAAGGCAGAACTCAGTGTGTCAGAGTGAGCAATGAGCTGTCGCCCACTCTTAGCTATGATGTGGGCGTGTCCCAAGGGTCAATACTGGGGCCCCTCCTGTTCAGCCTGTACATTAATGATCTGCCTTCTGTCTGTACTGGGTCTGAAGTTCAAATGTATGCAGATGATACAGTGATATATGTGCATGCAAAGAGCAAACAACAAGCTGCACAAGAACTCACTACTGTAATGGTCCAGGTTACAAAGTGGCTCAGTGACTCGTGTTTGCATCTCAATGTGAAAAAAACTGTTTGCATGTTCTTCACAAAGAGGGCAACAGATACTGAGCCAGATGTCTATGTGTCAGGGGAGAAGCTCCAGGTGTTATCTGATTTTAAGTACCTTGGCAACATACTTGATTCCAACCTCTCTTTTAAAAAGCATGTGAAAAAAGGTAATTCAAATAACCAAATTCAACCTAGGTAATTTCCAATTTATACGAAATTGTTTGACTACAGACGTAGCAAAACTGTACTTCAAATATATTCACAGTATCGAAGGCAGCCGGTAGGTCTAGAAGGATGAGAGCAGAGGAGAGAGAGTTAGCTTTAGCGGTGCGGAGCGCCTCCGTGATACAGAGAAGAGCAGTCTCAGTTGAATGACTAGTCTTGAAAAGAGCCCCAAAATAACCCTAAACGATCTGCAAATCTCCACAGCGGAGATTGGAGTATCTGTCCATCGGACAGCCTTACACTCCACAGAGCTGGGCTTTACGGAAGAGAGGCCAGAAAAAAAGTGATTGCTTTAAAGACAAAAATAAGCAAACACGTTTGGCGTACACCAAAAGGCATGTGGGAGACTCCCCAAACATATGGAAGAAGGTACTCTGGTCAGATGAGACTAAAATTGAGCTTTTTGGCCAGCAAGGAAAACGCTATGTCTGGCTCAAACCTATCACCTCTCATTACCCCAAGAACCCCACAGTGAAGCGTGGTGGTGACAGCATCATGCTGTGGGGATGTTTTTCATCGGCATAGACTGGGAAACTGGTCGGAATTGAAGGAATGATGGATGGCGCTATATACAGGTAAATTCTTGAGGGAAACCTGTTTCAGTCTTCCAGAGATTTGAGACTGGGACGGAGGTTCACCTTCCAGCAGGACAATGACCCTAAGCATACGGCGTCCCATCTAGACATCTGGAAATGCAAATGCTCTACGCTAAATGCTAATAGCACTCGTTAAAACTCAAACGTTCATTAAAATACAGATGCAGGGTATTGAATTAAAGCTACACTCGTTGTGAATCCAGGCAACAAGTCAGATTTTTAAAATGATTTTCGGCGAAAGCATGAGAAGCTATTATCTGATAGCATGTAACACCCCAAAAGACCCGCAGGGGATGTAAACAAAATAATTAGCATAGTCGGCGCTACACAAAACGCAAAATAAAATATAAAACATTCATTACCTTTGACCATCTTTTTTGTTGGCACTCCTAGATGTCCCATAAACACTATTGGGTCTTTTTTCGATTAAATCGGTCCATATATAGCCTAGATATCGATCTATGAAGACTGTGTGATCAACGAAAAAAATAGCGTTTTATAACGTAACGTCATTTTTTTAAATTAAAAAAAGTCGACGATAAACTTTCACAAAACACTTCAAAATACTTTTGTAATGCAACTTTAGGTATTAGTAAATGTTAATAAGCGATCAAATTGATCACGAGGCGATGTATATTCTATAGCTGTACGTCTGGAAATAATGTCCAGGTAATCTCAACCAAAATATCCGGTCGGAGACCTGAAGAAATGGGCTGTCTCTTGTTCGTTTGACCAAGAAACAAAGCCTAGGCAAATGACAAGACTGTTGACATCGTGTGGAAGCTGTAGGTATTGCAACCTCGGCCCCATTTAATGCGGTTCACCTTTATCAATCGGTTGAAGTGGCGCATGGATATATTTTTCCATTTTCAGTGATCAGATTTTCCTGCACTTTTCGATGAAACGCACGTTCTGTTATAGTCACAGCCGTGATTTAACCAGTTTTATAAACGTCTGAGTGTTTTCTATCCACACATACTAATCATATGCATATACTATATTCCTGGCATGAGCAGCAGGGTGCTGAAATGTTGCACGATTTTTAACAGAATGTTCAAAAAAGTAGGGGGTAGGAGTAACAGGTTAAGGGGAAACATTTCAATGTCTTGGAATGGCCTAGTCAAAGCCCAGATCTCAATCCAATTGAGAATCTGTGGTTTAACTTAAAGATTGCTGTACACCAGCGGAACCCATCCAACTCAAAGGTGCTGGAGCAGTTTTGCCTTGAAGAATGAGCAAAAATCCCAGTGGCTAGATGTGCCAAGCTTCTAGAGACATGCCCCAAGACACTTGCAGCTGAAATTGCTGCAAAAGGTGGTTCTAACAAAGTATTGACTTTTTTTTTGGGGGGGGGTGAATAGTTATGCACGCTCAGTTTTTCAGTCTTATTTCATGTTTGTTTGTTTCACAATAAAAAATATTCATATTCAAAGTGGTAGGCATGTGGTGTAAATCAAATGATAAAAATCCCCCCAAAATCCATCTTAAAAATCCAGGTTGAAAGGCAACAAAATAGGACAAATGCCAAGGGGGTGAATACTTTCGCACACGCCACTGTAAGTTTCTGTCTCCATATGGTAAATATATCCAATGCTAAAACATCTACATTGAAATGGTATTAATGTTAATTTGCATATTTTTCTGTTAATTCCCGTTAATTCCCACGGTAAGTTTCCACCTCTGAATATTCCCCAAAATGTGCAACCCTACACACAGCACAGTGCTACAGATGTTTCGAGGGAGTGTGCAATTGGCATGCTGACTGCATAAATGTCTACCAGAGCAGTTGCCAGAGAATTGGATGTTAATTTCTCTACCATAAGCCGCCTCCAACGTCATTTTTGAGAATTTGGCAGTATGTCCAACCGGCCTCACAACCACAGGCCATGTGAAACCACACCAGCCCAAGACGTCCACATCCAGCTTCTTCACCTTCGGCATCATCTGAGACCAGCCACCAGGACAGCTGATAAAACTGTGTGTTTGCACATCCAAAGGATTTCTGCACAAACTGTCAGAAACCATCTCAGGGAAGCTTATCTTCGTGCTCTTCATCCTCACCAGGGTCTTGATCTGACTGCAGTTTGGGGCCGTAAACTACTTCCATGGGTAAATGCTCACCTTCGATGGCCACTGGCATGCTAGAGAAGTGTGATATTCACGGTTGAATCCCGGTTTCAACTGTACCAGGCAGATGGCAGACAGTGTGTATGGCTTTGTATGGGTGAGTGGTTTGCTGATGTCAACGTTGTGAACAGAGTACCCCATGGTGGCGATGGGGTTATGGTATTGGCAGGGATAAGCTACGGACAACAAACACAATTGCATATTATCGATGACAATTTGAATACACATAGATACTGTGACAAGATCCCGAGGCCAATTGTCGTGCCATTCAGCCGCCGCCATCACCTCATGTTTCAGCATGATAATGCACCGCCCCATGTCGCAAAGATCTGTACACAATTCCTGGAAGCGGAAAATGTCCCAGTTCTTCCATCGACTTGTACGATAGCGTCTTCCAGTTCCCACCAATATCCAGTAACTTCGCACAACCACTGAAGAGGAGGGGGACAATTTCCATAAACCACAGCCTGATCAACTCTGTGAAGGAGATGTGTCGTGCTGCATGAGGCAAATGGTGGTCACACTAGAAGCTGACTGGTTTTCTGATCCATACCCCTATGTTTTTTAAGGTATCTGTGACCAACAGATGCATATCTGTATTCCCAGTCATGTGGAATCTATAGATTAGGGGCTAAAGAATTTATTTCAATTGACTAAGTTCCTTCTATGAACTGAAACTTACTAAAATCTTTGACATTTGTGGATGTTGCATTTATATTTTTGTCCAGTGTCCAGTGTATAACCATGTCTAGTTAGATAACTTGCTTTGAAGTAGCCTACCTTATCCATTTGAATCATGTTTCATTGAATGAGTGAATCATTTTATGAAGACAAATCTATTTGGTTGTAATGTTGCAATATTTTATATCAAGGGTTGCAACCATCCTCCAGCATAGCTACTGGGTGTGCAGGCATTTTTTCAAGCCCTGGTCTAACTTACTTTTTCATGTAGGCTATAATAATAGTCATGAAGTCATGGAGAAGTCATGGAAAATAAGTATAAACCCTTAACAGTGAATAATCAGAGGTCTCTATAGCATAATACACTGCTCAAAAAATAAAGGGAACACTAAAATAACACATCCTAGATCTGAATTAATGAAATATTCTTATTAAATACTTTTTTCTTTACATAGTTGAATGTGCTGACAACAAAATCACACAAAAATGATCAATGGAAATCAAATTTATCAACACATGGAGGTTTGGATTTGGAGTGACACTCAAAATTAAAGTGGAAAACCACACTACAGGCTGATCCAACTTTGATGTAATGTCCTTAAAACAAGTCAAAATGAGGCTCAGTAGTGTGTGTGGCCTCCACGTGCCTGTATGACCTCCCTACAACGCCTGGGCATGCTCCTGATGAGGTGGCGGATGGTCTCCTCCCAGACCTGGACTAAAGCATCCGCCAACTCCTGGACAGGTGCAACGTGGCGTTGGTGGATGGAGCGAGACATGATGTCCCAGATGTGCTCAATTGGATTCAGGTCTGGGGAACGGGAGGGCCAGTCCATAGCATCAATGCCTTCCTCTTGCAGGAACTGCTGACACACTCCAGCCACATGAGGTCTAGAATTGTCTTGCATTAGGAGGAACCCAGGGCCAACCGCACCAGCATATGGTCTCACAAGGGGTCTCGGTACCTAATGGCAGTCAGGCTACCTCTGGCGAGCACATGGAGGGCTGTCCGGCCCACCAAAGAAATGCCACCCCACACCATGACTGACCCACCGCCAAACCGGTCATGCTGGAGGATGTTGCAGGCAGCAGAACGTTCTCCATGGTGTCTCCAGACTCTGTCACGTCTGTCACGTGCTCAGTGTGAACCTGCTTTCATCTGTGAAGAGCACAGGGCGCCAGTGGCGAATTTGTCAATCTTGGTGTTCTCTGGCAAATGCCAAATGTCCTGCACGGTGTTGGGCTGTAAGTACAACCCCCACCTGTGGACGTCGGGCCCTCATACCACCCTCGTGGAGTCTGTTTCTGACAGTTTGAGCAGACACATGCACATTTGTGGCCTGCTGGAGGTCATTTTGCAGGGCTCTGGCAGTGCTCCTCCTGCTCCTCTTTGCACAAAGGCGGAGGTAGCGGTCCTGCTGCTGGGTTGTTGCCCTCCTACGGCCTCCTCCACGTCTCCTGATGTACTGGCCTGTCTCCTGGTAGCGCCTCCATGCTCTGGACACTACGCTGACAGACACAGCAAACCTTCTTGCCACAGCTCACATTGATGTGTCATCCTGGATGAGCTGCACTACCTGAGCCACTTGTGTGGGTTGTAGACTCCGTCCCATGCTACCACTAGAGTGAAAGCACCGCCAGCATTCAAAAGTGATCAAAACATCAGCCAGGAAGCATAGGAACTGAGAAGTGGTCTGTGGTCACCACCTGCAGAACCACTCCTTTATTAGGGGTGTCTTGCTAATTGCCTATTTCCACCTGTTGTCTATTCCATTTGCACAAGAGCATGTGAAATTTATTGTCAATCAGTGTTGCTTCCTAAGTAGACAGTTTGATTTCACAGAAGTGTGATTGACTTGGAGTTATATTGTGTTGTTTATGTGTTCCCTTTATTTTGTTGAGCAGTGTATCATTTGTGAATTTCGGTGAACATCGTCTAATGGACCGACTTGGAAAAAGACAGCTCCTGCACTTCTTTCATCCCAAGTCAAGCACTAGCTGAGAGAGAACTTGGGTAAATACAATGGCACAATATCACTTGACATTTCGACTGACAGTTTAAAAAAAATAGGATAATTTATCCTATAAAAAATAAGATAACAGTCCATTACATAAATAAAGAGTGTGTGTTATCCACCAAGGAGCTCAAAACTGCAGATAACACACGGCCAGCTATTGTGAGAGAGTACTTGTTGATTTCCTCTATCGCTTCAAGCGGCCTACTGTCCACTTGGTAATTGTGTGGTTCCAAAGGATATAGAGTCAACTACAGATGGATTTATAGTTTCAGAGAGAAGCCAGCTGCACAGCAATTTGAAGAAATCCAGTGATGAATGACTGCTTTTGAAGTTGTTTTAGTATATTTATTTGTTGACTAATTTTACAAGACTGATTTGCATTGTCAATGTGCCGCATTGCGAAAATAAAAATATGTTGTTAATTCATTGCATGGTTTCTTTTTAGCCAAATGTTGAATAGACATGCAGACAATTTAATTAATGCAGGAAAAGAGGAATAATAGACTGTCTGTGGTCGTAAAAACAATTAGGCTAAATAAATTGCTGTTATTTTGTTGGGTAATGGATTGGCTGTCGGAACTCATTAAGAGGCGGCTTCCATCTTCAATATCATTCATTCAGAAGGTTAAACCCATAGGTCTTAGGACTGTAGTAAATTAAATTATAAGGGCACAAGGCGAGACCCAAATGCAGACACAGTAGAGCTCTGATATTTATTATAAAAAAAGGAGTAGGCAAAGGAAAGTCGGGGTCAGGCGAGAGTTCATAAACCAGGTAGGAATCCAAACAGTACCAGACGATAGGCAGTTTCGAGGTCAGGTCAGGCAGGGGTCAGAAACCAGATCTGAGTCCAAAAACAGTACAAGGGCTTAGGCAGGCTGGTGGTCAGAACAGGCAGAGTGGTCAGGCAGGCGGGTTCGGAGTCAGGACAGGCAAGGATCCAGGAGGACTAGAAACAAACTGGGACTGGAAAAAATAGGAGCAAGGAAAACACTGGTTGACTTGGCAAACGAACTGACGCGGACAAACTGGCACAGAGAGACAGGGATATATACACCGGGGATAATAAGCGACACCTGGAGGGGGTGGAGACCATCACAAGGACAGGTGAACCAGATCATGATGTGACAGAAATATATCACCAAGTAAATGTTTCATTAGGTTAAAGTAATCCATGCCTTCTGGGAATGTTATAAAGTTCCAAAATAATGAGAGGAATTAGAAAATTGTCCGTCAGAAGTATTCAAATCAAATCAAATCAAATTTATTTATATAGCCCTTCGTACATCAGCTGATATCTCAAAGTGCTGTACAGAAACCCAGCCTAAAACCCCAAACAGCAAACAATGCAGGTGTAAAAGCACGGTGGCTAGGAAAAACTCCCTAGAAAGGCCAAAACCTAGGAAGAAACCTAGAGAGGAACCGGGCTATGTGGGGTGGCCAGTCCTCTTCTGGCTGTGCCGGGTAGAGATTATAACAGAACATGACCAAGATGTTCAAATGTTCATAAATGACCAGCATGGTCGAATAATAATAAGGCAGAACAGTTGAAACTGGAGCAGCAGCAGTCAGGTGGAATGGGGACAGCAAGGAGCCATCATGTCAGGCAGTCCCGGGGCACCGTCCCAGGGCCCAGGTCCTCCGAGAGAGAGAGAAAGAAAGAGAGAATCAGAGAGAGCATATGTGGGGTGGCCAGTCCTCTTTTGGCTGTGCCGGGTGGAGATTATAACAGAACGTGGCCAAGATGTTCAAATGTTCATAAATGACCCAGCATGGTTGAATAATAGTAAGGCAGAACAGTTGAAACTGGAGCAGGAGCATGGCCAGGTGGACTGGGGACAGCAAGGAGTCCTCATGTCAGGTAGTCCTGGGACATGGTCCTAGGGCCCAGGCCAGTTGAAACTGGAGCAGCAGCATGGCCAGGTGGACTGGGGACAGCAAGGAGTCATCATGTCAGGTAGTCCTGGGGCATGGTCCTAGGGCTCAGGTCCTCCGAGAGAGAGAAAGAAAGAGAGAAGGAGAGAATTAGAGAACGCACACTTAGATTCACACAGGACACCGAATAGGACAGGAGAAGTACTCCAGATATAACAAACTGACCCTAGCCCCCCGACACATAAACTACTGCAGCATAAATACTGGAGGCTGAGACAGGAGGGGTCAGGAGACACTGTGGCCCCATCCGAGGACACCCCGGACAGGGCCAAACAGGAAGGATATAACCCCACCCACTTTGCCAAAGCACAGCCCCCACACCACTAGAGGGATATCTTCAACCACCAACTCACCATCCTGAGACAAGGCCGAGTATAGCCCACAAAGATCTCCGCCACGGTACAACCCAAGGGGGGCAACCCAGACAGGCCGACCACAACAGTGAATCAACCCACCCAGGTGACGCACCCCCAGGGACGGCACGAGAGAGCCCCAGCAAGCCAGTGACTCAGCCCCGTAACAGGGTTAGAGGCAGAGAATCCCAGTGGAAAGGGGAACCGGCCAGGCAGAGACAGCAAGGGCGGTTCGTTGCTCCAGAGCCTTTCCGTTCACCTTCCCACTCCTGGGCCAGACTACACTCAATCATATGACCCACTGAAGAGATGAGTCTTCAGTAAAGACTTAAAGGTTGAGACCGAGTTTGCGTCTCTGACATGGGTAGGCAGACCGTTCCATAAAAATGGAGCTCTATAGGAGAAAGCCCTGCCTCCAGCTGTTTGCTTAGAAATTCTAGGGACAATTAGGAGGCCTGCGTCTTGTGACCGTAGCGTACGTGTAGGTATGTACGGCAGGACCAAATCAGAGAGGTAGGTAGGAGCAAGCCCATGTAATGCTTTGTAGGTTAGCAGTAAAACCTTGAAATCAGCCCTTGCTTTGACAGGAAGCCAGTGTAGAGAGGCTAGCACTGGAGTAATATGATCAAATTTTTTGGTTCTAGTCAGGATTCTAGCAGCCGTATTTAGCACTAACTTAAGTTTATTTAGTGCTTTATCCGGGTAGCCGGAAAATAGAGCATTGCAGTAGTCTAACCTAGAAGTGACAAAAGCATGGATTAATTTTTCTGCATCATTTTTGGACAGAAAGTTTCTGATTTTTGCAATGTTACGTAGATGGAAAAAAGCTGTCCTCGAAATGGTCTTGATATGTTCTTCAAAAGAGAGATCAGGGTCCAGAGTAACGCCGAGGTCCTTCACAGTTTTATTTGAGACGACTGTACAACCATTAAGATTAATTGTCAGATTCAACAGAAGATCTCTTTGTTTCTTGGGACCTAGAACAAGCATCTCTGTTTTGTCCGAGTTTAATAGTAGAAAGTTTGCAGCCATCCACTTCCTTATGTCTGAAACACATGCTTCTAGCGAGGGCAATTTTGGGGCTTCACCATGTTTCATTGAAATGTACAGCTGTGTGTCATCCGCATAGCAGTGAAAGTTTACATTATGTTTTCGAATAACATCCCCAAGAGGTAAAATATATAGTGAAAACAATAGTGGTCCTAAAACAGAACCTTGAGGAACACCGAAATGTACAGTTGATTTGTCAGAGGACAAACCATTCACAGAGACAAACTGATATCTTTCCGACAGATAAGACCTAAACCAGGCCAGAACATGTCCGTGTAGACCAATTTGGGTTTCCAATCTCTCCAAAAGAATGTGGTGATCGATGGTATCAAAAGCAGCACTAAGGTCTAGGAGCACGAGGACAGATGCAGAGCCTCGGTCCGATGCCATTAAAATGTCATTTACCACCTTCACAAGTGCCGTCTCAGTGCTATGATGGGGTCTAAAACCAGACTGAAGCATTTCGTATACATTGTTTGTCTTCAGGAAGGCAGTGAGTTGCTGCGCAACAGCCTTCTCTAAAATCTTTGAGAGGAATGGAAGATTCGATATAGGCCGATAGTTTTTATATTTTCTGGGTCAAGGTTTGGCTTTTTCAAGAGAGGCTTTATTACTGCCACTTTTAGTGAGTTTGGTACACATCCAGTGGATAGAGAGCCGTTTATTATGTTCAACATAGGAGGGCCAAGCACAGGAAGCAGCTCTTTCAGTAGTTTAGTTGGAATAGGGTCCAGTATACAGCTTGAAGGTTTAGAGGCCATGATTATTTTCATCATTGTGTCAAGAGATATAGTACTAAAACACTTGAGCGTCTCTCTTGATCCTAGGTCCTGGCAGAGTTGTGCAGACTCAGGACAACTGAGGTTTACATGGTAAATTAAACTTTAAAGCTGTCTCTGCATATTTCAAGACATAGCATATAAGGGTGCAGTGAGATACACTGTGGGTTGGACGATACTTTTCTTGTCAATCATATTTAAAAAATGTAATAAATGGAAATCACCCATTGTCCGCCTTTTTAAATGCTTTATTATTGAAATGTTAAGTGTTTGGGCGACGGAGAGACAAATTGGTGCAGTTTGAGGCCATGTGGCAGAGAATAATATGGGCGAGATGGGGTGTGAGCAGGAGGGTCTGGGCAGTTGTGATGTAGTTGTCGTTTGTATGATTGTATTTTTTATTGTCTAAAAAATATATTTATTTTTATTTAAAAAAATTATTTTATATATTTAAAAAATCATAAAATGAAGGAAAAATTACAAGCTTCCAAAATGCATCTGATTATTCATTATTAATAAGATGTATTTGACGATCAGAAATGTTGGTACTTACTGTATTTATTTTGATCCAAAGCCACAAATGAGTGAGGACTGAGTTTTCCGCTGACAAATATAACGTTATGCTAAATAGGCCGAGCCTAAATTAATATACAGTATGAAATAGCCTAAATAAACTAGTACATTTCATAAATATATTAAATAGCACAGGTCTTGAACATATGGTCAACCTTTTTTCCCTCCCTATCCTCACTGGAGTCTCTTTCATTCAGTTTCTTCTTCACATCAGCAAAGAAGGACTCTGTGTTTCAGAAACTCACTTCATAGTGAGGAGCTATCAGTCTTTCACACTGTGGTAAATAAAGCCAGTTTGTTATTTAGAATTCTTTCATTCTGTTTTTAGAGGTAGAGAAACCAAAAGCATGATCAGCTTTCTAACTCCACCTTGTGATTGTGTGGTGCAATGACAGAATGATGCAATTTACCACAATCTACCCCAAACTACTGCGGCAGAAACTCAAAACCTTTAATTGAGGAACCACTGGAGATCATTTCGTTGCAGGCTAGAGTGTACAAGGCGTTATTGAATGTGTCATGTGATGTCTGTCTGTGTCGCTTTCACCTCAAATTTTTCTCTCAACCTTTGTGCACCTACGTTATAAACTTTCATTCATAGGTTGTAGCAACATCATAATGGGTACAGGGAAAATTTGAGTATAATGTAGTAGCCTAAACCTATTAATGTTACATTGTCATTCATATTCCATTCACTAATTCAATCATCCAATATGCTGTGATAGAATTAAAAAAAAACTCCTCATCTTAAACGGCACTGACAGCCACTGCTGAATAAAGAAAAGGGATACCTAGTCAGTTGCACAACTTAGTGCATTCAACCGAAATGTGTCTTCTGCATTTAACCTAACCCCTCTCAATCAGAGAAGTGCATGGGGCTGACTTAATCGATGTCCATGTCATTGGCGTCTGGGAGCAGTTGTTGATGGGGATTAACTGACTTGCTCAAGTGCAGAATGGCAGATTTTTCCACCTTGCCGGCTCGGGAATTGGAACCAGCGACCTTTCGGTTACTGGCCCAATGCTCTTAAGTTAGATTCTCTGTCAATGTATATCTGTCTGTAGGGGACTCATGGAGATTTTTACAGTTTTCTACAGGCTTTTTATGGTTTATTATCATTTAGTAGTAACATAGCTGAGAATGTCTATAGAATGACGGAATCTCATTCTGATTTATATCTTGGCGAGAGCTATTGACTTCAAAGCCAAACTGAACACATGCGTTACGATAATATAATAGTGTTTATTGTTGTCAGATTGCTCACAGCACAGCATATGACACATCTCCCTTGGCTCGAAATCACGATACGACAGTTTACATTTAGGTAGGCCACCCAATTCAAGTGGGTAATTGGAGGACTTGATGGAATATTAATGTGTACTTTATTATCTCGTCTTCAGAGAGTTAGGCTTAGTCTCTAGCTTATAGCAGCCATTCTGTCAGACATGGTTTAGCCAGATATGCTGTGCCATTATGCCTTATCCATTGAATCAAGAATAATAACCTACTGATAGGCAATGGAAGAATGGCTCTGTAGAACAGATGGTTGTGGTGGTAGCAGCAGAGAAGGCATACAGGCAATGATTCGAGTTGCCATGTGAACTGTATTCCGTGCCTAATAGTATCTGCCGAATCCCGTCAACATATTTTGATGAGACACCCAATCTTGATCAATAATGATATCTCCAGTCTCCACTCAGAAAGCCACGTTAGCCAGACTCTGAAGTAAGTGCTCATACTGCGTAGTCTTATTTTGATTAGACAATAGCTCCCTGCCATTAAGGATCCATATTAGCTAAGCAGTTATAAATCATTTCATCCTTCTCTCTGTGTGTGTGATTGCTTCCACATGTCCAGGATGCTGGGGTTCAGTAGGCTCCATCCGTGGGCTAAACACACACATGAATGCATGTGCACACACACAATACAGAGCTCCACCAGTAATGCATCTTTGAAGCTGGGAGGCTCTAATGGGGTTAGACAGGACTGGCCTCTCCTGGACGCACCCAGAGAGGGAAGAGAGCAGCCTGTTGATTAGGACGGATAATGTGAGCACTCTTGCTGAGGTAGAGGGGGAGATAGAGGGGTGTGTGGAAGGGGGGGGGGAGTGCATTGGGGTAGACCCCTTAGTGGGGGTGAATGTGAATGGTGCTGAGGGAATATTTGTAGCAGCTTT
The DNA here is from genome assembly GCF_023373465.1 of Oncorhynchus keta. Classification (NCBI taxonomy): domain Eukaryota; kingdom Metazoa; phylum Chordata; class Actinopteri; order Salmoniformes; family Salmonidae; genus Oncorhynchus; species Oncorhynchus keta. The sequence goes on from NC_068437.1 coordinate 36,936,713, forward strand.
TGGATCGCCTTGTCTGGAACCCACCGAGGATAAAGCTGTATGGGGAAATAACGCTGATGCAAGGCGGATGCATTTGACAGATGATTACAGCTGGGAAAACACGTGTGTGTATCTACACGTAAACATACTCAACACACACACACACACAACGCATGTGCAAAGATGCATGCACAAACACTAACACACATACACAGAATATGACTCAGCGGTCATATCAAATTCCATATCATATGCGCATAATGTGTGTGACTATACTAGTTGGCTTCTTGTATGACTCAATGTCTCTTTGTGGATCCAAGCAAAGTATTCAAATGTGTGAATTCATGTATAGGATGTCTCAGATGGGGAGGATAGTGTGACTGAATGGTAACTTTACCCACGAAGCCAAGCCAGGTGGAGGTTCTTAGAGACAGGATATGTTGGATATGTCCATAATAGGACCTGGAGAGCTGGCCCTTAATCGTACTACCACAGGTGGAGTCTACATCTACACAAGTGATCTTCAGTGTTGGGAAAGGATACGAAGATGATTAAACCAGCTGTGAGCTTCAACAGTATGAAAACACTGAAAAACAGTTTCAGCGCCACAGCCATTTTCCACTGAAAATTATGGAACATATTATGATGATTAAATGACAGACGAGGTTTTGGCAGACTGATCGGGTTTGACAGTGGTGGTAAGCAGAAGCTCTCAGTGTCAGACTAGGCATCCTGAGGTTCGAAGCCAGCGGCGTCAGTGGTAAGGAAGCCCCTCTTCAGAAGAGGAGTGAGGGAAAGAGTGGGGAGAAAGAAGAAGAGAACCACTGGGAATATGATTTGAATCACCATATTTTGACTTGTGGTGTCTTTCTTTGGATAGAGTGGATCCTTTTTGTCCAAATATAGTCTTGAATATCCCGAGTTAAGTTTGAGACTATTGGAACGGATGCTTCAGCTTAAGGTGGATGGAAAATGTTAAACCTTGTGGAGGCGAAAAATGTCCTTTTTTAGCAATGGAATGATCAGCACACAATGCAGAGATAAGGTGTTTGTGTTTTTTCACATTCGGAAGAGGGGGAGTGGTTTGCTGTTAACATTAGGAGCGGCTCAAAGAGGGATTACTTCCAGAATCACCACTTTTAGTAATAATTTTTGTGTCTGTTTTTTTCTTCCCCTCCCCAATTTAGAACCAGAACACTTGTTGGCCCTGCTTTCTGTTTTGCCTGTTACTAGTTTAGAGAGGTTACATTTTTAACCTTGAGAATATCACATACATTTTTGTTTGCAGCAAGCGCCAAAGTTTTCTTTCAATAAATGTCAGTTTTCCTTCCCAGATAGCATTGCTATGTAATTATGCTGCCAAACAGCAGAGACAAGTGTTTGAACAATCCCCTCCATCTCCCAGAAAAGATTGAGTTTGGTTTCTTGGGTGCGAAAAGACCATGAAAGTGTAGGGTTCTCTACATTTCCCTCTCAATGGACAACCGTGGGTTTTCAGGGTGCAATATACATAAGTGGAGGCTGCTGAGTGGAGGATGGCTCATAGTAATGCCTGGAATGGAGTCAATGGAATGGTATCAGCCACTTGGAAACCACTTGTTTGATACCATTCCATTGACTCCATTCCAGCCTTTATTATGAGCCGTCGTCCCCTCGTCAGCCTCCACTGATATACATGACATCGGCCTATGATCTTTCTTCACTGCTTGATAAGAAACAAGTCAAATCAAATGTATTCATCACATACACAGTTTACAGCCGGTATAAAAGGTGCAGTAAAATTCTCGTGCTAGCTCCCGCAACAATGCAGTACATTAATCAATAATCAATAGTATATATTAGAACAGCAGCGGGGGGTGTAGAGTAGTGTGTAGTATAACCATTGGATGTGTGGGTAGTCGGTGCAAATACTTTTCTAAGGTCCATATAGTCTCTGCGGTGTATTGATAGAGTTTCAGTTACCTACTATTTGGCAGCGACTGTGGATCTGATGTGATCATGATCCTGTCATCTGTCCTGTCATCTGTGTTAAATCTGATGTTAAGCCATGTCAGCTGCCTGCTGCCTGGTCTGCTTGTTACAGAACCCTCTCCTTGCAAGAATTTGATCAGAGGGTGGCTTATAGTCTGCAGCAGGCCACTGACCCCTAGGAGACACCACACTGTTCCCTGTGGGACCCCATCACTCACTCCTCTTCCAGCCGAGCCAAGCCCATCTGCTCAAGATTCAAACCATGCGAAGGAAACAGTAACCAGATAACACGCCTTAGATCTTTTGCAGAACAAAGTTCAAACTGTATGTGCATCATGTGGGATTGGTGATATTTGTTTGAGGAGGATGGTATAGGGTAGTAGTGGGTGCAGATGGGAGGATGGGGTGCCAGGCTGCCTAGAGGTTAGAGAAAGGAGCCATGGAATCCCATAACCAATGGGGAAAAAATATTGGGGAGTGAGCCCTTCTTCTTAGTGTTGGTCTTCACAAACAATTGAGCACAGCTCAGTGATGGATGTGGACATGCAAACACTGCCTACCACATAAACACACATGTTTAATAGCTATTGTGATGGCTGTCATACTGTGGTGTTTGCGGTTCAAAACATACAAAAACATGGAGATGGTGCTGTAATAAAGTGTCAGTACGGGTCCCTTTACAACACAGATTATGGTCCATCTACAATATAACTTCTCTCAGCACACAGAACCAAATCTCCCATGTGCGCTGGCTGCTGGACAACATTTTAATTTTAAGGCTGTCATAACAGACTACGTACGGTATTATAGACATTATGACAATCAGATGTGAGCAACAGTAGAGAAGCAGAACTGTACAACATGGCAGCCTAGAGAGCAGAGATTCTATAGTAGAGTCGAGTCCACCTTCTCCTCAATGTGTGTTCCTTCCACCTGTTAGCCATCAGAACCGTGTGCTTCTCGTTGATCAGGTTTGACTGTTGGCACACATAGATGCTGCTGTCAACAGACCCCAAACAGTACCCCCCGTGAACAGCGGAACACGTTGACTGCATTATACCGAGCCCCACTTTTTTGTTTTCCCACGGCATTTATGTCCCATTCTCATTTCAATTATTTGTGCATCGGGGATGTACATCGTCACAGATCCCTCCCCTATAATTTTTTTTCATTGACAACCTTGATAAAGATGAGCAAAAATGACTGTATAAAAGAAATAATTCAAATACTGAGCTATATTGTACTCCAAAAAAATGTATCGGAAATTATATTATTTTATATTAATACAATTGCTCAGAGAAAGACTTTGTTTATCAAGTATTTTTTTTCTCAAAAGGGTAGGGCTCAAAATTATTGACACCCCTGTTTTCAATACCTTTCAATACCACACCTGGCGAGGATAACTGCACTGAGATGTTTTCTAAAATGTTTTATGTGATTGGAGAACACATTGGGAAGTATCTTAGACCACTCCTCCATACATCCTCTTGTTTTGCAAAAAGATCCACTTGTAGCCAAGTTTAATACTCCTGGCAGAAGCAACCAGGTTTTTGGCTCAACTGTCCTGGTACTGTGTAAAGTTCATGATGCCTTGACCTTAACAAAGGCATCATGTGGAAGCAAAATAGCTAGATCCACCACCATTTGTTACAGTGGGATTGGGTTTGGAATCTGCATATTCATATTTATTTCACAGCAAAACCCACCACTGGTATGTGTGGCCAAAGAGCTCTATTTTAATGTCATCCAACAAATCTAATGCCTGGAGTTTGCTATACGGCATTAGCACATGGGCTGGAACCGGTGCTCTGGTCAGATTATATGAAAATAGAGCTCTTTGGCCACGCACACCAGTGGTGGGTTTGTCTTCAAAAGAAAGATACACTATCGTTCAAAAGTTTGGGGTCACTTAGAAATGTCCTTGTTTTTGAAAGAAAAGCAAATTTTTTGTCCATTAAAATAACATCAAATTGATCAGAAATACAATGTAGGCATTGTTAATGTTGTAAATTACTCTTGTAGCTGGAAACGGCTGATTTTTGATGGAATATCTACATAGGCGTACAGAGGCCCATTATCAGTAAACATCACTCCTGTGTTCCAATGACACGTTGTGTTAGCTAATCCAAGTTTATAATTTTAAAAGGCTGATTGATCATTAGAAAACACTTATGCAATAATAGACTACAGTATTATAGACATTATGACAATCAGGCTAAGGCATAAGAGGGTGAGAACGATACTGGATGGGTGTACACAAAGAAGAGCTCTCCAGTAGGTGTACCAAAACATTCAAGGGCCATTTTCTCAAAAGTTTATCAACTTTCAAAGCAGAATTACTTTCCCATTGTTCCTCAACTGTAACGTATGATATAGTCTCTTTTTTTTCTCCAAATGTTACTATATAAGACTGAATCAAGCCGGTCAGTCACATATGGGCATTCACTTGTAACTCTCTCAGTTCTCACCTTGCCAAACTCTCGGTCATTAATGATATACACTACATGACAAAAAGTATGTGGACACCTGCTCGTCAAACATCACATTCCAAAATTAATATGGAGTGTGTCCCCCCTTTACTACTATAACAGCCACTCTTCTGGAAAGGCTTTCCACTAGATGTTGGAACATTGCTGTGGGTTCTTGCTTCCATTCAGCCACGAGCGTTAGTGAGGTTGGGCACTGATCTTGGGCGATTAGGCCTGTTTCGCAGTTGGCGTTCCAATTAATCCCATATGTGTTTGATGGGGTTGAGGTCAGGGTTCTGTGCAGGCCAGTCAAGTTCTTCCATACTGATCTCAACAACCCATTTCTGTATGTACCTTGCTTTGTTGACAGGGGCATTGTCATGCTGAAACCGGAAAATGTTGCCACATTTTGGAAGCACAGAATTGTCTAGAATGTCACTTTATGCTGTAGCGTTAAAATTTCCCTTCACTGGAACTAAGGGGTCATAGCCAGAACCATGAAAAACAGCCCCAGACCATTATTCCACCTTTACAGTTGGCACTATGCATTCAGGCAGGTAGCGTTCACCTGGCATCCGCCAAACCCAGGTTCATCGGTCAGACTGCCAAACGTTGAAGCATGATTCATCACTCCAGAAAACGTGTTTCCACTGCTCCAGAGTCCAATGGCGGCGAGCTTTACACCACTCCAGCTGACACTTGGCATTTCATATGGAGGCTGCTCAGCCATGGAAACCCATTTCATGAAGCTCCAGATGAACACTTTTCCACTTCACAATAACATAAATTATAGTTGACCGGGGCAGCTCTAGCAGGGGAGAAATTTGACAAACTAACTTGTTGGGAATGTGGCATCTTATGACAATGCCACTTTCAAAGTCAATGAGCCCTTCAGTAAAGCCATTCTCATGCCAATGTTTTTCTATGGAGATTGCATGGCTGTGTGCTTGATTTTATGCACCTATCAGCAACAGTTGTGGCTCAAATAGCTGAATCCACTCATTTGAAGTGGTGTCCACATATACCTTTGTATATACAGTGTCTCTCTTTTATTTTGTAAATCTGTTGTTTATGGCCAGCTTTAAAGAGATGGCATCTGATATCATGTGTCTTTTTACTGCTCTACTGGGTATTGGATGATTGTGAAGTCAGTTAGTGAATCAATGAAAAGATGGTCACTCCCTGCCTGCTGACTAAGTAGGAATTTACACTGGCAGTGACAGAAATGTCACCCAATTCTGTAGGCTGGTGGTTAATATTGTTTTGTACTTGGGGTGTTTTTTTCAGTTTAGGACTCTACTGTCTTGCACAATCTTGGTGCGATTTTTGCGAGGGACCTCACGATACGATATTATCACAATACTTAAGTACTTGTACAACGTGTTGTGATTCTCACCATTCTCACGGTTCTATATGTATTGAGATTCTATACTGCGATTTTATTGCAATTTGATATTCCAAACATATTGCTCACTAAATGTCTGTTGCAGAGAAAGAAGAGAGCTTGTGAAAAAAAAGTTTGATCATTCATGGAAATAAGTGTTGAAAACATGTTGGCTCACTATTTAAAAAGAAGATGGAGAACAAGCTATTGGATGAAAAATCCCAGTGTTTTGCGCAGGTTCAGTGCCTTGCAAAAGTATTCATCCACCTTGGCGTTTTTCCTATTTTGTTGCATTACAACCTGTAATTTAATGTAATGGACATACACAAAATAGTCCAAATTGATGAAGTGAAATGGAAAAAAATAACTTGTTTCAAAGAATTGTGGTGCGTGCATATGTATTCACCCCCTTTGCTATGAAGCCCCTAAATAACACCTGATGCAACCAATTACCTTCAGAAGTCACATAATTAGTTAAAAAAAGTCCACCTGTGTGTAATCTTAAGTGTCACATGATCTGAGTATATCTACACCTGTTCTGAAAGGCCCCAGAGTCTGCAACACCACTAATGAAGGGGTACCACCAAGCAAGCGGCACTATGAAGACCAATGAGCTCTCCAAACAGGTCAGGGACAAAGTTGTGGAGAAGTACAGATAAGGGTTGGTTAATAAAAAAATATCAAAAACTTTGAACATCCCATGGAGCACCATTAAATCCATTATTAAACATTTTTAAGAATATGGCATCACAATAAACCTGCCAAGAGAGGCCCACCCACCAAAACTCACGGACCAGGCAAAGAGGGCATTAATAATAGAGGCAAGAAAGAGACCAAAGATAACCCTGAAGGATCTGCAAGACAGGGTGGTGCGGCAGGTGCTGTTTCTCATTCGAATGCTGGAATTTTATCTAAACCATCAGGTGTACGCCGACCCCAGCTAAGTAACTCATGAAAAGAGTTAAAACACATAATTGCGCTTTATCTCCAGTACTCTACCATGATTGTCAGTTATCTAGCTGCTCTACTGAGTGCGTCCTTGCTGGGATATGACAAATATACTGCCGGAGAATATCAACACCAAACACATTGGTTCACCGTTCCACGGGAGCGGACAGTACACAGCGTACCATAATGTTCTGAATAATGGCGAAGTCCATCTCACTCCCTATTCCAATGAACCGCTTAGGTGTAACAAACAAGTCCAACATTTATCGGAACGTGTTAAACTACCTGTTCACTACCCTCCTGCTCTCCGGGGATGTGCAACTCAATCCTGGGCCCAACATCACCGAGCCAGCGATACGCACCGGAGTGGAAAGCGGTGGATGGCCTCGTCCACTGATCGTCGCCGCTGTGGAAGTGGGTGAGTGCTATGGTCCCATGGTTTCTCTCGACTCACCCGGCTCCAGGATATATTTTGACTCTTCAAAAATACTCAAGTCGCTATATGCGATCCCTGACTCTGCTTCTGGTACGCAAGCTGCTTCATTAGTTCTCCGCATCCAGTGCAGGCGGGAGGGATTGCTAATTGCGCTACCGAACTGCCCCTAATCAAAACTGCCTAAACCCAGCCATCAGAAAACACATAAAATGTAACTTTTTTTCAATGTGTCAATCACTTTCGAGTCATCTGGGACCCACGAGCTAAGCCCAAGGGACTACTAGGGGGGCACTTGAACATTCGTAGTGTCATTCCAAAAAGTGATCAAATTCAACATCTACTCACCGACTCCAACCTTGACTTCCTCTGCCTCTCAGAGACACGGCTCCATAAAAACTCTCCATATGCTGCTTTGATTGTGATTGGCTACAATGTTTTCAGGAGAGACAGGATTGAAGGAAGAGGAGGGTGTGATGATTTACATTAAAGAACATATCTGATGTAAACAAATTGAGTGGTCATGTGATAATGAACTAGAATGTATTGGCCTGAATGTTACACTGTCTCCCCAAATGTATTTGACCCTTATTGGAATGTATAGACCACCTTCCACCAAAAGTGTGTTTTTTGATCAGTTTAATAACATGCTTAGGGAATGTGACTTTGGGAAAGAGGTCATCTTAATGGGAGATTTTAACATTAATTATGAAGACAAGTTTTGTAGGAAAACCCTCAAACGGATCACTAATATCTTTGACCTTACACAGCTAGTTAAAGGGCCAACCAGGGTGACTTGTTGCTCTAAAACAGATTGATTTGGTGTTCAGTAATAAACCAGAGAGAGTGACTAAATCATTCAATATGGTTACTGGGCTATCTGATCATAATCTGACACTTATAGCCAGAAAGCTGTCTAAGAGCAGGTTTAACCTCTCTACTGTTAGAAAGCCAGATAAAACTATGAATACCTAAGAGTGAATTAAGCTATTTTGAAAACGGAATTAAGGGAATTAACTGGAATGATCTCTTGTCCTATACAGACGTGGAAGCTGATAGTCAAGTTTTTCTATCCACAATCCAGACTACAATAAATGGTTTCCTAAAGAAAATCAAATCCAAACCTGGCCAAAAGAACATTCTTCCTTGGCTAAATGGAGAAATCTGGAAATTGAAAAAAATCTGGAAATCTTAAAAATAGCCCTAAGATCCAAATTAGATCATGACAGACATAGGTTTACCATGTTGAGAAATAAGGTGATGAAAGAAATCAGACAGGCCAAGGCAAACTTTTTTATTAACATAATTGGTGAAGCAAAGGGAAATTCTAAACTGATCTGGGTGAATCTAAAAAAAGTTAACAGGGAAAGACCATAGTAACATTGCAAAAAGACTAGAAATCATGGTGAATAACAATCTAACACGGGATGCAGTCGAAATAGCAATAGCCTTCAATTCCTACTTTATAGACTCTGTCAGGGTACTGACACAGAACCCCTCCACTGGTTTCTTGGACTCAGTGCTAGTAAATGATGCTCAACCTGTCTTCATCATAAAGGAGGTTTCTGAGTCAAAGGTGAACAAGGTGATAGCTCACTAAAGAACTCTAAAGCCAAAGATGTGTTTGGGCTGGACTATACCTTTCTTAAAAATTACAAAGAGTCACTCATTGGCCCCATTACTAAGGTCAACAACACATCTATTGGTCTCGGGGTGTTTCCAAGGGTATGGAAGTCGGCCATAACATTTACATTTACATTTAAGTCATTTAGCAGACGCTCTTATCCAGAGCGACTTACAAATTGGTGCATTCACCTTATGACATCCAGTGGAACAGCCACTTTACAATAGTGCATCTAAATCTTTTAAGGGGGGTGAGAAGGATTACTTTATCCTATCCTAGGTATTCCTTAAAGAGGTGGGGTTTCAGGTGTCTCCGGAAGGTGGTGATTGACTCCGCTGTCCTGGCGTCGTGAGGGACTTTGTTCCACCATTGGGGGCCAGAGCAGCGAACAGTTTTGACTGGGCTGAGCGGGAACTGTACTTCCTCAGTGGTAGGGAGGCGAGCAGGCCAGAGGTGGATGAACGCAGTGCCCTTGTTTGGGTGTAGGGCCTGATCAGAGCCTGGAGGTACTGAGGTGCCGTTCCCCTCACAGCTCCGTAGGCAAGCACCATGGTCTTGTAGCGGATGCGAGCTTCAACTGGAAGCCAGTGGAGAGAGCGGAGGAGCGGGGTGACGTGAGAGAACTTGGGAAGGTTGAACACCAGACGGGCTGCGGCGTTCTGGATGAGTTGTAGGGGTTTAATGGCACAGGCAGGGAGCCCAGCCAACAGCGAGTTGCAGTAATCCAGACGGGAGATGACAAGTGCCTGGATTAGGACCTGCGCCGCTTCCTGTGTGAGACAGGGTCGTACTCTGCGGATGTTGTAGAGCATGAACCTACAGGAACGGGCCACCGCCTTGATGTTAGTTGAGAACGACAGGGTGTTGTCCAGGATCACGCCAAGGTTCTTAGCGCTCTGGGAGGAGGACACAATGGAGTTGTCAACCGTGATGGCGAGATCATGGAACGGGCAGTCCTTCCCGGGAGGAAGAGCAGCTCCGTCTTGCCGAGGTTCAGCTTGAGGTGGTGATCCGTCATCCACACTGATATGTCTGCCAGACATGCAGAGATGCGATTCGCCACCTGGTCATCAGAAGGGGTAAAGGAGAAGATTAATTGTGTGTCGTCTGCATAGCAATGATAGGAGAGACCATGTGAGGTTATGACAGAGCCAAGTGACTTGGTGTATAGCGAGAATAGGAGAGGGCCTAGAACAGAGCCCTGGGGGACACCAGTGGTGAGAGCGCGTGGTGAGGAGACAGATTCTCGCCACGCCACCTGGTAGGAGCGACCTGTCAGGTAGGACGCAATCCAAGCGTGGGCCGCGCCGGAGATGCCCAACTCGGAGAGGGTGGAGAGGAGGATCTGATGGTTCACAGTATCCAATTTGTAAGTCGCTCTGGATAAGAGCGTCTGCTAAATAACTTAAATGTAAATGTAAATGTTAGCTTTAGCAGTGCGGAGCGCCTCCGTGATACAGAGAAGAGCAGTCTCAGTTGAATGACTAGTCTTGAAACCTGACTGATTTGGATCAAGAAGGTCATTCTGAGAGAGATAGCGGGAGAGCTGGCCAAGGACGGCACGTTCAAGAGTTTTGGAGAGAAAAGAAAGAAGGGATACTGGTCTGTAGTTGTTGACATCGGAGGGATCGAGTGTAGGTTTTTTCAGAAGGGGTGCAACTCTCGCTCTCTTTAAGACGGAAGGGACGTAGCCAGCGGTCAGGGATGAGTTGATGAGCGAGGTGAGGTAAGGGAGAAGGTCTCCGGAAATGGTCTGGAGAAGAGAGAAGGGGATAGGGTCAAGCGGGCAGGTTGTAATCAGGCGACCCTGCTGACGTGAGTAACTACAGGCCCATTAGTACACTACCTGTGGTGTCAAAGGTTGTTGAAGAGTGTGTAGCAGAACAACTGATTGCCCACCTCAACAACAGCCCCTTCACATTACACTCCATGCAGTTTGGCTTCAGAGCGAAACACTCCACAGAAACAGCCAACTGCTTTCTTCTGGAAAATGTGAAGTCCAAGATGGACAAAGGGGGCGTTGTTGGTGCTGTGTTTCTGGACCCAAGGAAGGCTTTTGATATGGTTAACCATGAGATTCTCATCACAAATTGTCCAAGTTCAACTTTTCCCCTGATGCCTTGAGATGGATGAAATCATACCATGAAGGCAGAACTCAGTGTGTCAGAGTGAGCAATGAGCTGTCGCCCACTCTTAGCTATGATGTGGGTGTGTCCCAAGGGTCAATACTGGGGCCCCTCCTGTTCAGCCTGTACATTAATGATCTGCCTTCTGTCTGTACTGGGTCTGAAGTTCAAATGTATGCAGATGATACAGTGATATATGTGCATGCAAAGAGCAAACAACAAGCTGCACAAGAACTCACTACTGTAATGGTCCAGGTTACAAAGTGGCTAAGTGACTCGTGTTTGCATCTCAATGTGAAAAAAACTGTTTGCATGTTCTTCACAAAGAGGGCAACAGATACTGAGCCAGATGTCTATGTGTCAGGGGAGAAGCTCCAGGTGTTATCTGATTTTAAGTACCTTGGCAACATACTTGATTCCAACCTCTCTTTTAAAAAGCATGTGAAAAAAGGTAATTCAAATAACCAAATTCAACCTAGGTAATTTCCAATTTATACGAAATTGTTTGACTACAGACGTAGCAAAACTGTACTTCAAATATATGATACTCCGTCACTTAACATACTGCTTGACTAGTTGGGCCCAAGCTTGCTGTACAACATTAAGACCTATTCAGTCTGTCTACAAACAGGCTCTCAAAGTGCTTGATAGGAAGCCCAATAGCCACCATCACTGTTACATCCTCAGAAAGCATGAGCTCCTGAGTTGGGAAAGTCTTGTGCAATACACCGACACATGTCTTGTATTCAAGATCCTTAATGGCCTGGCTCCCCCTCCACTCAGTATTTTTGTTAAACAGAAAACCCAAACATATGGCAGCAGATCCACAAGGTCTGCCATGAGAGGTGACTGTATAGTTCCCTTAAGGAAAAGCACCTTTAGTAAATCAATTTTCTCTGTGAGAGCTTCCCATGTCTGGAATACACTGCCATCAGACACACAAAACTGCACCACATATCACACTTTCACAAAATGCTTGAAGACATGGCTAAAGGTCAATCAGATTTGTGAACATGGTCCCTAGCTGTGTGTTGCCGCTTTCCATGTTGTCTGTTGTCTGTAGCTTGTGAGGTGTGGAAACACTTTGTTGCTTTTATGAATTTTGTCTTGCTGCTTTTTGTTCTATGTTGCTCTGTCTGTATGCTACGTCTTGCTTGTCCTATGTTGCTCTGTCTGTATGCTACGTCTTGCTTGTCCTATGTTGCTCTGTCTGTATGCTATGTCTTGCTTGTTCTATGTTGCTCTGTTTGTATGCTACGTCTTGCTTGTTCTATGTTTCTCTGTCTGTATGCTACGTCTTGCTTGTCCTATGTTGCTCTGTCTGTATGCTATGTCTTGCTTGTTCTATGTTGCTCTGTTTCTATGCTACGTCTTGCTTGTTCTATGTTTCTCTGTCTGTATGCTACGTCTTGCTTGTTCTAGTTGCTCTGTTTGTATGATACGTCTTGCTTGTCCTATGTTGCTCTGTTTGTATGCTACGTCTTGCTTGTCCTATGTTGCTCTGTCTGTATGCTATGTCTTGCTTGTCCTATGTTGCTCTGTCTGTATGCTACGTCTTGCTTGTCCTATGTTGCTCTGTCTGTATGCTATGTCTTGCTTGTCCTATGTTGCTATTGTCTATATTGTAATTGTTTTTAATAACCTGCACAGGGACTGCGGTTGAAAAGGCAGCTGGCTTAAACCTGCACTTTTACTGAAACTTTGATTAATGTGCACTGTCCCTGTAAAAATAAACTAAAACTCAAGCCATACACTCCACAGAGCTGGACTTTACAGAAGAGTGACCAGAAAGAGCCATTGCTTAAAGAAAAAAATAGGTGTTCACCAAAAGTATTGTGGGAGACTCCCCAAACATAAGGAAGAAGGTACTCTGGTCAGATGAAACTACAATTTTAATTTTTGTCCATCAAGGAAAATGCTATGTCTTGCGCAAACCCAACACCTCACATCACCCTGAGAACAGCATCCACACAGTGAAACATGGTGGTGATAGAATCTTGCTGTGGGGATGTTTTTCATCGGCAGGGACTGGGAAACTGGTCAGAATTGAAAGAATGATGGATGGCGCTAAATACAGGGAAATTCTTGAGGGAAACCTGTTTCAGTCTTCCAGAGATCTGAAACTGGGATGGAGGTTCAACTTCCAGCAGGACAATTACCCTAAGATTACCCTAAGCATACTGCTAAAGCAACACTCGAGTGAATTAAGGGGAAACATTTAAACGTCTTGGAATGGCCTAGTCAAAGCCCAGACCTCAATCCAATTGAGAATCTGTGGTATGACTTAAAGATTGCTGTACACCAGCGGAACCCATCCAACTTGAAGGAGCTGGAGCAGTTTTGCCTTGAAGAATGGGCAAAAATCCCAGTGGCTAGATGTGCCAAGCTTATAGAGACATACCCCAAGAGACTTGCAGCTGTAATTGCTGCAAAAGGTGGTTCTAACAAAGTATTAACTTTGGGGGGGTGAATAGTTATGCATGCTCAAGTTTTCCGTTTTTTTGTCTTATTTCTTGTTTGTTTCACAATAGAAAATATTTTGCATCTTCAAAGTGCTCGGCATGTTGTGTCAAATGATACAAATGATTACACCCCCCCCCCCCCTAAATCAATTTTAATTCCAGGTTGTAAGGCAACAAAATAGGAAAAATGCCAAGGGGGTGAATACTTTCGCAAGCCACTGTACAACCGATTAGTGCTAGCTAACGTTGCCTACATAAGCAAAAATAATAATACTTCTTTGAAAATTGATACAAGACCCTTCTCAAACTCTTTTCTTGATTGTTTTATCAAGCATTTTCTGCAGCAAGTGTTGTGTTGCATGAGGCTTGGCTCTCACAGAATCAGTAGGCTATTAAACAAACAGGCAACAGAAGCAAGATCTGTCTTATTTCTGTAGATATACTAAATGGATGATTTATTAAGCCAGGCACATTTAACAGTTAGGCTATTGATCACAGACCTAATTAAATTGGGGTTTCTCTCTTTTCTTAGACAATTAAGGCAAGGGCTGTTTTCTCATCTCCTAACTCAACACAAATAGTATGGTTAACTTTGCTATTATGCACATAGTAATATGGTCTAGGAAAAGGCACCAATTAAACAGCTCACTGATGTTTCAGAACCGTGGACAGCAACCGCTATCAAACGTAGGAGATACCGCATTTTTTATAAAATAATATTATTTTTTATTAGTGTTGCAGCATTTCAGTAGCACATCCCTTAGAGTGATGGACTGTGATATCCTCACGGCGTCCACAATTAATTAGTCCACTCAGACAGGCGCGAATCAGACAAGTATGAATCAGACAGGTGTCTTGTACACCAAGAATGTTTTCTTTTTTTGCTGCTGCTCGACTTTCACGAGAATTTTCAATCCCAATGATAATAACTAACAATCAATAAGCTTTGACCAAGCCCCCGAGGTTTGTAAGACCCTGGGTTTAATAATAATTAGGCAAAGACTCAGCTTATGCAAAAGGTTTGTACAGTTTATTCACGAGAATGTTCTAAAGTCCATAATACAAAGACATCCATTTTATAACTCACTCCCTACTTACGCACATACCTACACACAAGCAGTAGATATCCCACGCACATACAGTGCCTTGCGAAAGTATTCGGCCCCCTTGAACTTTGCGACCACATTTCAGGCTTCAAACATAAAGATATAAAACTGTGTTTTTTTGTGAAGAATCAACAACAAGTGGGACACAATCATGAAGTGGAACGACATTTATTGGATATTTCAAACTTTTTTAACAAATCAAAAACTGAAAAATTGGGCGTGCAAAATTATTCAGCCCCTTTACTTTCAGTGCAGCAAACTCTCTCCAGAAGTTCAGTGAGGATCTCTGAATGATCCAATGTTGACCTAAATGACTAATGATGATAAATACAATCCACCTGTGTGTAATCAAGTCTCCGTATAAATGCACCTGCACTGTGATAGTCTCAGAGGTCCGTTAAAAGCGCAGAGAGCATCATGAAGAACAAGGAAACACACCAGGCAGGTCCGAGATACAGTTGTGAAGAAGTTTAAAGCCGGATTTGGATACAAAAAGATTTCCCAAGCTTTAAACATCCCAAGGAGCACTGTGCAAGCGATAATATTGAAATGGAAGGAGTATCAGACCACTGCAAATCTACCAAGACCTGGCCGTCCCTCTAAACTTTCAGCTCATACAAGGAGAAGACTGAGATGCAGCCAAGAGGCCCATGATCACTCTGGATGAACTGCAGAGATCTACAGCTGAGGTGGGAGACTCTGTCCATAGGAGAACAATCAGTTGTATATTGCACAAATCTGGCCTTTATGGAAGAGTGGCAAGAAGAAAGCCATTTCTTAAAGATATCCATAAAAAGTGTTGTTTAAAGTTTGCCACAAGCCACCTGGGAGACACACCAAACCAAACAACCCCCTACTCTTTATAGGAAAATGCCACGGGAACTATCTGATGTGTGGAGACATTTCACTGCAGCTAATGTAGAAGGAAAAGCTGTGTACATTTGCAAATACTGTGCCAAATCAAATGTGAAGACTGCAACAAAGATGCAGAATCATCTGGCCAAGCGCATAAAGTCTCCACAGCACTCACAACAAGCAACCTCTGACAAAAGTCCCTCTACTTCTATTCAAGGTGAAAATTATGAATCAGACACCTTATCAATAGCAACAGCTCATGGTCCTCCCGGAATCAGATGTTTTTTTTTTTTACTCAATGGAAGAACGTAGTCAGAGATGCTGATGAATGTCTTGCTCGAGCTGTGTATGCAACTGGCTCACATCTGATGCTCACAGGCAATGTGTATTGGAAGAGATTTCTGAATGTTCTTCGCCCAGCATAAACCCCTCCAACCAGACATGCGTTATCTACTCATTTGCTGGATACAGAGTTCAAGTGAAGGTCAAGCAAGTCATAGAGATAGCAGACTGTACTGCAAACATCTCTGATGGGTGGTTGAATATTCGTGGGCAAGGAATAATTAACTACATCTCCACCCCTCAACCAGTATTCTACAAGAGCAAAGACACGAGGGACAACCGACACACCGGTCTTTACATTGCAGATGAGCTGAAGGCAGTCGTCAATGACCTTGGACCACAGAAGGTATTTGCACTGGTGACAGACAATGCTGCGAACATGAAGGCTGCTTGGTCTAAAGTGGAGGAGTCCTACCCTCACATCACACCCATTGGCTGTGCTGCTCATGCATTGAATCTGCTCCTCAAGGACATCATGGCACTGAAAACAATGGATACACTCTACAAGAGAGCCAAGGAAATGGATAGGTAGGTGAAGGGTCATCAAGTTATAGCAGCAATCTACCTCACCAAGCAAAGTGAGAAGAATAAGAGCACCACATTGAAGCTGCCCAGCAACACCCGTTGGAGTGGTGTCTTCATGTTTGACAGTCTCCTGGAGGGGAAGGGGTCTCTCATATCACAGTCTGCTGATATGGACCGCACCATCAATAGGATCCTCCTGGATGTATTTTGGGAGAGAGTGGTACGCAGTCTGAAACTCCTGAAAACTGTAGAAATAGCCATTGCAGTGATTGAGGGACACAATGCCACTCTGTCTGATGTTCAGACTGCTTGCAGATGTAAGAGGAGAAATCTGTACTGCCCTGCCCACTTCACTGTTGCTCCAAGCAGAGGAAACTGCAGTTCTGAAATGCATCAAAAAGTGTCAAGACTTCTGCCTGAAGCCCATACATGCCGCAGTGTACATGTTGGACCCCAAGTATGCTGGCAAGAGCATCCTGTGGTGCCGAGATCAACAAGAGCAGTGGTGTCATCACTACCGTGTCTCGCCACCTTGGCCTGGATGAGGGCAAGGTTCTTGGCAGTCTGGCGAAGTACACTTCTAAGCAAGGGCTTTGGGATGGAGATGCAATATGGCAGTCGTGTCAACATATCTCATCAGCCACCTGGTGAACGGGACTTTGTTGAATTGAGGCTCTTTTCCCTGTTGCCTCCATCATCCTCCAAATCCCACCAACATCAGCCACCTCAGAGTGCAACTGGTCCTTGTTTGGGAACACAAACACCAAATCATATAACAGGCTGACCAATACAAGGGTTGAAACATTGGGGGCCATCTGGGCAAATCTGAGTCTTTTTGAGCCTGACAATGAGCCATCCTCAACAAGATAAGTTCTCAGAGTCTGATGTTCAAGAGGTGAACATTGAGGAGGTCCAGGGAGAAGACATGGAAGCCCCGAGAGGAAGACAACCAAAGCTTTAGTGTCTAGACGATCATTTTACAGATGTATGTTGAAAACGTTTTTGGGAGATGCGATGGATCATTCAATATTCCCTTTCTTTTGTTGTTTAGTGAAACCATCCCATGTGAAGAGTCAACTCCATTTAATTTATGTTCAATTTGTAAGTAAATATCTGGATGTCATAAGGTGAATGCACCAATTTGTAAGTCGCTCTGGATAAGAGCGTCTGCTAAATGACTTAAATGTAAATGTAATGTGGAAGAAGGTGCTCTTGTCAGATGAAACCAAAATTGAACTTTTTGGCAACAATGCAAAACGTTATGTTTGGCGTAAAAGCAACACAGCTCATCACCCTGAACACACCATCCCCACTGTCAAACATGGTGGTGGCAGCATCATGGTTTGGGCCTGCTTTTCTTCAGCAGGGACAGGGAAGATGGTTAAAATTGATGGGAAGATGGATGGAGCCAAATACAGGACCATTCTGGAAGAAAACCTGATGGAGTCTGCAAAATAACTGAGACTGGGACGGAGATTTGTCTTCCAACAAGACAATGATCCAAAACATAAAGCAAAATCTACAATGGAATGGTTCAAAAATAAACATATCCAGGTGTTAGAATGGCCAAGTCAAAGTCCAGACCTGAATCCAATGGAGAATCTGTGGAAAGAACTGAAAACTGCTGTTCACAAATGCTCTCCATCCAACCTCACTGAGATCGAGCTGTTTTGCAAGGAGGAATGGGAAAACATTTCAGTCTCTCGATGTGCAAAACTGATAGAGACATACCCCAAGCGACTTACAGCTGTAAGCAAAAGGTGGCGCTACAAAGTATTAACTTAAGGGGGCTGAATACTTTTGCACGCCCAATTTTTCAGTTTTTGATTTGTTAAAAAAGTTTGAAATATCCAATAAATGTCGTTCTACTTCATGATTGTGTCTTACTTGTTGTTGATTCTTCACAAAAAATACAGTTTTATATCTTTATGTTTGAAGCCTGAAATGTGGCAAAAGGTTGCAAAGTTCAAGGGGGCCGAATACTTTCGCAAGGCACTGTACATACACACAAACAGTAGGTGAGTTGTATCCACTGTTTATCACTACCAAGCCGGCAGTTCCATTCCCCCGAGATTAGAGGAACCTTGAAAAGGACTCCCTGTCCTATCGTAAGTTTCTCAGAGTTCTAGCCAGGTCAGGTCATACACAGTTGAATTATTCTCGGTATTTTCTTACACACACACACACACACACACACACACACACACACACACACACACACACACACACACACACACACACACACACACACACACACACACACACACACACACACACACACACACACACACACACACACACACACACACACACACACACACACACACACACACACACACACACACACACACACACACACACACACACACACACACACACACACACACACACACACACACACACACACACACACACACACACACACACACACACACACACACACACACACACACACACACACACACACACACACACACACACACACACACACACACACACACACACACACACACACACACACACACACACACACACACACACACACACACACACACACACACACACACACACACACACACACACACACACACACACACACACACACACACACACACACACACACACACACACACACACACACACACACACACACACACACACACACACACACACACACACACACACACACACACACACACACACACACACACACACACACACACACACACACACACACACACACACACACACACACACACACACACACACGTCTCTACCGAACCTTATTGGACTTACGTTTAGTACTTTAATTATTAATTATACATGCTGCATAAACAAATAATCACTAATAGTTACGTTTCAGGGTGGAATTCTTTAATCATTACCGTAAAACAATAAATCTCCTAATCACTGACTAAAGAAATCTTGGTCGACCAACAGCCTATCGACCAAACAATCGACCAGTCGACTAAATGGGGTCAGCCCTAGTATTTGGGGGCAGTCCAGATGGCCTGGTGGGGCCCACAGCTGCTCCTCTCTCCCTCTCTCTCACTCTCTTTCTCTCTCGCGTTCTCTCTTTCTCTAGCTCTCTTTCTTGCTATCTCTTGCGTTCTTTCTCTCTCATTCTTTCTCTCCGCCTCAGATACTGTATCAAAACAAGCTCTCAAAGGGAGCGCACAGTTCATTGCAGTGAGGCAGTGAAACACACTCAATACACACTGAGTGTTGTGTGTTTAATGTGAGTTACTGATGACTGACTGATGTGTGTGTGTCTGCTCTTGTCCCTGTTAGGAAGGTGTGGACAGCTGCCAGCCAGCGTGGAGCAGGACCAGAGAGAAGACAACCAGTGCTACCTAAGACAGATAGGTGTGTGTTTATGTCCAAATGTGTCCTGTGCTTATGGGTGTGTTGTATATCCAAAGAACATCTCATGGAACCCCCCCCCACACACACACACACACACACACACACACACACACACACATTCCTCCCCCCTAAACGTATGTCTGTCTGTTTGTCTGGATGGATGGATGGTCAGACTGATGGTTGTGGGTTTACCCGTGCGAGTCTCCCTTCCAGTCAGTAATGCTGCTTTTCCATTGAGACTTATCCCCACACCAGAGGGGCCGCCAGAGTTTTATGTTAATGTCAGCTCTCGTGTTGTGTTTCCATCAGGTGTGTGACACTAAAGACTTTGGTGAAAAGAATCAACAACCTCTGCATCATTGAAAACTTTCTTTTTGAGGTGTTAATGTTCAGTTAGCCATTGATATGTAAATGCCAGCTGGAATGTACCCAGGGCTTGGCCCCAAATCAGGGCAGGTCCCACAGAGGCATGGCCCAGTGAGACACGGATGCCGGTTCATGTAGGCCTAGCCGAGTCTTTTGGGTGAAACATCCGGGTAAATCAATGTGTGAGCTGTTGCTCCAGGAACATCAGTAGAGCTATGCTAGCTAGCCTATCCCTCAGATCTGCCTTTGTCGTCATGTCTCCTGTGTTTGACACAGCCATCAGACTTAATACAACTCTTCTGTTTACCCAATATCTCTGAAATCAATGGCAGGTTGAATTGGTCACTTGCTGTGCCAGAGTGTTTTTTAGGAAGCAGTGTTTTGTTGGCATTGATTACCGGGCGGGTGCATGGGTACTATGGGTTCCTTTACACACTGTCAAGACACCCACACACAGAGCTCTCCTGAGGGCGTCTTAGCTCTCAGCTCTGCTCCAGGTGGTAATCTAAGGAGTCAATGAGATGGAACCTGAGAGTGCTCCGAGTGCTCATGTGTCAACACAACGCTGGCGGTCTGAAGGTGATGCCGGCATCGGCCACTGGGGGGCAGTGGCATGGTGGTGTATGTGGTGTGACTAGGGCTGCCTGTGAGAAATACCTTGGAGACTTGTTCTATACTGTCTGTTTTATGGCCAGTCAGACTCTTCTCCAGGTGTCTAACAACCATGTAAAGCCAAGGCATGTTTTTATGCCATGCCAATGAAAACTTTCTCTTACCTTACTTATAGTGTTGGGTTAAAAATAGGTAGAAGGAAATTGCCACAGATCTTGATCTTGCATCCATTTTTGTGTCCCCCCCTAAAGTTAAAATTTGATACAGTATGTGTTGGAGCATTTAAGTGTGCTCCAGGCCCTGCTTAATTTCCCATGTGAGATCAGAACCCTTGGTTCTTGTCTTTTCATCAGCCCTAGCATGGTAGTCTGTGGACTAGTGGAGCTGTTGGAGCAGAGTGTGGAGCTATCGCCAGCGGTGTGTTATATATCCTACTAGTGACGAGGGACTCCCTAATCCCATGGAAAACATCACACAGGTTTGGTCAATTCAATTTCAGTTTAGGAAGTGACAAATGAATACATTGAATCAAGAATGATCTGTTATTTTCTGAGGAAGGGGGCACTTGTTTCTTGTTTTTTCTTTTTCATTATTTGTGTATTAGTATTGTACTGTTAGACATTTATTGCACTGCTGGAGCTAGATACACAATAATTTCGCTGCACCTGCTTTATCATTTACAAATCAGTGGAAGCAGCAAATAAACTGATTTGGTTTGTACAGGCTTGGGTTGAGTTCACCACTCTTCCTCAGTGGAGCATTACCTAAATGCGCAAAGTGATTTATGAGCTGCATTAGTGATGCTGGGAGCGATTCCTTTCTGAGGGCTTATGTCCTACTCTGTGATTGCCACTGTGTGTGTGTATGCGAGAGAAAGGAAGTGTGTGTGTGTGTGTGTGTGTCCAAGTTTGTGTGTATCAGGGTTGGTGTCAATTCCTTTTAAATTCCAGACGATTCAGAAAGTACACGAGAATTGTAATTTAGTTTACCTTCTGAATTGAAATGGAATTGACCTCAACCCTGGTGTGTATGTGTGTGTATTTGTATCTCTCTGAGTGTCTGTGTATGTGTACGTCGAGGGTCAGATCCTTCCGAGTTCCCACCACTGGTACCTGTTCTAGTGTTTCCCTCCTGGTAATGGTATACAGTGGTGTTTGATGGATAGTAATGGGATGGATAGATGTTTGAGTGATGGATAGTTGTTTAAAAGACGTAATGGGAATGATTAAATGAAACAGGGCTAAGAGCCCATGGCTGAAACTGCAACGCCACTATACTCAATGACCCTGCCCTCCAGTGGAAGCCAATGAGAACGGCTCATAATAATGGCTGGACCGGAGCATGTGTTTGATGCATTTGATACAATTCCACTTATTCGTCTCCAGTCATTACCACACACCCATTCTCCCCATTTAAGGTGCCACCAACCTCCTGTGATACCCTCTGTCTGATGGGCAAAAAAGCATGGGTTGAGGTAAAGATAACCAGCCTTTATGGCTGGCCCTTAAAGGGAAATGTCACCACAATACACTATTTGGGGTGTTTTTCTAGTCTTCCTACATAATTATGAGTGATGAGGGGGTGTTTCAGACATAATTATGCACTATAGCTGTATTTAAAAAAATATATTAAAAAAATTGTTGGGAGAGTTCAACCAATGACATCATTGGTTGATTGAGCCTGCTGTCTGATGATCTAAAAACGAGTCATGTTTTGTAGCAATTATTGTGGCCTTTGTGTTTTGCTGATTGCACGATCATGCTAGCACCTAGTAGATATGGTTGTCCTTATCCAATAGAGCAATTGGAATTGTCTCAACAATTTTCCTATCTGCCAGGACATTGCAGGATATCTAGGTTGACTCATTTTCCCTGGCTTTGTAAAGACTACAGCCTGATGGGAGCCCTTCTTCCTTGTTCCCACCCTCGAAGGCAGTCTTTTCAAAACGGTGGAGGTAGTAGTTTACAGGTTCACGGAAGCTTTATAACCATGCACTGTCTATCCGAGATTGCAAAATAATTAGTTACAATGGCTGCTTCTGATGATTCCGCTTCCTCCATGTTTTTATTTTATTTTACATAGGAACATACGACCCTATTTATTTGATCCAGAATACACTGAAGAGGAGTTGAGACAGCAAGGAAAAATAATTGCGAGACTAACACGCAGTGGCAGCGGCAGCCTAGACCAGCTGGGCCAGGACTCAGGAGGGCAAATGAAAAATTAGTAAGTAATTTTGCTGTTATTAGCTAGCTAGCAATATAAGCTCTCTTTTTACACAAAGCAGCGTTGTACAGTACAATTTGGTGATTGATTTGGACATATCGGGGCTTGCTAGTACCACTGCAAGGCAAGCTAGCCAAGTTTAGCTAGCTGTGTATTTGATATACCTAAAATGTACTATAGTCTGTTATAGCTAGCTAGCTAACTAGCCTAGCTAGCCTCTGTGCCTCTCATTAGGAGCAAAACTTGATAAATGTTTTGATGATAATGGCGGAGAGTAACGGAAAGACTATGGCTTTATGACTCATTAGTTTTGGAGTAACTATACCTGTGTGTTGTAGCTAGCTAGCAAACATGTGTCTGTAAGACGTCTCATTCTACACCTTGCTGCTACAGTAGAATTCCATCAGTACACAACGATTGCCCATGAATGTGTAATACTGTTTTCGTCTTTCTCTCACAAAGAAGTTGATGACTCAAGGAGATGTGAAAGATCCCATAACATAATGTGTGTATGTTAAGATACATTTGAGTTTGGTGGAGGAGGAATAATGGTCTTGGGCTGTTTTTCATGATTTGCACTAGGCCCAATGAAGGGAATGCTACAGCATTCAATGGCATTCTAGACGATTCTGTGCTTCCAACTTTGTGGCAACAGTTTGGGGAAGGCCCTTGTCTTTTTCCACATGACAATGCCCCCATCAACAAAGTGAGGTCCAAACCGAAATGGTTTGTCGTGATCGGTGAAGAATAACTTGACTGGCCTGCATGGAACCCTGACCTCAACTCCATTGAACACATTTGGGATGAATTGGAACGCCGACTGCGAGGCAAGCCTAATTGCCCAACATCAGCGTCCAACCTCACGAACGCTCGTGGCTGAATGGAAGCCCCTGCAGCAAAGATCCAACATCTAGTGGAAATCCTTCCCAGAAGAGTGGAGGCTGTTATAGCAGCAAATGGGGTACCATGGGGGACCAACTCCATATTAATGCCCATGAATTTATTTTTACAGGGACAGTGCACATTAATCAACGTTTCAGTAAAAGTGCCGGTTTCTAGCCAGCCGGCTAATATTCAACCGCAGTCCCTGGGAAGGTTATTAAAAACAATTACAATATAGACAATAGCAACATAGGACAAGCAAGACATAGCATACAGACAGAGCAACATAGGACAAGCAATACGTAGCATACACACATAGCAACATAGAACAAAAAACAGCAAGACAAAATTCATAAAAGCAACAAAGTGTTTCCACACCTCACAAGCTACAGACAACAGACATGGAAAGCGGCAACACACAGCTAGGGACCATGTTCACATATCTGATTGACGTTTAGCCATGTCTTCAAGCATTTTGTGAAAGTGTGATATGTGGTGCAGTTATGTGTGTCTGATGGCAGTGTATTCCAGACATGGGAAGCTCTCTCCGAGAAAATTGATTTACTAAAGGTGCTTTTCCTTAAGGGAACTATACAGTCACCTCTCATGGCAGACCTTGTGGATCTGCTGCCATATGTTTGGGTTTTCTGTTTAACAAAAATACTGAGTGGAGGGGGAGCCAGGCCATTTAGGATCTTGAATACAAGACATGCGTCAGTGTATTGCACAGGATTTCAGGAGCCCAACTCAGGAGCTCATGCTTTCTGAGGATGTAACAGTGATGGTGGCTATTGGGCTTCCTATGAAGCACTTTGAGAGCCTGTTTGTAGACAGACTGAATAGATCTTAATGTTGTACAGCAAGCTTGAGCCCAACTAGTCAAGCAGTATGTTAACTGGCGGAGTATCATAGATTTGAAGTACAGTTTTGCTACCTCTGTAGTCAAACAATTTTGTATAAATTGGAAATTAGCTAGGTTGAATTTGGTTATTTGAATGACCTTTTTTCACATGCTGTCCAAGGTACTTAAAATCAGATACCACCTGGAGCTTCTCCCCTGACACATAGACATCTGGATCAGTAGCATCTGTTGCCCTCTTTGTGAAGAACATGCAAACAGTTTTTTTCACATTGAGATGCAAACACGAGTCACTGAGCCACTTTGAAACCTGGACAGTAGTGAGTTCTTGTGCAGCTTGTTGCTTGCTCTTTGCATGCACATATATCACTGTATCATCTGCATTCATTTGAACTTCAGACCCAGTACAGACAGAAGGCAGATTATTAATGTACAGGCTGAACAGGAGGGGCCCCAGTATTGACCCTTGGGGCACGCCCACATCATAGCTAAGAGTGGGCGACAGCTCATTGCTCACTCTGTTCAACGAGCAGGTGCCCACATACTTTTATTCATGTGGTGTATGTCAGACATTAACATACCTGTTGTGTGAACTCACCTCAGCGAGACAGACTAATCTATTGTTTTATTGAAACATGTTTACTTGCCAACAAATTAAAGTTGAAATGATACACCAACTCCCTGCATCAATTGTTTTAGCAGTAAGTCTAAAGCTAGTTTATCCAAATGCATTTAATTCATATCCCAATTAATTGATCCAGAAGTTGAAGTCAACACTTTATTGGTTTCTGATGCAGCAGGAATGATTAAGTCACTTGTCTGTACACTTGTAAAAATATTATATGAAACACCATTATATACGTACAAAAGCGTTCACTATCTATACCACAATGCAGTTGTGAGCATACTAAGCATTCTATACTATATTACAATATCAGTCTAACTGAATATGGATATTGTGTTGGTTGATTGTTCCAGGCAGGTTCCAAAATGTTCTTCAGCAGGTGAACCTCTTCTTGAAATGAGTAAAGCCAGCTGGTTTAGCAGGCTTTGGCATTATGGTAACGTTGCCAAGGTTGTTGGGTTGGGGGGTTGAGACTCTGGCTCCTTGTTGACAACTGTCTGGTCCTTTCTGCACTCCACAGCCAGGTGGACAAGTCTCTTGTACTCTTTCTTTACCATCCACTGCTTCGACCTATTGCACAATAAGGATAGTGGATTTGCAGTTAGCCTTCAAAATAAATCAGCGCATAATTCTACTACTATGTAGTCACTGTCAATGGCAAACTGCAAATTCCACTATTGTGCCTAATCCTTATTGTGGCTAGCTATAACAACACATGGTCCGGTCAAGCCTCACTAGCCAGATGAAGCTAGCTGGCTGCTTATAACTTTAGCATTGGGCAACAGGGTTAAGTAGCTGGCTAGCTATTTATGATCATGAACTAAATTTAAATTCAACAACAAGTGGCTACCTAGCTAATATTTACAAGGATTCCCAAATCATTGCTAAGAATAATGAAAATGACTGCAGTTCCTACTGGTCATTGTTTTCAGGCTGGTTGTATTGGTGCTAGCTAGGTACCAAGCTAAAGCTAGCTACCCCAGAAGTTGCGGTCGAACAAATTATGCTTTATTACCAATGCGGTATTGTAAACACTGTTAAGTGGAGCGACACCGGGGAACCCAAGAGCAGACTCAGATGAGGAAATGGGGATGAATGAACCAAAATATTTATTGTTACAAAAAGATATGGAGTGCAGACCCGGGGAAGCTCGGATGAGTTGCAGAAAAAACAGATGTGGAGACTGAGGTTGGAGTTGGCTGAGTAGAACAAGGTAAACAGATCCTGAGGGGAATCCAAGGTAGTGATGGTGAGTACAATCCAGAGGTAGGTAGTTGGGTGGTGAAATGTGGAACAGGAGACAGGAGCCAGAGACAGAGCGGTAATGAGCAGAGATTACGATCTGGCAGAGTGAAAGTGGCAGGACTGAGTATTTGTAGAGGTCTTGATTATGGAACGAGTTGCAGCTGGAAGGGATTTGCTCTGACTCCAGCACACCTGTCTCCAACCACACAATCACACAGAGAAGAAAGACACCGGATGAACACCAGAGGGCGTAGCAGGAGCAGATGTGACAAACACATTGTTTGTGGCCGGTGTTTGCTTGTTTACAGACTTTTCTGTACAGCTTTGACAGTGCTACTGTGTCTTTTTTGACACACAAAGACCCAAACAGCATTCCATAGCATGTATGTCATGAAGTTAATAGCAGTGACGCTATTAGTGTGTAACTCCGGTGGGGCAACGTCTGAAAAATAGCTCACTTGGTAGTGTGTACCGGTGCTCAACCAGTCGGCGAAAGCCAACATCACCCACAACAGAGAATGGTTGATTGTCAAGGGCATTGAATTCCAATATCTTGGCTTTAATGGATTTTGCCTTTGAGTTGTCTCGCTGAAATTGTCTTACTCTTTCAAACGACTGCTCTATCCACATCGCGGATATTGTGGGCTACTCCCTGTTCACTCATGACTGCACGGCCAGGCACGACTCCAACACCATCATTAAGTTTGCCGATTACACAACAGTTGTTGTCCTTGCACCACACGGTCTGACCTCCTCCCTATATGCTGTCTCCTCGTTGATCAGGTTTATTTGCTCATCATGGGAAATCTTTAGTATGATTTTAGAAGGAGACTTACTTAGTTCCTGGTGCTTATGTTGACGCCTCTACTTATGTTGTCGGAATCGGACTAAATAGAACACATAGTCACGTTAGCCTCCGGTAGTTAGTTTGGTTACGTTAGCTATTAAGCTAGCTAACAAAGCTAATGTTATCTTGAAAAGTTACAAATCACATCGCCAGATAGCAGCTGGCGAATTACATGCTTTGGAATGTCTAGCCAGCATATTATTAAAGCTAGCTAGCTAGATTTTAGTTTAGATAAACAAATGTAGTTTGTTAGCGAGGTAAAGTTAGCTACGTTACCTCAGCTTCCTCTTAGAGGTGAAGGGGAAAATCAATGGAATAGCATCTCTTTTCAACATTCAATAACATGGCAACCCCATCAGTTGAGACTTCAATTCCGCTTCGAAATCCTCTGGCTGAAAGTGCTGGCTACAGACAGACATTTGGCTATTTCTCACAACTGGATATGCCTCCACTTAGCGGTACTGCGTCCTGAAATAAATATGAATTCTGGATATTGTGGTTTGCTTACAACCAGGAAATGTAGCTGGCCCCTTTCTAGCCGTGAGACCGTATTTGCATTTAGTGAGGAAGTTCTAACTTTTTATGAAACATATAATATAATAATTTCATATAAATGGACATGTATAGTAAAATTGAGCAGTAGTGAAATTTCCCTTTAAAGAGAGAGCTGACCCAAGACTGAACCCAGGCATGTAAAAAGCTGCAAAGCACCTCATCTTGTGTTTTCTATGCATGTGATTGGCCCTGGTGTTTCCCAGGGCTGTGCTCTGTGCGTTGCTATTAGTGACAAACCTGCTTATCTTGGGTGGGGTTGGACATTCCTGTCTTTTGGGTTTGGACAGGTCTGTTCTCCTTCCTTCTGCTGCAGGAGCCCAGGGTGGAGCCTTGCCAGGGCCAAAGGCACAGGCTGCAACTACAGTTCTGTGTGTAAATGCTGAGCATCTGAGTGAGTGAGTGAGTGAGTGAGTGAGTGAGTGAGTGAGTGAGTGAGTGAGTGAGTGAGTGAGTGAGTGAGTGAGTGAGTGAGTGAGTGAGGTGAGTGAGTGGATACATGAGTATATTTGTGTGAGAGCATTTGTTAATGTGCATCTGGGTCTCAGTTGCTGTTTTTTGAATGCGTGTACATATTTGTGTGCTTAACTGTATGCCTTTTCATGTACCATTTTGCATCTCAGTCCATTTGTCTCAGCATGTGTGTATGTTAAGATGCATTTGAGTCTTTGTGAGTATGCAAACGAGCACAGGGTACGGGGTTTGTGTGTGCATATGTGAGCGAGCAGCAGGTGTGTACCACAACTTTTAGTTTGTATTGTAGTGTGCGAGTGTGTCTTCTGTATGTGTCATCCACCAAAAGTATTTGAGCTTGTAACAATAACATGTCCACTTCCTCCCCCTGATATCGCTGTGGTTTACAGTCGAACAATAACATATCCACTTCCTCCCCCTGATATCGCTGTGGTTACAGTCGAGGGATTGTAGACAGGACAGACCGTATCAGTCCAGATCAGAGCAGCAGCCTTTGTTGTGTTTTGGATTGACTTGTCAGGACTGCAGCTGAGAATATTTCCTCTCCCGACACTTTTATCAGAGTTCTACTTTCCTCACACGGAATCTAAAAATAATGTCTAACTCCCATCTCTAATTTGAAGCTGAAAATTCAGACTTATAATTTTTTTTAACAGCTTCTAACACAATTAATACGTTTTGGTAAGTTTACTTTGAAAGTTCCTGTTCCGCCCTGCAAAATAAAGTTCTGATCCAGTTCGAACCCCCAAAAAGTACAGGTTTATGTAGTTCCTTTCTGTTCCTCTTTAAACCTTGAAAATAAACCTCACCAATTAGTGTGGATAGAGCAGCTTGCTATGGAGCGGGCAAGCTGTAGTTTTTTACATGCGCAATGGATAGACAAGTGTAAGGCCTGAAATGTGACTGAAAGTTTACGGGTGGGGAGAGAGCGAGAGAGGGTGGAGGAGGACGCTTGGCCTCAAGCACTGGGCATCTTGTTATGACATGCATTATCTGAATTAGGCCCACAGAATTAATCCTATGGAGGAGAGGCTTCTGTGGAGGAACTTTGAATGTCCGATAGTTAGCTTACCGTGGGACCAGAGATAGCTAATTAGCTAACAAGCTTGTGTGTGCAGAGAGGCACCAAAATTAAAATCACATCTTACCTTTTTGTAGTTAGTAAATCCAATGTGAAACATGATAACTATATTATCCTTAGTATTGAAAAAGTTAAATCAATTCTTCTCTAATTAAAAATCTCTCCCTATTTTTTTTTATTCACGCAACATCAGTAGGCTCAGTAGCCTAAGCTTCAGAGGGGGATGTGCAGGTAGCCTACACATGCAAACACACTGGCAAATAGGGTCAGCTGGCAGGCAGACACCGGAATAGGTTTTGAAGTGATAGAGTGAGGGCTTTGCATAGGTGCTTTGTTGCATTTTTTTGTGGGACTGGAAAAGTGCCCAGAGCGTAAAATAAGGTTATTAACCGGTTTTAGTTGATATCTCTTGCTGTTTGAAGTAGTGTGGACTTGGTGATCTGTCATTGCTTCAAAGTGTCGAGTGCCTTTTCACCTCGGCACTAACAAACACCTTTGCTCAAATTAAAAGGGCATTGCTGAAATATTTTGGCATTTCTGTCCCTTCAGCAAGTGGATATAATTATTCTACCATAGTATAGAATAAAGATAAATAATCACACGGTGCATCTTTGATCTTTGGAATCAGTATGAAGAATAGCGACTGGAGTTTTGCCTGACCAAAAATCAATCCAGGCCCTAGTAAGTAATGGGTTATAAGAACGGCAGAGAAAAATTGACATTGTAGACTAGATCAGGAGAGAATTCCACTACATTGTTGCTAATACTGTGAAACGCTTGTCTGGGGTTGGATCACTCGTCAGAAGGATTTCTTTCACAACACCCTGCCTTTGATAAGGGCTTTTTAGCCTGACTGTTTATGAGAACGTGGGCTGATTTTATGCCTTTAAATGAAAGTGGTGGAGTGGCAAGTGCTCATCTCATCTGTGGTTAAGTAGAGAGAGGTGTACCACTCTGTTCTAGCACTGACTGTTCTGACTGTTCCAAGCCCCTCATTCAACCACCCACCGTCTAGACGGGAAAACACCTGTGTTTATAGACCCGCCGATTGACATACACACCTGACTGTGGTTGAAGTACAAGGGGTTGAGTCAGATGATCATAATGCCTATTTAAATAAAGGTTAAATATAAAATACATAAAAAATGATTGACAGGTGGTGCTGCTTTAATGAGGGAGGGGGTGGGAGGGGTAGAGGGGAGGGATGATCGAAGGGGAGGATTATCCAATCAGGCCTGAGGAAAAGCACCTGCATAGAGGTGAATATAGTAGCAGCTACCACCTGCTCAAGCTGTTGGAGAATGATCAACGTGACTGCTGCTCATACATTGGTAACAATAGTGTGTGCATGAGTGCGTGTGCGTTTATAGATGTGTGTGTGCACGTGCATAGATGTGTGTTTGGGGGTGCATACGTGGATGTGTGCATTCCTGTTTGTGTGATTTTATGTATGTGTGAAAATGTGTGTGTGTTTGAGTACGTGTGTGTGGTGTATTTGTGTATGGTACAGTGATGAAATAAGCATTTGTCGCAGCGGTGCTTCTGGTTCCCCAGCCAACAATAAGAACCCTAACAGTGCCAATGAATCATGTTGTTTGGAGAGAGAGAGAGGAGATAACAAAGGCCGTGGTGTTTTGATTTTTTTCTGTGATCTGTCTCTATCTGGGTCTGCTGTGGGGGTATTTTTTACCTTTATTTAACTAGGCAAGCCAGTTAAGAACAAATTCTTATTTTCAATGACGGCCTAGGAACAGTGGGTTAACTGCCTTGTTCAGGGGCAGAACGACAGATTTTTACCTTGTCAGCTCGGGGATTCGATCTTGTGTGAGCTGACTGAAGTTTCCTAGGCAGAGACGTCTTGATGATGAGAGCGATTATATATCTGTGGACATGTTTGTGCTTCCAGCTGGGGCGTGACTGGAGCCAACTTCTCAGGGCACCATGGAAACCCCATCCGAGGGTTGGAGCTAGATGACAAAGTGACAAGGCTGTCATGGTATTACACACACACACACACACACACACACACACACACACACACACACACACACACACACACACACACACACACACACACACACACACACACACACACACACACACACACACACACACACACACACACACACACACACACACACACACACACACACACACACACACACACAGACTCTGTCTCTTTTCATTATGTCATCACTTTCTCACGACTTAGCAGAGATACTCTGGAGTGATAGCAAAGTGGAAAGTTGCAAAGCACCCTGCCAATTTTATGAGGGGACTGTTTGACGAAACAGGAGGAGGCACCTTCATCATGAATAAGGCACAAACATTGTATAGCAATCTGAAAACATCACACTTTAGGGACACTACATTGGAAGATACCACAGTAAATCAGGACTGTTCCTTTCTCATGAGTCACTGCGAATCAACATCAAACATCATTACTGTGCCATCAGCCTAAGGCCCTATACTAGTATCCTGATTCGAAAGAGAGACAGAGCATTATACACTTCTCCCATCTATCCTCTCCATCACACAGCATGCACAGCCTGTAGTCAGGACCACAGTCCAGGGAGCTGGCCCCTCTTCTCCTGCTCCATTCAGATCCCTGCATCTAAGAAACCAAATCCCACACAATCTTGGTGGATAGGACTATCTGACTTCAGGATCAAGACCAGAGAAATCTCCCCTTCCTGTCTTTCGCCTGGCGGGGCAGAGCTCATGCATGCCAGTCCCTCTGTGTCTGTCTGAGTGGGAGGGAGGGAGGGGATAGGGAGAAGAGGAAGAATAACGTGTAGGAGAGAGAGGATAGAGGATGAGAGGGAGAGGGAGAAAGATATAGGGAGTGGGAGAAACAAAGAATGTGATTGTATGAGAGCGAGAATTGTATGAGAGCGAGAGAGAGGGGAATAGCAGAGATTGCTTTGGTTATTTGTACCTGTTGATGTCATACCAGTAAAGCACATTGAATTGAAGGATAGAGTACGTGTGCGTGTGAAGTGAGTCAGAATGCGAGCGAGAGTTTCAGAACAAGAGCGATGGACCTGTGCTAGCTGTGCTCTGAGTCCCTCTGTCTGACAGTGCAATAACAGCAGCCACTGTGCAGTGACTAGTGAGCACATGGAAATGACACAGAAATCCAGCCAGCCAGCCCTCTAACAGGTTCAACATCTATCAGGACATTGCTCCTAAACGTACAGTAGAGCCCATGGGGCACAGCCTTGGCAGCGTTTACAGTCTACCTCTCCCATGTTTATTAGCATAGCCATCACGCTACAGTTTTATATCTCACAGCGTAATGGAGATTCCTCCTGACACCTGTGTTGTGTTCAGACAGCCGAGCAGAAAAGAAAGTGATAGGATGTAGAATGAAGGGAGCGAATAAGCCCTAGCTTAGTCCAATATCTATTTGTGCTGTATTCTAACACCTATAGCAGGCATAACAAGGACCACGTTAGTTGGTAAGACCGCATAACAGATGTTTGAAGCCTGTTTGATAAATTACCTTGTGTTGTACACTGAGTGAGTATGTGTATGTGTGTGTGTGAAGTGAGTCAGAATAAGAGTGTGAGACACTGAGTGTACAAAACATTAGGAACACCTTCCTAATATTGAGTTGCACCCCCTTTTGACCTCAGAACAGCCTCAATTCGTCGGGGCATGAACTCTACAAGGTGTCAAAAGCATTCCACAGGGATCCTGGCCCACGTTGACTCCAATGCTTCCCACAGTTGTGTCAAGTTGGCTGGATGTCCTTTAGGTGGTGGACCATTCTTAATACACACGTGAAACTGTTGACTGTGAAAACTCAGCAGCATTGCAGTTCTTGACACAAATCGGTGCGCCTGGCACCTACTACCATACCCCGTTCAAAGGTACTTAAATATTGTATCTTGCCCATTTACTCTCTGAATGGTGCACATACACAATCCGTCTGTTTTAACCTGTCTCCTCCCCTTCATCTACACTGATTGAAGTGGATTTAACAAGTGACATCAATAAGGGATCATAGCTTAATATGGTCAGTCTATGTCATGGAAAGAGCAGGTGTTCCTAACGTTTTGCATACTCAGTTTATACAATAGCTTTGTATGTATTCATTTTAATTGTGTTGTTATGTGGACTACGTTGTGTGTGTGGATGTGTTATGAATGCTTGTAAGTCTTTTTCGGCATTCTTCAATTGAGTTGAACTAGTAATACTGTCTTTGTCCACTAGGGGGTAGGCCAGAAGCACAGTTGGGGGTGTTTGTCGTCTCTCCCCCCCCTTGGATCAATGTTTGACTGGGTTTAATAGAATTCTGATTAATTTGACAGTGTTATTCTAGTCTAGTTACTCTGTTATACTGTAGTTCTATGTATTTAAAAAGAGAAATACAGAAGGACAGAGACAGCGAGGGAGAGAAAAGGACAATGAAAAAGAGTACAGTGTACACAAAATGAACGGTCAGACCTCTGTGTTATTACTGTAAGCCTGCAGATCTTTGACACAATAACCCAGTGACAGGGAGAGCACTTAACTTAATCAGACTCTGAAAACAGCCCTCTTTACCATATTACGGTTTCCACTTTCAACTGTCCTAACCACTGACCAGGCCTAACTGTCTCAAAGTGTACCCTAAATGGTTCAGACCTACTGTAACTGTCTGAAAGCATACCTTTAAGGGATTGTGATAAGAAGGGAAACCTTTGAGGAGCCAGTCAGTGTCTGATTGAGATATGAGTCACTGTTGCTTTGTGATGAATCCATGCATGTAGTGTGCATGGAGTTACATGTTGGGTGGCGGAGCTCTGCTTTTGGACAGGCTCACCTGTGTGTGTGTGTGTGTGTGTGTGTGTGTGTGTGTGTGTGTGTGTGTGTGTGTGTGTGTGTGTGTGTGTGTGTGTGTGTGTGTGTGTGTGGTTGTGTCATACAGCTTCAATGTACTATACAGTTTTGTTTTTTGTTGTTGCCATTCCTAATATCCTGTAGTTACTGTAGTTACAGTAATCACTCTGTATGTGTGTGTCTGTGTGAAAGCGAGATGACGAATACATGTGTTGTTCTGCTTCCCTGCTGCGTGTTCAATAAATAAAAATTATTGACATTTTACCCCCCACCAATCACTTTGAACCAGCCATTTGTGATACAGAGCAACACAATACACAACACAGCAGGCAGAGCATAGCTCAATCTGGGCCCATATTCACAGAGAGTCTCAGAGTAGGAATGCTAATGGGATCCGATTTAGCCTTTT
Organism: Oncorhynchus keta; assembly: GCF_023373465.1. Lineage (NCBI taxonomy): Eukaryota > Metazoa > Chordata > Actinopteri > Salmoniformes > Salmonidae > Oncorhynchus > Oncorhynchus keta. Next base: position 36,971,307 of record NC_068437.1, read on the forward strand.
AAATCATAATACATAAAGGGGGGGCGGGTGATGCAGCAGGGCTAGGGGAACAAGCTCCAGCTGAGCACTGTTCCCTTAACGAGGGTGTGGCAGCTCTCTAATTGACTGCCTAATGACTTAATGGTGTGCAGCTCTCACTCTGGAAGAGAGCAGCACACCTCACATGAGCTATGGCTAGGACCGATATGATTGGCAGTGTTGAAGCTTTTGGCTAGCCCTGTTGACTTGCTGCTTTTATCTCTTCAGTTTAAAGTCTCGATCCTGGATTTAATTTGCCTTTTGTTAATAAAAGCCTCTTTGTTTGCACTGTGCTTCTGTCTCTTGTGCATTTCCCTTTGAGCCATTGACTATGTCCGACCCCCAGCCTAAATGACTTGGGGATGTATGTATGAAGCATTTCATTGGAGGAGTGCTGATTTGGGATCAGTTTTGCCTTTTAAATCAGCATTCTGGCAATGAACACAGGCTTTGCTCTGTCAGATCAACTTGACTTCTGCATTGCAGGATCTTCATTGCAATCTTCACATCTCTTTAAAGGCCTAATTGCCATGGGTAAAGTTTGATCAGACTACGTTACTATACACGTACAGGAGCCAAAATGTTTATCTGAGGCAATGAATGACCTTATAAACCAAGCATCTCTTTTACACATCCAGGCCTATATTAATAGTAGGGGATGTTTAAGTGCATTTCCAGATGAAGGTTATTCCTTGTCGGATGCTGCCAACTGTATAAATTATATGAAGCACCTCTAATCAGCTGCATTTAATCTTACTCATTAGGTGTTAGTTAGTTAGTTCTCTCACGTCACCCCGCTCCTCCGCTCTCTCCACTGGCTTCCAGTTGAAGCTCGCATCCGCTACAAGACCATGGTGCTTGCCTACGGAGCTGTGAGGGGAACGGCACCTCAGTACCTCCAGGCTCTGATCAGGCCCTACACCCAAACAAGGGCACTGCGTTCATCCACCTCTGGCCTGCTCGCCTCCCTACCACTGAGGAAGTACAGTTCCCGCTCAGCCCAGTCAAAACTGTTCGCTGCTCTGGCTCCCCAATGGTGGAACACACTCCCTCACGACGCCAGGACAGCGGAGTCAATCACCACCTTCCGGAGACACCTGAAACCCCACCTCTTTAAGGAATACCTAGGATAGGATAAAGTAATCCTTCTCACCCCCCTTAAAAGATTTAGATGCACTATTGTAAAGTGGCTGTTCCACTGGATGTCATAAGGTGAATGCACCAATTTGTAAGTCGCTCTGGATAAGCGTCTGCTAAATGACTTAAATGTAAAATGTAAATGTGTTATGGGAATCATATGCATGCACACACACACACACACACACACACACACACACACACACACACACACACACACACACACACACACACACACACACACACACACACACACACACACACACACACACACAGCAGGACATCATATTGAGTGTATGCCTCATCACCGCCCTAGTGATAGTTGTGATAAAACCCTTGATAATCTCTCAGTGCATACACATGCACACATAATACCGTGACTAGATCCAGAGGCCCATTGTGAGGACTATTTTTTATGGTATCTGTGACCAAGAGATGCATATCTGTATTCCCAATCATGTGAAACCCATAGATTAGGGCCTACTGAATTCATTTCAATTGACTGATTTCCTCATATGAACTAAGTCAGTAAAATCTTAGAAATCTTAGAATTTTTGCATGTTGCCTTTTATATTTTTGTTCAGTATATGATCATCTGTGAAAATTCAAGTGGGTGTAATTTCCAATATCCTGTGTGTGCTTTGGAGGGGTGAAGAGGACCACAAGGCTCTGTCTGATGCATTCTGGATGTGCCTGAATTTATAAGACCCTGCAGTTAATCCAAACATGGGCTGCCACACATTCCACACGCACACACACACAGGCTGACATGGACAGACACACACAAGCTCACTCTTACAGTCACCTCAGATTATTTGCACCATTGATAAACATGAGTAAAAAGAGGCTGCGGATCTGACTTTTCTGGACCTTTCTTTGACAGCTAAAGGTCCCAAAGCTTTTTCACATATGCAGGATTGTCTTCTTTATTCTGCTCTACTCAAAGGGAACCTCCCTTGTACATTTCTCACTGTCAATCGTGAATGATAATTCTTCAAGTTGTATTTTTTTAATTGAACCTTTATTTAAAAAGGTAGGCTAGTTGAGAAGAAGTTCTCATTTACAACTGCGACCTGGCCAAGATAAAGCAAAGCAGTTCGACAGATACAACGACACAGAGTTACACATGGAGTAAAACAAACATACAGTCAATAACACAATACAATAAAAAGAAAGTCTATATACAGTGTGTGCAAATGGCTTGAGGAGGTAATGCAATAAATAGGCCATAGTAATTACAATTTAGCAGATTAACACTGGAGTGATAGATGAGCAGATAATGATGTGCAAGTAGAGATACTGGTGTGCAAAAGAGCAGAAAAGTAAATAAAAACAATATGGGGATGAGGTAGGTAGATTGGGTGGGCTATTTACAGATGGGCTATGTACAGCTGCAGCGATCGGTTAGCTGCTCAGATAGTTGATGTTTAAAGTTGGTGAGGGAAATACAAGTCTCCAGCTTCAGATATTTTTGCAATTTGTTCCAGTCACTGGCAGCAGAGAACTGGAAGGAAAGGCGGCCAAAGGAGGTGTTGGCTTTGGGGATGAGATATACCTGCTGGAGCGCGTGCTATGGGTGGGTGTTGTTATCGTGAACCAGTGAGCTGAGATAAGCCGAAGGTTTACCTAGCATAGACTTATAGATGGCCTGGAGCCAGTGGGTCTGGCGACTAATATGTAGTGGGGGCCAGCCGACTAGAGCATACAGGTCGCAGTAGTGGGTGGTATAAGGGGCTTTGGCTTTAGTGAAACGTCCATGCAGCATCTGCATACCAACTATTTGATTTCAATCAGTTTCATGTGGATATGCATTTAGTGAACTTTAGAGTGAAATTCAGAGCAGATAGTTTTAACAAACTGTAGCATAGCCTACCTTTGTTTAGTTTCACTCAAAGCACATATTTTGTTTAGGGCTGAGTTTTGGCGACATGAGAGAAAAATGTGACCATTTGATCTCAATCATCCTAAAATCTCATAACAAATTAGGTGTTGCTTTTTATCTTACAGTAATGTTATACTATGCTATTATATTCAGTTTTGTTATGTAAAATACGATCATTGTCATCTTCCAGACATTGATTCAGCTTTGATCTAACTTTATTAAACGAGCACAATTCGTCACAGTAGCCTGTTCTCTACGAGTAGGGGAGAGACTATGCGTAAAGGACTGTGCGTAAAGTGGAGAATCTCGCACATACGCAGATACATCGGGATCTTTAGCTGTCAGGAAGAAAGGTCCATAAAAGTCCATTAAAATAAATAATTCAAATACTGAGCTACATTGTATGCTCCAAAAAATTACTCAGAGCAAAATATTTTGTTAATCAACTAATAATTTATTTTCTCAAATATAGGTGTCAATATGATTGACACCCATGTTTTCAGTACTTTGTGCACCCTACCGTTGCGAGGACAACATTACTGAGCCTTTTTCTATAATATTTTAAAAATATTTTATAAGGTTGGAGAACACATTAAGAGGGATCTTAGACTAAGAGGGATCCATACAGAATCTTTCCAGGTCCTTGATATCCTTAGTCTGTGCTTATGGCAGTTTCCCAAGGGCTGCACGGTTTGCCCTGACACTACACAGCTGATTCAAATAATGACCTCATCAAGCTTTGATTATTTGAATCAGCTGTATAGTGCTAGGACAAAAAAACTAAATGTGCACCCCTTAGGGTCCCCAGGACCAAGTTCACTCCTTCTGTGCTGTGCACCTTCCCATTTACACCGGAGATATGTATGTAATGGCGAGATGCTTATGTCTCCGCCCTAACAATGGGAGTCGTTGTCCCAAAGGCGGGAGGGCTGTCGACAAGCTTAGGTTCAAAACAAGCACATAGAAACGCATTGGGCTTTTTTTGGACAGATTTTGGCGAGAGTGAAACTTCTCGATTCGCCTCTTTCTCCTAAGCCCCTCCCCCTACCACTCACAACAACAAAGATGAGAGATCCCTTCTTCCTCTCTGACAAACAGTTTCAACTCGCTATTTGCATTTGAGGTTTGGTCCAACAGAACCGGTCATATGGACACCGAAACACATGGAGACATTACGCTACCACGTATCGCTAGAAGCATTTTAGTCAAGTAAGGATTAATATACTAAATCAAATCAAATTGTATTTGTCACATACACATGGTTAGCAGATGTTAATGCGAGTGTAGCGAAATGCTTGTGCTTCTAGTTCCGACAATAACAATTCCAAAACTACTGTCTTATACACAGTGTAGGGGGATAAAGAATATGTACATAAGAATATATGAATGAGTGATGGTACAGAGCAGCATAGGCAAGATACAGTAGATGGTATCGAGTACAGTATATACATATGAGATGAGTATGTAAACAAAGTGGCATAGTTAAAGTGGCTAGTGATACATGTATTACATAAGGATGCAGTCGATGATATAGAGTACAGTATATACGTATGCATATGAGATGATTAATGTAGGGTAAGTAACATTATATAAGGTAGCATTGTTTAAAGTGGCTAGTGATATATTTACATAATTTCCCATCAATTCCCATTATTAAAGTGGCTGGAGTTGAGTCAGTGTCAGTGTGTTGGCAGCAGGCACTCAATGTTAGTGGTGGCTGTTTAACGGTCCTTCTGGCCTTGAGATAGAAGCTGTTTTTCAGTCTCTCGGTCCCAGCTTTGATGCACCTGTACTGACCTCGCCTTCTGGATGATAGCGGGGTGAACAGGCAGTGGTTCGGGTGGTTGATGTCCTTGATGATCTTTATGGCCTTCCTGTAACATCGGGTGGTGTAGGTGTCCTGGAGGGCAGGTAGTTTGCCCCCGGTGATGCGTTGTGCAGACCTCACTACCCTCTGGAGAGCCTTACGGTTGTGGGCGGAGCAGTTGCCGTACCAGGCGGTGATACAGCCCGCCAGGATGCTCTCGATTGTGCATCTGTAGAAGTTTGTGAGTGCTTTTGGTGACAAGCCGAATTTCTTCAGCCTCAGGAGGTTGAAGAAGCGCTGCTGCACCTTCTTCACGATGCTGTCTGTGTGAGTGGACCAATTCAGTTTGTCTGTGATGTGTATGCCGAGGAACTTAAAACTTGCTACCCTCTCCACTACCATCGATGTGGAAAGGGGGTGTTGAGTTGGAGGCGTGCTTGGCTACGCAGTCGTGGGTGAACAGGGAGTACAGGAGAGGGCTCAGAACGCACCCTTGTGGGGCCCAGTGTTGAGGAACAGCGGGGTGGAGATGTTGTTGCCTACCCTCACCACCTGGGGGCGGCCCGTCAGGAAGTCCAGTACCCAGTTGCACAGGGCGGGGTCGAGACCCAGGGTCTCGAGCTTAATGACGAGTTTGGAGGGTACTATGGTGTTGAATGCCGAGCTGTAGTCGATGAACAGCATCCTCACATAGGTATTCCTCTTGTCCAGATGGGTTAGGGCAGTGTGCAGTGTAGTTGAGATTGCATCGTCTGTGGACCTATTTGGGCGGTAAGCAAATTGGAGTGGGTCTAGGGTGTCAGGTAGGGTGGAGGTGATATGGTCCTTGACTAGTCTCTCAAAGCACTTCATGATGACGGAAGTGAGTGCTACGGGGCGGTAGTCGTTTAGCTCAGTTACCTAAGCTTTCTTGGGAACAGGAACAATGGTGGCCCTCTTGAAGCATGTGGGAACAGCAGACTGGTATAGGGATTGATTGAATATGTCCGTAAACACACCGGCCAGCTGGTCTGCGCATGCTCTGAGGGAGCGGCTGGGGATGCCGTCTGGGCCCGCAGCCTTGCGAGGGTTAACACGTTTAAATGTCTTACTCACCTCGGCTGCAGTGAAGGAGAGTCCGCATGTTTTCGTTGCAGGCCGTGTCAGTGGCACTGTATTGTCCTCAAAGCGGGCAAAAAAGTTATTTAGTCTGCCTGGGAGCAAGACATCCTGGTCTGTGACTGGGCTGGATTTCTTCTTGTAGTCCGTAATTAACTGTAGACCCTGCCACATGCCTCTTGTGTCTGAGCCGTTGAATTGAGATTCTACTTTGTCTCTGTACTGACGCTTGGCTTGTTTGATAGCCTTGCGGAGGGAATAGCTGCACTGTTTGTATACGGTCATGTTACCAGTCACCTTGCCCTGATTAAAAGCAGTGGTTCGCACTTTCAGTTTCACGCGAATGCTGCCATCAATCCACGGTTTCTGGTTAGGGAATGTTTTAATCGTTGCTATGGGAACGACATCTTCAACGCACGTTCTGATGAACTCGCACACCGAATCAGCGTATTCGTCAATATTGTTATCTGACGCAATACGAAACATATCCCAGTCCACGTGATGGAAGCAGTCTTGGAGTGTGGAGTCAGCTTGGTCGGACCAGCATTGGACAGACCTCAGCGTGGGAGCCTCTTGTTTTAGTTTCTGTCTGTAGGCAGGGATCAGCAAAATGGAGTCGTGGTCAGCTTTTCCGAAAGGAGGGCGGGGCAGGGCCTTATATGCGTCGCGGAAGTTGGCAATGATCCAAGGTTTTTCCACCCCTGGTTGCGCAATCGATATGCTGATAAAATTTAGGGAGTCTTGTTTTCAGATTAGCCTTGTTAAAATCCCCAGCTACAATGAATGCAGCCTCCGGATTGGTACTTCCGGCGCCGACAGAGATGGCCGCCTCGCTTCGCGTTCCTGGGAAACTATGCAGTTTTTTGTTTTTTTTACGTGTTATTTCTTACATTAGTACCCCAGGTCATCTTAGGTTTCATTACATACAGTCGAGAAGAACTACTGAATATAAGATCAGCGTCAACTCACCATCAGTACGACCAAGAATATGTTTTTCGCGACGCGGATCCTGTGTTCTGCCTTTCAAACAGGACAACGGAATGGATCCCATGCAGCGACCCAAAAAAACGACTCCGAAAAAGAGGGAAACGTAGCGGTCTTCTGGTCAGACTCCGGAGACGGGCACATCGTGCACCACTCCCTAGCATTCTTCTCGCCAATGTCCAGTCTCTTGACAACAAGGTTGATGAAATCCGAGCAAGCGTAGCATTCCAGAGGGACATCAGAGACTGTAACGTTCTTTGCTTCACGGAAACATGGCTCACTGGAGAGACGCTTTCGGAATCGGTGCAGCCAGCGGGTTTCTCCACGCATCGCGCCGACAGAAACAAACATCTTTCTGGTAAGAAGAGGGGCGGGGGCGTATGCCTCATGGCTAACGAGACATGGTTTGATGAAAGAAACATACAGGAACTCAAATCCTTCTGTTTACCTGATTTAGAATTCCTCACAATCAAATGTAGACCGCATTATCTACCAAGAGAATTTTCTTCGATTATAATCACAGCCGTATATATCCCCCCCAAGCAGACACATCGATGGCTCTGAACAAACTTTATTTGACTCTTTGCAAACTGGAATCCAGTTTGTGTTTTATAAATGTGCAATAAGCATAAAACAATTGCATAAGGAATTGTCAACTCGTTCTCAATCTGATAAATAATGTAGGCCACTTGATTTCAACATCTGAACAAAGTGGACAGGCTAACATGCTGTTCAAACAGTTGGAGAAGGACAGAATGGTGTGTTCATAACAATTCAACTCTTTTACCTTGTTAGCTAGCAAATAGATCCAAGTTGGCTAAACTTGAAATATAAATATTAGAGATGGCTACTCACTAGCACGTGGACTTGTGTTTGAGAGATTGTTTGAGATTGGTGTTAATGTTCTAAAATGCCTGCTACGTTATTAGTGAATGTGCATTATGCATGGTTCTGGTCAAATTTGTTACAAAAAGGTAATTTGTTTTGACAGACCTGAAAGCCAGATCAGTGATTATTGCAAAAAAAGCAGTTACAACTATTTTTGATAAAATAATGACATTATTAGTGGGTCTTATGGCATATATTCAGCCGAGGTATAATTTCACAAGCACTGAATTCATTAGATTATTGCTGACTGTTTTAAATTCAGTGTATTTTACCTTTAATTGTACAACCAAGCTGATTTAGAGAAAACATAAAAAACAGAGATATATTGTGAATCAATATCAATACATCAATTTGAAAAGAAAATTGAGATTTAGTTTTAGGCCATATCTAGTTCTTGCCCTTTTTTCTAATCTGACTTTGGTGCAGGTTGTTGCAGTCTACTGCAGAGATAGCCTGCAAAGTAATGTCATACTTTCCAGGTCCATACCCAAACAGTTCGAACTACTAATCTTGAAAATTACTCTCTCCAGAAATAAGTCTCTCACTGTTGCCGCCTGCTACCGACCCCCCTCAGCACCCAGCTGTGCCCTGGACACCATTTGTGAATTGATTGCCCCCCATCTAGCTTCAGAGTTTGTTCTGTAAGGTGACCTAAACTGGGATATGCTTAACACCCCGGCAGTCCTACAATCTAAGATAGATTGCCTCAATCTCATACAAATCATCAAGGAACCCACCAGGTACAACCCTAAATCTGTAAACAAGGGCACCCTCATAGACGTCATCCTGACCAACTGGCCCTCCAAATACACCTCTGCTGTCTTCAACCAGGATCTCAGCGATCACTGCCTCATTGCCTGTATCCGCTACAGAACCGCAGTCAAACGACCACCCCTCATCACTGTCAAACGCTCCCTAAAACACTTCTGTGAGCAGGCCTTTCTAATCGACCCGGGTATCCTGAAAGGACATTGACCTCATCCCTTCAGTTGAGGATGCCTGGTCATTCTTTAAAAGTAACTTCCTCACCATTTTAGATAAGCATGCTCCGTTCAAAAAATGCAGAACTAAGAACAGATATAGCCCTTGGTTCACTCCAGACCTGACTGCGCTCGACCAGCACAAAAACATCCTGTGGCGGACTGCAATAGCATCGAACAGTCCCCGTGATATGCAACTGTTCAGGGAAGTCAGGAACCAATACACGTAGTCAGTCAGGAAAGCTAAGGCCAGCTTCTTCAGGCAGAAGTTTGCATCCTGTAGCTCCAACTCCAAAAAGTTCTGGGACACTGTGAAGACCATGGAGAACAAGAGCACCTCCTCCCAGCTGCCCACTGCACTGAGGCTAGGTAACACGGTCACCACCGATAAATCCATGATTATCGAAAACTTCAACAAGCAGTTTTTCGGATGACTGCCTTGCCTGGTTCACCAATTACTTGGCAGACAGAGTTCAATGTGTCAAATCGGAGGGCATGCTGTCCGGTCCTCTGGAAGTCTCTATGGGGGTGCCACAGGGTTCAATCCTCGGGCCGACACTTTTTTCTGTATATATCAATGATGTTGCTCTTGCTGCGGGCGATTCCCTGATCCACCTCTACGCAGACGACACCATTCTATATACTTCCGGCCCGTCCTTGGACACTGTGCTATCTAACCTCCAAACGAGCTTCAATGCCATACAACACTCCTTCCGTGGCCTCCAACTGCTCTTAAACGCTAGTAAAACCAAATGCATGCTTTTCAACCGTTCGCTGCCTGCACCCGCACGCCTGACCAGCATCACCACCCTGGATGGTTCCGACCTTGAATATGTGGACATCTATAAGTACCTAGGTGTCTGGCTAGACTGTAAACTCTCCTTCCAGACTCATATCAAACATCTCCAATCGAAAATCAAATCAAGAGTCGGCTTTCTATTCCGCAACAAAGCCTCCTTCACTCACGCCGCCAAACTTACCCTAGTAAAACTGACTATCCTACCGATCCTCGACTTCGGCGATGTCATCTACAAAATTGCTTCCAACACTCTACTCAGCAAACTGGATGCAGTGCCATCCGTTTTGTCACTAAAGCGCCTTATACCACCCACCACTGCGACTTGTACGCTCTAGTCGGCTGGCCCTCGCTACATATTCGTCGCCAGACCCACTGGCTCCAGTTCATCTACAAGTCCATGCTTGGTAAAGCTCCTCCTTATCTCAGTTCACTGGTCACGATGGCAACACCCATCCGTAGCACGCGCTCCAGCAGGTGTATCTCACGGATCATCCCTAAAGCCAACACCTCATTTGGCCGCCTTTCGTTCCAGTTCTCTGCTGCCTGTGACTGGAACGAATTGCAAAAATCGCTGAAGTTGGAGACTTTTATCTCCCTCACCAACTTCAAACATCTGCTATCTGAGCAGCTAACCGATCGCTGCAGCTGTACATAGTCTATCGGCAAATAGCCCACCCATTTTTACCTACCTCATCCCCATACTGTTTTTATTTATTTACTTTTCTGCTCTTTTGCACACCAATATCTCTACCTGTACATGACCATCTGATCATTTATCACTCCAGTGTTAATCTGCAAAATTGTAATTATTCGCCTACCTCATGCCTTTTGCACACAATATATATAGACTCCCCTTTTTTTCTTCCTATTGTGTTATTGACTTATTGTTTACTCCATGTGTAACTCTGTGTTGTCTGCTCACACTGCTATGCTTTATCTTGGCCTGGTCGCAGTTGCAAATGAGAACTTGTTCTCAACTAGCCTAGCCGGTTAAATAAAGGTGAAATAAAAAAAGGTTGTTGTTCTTCACATTACCGTCTCTGGTAAACACAAACTATATAAAAAAATATATACTGTATGTTTATTTGTCACATGCACAGGATACAGAAGGTGTAAGTGGTACAGGTAAATAATTATTTGCATATTTGCATAGCAATAAAATATTTTATACATATTTCATCATTATTAGATGACACTTATCCAGACACACTTGTCTAAATTGATGGGCCATGTGAAAAATGCTATAACCACCCCCAACCACATCTAACAGGATGTCTTGCTCCCAGGCAGACTAAATAACTTTTTTGCCCGCTTTGAGGACAATACAGTGCCACTGACACGGCCTGCAACGAAAACATGCGGACTCTCCTTCACTGCAGCCGAGGTGAGTAAGACATTTAAACGTGTTAACCCTCGCAAGGCTGCGGGCCCAGACGGCATCCCCAGCCGCTCCCTCAGAGCATGCGCAGACCAGCTGGCCGGTGTGTTTACGGACATATTCAATCAATCCCTATACCAGTCTGCTGTTCCCACATGCTTCAAGAGGGCCACCATTGTTCCTGTTCCCAAGAAAGCTAAGGTAACTGAGCTAAACGACTACCGCCCCGTAGCACTCACTTCCGTCATCATGAAGTGCTTTGAGAGACTAGTCAAGGACCATATCACCTCCACCCTACCTGACACCCTAGACCCACTCCAATTTGCTTACCGCCCAAATAGGTCCACAGATGATGCAATCTCAACCACACTGCACACTGCCCTAACCCATCTGGACAAGAGGAATACCTATGTGAGAATGCTGTTCATCGACTACAGCTCGGCATTCAACACCATAGTACCCTCCAAGCTCGTCATCAAGCTCGAGACCCTGGGTCTCGACCCCGCCCTGTGCAACTGGGTACTGGACTTCCTGACGGGCCGCCCCCAGGTGGTGAGGGTAGGCAACAACATCTCCTCCCCGCTGATCCTCAACACGGGGGCCCCACAAGGGTGCGTTCTGAGCCCTCTCCTGTACTCCCTGTTCACCCACGACTGCGTGGCCACGCACGCCTCCAACTCAATCATCAAGTTTGCGGACGACACAACAGTGGTAGGCTTGATTACCAACAACGACGAGACGGCCTACAGGGAGGAGGCGAGGGCCCTCGGAGTGTGGTGTCAGGAAAATAACCTCACACTCAACGTCAACAAAACTAAGGAGATGATTGTGGACTTCAGGAAACAGCAGAGGGAACACCCCCCTATCCACATCGATGGAACAGTAGTGGAGAGGGTAGCAAGTTTTAAGTTCCTCGGCATACACATCACAGACAAACTGAATTGGTCCACTCACACTGACAGCGTTGTGAAGAAACCTCAGGAGGCTGAAGAAATTCGGCTTGTCACCAAAAGCACTCACAAACTTCTACAGATGCACAATCGAGAGCATCCTGGCGGGCTGTATCACCGCCTGGTACGGCAACTGCTCCGCCCTCAACCGTAAGGCTCTCCAGAGGGTAGTGAGGTCTGCACAACGCATCACCGGGGGCAAACTACCTGCCCTCCAGGACACCTACACCACCCGATGTTACAGGAAGGCCATAAAGATCATCAAGGACATCAACCACCCGAACCACTGCCTGTTCACCCCGCTATCATCCAGAAGGCGAGGTCAGTACAGGTGCATCAAAGCTGGGACCGAGAGACTGAAAAACAGCTTCTATCTCAAGGCCATCAGACTGTTAAACAGCCACCACTAAAATTGAGTGGCTGCTGCCAACACACTGTCATTGACACTGACCCAACTCCAGCCACTTTAATAATGGGAATTGATGGGAAATGATGTAAATATATCGCTAGCCACTTTAAACAATGCTACCTTATATAATGTGACTTACCCTACATTATTCATCTCATATGCATACGTATATACTGTACTCTACATCATCGACTGCATCCTTATGTAATACATGTATCACTAGCCACTTTAACTATGCCACTTTGTTTACTTTGTCTACATACTCATCTCATATGTATATACTGTACTCGATACCATCTACTGTATGCTGCTCTGTACCATCACTCATTCATATATCCTTATGTACATATTCCTTATCCCCTTACACTGTGTATAAGACAGTAGTTTTGGAATTGTTAGTTAGATTACTTGTTGGTTATCACTGTATTGTCAGAACTAGAAGCACAAGCATTTCGCTACACTCGCATTAACATCTGCTAACCATGTGTATGTGACAAATAAAATTTGATTTGATTTGATTTGATGGTTGATGAGAGATGCATAGCAGTGTGTTTTTATTATGTATCATACTTAGCCTTAGAGTTCACGTTCGCACCGAAACAAAGACGCACCACTGGTATGTTTGCAGTAAGGTTAATCTGTCTTCATTTGTGTTTGAACTTGTTGAACTCTCATTTGATGAAAGAGGTTTGAGCTATTGGCCACCATCCCAAATGGCACCCTAATCCCTACATAGTGCACTACTTTTGATCAGCTCTGGTCAAAAGTAGTGCACTATGTAGGGAATATGGTGCCATTTGGGATGTAACTAAACTGTGAACCACACAAGGTCTGGACGGGTGCCATTTCTAATTCACTACATTTTCCCATTAGTTGGCGGTCCCTCCATCCCGTGCAGGCAAGCAACGCTGCTTTCCTAACCTGATCTCAGTTAAATAGAAAAAAAAATCCCCTCTAGGTTCACATCTGCACTTCGATGGACCTCTTACAACCTGTCAGAAAAGAGCAGGATGGGGAGAGTGTAGAGTGTATTCGGAAAGTATTCAGACCCCTTCACTTTTTCCACATTTTGTTATGTTAGCCTTATTCTAAAATGAATTGAATGTTTCCCTCATCAATCTACACACAATATCCCAAAATGACAAAGCAAAAACAGGTTGACATTTTGCAAATTTTATAGAAATAAAAAACAGCAATACCTTACATAAGTATTCAGACCCTTTGCTCTGAGACTAGAAATGTAGCTTGTGTGTTTCCTGTCTCCATTGATCATTTTCTACATTGTAGAATAATAGTGAAGACATCAAAACTATGAAATCACACATATGGGACCATGTAGTAACCAAAAAATATATTTTATATTTGAGATTATTCAAAGTAGCTACCCTTTTGCCTTAATGACAGCTTTGCACACTCTTGGCACACAATACCCTATAATGACAAAGTGAAAACAAGTTCAGACATTTTTGCAAATGTATGAAAAATAAAAAACAAATACCTTAATATTCAGACCCTTTGCGATGAGACTCGGAATTGATCTCAGGTGCATCCTGTTTCCATTGATCATCCTTGAGATGTTTCTACAACTTGATTGGAGTCCACCTGTGGTAAATTCAATTGATTGGACATGATTTAGAAAGGCACACACCTTTCTATATAAGGTCCCACAGTTGACAGTGCATGTCAGAGCAAAAACCAAGCCATGAGGTCGAAGGAATTGTTCGTAAAGCACCGAGACAGGATTGTGTCGAGGCACAGATCTGGGGAAGGGTATCAAAACATTTCTGCAGCATTGAAGGTCCCCAAGAACACAGTGGCCTCCATCATTCTTAAATTAAATAAGTTTTGAACCACCAAGACGCTTCCTAGAGCTGGCCATCTGGCCAAACTGAGCAATCGGGGGAGAAAGGTCAGGGATGTGACCAAGAACCCAATGGTCACTCTGACAGAGCTCCAGAGTTCCTCTGTGGAGATGGGAGAACCTTCTAGAAGGACAACCATCTCTGCAGCACTCCACCAATTAAGCCTTTGTGGTAGAGTGGTCAGACAAAAGCCACTCCTCAGTAAAAGGCACATGACAGTCCACTTGGAGTTTGCCAAAAGGCTCCTAAACGACTCTCTGACCATGAGAAACAAGATTCTCTGGTCTGATGAAACAAAGATTGTACTCTTTGGCCTGAATGCCAAGCGTCATGTCTGGAGGAAACCTTGCACCACTCATCCCTACGGTGAAGCCTGGTGGTGGCAGCATCATGCATTGGGGATATTTTTCAGTGGCAGGGACTAGTCAGGATCAATAGAAAGATGAACAGAGCATAGTACAGAAAGATTGTTTATGAAAATATGTTCCAGAGCGCTCAGGACCTCAGACTAGGGTGAAGATTCACCTTCCAACAGGACAACAACCCTAAGCACACAGCCAAGACAACACAGGAGTGGCTTCGGGACAAGTCTCTGAATGTCCTTAAGTGACCCAGCCAGAGCCAGAGCCTTGACTTGAACCCAATCGAATATCTTTGGAGAGACCTGAAAATAGCTGTGCAGGAACGCTCTCCATCCAACCTGACAGAACTTGAGAGGATCTGCAGAGAAGATGGAAAAATTCCTCTAATACAGGTGTGCCAAGCTTGTAGCGTCATACCCAAGAAGATTTGAGGCTGTAATCACTGCCAAAGGTGAGTAAAGGGTCTGAATACTTATGTCAATTTTGTATTTCAGTTTTTTTTTATTGAATAAAATTTGCAAACATTTCTAGAACCCTATTTTTGCATTGTCATTGTGGGGTATTGTGTGTAGATTGATGAGGGGAAAAATCTGTAAAGGGGGTCTGAATACTTTCCGAATACACTGTATATTTTCACTCAGGTATGGGGGATTAAGGAGTGCTCATGACTGACTGTCTGTTAAATGCCCATCAAAGCTGGAGCAACGACTATGAGTGTGTGTGATATGTGCTTGTGTGTGTTCAGCTGCGAGTTTTTTTTTTTTTTTGGGGGCGGGGGGCAGTCGGTCAGTGCATCTTTGACCTTGGCAGTGTGCGTTAATGCACTTATATTCCCAGCTGCTGTGAGGGTCAGGAGTGTGTGATGGGTGTTGCTTGAGCTTCACTGGGCTGTGTTAAATCACTCACAGTTGTTGTTTTGTGAGAAGAAAAGAGAAAGAGGGAGGGAGGGAGGGAAGGCAGACAGAGGTCAAATAGGGAGAAAGATGGAAGTCTCTGGGAGTGGAAAACAGATAAAGGCAAAGAGAGTGACTTGTGTGATTGTTGGACTTACCAGGATAGAATTTGGGATTCATATCTCAGTGAACTGCAGAGAGCTAGCTAGGAGTGCCTATTGTATTTGTAGCCTTAAAGAACAATACCTTCTCTATTCTCTCCCTCCTATCCTACAAATGGAATTCGGAGTCGGGTTAGTGGTTCAGAAAGATCTAATCATTATATTATGTTGGAAAATGACAGTGATGTGGTTGCCCTTGGAAACATGGAGGGACAGAGCACACCTGGACAGAGGCCCTAGCTCTCATTCAACAAAGACTTTGTGGCCCAAATGGCAACCTATTTCTTACATAGTGCACTACGTTTGACCAGAGCCCTATGAGCCCTGGGAAAAGTGGTGCACCCTTTAGGGAATAGGGTGCCATGTGGATGCTCCCCTAGTTACCTCTCAATAACCCTCTGTATCAAACCTAGATCTTGTTTCATCAATCACTATATTTGTTCATGTATTGTTGATAGATGTTTGACTTTGTCTGATAATGTAAACTTAACCTCAGGTAAGAGCCATATTGTTCATGCTATATTAACCTGATGCACTTGCAACTGAAGAAAGAGTTGAAGGTTGATAATGGGTGGCACACCGAGAGAGAGCGAGAGAGAAAGAGATAAAATGGCAAGCAGAGAGGGAGCAAGAGATTTGATTAGATTTGAATCTCTTTTAGTCCCCATTTGGACTAATCTTCCAAGAGTCCATAAACATTAAAATACAATTTATAATACGAACACATTTTCACATATATCACATTATTACAAACATACATAATGACCCAATAAATACTCAATCTAAAACATATTGATTCTTCATCTACTATAGTCCCACAACATTTCTATGTATTATTTTTAAATGGTTTTAAAATAATGTTTAAATTTATATATTGAAAGGTTTCTGGTTTGCTCAGTTAATTTATTCAATTTCTTTATTGCTATAGATACCTTTGTACCTGTTTCCTCCAGCATCTTCACAAGGTCCTTTGCTGTTGTTCTGGGATTGATTTGCACTTTTCGCACCAAAGTACATTCATCTGTAGGAGACAGGACGCATCTCCTTCTTGAGCGGTATGATGGCTGTATGGTCCCAAGGTGTTTATACTTGCGTACTATTGTTTGTACAGATGAACGTGGACCAGGCGTTTGGAAATTTCTCCCAAGAATGAACCAGACTTGCGGAGGTCTTGGCTGATTTCTTTTGTATTTCCCACAATGTCAAGCAAAGAGGCACTGAGTGTGAAGGTAGGCCTTGAAATATATCCACAGGTATACCTCCAATTGACTCAAATTATTTCAATTAGGCTATCAGAAGCTTCTAAAGCCATGACATAATTTTCTGGAATTTTCCGAACTGTTTAAAGGCACAGTAAACTTAGTGTATGTAAACTTCTGACCCACTGGAATTGTGATACAGTGAATTACGTATAAGTGAAATATTCTGTCTGTAAACAATTTGTCACGCCTTGACCATAGAGAGCTGTTTATTCTCTATGTTGGTTGGGTCGGGGTGTGATTTAGGGTGGGTTATCTAGGGGAATTGTATTTCTATGGTGGCCTGATATGGTTCCCAGTCAGACGCAACTGTTTATCGTTGTCTCTGATTGGGGATCATATTTAGTTAGCCAGTTTCCCATTGTGCTTTGTGGGATCTTGTCTCGATATAGTTGCCAGTGAGCATTATTATTAGCGGCACGGTTCGTTTGTTCGTTTTGTTGTTTGAAGTTTTCATTTCCAAAATAAAGGCTGGAAACATACCACGCTGCATCTTGGTGTACTCCTTATAACGTACGTGACACAATTGTTGGTAAAATTACTTGTCATGCACAATGTAGATGTCCTAACCGACTTGCCAAAACCATAATTTGTTAACAAGAAATTTGTTTTAATGACTCCAACCTAAGTGTATGTAAACTTCCGACTTCAATTGTATATGATAAAATCGAATATCGTGATATTTGACATTGACAATATATCGTGAAGTGTGAGACTATACTCTATTTGAACTTTACAAATGCAGTTTTATCAGTTAGTTTTATTGGAGAAGCATATCGTAGATGAGGTCTCCCCAAATATCGATCGACCCTAGCTGATGTGTTTGGGAAGAGGGGTGGGGGGGGACAAAGGGTTGCATAAATGTTAAGAGAACGAGAAAGAAACCACAAGGGGTGATAGTGGTGGGGGTGGAGCAGTCACACAAGTGCTTGAAGCTATGCTCTCTAGGACTGACTGCTGTGATATTGATTTGACTGGCTGCACATAGGGACTGGAGTCAATCACCATTGTGACATCAGACAGATGTGGTATTCTGCAGAAACAGCAACCATTTAGAATGTCAGCCATAGTGTGTAACCTGTACAGAAATCCTACACTGAGGGCCAGTACTGTGGTAACTAGGCTAACTTAGTTCCAGGTCTTGAAAGACAGTTTTCTGTTGCGGTTACTACTTTGGCTGTGTTGATAAATTGATAGCCTCAGTAACGTTTATGGGGTGTGGTTGCAAGCAGAAATGTCTAGGCAATAGAAAATGGAGACAACTATTCAAATGAACTGGGTAAAACAAATTACAACTTGCTCTTCCCTTCAACTTGTTTTAACTTACTTGAACCCAGACTGTCATGCTCATTAAAAAAAGGGACCAAGACAAAACTGTAGTTTCTTGTCCAGAGGCCACAGTACACACATGTATGCACGCACTGTTGTTTCTCAGTCTCAACTACGCGTTCAAAACCCAGACTCAAATCCAGAACCAAATCTCTCCCAGTTCTGTGATCCTAGAACTTTGCTTACTGAAGTATCAGAAGATGTACTGTACATAATGGGTGTCACCATAATATCTTCACGCTATTACAGTATAGATGTCACTCCTAAACTGGGAAAAACAACCTAAGGGGTGAATCTTAACTTCCACTTGTTAGTCAGATTTTTACTTGATGTCAATGTGAGTCTAAGTGAAAATTGGACTTAAATGGGAGTTTGCCCCATACAGACATCAATCCGTGTAGAGCAGAGTATAAGATGCATTTCTGTTGAAACAGATACTGTAAATAAAGTACAATTGTATTCCATTCAATTTCAGAGAATAGTAATATCAGTTTGGTATGCATATACACACTAAAGGTCAATTATTGAACTATATCATTATTGATAGTGTGGGCTGCAGCTGTTACTTTTGTGTGAGTCTGGATAAAGAGTATGTTCTTGTTATGTGTATAATAAAGTGCTATTGTACTCTATGGAAGAGGGTAGTAATAATAGTAAATTGAAAGTCTTCAGCCTTGAAGGCTCTAGGATGCTCTTCTAAGGTTACTGTCAGCATGGGCTATATTTCTGTTGTGTGAGTCAGGCTAGTCAGTACACACACACACAGCTCTTCACTGTGTGGTAGTAGGACAGAACAGAGAGCAATCATTAGGGTCCACTCTGGTGTGTTCCGTAAGAATTGCCACAGTGCAATCAGTGTTACTGAGTACGGGGTACAGCACATCTGCATGTGTGTATTCATATGTGTTTAACCCTGCTCTAACCCTCCCAGCTCTTTTCGGGGAAAATCACCAATAAGCTTGAGTTTCAAGGCCAGGATTGTTTGATTTCAAAATGTAATATGCGTGTCCCTGGCGTACTGGGCATTTCCATGTAAAAAGCCCCATGAGCACCAACATGTAAAGTTTATTTAAGCAATATTTCCAGAGGAGGTGTGGTATATGTCAATATACCACGGCTAAAGGCTGTTCTTACGCACAACGCAATGCAGAGTGCATGGACACAGCCCTTAGCCGTGGTATATTGGCCATATAGCACAAACCCCTGAGGTGCCTTATTGCTATTATAAACTGGTTACCAATGTAATTGGAGCAGTAAAAATACATGTTTTGTCATACCTATGGTATACAGTCTGATATACCATGGCTGTCAGCCAATCAGCATTCAGGGTTTGAACCATAAAGGAGCACATACATTTTGGTATCAAATGGCTATATTTTTGAGAAACTAAGGCATATATAAATGTTCAACCAGGGATCATAGCTTTCACCTGATCAGTCTGTCATAGAGAGAGCAGGTGTTCTTAATGTTTTGCATTCTCAGTGTATATTTAGTTTTGCAGAAATGATTTGCCTTCTGTAAGTTTAAGGAATATCATTCTGTTACCAAAAACCCACATAGTTTTAAGATATTTTCTCATTTCTTTCCCTTCATGAGGACGGAGGATGATGAAAGTTCACAGAAGTAACAAGGTAGACCTACCAATTAGTTTAGTATTTTTAGTAATAATTTGGTTTATGATTTATTAAGTGATTAAAATGAGTCGGTCTATTACCAAATCGGTTACAGAATGACCAAAAAACATTAACAGAATGACTGCAACTGAACTGGCTACAATAGGAATTCATAGTAGTAGAGTCTCAGCGTCATTCTGTTACTGTGGAATTGCACTACTCCTACAGTCAATGTGTATGCCTTTTCTTCTTTCATTTCTTGCACGCACGTGTGTGTTGTGCATGTGTCTGGGCGAGCATGTGTGTATTTGTGTGTGAATGTGTGTGCTTGTTGTAGTGGTATGTGAGCATATTGAATCTGTGTGCTGTCGTTATTATGAATAGTTGGCAATAATGACATCAGCTAAGGCCTGTGGCACAAAAATGGACTTGTGCGGAAAGTCCTGGCTTGTCTGGGTGTGTCTATCCTTTACAAATGTGGTCCTAGACAGCAGTTCCCTTGCTCCATAGACTTTGAGTGTAATAATGGTTGTTTTCATTGTTGCTTTGTCAAGTATGATGGGACCCTAGTGGTAACGTATGTAAGCAGGCCTAACGTCAGGGCCTCGGGGGGGGGGCATCAGTGAAGTGTCTCTCAGACAAGCCGGAGTGTCAGTCCCTTTGAAGATTATGACATGTAACACAATAACGCAGGTCCTTTTCCTGTTTTATTTGGAGTGTTGGGCTGGAGCACATGCTAGTGATTACCGGTAGGGGTGGGGTTGGCGGTAGGGTAGTTTCCACTGGGAGAGACAGACGGAGAGAGGGGAGGATGAAGTCAAACCACGCGTTTCTCCAGGGTTTATGTTTCCCCAAGCCTACCCCCCCCATACAAAGATGTGAAAGCCCACCTTTACAAGGCAGGAGTCAGATTTGGCCTGATACACCCGGCTAAACTGAGGGTTACTTTCCAGGGGGCGAGCCACACATTTGACGACCCCCAGTCTACGCTAACCTTCTATCGGGAAATATCCACTCAACAGCGGCACAGAACCCAGATCTGTGAAGGCTGCTAGTTATGTTATTAGGGTGCACACATGGTCAGTTTAACTAAGTTTTTCATTTATAGAACTGAGATTCTTTTTCATTTTTTTTCATGAATGAATAAGCCAAAGCCCAATGCTCATTTAGTTGGGCCTCAATGTAGGCAAAGGGGTATAATTACTGGGCTATATTCATTTACTTTAGGCCCGCAATTTGCATTTTTAAAAATGTATTATATAGACTAGGCTACATGTGGCTGTATGGTGTGTGTGTGTGTGTGTGTGTGTGTGTGTGTGTGTGTGTGTGTGTGTGTGTGTGTGTGTGTGTGTGTGTGTGTGTGTGTGTGTGTGTGTGTGTGTGTGTGTGTGTGTGTGTGTGTGTGTTTGGGCACGTGCAATAGCGATAATGCTTAGGGCAATTTAGAAAAGATTAGGTTATACAGTTTTCATCCACATGTCCATTCCCCTTTATTGAACATAGGTGTTAATAGTGAAACTATTTTTTTATACAATTTTTTTCTTAAAAACTCTTAGTGGGCTTCCTGTTAGAAAACAGGGCATGTATTTTATTGTTATGTTTTAGATTAGGGTTACACAAATGTCTTGTTCTTTAATACTACTGTAACAAACAGTTAATTTAAAGCAGTCTCCTGGAATGTTCGGGGCAGTGGGCATGTGGTCAAGAGGAAGAAAATTCTAACATTCTTAAAAAAGGAAAGCGTTTCAATTGCTGTGCTACAGGAAACCCATTTATCTTCAACAGAACATGCTAAACTGAAGAGGGACTGGGTGGGCCAGGTGTACTTTTCTTATTTTAGTTCAAACAAAAGAGTCACTACCATCCTTGTAAATAAAGATACAGACCCTGAAGGAGGATTTATTTTGATTCGAGGTAGTATACTTGGTCAACATATTACTATACTAAATGTATATGGCCCAACTCTGTCTGACATGATTTTATTATTTAATCAACACTGCAAATTATACTTTAATTGTACTTTGGATTGGATAAATCATCAACTGCTTCAGAAGCATATAATGGGTTCGGTAACCATCCGAGATGTCTACTTGCACACCAACTTAAAAAAAATAATAACAGAATGAAAGATTGATTAAGTCTATAAGGATGGCAGATGGCTCCACTTCTTATGATCCATTGTTTGTCAATAATATTGTAACGACCCTGGGTTTATAAGCGCGGATATTGACTCTACCGCTTGAGCATGCTTTTGCACAGTTTATCACAGTGCCATCCATTTTGTCACTAAAGCACCTTATACCACCCACCACTGAGACTTGTATGCTCTAGTCGGCTGGCCCTCGCTACATATTCGTCGCCAGACCCACTGGCTCCAGGTCATCTACAAGTCCATGCTAGGTAAAGCTCCGCCTTATCTCAGTTCACTGGTCACGATGGCAACACCCATCCATAGCACGCGCTCCAGCAGGTGTATCTCACTGATCATCCCTAAAGCCAACACCTCAATGGGCCGCCTTTCGTTCCAGTACTCTGCTGCCTGTGACTGGAACGAATTGCAAAAATCGCTGAAGTTGGAGACTTTTATCTCCCTCACCAACTTCAAACATCAGCTATCTGAGCAGCTAACCGATCGCTGCAGCTGTACGTAGTCTATTGGTAAATAGCCCACCCATTTTCACCTACCTCATCCCCACACTGTTTTTATTTATTTACTTTTCTGCTCTTTTGCACACCAATATCTCTACCTGTACATGACCATCTGATCATTTATCACTCCAGTGTTAATCTGCAAAATTGTAATTATTCGCCTACCTCCTCATGCCTTTTGCACACATTGTATATAGACTCCCCTTTTTTTCTACTGTGTTATTGACTTGTTAATTGTTTACTCCATGTGTAACTCTGTGTTGTCTGTTCACACTGCTATGCTTTATTTTGGCCAGGTCGCAGTTGCAAATGAGAACTTGTTCTCAACTAGCCTACCTGGTTAAATAAAGGTGAAATAAAAAAATAAAAATAAATAAATAGCGCACTGGACTTTGTGCTTGGACGTCGAGGGTTCGAGACCTGCTCCCTGCCTGTTTCATTACGTTGGTGTCAGAAGTGGGATCGGATCTTGCATCCATGACAGTGCGTGTGCTTGGCCGGTGAGCTCGTTCCTATAAGACGTTGAGTCGCAAGCAAGCGCGAAGATGCGCTCTTTGAAAGGAGGGAGTAGTGTAAGGACCCTGGGTGTATAAGTGAGGATATTGACTCTGCATCTTGAGCATGCTTTTGCAGCACAGTCGATAGCGCGCCGGACTTCGGGCTAGAAGGTTGAGGGTTCGAGACCTGCTCCCTGCCTGTTTCATTACAATATGTAATACTTCACAATGTACATGAAATTACAAAAATATCTGAATAAGAACTATATCAGATGAGCATACTGCCCTACCAAGCAAAAAGTCAGGAAATGCTAATTTGGTCGAAAATGTGTTAATGTAATTAAGGAACCTAGAACCAAATTTACCAAACTAATTAAGGCTAAAGATTTAGGAGGGGTCTCTGCCAATTCTACTATATTACTGGTCTGCTCAGATCAAGCACGTGATTAGTTGGTGCCTAGATAGTTGCCACTTACTTTGGGTTGTGATGGAATCAATAGCATGTCATCCAAGCATGAGCTTCCTTACCATTTGGTAATAGCTTTGAAAAGATCCAAGCCTTATCTGACAATTCTACAGTACATAATACACTCTTAACTTGGAAAGATGCAAGGAGGTACTTGCAGATTCCAGACCATATATCACTCTGGTCACCGATTGCCCTTAAACCATTGGACATGCATTCGGTGAGGAAGAATGGGCTTCTATCTGCGATAGGGTCTATCCCAAATGCACCTCCATAAGCATACAATAACTACATTTCAAAGGTTTTCATAGAACCTACTTTACACCTGTCCGCCTTCACAGTGTTTCCCAATGCATCACATTTATGTTTCAAATGGAAACAGGATACTGGCACCTTCATGCATGTTTTTTGGTACTAGCATAATTCAGTCTTATTGGAATGATATTCATTTAAACATCCAGAAGATCTTGGGTAGACAAGTAGCTATTTCACTGGATTTATACTTTGATTGTAACGTCGTGTTTGACCCTGAACGTCTGTTCATTACCCTTGTTTACTTAGCCAAAAAAATGCACATTCTTATTATGGTCCACACCTGAAGTACCATCGGTGAGAATGGAGCTTTCTCAAGCTTCTGCTATTCTACCCTTAGAGAAAATTGCCTTCGACTTACACCAGAAGTCTGATACATTTGGGAAAATCTGGTCTCCATTGTGCTCCTATGTAGAAAACCTCCCATAAATGCCCCAAGTTATAATTGTGATGTTTGTATATATTTCTCTCTTCCTTTTGTTTGTCTTTTTGCATAATGTTTTGCTGTATCCTTATTCCTTTTATTGTACTTAGACAACCAAACAAAGTGCACCACACAGACTCTGTTAAAAGAAAATAACTTTCTATAAAAATATCAATTACAAAAAAACAAAAAGAAAGTGTTTTGATGACCTCTCATGTTGGGCTACTCTCTGTCTACATCCTCTTGACCGCCCATGCTATCTAACAGGTGCTGCAATCTCCTCCGGAGCACCTGCTCGCTCACGTTTGACTCTGAAGGAGACAAATTGATTTAGTGGTTTGGCAGGTTGCTACTGTAGTTTACTTTAAACAAATGCTGTCTTTTTTTGAAACATTGGCTGGAACAGGCTGTAGAGGGTTTGGAAATGGCAGTACCTAGCGAACACTTATTGGTCTTATACACAGCATTCAGAGTTTAGAACGTGAGAGGGTTTGACAATAAGAGACTAGTTGTGGTGGTTAGAGCTGTACTGTCAATATTCACTTAAGTGACTTTTTAGCACCCTGTGTGTGTGTGTGTGTGTGTGTGTGTGTGTGTGTGTGTGTGTGTGTGTGTGTGTGTGTGTGTGTGTGTGTGTGTGTGTGTGTGTGTGTGTGTGTGTGTGTGTGTGTGTGTGTGTGTGTGTGTGTGTTGATATAGTGATACCTGGAAAAGGGGTTTGGATTCTCTGATGGGTGTGTCAGCTATCTGCATATGTGAGTTCTGAGTTCCATGTCGACTAGCTCAGGGTTATAAAAGGGAGGACGCTGAAACCAGCTGAAAAAACACGTTTCCAAACGCAAGTTTCTTTGGATCCTACCCCTCTCTAAGAAGTGGAGTCACAAAAACAACATGCATGCTACCCCAGCACTCCATCTTTCAGGGGCCAGTCACTCCTGCCTATTCCAGCTTGATCATAGCCCAAATCAGCCCTGCTCCAGCTGTGTTCTGTGTTCCAGAATGGATCAATGTGTTTCACTGTTCAGGACCCAGACTAACACTGTTTGGTTGAAAGTTGAGGCTCTGATCTCTTCTGTTCTCGCCACACCACATGATTCCACTGGCAGCCCTTGTACACTTCATTACTGTTGCATTTTATTGACATTAGATGTGTTTTTATGTCTCTCAAACAGAGCAGAGGAGAGATTGACTGCCCTGGGCCCTGCGTAGTGCTCCCGCTCGCATATTTGATGCGTGGTACTCGGCCATTGGAAAGTCAACTGGTGGGGGAGACCCCATAAAGAAGTTGGCTGCTCCACCCTCCCATTTTGGGTTGAGATTTATAGTAATAATCACTTTGTGGAGCGGTCAAGGCCCGGGCAGCTGCATGGGGAAATGCTGCAGTGGTAATATTTATAATAGACCTTTTTTTTTTTTACAAACATGGACATTTGGCCTAGTCTCTCATTACTATGGATTGTGGCCCCTCCAGTTGTTTGTCACCTCGGCAGACAGTTTCAACACACACACACACACACACACACACACACACACACACACACACACACACACACACACACACACACACACACACACACACACACACACACACACACACACACACAAACACACACACACACACACACGGAACCAGCTCCTCTGGTAAACAGTTCCATTGGGGGACATGCTTCTTGAAAAGCCAGGGTTGGTTTTCCATGGAGGATAGGGTTTGGGGATAGTTAGCAGACTGACTATTTGGAAGCTGTTTGTCCTGCTGCTGTACTATGGTGGGTGGATGATGGACCAGAGGTTAAACTGAGGACCTTTGCTACCTGTCATGTCCATAGCAATACTATGTGTGTACAATGCACAGTATCCCGCCACTAAACAGCCAGAAGAGATAAAGGTATACATGTTTCCACCCTGTCAGAACAATATGTATACATGTCTGTCTCCCCGTCTCAGTCGAGATCAGAGTGGACAGGTCAGTAGCGTGGAGAACTACTTGTTCCGTGGATTAGTTCCAACACATCCTCTCACATGCCCTATCTCAGACCTTATGCAGGAAAGAAGGCCTCCATCGTGTCAAATGAGAACAGTATTTCAAGACATTGGCTGCAACCTCTCCAAAACCCAGCGCAGGTTTTCCCATTAAGCCAGGAATTCGGAAATGGGTGCTGACAATTTTGATCAGGAGTACATGAAAGGTGAGGAGTGTGGGAGTGTGTGTCAGCAGTGTTTGTCCATGTGTGTGTGTTTAATGTTGCGCTAGCTGCCTATGAGATTTCATTACCTCTGAGTGCGGCTGAGTAAGAGTTATGTTTCTTATCAACACCATGTGTTTTTATCCTCTAGATGGTGTAGACTTTATTAGATCCTCACTTGTTTAAAATGAAGGCTGGGGCAACGTGGGTGGTACATCATTGTTTGAAATGGACTGAAACTATTTTAGCTAGGTTAGCATTATTGTTTGCTGGCATGTTGTAGTTCATCTCAGCTCAACAGGAGTGGGGGCTATCCTACCTGATACAGAGTTATACAAACCACCAGCTGAGGACGATGATTGTCTTTTGATCAGGAGCACATGCACTATACAGCCTGGTATTGGGTATACAGGTTCTGCTTGGTTCTGGCTGGTAGGCAGTGCATGGGGTTACCAATGCTACCCTATCTGAAAACAACATGGCTATTTATGCTCTCCCTGTCCAGGTAACAGTATGTGGTCATAATGGAAGAGTGAAGGTAATGAAGACTAGGCCTACAGCCCCAACCACAGGTACCACTGAAGAAAGACATAGGCTAACCATGATCCCAAAAGAAATGAAGGTTGACCACTCTCTTAATTTTATATCACTTTTGTTCTTGATAAAGTTATCAACTGGTAGCCTGTTGAATGCAGTACTAGGTAGAGGAAAATATTTATCCTTTTCTGGTGTTTAAGACAACAGGTATGGATCATTATGGTTTTTAACTAAACTTCTGTTTAGACTGTCCATATTTTAGTCCAAGCAGCTCTGTATCTCCTAATGCTACAATTCATTGCTACTATTCTGCTAATGCTACAATTCATTGCTACTATTCTACTAATGCTACAATTCATTGTTACTATTCTACTAATGCTACAATTCATTGCAACTATTCTACTAATGCTACTATTCATTTCAACAGAGCAGGTAAAGTAGTTCTGCATCTCAATTAATATGACAACTAATGGAAGTCCAGTCCTTTCAACCTACAGTGCCTTGCGAAAGTATTCGGCCCCCTTGAACTTTGCGACCTTTTGCCACATTTCAGGCTTCAAACATAAAGATATAAAACTGTATTTTTTTGTGAAGAATCAACAACAAGTGGGACACAATCATGAAGTGGAACGACATTTATTGGATATTTCAAACTGTTTTAACAAATCAAGAACTAAAAAATTGGGCGTGCAAAATTATTCAGCCCCCTTAAGTTAATACTTTGCAGCGCCACCTTTTGCTGCGATTACAGCTGTAAGTCGCTTGGGGTATGTCTCTATCAGTTTTGCACATGAAGAGACTGAAATTTTTTACCATTCCTCCTTGCAAAACAGCTCGAGCTCAGTGAGGTTGGATGGAGAGCATTTGTGAACAGCAGTTTTCAGTTCTTTCCACAGACTCTCGATTGGATTCAGGTCTGGACTTTGACTTGGCCATTCTAACACCTGGATATGTTTATTTTTGAACCATTCCATTGTAGATTTTGCTTTATGTTTTGGATCATTGTCTTGTTGGAAGACAAATCTCTGTCCCAGTCTCACTGTACTTCCGGCGCCGACAGAGATGGCCGCCTCGCTTTGCGTTCCTAGGAAACTATGCAGTTTTTTGTTTTTTTTACGTGTTATTTCTTACATTAGTACCCCAGGTCATCTTAGGTTTCATTACATACAGTCGAGAAGAACTACTGAAGAACTACTGAATATAAGATCAGCGTCAACTCACCATCACTACGACCAAGAATATGTTTTCCGCGACGCGGATCCTGTGTTCTGCCTTACAAACAGGTCAACGGAATTGATTCCATGCAGCGACCCCAATAAACGACTTCGTAAAAGAGGGAAACGTAGCGGTCTTCTGGTCAGACTCCGGACACGGGCACATCGTGCACCACTCCCTAGCATTCTTCTTGCCAATGTCCAGTCTCTTGACAACAAGATTGATGAAATCCGCGCAAGGGTAGCATTCCAGAGGGACATCAGAGACTGTAACGTTCTCGGCTTCACGGAAACATGGCTCACTGGAGAGACGCTATCTGGGGCGGTGCAGCCAACGGGTTTCTCCACGCATAGCGCCGACAGAAACAAACATCTTTCTGGTAAGAAGAGTGGCGGGGGCGTATGCCTCATGACTAACGAGACATGGTGTGATGAAAGAAACATACAGGAACTCAAATCCTTCTGTTCACCTGATTTAGAATTCCTCACAATCAAATGTAGACCGCATTATCTACCAAGAGAATTCTCTTCGATTATAATCACAGCCGTATATATCCCCCCAAGCAGACACATCGATGGCTCTGAACAAACTTTATTTAACTCTTTGCAAACTGGAAACCATTTATCCGGAGGCTGCATTCATTGTAGCTGGGGATTTTAACAAAGCTAATCTGAAAACAAGACTCCCTAAATTTTATCAGCATATCGATTGCGCAACCAGGGGTGGTAAAACCTAGGATCATTGTTAATCTAACTTCCGCGACGCATATAAGGCCCTGCCCCGCCCCCCTTTCGGAAAAGCTGACCACGACTCCATTTTGTTGATCCCTGCCTACAGACAGAAACTTAAACAAGAGGCTCCGACGCTGAGGTCCGACCAAGCTGACTCCACACTCCAAGACTGCTTCCATCACGTGGACTGGGACATGTTAAGTATTGCGTCAGATAACAATATTGACGAATACGCTGATTCGGTGTGCGAGTTCATTAGAACGTGCGTTGAATATGTCGTTCCCATAGCAACGATAAATACATTCCCTAACCAGAAACCGTGGATTGATGGCAGCATTCGAGTGAAACTGAAAGCGCAAACCACTGCTTTTAATCAGGGCAAGGTGTCTGGTAACATGACCGAATACAAACAGTGCAGCTATTCCCTCCGCAAGGCTATCAAACAAGCTAAGCATCAGTACAGAGACAAAGTAGAATCTCAATTCAACGGCTCAGACACAAGAGGCATGTGGCAGGGTCTACAGTCAATCACGGACTACAAGAAGAAACCCAGCCCAGTCACGGACCAGGATGTCTTGCTCCCAGGCAGAATAAATAACTTTTTTGCCCGCTTTTGCCCGCTTTGAGGACAATACAGTGCCACTGACACGGCCTGCAACGAAAACATGCGGTCTCTCCTTCCTTGATTTGATTTGGTCTTTTACAGACTCCATCAGGTTTTCTTCCAGAATGGTCCTGTATTTGGCTCCATCCATCTTCCCATCAATTTTAACCATCTTCCTGTTCCTGCTGAAGAAAAGCAGGCCCAAACCATGATGCTGCCACCACCATGTTTGACAGTGGGGATGATGTGTTCAGGGTGATGAGCTGTGTTGCTTTTATGCCAAACGTAATGTTTGGCATTGTTGCCAAAAAGTTCAATTTTGGTTTCATCTGACCAGAGCACCTTCTTCCACATGTTTGGTGTGTCTCCCAGGTGGCTTGTGGCAAACTTTAAACAACACATTTTATGGATATCTTTAAGAAATGGCTTTCTTCTTGCCACTCTTCCATAAAGGCCAGATTTATGCAATATACGGATGATTGTTGTCCTATGGACAGAGTCTCCCACCTCAGCTGTAGATCTCTACAGTTCATCCAGAGTGATCATGGGCCTCTTGGCTGCATCTCTGATCAGTCTTCTCCTTGTATGAGCTGAAAGTTTAGAGGGACGGCCAGGTCTTGGTAGATTTGCAGTGGTCTGATACTCCTTCCATTTCAATATTATCGCTTGCACAGTGCTCCTTGGGATGTTTAAAGCTTGGGAAATCTTTTTGTATCCAAATCCGGCTTTAAACTTCTTCACAACAGTATCTCGGACCTGCCTGGTGTGTTCCTTGTTCTTCATGATGCTCTCTACGCTTTTAACGGACCTCTGAGACTATCACAGTGCAGGTGCATTTATACGGAGACTTGATTACACACAGGTGGATTGTATATATCATCATTAGTCATTTAGGTCAACATTGGATCATTCAGAGATCCTCACTGAACTTCTGGAGAGAGTTTGCTTCACTGAAAGTAAAGGGGCCGAATACTTTCGCAAGGCACTGTATGCCTCTTCCAATAAGTGTTACCAACTACATTCCAGTGCCACCCAGACTCCAAATGACAGGAAATAATTTATTTGAACGTGACTAGGGTTTCCTCAGGCCCCAACTCCCTGGTGAGAGATAGGATATGTCTCTGGTTACCTTGTCCCTGATCTATTCGCCACACACACTCCAAACAATGGCCGATACATTCGTCTATCTGAGCCAGAAGCCTGGGGAGGAGGCAGGGAGAGGAATGAAAAACATTTCGCCACCCCATCCACTGGAAGCTGGGAGAGGGAGCACCATGGGAAGGAGAGACACATAGGAAGGTGAGGACACACACACACACACACACACACACACACACACACACACACACACACACACACACACACACACACACGATAGCAGTTTTGGCCAGTCCAGCCCAGCAAAGACCTGTAATTGACTCCCAGCAGCAACTTGCACAGTATGTACTGTGTGCCATGTCACCATTATAAATCAACATATTGTCAGTTCTCACCTGTTTTAAGATGAATGTTGTGAATTTGGAGCATTGGATTCTTACATCATGAACTTGGTATATCCATTCTGTACTGTGAAAGGATAATATTTGCCTACATTGTACAGGTAGAGTTCTGTGAGAGTAACTGTGTAGATACCAAGGGTATCAGTCGAATTAACAATGGCTTAATTATCCAACAGGGGCAGGCAATAGACAGGTCAAGGCAGGCAGGGGTCAGTAACCAGAGGTGGGGCAATGGTACCGGATGGCAGGCAGGCTCAGGGGCAGACAGAGTGGTCAGGCAGGCAGGCTGGTCAGGACAGGCAAGTGTCAAAACCAGGAGGGCAAGTAAAGAGAGACTGGGGAAAAGCAGGAGCTGAGAACAAAAATGCTGGTTGACTTGACAAACAAGATGAACTGGCAACAGACAAACAGAACACCGGAATAAATACACAGGGGATAATCGGCGACACCTGGAGGAGGGTGGAAACGGGGAAACGGGCCAATGAAATGGGGGGATGTTTCCGGGACTCCATCTGGAGGGGCAGGTCCCAGATGGAGAGCCATACCCTCTGCCCGAACCTGGGAGTGTTCTTCTCAAGAGCGGCCTGGGCTCTCTTTCAGGTACGGCGACAGCGGCGGATGAACATCTGGGCAGAGGGATTGCTGACTTCCTCCTCTTGCTCGGGGAATAGCAGAGGCTGATATCCCAAGGGGCACTCGATGGGTGAGGGACCTGTGGAGAGGCAAGGAAGGATATTGCGGGTATACTCAACCCATACCAGTTGCTGAGTCCAGGTGGTAGTGTTGGCTGAGACTAGGCAGCGAAGAGTTGCCTCTAAGTCCTGGTTGGCTCGCTCTGACTGGCCGTTGGACTGGGGGTGGAACCCGGAGGACAGGCTTCCAGAACCGTGATGAGAACTGTGGACCCTGGTCGGAGACCATGTCCACCGGAAGTCCGTGGATCTGGAAGACGTGCTGCACCATAAACTGGGCTGTCTCCTTGGCCGAGGGAAATTTGGGGAGAGGAATGAGGTGGGCGGCTTTGGAAAACCGATTAATCGGCCTGTTTTTATTTATTTATTTGTAATAATGACAATTACAATAATACTGAATGAACACTTATTTTAACTTAATATAATACATCAATAAAATCAATTTAGCCTCAAGTAAATAATGAAAAAACATGTTCAATTTGGTTTAAATAATGCAAAAACAAAGTGTTGGAGAAGTAAAAGTGCAATATGTGCTATGTAAGAAAGCTAACGTTTCAGTTCCTTGCTCAGAACATGAGAACATATTGAAAGCTGGTGGTTCGCTTTAACATGAGTCTTCAATATTCCCTGGTAAGAAGTTTTAGGTTGTAGTTATTATAGGAATTATAGGACTATTTCCCTCTATACCATTTGTATTTCATTAACCTTTGACTATTAGATGTTCTTATGGGCACTTTAGTATTGCCAGTGTAACAGTATAGCTTCCGTCCCTCTCCTCGTTCCTCCCTGGGCTCGAACCAGCAACACAACGACAACAGCCACCATTGAAGCAGCTTTACCCATGCAGAGCAAGGGGAACAACTACTAGAAGGCTCAGAGCGAGTGACGTTTGAAATGCTATTAGCGTGCGCTAACTAGCTAGCCATTTCACTTAGGTTACACCAGCCTGATCTCGGGAGTTGATAGGCTTGAATTAATAAACAGCGCAATGCTTGATGGCAAAATGCATGAAAGTGCTGCTTGAATGAATGTTTACGCGCCTGCTTCTGCCTACCACCGCTCAGTCAGATACTTAGATACTTGTATGCTCAGTCAGATTATATGCAACGCAGGCCACGCTCGATAATATATAGTAATATCATCAACCGTGTGTAGTTAACTAGTGATTATGATTGATTGTTTTTTATAAGATAAGTTTAATGCTAGCTAGCAACTCACCTTGGCTTACTGCATTCGCGTAACAGGCACTCTCCTTGTGGAGTGCAACGAGAGAGAGGCAGGTCGTTATTGCGTTGGACTAGTTAACTGTAAGATTGGATCCCCCAAGCTGACAAGTTGAAAATCTGTCGTTCTGCCCCTGAACGAGGCAGTTAACCCACCGTTCCGAGGCCGTCATTGAAAATAAGAATGTGTTCTTAACTGACTTGCCTAGTTAAATAAAGTAAAATTAAACTAAAATAAAAAAATCTGCAAATCGGCGCCCAAAAATACCGATTTCCGATTGTTATGAAAACTTGAAATCGGCCCTAATTAATTGGCCATTCCGATTAATCGGTCAACCTCTAATCTGGACACTCCCAGCAGAGATGATGTAACCCAGAAAGGGAATGGTGGAGCGATGGAACTCGCACTTTTCCTCCTTAAAAAACAACTGGTTCTCCAGAAGGCTCTGGAGCACGTGTTCTTGGGGGGAGCGGGAGAGGACGAGGATGTCGTCAATGTAAACGAAGACGAACCGGTTCAACATGTTGCGGAGAACATCATACACCAGAGCCTGGAACACAGCAGGGGTGTTGGTGAGGCCAAAGGGCATGACCAGATATTCGTAGTGGCCGCGTTGAAGGCGGTCTTCCACTCGACCCCTCTCGTATCCGCACCAGGTGGTAGGCGTTTCGTAGATCCAGCTTGGAGAAAACAGTGGCCCCCTGGAGCAGCTCGAAGACCGAGGAAATGAGTCTTGTCCTTTTTCTCCACCAAGAAGAACTCTGCACCAGCGGGAGACGAAGAGGGACGGACAAATCCTGTAGATAGGGGGTCCCCAATGTAAGTCTCCATAGCCTTGATCTCTGGTCCTGACAGAGAGTACAGACGTCCCCGGGTGGGCATGGTGCTAGAGAGAAAGTCAATCCTGCAGTCATAGGGGCGGTGCGGCGGAAGGGAAGTGGCCCAGGACTTGCTGAGCACCTCCCAGAGGTCCTGGTACTCGGCGGAAATGGTGGAGAGGGCCGGAGCAACTTCCGAGCCCCCAGGAAGATGTCCCGGGGCAGGTTGCACCGACTTCAGTCAATGGCCGTGGCAGAACGGACTCCAGCCCATGATAGCACCCGTAGACCAGTTGATGAGAGGATTGTGTTGCTGGATCCAGGACAATCCCAAAACCACGGGTATCTGGGGTGACTTGATGTGCAGGAATTCAATGGTTTCACTGTGATTCCCTGACACACATAGGTTGATGTGAGTGGTGTTATGGGTGACCCGACCCGACACTGTCCAGCGCTCTAACATCCATGGGAATGGAGAGGGGCTGAGTGGGATGTTCAAGCCAGTGTGGCGTCCAAAAAGCTCTCATCAACCCCAGAGTCAATGAGGACCCAGAGAGATTTGGACAGGTTTTACCACCGCAGAATGACATGAAAAGTAGAGCGTACACGCTCCTACCGGTGAGCCTGGTCTTATACCGGGCAAGTGGGTACAAAATGACCGAAAATCCTGCAATACAGACACCTCCTTGTGTTGATCCTGTGTTGCCGTTCCGCTGGGAAAAGCCCAGCTCTACCTAGTTGCATAGGCTCAGGAAACAGTGCCTCGGCCATCTTCGGTGACTCTCGAGGAAGGTTGTAAAACCTCAGGTGCTCTCGGCAACGGGACTGTCGGAGACTTCCCGGGATGATTCGGAGGCGAGGTGGAATTCAATTTTTTTTTATTCTCTCCATCTGTTGTTCCCGCAATCACCCATCGATGCAGATGGCCAAAGCGATAAGGGAGTCAAGATCCGTGGGTAACTCCCGAGCAGCAAGCTCATCCTTAACCTCCGTGCAGGAACATGTCGAACAGTGCTTCCTGGTTCCATACACTCTCCACTGCCAATGTGCAGAAAACTACCGCATAGTCGGCCACGCTGCGGGTGTCCTGCCGGAGCTGGATTAACTTCCGGGCAGCTTCTCTCCCGGAAAATGGGGCATCAAAAACCTTCCTCACCTCTCCCACGAACCACTCCAGACTCACGTACATGGTCGGCTGTTGTTCCCATACGGCAGTAGCCCAGGTGAGAGCCCTCCCAGACATCAGCGTGATGAGATAGGCTATATGGGGCGATCCGAGAGGAAGGGAGAAAGCTGAAGCTCACTGAGCTAAAAACGCCAGACAGGTGCTTGGCTCTCCATTAGAGTTCCGGGGGAAGTAAACGGGGCTCCCGGGAGGGTGGAGTGGCCGGTGGGGGTGGCGCTCCTAACTGCAGAGTTACTGAGGGGCGGTGGGGTTACCACCGTGTTAGGCAGCCTCCCGGACAACCTGTGGAATTACTCCAGCAGCATGTCCAATGCCCGGTCATGGCGCTCAGCCAACGTTTGGACCCCCTCCATAAGACCACAAAGCAATTCCTTGTGCCTACCAATGGAAGCTCCTTGGGAGGAGATGGCATTACGCAGCTGGCCTGGGTCTGCTGGGTCAGTCATGGCCAGTTCGACTATCAGGTATGAAGGTAAGACCCAGAAATGCAGACTACATCAAATGAATAATTTAATAATCCAACAGGGGCAGGCAATAGACAGATCAAGGCGGGCAGGGGTCAGTAAACCAGAGGTAGGACAATGGTACCGGATGGCAGGAAGGCTTAGGGTAGGCAGAGGTCAATAATCCAGAGGTGGGGCAAAGGTACAGGTCGGCAGGCAGGCTCAGGATGAGGGGCAGGCAGAGTGGTCAGGCAGGTGGGCTCAGAGTCAGGACAGGCGAAGGTCAAAACCAGGAGGGTGAGAAAAGAGAGACTGGGAAGAGCAGGAGCTGAGAAGAAAAATGCTGGTTGACTTGACAAACAAGACAAACTGGCAACAGACAAACAGAACACAGGTATAAATACACAGGGGATAATTGGCGACACCTGGAGGGAGGTGGAGACAATCACAAAGACAGGTGAAACAGATCAGGGTGTGAAAAATTCAAATTCCTAACCTATTTCTACCACCATATATGGATCTTCTGCTAGTTTCTACCCTCTGAATAACTGCAGTGACCTTAGCTGACTGATTCCTATCAGTCTCATGCATCACAGCATCCAGGTTATCTGGGAGTCCCCATGCTATGGTACTATGCCCTAGAAACCCATGTCCTTCAAACTGGGAACCACCAGGCTTTTTGTTTTGATTCTCAAGCCATGCAGTCACGCAGGGTAGCGGCATCTTGGTCCTGTGGACAAACAGTTTCTATGGTGAAACCGCCACAGCTCATACTGTGGAATAATAAACCCCCGGC
The DNA here is from genome assembly GCF_023373465.1 of Oncorhynchus keta. NCBI lineage: Eukaryota > Metazoa > Chordata > Actinopteri > Salmoniformes > Salmonidae > Oncorhynchus > Oncorhynchus keta. The sequence goes on from NC_068437.1 coordinate 37,007,392, forward strand.
CACAGAGATCTAGGTGACGATGGGCCCCAGAGCCTCTCCAGTAGGCCTCTCCCACTGGTCATCAGTCTGAATGAGTGTCTGTTCCTGTCGACATATCTGTCTCTCATCGCCACCCCATCAATCCCACTACCGACACCACGTCTCACATCCTCCCCAGAGACAGGGCTCTACTTTGTCCGTTGATCTGCCCATCCCGTAGCCAAGCAGCACCACAACCCCAAGCCATGTATGGGGGGTGACATCTATCCCCTACAATAGGGAGTCAACGGCTATCCCCTGCCTTACCCTACCCCCTAACAAATCAAAACGCTACCGCCGGGAGCCCCCTACCCCATACACCTTAGTGAGATCTCCACTCCCACCCACTCTATCCAAATGACAGCCCTCCACCTTAAAAGGAAGAACCACCCCCAATGTATCAAAATACCAGAATATTAACACCCACCCTAAAGAGTATTACCACCCCCAAAGAGAACCACTCCCACTGTATCAAACTACCAGAATACTACCCCCTAAAAAAAAAATTACCACCCCCAAAGAGAACCACTCCCACTGTATCAAACTACCAGAATACTACCCCACCCTAAAAGAGTATTACCACCCCAAAGAGAACCACTCCCACTGTATCAAACTACCAGAATACTACCCCCTACCCTAAAAAGTATTACCACCCAAAGAGAACCACTCCCACTGTATCAAACTACCAGAATACTACCCCACCTAAAAGAGTATTACCCCAAAAGAACCACTCCCACTGTATCAAACTACCAGAATACTACCCCCTAACCTAAAAAGAGTATTACCACCCCCAAAGAGAACCACTCCCACTGTATCAAACTACCAGAATACTACCCCGACCCTAAAAAAGTATTACCACCCCCAAAGAGAACCACTCCCACTGTATCAAACTACCAGAATACCTAACCTAAAAAGAGTATTACCACCCCAAAGAGAACCACTGTATCAAACTACCAGAATACTACCCCGACCCTAAAAAGAGTATTACCACCCCCAAAGAGAACCACTCCCACTGTATCAAACTACCAGAATACTACCCCTAACCTAAAAGAGTATTACCACCCCCAAAGAGAACCAATCAAACTACCAGAATACTACCCCCGACCCTAAAAGAGTATTACCACCCCCAAGAGAACCACTCCCACTGTATCAAACTACCAGAATACTACCCCTAACCTAAAAGAGTATTACCAAAAAGAACCACTCCCACTGTATCAAACTACCAGAATACTACCCCCGACCCTAAAAGAGTATTACCACCCCCAAAGAGAACCACTCCCACTGTATCAAACTACCAGAATACTACCCCTAACCTAAAAGAGTATTACCACCCCAAAGAGAACCACTCCCCTGTATCAAAAAGACCCTAAAAAGAGTATTACCACCCCCAAAGAGAACCACTCCCACTGTATCAAACTACCAGAATACTACCCCCTACCCTAAAAAGAGTATTACCACCCCAAAGAGAACCAACTGTATCAAACTACCAGAATACTAACCCTAAAAGAGTATTACCACCCCAAAGAGAACTCCCACTGTATCAAACTACCAGAATACTACCCCTACCCTAAAAGAGTATTACCACCCCCAAAGAGAACCACTCCCACTGTATCAAACTACCAGAATACTACCTAAAAGAGTATTACCACCCCAAAGAGAACCACTCCCACTGTATCAAACTACCAGAATACTACCCCTAACCTAAAAGAGTATTACCACCCCAAAGAGAACCACTCCCACTGTATCAAACTACCCTACCCCTAACCTAAAAAGAGACCCCCAAAAAACTCCCACTGTATTAAAAGAACCACTCCCACTGTATCAAACTACCAGAATACTACCCCCTACCCCACCCCAAAAGAGTATCAAACTAACCTAAAAGAGTATTACCAACCACTCCCACTGTATCAAACTACCAGAATACTACCCCTACCCTAAAAGAGTATTACCACCCCCAAAGAGAACCACTCCCACTGTATCAAACTACCAGAATACTACCCCCGACCCTAAAAAGAGTATTACCACCCCCAAAGAGAACCACTCCCACTGTATCAAACTACCAGAATACTATTACCCTAAAAGAGTATTACCACCCCCAAAGAGAACCACTCCCACTGTATCAAACTACCAGAATAACCTAAAAGAGTATTACCACCCCAAAGAGAACCACTCCCACTGTATCAAAACCAGAATATTACCTAAAAGAGTATTACCACCCCCAAAGAGAACCACTCCCACTGTATCAAACTACCAGAATACTACCCCCGACCCTAAAAGAGTATTAAAACTCCCACTGTATCAAACTTACCACCCCCAAAGAGAACCACTCCCACTGTATCAAACTACCAGAATACAAACTACCACTGTATCAAACTACTACTACCCCTACCCTAAAAAGAGTATTACCACCCCAAAGAGAACCACTCCCACTGTATCAAACTACCAGAATACTACCCCCGACCCTAAAAAGAGTATTACCACCCCCAAAGAGAACCAACTGTATCAAACTACCAGAACCTAAAAGAGTATTACCACCCCCAAAGAGAACCACTCCCACTGTATCAAACTACCAGAATACTACCCCCTACCCTAAAAAGAGTATTACCACCCCCAAAGAGAACCACTCCCCTCAAAAAGAGTATTACCACCCCCAAAAGAGAACCACTACCCCACTGTATTCAAACTACCAGAATACTAAAGAGTATTACCCCCAAAGAGAACTACTCCCCTGTATCAAAAAGAGTATTACCACCCCCAAAGAGAACCACTCCCACTGTATCAAACTACCAGAATACTACCCCGACCCTAAAAGAGTATTACCACCCCCAAAGAGAACCACTCCCACTGTATCAAACTACCAGAATATACTACCCTAAAAAAGAGTATTACCACCCCCAAAGAGAACCACCCTAAAAAACTACCAGAATATTACCACCCCCAAAGAGAACCACTCCCACTGTATCAAACTACCAGAATACTAAAAAGAGTATTACCACCCCCAAAGAGAACCACCCACTGACCCTAAAAGAGTATTACCACCCCCAAAGAGAACCACTCCCACTGTATCAAACTACCAGAATACTACCCCCTACCCTAAAAAGAGTATTACCACCCCCAAAGAGAACCACTCCCACTGTATCAAACTACCAGAATACTACCCCCGACCCTAAAAAGAGTATTACCACCCCCAAAGAGAACCACTCCCACTGTATCAAACTACCAGAATACTACCCCCTAACCTAAAAAGAGTATTACCACCCCCAAAGAGAACCACTCCCACTGTATCAAACTACCAGAATACTACCTAAAAAGAGTATTACCACCCCCCCAAACTACCCTAAAAAAGAGTATTACCACCCCCAAAGAGAACCACTGTGCTGCCACCCCCAAAGAGAACCCCACTGTATCAAACTACAGAATACAGAATACTACCCCAAAGAGAACCACTGTATCAAAAAGAGTATTACCACCCCCAAAGAGAACCACTCCCACTGTATCAAACTACCAGAATACTATACCTAAAAGAGTATTACCCCCAAAGAGAACCACTCCCCTGTATCAAAAAGAATAGACCCTAAAAGTGTATTACCACCCCAAAGAGAACCACTCCCCTGTATCAAACTGTACTCAAACTACCAGAATACTGTACCCCTACCCTAAAAAAGTATTACCACCCCCAAAGAGAACCACTCCCACTGTATCAAACTCAGAAAACTACCAGATTACCACCCCAAAGAGAACCACTCCCACTGTATCAAACCCTAAAAGAGTATTACCACCCCCAAAGAGAACCACTCCCACTGTATCAAACTACTGTAACCTAAAAAAGTATTACCACCCCCAAAGAGAACCAAACTACCAGAATACTACCCCCGACCCTAAAAGAGTATTACCACCCCAAAGAGAACCACTCCCACTGTATCAAACTACCAGAATACTACCCCTACCCTAAAAGAGTATTACCACCCCCAAAGAGAACCACTCCCACTGTATCAAACTACCAAACCCTAAAAAGAGTATTACCACCCCCAAAGAGAACCACTCCCACTGTATCAAACTACCAGAATACTACCCCCGACCCTAAAAAGAGTATTACCACCCCCAAAGAGAACCACTCCCACTGTATCAAACTACCAGAATACTACCCCGACCCTAAAAAGAACCACTCCCACTGTATCAAACTATTACCCCCCAAAGAGAACCAAAGAGAACCACCCACTGTATCAAACTACCAGAATACCCCTAACCTACTACCCCTAACCTAAAAAGAGTATTACCACCCCAAAGAGAACCACTCCCACTGTATCAAACTACCAGAAACACCCCCGACCTAAAAAGAGTATTACCACCCCCAAAGAGAACCACTCCCACTGTATCAAACTACCAGAATACTACCCCCGACCCTAAAAAGAGTATTACCACCCCCAAAGAGTCCCACTGTATCAAACTACCAGAATACCCGACCCTAAAAGAGTATTACCACCCCCAAAGAGAACCACTCCCACTGTCAAATCAAACTACCCAGAACTCCCACTGTATCAAACTACTACCCCCGACCCTAAAAAGAGTATTACCACCCCCAAAGAGAACCACTCCCACTGTATCAAACTACCAGAATACTACCCCCGACCCTAAAAAGAGTATTACCACCCCCAAAGAGAACCACTCCCACTGTATCAAACTACCAGAATACTACCCCGACCTAAAAGAGTATTACCACCCCCAAAGAGAACTCCCACTGTATCAAACTACCAGAATACTACCCCCTAACCTAAAAAGAGTATTACCACCCCCAAAGAGAACCACTCCCACTGTATCAAACTACCAGAATACTACCCCCTAACCTAAAAAGAGTATTACCACCCCCAAAGAGAACCACTCCCACTGTATCAAACTACCAGAATACTACCCCCTAACCTAAAAAGAGTATTACCACCCCCAAAGAGAACCACTCCCACTGTATCAAACTACCAGAATACTACCCCCTAACCTAAAAAGAGTATTACCACCCCCAAAGAGAACCACTCCCACTGTATCAAACTACCAGAATACTACCCCCTACCCTAAAAAGAGTATTACCACCCCCAAAGAGAACCACTCCCACTGTATCAAACTACCAGAATACTACCCCCTACCCTAAAAAGAGTATTACCACCCCCAAAGAGAACCACTCCCACTGTATCAAACTTCCAGAATACTACCCCTGACCCTAGAGATAGAGAGACCTACCCTACATCAATACAACTACAGTACACTACACTACACTACACTGTAGCCAACCACTAATTCCCCACTCAAACCTTCCTTCATCCAAAACAGGTTAGAAAAATGTGTCTGGACATTTGACCTGCAGCATTTTAATTTACTGAACATATGAGAAATGTATTTCTTCACATTATAAGCACAGCAATGCGCACAAAGCAGTAGGCTACATGTGAATGTTTGTTCCATAATGCAATTAGCAGGAAAACACGATCGGTTTGATGTGATGTATATCATGTGATAGATTAAAATATCCATTCTAAATTTCAAAATGTAATAAGCAACAACTAGTATGGGTTGCTAATATGACTAGGATTGTGCCTTTAGCTACTGGATAACAAAATAACGTTGACATAAAATACTTGCCTCCGGATATGTTCTGATTTTGTCTCGGCTACTTTGAAGCAAGGTAAGACATGCCTCATAATATGTAGTAAAACGTTCAGGTTCCAAACATTTAAGTATCTGTTTCCAAACTGCATACTGCCTCCAACTCATTGCATAGTGGTATGTGAAACGCTGATGAAGCCTGTTTTCCATTGCCTATGCATTTGCTGTTTGAGATGCTGTAGCAGCTCTCGCAGTCTGACAGATTTTCTGCTCGAAGGCTCTGTATCTGTATATGTGATACATAAGGAATACACTGTATATACGGGCCAATTTAATTTCACTACATTATGCAAATGAACCTATAGACCAATAAGCAGAACCAGTCAAATGTACAGTATTTCCATCAATGAATAGGTTAAAGCATTATTTGGCAATGGCATATTTTCTTCTTCTCCTGGACAATTGGCCAAAAGCCAATTTTATTTATCCGCTTTTCCCAACAACAACAAAACATCTGTCAAAAGCTGGCTATTACCGGCTAACAGAAACCCTGAAACACACACACACACACACACACACACACACACACACACACACACACACACACACACACACACACACACACACACACACACCAGATGTGGACGTCAAATAAAGCATGGTGAAATGAATGAAGCTGTTGCTTGGCATAATAACAATAGTTCCAGTATTTTCTATTGCCCCGTAATCATGTCTTCAGTTCATTTACATTTTTACATTTACATTTAAGTCATTTAGCAGACGCTCTTATCCAGAGCGATTACAAATTGGTGCATACACCTTATGACAACCAGTGGAACAGCCACTTGCATCTAAAACTTGTTGGAAGGCTCTGTATCTGAATGTGGGAATACACTGAGAAGGATTACTTACCCAAATGAACTTACCCTATCCTAGGTATTCCTTGAAGAGGTGGGGTTTCAGGTGTCTCCGGAAGGTGGTGATTGACTCCGCTGTCCTGGCGTCGTGAGGAGTTTGTTCCACCATTGGGGGCCAGAGCAGCGAACAGTTTTGACTGGGCTGAGCGGGAACTGTACTTCCTCAGTGGTAGGGAGGCGAGCAGGCCAGAGGTGGATGAACGCAGTGCCCTTGTTTGGGTGTAGTTCAGTTTTACTGTGTGCTTTTCCCTGGTTTGGAATGACTAATGCTAACAATACAGGGAATGTATTGTTAGCATTAGTCGGAAGGTGTAATGCTTTTCTCTGTAATAGCTGTAGGATTGGAGCCTTGGCTGCTCCGTGTATGTGTGCTCATGTCCATGTGTGTGTAATATGATGTGTGTGTAATATGATGTGTGTGTAATATGATGTGTGTGTAATATGATGTGTGTGTAATATGATGTGCGTGCATAGCTTACCTAACTCCTACACTCATTCCTGCTCTCCCTCATCAATATGAACTCTAACCTGTTTCCTAAGTCTTTCCTCTGTAGAAAGAGTTAACAGAAAGTAGAGCGAAACCCTAGACCAGGGGTCTTCCACCTTGTTCCTGGAGAGCTACCCTCCTGTAGGTTTTTGCCCCAAACCCAGTGGTAACTAACCAGGTAATTATTAGAATCAGGTGCGCTAGATTAGGGTTGGAGTGAAAACCTACAGGATGGTAGTTCTCCAGGAACAGGGTTGGAGAGCCCTGTCTTAGACAGACCAGCACAGTGTGGACTAGGATACAAATGGCTGACCTGAACCGTACTGGGTATGGCTCAGATAATTTATTTTCCTTTCCAGCAACTAACCAGGCCAGACCAGTACAGCTCAGCTTGGCTTGGCTCTGTTGGCTGTCGAGTGTGAAAAGCGTAAAAGAGATCTTGGTGGGTTAATACAGAGGATGTTCTCATCTCTTTCTTGTTTTGGGAAATGTAGTGCCCCATAGTGAGAAACATATCCTCCAATAAGCTTAGAGTCACTGGACTAGAGCTCCCATGTTCATCCCTCAGCTACGCATCCCTAACACACACGCCTGACACTGTCTTTCTCCTACTCACTACTATCATCTTAGACTTGAGGTAGCCAGGTCTACCAAAGCCTGTTCACCATATCAAATACCATATCAAATAGGCTTACATGTTGTCCTAGATAGGGTTGCACATTTTGTGGAATATTCAGAGGTGGAAACTTTCCATGGGAATTAACAGAAATATAAGCAAATTAATATTAATACCATTTAAATGTACATGTTAATACCATTTAAATGTAGATGTTTTTTTGCATTGGATATATTTACCATATCATATGGAGACAGAAACATAAACCTTTTACCTTATCATATGTAGACATAATTGCAAATGACTGCTTTCAGCTCATCTGCAATGTAGAGAGAAGATTGCAATACAGTCTGCTCTCTCTATGACTTGCTTGACCTTCACTTGAACTCTGTTGAACTCTGCATCCAGCAAATTAGTAGATAAAGCATGTCTGGTTGGAGGGGTGTATGCTGGGCAAAGAATATTCAGAAATCTCTTCCAATACACATTGCCTGTGAGCATCAGAGCTGAACCAGTTGCATACACAGCTTGAGCAAGACATTCATCAGCATTTCTCTGACTACTTTCCTCCATTGAGTCAAACTCCTAATTCCAGGAGGACCCTGAGCTGTTGCTATAAGGTGTCTGATTCATCATTTTCACCTTGAATAGAAGTAGAGGGAATTTTGTCAGAGGTTGGTTGTTGTGAGTGCTGAGGGAACTTTATGCACTTGGCCAGATGATTCTCTATCTTTGTTGCATTCTTCACATATGATTTGGCACAGTATTTGCAAATGTATACAGCTTTTCCTTCTACATTAGTTGCAGTGAAATGTTTCCACACATCAGATAGTGCCCGTGGCATTTTCCTGAAAGAAAAACCCAAATACAATTCCATGTACAGATACATAGTTACGCAGTTAGATTAAACAACCCCTTAGTAAGATAAATGTTTTAAAATGAAACATATATGGAAACAGGTTATTTAACACTCCTTGATTAGCAGGCTAAAGCAAGCTAAACCCCACATTGTAGCAAAAACTAACTAGCCGAAATTGTTAACAAGTTAAGAAAAAATGTAAACACACTTTGCTGTAGGCTACTATTTACTAGTTAACAAAAAATCATGTATGTCATATAAAATGTATTCACCCCACGCAGTATTGTAGTCAAAACTTACCAGAACGCATCTAGTCCTTGGCTCAGACGGTGTAGTAGTGCGGGCTCAATAGCATCTCATTTGTGTGCAAGATCTGGAAAATCAGCTGTACATGTGATGGAAGAATGCACTGTGCATGCAGAGGTTTGCAATTCCATTGAATTGGTGATAGTTTAACAAAAATATGCCACAAGACCTAGAATTGCCTTACCTGTATCCCACAAAAAAGGTTCACTTGCTAAGTTTTTTGATGAATTTAAGCAAAATTCCCCAAATTCCAAGGCTTAACTTCCCATGGAAAATTTCAGACTCTTTGCAACACCAGTCCTAGACCATTTTCATACTTCTTAGCTGAGCCAAGCTGTGCTGTGCAGGCTTGGTTACAAATTCACTATAGTTGCTGGGAAGGGATATGTGATAAGAAAATAATGGAGCCAGCACAGTACAGTTCGGGTCAGCACAATAGTGGGAAAAGGTTTGTACTGTAGTTCCTACTGCTCTGCAGGCGTCCATGCAGGTCCTGTCTGAGTGAATGCGCCTTGATCGGAGCCCAGACTCTCCTTTCTTCACTGTTCAATTCCCTCCACATTTCCACCACACACCCCTCATGGGATTCAGACTAGAATCAGCACACAATGGCATTACCGCTCCATATACACAGCAGCGGTTTTTATGTTTTATTGTAGATGAGCTCGCCCATGAATCTCACTTTCTTTCTTTGGTTATTGAGTTGTAACCAAAAAAGACAAAGGGAAAAGTCAGGGGCACCTCTGTGACTTTCTCCTTGAGTTATTTATTTGGGAGCATGGCAGGTTGAGATGGGGCTGGCGTAGGTGAGGCACTGTGTCCGGTGGCCTGGAAAGGTGGGGTTGAGATGGGGCAGCGGTATGTTGAGAGAGGGAGTTGGCCGCACTCGCACGGGACTGGTTAGATATGGAGTGTGAGTGTGTGAGTCTGCGGGCTAATCTTTTGTCTGTAGGTAGCAACTCGGCTGCTCGGGCCCACATTTTTCTTCTTTTACAACGGTTTTGAAAGTAACACAGAGCGTTTTATTGTCCCAGTACAGTTATTATGATTATTTAGGATTTATTGAATATACAGTGGGGCAAAAAAGTATTTAGTCAGCCACCAATTGTGCAAGTTCTCCCACTTAAAAAGATGAGAGAGGCCTGTAATTTTCATCATAGGTACACTTCAACTATGACAGACAAAATGAGAAAAGAAATCCAGAAAATCACATTGTAGGATGTTTAATGAATTTATTTGCAAATTATGGTGGAAAATAAGTATTTGGTCAATAACAAAAGTTTATCTCAATACTTTTATATACCCTTTGTTGGCAATGACAGAGGTCAAACATTTTCTGTAAGTCTTCACAAGGTTTTCAAACACTGTTGCTGGTATTTTGGCCCATTCCTCCATGCAGATCTCCTCTAGAGCAGTGATGTTTTGGGGGTGTTGCTGGGCAACACGGACCTTCAACTCCCTCCAAAGATTTTCTATGGGGTTGAGATCTGGAGACTGGCTAGACCACTCCAGGACCTTGAAATGCTTCTTACGAAGCCACTCCTTCTTTGCCCGGGTGGTGTGTTTGGGATCATTGTCATGCTGAAAGACCCAGCCACATTTCATCTTCAATGCCCTTATATACTGATGGAAGGATGTTTTCACTCAAAATCTCACGATACATGGCCCCATTCATTCTTTCCTTTACACGGATCAGTCGTCCTGGTCCCTTTGCAGAAAAACAGCCCCAAAGCATAATGTTTCCACCCCCATGCTTCACAGTAGGTATGGTGTTCTTTGGATGCAACTCGGCATTCTTTGTCCTCCAAACACAACGAGTTGAGTTTACCAAAAAGTTATATTTTGGTTTCATCTGACCTTATGCCATTCTCCCAATCTTCATCTGGATCATCCAAATGCTCTCTAGAAAACTTCAGATGGGCCTGGACATGTACTGGCTTAAGCAGGGGGACACGTCTGGCACTGCAGGATTTGAGTCCCTGGCGGCGTAGTGTGTTACTGATGGTAGGCTTTGTTACTTTGGTCCCAGCTCTCTGTAGGTCATTCACTAGGTCCCCCCGTGTGGTTCTGGGATTTTTGCTCACCGTTCTTGTGATCATTTTGACCCCACGGGGTGAGATATTGCGTGGAGCCCCAGATCGAGGGAGATTATCAGTGGTATTGCATGTCTTCCATTTCCTAATAATTGCTCCCACAGTTGATTTCTTGAAACCAAGCTGCTTACCTATTGCAGATTCAGTCTTCCCAGCCTGGTGCAGGTCTACAATTTTGTTTCTGGTGTCCTTTGACAGCTCTTTGGTCTTGGCCATAGTGGAGTTTGGAATGTGACTGTTTGAGGTTGTGGACAGGTGTCTTTTATACTGATAATAAGTTCAAACAGGTGCCATTAATACAGGTCACGAGTGGAGGACAGAGGAGCCTCTTAAAGAAGACGTTACAGGTCTGTGAGAGCCAGAAATCTTCCTTGTTTGTAGGTGACCAAATACTTATTTTCCACCATAATTTGCAAATAAATTCATTAAAAATCCTACAATGTGATTTTCTGGATTTTTTTTCTCATCTTGTCTGTCATAGTTGAAGTGTACCTATGATGAAAATCACAGGCCGCTCTCATCTTTTTAAGTGGGAGAACTTGCACAATTGGTGGCTGACTAAATACTTTTTTGCCCCACTGTATATAATAATATGTTTAAGCTCCCATCTCAGGTGGGGAAACAGTGGTGTCATAGGTGGATCTGGATTTGCATTCATTTTAAACTCCCCATCACAGATCCTCTGGGAGATGTGGTTTAGTGTTTCGACTCAGCTCTCCTGGCCCCGCTGTAGTTCTGCTGGTGAAGGGGTATGTGATAAGCTCAGTCAGAGCTTTGGTGTGGCTGTTGTTGGTGCTGTTCCCATGCTGAGTACTGCCATGTTTCTTGTTGATGTGAAAGTGTGATTTGGCTCCTGGCTCTTGGCTCCGTGTGAGAAGTTGGTTTGGATCGAAGCGGGATCTTCATCCAGGATGCCTTTGGAGGAGAGTCTATAGGGGACGATGACACAAACAGCACATAAAGAGAACACAAAAAAGCATCCAAGGGAACGTATTGCAAGGCAGGAAACTAAGAGTCCTGTGATTTACTTTGATTGAAAGTGTTATATACTGTACATCAACAGAGGATTAATATTTTTCTAACTTGTTTTGACTTGGCAATATCATGCTCTGATCAAACACGATAACCAAGTCGCCAGAGGATATGTGTTCTCGTTTCATTGGCCGGCATTCAAAACGAGGAACAAAGGCCCATATTGGCTCTGCGAGTAGAAAAAAAAGCCACTTACAACAACAGTTCACCCATTCATGTTTTATTTGTGTACTCATCTGAACTGATTTGTCACTCGGTGACTGATTGGAAATGTGTGTTTTCAGATCTATGTAGCTCTGATGTCATGTACAAGCAGATGCGGTAGCTTGGTATCCACCTATTGCCAAGAATGTCAAACCAAATCTTGGGTACCTATGAATAAAATAGTGTTTACTGAAAGAGAAGGATGACTCATTCAAGGGGTATTTCGTTATTTGTACTATTTTCTACATTGTAGAATAATAGTGAAGATATCAACACTATGAAATAACACATATGGAATCATGTAGTAAACAAATAAAAATATATTAAATATTTGAGATTCTTCAAAGTTGCCACCCTTTTCCTTGATGACAGCTTGGCATTCTCTCAACCAGCTTCATGAGGAATGCTTTTCCAACAGTCTTGAAGGAGTTCCCACATATGCTGAGCACTTGTTGGCTGCTTTTCCTTCACTCTACGGTCTAACTCATCCCTAACCATTTCAATTGGGTTGAGGTTTGGGTGATTGTGGAGGCCAGGTCATTTGATCCAGCACTCCATTACTCTCCTTCTGAGTCAAATATCCCTTGCACAGGCTTAATATCCCTTACACATCCCTTACACAGGGTGTGTTGGGTCATTGTCATGTTGAAAAACAAATGATAGTCCCACTAATCACAAACCAGATGGGATGGCGTATCGCTGCAGAATGCTGTGGTAGCCATGCTGGTTAAGTGTACCTTGAATTCGAAATAAATCACAGACAGTATCACCAGCAAATTACCCCACACATCACACCTCCTCCTCCATGCTTCACGATGGGAACCACACATGCAGCGATCATCTGTTCACCTACTCTCACAAAGACATGGCTGTTGGAACCAAAAATCCCAAATTTGGACTCATCACACCAAAGCACAGATTTCCACCGGTCTAATGTTCATTGCTCGTCTTTCTTGACCCAAGCAAGTTTCTTATTATTATTGTTGTCCTTTAGTAGTGGTTTCTTTGCAGAAATTAGACCATGAAGGCCTGATTCACACAGTCTCCTCTGAGCTCTTTCGAGTTCTTGAAATGTTCCGTATTGACTGACCTTCATGTCTTAAAGTAATGATGGACTGTCGTTTCTCTTTGCTTATTTGAGCTGTTCTTGCCATAATATGGACTTTTGGTCTTTTACCAAATAGGGCTATCTTCTGTATACCACTCATACCTTGTCACAACACAACTGATTGGCTCAAACACATTAAGAAGAAAATAAATTCCACAAATTAACTTTGAACAAGGCACACCTGTTAATTGAAATGCATTCCAGGTGACTACCTCATGAAGCTGGTTGAGAGAATGCCAAGAGTGTGCAAAGCTGTCATCAAGGCAAAGGGTGGCAACATTGAAGAATCTCAAATATAAATATATTTAGATTTGTTTAACAATTGTTATGGTTACTACATGATTCCATATGTGTTATTTCATAGTTTGATGTCTTCACTATTATTCTACAATGTAGAAAATAGTCAAATCAAGAAAAACCCTTGAATGAGTAGGTGTGTCCAAACTTTTGATTGATACGTATGTATGTCAAGGCTTGGGGAGAGACGTATCCATGTAAACTTCCAGGGTGACAGGAAAAGCCATAGGTTGAGCAACTCTCTTGGAAGCCTTTGTGAACTTGGGCCATATATTAACCGTATTTAGCTAACCAGATTAACCTTCTTGACACTTGCCTTTTAAACACTGCATTCCAGTCATCAGAATACAACCTCTAGCCATTGTTCTACTGCTCATAATAGCTTTGTTTCCCTCATTATTGATTGGCTTATCCCACTGTGCACTTGCATATATTACAATTGTATTCCAATAGACCTGCATTCTGAAATGTGCTTACAATGTGCTTACAATTAAAGTGGTATTCTGAGGGGGGAAATGGTTGCATATCGTCTCGGCGTTGAGGCAGTGCTAAAGACTTGTTTGTCAATACGAGCATGTGAGAGCATGTGTCTCCGCTGCAGGGTGGGCTCTGCCCGCCTTCAGTAAGCACACACACACACACACACACACACACACACACACACACACACACACACACACACACACACACACACACACACACACACACACACACACACACACACACACACACACACACACACACACACACACACACACACACACAGGTGACTGGAGGATCGTTGAGTTACACCTGAAGGAGGTTTAAATTTAGTGTTTAAACTCGGCAGACCTCGTCGAAAAGGGATTGGATTTTTATCATGGTTCCCATTCAGATTTTCATCACTACTCATTGTTGGAACATGCGACAGGACTGAAACCCAAGCCTGTGTGTAGCTATAGAGCTTCAGAGGAACGAGGAAAGGGAACATTTGGGGTCATGTACACACAACTTAATCCGTGCATATAAAAGGCTGTGCTCATAGTTGAGTAGCCACCACCCCTCGGCAAGCCTCAGACTTTTCTTACGGCCGTAACTGTTGGTTCCCAGGCCTGGATGTTGCCGTGTCAAGGCGGTGCTCTGGCCTGTCCTTTACTGGACTCCCCAGGGACTGAGAGAGGTGCAGCAGGTTATGGTGTGTGTGTGTGTGCGTGTGTGCATTATTTTATGTAATACACACTTCTGTGAGTCAAGGCACCGTGTATGTGACTGTGTAAGACTGTGTGTGAGATCTGAGCAAAGGGGAGAGTGGGGAAAACACCAAACTCTCTTAAACAGAATTCAGCATCAACCAGGGCACGACTCTTAATGTTTCCACGTATGTTTCCGTCCTGGCCATTATTTAACCTGATCGGAGCACCACCTCCTATCAAAATGGAAACAGTTAGATAAATTCACACAGATGTCTATGAATCTTAACACAGAACGGGGAATGGGCTTCTGCTATTGACACATGTATCTCTTATTATTCAAAAAGATTCAATCTTATTCTCTACAGTTTTCAAAAAGAGCCACAGTATATTAACTATAACAGAACTGGGGATGGGCTTCTGCTGTTGACATATGTATCTCTTATTAAATCTTATTCCCTCCTATGGTTTTCATATGGAATAATTTCAGATCATGGACATTAATTAGAGCTTTGACTGAGATCACTCTCAAGCTGACAACAGCTGCGTTTTGGGCTCGTCTTGATGTTGATTCCAGCGTCTCACAGGGAGTTAATGGGATAAGAAAAATGTGCTGTTGCTTGTGTTGATTGTCGGCCTGTAAAACACTAATAAAACTAAGAGCTTGTTAACACACATGGTTTATTTATCTGTGGCTGTGGATTGTAAATCACGGTAAGCAGTGTCAAACCGAGCTGCCTCTGGCCTGCCGCACACATTACCACTCGCATCCGTTTGTTTGTGTGTGTCTGTAACTGTGTGTGTTTGTTTGAGTGCATCTTCCTAATGACTATCTCTTAACTGGCTTTGCAAATACACCTTGGGCTGGCATCAGTGTCCAATCTGTGTGAAGTGATAGTGAGTAGAGAAGAGTGAGAGTATGTGGATGTGTGTGAGAGTGTGGAGCCAGGGGTGGATGATACAGGCTCTGGTGTGTGTACGTGATGGTGTTGTGTGTGTGTGTGTGTGTGTGTGTGTGTGTGTGTGTGTGTGTGTGTGTGTGTGTGTGTGTGTGTGTGTGTGTGTGTGTGTGTGTGTGTGTGTGTGTGTGTGTGTGTGTGTGTGTGTGTGTGTGTGTGTGTGTGTGTGTGTGTGTGTGTGTGTGCCCTTGTGTGACTGTGCACCAGGAGCCCAACACACACTCCACCATCTTGGCAGCAGACACAGCGCAGGAGTACTGCTCTCCAGCAGCAGCAGCCCAGCCAGCCTCTGTGACTTGGACATGCAATCTTTTCCATTCTTTATTATATCTGATTTCATATAATGTTTTCTAAAAGTATTGAACAACACAAGTTCATTACATTACGCATGCCTTGGCCCCGGGATGATTTAGAGCGAACACACTGAGAGGGGGCGAACCAACTAAAAGTGTAAAAATTCGAATGAAAGCAGCGAAGCGCTAAAGTCCACACCGACCTCATGCTTTGGTTGCCGTGCCAGAAAAGTGTCTCGATCCAGTGAGAGACCGTTCCTCATTCAATTATATGTTCCATGTGTGCGTTCCAATAAGGCTTCAGGCAGAGGGGCTTCTGAACATGCGTGCACATGCGCATACGAACACATGCACGAAAACGCATGTACACAGACGTGTAGTTACACACACACACACACACACTACTCTAGCGCTGAACTTGCTGCCTATTTAAACAGGACAGCACACATTGTGTGTGTGTGTGTGTGTGTGTGTGTGTGTGTGTGTGTGTGTGTGTGTGTGTGTGTGTGTGTGTGTGTGTGTGTGTGTGTGTGTGTGTGTGTGTGTGTGTGTGTGTGTGTGTGTGTGTGTGTGTTTATACAACGGGTGGGTCTAATCTTGGATGTTGATTGGTTAAAACCACATTCCAGCCAGTGTCTATTCCACAAGTTACCACCAGCTAAAGCTATGATGTTGAAATGTGTATTTACTCTGTTCCATCTCACTGCACAATCCGCTGTCTCATCAGCCCAGACAGGAAATGTATAAATTTGATCTCCACTATAAAAAGCATGAAGACATTATCTCCCATTTGTTTTAGACTAGCATTTGGTTTTCAAGAGTAGGGATTTGTAAAAACCTTGCTGTCTGTCTCTTCGAAATTTGCAACATTGTTTCAATATTGAAATTGGATCACTAGCTGTCGCATAGTAATGAACAAGTCGGGATGAGACAGAAAGCAGTCAATCTTGAATCAGCTGGCATCATTTTTCTGGATATATACTAGAAATGTCATAGAAAACAAGTAAAACTAAATGAAGTGCAGCTAGTTTGCAGTGATTATGTTGCTGTGTTGTTGGCTAGCTCCTCTGAACAACAGTGTCCTGACGAAAGAGCACATTTTCTTTGCCAGGTGAAATTGTGCATCATTAGCTCATTGTTATGGATGTATCCAAATAAATATCACTAGAAAAGAGCTTAAACAAACACAATGTAACTCCTTTGCAATTATTCTGGCTGCACTGTTTGACGTGACTGTAAGTTAGCCATAGTTGGCTAGTTAGCAAGCAAAGGATAAGAATGTTGCCAGCCAGTATGGCAATGGAACATTTTGAACGAACGACTGGGTCACGTGCAAAGATACAGAACAAAAAGACAACGTGTCTCTGGCAGCCAAATTGATAGAACAAATAACCAGCCGGCTTGGGTAGCTTTGTGTCGGGACTATATCTTGTAGAAGGATGAAATAATATGAATAAATTCATCAAAATAAAGTTTTATAAAAGTGATAATGTCCTCAAAGCTGGTGTTTAGAGGATATGTTGGCATGGCCTAACAACACCTGTACCAATATACAGTACATTCGGAAAGAATTCAGACTCCTTGAATTTTTCCACATTTTGTTACGTCACAGCCTTATTCTAAAATGTATTAAATATATACAATTCCTCATCAATCTACACACAATACCCGATAATTACAAAGTGAAAACAGTTTTTACATTTCATTTTTGTAGCAAATGTATTAAAACTAAAAAACTATTCAGTATTGAGACCCTTTGCTATGAGACTCGAAATTGAGCTCAGGTGCACCCTCTTTCCATTGATCATCCTTAAGATGTTTCTACAACTTCATTGGAGTCCATTGGAGTCCATTGGACATGATTTATAAAGACACACACCTGTCTATATAAGGTCCCACAGTTGACAGTGCATGTCAGAGCAAAAACCAAACCTTGAGGTCGAAGGAATTGTCCATAGAGCTCCGAGACAGAAATGACAAATAATGTTTGCAGCATTGGTCCGCAAGTCCTCAAGAACACAGTGGCCTCCATCATTCTTAAAAGGAAGAAGTTTGGAACCACCAAGACTCTTCCTAGAGCTGGCTGCCCTGCCAAACTGAGTAATCGGGGGAAAGAGCCTTGGTTAGGGAGGTGACCAAGAACCCGATGGTCACTCTGACAGAGCTCGAGTTCCTCTGTGGAGATGGGAGAATCTTCCAGAAGGACAACCATCATTGCAGCATTCCACCAATCAAGCCTTTATGGTAGAGTGGCCAGAAGGAAGCCACTCTTCAGTAAAAGGCATATGACAGCCCGCTTAGAGTTTGCTGAAAGGCACCTAAAGGACGCTCGGACCATGAGAAACAAGGTTCTCTGGTCTTATATAACCAAGATTGAACTCTTTGGCCTGAATGCCAAGCGTCACATCTAGAGGAAACCTGGCACCATCCCTACGGTGAAGCATGGTGGTGGCAGCATCATGCTCTGGGGATGTTTTTCAGTGGCAGGGACTGGGAGACTAGTCAGGATCGAGGAAAAGATTAACGGAGCAAAGTACAAAGAGATCCTTGATGAAAACCTGCTCCAGAGCACTCAGGACCTCAGACTGGGGAGGTTCACCTTCCAAAAGGACAATGACCCTAAGCACACAGCCAAGGAGCCAAGGAGTGACTTTGGGACAGTCTCTGAATGTCCTTGAGTGGTCCACCCAGAGCCCAGACTTGAACCCGATTGAACATCGATGGAGAGACCTGAAAATAGCTGTGCAGCAATGCTCCCCATCCAACCTGAGGATCTGCAGAGAAGAATAGGAGAAACTCCCCAAATACAGGTGGGCCAAGCTTGTAGTGTCATAGCCAAGAAGACTTGATGATGTAATCGCTGCCAAAGGTGCTTCAACAAAGTACTGAATGTAATACTTATGTAAATGTACTATTTCAGTTTTATAATTTTCTTAATCTAGGAAACATTTCTGAACAACTGTTTTTGCTTTGTCATTATGGGGTATTGTGTGTAGATTGATGAGGGGGAAAAACTATTTAAACCATTTTAGAATAAGGCTGTAAAATAACAAATATGGAAAAAGTCAGTGTCTGAATACATTCTGAATGAACTTGTTGTTTTCATTTGCTAAATTGTGATTACTTCGCTACTATGGCGTATTTCTTGCCTTACCTCCTCACGCCATTTGCACACACTGTATATAGATGTTATTTTTTTACTACTGTATTATTGACTGTACGCTTGTTTATTCCATGTGTAACTCTGTGTTGTTGTTTGTGTCGCACTGCTTTGCTTTATCTCGGCCAGGTCGCAGTTGTAAATGAGAACTTGTTCTCAACTAGCCTACCTGGTTAAATAAAGGTGAAAAAAAAAAAAAAAATTCTCCCATGAACCCATCATCATCACTAATCTGTTATCTGTGTTTGTGTCTTACAGTCCCAGCTGATCTGTCCCATCAGAGACCCCGAGAACATCACACAGGTATGGACACTTCTCTTTCAAACATCCAAATGTTATATTTCAGTCAAATGAATACATTGGGGAAGTACAGGTTTGGAGAACTTCTCACTGACTAATAGGTTTTGGTTCAGGTCTTGTTGGTATGTTACAGTTGCCTGGCTGTCAATGCACACATGCACGAGAGAAAAGTGTCCCAGCTCATCTGTTACATTGGTGTGGTTCAAAGACATTTTCTCCTATCATGAATAATTGGGAAACAGTGCAGACTGTCAACTACAGCTGTTCTGATCTTGCTTCTTCTTAATTTCTTTTGGAAGTTAATCAGTACTGTAGTGATGTGATGCGACTATACTGTATGACTAACTGGTTGATTACAATCAGTTAGTTTATCACACAAGTAAGAAAACACAGACGTACTACACAAGCTCACATACACACACACACAGTCTGGTTACAGTTATACTCTCACATACCCCTCTCTTTACACCCCCATTATGTCCCCCACCTCCCATCTTCATGGCATGTGAATGTGTAATCTGACATTGCGATTTTGATTTGGGGGTCTCTCTCGCTCTCCCTCATGCTTTAATTTCACGTGGCGATAAGTGAGCAGCCAGTCATCTGCTTTTAGAGCCCAACTCAATTAGTTTGTGTGTGTGTGTGTGTGTGTGTGTGTGTGTGTGTGTGTATGCATGTGTGTGTGGACCGAGGGCTGAGTACTAATGAGCCTAGCAGCTCATTCCGCTTTGATCCAGATTACAGGCCCTCTGCTGGACCTGGTCCTAGCTCTGCATCACCCTCCAAACCACCTCTTTCTATCGGTACAGCTAATTGGTCCTGTTCTCTCCTTACTCATCTACTGATTGGACGACCAGTTCCAAGAGGATTTGGGTATTTTATGACCAGAACGGTGGGCGGCTGTCGTCAGGCTCGGCGGACTGTGGGTGTGTATGTGTGTGTGTAGAGGGCCCCCAGAGCCCTGTCAACCCCCAGCCCGTGGTGTCACCATGGGGCCATTAAGGCCTGCTGTATGTATGTTTTCCTGGAACCTCCAGACAGACTGCTGTGCTGCTACTGGTTCTGCTGTGGAGGGATGGTATAATGCTAGCAGGCCTGTTACTCTACTACACACACACATCAGCAGCATACTACCATGCTCCAAGCACACAAATTGGAGCACGCATCAGTCGGAGAATGAGTCCAAATTAAAGTATGTGAAATGGAGAATGGAGAGCACTTCTTGGAAGCAGAACAGAAACAGAAATATAACACACCCACGTAAAAAACTATGAAATATGTATTGAAATCAATGGTGGACATTATTTGGTCTGAAGCGAGAGAAAATAAACTCTGACTACAGAATTAAATATTTCCCATTTACATCTCATATGTTGCCTGACTACAATATTTTATCTTGATAGGTTAATCAATTAATTCTGTGTTAAATCTGGCAGGTTTACCTGCTTACAATACCTACTGTAGAGAGCGTAGATCGCAATCCCATAGTCAATAGGGCTAACTGGCTAGCTAGCTATAGTGGTGGTGAGTCGACTCCAAAATAATAGATTCCTTGCCCGTTGACTCCCATTTCTGGGTAGATGAATCGACCACTCAACTCCTAAGATTCAGTATTTTTGCAGCGGAGGAAACTGAGTAGGCTAGTTGCCGTATTCTACTTTTGAGAACACAAACTCTTTCACAGCAAAGAAATAGCGAACTAGTGATGGAGAGAGAAGGGAGGGGCACAGCCAGGCATAGGTAGGCAGGTCAGCCACCAGGCAGATGAGTCAGATGAGGTGCACCCTATGTTCCCTCGGCCCTGTGTTCCCCCAGCCCTATGTTCCCTCAGCCCTATGTTCCCTCAGTACCCACTGAACCAATTTCAATCAAAATTAGCACAAAAGCTTATTGTTATAAGATATAAAATGCTGAATATTTCAGCATCGACACAAATACACTACATGCTTGTTGAAAATCTCATTCCAAAATCATTTGCATTAATATGGCGTTGGTCCGCCCTTTGCTGCTACTGTATAGCAGCCTCCGCTCTTCTGGGAAGGCTTCACGTCACGTCTGGAGGAAACCTGGCACCATCCCTATGGTGAAGCATGGTGGAGGCAGCATCATGCTGTAGGGATGTTGTTCAGCGGCAAGGACTGGGAGACTAGTCAGGATAGAGGGAAAGATGAATGGAGCAAAGTACAGAGAGATCCTTGATGAAAAACTGCTCCAGAGGAGTGACTTCGGGACAAGTCTCTGAATGTTCTTGAGTGGCCCAGCCAGAGCCCGGACTTGAACCCAATCAAACATCTCTGGAGAGACTTGAAAATAGTTGTGCAGTGACCCTCCCCATCCAACTTGACAGAGCTTGAGAGGATTTACAGAGAAAAATGGAAGAAATTCCCCAAGTACAGGTGTGCCAAGCTTGTTTTCATACCCAAGAAGATTCAAGGCTGTAAACATTGCCAAAAGTGCTTTCGACAAAGTACTAGATAAAGGGTCTGAATACTTATGTAAATGTGATATTTCAGTTTTTTTTTTATATATAAATTTGCTAAAGCATCTAAAAACCAGTCTTAGCTTTGTCATTATTGGGTGTTGTGTGTAGATTGATTAGGGGAAAATACGTCATACATTTTAGAATAAGGCGGTAACGTAACAAAATGTGTAAAAAGTCGAGGGGTATATGGGACCTACTGAATTATATTTAGTCCCTGTGACCTTAACCTTACAGCAGCCCCAATGGCATTTTCTGAAGAAGAAAATGTATCTTAGCATCTACTCAAGTAATTTCTATAGTGATGGGCTCAAATATGTAAAATTATAGGGTCTAGGAACCCCTGAAATATTGGATCATTGGTGACCAGAAACACATTTTAACAGTCCTGAACATTAGAACAGAGCATGGTAAAAAAAAAACATCACTCAGCTCCCTGGTGTTGGAATTCCCTACAAGCCGACCTACAACTCCAGGACCTGGTGTCCCTGGAGGAGATCCAAGGACAAATAGATGAACAGGTTGTTGATGCATGTAATTGTTTCTAGTTTTCACTAGTTGCATTATGTAAGAAAGCATGTTGAAGTATTTGATATTTCATACTATTTGATGCTATATTGATACTATTTGATATTCGATACTGATATTTGATACTGTAATGGCCCTGTGATTTGATGTATTGCACTTGTGTTGTGTACAGTCGTGGCCAAATGTTTTGAGAATGACACAAATATTAATTTTCATAAAGTCTGCTGCCTCAGTTTGTATGATGGCAATTTGCATATACTCCAGAATGTTATAAAGAGTGATCAGATTAATTGAAATTAATTTCAAAGTCCCTCTCTGCCATGCACATGAACTGAATCGCCCAATAAACATTTCCACTGCATTTCAGCCCTGCCACAAAAGGACCAGCTGACATCATGTCAGTGATTCTCTCTTTAACACAGGTGTGAGTGTTGACAAGGACAAGTCTGGAGATCACTCTGTCATGCTGATTGAGTTTGAATAACAGACTGGAAGCTTCAAAAGGAGGGTGGTGCTTGGAATCATTGTTCTTCCTCGGTCAACCATGGATACCTGCAAGGAAACACATGCCGTCATCATTGCTTTGCACAAAAAGGGCTTCACAGGCAAGGATATTGCTGCCAGTAAGAATGCACCTAAATCAACCATTTATTGAATCATCAAGAACTTCAAGGAGAGCGGTTCAATTGTTGTGAAGAAGGCTACAGGGCGCCCAAGAAAGTCCAGCAAGCGCCAGGACCGTCTCCTAAAGTTGATTCAGCTTCGGGATCGGGGCACCAGTACAGAGCTTGCTCAGGAATGGCAGCAGGAAGGTGTGAGTGCATCTGCACGCACAGTGAGGCGAAAACTTTTGGAGGATGGCCTGGTGTCAGGAAGGGCAGCAAAGAAGCTACTTCTCTTCAGGAAAAACATCAGGGACAGACTGATATTCTGCAAAAGGTACAGGGATTGGACTGCTGAGGACTGGGGTAAAGTCATTTTCTCTGATGAATCCTTTTTCCGATTGTTTGGGGCATCGGAAAAAAGCTTGTCCGGAGAAGACAAGGTGAGCGCTACCATCAGTCCTGTGTCATGCCAACAGTAAAGCATCCTGAGACCATTCATGTGTGGGGTTACTTGTGTGGGCTTGCTCATAATTTTGCCTGAGAACACAGAAATGAATAAAGAATGGTACCAACACATCCTCCGAGAGCAACTTCTCCCAACCATCCAGGAACACACATTCCTTACCTCAAACGGGCAGAGGTTCATGAGCAAAGTATTATTATTACTTTGAGGGTAGATTCCAAATGTACGATAAGTTTGACTCTCTCTGTCCCTCTCGCTTCCTGACCCCTCCCTTTTGATAACCAAGCAATCGTGCTGTTGTTAGTCCACTAGGGACCTGTTTCCATTGTATTAAGTTTGTAATCAATACTTTTTCTCATGTATTAAGTTTGTATGTATTCTGTGTTATTATTTATTTAGTTAGTAAATAAATAATTAAACCAATTTGTGTGGTACTGAATGATAGTAAGGTTAGGGTTCTTGTGGATTCAAGAAGTCTGTGACGTTCAGAATGAGACTGATATGAGGTAATGATTCATAAGTGACTGTTATCGATATATAACATATATTTATATATCTTTAGAGTTTAATTCGGGAGATGGTAATTCGTTAAACAACTTCTTCCGTGGTGCCCCAAATTCCCAATGAGTTAATTGAGACTGTAACATTTACATTACATTTACATTTAAGTCATTTGAGGCTCTTATAATGATTCTTATGACAACCAGTGGAACAGCCACTGCATCTAAATCTTGTTGGGGGAGAAGGGGGGTGAGAAGGATTATATATACCCTATCCTAGGTATTCCTTAGGTGGGGTTTATTTAGGTGGTGATTATCTTTAGGGAGTTTGTTCCACCATTGGGGGCCAGAGCAGCGAACAGTTTTGACTGGGCTGAGCGGGAACTGTACTTCCTCAGTGGTGGGGAGGCGAGCAGGCCAGAGGTGGATGAACGCAAACAGAGCCTGGAGGTACTGAGGTGCCGTTCCCCTCACAGCTCCGTAGGCGAGCACCATGGTCCAAACTGGAAGCCAGTGGAGAGAGCGGAGGAGCCGTGAGAGAACTTGGGAAGGTTGAACACCAGAGTTAAGTTTGTTTAATACAGTAATGACGGGAGATGACAAGTGCCTTTAGGACCTGCGCCGCTTCCTGTGTGGTAACAATTAAACATAGTTAGTTGATTAGATAAATAACAGTCATCACATTAATGCAAGTCACGTCACGAGACTAACATTAGCTATGTCATTCAGCTGAGAAAACACAATGGAGCTGGAGGTACTGGAGACTAAGACACTTTCAATAAGAGTTGAGGAGCTGGGGGCTGAGTGGGAAGCTAACAAGTGGGAGTTTTACACACACATTCACCAATTAATCAAGTAACACACACACTAACACATCAAGTAACACACACACACACACCCAAACACACTAATGCAATGTATAGAATACAGCCAGCACACCCTGACTTTACAGACCTGACCTTGCTACCTCATCACTCACAACAGCTGAGTGAATGAAAAGACTTCTTGGCTATTTCCATTATTTTAGGAAAGGCTCATTTGTGCTGTGGTGAAATGTGTCTGGTGTCGGGTTCAACCGGAGGTTCAGACCCCCTCGCAGCCAAAGGCATGGCTCTTTAGCCGTAAACAGCATCACACCTTCCAGAGGGGTGTTAATCCTTTGCCACACACTCACTCACTCACTCACTCACTCACTCACTCACTCACTCACTCACTCACTCACACACTCACACACTCACCCATTCTCACACACACTCATACGCTCACTCACAGGCCAGAGCAGCAGGCTCTGTGACACAGATCTTATATAACGTGTGCTGGTAATGAAAGGTCTGTGAACACTATAGCCCCAATGAGCTGCAGAGGATTGCAGCAGGCCACAATGGTGCCCCAGTGACCAATATCCCTGTATGTGCCCCATCTGTCTGTTTGTGGGATGATGCTTATTTTGGCTACCCTTAAGTCGGCCTAGCAGTGTGTGTGTCTGCTTGTCCCTGGCCGGGTTTCCCCTCTCCGGTAGCAGCTGGACAGGGGAACTATATCCTGCTGGACCCGTCTGCTGCCTGTCTGCTGCTCTGCTGTCCGCTATGTGAGGCCTGGAGAGGAGAAAAGGAGTCCCACAGCCCAGTGTTATTGTTTCCATGGAGGCTGGGTGGATGGCTGGTGGACGGTCCGACCACAAGACTCTTTGTTGTGCACCGTCTCCTGTGGCCTGCCTCTACTCTGTGGCCTGCCTCGGAGTATGGGGCTGGGCAGCTAGCGCTGCTGATGGAGCGAACAGGGCTGTGAAGTAGTGATTATAGCGGCAAGGGGGGAGGAGGAGAGGGATGGAAAGAAAGCGGGATTAGGGTTGACAGAGAGAGGGAGAGAGGAGAAAGTGTAAGAAACTTTCAGACAGAGAGGATGAAAAATAAGAAAGGAAAGGGCATATGGAGAGAGGAGGTGAGGAGGGAGGGAGCAGGACACATGGAGGTGAGGAGGTGAGGAGGGAGGGAGCAGGACACATGGAGAGAGGAGGTGAGGAGGGAGGGAGCAGGACACATGGAGAGAGGAGGTGAGGAGGGAGGGAGCAGGACACATGGAGAGAGGAGGTGAGGAGCGAGGGAGCAGGACACATGGAGAGAGGAGGTGAGGAGGGAGGGAGCAGGACACATGGAGAGAGGAGGTGAGGAGGGAGGGAGCAGGACATATGGAGAAAGTAGGGGAGGAGGTGTGGTGGTGAGGAGGGATTTGACTCTTCTCATCCAGGGCCCATAAAACTCCATCCATACTTATTGAACTATTCCTAAAACCATGAAAATGATAATAGCAGGAAGAAATGGTGAGGAGAAAGGAAAGAGGGAGGAGAAGAATGACTATATAATTATACCTCCTCCCAATGTCCCTTTCCTCTGCAGTGTGTATGGGTCTATTAAGCAGTATACAGACACTAATGTCACACCCCCCCCTGTCCTTTAACAGTAGGGGTCAGAGTAAACAGGACATTACCATCATCAGCACACCCACCAAAGGCACAGCACCATAACACACTGTGACAAAGCAGGGGCCTACTGCAGACAGCTACTGTGTGTGTCAGGACTGGATATCCTTGGTAATGACTAGCGAGGGCCATCGGGGACTATCAGCTTTCTCCTGGATACACAAACAATGGCTTTAAAGACTCAATGTATTTAACAGCCCAGCTATCAATCTACTGCCTCTTGGCCAAAAGCCACCCTGTTCCCCATTTAGTGCACTACTTATAACCAGAGCCTATAGGGGAGCCAAGGGGATAGGGTGTCAGTTGGGAGTGTTTTCCTGCCTGCCTCCTCCAGCTTCTAAAGCCTTCTAGTTGTATATGGCCCACTATCAGCCTTCAGTCAGGAGAACCAGCCCACTATCAGCCTTCAGGAAGGAGAGACAGCCCATTACTAGCCTTCAGTAAGGAGAGCCAGCCCACTATCAGCCTTCAGTAAGGAGAGACAGCCATTACTAGCCTTCAGTAAGGAGAGACAGCCCACTACTAGCCTTCAGTAAGGAGAGCCAGCCCACTATCAGCCTTCAGTAAGGAGTGCCAGCCCACTATCAGACTTCAGTAAGGATGGCCAGCCCACTATCAGCCTTCAGAAAGGAGAGCCAGCCCACTACTAGCCTTCAGTAAGGAGAGCCAGTCCACTATCAGCATTCAGAAAGGAGAGCCAGCCCACTATCAGCATTCAGAAAGGAGAGCCAGCCCACTATCAGCATTCAGAAAGGAGAGCCAGCCCACTATCAGCATTCAGAAAGGAGAGCCAGCCCACTATCAGCATTCAGAAAGGAGAGGCAGCCCGCTATCAGCATTCAGAAAGGAGAGCCAGCCCACTATCAGCCTTCAGGAAGGAGAGCCAGCCCGCTATCAGCCTTCAGTAAGGAGAGCCAGCCCACTACTAGCCTTCAGAAAGGAGAGCCAGCCCACTATCAGCCTTCAGTAAGGAGAGACAGCCCACTACTAGCCTTCAGTAAGGAGAGCCAGACCACTATCAGCCTTCAGAAATGAGAGCCAGCCCGCTATCAGCATTCAGAAAGGAGAGCCAGCCCGCTATCAGCATTCAGAAAGGAGAGCCAGCCCGCTATCAGCGTGACGCTTATCTGCAAGTTCCTGTACAGCGAAAAGACAACACCAGACCTTGTTAAAAATGTGTTTACTTCTTTCAAGGAACTTTTTTTTAACAAGGCCAAAAGGCCCATTCAGAGAGGAGAAAATTCAGCTTAGTTTTTATTGGAGAGAGAAAGGGAGAGTGAGGGAGCATTTCCCCCTGACGTGTGCCAGACAGAGTGCTTTTATTAGGAGTGATAGTATTGCTGTGTGTGTGTGTGCATGCGTGCAACCATGAGTGTGTACACAGTGTGTATGTGCCCACATGTGTCCACGTCCATAAGGGTGGTGTGTGTACCTGTCTGCATATTTGTTTGATTACACAGCTGGAAGCTGAGAGCAGATTCACTTCACCTGACACGTGTTCCATCAGGGGAGGAGGCTGTCGGCTATAGTGAAGTGATCCCACTATGAGGCAGACCGGGTCTGGCACCCACTCCCCAAAACAAGACGACTTCACTTACTCAAATATCTCGGCATCAAGACTCAAACGTTGGGCCAAATCCCTATAAACCCCTGCCAGTTTTACTTAGGGCAGCAAATGGTTCCTTCTCTAAAACTCTCTGATAGCTGATTGCTGTGGCAGGACAGATGGATCTGCAGAGTGGCCTACAGCCCAGTTTCCAGCTCATTCACGGTTCCTCTCTCTCCCTCTCCATCCCTATTCCTCCAACAGCCAATCCACACTCTCCTTCCTCAGCTACTGCTACCCAAGTAAATACTACTTAACCTTAATGGGAAAACATTCCAATATAACCTGCTACAAGCTATGCTAGAAATGAACATGAAGACGTTACACGGACCCAACAGCTAGAAGGATATGCATCCGAAGGGGGGCAGCTAGATGGCGGCAGCGGGGGGAAGCACAGAGCTGCAGTCATGGCACTGTCTGTCAGTGGATCTTTTGTGGGTCTTTCCAATGACTACAGCCAGGTGATCAGTTATGGTTTGCTGATATTATCACCCAGTCAGCACTGGTAACCATCCTCTCCGTCAGATTGTATTTCTAGAAGTGAGTGGGTGGAGTCGGGAGATGTGCGTGCCTCAGTCACCTCAGTACTAAATCAAATCAAATGTATTTATATAGCCCTTCGTACATCAGCTGATATCTCAAAGTGCTGTACAGAAACCCAGCCTAAAACCCCAAACAGCAAACAATGCAGGTGTAAAAGCACGGTGGCTAGGAAAAACTCCCTAGAAAGGCCAAAACCTAGGAAGAAACCTAGAGAGGAACCGGGCTATGTGGGGTGGCCAGTCCTCTTCTGGCTGTGCCGGGTAGAGATTATAACAGAACATGACCAAGATGTTCAAATGTTCATAAATGACCAGCATGGTCGAATAATAATAAGGCAGAACAGTTGAAACTGGAGCAGCAGCACAGTCAGGTGGACTGGGGACAGCAAGGAGCCATCATGTCAGGTAGTCCTGGGGCACGGTCCTAGGGCTCAGGTCCTCCAAGAGAGAGAAAGAAAGAGAGAATTAGAGAGAGCATATGTGGGGTGGCCAGTCCTCTTCTGGCTGTGCCGGGTGGAGATTATAACAGAACGTGGCCAAGATGTTCAAATGTTCATAAATGACCAGCATGGTTGAATAATAGTAAGGCAGAACAGTTGAAACTGGAGCAGTGCCCTGTTATGTTACTGCCTATTCACTCAATCTGTTGCCAGCTAGCCAGGATAATAGCAATACAGACAACATAAGATAACTACATAAACAAACTTTTAACTTAATAGTTATCAGCTAGCTAAATGTGAATAGTAATAATCTAACTAGCCAGCTAGTTTAACAGGTAAAAATGGCTTAAAACTAATGTTATGCTAGTAGATGACTACGTATAAATTATTTGTGGCTAGCTAACTACCAATTATTCATGGAGAGCTAGCTAGGGGTGAACGTCTGAACGAGTCCTGGATTTTTGGAGTAGACTTTGACTCCTGACTCTGACTCCGACTTCAACTAATGTCGAGATGATAATAGGCTGCACATAACTCTTGGCTGCCAAATGTATAGGTGTCCCCATAATATGTAAATTGAGGAAGTGTGATCATAATCATTATTTTAGTGATCCATGATAGACGTCCCTCCTAATAGAAATGCTCCCCATCCTGCTGATTTGAGCTGCTGGACAGTATTTGCACTTGAGATTTATTTATGGATGAGAACGTGAACTTGCCATTTACGAAAAATGTAGCTCAGTGGGCAATCGGGGATGCTCTACTTTGCGATCTATTGCCTTGCTAGAACACCAACAGCCAGGGTTTCATTAAATAAGCTATAGGCACAATACTTTTTATTGCACAGGTCTAATTAAACTCACTCATTTGGCGATGTTCAACTTCAATTCACTGGCACAATGTAGAATAGTTTAGCCATAGGCCTACTCATTGATAGGCTCATCTACACTGTAATACACTATATTGCTAGATACAGATGACCAATATATAGCCTATGAGCATGGTTCCGACTGTCTGTTTGCCTGGTCCTTCTCTTCGCTATGAAATATGTGAGTGTGTGTTCAGTCTTTGGTCTATTGGGTGCAGAATAGCTTAGCCTACTCATTGATAGCCCCTACTTTAGTGAACATGCAAGAAGTCATTGCATGCCAAGAAAATGCGAGATACGTCATTGAGAGGTACAGCTTTGAGTACTGATGCCCAGCTCTGACTGGGACCATGTTTATGTTCCCTCAGCCCATTGATGTACACAGGTATTTTGGTGAGTTGATCCACTGTTGAATTAATTAATAAATAAGGACCATCAATACCAGATCTAATGCATGTTTATTGTAACACATCATTTTTCAATAAATGTCATATACAGTGGGGCAAAAAAGTATTTATTCAGCCACCAATTGTGCAAGTTCTCCCACTTAAAAGGATGAGAGAGGCCTGTAATTTGCATCATAGGTACACTTCAACTATGACAGACAAAATGAGGAAGAAAAATCCAGAAAATCACATTTTCCACCATAATTTGCAAATAAATTAATAAAAAATCCTACAATGTGATTTTCTGGATTTTTTTTCTCATTTTGTATGTCATAGTTGAAGTGTACCTATGATGAAAATTACAGGCCTCTCTCATTTTTTTTTGCTATAGGACTGTCTCAGAGTGGTCTGAGTGGGGAGGAGTCCTTTTAAGCACTCTGGTCGGAAAGGCAGTTCCATCACACTGACACACTCTTCTGACCTCATTAGGGGTGTGGCTCAGTTAATGTGCAACGGACATGAATAATCATTATCTCATGAGACAACCAAAACAACATTCCTATCTTAACAAAAATAGTTTCCTAATTCTTCATATTGTATTAACATATATATATTTTAAATGTTTTAATTTTATTTAACCTTTATTTAACTAGGCAAGTCAGTTAAGAACAAATTCTTATTTACAATGACGGCCTAGGAACAGTGGGTTAACTGCCTTGTTCAGGGGCAGAACGACAGATTTTTGGAATCATGTAGTAACCAAAAAAGTGTTAAACAAATCAAAATATATTTTATATTTGAAATTCTTCAAAGTAGCCACCCTTTGCCTTGGTGACAGCTTTGCACATTCTTGGCATTCTCTCAATCAGCTTCACCTGGAATGCTTTTCCAACAGTCTTGAAGGAGTTCCCACATATGCTGAGAACTTGTTGGCGCTTTTCCTTCACTCTGCAGTCCAACTCATCCCAAACCATCTCAATTGGGTTGAGGTCAGGTGATTGTGGAGGCCAGGTCATCAGATGCAGCTCTCCTTCTTTGTCAAATAGCCTGGAGGTGTGTTGGGTCATTGTCCTGGTACTGTATATATATATATATGCACAGTTTGGGTAGGTTACTTTTGAAATGTAATCCGTTACAGTTACCTGTCCAAAATTGTAATCAGTAATGTAACTTTTGGATAATCCAAATTTAGTAACATAATCTGATTACATTCAGTTACTTTTAGATTATTTTCCCCTTAAGAGGCATTATGCCTCACAGCACACTCCCATACCATCACTTCTTACACACAAATGTATGTTACCAATTGAACGACATCTATTGCAGGATAAATCAATGTTAAAGTTAACATAGATGGCCATATATGGATGTTACATTTTACTTTATTGGTTGGTTATGTAGGCTTCTTCTAACCCATCGCTTTCTACTCCATACATTAATATGATTCAATTATATCTTTACATTAAAATGTATCATTTATAAGTCCAAAAATGGATGTAGCAACTACAGATTCTCCCTTTAAGTGAAACAAAAGTGTGTGAGTTTGAGCTTGTCTCCATTAGGCCTGTGGATTTTTTTTTAGCACCATGAATTAGATTGAGCAATAAAAGCCCCACTTTTATTCCATAGGCTGTGTTCCACACTATGCAGTTGTTGTAAGAGCACGTTTTTCACTGGCTGTCCACTGGTTTCAAAAACAATGATTGTAAGGCAGCTTAACCTTCTTGAACTCAACCATTATTGGGTTCAAATACACATTTACATTTGTGAACAGCCATCCTCAACAACCACAATCCGCTGTGTAGATATCAATAATAAGTGATATCTGTATCGCCGTTGACTACACCACTGCTGTCGTCCTTACCTCCAAGTGTTTATTCAAGTTGGATAATCTTTGGATGCTGACAGCAGTCACACCATTGGAAGCCATAGCTTGAACTGTTGCCTACAAAAGCCTATTCCTGCTCTTTTCCCGTGATCCATCAAACACATTTGATGTGTCAACATAGTGGTCTGACTAGCTCAGACTTGCTCAGGTGGAACAAACTTAAACTTGGCTTCTTTTTTCAAAGCTGATTTGAATGCTATTAAGAAAACAGAGAAGTGTCAAAGATTTTTTTGCGCTAACATTCTTTCTGAATTTAAAAGTAATCCTAATTTGATAACAATATTTTTGCTGGTAATGTAACGGATTACAGTTACCGTTTTTTGTAATCCCTTACATATACAGGTATTTGTGTGTATATGTGTATATATAATTATATGATGGTGTGTATAGACATTATGGACAGTATATGAATAGAAAAGGTATGTACAGCAGTAATTATATAGGACGGGCCTTGACTACAATAGAGTATATGCATATGAAGTGAGTAAAACAGTATGTAAACACGATTAATTAAAGCAACCCGTGTTCAATGATGATCTACATAGGGCAGCAGTCTCTAAGGTGCATGGTTGAGTACCGGGTGGTAGCCAGCTAGTAACAGTGACTAAGTTCAGGGCAAGGTATTGGGCGGAGGCCAGCTAGTAACAGTGACTAAGTTCAGGGCAAGGTATTGGGCGGAGGCCAGCTAGTAACAGTGACTAAGTTCAGGGCAAGGTATTGGGCGGAGGCCAGCTAGTAACAGTGACTAAGTTCAGGGCAAGGTATTGGGCGGAGGCCAGCTAGTAACAGTGACTAAGTTCAGGGCAAGGTATTGGGCGGAGGCCAGCTAGTAACAGTGACTAAGTTCAGGGCAAGGTATTGGGCAGAGGCCAGCTAGTAACAGTGACTAAGTTCAGGGCAAGGTATTGGGCAGAGGCCAGCTAGTAACAGTGACTAAGTTCAGGGCAAGGTATTGGGCGGAGGCCAGCTAGTAACAGTGACTAAGTTCAGGGCAAGGTATTGGGCGGAGGCCAGCTAGTAACAGTGACTAAGTTCAGGGCAAGGTATTGGACGGAGGCCAGCTAGTAACAGTGACTAAGTTCATGGCAAGGTATTGGGCGGAGGCCAGCTAGTAACAGTGACTAAGTTCAGGGCAAGGTATTGGGCGGAGGCCAGCTAGTAACAGTGACTAAGTTCAGGGCAAGGTATTGGGCGGAGGCCAGCTAGTAACAGTGACTAAGTTCAGGGCAAGGTATTGGGCGGAGGCCAGCTAGTAACAGTGACTAAGTTCAGGGCAAGGTATTGGGCGGAGGCCAGCTAGTAACAGTGACTAAGTTCAGGGCAAGGTATTGGGCGGAGGCCAGCTAGTAACAGTGACTAAGTTCAGGGCAAGGTATTGGGCGGAGGCCAGCTAGTAACAGTGACTAAGTTCAGGGCAAGGTATTGGGCGGAGGCCAGCTAGTAACAGTGACTAAGTTCATGGCAAGGTATTGGGCGGAGGCCAGCTAGTAACAGTGACTAAGTTCAGGGCAAGGTATTGGGCGGAGGCCAGCTAGTAACAGTGACTAAGTTCAGGGCAAGGTATTGGGCGGAGGCCAGTTAGTAACAGTGACTAAGTTCATGGCAAGGTATTGGGCGGAGGCCAGCTAGTAACAGTTACTAAGTTCAGGGCAAGGTATTGGGCGGAGGCCAGCTAGTAACAGTGACTAAGTTCAGGGCAAGGTATTGGGCGGAGGCCAGCTAGTAACAGTGACTAAGTTCAGGGCAAGGTATTGGGCGGAGGCCAGCTAGTAACAGTGACTAAGTTCATGGCAAGGTATTGGGCGGAGGCCAGCTAGTAACAGTGACTAAGTTCAGGGCAAGTTATTGGGCGGAGGCCAGCTAGTAACAGTGACTAAGTTCAGGGCAAGGTATTGGACGGAGGCCAGCTAGTGGTGACTATTTAACAGTCTGATGGCTTGGAGATAGAAGCCGTTTTCCGTCTCTCGGTCCTAGCTTTGAAGCACCTGTACTGTTTCCGCCTTCTAGATGGTAGCGGGGAGAACAAGCCACGGCCTGGGTGTCTGAGGCCCTTGTTGATCTTCTTGGCCTTCCTGTGACACCGGGTGCTGTAGATGTCCTGCAGGGCTGGCTATGTGGCCCTGTTGTTGTGGATGGGGCGGTGCTCCCTGCTGTCTCCTAAATTTTGTTGACATTGAAGGAGATTATATTTTGTTGGGGGCCCCGTGTTGAGGATCAGTGTAATGGAGGTGTTGTTGCCTACCTTCACCACCTGGCGTCGACCCATCAGGAAGTCCAGGATCCAGTTACACAGGGAGGGGTTCAGACCCAGGGTCCCGAACTTAGTGATGAGCTTGGAGGACCCTATGGTTTTAAAGGCTGACCTGTAGTCAATGAAAATAATTCTTACATATGTATTCCTCTTGTCCAGATGGGATAGGGCAGTGTGCAGTGCGATGGAGATTGCATCATCTGTGGATCTATCAGGTAAGGTGGAGTTGATATAATCCTTAACCAGCCTCTCAAAGCAGTTCATGATGACATAAGTGAGTGCTACAGGGCGATAGTAATTTAGTTCAGTTGCTTTCTTGGTTACAGGAATAATGGTGGACATCTTGAAGCTAGTGGGGACAACAGACTGGGACAGGGAGAGATTGAATATGTCCATAAATGTAACCTTTATTTAACAAGGCAAGTCAGTTAAGAACAAATTCTTATTTACAATGATGGCCTACCCCAGCCAAACCCTAACCCAGACGACGCTCTGCCAATTGTGCGCCGCCCTATGGGACTCCCAATCACGTGTGGTTGTGATATAGCCTGGAATCTAACCAGGGTCGGTAGTGACGCCTCTAGGGGGGAGAACAAGCCACAAGACTAGGGTTTCCGTCTGGGCCGACAGCCTTGCGAGGGTTAACACGTTTAAAGGTCTTACATTGGCCATGGAGAACAAGAGCTCACACTATGTTTTCCTCGAAGCGGGCGAAGAAGGTGTTTAGCTTATCAGGGAGCAAGGCATCGGTGTACGATGAAGCTGGTTTTCCATTTATAATCTGGGGTTGTCAGTAGACCCTGCCACATACGTCTTGTGTCTGAGCCGTTGAATTTCGACTCCACTCTGTCTCTGTACTGACTCTTTGCCTGTTTGATTGCCTTGCACGGGCTGTGTTCATGAAGTACCAAATAGAAGAAAACAAACTGAAACAGGGGTAACTACCTGGGCTTCTAATAAATGCACATTTTCATTTTCCGTTGTGAAACATTTTAAAACATTTTCTGTTGCATGCCCTAATGAACACAACCCTGGTTTAAACGATGAGACTCAACAGTCCAGGTGTTCAGTCAGAGACATAGTTGCAGAAAAGCTGTGATTATGTAAGTTCAACCCGCCAAAGCAATGTTTACCCAGCGTCTTTGTTTACAATCTACTGTCCGCTTACATACTTCTTAATCAGAGAACGAGAAGCAGCTATCTGTGAGGGGAGTCTACCTAGTAGTGGTAGGAGGTCTTTAGAGTACCTCAACCATTCTATAATTTTATTTGACCATGGTACACAGAGCTACTGCAAATTACAGTACTGCAAAGCTCATTGGATTGAATTGAGCCCAAGGACTCACTGAAGGACTCCATAGTAGAATCGGTGTGTGTGTGTAAAAAAAAGCAGCAGCCACTGATCGTTTCCTCAGCTTAGTGAAGGTTAGTTTGGAGCTTCAGAGCAGGTGGTGGAGAATGAATGAGAGATCTGTGATTTTCTGGGAATCAGCAGCATGTTGGAGTGCACTGATAGACCCCCACAATCAAGCCCCCTGGACTGCACCCCTTAGCCCTCCTGGTAGCCTCTTGGCCCCAACCCACAAAAACACGCACACAGTCGTACACACTAGCATGAGCACACAGTCACACACAAACACACATACGCAAACACACACACTACCTCAAGAAGGCCTACTGTGTGCCCCCATGCTGGGACTCTAAGGATAAATGGAGCTCTCTTCTCCCAATCCTCCACTTCCCCACCCCTCCATCACTTCATCCCCCCACTCCTCTACCGTTTCAGTCCTCTACCCCTCCAACCTGTACCCCTCTCCAACAGGCTTGTTAATGTGTCCACAAGGGGATGTGTCCACAAGTCTACAAAATGAAAATGTACCAAACATATGCTTTTAACATAGAAATCAATCAAAACTAATTACAAACAGTAGTTTTGATTAGCAAACTAGAGATAAACTGCATTCTCATAACACTGCAGAAATCAAACTAAATAATACTTAAAGATGCACTAGCTGTAACACACATTTCTATGTGAATTTGGTCGGTTACATATTGCAGTTTTCATTGTATTGGGTTACGGTTTATGTATTTTTGGATAAAGATAAATAGCCATCAGTATGTGAATATTAACAACAATCCAATGAGTCAACGAACCATTTACATACATTAATAACAGAACTCATAAATACTTACAGGTTGTTTTTTGGCAAGCCTTTCCTTGTGTGTACTGTTTTCAATTTAGTACTTTGATCAAAGCTTGTCTGACTGATATTGAGTTGTAGACTGGACTGCCAAGCTGCTATGCGGTGCCAGATATGCAGTAAAATACTTCTTAAGCAATACACCTTGTGCAATGAAATGCCCAATGTAATAAAACAAACAGTGTTAAACATAATTGAACACACCTTCACTATAACGGAATAACACACAGAAGCTTTTACTCTAAACATATATGGGTTCTAGAAAAATGCTATAAAAATAATAATGGTGGTCCTTCTGTAGCTCAGTTGGTAGAGCATGGTGCTTGTAATGCCAGGGTAGTGGGTTCGATCCCCGGGACCACCCATACGTAGAATGTATGCACACATGACTGTCGCTTTGGATAAAAGTGTCTGCTAAATGGCATATATTATTATTATTATTATATATTATAATATATTATTATTACTTTAGAATAATATAGGCCTACTGTAGTTTCAAGGTACCCACCCATTCACAAGCCCAAAGGTTAGTCAGTTTATTTGCGGGTTGGTTTTATAAATGCCAACCTCAATATCCATCACCACATCCCCGATATATTCTCTCATATGATAATGATACTAATACTACTACTAAAACAACTAATATTACTAGTAATGGGGTATATTCTCTTGTCTACTGACATCCTATAGGGTTGGAAAACAAACAAAGCAGAGTTGTACTGCAATCTCTGCTCTACTCTGAGAGAGAGAGAGAGAGAGAGAGAGAGAGAGAGAGAGAGAGAGAGAGAGAGAGAGAGAGAGAGAGAGAGAGGGAGAGAGAGACAGAGAGAGAGAGAGAGAGACAGAGAGAGACAGACAGAGACAGAGAGAGAAATAGAGAGTGTCGAATAACTCATCTATAGCCTCTCATTCTGCCTGTCAGTGGGCTGGCTGATGAAGGGGCATATCAAACAACAGCTATTTTCCTCTAAATCTCAGTTAGCGAATCTTTTGGGATTCGAGGCATTATTAAAATGTTCATACAACATCTGTGAAACGTTTAGAATAATATTATTCAGAGCAAACATTGGTTGCAGTCTTTCTAGTCTCTGTTGTCTGGAATACCTAGGATAGGGTAAGTAAGGGTAGGTAATCCTTCTCCCCCAACAAGATTTAGATGCAAGTGGCTGTTCCACTGGTTGTCATAAGGTGTATGCACCAATTTGTAAGTCGCTCTGGATAAGAGCGTCTGCTAAATGACTTAAATGTAAATGTAAATGTAGTGATGTCATAGCTCCGTAATCATGGAGTATCTGTCCTCTATGGGGTTAGGTTGATAACCTAAATGGAACCCCCTTACTTGCACTATCGATCGTCAGAACTTTGCTGGATTACTCATTGCCTAACCCCTATTTCCCAACTACACATAGTCTAGACATAAGCTCACACACATGCTCACAGATGCACACATTCGTTTGAATGAACACACACACACACCATATCTAACAGAGACAATAGTATGGAGTCTGGTCAGCATTGTCTCGTCTGGACTGTTGGATGTTTACAAAGATATGCAGTCATCCCCAGTGAAAGCTGCAAGGTCAGGGTGTGTGTAGTGTGAGGTGGTTTTCTAAACCTGAATACTCTCCTCTCTTCTCATCCCTCCATTTTTCCAGTCTCTGTTTTTCATTTACACAGTGACTCATGATGAGTCATACATAGTTTTATCTTATTAACTGTGTCTAATCTGACCATTTGTACTTCAGCATGCGGTGTACCGCTATTCCCAGTTCCCATTCTCCTCCAGCTCTCCCCCTAACCAGGCAGAGTGGTTTGATATGGGAATTTTTTTGCCCTTGGATCCTTTCTTGACCTTCTTTTGGCTCTGTATGTTTTCATTGAGACAGAGCGGAATTATGAATCGTGCACCGTTGCCTGTGAAAAATTATCATGATACCTCGATTAGTAATCAGACAGAGAGACAGCTGCTTGGTTGTCCACATCACTTTAGTGTGAGCGAAAGCAGCAGACCCGTCACAAATAGATTGATTGGGTTAGGAAATTATTGGTATTCCTGGCCTTTGATCTCTGCCCTAATCAAGGCTTTAAATGATTGTATTTAGTCTTCTAACACCGGCAATCAGAGTGAGTATGAGCCCAGTTGCTTGCATCAGTTGCAGTTGTCAAAATAACACTAGGCTGAATTAGCCCCTGGTATGAGCCGAGCCCTTCGATTGGCTGTGATGGGCTATTTACATCATGGTGATTGGCTGTTTGAGCTACCTCCCCCGGGTCCGATGTCTGCCAGCAGCCATTACCTGTTCCTGTTTCCCTTCTCTTCCTTCTTCTCCCTTGGCTGCAAGGCCTTGTGCTCTCTTACATTTCGGTGTAGTTGTATTAGTAGTGTGTGCGTATTTGCGCATGTGTGTGGTATTTATGTGTTTATTTGCTTTCCTGTGCTGTATGCTTTATTGAGAGTGTGTGTGTGTTTGTGTGTCAATATAAGTGTGTGTTACTGACACCCCTTCTAGCCCCCCAAACCCCTACTACCCTACTAGCTACTGTAAGCAGATGACCTCTCCCACCCTGACCATGCGTTTGGATTGGGACAAGTAGCAGTCCCTTATTACCCAGCAAAGCAACCGAGTGCTGCAGAGCAAGCTAACTGAAATGAGGTCACCGCAGTAAAACAACACAGAAAGTTTCCTAAGGTCGTAAAGGCCCTTAGAGGAGAAATCTGGAGTCTGGACATAGGGGGAATACAGCCCAGGATATTTGGCGGGAACATTTCTGTAGCAGGAGCTGGAGCTAAGGCCTCCTTCCGTTCTTTTTCATCCTGTTCCGTCCACACTGACCGCCTGACTGAATGACTGACCGAAGTCCAGCGCACATTTACCCCAATTCACTCTCCCAGTCTTTGACATTCTTCACAATTCACCCCCATTCACTCTCCAATTCTTCCCCATTCACTCTCCCAGTATCTCCCAGTTTCCACCATTCACCCCAATTCACTCCCCCATTCACCCCCCTCTTTCACCTCCACACACATACACCAGGGTTGTGCTTAATACAGAATTGAATTGAGAATGCCTCATAAATTCCAATGACATTATTGAATTTCAGTTGAATTTGAATTAAAGTAGTAAACAGGATACAAAATTGCAATTTGTTTTTGAATGTATGGACTTCTATTTTATACACAGTATATTAGGTGTAGTCTATACAAATATATATATATATATATATATATATATATACACATACTACCGGTCAAAAGTTTTAGAACACTTACTCATTCAAGGGATTTTCTTTATTTTGACTATTTTCTACATTGTAGAATAATACTATAAAAGACATCAAAACTATAAAATAACACATATCATGTAATAACCAAAAAAGTGTTAAACAAATCAAAATACATTTCATATTTTTCAAAGTAACCACCCTTTGCCTTGATGACAGCTTTGTACACTCTTGGCATTCTCTCAACCAGTTTCAGCTGGAATGCTTTTCCAACAGTCTTGGAGGAGTTCCCTCATATGCTGAGCACTTTCCTTCACTCTGCGGTCCGACTCAACCCAAACCATCTCAATTTGGTTAAAGTCGGGGGATTGTGGAGGCCAGGTCATCTGATGCAGCACTCCATCACTCTCTTTCTTGGTAAAATAACCCTTATACAGCCTGGAGGGTGTGTTGAGTCATTGTCCTGTTGAAAAACAAATGATAGTCCCACTAAGCCCAAACCAGATGGGATGGCGTATCGCTGCAGAATGCTGTGGTAGCCATGCTGGTTAAGTGTTCCTTGATTTCAAAATGACCTGGCCAAGATAAAGCATAGCAGTGTGAACAGACAACACAGAGTTACACATGGAGTAAACAATTAACAAGTCAATAACACAGTAGAAAAAAAAGAGAGAGTCTATATACATTGTGTGCAAAAGGCATGAGGAGGTAGGCGAATAATTACAATTTTGCAGATTAACACTGGAGTGATAAATTATCAGATGGTCATGTACAGGTAGAGATACTGGTGTGCAAAAAAGCAGACAAGTAAATAAATATAAACAGTATGGGGATGAGGTAGGTAAATTGGGTGGGATATTTACCGATAGACTATGTAGAGCTGCAGCGATCGGTTAGCTGCTCAGATAGCAGATGTTTGAAGTTGGTGAGGGAGATAAAAGTCTCCAACTTCAGCGATTTTTGCAATTCATTCCAGTCACAGGCAGCAGAGAACTGGAACGAAAGGCGGCCAAATGAGGTGTTGGCTTTAGGAATGATCAGTGAGATATATCTGCTGGAGCGCGTGCTACGGGTGGGTGTTGCCATCGTGACGAGTGAACTGAGATAAGGCGGAGCTTTACCTAGCATGGATTTGTAGATGACCTGGAGCCAGTGGGTCTGGCGACGAATATGTAGCGAGGGCCAGCCGACTAGAGCGTACAGGTCGCAGTGGTGGGTGGTATAAGGTGCTTTAGTAACAAAACGGATGGCACTGTGAAAAACTGCATCCAGTTTGCTGAGTAGAGTATTGGAAGCTATTTTGTAGATGACATCGCCGAAGTCGAGGATCGGTAGGATAGTCAGTTTTACTAGGGTAAGTTTGGTGGCGTGAGTGAAGGAGGCTTTGTTGCGGAATAGAAAGCTGACTCTAGATTTGATTTTAGATTGGAGATGTTTGATATGAGTCTGGAAGGAGAGTTTACAGTCTAGCCAGACACCTAGGTACTTATAGATGTCCACATATTCTAGTTCCGAACCATCCAGGGTGGTGATGCTAGTTGGGCGTGCGGGTGCAGGCAGCGAACGGTTGAAAAGCATCCATTTGGTTTTACTAGCGTTTAAGAGCAGTTGGAGGCCACAGAAGGAGTGTTGTATGGCGTTGAAGCTCGTTTGGAGGTTAGATAGCACAGTGTCCAAGGAAGGGCCGGAAGTATACAGAATGGTGTCGTCTGCGTAGACGTGGATCAGGGAATTGCCCGCAGCAAGAGCAACATCATTGATAAATACAGAGAAAAGAGTCGGCCCGAGAATTGAAACCTGTGGCACCCCCATAGAGACTGCCAGAGGACCGGACAACATGCCCTCCGATTTGACACACTGAACTCTGTCTGCAAAGTAGTTGGTGAACCAGGCAAGGCAGTCATTAGAAAAACCGAGGCTACTGAGTCTGCCGATAAGAATATGGTGATTGACACAGTCAAAAGCCTTGGCCAGGTCGATGAAGACGGCTGCACAGTACTGTCTTTTATCGATGGCGGTTATGATATCGTTTAGTACCTTGAGCGTGGCTGAGGTGCACCGGTGACCGGCTCGGAAACCAGATTGCATAGCGGAGAAGGTACGGTGGGATTCGAGATGGTCAGTGACCTGTTTGTTGACTTGGCTTTCGAAGACCTTAGATAGGCAGGGCAGGATGGATATAGGTCTGTAACAGTTTGGGTCCAGGGTGTCTCCCCCTTTGAAGAGGGGGATGACTGCGGCAGCTTTCCAATCCTTGGGGATCTCAGACGATATGAAAGAGAGGTTGAACAGGCTGGTAATAGGGGTTGCGACAATGGTGGCGGATAGTTTCAGAAATAGAGGGTCCAGATTGTCAAGCCCAGCTGATTTGTACGGGTCCAGGTTTTCCAGGTTCCAGGTTATCTGGATTTGGGTAAAGGAGAACCTGGAGAGGCTTGGGCGAGTAGCGGGGGGGCGGAGCTGTTGGCCGAGGATGGGGTAGCCAGGCGGAAGGCATGGCCAGCCGCTGAGGAATGCTTGTTGAAGTTTTCGATAATCATGGATTTATCGGTGGTGACCGTGTTACTTAGCCACAGTGCAGTGGGCAGCTGGGAGGAGGTGCTCTTGTTCTCCATGGACTTTACAGTGTCCCAGAACTTTTTGGAGTTAGAGCTACAGGATGCAAATTTCTGCCTGAAGGAGCTGGCCTTGGCTTTCCTGACTGACTGCGTGTTTTGGTTCCTGACTTCCCTGAACAGTTGCATATCGCGGTGACTATTCGATGCTATTGCAGTCCGCCACAGGATGT
The DNA here is from genome assembly GCF_023373465.1 of Oncorhynchus keta. Taxonomy (NCBI): domain Eukaryota; kingdom Metazoa; phylum Chordata; class Actinopteri; order Salmoniformes; family Salmonidae; genus Oncorhynchus; species Oncorhynchus keta. Next base: position 37,050,048 of record NC_068437.1, read on the forward strand.
TTTTGTGCTGGTCGAGGGCAATCAGGTCTGGAGTGAACCAAGGGCTATATCTGTTCTTAGTTCTGCATTATTTTGAACGGAGCATGCTTATCTAAAATGGTGAGGAAGTTACTTTTAAAGAATGGCCAGGCATCCTCAACTGACGGGATGAGGTCAATATCCTTCCAGGATATCCGGGCAGGTCGATTAGAAAGGCCTGCTCGCAGAAGTGTTTTATTGAGCGTTTGACAGTGATGTGGGAAACCAGGGGCAAAAGCTCGCTTGATCTTGATTTTCAGTATGAATACAGACCGTGAAAGCGGGGCCTCACGATCCTTCTGACTTTTTGGGTTTTAAGCAGGAGGTGTCAGAAAAGTTACCACAGGCCCGTTTGACTGCGGATCCGTAGCGGATACAGGCAATGAGGCAGTGATCGCTGAGATCCTGGTTGAAGACAGCGGAAGTGTATTTGGAGGGCCAGTGGGTCAGGATGACATCTATGAGGGTGCCCTTGTTTACAGATTTAGGGTTGTACCTGGTGGGTTCCTTGATGATTTGTGTGAGATTGGAGGTGGGCATCTAGCTTAGATTGTAGGACTGCCAGGGTGTTAAGCATATACCAGTTTAGGTCACCTAACAGAACAAACTCTGAAGCTAGTTGGGGGGCGATCAATTCACAAATGGTGTCCAGGGCACAGCTGGGAGCTGAGGGGGGTTGGTAGCAGGCGGCAACAGTGAGAGACTTATTTCTGGAGAGAGTAATTTTACAATTATTAGTTCGAACTGCTTGGGTATGGACCTGGAAAGTATGACATTACTTTGCAGGCTATATCTGCAGTAGACTGCAACTCCTCCCCCTTTGGCAGTTCTATCTTGACAGAAAATGTTATAGTTGGGTATGGAAATCTCAGAATTTTTGGTGGCCTTCCTAAGCCAGGATTCAGACACGGCAAGGACATCAGGGTTAGCAGAGTGTGCTAAAGCAGTGAGTAAAACAAACTTAGGGAGGAGGCTTCTGATGTTGACATGCATGAAACCAAGGCTTTTTCGATCACAGAAGTCAACAAATGAGGGTGCCTGGGGACATGCAGGGCCTGGGTTTACCTCCACATCACCCGCGGAACAGAGGAGGAGTAGTATGAGGGTGCGGCTAAAGGCTATCAAAACTGGTCGCCTAGAGCGTTGGGGACAAAGAATAAAAGGAGCAGATTTCTGGGCATGGTAGAATATATTCAGGGCATAATGCGCAGACAGGGGTATGGTGGGGTGCGGGTACAGCGGAGGTAAGCGATGAAAGAAATAAAAGCTGAAATACATTCTTAAAATAAACTGGTTATCCTAAATGACCTAAAACAGGGATTGTTTTACCAGGATTAAATGTCAGGAATTGTGAAAAACTGAGTTTAAATATATTTGGCTAAGGTGTATGTAAACTTCCGACTTCAACGTAATCATTTCAAACCTTGCTTACATTTGTATTCCATCACATATACAGGTAACCAATGAGTGAATGAGTAAATGATACAAAGTATATTGAAAGCAGGTGTTTCCACACAGGTGTGGTTCCTAAGTTATTTAAGCCATTAACATCCCATCATGCTTAGGGTCATATGTAAACATGCTGGGAAGGTCATTATTTTGTCAATATTTTGGGCTACCATGACTTTGCCCCCATAGGATGACAATGCCCTCATCCACAGGGCATGAGTGGTCACTGATTGGTTTGATGAGCATCGTAACGATGTAAACCATATGCCATGGCCATCTCAGTCACTAGATCTCTCTCTCACACTCACTCACTCACTCACTCACTCACTCACTCACTCACTCACTCACTCACTCACTCACTCTTTCTCTCTTAGTCTCTATTTCTCTCACATTCTCCTGTCTCTCAATCTCTTGGCAGAGTGCAACTCCTCTACCTCACGACAGCCAGGGATTTTGGTGTGTGCATGTGTATGTCTGTATTTGTGTGTGTGTATGTATGTGTGTGTGCATGCTTGCATGAGAGGCAGAAGCATGGCCAGCTGTGAGTTGTATTTGTGTTTGTCGCTTGCATGTGTACGTGTGTGACAGAAACACCATCCATCACTGCCTGATGAGGGTTTAGTGGCAGGAGGTGTTGGAACCCACCCCACCTCACCTCATTTCCACATTTGTCTTGTTTACATTTCTCCTCTCAGAGAAAACCATTCTCCCCTTGTAAAAAGAAGCAGCAGGCAGGTGCGGGATTCAGCTGGTTAAAGTGAGGGGTGCCAGGTGGGTTGGGGACTAGTGGGAGAGTGTTTGGAGTTTGAGCTGAAGAAGAGCTGTTTCCATCCCACTGTTTCCACTTATCCTAAATTGTAGCCACTGAAAGACAGTGACCTCCTCCGAACATGTGTTCACCATTAATCCTGAGAGAGAGGGAAGAAGGGAGGGAGAAAGAGAGGAGGGAGGGAAGAGAGAGAGAAAGATGGCTCTGGGAGAGGAAGAGAGGAGCAACATGTCAGCTCTCCTAGTTTCCACAATGACACTATTATATATATTGTGTGTGTGTGTCATACTCAGTGTTCAGTTAGTCTGCTGTGAGATGATGTGCAGGACTCCCTACTCCTGTCAAACATACACTATATATCCTCTGTTGTTGTACTTCATCTCTCATGCCACAGTATGAGGTGGCAGTTAAAAGGTTACTAAAGGTAAACCTCTGGTAGGAGCTGAACAAAAAGGAGCATTTCAATGTGGTGTAAGCAGTGTTATTCAAAACATTTCAGCAGGGACCCCATTTTTTTGCACCAGAAGTTCTGCCGACCCCATCCCAAATCTAAATGGTAAATGAAAATGTTTACAAACAACGAAAAAGGTCCATTCATTAAATTAGTATCTCCCTTATACAGTGCCTTGCGAAAGTATTCGGCCCCCTTGAACTTTGCGACCTTTTGCCACATTTCGGGCTTCAAACATAAAGATATAAAACTGTATTTTTGTGTGAAGAATCAACAACAAGTGGGACACAATCATGAAGTGGAACGACATTTATTGGATATTTCAAACTTTTTCAACAAATCAAAAACTGAAAAATTGGGCGTGCAAAATTATTCAGCCCCCTTAAGTTAATACTTTGTAGCGCCACCTTCTGCTGCGATTACAGCTGTAAGTCGCTTGGGGTATGTCTCTATCAGTTTTGCACATCGAGAGACTGAATTTTTCCCCATTCCTCCTTGCAAAACAGCTCGAGCTCAGTGAGGTTGGATGGAGAGCATTTGTGAACAGCAGTTTTCAGTTCTTTCTACAGATTCTCGATTGGATTCAGGTCTGGACTTTGACTTGGCCATTCTAACACCTGGAAATGTTTATTTTTGAACCATTCCATTGTAGATTTTGCTTTATGTGTTGGATCATTGTCTTGTTGGAAGACAAATCTCCGTCCCAGTTTCAGGTCTTTTGCAGACCCCATCAGGTTTTCTTCCAGAATGGTCCTGTATTTGGCTTCAGCCATCTTCCCATCAATTTTAACCATCTTCCCTGTCCCTGCTGAAGAAAAGCAGGCCGAAACCATGATGCTGCCACCACCATGTTTGACAGTGGGGATGGTGTGTTCAGAGTGATGAGCTGTGTTGCTTTTACGCCAAACATAACGTTTTGCATTGTTGCCAAAAAGTTCAATTTTGGTTTCATCTGACCAGAGCACCTTCTTCCACATGTTTGGTGTGTCTCCCAGGTGGCTTGTGGCAAACTTTAAACAACACTTTTTATGGATATCTTTAAGAAATGGCTTTCTTCTTGCCACTCTTCCATAAAGGCCAGATTTGTGCAATATACGACTGATTGTTGTCCTATGGACAGAGTCTCCCACCTCAGCTGTAGATCTCTGCAGTTCATCCAGAGTGATCATGGGCCTCTTGGCTGCATCTCTGATCAGTCTTCTCCTTGTATGAGCTGAAAGTTTAGAGGGACAGCCAGGTCTTGGTAGATTTGCAGTGGTCTGATACTCCTTCCATTTCAATATTATCGCTTGCACAGTGCTCCTTGGGATGTTTAAAGCTTTAAAGCTTGGGGGTTTTAAAAAAAAAAAAATTTGTATCCAAATCCGGCTTTAAACTTCTTCACAACAGTATCTCGGACCTGCCTGGTGTGTTCCTTGTTCTTCATGATGCTCTCTGCGCTTTTAACGGACCTCTGAGACTATCACAGTGCGGGTGCATTTATACGGAGACTTGATTACACACAGGTGGATTGTATTTATCATCATTAGTCATTTAGGTCAACATTGGATCATTCAGAGATCCTCACTGAACTTCTGGAGAGAGTTTGCTGCACTGAAAGTAAAGGGGCTGAATAATTTTGCACGCCCAATTTTTCAGTTTTTGATTTGTTAAAAAAGTTTGAAATATCCAATAAATAAATGTCGTTCCACTTCATGATTGTGTCCCACTTGTTGTTGATTCTTCACAAAAAAATACAGTTTTATATCTTTATGTTTGAAGCCTGAAATGTGGCAAAAGGTCGCAAAGTTCAAGGGTGCCGAATACTTTCGCAAGGCACTGTATAAATGAAAAGAAACCAATAAATTAATTTATACAATAACATACAATATTTGCACTACGGGGGAAAAAAATCACCAAATGCAATCTTGAAAAACATTTTTAGTACTATCAGGGATGTAAACTAGTCACCTTTCGGCGAAATTAGCCATTTTGAATCCAAAATAGGTGACCTACGTGATTCGTGTTGATCCGATGAGAAAAGTTTGGGCTGGTGTGGGGCTTTGGATCACTACTGGCTGTAAGCGAACGAGTGATGCTCGTTTGCAGCAATACTGGCTGTATCCAAGGCTCAGCCAATCGTTCACATAACAACAGACTGCAGCACGTGACTGAAGAGAGATGAGACAACCAATTTCCTAGTTACAGCCTCAGCGCTTGTGCTCTGGAAAGACAGTAACGTAAACTCACCCCATTCCGTACAAATGTGAGGCCACAAAGAAAACTAATGGGACTGTAGCGACTGTGTTGATGTCAAAATCGGGCGTGTGAACTAGGTTTCTATTCAAGCGTTGATCGACATGCTAATGGCTCTACAGTATTGAAGAAAAGTTGAAAAAACGGACCATCCGTTACATCTTGACTTGTCATGTCGTAACGTACAGCACGCATAAAGCAACTATTTCTATCTTATCTTATTTCTACCTCTCTCCACCAGGCGTAGCACTTCTATCATCCTTTAAAAACAAGAACTGAACAGTGATGGGGTAAGGGGGGCTACCTAGTCATTTTTTGCATCATCATAGCATGCAATCATCATTCTCAAAGCGATCATCATTCTCAAATCGATCATCATTCTCAAAGCCGCTGTTTACTTCTAAGATCCCTTTAGCACTGCCCTAAAAACCAGATTCAAATTTGACACAAACCTTCAAATAGGTATGTAATGACACATTATATAAACTCTTTATAGTGTTTTATTTACATTTTAGAGGCGATAAGGTGATAAGTTGGGCAGATCGAGTGAAAAAAAGCTATTATCCCACACGACATCTCTACTTCTCACTATCACGCATTAATTTCGCTTCCCCACCCGCCATTTTTAGAAGACCCGACGGGGCTCATTGCCTGCTTGAATTATGCAGAAACGGGTAGCGTTTAGGTCATGTAATTGATTCTGTTGGAAAGGGGAGAAATTGTGCTTTACAATGGTATTGACATTACAGTTGATCTGGAAGTATTATGTTTTTGGGGCGCTAAAATATGGGCAATTGTACGGACCAAGGTGATGTACGAGTTTACGTTAGGTGAGAAGCCTGACCACGGAGGCCGGGGTGAGAAGGTGATGAAGCGTACTTCATGAGCTGTAACTGAAAAACAACTTGCATTTGGAAAGTTTGAGGTGAGGGAGAAAGTGTGATGGAACAAGTATTATGAGCATTGTTAAGTATCTTGCTAGCTGGGTCCAATTCTCCGTTACCTAGCCAGAGAAATGTTGAGCAACATTAGCCAATTCAACTGATCAAATAATTGAGTTCATGGTGTGAAAATTAGCTGGCTAATAAAGTCAGACAGCGAGATGAGCTAACGTTAGTAACCTAACCAATTCACTATAATATTAACTGGTATACAACTCCTTGCCGTTCCACATTTTTGGATATAAAGATGACAATGTATTGCAAAAACATGGGAAGAAAATTACAGGGAAGAAAATTGACATTTGAAGCACAAAGAATGGCTAATATGCCAACAAAATAACATTAAATCAATGAGCCTCCAGTTCTAAAGCTTTAAAGCTTTAGTAAAGCTTTAGTTGCTTACTGTGTGTTAAGATTGGGTGATTGTGTAGAAGCCTGATTGTGACCCATAGGGGGGTGGGGGGACTTGGTCTTTCTCATGGCTACCCATGTATTTCCATGGAAATATAACATTTATTTGGAAAGTAATAAATATATAGATATTTTTAAAAGCATTCATGATTTGCGTAAATGTAATAGGCTAACTATGAAATATGAAATGGTATTACATTTGGTGAAGAGCACATTATGACTTGTTTAGGACTTGAAACTCAAAGTTTAGGACTTGAGACCTGACTTGATAGTTGACGGTCTTGGCTTGAGACTTACTTGACTTACTTACTTGTCTTACTTACTAAATCAATTACTTGGTCCCACCTCTGCATGGCTCCCCGAAACATTAGTGTATTGTTTTTTCTCAAGACTTGTGTCATGTGCAGTAAATTTTAGGTAACAAATAATATCGGATTGCTTTCTTACATTTTTTTTGCTGTGAATTAGGTTCATATTAACCGCTTTTTATTTTACACACAGAGACTGATCATGTAGATTATATTCTTTGTTTAATTAGTTAAAACCTGCATTTCCCCCTAGCAGGGATTTTTTTGTTGTTGCATGTTTCCGTGCAAAGAAAGTGTCACCTTTTTAGGCCCTCAACAGTTTGAATCCCTGTACTATACTGATAGTAAATGTAGCAATTATATGACAAATGAAAATAGGAAATAATTCAGTTTGATTAAGAAAGTTAATAAACTTCAAAATCCACTAAATAGTGCTGCTAATAGCACTATATTACAAATATTATGAAGAAAAATAGCTCATGTTTTACCTACCTGGTTTTAGACTGGAGTATTTTTCATTAAAAAACAAATAACATACACTACCGCTCAAAAGTTTGTGGTCACTTAGAAATGTCCTATTTGGGCTTCTGGTGACGCAACTTAGGAAATGGCTGCATAGTTTTTCATACTGCACATCGGTTGGGTATTCCCCCCTAAATTCAAGTATTTACTCTGAGCATTATAATAACTTACGCAAAATGGAAAAGGGGAAAATAGGAAAAGGTTGCAGAGCTACAACAACAGCCCATAACAAGACAGCAGAAGATATAATCGTTGATGAACCCGAAATGGCTAATGCTAGCGCAAATAAGACAGCAGCAGCAAAAGAACCCTCATTTCGTGAGGTGATGAAGGAGGAATTGCGTGAGGCGCTCACAGGCTTAAGAGAGGAACTTCGAGAAGATGTAAGAGGACATTAAGAAAACAAATTAGAACTTCACAGCATATCTTCAAGAATGGGGGAAGCAGAACATCGCATTGGGGAAACGGACACATGGAACTTCGCAGTCAAGGAAATACTTGAACAGTCACTGAAAAGCCAACACACACTACAGGCAAAAGTGACAGAACTTGAAGGTTTCTCACATCGAAACAACATTAGACTTTATAACGTAGTAGAGAGCGCAGAAAAAGACTCTTTGCCCAACTTCATGGAGGGTCTATTCAAGGACATACTTGAAGACGACACTGACCTGGGAATCGAGAGAGCACACCGAGCTCTGGCCTCAAAACCCCCCCAGCGGCGCCCCACCAAGATCCATAGTAGTACGGTTCCTAAAATTATCCGTCAAAGAGAAAGTCTTACATGCAACCTGAAAAAATCCTGTTAAAATGAACAAGACAAAACAAACATTCAGATAGGATGATGGCGACAATTTCAGTGAAAAACATAAGAGGGCAACAGTACTTGTGCAAAGTTTCAGAATGATAACTTCCAAAATGAGTGTGCTACATGGCATTTATCATGAAGTCACCCAGGTGTCCCACACAAGTAGCCCAAATGTACCCAAGTGGCCAAATTGGTGAAGTTATACATTTTGAATGGAATAACTATATACAAAATACCAAAATGGTATTCTAACACCCCCAAGAAATGGAGAAAAAACATGAAAAAAATATATATACATTTACAAAATAACACTTTCAATATTTGGAAGACCCTGAGTCCTCTACACAATATTGTGCTGCTGATGCCAGGTTCCATAGCAGTCTCTTTCTGCTGTAAAGCAGAGGGTCACCAAGCATGTGGTGCAGGTGATGGGGGACTTCCTTTTGCAAAGAACACAGCGACGCCTCCATGCTGTGCCCTTTTGGCCCCGAGGCACATCCATGCCTGCAGAAATACATTTGGGCAGATGAACACCACTTGTGGCAGGAGCTGGATGAACCAGCTTCAGTGGGGGATGGACACCTTGGCACTGGGGGCTCCCATTCGGAGTCAGTGTCACTGTGAAAGAAAATGTTCAGTTAGAATAGTTTCACATATGAGTCCTGTATCAACAGGTATAATAAACAGATACTGTATATATAGAGTACATTGAACATACGGTTGAATATATTATTATAGACCTGCTAGATCCACTGTCTCATTTATATTATGACAGGCCAGCTAGATCTACTGTCTATTTTATATTATGACATTTCAGCTAGATCTACTGTCTCTATTATATTATGACAGACCAGTTAGATCTACTGTCTTTATTATATTACAACAGAGCAGCTGTATCTACTGTCTCCATTTCACTTTGGCCATTGTTGTGGGCCTGCTCTCTCCCCAACAGCCTCAAATAGGCTATTTCATGTGGGGGTGGGGTAGGGCGGAAGACACACGCATCTCACATTTCATTACATTGCATTTTTATATATTGTTACTAAAAATGTAAAACAATCACAAATAACATTTTATATTATTAATTTCAAACAACGTCATCAGCATGAGAAGAACTTACCAGTCCAAAACGATGTACTCTCTGTTAAAAAAATATTTCTCCATTTGGGAATCGCTAAATTAATCTTCCTCCAACAATCTCTGTCTCACTTTCCCGATCAATTTCTTCTAAAATTGTGTGTACATCTGTATATCTAGATTTAGCTTTCCCTGACTTAGTCGCCATACTGATTGATATACTGTATAAACAGCTGAAGATGCGCTTTACCAAAACAACGCTCTGCGTAACATGCGTTGCTCCTTCCGGTATGAAACGGCGAATGACCCTCTTTACGCCGGAGTTTACTACATGGGTTGGTCTTCCAACACATAAACATTACATATTGCCGTTTACCTTAGCTCATTGGCTATCTACCCAGCTAGATTTCAAGACGATCAGTGGCCACGATCAGTGGGTTAAAATACAGTCAATCAACGAAAAAGTGGTCATATCATTGGTGCACAATGATGTCATTACTTGTTGTCTTCAAATCGGTTTCTTTCAGTCAATACGTCCCGCGAAATGACCCATCAAGTTTGGTTGTGTTACAAACAGACCAGTTTATTGCAATGAAACCAAACATGACTGGAAAAGACACGTTTAGTGTGTGTATTTACATCAAATGTGTCATCGAAAATGGAATGAGACGGAATTCACAACACAAGCGGTTCACAAAATGTTTTGTGTTAGGCTATACAAATTTATTTTATCAAACAAAAGACCATTCATTGTGTAACAATGAGCATTGGGATTGCAAACAGAGGAAGATCGTCAAAAGAAAACTATTTATTTTATTGCAGCTTGTGATTTTGTTACGCCTGTGCTGGTTGAAATAGTTGTTTTTTATGGGGCTCTATCATCAGATAATCACATCGTATTCTTTCGCAGTAAATCCTTTTTTAAATCTGACAACAAAGTTGGATTAGCAAGATTCTATATTGTATTTTCATGAATGTTTAATATGACTATTTATGTAGCGAACACCGTATGTTGTCGAATTCCATCCCACTAACGGGTTCGGAGCGCAGAGGTTAATTTCCAAGGCCAATAAGTGTTCTTTGATCATGACTACGCGGGAGAGATACTGAAAAGAAAGAAAGAATACACCCCCATCAAGAAAGCACTTAAAGAGAAGGGTATTCACTTCCAAACACCATTCCCGGCAAAAATGCGGGTATTTCTGGAAAATGGCCTGGTTACATACGAGCATGCAGACGAGGCGGCTGAGGACCTGAAGTCAAGGGGCTCCCCAGTGGAGTATACCGCCAGGAGAAAGGCGATATCACCAGCGGAAAGACTCCAGCAGGCTCTCCCATGGATCACTGTTGACAAGCAGGGTCATGGAGAAAGAGGGAAACCAGCTCAGCAAGAGGACGTTCACATCCGAGAGAGACTCAGGCATTTCCAACAGGAAGATGTAAGACACTGAATCGGATTTAACAGAATTAATAGTTATCGCAAGCTGTTAAGACTTTGGGTTGTTACGGTTGACATTGCAATAGGTCAAATATATCCCCTATTTTCCCCCAATGCTGAGCAAGGGGGAGTATCCAAAATTATGTGTTCTTTATGAACACACTAAGTAACGTCACGTTAATATCATATATATGTTAGCTAAGGATTAATGACACATTGACAATGGGGCGACAGAAGGGTATATCAAGGGGAGGATTCATGATATACAAGCATGACCGATGTAGTTTTCACTTGTAATTAACCGATGTGTATAAACAACGAAATTAGGCGCCCTTATTATTTTCGGTTCCAACAGGTCTTGTTTCTGACTACTTCACGCATTTTCATATCTGAGCGAGGGGCCCCTCCTGCGGACAGGTTGATCCCCTCAAACCCCAGAGGCAAGAGACAATCCTCTGACATGGGAGTCCAAATACCAAAAGTATTTTCCCACTTTGGTTTACTTTATTATCGTTCTTGATTTTTCGTTCATTTTTAAGTTCATGATAAGCAGGCAGATATGGTGCATAGTTTTTTTTATTTAAATCGATGCATCATTGGGAATTTAAGGTCATAAGTCTCAATGTAAACGGACTGGGGAGTGCCATCAAGAGAAGTAAGGTAATAAGTCTCAATGTAAAAGGACTGGGGAGTGCCATCAAGAGAAGTAAGGTCATAAGTCTCAATGTAAAAGGACTGGGGAGTGCCATCAAGAGAAGTAAGGTCATAAGTCTCAATGTAAAAGGACTGGGAAGTGGAAGTAAGGTCATAAGTCTCAATGTAAAAGGACTGGGGAGTGCCATCAAGAGAAGTAAGGTCATAAGTCTCAATGTAAAAGGACTGGGGAGTGCCATCAAGAGAAGTAAGGTCATAAGTCTCAATGTAAAAGGACTGGGGAGTGCCATCAAGAGAAGTAAGGTCATAAGTCTCAATGTAAAAGGACTGGGGAGTGCCATCAAGAGAAGTAAGGTCATAAGTCTCAATGTAAAAGGACTGGGAAGTGCCATCAAGAGAAGTAAGGTCATAAGTCTCAATGTAAACGGACTGGGGAGTGCCATCAAGAGAAGTAAGGTAATAGCAAAGATGAAACGGGAGACAGTTGACATACTATTCTGGCAGGAAACTCACTTATCCACACCTGAACACGAGAAACTCAAGAAAATGGGATATAGGAATACTTTTTATTTTCTCACAAAATGGGTAGAAGGGGAGTTGCAATCTTGAGCCCAAATTCAGTTAATTTTGAGTTTATATCACAAATAAAAGATAAGGAGGGTAGATTTATACTTGTTAAATGTAAACTGGATAACAAGGAAGTTACATTATTTAATGTATACGCACCCCTGGGGAGTGACATGGTCTTCTACAGGAAGGTGTTTGATTTAATTGCCACAGAAACCTCTGGCACTCTTATCTGTGGAGGGGATTTTAACATGACTTTAAACTCAAAATTGGACAGCACAAATCAAAATAGGAAAATTAGTCTAGTTGCTAAAAAGATCCATTGGATATTGTAGGATTTAGGACTGCTTGATGCATGGTGTGACACCCACAATACCGATAAGGAATATACTTTTTACTCAGCCCGCCACACTGAATACTCCAGGTTAGACCACTTTTTTATGTACAGTGCAGATAGACACAGGCTTAAGGATTGTAGGATCGGGCAGAGTGACTTATCAGATCATAATGGAGTTTACCTTACTCTACACATTGATGGCAAACCAAGAAATACTATATGGAGACTTAACACAAAAAAAAGATCACATGCAAAATAGATGAAATACAGAATGCATTTGAATCATAATACACAAATCTGTACAAGCAACCAGAGAAGGCAGATGCACAGACAATAGAGCACTTTTTGAACTCACTTGATCTCCCCTCAATTGGGACAGAGCAAAATGATAGACGAAGTTTAGAAATATCCACCGAAGAAATTAATAAAGCAATATCTCAACAAAAAGTCAACAAGTCTCCAGGCACTGATGGCTTCCCTTCAGAATGATTCAAGACCTTCAGAGAACAATTAGCACCTCTACTTAAGGCCTGTTTTAACAGATTATAAATCATATGCATCAATAATAGCTAAAAGAATGGAACACATAATCCCAGAATTGATTGATGGAGATCAAACTGGTTTCATACAAAATAGGCAGACAAAGGACAACATAAGGAGAACACTACATGTCATGGACCACATTACTCAGAATAAGACAAGTGCAATATTAATCAGTCTAGATGCAGAAACAGCAATTGAATCAGTGGGATGGGATTATCTGTTCCAAGTTATGGAAATATTTGCTTTCAACAAAGAAGTGATACAGTGCATCAAATCACTGTATTCATGTCTGACTGCCAGAATAAAGATAAATGGACATTTGACACAAATGATCAAATTAGAGCAAGGGGCAAGACAAGGCTGTAATCTTTCACCCACACTCTTCTCCTTGTACCTCGAACCATTAGCACAGGCAATAAGACAGGACCCAACCTTAGAGGGAATAACAATAAGAGGCAGTGAACATAAGATATGCATGTATGCTGATGACGTTCTGTTATTCCTTAAAGACCCAGGCTCAAGTGTACCTAGATTGATGGATGTTTTACATACATTTGGAACATATTCAGAGTATGTGCTTAACGTACACAAGACCCAAGCCCTAGTATATAATTATACCCCACAGGAAGAGCTGAAGAGTAGGTATAACTTCCATATACAATAGACAAAATCAGTGGATTAATTTCTCTCTGAAGACATGGTTTAGGGTAGTTAAGCAAAATAATTTAGACAGAGAGATCAAACTGCTGAGTTGGCCTGCATACGATCCCAGCAACTCAGGACAGCAGATTTAAACATAATTCAGTACAATTATAAGGAATGGGAACCTAGATAACTTCCAGGACTTAAGTAAAAAACATGGCTTGGATAAACAAGATTTTTACAGATACCTACAAGTTCGACACTATTTTTTAAGGGTGATAAAAGTGACGGACCCTCGAGCACCTCCAAAATTAATCCAAGTATTCACTAACGCATACAACTTGGGGAGTAACAAAAAACCTTTTTCAAATCTCGACCTGGGTATTCAATCCTCAAAGATACATTCTACAAACTCTATTAAACAGAAATGGGAGGAGGACCTTAACATTGAAATAACTAATGAAACATGGTTGAACATACTGTATGTGACTCAACAAAGCTCCACCAACTCAAGATCATGGAGAGAATTCTGTTGGAAGAATGTTATACGTTTCTTCATAACGCCTAAACTGAAATCAAAAGACTGACTGCCTACACCCTTGTTGGAGAGAATGCTGTCTTGAGGGTGGATCACTCTCATATCTTTTGGACCTGCCCCGCAATCGAAACTTAGAGAAGAGAAATAAGAGAAATAAGATCTAACATTGGAAACATAATGGGATTTGACATAGAACAAACATTCATTTCTTTGTACTTGGGTGAAATACCTGATGACTTACACAACAGAGAAAAGTACCTCTTGAGGGTCCTACTGGCAGCCAGTAAAAAGGCTATCACTAGGAAATGGCTACAAAAAGACCCTCCCACAGTGACACAATGGATAGACATTGTAGAAGAAATGCACCACATGGAGCGTATGACCTTTGCTTTAAGAACTCAACAGGAGAGAGGTCAACAATACTGGGAAAAATGGGTTTCGTACTTGAAAATGGTCTAATTCAAAGATGTAAATGTAACTAATATGATGAAATGATGATGAAGGTATGAAGTGCGCTGTCACTGCCAGATCTTTTTTTGTTCTTTTATTTTCCATTATATGTACTATCTTTGTGTTCCTACAATAAAAACAAAGTATTATTAAAAAGTAAATGTCCTTGTTCTTGAAAGAAAGGCACATTTTTTGTACATAAAATAACATCAAATTGATCCGAAATACAGTGTAGATATTGTTAATGTTGTAAATGACTGCTATAGCTAGAAACAGCTGATTTTCTATGAAATATCTACATAGGCGTACAGAGGCCCATTATCAGCAACCATCACTCCTGTGTTCCAATGGCACGTTGTGTTTAGCTAATCTAAGTTCATCATTTTAAAAGGTTAATTGATCATTGGAAAAGGCTTTGGCAATTATGTTAGCAGGGCTGAAAAGTTTTTTGTTCTGATTAAAGAAGCAATAAAACTGTCCTTCTTTAGACTAGTTGAGTATCTGGAGCATCAGCATTTCTGGGTTCGATTACAGGCTCAAAAGGGCCAGAAACAAATAACCTTCTTCTGAAACTTGTCAGTTTATTCTTGTTCTGAGAAATGAAGGCTATTCCATGCGAGAAATTGCCAAGAAACTGAAGATCTTGTACAACGCTTTGTACTACTCCCTTCACAGAACAGCGCAAACTGGCTCTAACCAGAATAGAAAGAGTGGGAGGCCCTGGTGCACAACTGAGCAAGAAGACCAGTACATTAGAGTGTCTAGTGTGAGATACAGATGCCTCACAAGTCCTCAACTGGCAGCTTCATTAAATAGTAACCGCAAAACACCAGTCTCAACGTCAACAGTGAAGAGGCGACTCTGGGATACTGGCCTTCTAGGCAAAGTATGAGCTTTCAGGGAGCTGCCATTTGTTGGACTATTTGAGAAGAGTTGGGTTGAAGCATTAGGTTGCAACGAGCAGGACAAACTGAATTGCTTTCATGGATGACTGGCTTGAATTTCATCATGAGCAAAAGCGATTGGTTTTCTAGCTAAAGTTGCAAAGGGCCCATTTAATAGAGACCAAATTGATCAAAGGGTGTGGTAGTAACAGCATGACCAGTGGCATCTACTGGTCAAAATCTGGTACTTTTTACACTCCTTTATGGGGAAATACAAGCGACTTCAATGGCTAATTTCTCTGAAACTTCCCCCATCAAATTCACTGAGAATGCGGTTTTAACCAATGGCATTCAGGATTTTGTATAATGAGTATTATATTAATCCTATAAATGGCCAATCCATTAGCTTCATTTCTCAGAGTTCAATTAATCTTTCAACAAAGTAATATATGTTTCTAACTACAGAAAAGATTTCAGAACAATTTAAGATGGTGGGTGTCAATCCTTTTTTAGATGGAACAATTCCGATGTCATTCGGAAATGGGATTTATTTTTCCTCTCCTCTCCCCCTTTCCTCGCCTCCTCCAGAGCGTTGGCAGGGAGAGGGAATAGAACAACAGAGGAGAAGGGGAAACTGGCAGCCTGTGTATTTCCTACATGCACAGTGTGTTATTCTGAAGTAGGAGACCATGTGCAACAGTTTAAGTGCTGGACCGGACCAGGCTGCACACACCCCAGGTCAGGGTTCTAGTCCCCCAGCTCTGATCCATGGGAGGCTGCCCTAATATGGACATCATACAGAGAGATGTGTTGGAGATGTTGGAGAAGACGGGGATGTTGTCTAAGGCAGGGTTTCCCAAACTCGGTCCTGTGCTCCCCCCGGGTGCACATTTAGTTTTTTTCCAGAGCACTACACAGCTGATTAAAATAATCAATGTTTGATGATGAGTAGGTTATTTGAATCAGCTGTGTTCTGCTCGGGCAAAAAACCAAACATGCACCCAGGGAGGGCCCCAGGACCGGGTTTGGGAAACCCTGATCTAAGGTACAACATGGAGAACATGACTGATAAGCAATATCATGGAATGATATCCCAACTACTGTGGATTAAAATGTATGCGTCTTTTGGGGTTGATTTTTGAGAATTTATGTTAATTTCTGGGTTGCCACTATATGTGTACGTTTGCGATATGTTTGGGATTGGCCTACTGCCTGATATTTGCTTGTTACCTTAATATGTTTGTATTTTCGTGTTGATTCACATCGTCCACGATGATATGCGTGTTTAGGATGTGTGTTGATGTAAATGGAGTCCGCCATTCGGACGTTTTAGCAAGTTTTCGCATTAATGATTTAAAAAACGATGCCAGGAAATCAAAAATGATATTTTACTTTATTTCAGCCATCCCAGCATTCAACACCTATAGCACTATCAGTGTTACTTTTTAATAGGGCGGGTTATCAAACCCCCTGATGAATTACTATCTAAAGCAGCCAAGCCTGGCTTGATGAAAGGACTGTACAGATTTAGAGCATCATCCACCAGGCTAGTGGGGAGCTCCCAATAGCAGGCCAAATATACACAGGTATTCTCAAACAAGCTGGCCTTGCCAACTGCAACACTCATATTTATTTATTTATCTGGATTTCCTGTATACTTGTTGGGACTAGGAGCTGTGGGGAGGGGGGTCAGAGCCGTCGTGTATCTGACAGAGAGAGAGAGAGATAGAGAGGTCTTGGTCTCATAATGAGACTGCTCTGTTTCTTCTCCCTCCCTCCACCCCTTCCTCCTTCCATCCTGATGGTGGACCTGGCAGCTGCCCCTCAGCCCAGGAATGCAGCACCAGAGCTGACAAGAGTGGGGCGGGGCTTGGCTAGGCTCTGTGATGTGTGAAAAGCCAACATGCTGTGTATGTGCAGGTGTTTTTGTGTATCCATGGCCTGTGTACGTCTGTCTGTGTCTGTCTGCACAAGTGGGTGTCTGTGTCTGTCTATATGTGTTTCTGTATGTGTGTGTGTCTCTGTGCCCGTCCGAGCGATGTGAGAGCCATACATGTTTCTGTATGTTTGCATGTGTGCGTGCCTGTGTGATTATCAGGGGGAAGGAAGTTGACAAGTTTTTCTGATTACTTACAGGAATAGGGGGATATTCTGTACACTGTGTGAATGAGGTACTTATTACACCATTGTTTACCAATGGAAGGTTAGCTGTCTCTGTCCCTCAATTTCTCCCTTTTCCTTTGATAATCATCTTCCTTGATGGATGGTGTGCTGCCTGTAATCTCTCCTGTAGAGTGAGATGATGGTGAATTCTCACCTGGTGAGACCTTTATTCAACCTTTGTACAAAGTATACTGTCTGTAGGTACTGACCTTGTGGTTCACAATGTGTTGTACTTTGGGTTGTTGCCTGGGATGTCTCGTTCAACCCAGTAGGATTGCATTTGACATGACAATACTTAATTTGTGCATGTATTCAAAGCACACTGTTTTACAGATGGTCTCAATATGATGTATCTTCATGATCTCGATTTCTACAATTTTGATAGCAAAGATGATACGCACTGCCATTTGAGTTTGGGTAAAATCTATGAAAGGCCCTTTCTTTATAGCCCAATAAATCAAGCATTGTTTGAAAATGGGTAGTAAGTCACTGATCATTTGAAAGGACAGAAGTTCAAATAAATTCCTTCCATAAAACCCCCATAGTCTGCTGCATTATCGGGCTAAATTAGCATTGATTGACAGTTAATTGGTAATTGTTTGAATAGAGAGCAGTTTCTATATATAGAACAAGAATTCTCCTTTATTCCATGACCAACTATAGTCTCTTCCATCTTCAATCCATCATCTGCAGGGGAAGAATTTGATGTTCATTATTTGAGTAAACTTCCCTGTGTCCAAAATAGATACTGGTCTCGCATAACGGAGCTTTGTGCCATAAAAGAGCCTCCCGAATTTTACAGGGGATCTTTTTTTGACCAGAAGTTTCTCTCAGGTGTGTAAGTTTTTGTGATTCTTTTGTTGTTTATTTTTTACTTTATTTTCTCAATGTATCCGCTATCATTCCTTACAACCGACAAAAACTTTTGAACATCGGCAGTTACTTACAGTACTTCAATTCCAGCTTCAACTTTGACTTATCTGCTGTGGGCTCTTTCTGTAATTCTGACCCAGTTTTTGGGCTACCCAAGAGGAAATTACAACATTACAGAGGCAAGAGAGGGGGGATCCTGGTGAGATTAAGGCGAAGGGAGAACCGGCCACCTCTTCTCTCTATTCTACTGGCCAATCACTTGATAATAAGATGGATGACCTCCGATCGCAGATTTGCTACCAACGGGACTATCAAAACTGCAATATTCTCTCCTTTTCTGAAACATGGCTCTTGGATAAGATATCCCCCATGGCTATCCAACTCAATGGATTCTCCATTCACCGTGCCGACTGGAAAGTGGAATTGGGGAACTCGAGAGGGGAAGGGGTTTGCCTCAAGCGCAGTTGAAGTGTCAACCCATTGTTCACCCGTCTTGGAATTACTGATCAAATGCCAACCATCTTACTTCCCTAGGGAATTTTCAGCTGCTATCGTGACTGCTGAATACATTACACCTCAGAACAAGAAAAATAACAAGCTTGCACTTAACGAACTGTACGAGGTTATAACCAAGCAAGAAAAATAACACGCTTGCACTTAACGAACTGTACGAGGTTATAACCAAGCAAGACAAATAACAAGCTTGCACTTAACGAACTGTACGAGGTTATAACCAAGCAAGAAAAATAACACGCTTGCACTTAACGAACTGTACGAGGTTATAACCAAGCAAGAAAAATAACAAGCTTGCACTTAACGAACTGTACGAGGTTATAACCAAGCAAGAAAAATAACAAGCTTGCACTTAACGAACTGTACGAGGTTATAACCAAGCAAGAAAAATAACAAGCTTGCACTTAACGAACTGTACGAGGTTATAACCAAGCAAGAAAAATAACAAGCTTGCACTTAACGAACTGTACGAGGTTATAACCAAGCAAGAAAAATAACAAGCTTGCACTTAACGAACTGTACGAGGTTATAACCAAGCAAGAAAAATAACAAGCTTGCACTTAACGAACTGTACGAGGTTATAACCAAGCAAGAAAAATAACAAGCTTGCACTTAACGAACTGTACGAGGTTATAACCAAGCAAGAAAAATAACAAGCTTGCACTTAACGAACTGTACGAGGTTATAACCAAGCAAGAAAAATAACAAGCTTGCACTTAACGAACTGTACGAGGTTATAACCAAGCAAGAAAAATAACACGCTTGCACTTAACGAACTGTACGAGGTTATAACCAAGCAAGAAAAATAACACGCTTGCACTTAACGAACTGTACGAGGTTATAACCAAGCAAGAAAAATAACAAGCTTGCACTTAACGAACTGTACGAGGTTATAACCAAGCAAGAAAAATAACAAGCTTGCACTTAACGAACTGTACGAGGTTATAACCAAGCAAGAAAAATAACAAGCTTGCACTTAACGAACTGTACGAGGTTATAACCAAGCAAGAAAAATAACAAGCTTGCACTTAACGAACTGTACGAGGTTATAACCAAGCAAGAAAAATAACAAGCTTGCACTTAACGAACTGTACGAGGTTATAACCAAGCAAGAAAAATAACACGCTTGCACTTAACGAACTGTACGAGGTTATAACCAAGCAAGAAAAATAACACGCTTGCACTTAACGAACTGTACGAGGTTATAACCAAGCAAGAAAAATAACAAGCTTGCACTTAACGAACTGTACGAGGTTATAACCAAGCAAGAAAAATAACAAGCTTGCACTTAACGAACTGTACGAGGTTATAACCAAGCAAGAAAAAGTACATCCAGTCGCCTCTTCACTGTTGACGTTGAGACTGGTGTTTTGCGGTTACTATTTAATGAAGCTGCCAGTTGAGGACTTGTGAGGCATCTGTTTCTCAAACTAGACACTCTAATGTACTTGTCCTCTTGCTCAGTTGTGCACTGGGGCCTCCCACTCCTATTTCTATTCTGGTTAAAGCCAGTTTGCGCAGTTCTGTGAAGGGAGTAGTACACAGCGTTGTACGAGATCTTCAGTTTCTTGGCAATTTCTCGCATGGAATAGCCTTCATTTCTCAGAACAAGAATAAACTGACAAGTTTCAGAAGAAAGTTATTTGTTTCTGGCCATTTTGAGCCTGTAATCGAACCCAGATATGCTGATGCTCCAGATACTCAACTAGAAGGACAGTTTTATTGCTTCTTTAATCAGAACAAAACCTTTTTCCCAAAGCCTTTTCTAATGACCAATTAGCCTTTTAAAATGATCAACTTGGATTAGCTAAACACAACGTGTGTCACGGAGCTAGGAGTGGTGGGTGCGGAGTACAGACGGTTTTGCGTTTCCGTAATTTATTCCGGACAGAACAAGGTCACGCCAAATAACAATAGGCAACAAATACTGACCTACCCAAAACAGGACACCAAAACAGGACACCAAAACAGGACACCAAAACAGTCCAACAAATACTGACCTACCCAAAACAGGACACCAAAACAGGACACCAAAACAGTCCAACAAATAAACAAACGCAACCATCCACACACAGAACAGATAATAAGCCTGCACAAAAGCAGGCGGGCATAAACAGCTTAAAAAGCCTTGAACAAACCCCAAACGAGATACAGGTGAAACCAATAAAGACATAACCAACAGAAAAGGAAGCGGGAATTGGTGGCAGCTAGTAGACCTGTGACGACGACCGCCGAGCGCCGCCCGAAATGGAAGAGGAGCCACCTTCGGTGGAAGTCGTGACAACGTGCCATTGAAGCACAGGAGTGATGGTTGATGATAATGGGCCTCTGTATGATTATGTAGATATTCCATAAAATATCTGCTGTTTCCAGCTACAATAGACATTTACAACATTAAAGATACTGTATTTCTGATCAATTTGATGTTATTTGAATTGACAAAAAACGTGCTTTTCTTTCAGAAACAAGGACATTTCTAAGTGACACCAAACTTTTGAACGGAAGTGTGTGTTTAATATAATAATATAATAATATAATATAAGATATTTTGGAGATTATTTCCTTTTCAAACAACCGAAAGTGAGCAGGTGTAATCTGAATAAAGGGGAAAAGGCCCTTCCTGAATATAGGATGAGACATTCCTACCAATTGACTAGAGAACCAGTTTGGATTTAAGTATAACTTTTGTATGACTGATGCCTTTAGTGAGAGTTCTAATGCTTTAATATTTAATCCTTTCTGCCCTCCGAATTCATATTCGTTATATAAATAGGCCCTTTTAATTTTGTCTGGCTTGCCATTCCAAGTCAAATTGAATCTTTTTTGTTCATATAATTTAAAAAGCAGGTCACTAGGTGTAGGGAAAACCATAAGCAAATATGTAAACTGTGATATGACTAAAGAGTTAATCAGGGTGATTTTTCCACAATAGACAGGTATTTTCCTTTCCATGGTAGCAAGATCTTATCTATTTTTGCTAACTTTCTATAAACATTTATTGGAGTGAGATCATTTCTTTCCTTTGGGATTTGTATACCGAGTATGTTTACATCTCCGTCAGACCATTTAATTGGTAAACTACATGGTAATGTAAAATGGCATTACATTTTTATTGATTACTGCATTGTTGCGGTCAGAACTTGCAGTAAAGGCATTTCATTGTACTTGTCATGTGACATTTAATTTTTAATATAATATTTTGACACAAACATGATTCTGTCATGGCTGACGTTACACCCGGGAGATGGGAGGAATGGGGGAATGTTAACAGAATGATTTTCCTTGCTGAAAGACACGTCCAGCTTTGCCCACGTACCCTCTGGGTGTGTGTTAAGGGAACCCAACCCATGCTGTCAGTCTCACTCTCTGCATGTGGAGCTGTACTCAACACACACACTCAGCTCTCAAGATGAGATGATGTCTCATTCACATAAAGAAACAAGAGGCTAGCTTCAACAAGATAACTGTCCAAAACCTCCATTAGCAATGTTGGAACTATGCATGTTTGTTTACACAAATCGTGGCCACACTACCTGATGTCTTATTCTGAAAAATGAAAGTAGGTCTATTCATCGAAATGGAAAACGGCCTTCGGAAAGTATTCAGCACCTCGACTTTTTCCACATTTTGTTACGTTACAGCCTTTTTCTAAAATGGATTCAATTGTTCTTTCCTCTCATAAATCTACACGCAATACCCCATAATGACAATACAAAAGCAGGTTCTATAAATGTTTGCTAATTTATTAAAAATCAAATAAATAAATATGACATTTACATAAGTATTCAGACCCTTTACTCAGTACTTTGTTGCAGCACCTTTGGCAGCGATTGCAGTATCAAGAGTTCTTGGGTATGACACTACAAGCTTGGCACACCTGTATTTGTGGAGTATCTCCAATTCTTCTTGGGTATGACACTACCAGCTTGGCACACCTGTATTTGGGGATTTTCTCCCATTCTTCTCTGCAGAACATCTCAAGCTCTGTCAGGTTGGATGGAGAGCGTTCCTGCACAGCTATTTTCAGGACTCTCCAGAGATGTTCAGTCGTGTTAAAGGCTGGGCTCTGGCTGGGCCACTCAAGGACATTCAGAGATTCGTCCTGACGCCACTCCTGCATCGTCTTGGCTGTGTGCTTAGGGTCGTTTTCCTGTTGGAAGGTTAAACTTCGCCCCAGTCTGAGGTCCTGAGCGCTCTGGAGCAGGTTTTCATCAAGGATCACTCTGTACTTTGCTCCGTTCATAATTCCCTCGATCCTGACTAGTCTCCCTGTCCCTGCTGCTGAAAACATCCCCACAGTGTCATGCTGCCACCACCATGCTTCACCATTGGGATAGTGCAATATTTCCTCCAGACATGACGCTTGGCATTCAGGCCAAAGAGTTCAATATTGGTTTCATCAGACCAGAGAATCTTGTTTCTCATGGTCTGAGAGTCGTTTAGAAGCCTTTTGGCAAACTCCAAGCGGGCTGTCATGTGCCTTTTACTGAGGAGTGACTTCTGTCTGGTCACTCTACCATAAAGGCCTGATTGGTGGAGTGCTGCAGAGATGAATGTCCTTCTGGAAGGTTCTCCCATCTCCACAGAGGAACTCTGGAGCTTTGTCAGAGAGACCATCGGTTTCTTGATCACCTCCTTGACCATGGCGCTTCTCGCCCAATTGCTCAGTTTGGCCGGATGGCCAGCTCTCAGAAGAACTTTGGTGGTTCCAAACTTCTTCCATTTAGAATGATGGAGTCCACTGTGTTCTTGCGGCCCTTCAATGCTGCCAACATTTTTTGGTACTCTTCCCCAGATCTGTGCCTTGACACAATCCTGTCTCGGTGCTCTACGGACAATTCCTTCGACCTCATGGCTTGGTTTTTGCCCTGACATGCACTGTCAACTGTGGGACCTTATATAGACATGTGTGTGCCTTTCCAAATAATTTCCAATCAATTGAATTAACCACAGGTGGACCCCAATCAAGTTGTAGAACATTCTCAAGATGATCAATGGAACAGGATGCACCGGATCTCAATTTCGAATCTCATCGTAAAGGGTCTGAATACTTGTAAATAAGGTTTTTTTTTTTTTTCATGAATTTGCAAACATGCTTTGTCATTATGTGGTATTGTGTGTAGATTTGAGGATTTAAAAAATCAATTTTTGAATAAGGCTGTAACGTAACAAAATGTGGAAATAGGGAAGGGCTCTGAATTCTTTCAAAACGCAGGGTAACTAATAGGACTGATCCTGATTCAAGTTCTATGCATACGCCTGTTGTCTGTTGGTACCTGAGGGCAGTCTTATGAACTGTGCCTGAATCTACTTTCTCAGATTTTTTTATCAAGGCCTAGATATGTAAAGCATTACCTCTCCTCTCCTCCCTAATTTTGTGCTAAGGAATTTTTGGCCAGGTGAGTGAGTTCATCATGATGAGATTCCCCAGGTGGGTTTAATCAAATCTCCTCATCACGAATGTTTAACTACAAACTATGTTCCCTCAGGTGTTACCCAATCCACAACCCAGTCTTAGACCATCATAATGTATTCAGAATATGCAGACTGACTCTGGCTAATGTGTTCTGAACGGCAAAACTGACGCATACACTGGTCTGTTCCGTTTCATTATCACTGTGACCTGACACAGCAGAACGGAGGGGTTGTTAAGGGTCACATGTTGATGATCCATAGACTTTGGTTCATAATACACATTTTATATATTACATTTTTCCCTCCACATTTGGGGTTCAGTTTGTTTGCTTTATCTCTTGATGTCTCCCTCCCCTTCTCTCGGTCTGTCTTTCAGTCTCTCTCTTGCTGCCTCTCTCCTCTCTCCTGCTGCCTCTCTCCTCTCTCTTGCTACCTCTCTCCTCTCTCCTGCTGCCTCTCTTCTCTCTCTTGCTGCCTCTCTCCTCTCTTGCTGCCTCTCTCCTCTCTGTTGCTGCCTCTCTCCTCTCTCTTGCTGCCTCTCTTCTCTCTCTTGCTGCCTTTCTCCTCTATGTTGCTGCCTCTCTCCTCTCTCTTGCTGCCTCTCTTCTCTCTCTTGCTGCCTTTCTCCTCTATGTTGCTGCCTCTCTCCTATCTCTTGCTGCCTCTCTTCTCTCTCTTGCTGCCTTTCTCCTCTATGTTGCTGCCTCTCTCCTATCTCTTGCTGCCTCTCTCCTCTCTGTTGCCGTCTCTCTATGTTTCTGCCTCTATTCTCTATGTTGCTGCCTCTCTTCTTTCTCTTGCTGCCTCACTTCTCTCTCTTGCTGCCTCTCTCCTCTCTCTTGCTGCCTCTCTCCTCTCTCTTGCTGCCTCTCTCCTCTCTCTTGCTGCCTCTCTTCTCTCTCTTGCTGCCTTTCTCCTCTCTCTTGCTGCCTCTCTCTTGCTGCCTCTCTCCTCTCTGTTGCTACCTCTCTCCTCTCTCTTGCTGCCGCTCTTCTCTGTCTTGCTGCCTCTATATGTTTCTGCCCCTCTTGTCTATGTTGCTGCCTCTCTTCTTTCTCTTGCTGCCTCTCTCCTCTCTCTTGCTGCCTCTCTCCTCTCTCTTGCTGCCTCTCTCCTCTCTCTTGCTGCCTCTTTTCTCTCTTGCTGCCTCACTTCTCTTTCTTGCTGCCTCTCTCTTGCTGCTTCTCTCCTCTCTCTTGCTGCCTCTCTTCTCTCTCTTGCTGACTCACTTCTCTATGTTGCTGCCTCTCTCCTCTATGTTGCTGCCTCTCTCCTCTCTCTTTCTGCCTCTATGTTTCTGCCTCTTGTCTCTATGTTGCTGCCTCTCTTATTTCTCTTGCTGCCTCTCTTCTTTCTCTTACTGCCTCTCTCTTGCTGTCTCTGTTCTCTCTCTTGCTACCTCTCTTCTCTATGTTGCTGCCGCTCTCCTCTCTCTTGCTGCCTCTCTCTCTCCTCTCTCTTGCTGCCTCTCTTCTCTATGTTGTTGCCTCTCTTCTTTCTCTTGCTGCCTCTCTCCTCTCTTGCTACCTCCCTTCTCTCTCTTGCTGCCTTTCTCCTCTCTCTTACTGCATCTTTCTCTTCTCTCTCTTGCTGCCTCTCTTCTCCATGTTGCTGCCGCTCTCCTCTATGTTGCTACCTCTCTCTCTTGCTGCCTCTCTCCTGTCTCTTGCTGCCTCTCTCTCTTCTTTATCTTGCTGCCTCTCTCCTCTCTTGCTGCCTCTCTCCTTCTCTTTCTCTCTGCCTCTCTCCTCTCACTTACTGCCTCTCTTCTCTATGTTGCTGCATCAATCCTCTCTTGCTGCCTCTCCTCTCTCTCGCTGCCTCTCTTCTCTCTCTTGTAGCCTCTCTTCTCTATCTTGCTGCATCAATCCTCTCTTGCTGCCTCTCTTCTCTCTCTTGCTGCCTCTCTCCTCTCTCTTGCTGCCTCTCTCCTCTCTCTTGCTGCCTCTCTCCTCTCTTGCTGCCTCTCTCCTCTATGTTGCTGCCTCTCTCCTCTATGTTGCTGCCTCTCTCCTCTATGTTGCTGCCTCTCTCCTCTTTGTTGCTGCCTCTCTCTCTTCTCTCTCTTGCTGTCTCTCTCTCTCTTGCTGCCTCTCTCTTTTCTCTCTTGCTGCCTCTCTTCTCTATGTTGCTGCCGCTCTCCTCTATGTTGCTGCCTCTCTCTATCCTCTCTCTTGCTGCCTGTCTCCTCTCTCTTGCTGTCTCTCTCCTTTCTCTTGCTGCCACTCTTTTCTGTGTTGCTGCCTCTCTTCTTTCTCTTGCTGCCTCTCTTCTTTCTCTTGCTGCCTCTCTTCTTTCTCTTGCTGCCTCTCTACTCTCTCTTGCTGCCTCTCTCCTCTCTCTTAATGCCTCTCTCTCTTCTCTCACTTGCTGCCTCTCTCCTCTCTTTCTGCCTCTCTCCTCTCTCTTGCTGCCTCTCTCTCTTCTCTCTCTTGCTGTCTCTCTCCTTTATCTTGCTGCCTCTCTTTTCTGTGTTGCTGCCTCTCTTCTTTCTCTTGCTGCCTCTCTTCTTTCTCTTGCTGCCTGTCTCCTCTCTCTTGCTGCCTCTCTCTCCTTTCTCTTGCTGCCTCTCTTTTCTGTGTTGCTGCCTCTCTTCTTTCTCTTGCTGCTTCTCTTGTCTCTCTTGCTGTCTCTCTTCTCTATGTTGCTGCCTCTCTTCTCTCTCTTGCTGCCTCTCTCCTCTCTCTTATTGCCTCTCTCCTCTCTCTTGCTGCCTCTCTCCTCTATGTTGCTGCCTCTCTCCTCTCTCTTGCTGCCTCTCTCCTCTATGTTGCTGCCTATCTCTTGCTGCCTCTCTCCTCTATGTTGCTGCCTCTCTCCTCTATGTTGCTGCCTCTCTCCTCTATGTTGCTGCCTCTCTCCTCTATGTTGCTGCCTCTCTTCTCTCTCTTGCTGCCTCTCTTCTCTCTCTTGCTGCCTCTCTTCTCTCTCTTGCCGCCTCTGTCCTCTCTCTTGCTGCGTCTCTTCTCTCTCTTGCTGCCTCTCTCCTCTCTCTTGCTGCCTCTCTCTCTTCTCTCTCTTGCTGCCTCTCTCCTCTCTCTTGCTGCCTCTTTCCTCTCTCTTGCTGCCTCTTTCCTCTCTTGCTGCCTCTCTCCTCTCTCATGCTGCCTCTCTCCTCTATGTTGATGCCTCTCTGCTCTCTCTTGCTGCCTCTCTCCTCTCTTGCTGCCTCTCTCATCTCTCTTACTGACTCTCTTCTCTATGTGGCTGCCTCTCTTCTCTCTCTTGCTGCCTCTCTTTTCTTTATTGCTGTCTCTCTCTATGTTGCTGCCTCTCTCCTATGTTGCTGCCTCTCTTCTCTCTCTTGCTGCCTCTCTCCTCTCTCTTGCTGCCTCTCTCCTCTCTCTTGCTGCCTCTCTCCTCTCTCTTGCTGCCTCTTTTCTCTCTTGCTGCCTCACTTCTCTTTCTTGCTGCCTCTCTCTTGCTGCTTCTCTCCTCTCTCTTGCTGCCTCTCTTCTCTCTCTTGCTGCCTCACTTCTCTATGTTGCTGCCTCTCTCCTCTATGTTGCTGCCTCTCTCCTCTCTCTTTCTGCCTCTATGTTTCTGCCTCTTGTCTCTATGTTGCTGCCTCTCTTATTTCTCTTGCTGCCTCTCTTCTTTCTCTTACTGCCTCTCTCTTGCTGTCTCTCTTCTCTCTCTTGCTACCTCTCTTCTCTATGTTGCTGCCGCTCTCCTCTCTCTTGCTGCCTCTCTCTCTCCTCTCTCTTGCTGCCTCTCTTCTCTATGTTGTTGCCTCTCTTCTTTCTCTTGCTGCCTCTCTCTCTCTTGCTACCTCCTTCTCTCTCTTGCTGCCTTTCTCCTCTCTCTTACTGCATCTTTCTCTTCTCTCTCTTGCTGCCTCTCTTCTCTATGTTGCTGCCGCTCTCCTCTATGTTGCTACCTCTCTCTCTTGCTGCCTCTCTCCTGTCTCTTGCTGCCTCTCTCTCTTCTTTATCTTGCTGCCTCTCTCCTCTCTTGCTGCCTCTCTCCTTCTCTTTCTCTCTGCCTCTCTCCTCTCACTTACTGCCTCTCTTCTCTATGTTGCTGCATCAATCCTCTCTTGCTGCCTCTCCTCTCTCTCGCTGCCTCTCTTCTCTCTCTTGTAGCCTCTCTTCTCTATCTTGCTGCATCAATCCTCTCTTGCTGCCTCTCTTCTCTCTCTTGCTGCCTCTCTCCTCTCTCTTGCTGACTCTCTCCTCTCTCTTGCTGCCTCTCTCCTCTCTTGCTGCCTCTCTCCTCTATGTTGCTGCCTCTCTCCTCTATGTTGCTGCCTCTCTCCTCTCTCTTACTGCCTCTCTCCTCTCTCTTGCTGACTCTCTCCTCTCTCTTGCTGCCTCTCTCCTCTCTTGCTGCCTCTCTCCTCTATGTTGCTGCCTCTCTCCTCTATGTTGCTGCCTCTCTCCTCTATGTTGCTGCCTCTTTTCTCTCCTGCCGCCTCTCTCTTTGTTGCTGCCTCTCTCCTCTATGTTGCTGCCTCTCTCTCTTCTCTCTCTTGCTGTCTCTCTCCTCTATGTTGCTGCCTCTCTCCTCTATGTAGCTGCCTCTCTCTCTTCTCTCTCTTGCTGTCTCTCTCTCTCTTGCTGCCTCTCTCTGTTCTCTCTTGCTGCCTCTCTTCTCTCTCTTGCTGCCTCTCTCCTCTATGTTGCTGCCTCTCTCCTCGATGTTGCTGCCTCTCTCTCTTCTCTCTCTTGCTGCCTCTCTCCTCTATGTTGCTGTCTCTCTCCTCTATGTTGCTGCCTCTCTCCTCTATGTTGCTGCCTCTCTCTCTTCTCTCTCTTGCTGTCTCTCTCTCTCTTGCTGCCTCTCTCTGTTCTCTCTTGCTGCCTCTCTTCTCTCTCTTGCTGCCTCTTTCCTCTCTCTTGCTGCCTCTCTCCTCTCTCTTGCTGCCTCTCTCTCTCTTGCTGCCTCTCTCCTGTATGTTGCTGCCTCTCTCCTCTATGTTGCTGCCTCTCTCTCTTCTCTCTCTTGCTGTCTCTCTCTCTCTTGCTGCCTCACTCTGTTCTCTCTTGCTGCCTCTCTTCTCTATGTTGCTGCCGCTCTCCTCTATGTTGCTGCCTCTCTCTATCCTCTCTCTTGCTGCCTATCTCTCTC
Organism: Oncorhynchus keta; assembly: GCF_023373465.1. Taxonomy (NCBI): domain Eukaryota; kingdom Metazoa; phylum Chordata; class Actinopteri; order Salmoniformes; family Salmonidae; genus Oncorhynchus; species Oncorhynchus keta. The sequence continues at coordinate 37,079,124 of NC_068437.1, forward strand.
CTTTCTCTTGCTGCCACTCTTCTTTCTCTTGCTGCCTCTCTTCTTTCTCTTGCTGCCTCTCTTCTTTCTCTTGCTGCCTCTCTACTCTCTCTTGCTGCATCTCTCATCTCTCTTGCTGCCTCTCTCCTCTCTCTTAATGCCTCTCTCTCTTCTCTCACTTGCTGCCTCTCTCCTCTCTTACTGCCTCCCTTCTCTCTCTTGCTGCCTCTCTCCTCTCTCTTGCTGCCTCTCTCTCTTCTCTCTCTTGCTGTCTCTCTCCTTTATCTTGCTGCCTCTCTTTTCTGTGTTGCTGCCTCTCTTCTTTCTCTTGCTGCCTCTCTTCTTTCTCTTGCTGCCTGTCTCCTCTCTCTTGCTGCCTCTCTCTCCTTTCTCTTGCTGCCTCTCTTTTCTGTGTTGCTGCCTCTCTCCTCTCTCTTGCTGCCTCTCTCCTCTCTCTTTCTGCCTCTCTCCTCTCTCTTTCTGCCTCTCTCCTCTATGTTGCTGCCTCTCTCCTCTCTCTTATTGCCTCTCTCCTCTCTCTTGCTGCCTCTCTCCTCTATGTTGCTGCCTCTCTCCTCTCTCTTGCTGCCTCTCTCCTCTATGTTGCTGCCTCTCTCCTCTATGTTGCTGCCTCTCTTCTCTCTCTTGCTGCCTCTCTTCTCTCTCTTGCTGCCTCTCTTCTCTCTCTTGCCGCCTCTGTCCTCTCTCTTGCTGCGTCTCTTCTCTCTCTTGCTGCCTCTCTCCTCTCTCTTGCTGCCTCTTTCCTCTCTCTTGCTGCCTCTTTCCTCTCTTGCTGCCTCTCTCCTCTCTCATGCTGCCTCTCTCCTCTATGTTGATGCCTCTCTGCTCTCTCTTGCTGCCTCTCTCCTCTCTTGCTGCCTCTCTCATCTCTCTCACTGACTCTCTTCTCTATGTGGCTGCCTCTCTTCTCTCTCTTGCTGCCTCTCTTTTCTTTATTGCTGTCTCTCTCTATGTTGCTGCCTCTCTCCTATGTTGCTGCCTCTCTTCTCTCTCTTGCTGCCTCTCTCCTCTCTTGCTGCCTCTCTCCTCCCTCTTGCTGCCTCTCTCCTCCCTCTTGCTGCCTCTCTCCTCCCTCTTGCTGCCTCTCTCCTCCCTCTTGCTGCCTCTCTCCTCCCTCTTGCTGACCCTCTCCTCTCTTGCTGCCTCTCTCCTCTCTCTTGCTGTGTGTCTCCTCTCTCTTACTGCCTCTCTTGTCTCTCTTGCTGTCTCTCTTCTCTATGTTGCTGCCTCTCTCCTCTCTCTTACTGCCTCTATTCTCTCTCTTGCTGCCTCTCTCCTCTCTCTTGCTGCCTCTCTCTCTTCTCTCTCTTGCTGCCTCTCTCCTTTATCTTGCTGCCTCTCTCCTCTCTCTTGCTGCCTCTCTCCTCTCTCTTGCTGCCTCTCTCCTCTCTCTTGCTGCCTCTCTCCTCTCTCTTGCTGCCTCTCTCCTCTCTCATGCTGCCTCTCTCCTCTCTCTTGCTGTGTGTCTCCTCTCTCTTGCTGCGTCTCTTCTCTCTCTTGCTGCCTCTCTTCTCTCTCTTGCCTCCTCTCTCCTCTCTCTTGCTGCGTGTCTCCTCTCTCTTGCTGCCTCTCTTCTCTCTCTTGCTGCCTCTCTCCTGTCTTGCTGCCTCTCTCCTCTCTCATGCTGCCTCTCTCCTCTATGTTGATGCCTCTCTGCTCTCTCTTGCTGCCTCTCTCCTCTCTTGCTGCCTCTCTCCTCTCTCTTGCTGCCTCTCCTCTCTCTTTCTGCCTCTCTCCTCTATGTTGCTGCCTCTCTCCTCTCTTGCTGCCACTCTCATCTCTCTTACTGACTCTCTTCTCTATGTGGCTGCCTCTCTTCTCTCTCTTGCTGCCTCTCTTTTCTCTCGTGCTGTCTCTCTCTATGTTGCTGTCTCTCTCCTATGTTGCTGCCTCTCTTCTCTCTCTTGCTGCCTCTCTCCTCTCTTGCTGACTCTCTCCTCTCTCTTGCTGCCTCTTTAATCTCTTGCTGCCTCTCTCCTCTCTCATGCTGCCTCTCTCCTCTATGATGATGCCTCTCTGCTCTCTCTTGCTGCCTCTCTCCTCTCTCTTGCTGCCTCTCTCCTCTCTCTTGCTGCCTCTCTCCTCTCTCTTTCTGCCTCTCTCCTCTCTCTTTCTGCCTCTCTCCTCTATGTTGCTGCCTCTCTCCTCTCTTGCTGCCACTCTCATCTCTCTTACTGACTCTCTTCTCTATGTGGCTGCCTCTCTTCTCTCTCTTGCTGCCTCTCTTTTCTCTCTTGCTTTCTCTCTCTATGTTGCTGCCTCTCTCCTCTCTTGCTGCCTTTCTTCTCTCTCTTGCTGCCTCTCCTCTCTCTTGCTGCCTCTCTTCTCTCTCTTGCCGCCTCTGTCCTCTCTCTTGCTTCGTCTCTTCACTCTCTTGCTGCCTCTCTTCTCTCTCTTGCCGCCTCTGTCTTCTCTCTTGCTGCATCTCTTCTCTCTCTTGCTGCCTCTCTCCTCTCTCTTGCTGCCTCTCTCCTCTCTCTTGCCGCCTCTGTCCTCTTTCTTACTGCCTCTCTTCTCTCTCTTGCCGCCTCTGTCCTCTCTCTTGCTGTGTGTCTCCTCTCTCTTGCTGCGTCTCTTCTCTCTCTTGCTGCCTCTCTTCTCTCTCTTGCTGCGTCTCTTCTCTCTCTTGCTGCCTCTCTTCTCTCTCTTGCCGCCTCTCTCCTCTCTCTTGCTGCGTGTCTCCTCTCTCTTGCTGCCTCTCTTCTCTCTCTTGCTGCCTCTCTCCTGTCTTGCTGCCTCTCTCCTCTCTCATGCTGCCTCTCTCCTCTATGTTGATGCCTCTCTGCTCTCTCTTGCTGCCTCTCTCCTCTCTTGCTGCCTCTCTCCTCTCTCTTGCTGCCTCTCTCCTCTCTCTTTCTGCCTCTCTCCTCTATGTTGCTGCCTCTCTCCTCTCTTGCTGCCACTCTCATCTCTCTTACTGACTCTCTTCTCTATGTGGCTGCCTCTCTTCTCTCTCTTGCTGCCTCTCTTTTCTCTCTTGCTGTCTCTCTCTATGTTGCTGTCTCTCTCCTATGTTGCTGCCTCTCTTCTCTCTCCTGCTGCCTCTCTCCTCTCTTGCTGACTCTCTCCTCTCTCTTGCTGCCTCTTTCCTCTCTTGCTGCCTCTCTCCTCTCTCATGCTGCCTCTCTCCTCTATGATGATGCCTCTCTGCTCTCTCTTGCTGCCTCTCTCCTCTCTCTTGCTGCCTCTCTCCTCTCTCTAGCTGCCTCTCTCCTCTCTCTTTCTGCCTCTCTCCTCTCTCTTTCTGCCTCTCTCCTCTATGTTGATGCCTATCTGCTCTCTCTTGCTGCCTCTCTCCTCTCTTGCTGACTCTCCTCTCTCTTGCTGCCTCTGTCCTCTCTTGCTGCCTCTCTCCTCTCTCATGCTGCCTCTCTCCTCTATGTTGATGCCTCTCTGCTCTCTCTTGCTGCCTCTCTCCTCTCTTGCTGCCTCTCTCCTCTCTCTTGCTGCCTCTCTCCTCTCTCTTTCTGCCTCTCTCCTCTATGTTGCTGCCTCTCTCCTCTCTTGCTGCCACTCTCATCTCTCTTACTGACTCTCTTCTCTATGTGGCTGCCTCTCTTCTCTCTCTTGCTGCCTCTCTTTTCTCTCTTGCTGTCTCTCTCTATGTTGCTGCCTCTCTCCTATGTTGCTGCCTCTCTTTTCTCTCTTGCTGCCTCTCTCCTCTCTTGCTGACTCTCTCCTCTCTCTTGCTGCCTCTTTCCTCTCTTGCTGCCTCTCTCCTCTCTCATGCTGCCTCTCTCCTCTATGATGATGCCTCTCTGCTCTCTCTTGCTGCCTCTCTCCTCACTTTCTGCCTCTCTCCTCTCTCTTGCTGCCTCTCTCCTCTCTCTTTCTGCCTCTCTCCTCTCTCTTTCTGCCTCTCTCCTCTATGTTGCTGCCTCTCTCCTCTCTTGCTGCCACTCTCATCTCTCTTACTGACTCTCTTCTCTATGTGGCTGCCTCTCTTCTCTCTCTTGCTGCCTCTCTTTTCTCTCTTGCTTTTCTCTCTATGTTGCTGCCTCTCTCCTCTCTTGCTGCCTTTCTTCTCTCTCTTGCTGCCTCTCCTCTCTCTTGCTGCCTCTCTTCTCTCTCTTGCCGCCTCTGTCCTCTCTCTTGCTTCGATCTCTTCACTCTCTTACTGCCTCTCCTCTCTCTTGCTGCCTCTCTCCTCTATGTTACTGCCTCTCTCCTCTCTTGCTGCCTTTCTTCTCTCTCTTGCTGCCTCTCCTCTCTCTTGGTGCCTCTCTTCTCTCTCTTGCTGCCTCTCTTCTCTCTCTTGCCGCCTCTGTCTTCTCTCTTGCTGCATCTCTTCTCTCTCTTGCTGCCTCTCTCCTCTCTCTTGCTGCCTCTCTCCTCTCTCTTGCCGCCTCTGTCCTCTTTCTTACTGCCTCTCTCCTCTCTCTTGCTGCCTCTCTCCTCTCTCTTGCCGCCTCTGTCCTCTTTCTTACTGCCTCTCTTCTCTCTCTTGCCGCCTCTGTCCACTCTCTTGCTGTGTGTCTCCTCTCTCTTGCTGCGTCTCTTCTCTCTCTTGCTGCCTCTCTTCTCTCTCTTGCCGCCTCTCTCCTCTCTCTTGCTGCGTGTCTCCTCTCTCTTGCTGCCTCTCTTCTCTCTCTTGCTGCCTCTCTCCTGTCTTGCTGCCTCTTTTCTCTTTCTTGCTGCCTCTCTTCTTACTCTTTCCACCTCTCCTCTCTCTCTCAGCCACCTCTCCTCTCTCTCTCGTATCCTCTCTTGCTGCCTCTCTCCTCGCTCGCTGCCTCTCTCCTGTCTTGCTGCCTCTTTTCTCTTTCTTGCTGCCTCTCTTCTTTCTCTTTCCACCTCTCCTCTCTCTCTCGCCACCTCTCCCTCTCTCTCATCTCTTCTCTCTTGCTGCTCTCTCTCTCTCTCTTGCTGCCTCTCTCCTGTCTTGCTGCCTCTTTTCTCTTTCTCGCCGCCTCTCCTCTCTCTCTTGCCGCCTCTCCTCTCTCTCTCGCCGCCTCTCTCGCTGCCTCTCTCCTCTCTCTTGCTGCCTCTCCTCTCTCTTGCTGCCTCTCCTGTCTTGCTGCCTCTTTTCTCTTTCTTGCTGCCTCTCCTCTCTCTTGCTGCCTCTCTTCTCTCTCTTGCCGCCTCTGTCCTCTTTCTTGCTTCGTCTCTTCACTCTCTTACTGCCTCTCTCCTCTCTCTTGCTGCCTCTCTCCTCTATGTTACTGCCTCTCTCCTCTCTTGCTGCCTTTCTTCTCTCTCTTGCTGCCTCTCCTCTCTCTTGCTGCCTCTCTTCTCTCTCTTGCTGCCTCTCCTCTCTCTTGCTGCCCTCTCTCCTCTCTCTTGCTGCCTCTCTCCTCTCTCTTGCCGCCTCTGTCCTCTTTCTTACTGCCTCTCTCCTCTCTCTTGCTGCCTCTCTCCTCTCTCTTGCCGCCTCTGTCCTCTTTCTTACTGCCTCTCTCCTCTCTCTTGCTGCCTCTCTTCTCTCTCTTGCCGCCTCTGTCCTCTCTCTTGCTGTGTGTCTCCTCTCTTGCTGCGTCTCTTCTCTCTCTTGCTGCCTCTCTTCTCTCTCTTGCCGCCTCTCTCCTCTCTCTTGCTGCGTGTCTCCTCTCTCTTGCTGCCTCTCTGCTCTCTCTTGCTGCCTCTCTCCTCACTTGCTGCCTCTCTCCTCTCTCTTGCTGCCTCTCTCCTCTCTCTTTCTGCCTCTCTCCTCTATGTTGCTGCCTCTCTCCTCTCTTGCTGCCACTCTCATCTCTCTTACTGACTCTCTTCTCTATGTGGCTGCCTCTCTTCTCTCTCTTGCTGCCTCTCTTTTCTCTCTTGCTGTCTCTCTCTATGTTGCTGCCTCTCTCCTCTCTTGCTGCCTTTCTTCTCTCCCTTGCTGCCTCTCCTCTCTCTTGCTGCCTCTCTTCTCTCTCTTGCCGCCTCTGTCCTCTTTCTTACTGCCTCTCTCCTCTCTCTTGCTGCCTCTCTCCTCTCTCTTGCCGCCTCTGTCCTCTTTCTTACTGCCTCTCTCCTCTCTCTTGCTGCCTTTCTTCTCTCTCTTGCCGCCTCTGTCCTCTCTCTTGCTGTGTGTCTCCTCTCTCTTGCTGCGTCTCTTCTCTCTCTTGCCGCCTCTCTCCTCTCTCTTGCTGCGTGTCTCCTCTCTCTTGCATGTTACTGCCTCTCCTCTCTTGCTGCCTTTCTTCTCTCTCTTGCTGCCTCTCCTCTCTCTTGCTGCCTCTCTTCTCTCTCTTGCTGCCTCTCTTCTCTCTCTTGCCGCCTCTGTCTTCTCTCTTGCTGCATCTCTTCTCTCTCTTGCTGCCTCTCCTCTCTCTTGCTGCCTCTCTCCTCTCTCTTGCTGCCTCTCTCCTCTCTCTTGCCGCCTCTGTCCTCTTTCTTACTGCCTCTCTCCTCTCTCTTGCTGCCTCTCTCCTCTCTCTTGCCGTCTCTGTCCTCTTTCTTACTGCCTCTCTCCTCTCTCTTGCTGCCTCTCTTCTCTCTCTTGCCGCCTCTGTCCTCTCTCTTGCTGTGTGTCTCCTCTCTCTTGCTGCGTCTCTTCTCTCTCTTGCTGCCTCTCTTCTCTCTCTTGCCGCCTCTTTCCTCTCTCTTGCTGCGTGTCTCCTCTCTCTTGCTGCCTCTCTGCTCTCTCTTGCTGCCTCTCTCCTCACTTGCTGCCTCTCTCCTCTCTCTTGCTGCCTCTCTCCTCTCTCTTTCTGCCTCTCTCCTCTCTCTTTCTGCCTCTCTCCTCTATGTTGCTGCCTCTCTCCTCTCTTGCTGCCACTCTCATCTCTCTTACTGACTCTCTTCTCTATGTGGCTGCCTCTCTTCTCTCTCTTGCTGCCTCTCTTTTCTCTCTTGCTGTCTCTCTCTATGTTGCTGCCTCTCTCCTCTCTTGCTGCCTTTCTTCTCTCTCTTGCTGCCTCTCCTCTCTCTTGCTGCCTCTCTTCTCTCTCTTGCCGCCTCTGTCCTCTCTCTTGCTTCGTCTCTTCACTCTCTTACTGCCTCTCTCCTCTCTCTTGCTGCCTCTCTCCTCTATGTTACTGCCTCTCTCCTCTCTTGCTGCCTTTCTTCTCTCTCTTGCTGCCTCTCCTCTCTCTTGCTGCCTCTCTTCTCTCTCTTGCTGCCTCTCTTCTCTCTCTTGCCGCCTCTGTCTTCTCTCTTGCTGCATCTCTTCTCTCTCTTGCTGCCTCTCTCCTCTCTCTTGCTGCCTCTCTCCTCTCTCTTGCCGCCTCTGTCCTCTTTCTTACTGCCTCTCTCCTCTCTCTTGCTGCCTCTCTCCTCTCTCTTGCCGCCTCTGTCCTCTTTCTTACTGCCTCTCTCCTCTCTCTTCCTGCCTCTCTTCTCTGTCTTGCCGCCTCTGTCCTCTCTCTTGCTGTGTGTCTCCTCTCTCTTGCTGCGTCTCTTCTCTCTCTTGCTGCCTCTCTTCTCTCTCTTGCCGCCTCTCTCCTCTCTCTTGCTGCGTGTCTCCTCTCTCTTGCTGCCTCTCTTCTCTCTCTTGCTGCCTCTCTCCTGTCTTGCTGCCTCTTTTCTCTTTCTTGCTGCCTCTCTTCTTACTCTTTCCACCTCTCCTCTCTCTCTCGCCACCTCTACTCTCTCTCTCGTATCCTCTCTCTTGCTGCCTCTCTCCTCTCTCGCTGCCTCTCTCCTGTCTTGCTGCCTCTTTTCTCTTTCTTGCTGCCTCTCTTCTTTCTCTTTCCACCCCTCCTCTCTCTCTCGCCACCTCTCCCCTCTCTCTCATCTCTTCTCTCTTGCTGCCTCTCTCCTCTCTCTTGCTGCCTCTCTCCTGTCTTGCTGCCTCTTTTCTCTTTCTCGCCGCCTCTCCTCTCTCTCTTGCCGCCTCTCCTCTCTCTCTCGCCGCCTCTCTCGCTGCCTCTCTCCTCTCTCTCTCGCCGCCTCTCTCGCTGCCTCTCTCCTCTCTCTTGCTGCCTCTCCTCTCTCTTGCTGCCTCTCTCCTGTCTTGCTGCCTCTTTTCTCTTTCTTGCTGCTTCTCCTCTCTTTTGCTGCCTCTCTTCTCTCTCTTGCCGCCTCTGTCCTCTCTCTTGCTTCGTCTCTTCACTCTCTTACTGCCTCTCTCCTCTCTCTTGCTGCCTCTCTCCTCTATGTTACTGCCTCTCTCCTCTCTTGCTGCCTTTCTTCTCTCTCTTGCTGCCTATCTCTCTCCTTTCTCTTGCTGCCACTCTTCTTTCTCTTGCTGCCTCTCTTCTTTCTCTTGCTGCCTCTCTTCTTTCTCTTGCTGCCCCTCTACTCTCTCTTGCTGCATCTCTCATCTCTCTTGCTGCCTCTCTCCTCTCTCTTAATGCCTCTCTCTCTTCTCTCACTTGCTGCCTCTCTCCTCTCTTACTGCCTCCCTTCTCTCTCTTGCTGCCTCTCTCCTCTCTCTTGCTGCCTCTCTCTCTTCTCTCTCTTGCTGTCTCTCTCCTTTATCTTGCTGCCTCTCTTTTCTGTGTTGCTGCCTCTCTTCTTTCTCTTGCTGCCTCTCTTCTTTCTCTTGCTGCCTGTCTCCTCTCTCTTGCTGCCTCTCTCTCCTTTCTCTTGCTGCCTCTCTTTTCTGTGTTGCTGCCTCTCTTCTTTCTCTTGCTGCTTCTCTTGTCTCTCTTGCTGTCTCTCTTCTCTATGTTGCTGCCTCTCTTCTCTCTCTTGCTGCCACTCTCATCTCTCTTGCTGCCTCTCTCCTCTATCTTACTGCCTCTCTCCTCTCTCTTGCTGCCTCTCTCCTCTATGTTGCTGCCTCTCTCCTCTATCTTACTGCCTCTCTCCTCTCTCTTGCTGCCTCTCTCCTCTATGTTGCTGCCTCTCTCCTCTCTCTTGCTGCCTCTCTCCTCTATGTTGCTGCCTCTCTCCTCTATGTTGCTGCCTCTCTTCTCTCTCTTGCTGCCTCTCTTCTCTCTCTTGCTGCCTCTCTTCTCTCTCTTGCCGCCTCTCTTTTCTCTCTTGCTGTCTCTCTCTATGTTGCTGTCTCTCTCCTATGTTGCTGCCTCTCTTCTCTCTCTTGCTGCCTCTCTCCTCTCTTGCTGACTCTCTCCTCTCTCTTGCTGCCTCTTTCCTCTCTTGCTGCCTCTCTCCTCTCTCATGCTGCCTCTCTCCTCTATGATGATGCCTCTCTGCTCTCTTGCTGCCTCTCTCCTCTCTCTTGCTGCCCTCTCTCCTCTCTCTTGCTGCCTCTCTCCTCTCTCTTTCTGCCTCTCTCCTCTCTCTTTCTGCCTCTCTCCTCTATGTTGATGCCTCTCTGCTCTCTCTTGCTGCCTCTCTCCTCTCTTGCTGACTCTCCTCTCTCTTGCTGCCTCTCTTCTCTCTCTTGCCGCCTCTGTCCTCTCTCTTGCTGCGTCTCTTCTCTCTCTTGCTGCCTCTCTCCTCTCTCTTGCTGCCTCTTTCCTCTCTCTTGCTGCCTCTTTCCTCTCTTGCTGCCTCTCTCCTCTCTCATGCTGCCTCTCTCCTCTATGTTGATGCCTCTCTGCTCTCTCTTGCTGCCTCTCTCCTCTCTTGCTGCCTCTCTCATCTCTCTTACTGACTCTCTTCTCTATGTGGCTGCCTCTCTTCTCTCTCTTGCTGCCTCTCTTTTCTTTATTGCTGTCTCTCTCTATGTTGCTGCCTCTCTCCTATGTTGCTTCTGTGGCTCAGTTGGTAGAGCATGGCGCTTGTAACGCCAGGGTAGTGGGTTCGATTCCCGGGACCACCCATACGTAGAATGTATGCACACATGACTGTAAGTCGCTTTGGATAAAAGCGTCAGCTAAATGGCATATATTATTATTATATATATTGCTGCCTCTCTTCTCTCTCTTGCTGCCTCTCTCCTCTCTTGCTGCCTCTCTCCTCCCTCTTGCTGCCTCTCTCCTCCCTTTTGCTGCCTCTCTCCTCCCTCTTGCTGCCTCTCTCCTCCCTCTTGCTGACCCTCTCCTCTCTTGCTGCCTCTCTCCTCTCTCTTGCTGTGTGTCTCCTCTCTCTTACTGCCTCTCTTGTCTCTCTTGCTGTCTCTCTTCTCTATGTTGCTGCCTCTCTCCTCTCTCTTACTGCCTCTCTCCTCTCTCTTGCTGCCTCTCCTCTCTCTTGCTGCCTCTATTCTCTCTCTTGCTGCCTCTCTCCTCTCTCTTGCTGCCTCTCTCTCTTCTCTCTTTGCTGCCTCTCTCCTTTATCTTGCTGCCTCTCTCCTCTCTCTTGCTGCCTCTCTCCTCTCTCTTTGCCCTCTCTCCTCTCTCATGCTGCCTCTCTCTCTCTCTTGCTGTGTGTCTCCTCTCTCTTGCTGCGTCTCTTCTCTCTCTTGCTGCCTCTCTTCTCTCTCTTGCCGCCTCTCTCCTCTCTCTTGCTGCGTGTCTCCTCTCTCTCTTGCTGCCTCTCTTTCTCTCTTGCTGCCTCTCTCCTGTCTTGCTGCCTCTCTCCTCTCTCATGCTGCCTCTCTCCTCTATGTTGATGCCTCTCTGCTCTCTCTTGCTACCTCTCTCCTCTCTTGCTGCCTCTCTCCTCTCTCTTTCTGCCTCTCTCCTCTATGTTGCTGCCTCTCTCCTCTCTTGCTGCCACTCTCACTCTCTCTTGCTGCCTCTCTTTTCTCTCTTGCTGTCTCTCTCTATGTTGCTGTCTCTCTCCTATGTTGCTGCCTCTCTTCTCTCTCTTGCTGCCTCTCTCCTCTCTTGCTGACTCTCTCCTCTCTCTTGCTGCCTCTTTCCTCTCTTGCTGCCTCTCTCCTCTCTCATGCTGCCTCTCTCCTCTATGATGATGCCTCTCTGCTCTCTCTTGTTGCCTCTCTCCTCTCTCTTGCTGCCTCTCTCCTCTCTCTTGCTGCCTCTCTCCTCTCTCTTTCTGCCTCTCTCCTCTCTCTTTCTGCCTCTCTCCTCTATGTTGATGCCTCTCTGCTCTCTCTTGCTGCCTCTCTCCTCTCTTGCTGACTCTCCTCTCTCTTGCTGCCTCTGTCCTCTCTTGCTGCCTCTCTCTCTCTCATGCTGCCTCTCTCCTCTATGTTGATGCCTCTCTCTCTGCTCTCTCTTGCTGCCTCTCTCCTCTCTTGCTGCCTCTCTCCTCTCTCTTGCTGCCTCTCTCCTCTCTCTTTCTGCCTCTCTCCTCTATGTTGCTGCCTCTCTCCTCTCTTGCTGCCACTCTCATCTCTCTTACTGACTCTCTTCTCTATGTGGCTGCCTCTCTTCTCTCTCTTGCTGCCTCTCTTTTCTCTCTTGCTGTCTCTCTCCTCTCTCTTGTCGCCTCTGTCCTCTTTCTTACTGCCTCTCTCCTCTCTCTTGCTGCCTCTCTCCTCTCTCTTGCCGCCTCTGTCCTCTTTCTTACTGCCTCTCTTCTCTCTCTTGCCGCCTCTGTCCTCTCTCTTGCTGTGTGTCTCCTCTCTCTTGCTGCGTCTCTTCTCTCTCTTGCTGCCTCTCTTCTCTCTCTTGCCGCCTCTCTCCTCTCTCTTGCTGCGTGTCTCCTCTCTCTTGCTGCCTCTCTTCTCTCTCTTGCTGCCTCTCTCCTGTCTTGCTGCCTCTTTTCTCTTTCTTGCTGCCTCTCTTCTTACTCTTTCCACCTCTCCTCTCTCTCTCGCCACCTCTCCTCTCTCTCTCGTATCCTCTCTCTTGCTGCCTCTCTCCTCTCTCGCTGCCTCTCTCCTGTCTTGCTGCCTCTTTTCTCTTTCTTGCTGCCTCTCTTCTTTCTCTTTCCACCTCTCCTCTCTCTCTCGCCACCTCTCCCCTCTCTCTCATCTCTTCTCTCTTGCCGCCTCTCGTCTCTCTCTCGCCGCCTCTCTCGCTGCCTCTCTCCTCTCTCTTGCTGCCTCTCCTCTCTCTTGCTGACTCTCTCCTGTCTTGCTGCCTCTTTTCTCTTTCTTGCTGCCTCTCCTCTCTCTTGCTGCCTCTCTTCTCTCTCTTGCCGCCTCTGTCCTCTTTCTTGCTTCGTCTCTTCACTCTCTTACTGCCTCTCTCCTCTCTCTTGCTGCCTCTCTCCTCTATGTTACTGCCTCTCTCCTCTCTTGCTGCCTTTCTTCTCTCTCTTGCTGCCTCTCCTCTCTCTTGCTGCCTCTCTTCTCTCTCTTGCTGCCTCTCTTCTCTCTCTTGCCGCCTCTGTCTTCTCTCTTGCTGCATCTCTTCTCTCTCTTGCTGCCTCTCCTCTCTCTTGCTGCCTCTCTCCTCTCTCTTGCTGCCTCTCTCCTCTCTCTTGCCGCCTCTGTCCTCTTTCTTACTGCCCTCTCTCTCTCTTGCTGCCTCTCTCCTCTCTCTTGCCGCCTCTGTCCTCTTTCTTACTGCCTCTCTCCTCTCTCTTGCTGCCTCTCTTCTCTCTCTTGCCGCCTCTGTCCTCTCTCTTGCTGTGTGTCTCCTCTCTCTCTTGCGTCTCTTCTCTCTCTTGCTGCATCTCCTCTCTCTCTTGCCGCCTCTCTCCTCTCTCTTGCGTGTCTCTCTCTCTCTTGCTGCCTCTCTGCTCTCTCTTGCTGCCTCTCCTCACTTGCTGCCTCTCTCCTCTCTCTTGCTGCCTCTCTCCTCTCTCTTTCTGCCTCTCTCCTCTCTTTCTGCCTCTCTCCTCTATGTTGCTGCCTCTCTCCTCTCTTGCTGCCACTCTCATCTCTCTTACTGACTCTCTTCTCTATGTGGCTGCCTCTCTTCTCTCTCTTGCTGCCTCTCTTTTCTCTCTTGCTGTCTCTCTCTATGTTGCTGCCTCTCTCCTCTCTTGCTGCCTTTCTTCTCTCTCTTGCTGCCTCTCCTCTCTCTTGCTGCCTCTCTTCTCTCTCTTGCCAGCCTCTCTTCTCTCTCTTGCCGCCTCTGTCTTCTCTCTTGCTGCATCTCTTCTCTCTCTTGCTGCCTCTCTCTCTCTCTTGCTGCCTCTCTCTTGCCGCCTCTGTCCTCTTTCTTACTGCCTCTCTCTCTCTCTTGCTGCCCTCTCTCCTCTCTCTTGCCGCCTCTGTCCTCTTTCTTACTGCCTCTCTTCACTCTCTTACTGCCTCTCTCCTCTCTCTTGCTGCTTCTCTCCTCTATGTTACTGCCTCTCTCCTCTCTTGCTGCCTTTTCTTCTCTCTCTTGCTGCCTCTCTCTCTCTTGCTGCCTCTCTTCTCTCTCTTGCTGCCTCTCTTCTCTCTCTTGCCGCCTCTGTCTTCTCTCTTGCTGCATCTCTTTCTCTCTTGCTGCCTCTCTCTCTCTCTCTTGCTGCCTCTCTCCTCTCTCTTGCCGCCTCTGTCCTCTTTCTTACTGCCTCTCTCCTCTCTCTTGCTGCCTCTCTCTCTCTCTTGCCGCCTCTGTCCTCTTTCTTACTGCCTCTCTTCTCTCTCTTGCCACCTCTGTCCTCTCTCTTGCTGTGTGTCCTCTCTCTTGCTCGTCTCTTCTCTCTCTTGCTGCCTCTCTTCTCTCTCTTGCCGCCTCTCTCCTCTCTCTTGCTGCGTGTCTCCTCTCTCTTGCTGCCTCTCTTCTCTCTCTTGCTGCCTCTCTCCTGTCTTGCTGCCTCTTTTCTCTTTCTTGCTGCCTCTCTTCTTACTCTTTCCACCTCTCCTCTCTCTCTCGCCACCTCTCCTCTCTCTCTCGTATCCTCTCTCTTGCTGCCTCTCTCCTCTCTCGCTGCCTCTCTCCTGTCTTGCTGCCTCTTTTCTCTTTCTTGCTGCCTCTCTTCTTTCTCTTTCCACCTCTCCTCTCTCTCTCGCCACCTCTCCCCTCTCTCTCATCTCTTCTCTCTTGCTGCCTCTCTCCTCTCTCTTGCTGCCTCTCTCCTGTCTTGCTGCCTCTTTTCTCTTTCTCGCCGCCTCTCCTCTCTCTCTTGCCTCCTCTCTCTCTCTCTCGCCGCCTCTCTCGCTGCCTCTCTCCTCTCTCTTGCTGCTCTCCTCTCTCTTGCTGCCTCTCTCCTGTCTTGCTGCCTCTTTTCTCTTTCTTGCTGCCTCTCCTCTCTCTTGCTGCCTCTCTTCTCTCTCTTGCCGCCTCTGTCCTCTTTCTTGCTTCGTCTCTTCACTCTCTTACTGCCTCTCTCTCTCTCTTGCTGCCTCTCTCCTCTATGTTACTGCCTCTCTCCTCTCTTGCTGCCTCTCTTCTCTCTTGCCGCCTCTGTCTTCTCTCTTGCTGCATCTCTTCTCTCTCTTGCTGCCTCTCCTCTCTCTTGCTGCCTCTCTCCTCTCTTGCTGCCTCTCTCCTCTCTCTTGCCGCCTCTGTCCTCTTTCTTACTGCCTCTCTCCTCTCTCTTGCTGCCTCTCTCTCTCTTGCCGCCTCTGTCCTCTTTCTTACTGCCTCTCTCCTCTCTCTTGCTGCCTCTCTTCTCTCTCTTGCCGCCTCTGTCCTCTCTCTTGCTGTGTGTCTCCTCTCTCTTGCTACGTCTCTTCTCTCTCTTGCTGCCTCTCTTCTCTCTCTTGCCGCCTCTCTCCTCTCTCTTGCTGCGTGTCTCCTCTCTCTTGCTGCCTCTCTGCTCTCTCTTGCTGCCTCTCTCCTCACTTGCTGCCTCTCTCCTCTCTCTTGCTGCCTCTCTCCTCTCTCTTTCTGCCTCTCTCCTCTCTCTTTCTGCCTCTCTCCTCTATGTTGCTGCCTCTCTCCTCTCTTGCTGCCACTCTCATCTCTCTTACTGACTCTCTTCTCTATGTGGCTGCCTCTCTTCTCTCTCTTGCTGCCTCTCTTTTCTCTCTTGCTGTCTCTCTCTATGTTGCTGCCTCTCTCCTCTCTTGCTGCCTTTCTTCTCTCTCTTGCTGCCTCTCCTCTCTCTTGCTGCCTCTCTTCTCTCTCTTGCCGCCTCTGTCCTCTCTCTTGCTTCGTCTCTTCACTCTCTTACTGCCTCTCTCCTCTCTCCTCTCTCTTGCTGCCTCTCTCCTCTATGTTACTGCCTCTCTCCTCTCTTGCTGCCTTTCTTCTCTCTCTTGCTGCCTCTCCTCTCTCTTGCTGCCTCTCTTCTCTCTCTTGCTGACTCTCTTCTCTCTCGTGCCGCCTCTGTCTTCTCTCTTGCTGCATCTCTTCTCTCTCTTGCTGCCTCTCTCCTCTCTCTTGCTGCCTCTCTCCTCTCTCTTGCCGCCTCTGTCCTCTTTCTTACTGCCTCTCTCCTCTCTCTTGCTGCCTCTCTCCTCTCTCTTGCCGCCTCTGTCCTCTTTCTTACTGCCTCTCTCCTCTCTCTTGCTGCCTCTCTTCTCTCTCTTGCCGCCTCTGTCCTCTCTCTTGCTGTGTGTCTCCTCTCTCTTGCTGCGTCTCTTCTCTCTCTTGCTGCCTCTCTTCTCTCTCTTGCCGCCTCTCTCCTCTCTCTTGCTGCGTGTCTCCTCTCTCTTGCTGCCTCTCTTCTCTCTCTTGCTGCCTCTCTCCTGTCTTGCTGCCTCTTTTCTCTTTCTTGCTGCCTCTCTTCTTACTCTTTCCACCTCCTCTCTCTCTCGCCACCTCTCCTCTCTCTCTCGTATCCTCTCTCTTGCTGCCCTCTCTCTCTCGCTGCCTCTCTCCTGTCTTGCTGCCTCTTTTCTCTTTCTTGCTGCCTCTCTTCTTTCTCTTTCCACCTCTCCTCTCTCTCTCGCCACCTCTCCCCTCTCTCTCATCTCTTCTCTCTTGCTGCCTCTCTCCTCTCTCTTGCTGCCTCTCTCCTGTCTTGCTGCCTCTTTTCTCTTTCTCGCCGCCTCTCCTCTCTCTCTTGCCGCCTCTCCTCTCTCTCTCGCCGCCTCTCTCGCTGCCTCTCTCCTCTCTCTTGCTGCCTCTCCTCTCTCTTGCTGCCTCTCTCCTGTCTTGCTGCCTCTTTTCTCTTTCTTGCTGCCTCTCCTCTCTCTTGCTGCCTCTCTTCTCTCTCTTGCCGCCTCTGTCCTCTCTCTTGCTTCGTCTCTTCACTCTCTTACTGCCTCTCTCCTCTCTCTTGCTGCCTCTCTCCTCTATGTTACTGCCTCTCTCCTCTCTTGCTGCCTTTCTTCTCTCTCTTGCTGCCTCTCCTCTCTCTTGCTGCCTCTCTTCTCTCTCTTGCTGCCTCTCTCCTCTATGTTACTGCCTCTCTCCTCTCTTGCTGCCTTTCTTCTCTCTCTTGCCGCCTCTCCTCTCTCTTGCTTCGTCTCTTCACTCTCTTACTGCCTCTCTCCTCTCTCTTGCTGCCTCTCTCCTCTATGTTACTGCCTCTCTCCTCTCTTGCTGCCTTTCTTCTCTCTCTTGCCGCCTCTCCTCTCTCTCTCGCCGCCTCTCTCGCTGCCTCTCTCCTCTCTCTTGCTGCCTCTCCTCTCTCTTGCTGCCTCTCTCCTGTCTTGCTGCCTCTTTTCTCTTTCTTGCTGCCTCTCCTCTCTCTTGCTGCCTCTCTTCTCTCTCTTGCCGCCTCTGTCCTCTTTCTTGCTTCGTCTCTTCACTCTCTTACTGCCTCTCTCCTCTCTCTTGCTGCCTCTCTCCTCTATGTTACTGCCTCTCTCCTCTCTTGCTGCCTCTCTTCTCTCTCTTGCCGCCTCTGTCTTCTCTCTTGCTGCATCTCTTCTCTCTCTTGCTGCCTCTCCTCTCTCTTGCTGCCTCTCTCCTCTCTCTTGCTGCCTCTCTCCTCTCTCTTGCCGCCTCTGTCCTCTTTCTTACTGCCTCTCTCCTCTCTCTTGCTGCCTCTCTCCTCTCTCTTGCCGCCTCTGTCCTCTTTCTTACTGCCTCTCTCCTCTCTCTTGCTGCCTCTCTTCTCTCTCTTGCCGCCTCTGTCCTCTCTCTTGCTGTGTGTCTCCTCTCTCTTGCTGCGTCTCTTCTCTCTCTTGCTGCCTCTCTTCTCTCTCTTGCCGCCTCTCTCCTCTCTCTTGCTGCGTGTCTCCTCTCTCTTGCTGCCTCTCTGCTCTCTCTTGCTGCCTCTCTCCTCACTTGCTGCCTCTCTCCTCTCTCTTGCTGCCTCTCTCCTCTCTCTTTCTGCCTCTCTCCTCTCTCTTTCTGCCTCTCTCCTCTATGTTGCTGCCTCTCTCCTCTCTTGCTGCCACTCTCATCTCTCTTACTGACTCTCTTCTCTATGTGGCTGCCTCTCTTCTCTCTCTTGCTGCCTCTCTTTTCTCTCTTGCTGTCTCTCTCTATGTTGCTGCCTCTCTCCTCTTGCTGCCTTTCTTCTCTCTCTTGCTGCCTCTCCTCTCTCTTGCTGCCTCTCTTCTCTCTCTTGCCGCCTCTGTCCTCTCTCTTGCTTCGTCTCTTCACTCTCTTACTGCCTCTCTCCTCTCTCCTCTCTCTTGCTGCCTCTCTCCTCTATGTTACTGCCTCTCTCCTCTCTTGCTGCCTTTCTTCTCTCTCTTGCTGCCTCTCCTCTCTCTTGCTGCCTCTCTTCTCTCTCTTGCTGACTCTCTTCTCTCTCGTGCCGCCTCTGTCTTCTCTCTTGCTGCATCTCTTCTCTCTCTTGCTGCCTCTCTCCTCTCTCTTGCTGCCTCTCTCCTCTCTCTTGCCGCCTCTGTCCTCTTTCTTACTGCCTCTCTCCTCTCTCTTGCTGCCTCTCTCCTCTCTCTTGCCGCCTCTGTCCTCTTTCTTACTGCCTCTCTCCTCTCTCTTGCTGCCTCTCTTCTCTCTCTTGCCGCCTCTGTCCTCTCTCTTGCTGTGTGTCTCCTCTCTCTTGCTGCGTCTCTTCTCTCTCTTGCTGCCTCTCTTCTCTCTCTTGCCGCCTCTCTCCTCTCTCTTGCTGCGTGTCTCCTCTCTCTTGCTGCCTCTCTTCTCTCTCTTGCTGCCTCTCTCCTGTCTTGCTGCCTCTTTTCTCTTTCTTGCTGCCTCTCTTCTTACTCTTTCCACCTCTCCTCTCTCTCTCGCCACCTCTCCTCTCTCTCTCGTATCCTCTCTCTTGCTGCCTCTCTCCTCTCTCGCTGCCTCTCTCCTGTCTTGCTGCCTCTTTTCTCTTTCTTGCTGCCTCTCTTCTTTCTCTTTCCACCTCTCCTCTCTCTCGCCACCTCTACCCTCTCTCTCATCTCTTCTCTCTTGCTGCTCTCTCCTCTCTCTTGCTGCCTCTCTCCTGTCTTGCTGCCTCTTTTCTCTTTCTCGCCGCCTCTCCTCTCTCTTGCCGCCTCTCCTCTCTCTCTCGCCGCCTCTCTCGCTGCCTCTCTCCTCTCTTGCTGCCTCTCCTCTCTCTTGCTGCCTCTCTCCTGTCTTGCTGCCTCTTTTCTCTTTCTTGCTGCCTCTCCTCTCTCTTGCTGCCTCTCTTCTCTCTCTTGCCGCCTCTGTCCTCTCTCTTGCTTCGTCTCTTCACTCTCTTACTGCCTCTCTCCTCTCTCTTGCTGCCTCTCTCCTCTATGTTACTGCCTCTCTCCTCTCTTGCTGCCTTTCTTCTCTCTCTTGCTGCCTCTCCTCTCTCTTGCTGCCTCTCTTCTCTCTCTTGCTGCCTCTCTTCTCTCTCTTGCCGCCTCTGTCTTCTCTCTTGCTGCATCTCTTCTCTCTCTTGCTGCCTCTCCTCTCTCTTGCTGCCTCTCTCCTCTCTCTTGCTGCCTCTCTCCTCTCTCTTGCCGCCTCTGTCCTCTTTCTTACTGCCTCTCTCCTCTCTCTTGCTGCCTCACACCTCTCTCTTGCCGCCTCTGTCCTCTTTCTTACTGCCTCTCTCCTCTCTCTTGCTGCCTCTCTTCTCTCTCTTGCCGCCTCTGTCCTCTCTCTTGCTGTGTGTCTCCTCTCTCTTGCTGCCTCTCTTCTCTCTCTTGCTGCCTCTCTCCTGTCTTGCTGCCTCTTTTCTCTTTCTTGCTGCCTCTCTTCTTACTCTTTCCACCTCTCCTCTCTCTCTCGCCACCTCTCCTCTCTCTCTCGTATCCTCTCTCTTGCTGCCTCTCTCCTCTCTCGCTGCCTCTCTCCTGTCTTGCTGCCTCTTTTCTCTTTCTTGCTGCCTCTCTTCTTTCTCTTTCCACCTCTCCTCTCTCTCTCGCCACCTCTCCCCTCTCTCTCATCTCTTCTCTCTTGCTGCCTCTCTCCTCTCTCTTGCTGCCTCTCTCCTGTCTTGCTGCCTCTTTTCTCTTTCTCGCCGCCTCTCCTCTCTCTCTTGCCGCCTCTCCTCTCTCTCTCGCCGCCTCTCTCGCTGCCTCTCTCCTCTCTCTTGCTGCCTCTCCTCTCTCTTGCTGCCTCTCTCCTGTCTTGCTGCCTATTTTCTCTTTCTTGCTGCCTCTCTTCTTTCTCTTTCCGCCTCTCCTCTCTCTCTCGCTGCCTCTCCTCTCTCTTGCTGCCTCTCCTCTCTCTTGCTGCCTCTCTCCTCTCTCTTGCTGCCTCTCTCCTCTCTCTTGCTGCCTCTCTCCTCTCTCTTGCCGCCTCTCCTCTCTCTTGGAACCTCTCTCCTCTCTCTTGGAACCTCTCTCCTCTCTCTTGCTGCCTCTCTCCTCTCTCTTGCCGCCTCTGTCTTCTCTCTTGCTGCATCTCTTCTCTCTCTTGCTGCCTCTCTCTTGCCGCCTCTCTCCTCTCTCTTGCCGCCTCTCTCCTCTTTCTTGCTGCCTCTCTCCTCTCTCTTGCCGCCTCTCCTCTCTCTCTCACCGCCTCTCCTCTCTCTTGTAACCTCTCCTCTCTCTCTCGCCGCCTCTCCTCTCTCTCGCCGCCTCTCCTCTCTCTTGCTGCCTCTCCTCTCTCTTGCTGCCTCTCTCCTCTCTCTTGCTGCCTCTCTCCTCTCTCTTGCTGCCTCCCTCCTCTCTCTTGCTGCCTCTCTCCTCTCTCTCTCGCCGCCTCTCCTCTCTCTTGGAACCTCTCCTCTCTCTCTCGCTGCCTCTCCTCTCTCTTGCTGCCTCTCTCCTCTCTCTTGCTGCCTCTCTCCTCTCTCTTGCTGCCTCTCTCCTCTCTCTCTCGCCGCCTCTCCTCTCTCTTGGAACCTCTCTCGCCGCCTCTCCTCTCTCTTGGAACCTCTCTCCTTTCTCTTGGAACCTCTCTCCTCTCTCTCTCGCCGCCTCTCCTCTCTCTTGCTGCCTCTCTCCTCTCTCTTGCTGCCTCTCTCCTCTCTCTTGCTGCCTCTCTCCTCTCTCTTGCTGCCTCTCTCCTCTCTCTTGCTGCCTCTCTCCTCTCTCTTGCTGCCTCTCTCCTCTCTCTTGCTGCCTCTCTCCTCTCTCTTGCTGCCTCTCTCCTCTCTCTTGAATGCTGTGTCTTTCTCTATGTCACTCTCTGTCTCCCACTCTCGGAGCTTTGTGTTGTCTTGCTTATTCTCTCATCGTCTCTGTCTGTCTGTCTGTCTGTCTGTCTGTCTGTCTGTCTGTCTGTCTGTCTGTCTGTCTGTCTGTCTGTCTGTCTGTCTGTCTGTCTGTCTGTCTGTCTGTCTCTCCTCTCCTCTCCTCTCCTCTCCTCTCCTCTCCCTTCCCTTTATGTTGATCGTCCTCAAAGATGACAGTAATTATGTTCATATGAGCGTTTGGCTGGGCTGAACAGTAGCTGGTTTGTGTTATTGAATAATCACCAATCAACAACCCAAGCTGTGACATGGGCTGTCATTACACCAGTATGCCAGGGAGAATGCTTGGCACAGCGGATAAACCTCTTCCAATCCACTTTTAACAGCAGCCCTCTGCTGTTAAAAGCTGCCCTCTTGTCTCAGCAGCCCTCTGAGACGAGACAGGAGAGCCACTGACAGTACAGGCCACACACACAAACACACAGGCCTAGCCGACTAAACTCAACTCCAGATGGTTAATAGTGAAATTTCAAATGCCCATCTCTAAGTGTAATTGCGGGCTATTCTTTTGGTGCTGAAATCAGCCGTTTTCCATTAAAATGTCGGAGCTCCACTCTGCCCATACTAGTTGCTGCTCAACTCCATCATAAATCATAGAGTTGAGTTTAATCGGCTAATACAGGCCAAGACATGCACAGAGACACTTGGAGAAAACACAGAGTGACATGTGGACTGCCTGTACCTGCCTCACACACACACGCTTGCTACATGCATCATTTGAATATAATAGTGGTCTATTGAGGTTGAGATGAATAATGGACAGGGGGATTATGATCTGACTGGAGCTGCTGAGTGTTGGTGGCTGTGTGTGTGTGTGTGTGTGTGTGTGTGTGTGTGTGTGTGTGTGTGTGTGTGTGTGTGTGTGTGTGTGTGTGTGTGTGTGTGTGTGTGTGTGTGTGTGTGTGTGTGTGTGTGTGTGTGTGTGTGTGTGTGTGTGTGGCATTCATCTGTGCTGTCAGTGCAGCCATCTTTCTCTCATTAGTTTCCTGGAGCCCTGAGTGGGGCCCCTGGAGCATTCATTATACAGAGAGAGGACCTTCCGTGTGTCGGGTAACAGACAGAGGGCTTCAGTTATTACAGGGGCTGTTCCCTCTGGACTGGCTGGCTTTTCACTCCTTCCTCCACTAGACCAAATAGGGAATCCTGAGGACGAAGGGGCCTGCTGACCCCCACACACACACACACATTCCATACCACAAAAGGAGGGACTTGAAGAATGAGAGAAGATTTTAATGACACGCTTCGCAGGCTCTCGTTTCCTGCCACCCGACGGCAGGAGCTGTCCGTTACTGTGACAGACGGCTCCATTTTCCAAATATTGTTTCATATCAGGCCTGAGACATTAGAGAATGACAGCGCCTGTTACCGCGTGATGGATGGACCTCTTTGAATAGACCATCAGGGGAAGGATGAGGTCGCCACCACAGCAGTACTTTCTCTTTCCTCCTTCCCTCCTTCCTTCCTCACTTCCCCCCAGGGCTTTCAAATTAAACTTGTTCTGATTAAAAATGTGGCAACGTAGATCTTATGAAAAATGTTGAGGGAAGTTTATCTTTGTTCTTTGGTTGTGGAGTGGACATGGCCTTTTCATTTGGACAGGCAGGGCACTGAGCAGGGGGAGGGGGAAACATGGCCTTTTCATTTGGACAGGCAGGGCACTGAGCAGGGGGAGTGGACATGGCCTTTTCATTTGGACAGGCAGGGCACTGAGCAGGGGGAGGGGAAACATGGCCTTTTCATTTGGACAGGCAGGGCACTGAGCAGGGGGAGTGGACATGGCCGTTTCATTTGGACAGGCAGGGCACTGAGCAGGGGGAGGGGAAACATGGCCTTTTCATTTGGACAGGCAGGGCACTGAGCAGGGGGAGTGGACATGGCCTTTTCATTTGGACAGGCAGGGCACTGAGCAGGGGGAAGGGAAACATGGCCTTTTCATTTGGACAGGCAGGGCACTGAGCAGGGGAGTGGAAACAGGGCCTTTTCATTTGGACAGGCAGGGCACTGAGCAGGGGAGTGGACATGGCCGTTTCATTTGGACAGGCAGGGCACTGAGCAGGGGGAGGGGAAACATGGCCTTTTCATTTGGACAGGCAGGGCACTGAGCAGGGGAGGGGAAACATGGCCTTTTCATTTGGACAGGCAGGGCACTGAGCAGGGGGGGAAACATGGCCTTTTCATTTGGACAGGCAGGGCACTGAGCAGGGGGAGGGGAAACAGGGCCTTTTCATTTGGACAGGCAGGGCACTGAGCAGGGGGAGGGGAAACAGGGCCTTTTCATTTGGACAGGCAGGGCACTGAGCAGGGGGAGGGGAAACAGGGCCTTTTCATTTGGACAGGCAGGGCACTGAGCAGGGGGAGGGGAAACAGGGCCTTTTCATTTGGACAGGCAGGGCACTGAGCAGGGGGAGGGGAAACAGGGCCTTTTCATTTGGACAGGCAGGGCACTGAGCAGGGGGAGGGGAAACATGGCCTTTTCATTTGGACAGGCAGGGCACTGAGCAGGGGGGGGGAAACATGGCCTTTTCATTTGGACAGGCAGGGCACTGAGCAGGGGGAGGGGAAACATGGCCTTTTCATTTGGACAGGCAGGGCACTGAGCAGGGGGAGGGGAAACAGGGCCTTTTCATTTGGACAGGCAGGGCACTGAGCAGGGGAGGGGAAACAGGGCCTTTTCATTTGGACAGGCAGGGCACTGAGCAGGGGAGGGGGAACAGGGCCTTTTCATTTGGACAGGCAGGGCACTGAGCAGGGGAGGGGAAACAGGGACTTTTAATTTGGACAGGCAGGGCACTGAGCAGGGGAGGGGAAACAGGGCCTTTTCATTTGGACAGGCAGGGCACTGAGCAGGGGAGGGAAACAGGGCCTTTTCATTTGGACAGGCAGGGCACTGAGCAGGGGAGGGGAAACAGGGCCTTTTCATTTGGACAGGCAGGGCACTGAGCAGGGGGAGGGGAAACAGGGCCTTTTCATGTGGACAGGCAGTGCACTGAGCAGGGGGAGGGGAAACAGGGCCTTTTCATTTGGACAGGCAGGGCACTGAGCAGGGGAGGGGAAACAGGGCCTTTTCATTTGGACAGGCAGGGCACTGAGCAGGGGGAGGGGGAAACAGGGCCTTTTCATTTGGACAGGCAGGGCACTGAGCAGGGGAGGGGAAACATGGCCTTTTCATTTGGACAGGCAGGGCACTGAGCAGGGGAGGGGAAACATGGCCTTTTCATTTGGACAGGCAGGGCACTGAGCAGGGGAGGGGAAACATGGCCTTTTCATTTGGACAGGCAGGGCACTGAGCAGGGGGAGGGGAAACAGGGCCTTTTCATTTGGACAGGCAGGGCACTGAGCAGGGGGAGGGGAAACAGGGCCTTTTCAGTTGGACAGGCAGGGCACTGAGCAGGGGAGGGGAAACAGGGCCTTTTCATTTGGACAGGCAGGGCACTGAGCAGGGGAGGGGAAACAGGGCCTTTTCATTTGGACAGGCAGGGCACTGAGCAGGGGGAGGGGAAACAGGGCCTTTTCATTTGGACAGGCAGGGCACTGAGCAGGGGGAGGGGAAACAGGGCCTTTTCATTTGGACAGGCAGGGCACTGAGCAGGGGAGGGGAAACATGGCCTTTTCATTTGGACAGGCAGGGCACTGAGCAGGGGAGGGGAAACAGGGCCTTTTCATTTGGACAGGCAGGGCACTGAGCAGGGGAGGGGAAACAGGGCCTTTTCATTTGGACAGGCAGGGCACTGAGCAGGGGAGGGGAAACAGGGCCTTTTCATTTGGACAGGCAGGGCACTGAGCAGGGGAGGGGAAACAGGGCCTTTTCATTTGGACAGGCAGGGCACTGAGCAGGGGGAGGGGAAACTGGGCCTTTTCATTTGGACAGGCAGGGCACTGAGCAGGGGAGGGGGAAACATGGCCTTTTCATTTGGACAGGCAGGGCACTGAGCAGGGGAGGGGAAACATGGCCTTTTCATTTGGACAGGCAGGGCACTGAGCAGGGGAGGGGAAACTGGGCCTTTTCATTTGGACAGGCAGGGCACTGAGCAGGGGAGGGGAAACAGGGCCTTTTCATTTGGACAGGCAGGGCACTGAGCAGGGGAGGGGAAACAGGGCCTTTTCATTTGGACAGGCAGGGCACTGAGCAGGGGGAGGGGAAACATGGCCTTTTCATTTGGACAGGCAGGGCACTGAGCAGGGGAGGGGAAACAGGGCCTTTTCATTTGGACAGGCAGGGCACTGAGCAGGGGAGGGGAAACAGGGCCTTTTCATTTGGACAGGCAGGGCACTGAGCAGGGGGAGGGGAAACAGGGCCTTTTCATTTGGACAGGCAGGGCACTGAGCAGGGGGAGGGGAAACAGGGCCTTTTCATTTGGACAGGCAGGGCACTGAGCCAATATTATTAGCAATCAAATCAAAAATCGAATCAGATTGTACTTGTCAAATGTGCCGAATACAACTGGTCTAGACTTTAAAAAATACAAATACAACTGGTCTATACTTTAAAAAATACAAATAAAACTGGTCTAGACTTTAAAAAATACAAATACAACTGGTCTAGACTTTAAAAAATACAAATACAACTGGTCTAGACTTTAAAAAATACAAATACAACTGGTCTAGAATTTACTTTGAAATGCTCCCAGTACCAAGTATCAACTCACACCTAGGGGTCTTTACTTTATTTATTTCACATTTCCTATTTTCAGGGCCCTAACTACATTACTTTCACCAGCTGACATAAGAGTAGATATCATCTCATAGAGACGCCTGCTGTGTTTGGGTTCTAGTGATGCAATAACAAAGAGTCGGTCAGTGGCTTTGATGTCGCAGATTGTGATCTCCATCCACAAACTGAATTTAATTGGGTAATTCTGATTGTTTATTACATAAAGCACCCAATTCCTTTAGATGTTTTTTACTCTCTGTAAATGGCCATTGCTCTGTAGATGGCTGATATGATTAAGGATAGTTAACTAAACGCGGAGTCTGCTGCCAGACCGTACTGAGGCCTGTTGAGGAGGAATGAGTCAGAGCTGGAGAGAGGGAGGTAGGGAGGGAGAGAGAGAAAGAAAGAAGAAGAGGATAGGGGGGCCATCCCTGTCCCCGTCGTACCGCACAAAAGTATTTTTTCTATACATTTCTTAACATTATCCTGAGTTTGATTCTACTGTGGGTCTGAGTTAATGTGAATGAAAAGGCTGCTGATTGCAAAAGGCTACAAAGCAACAGACTACTGAGTAGCAAATAAGGACGATCTGTCCTCATTTCAAGGATGATGAGAGGATTTAAACACGAGAGGAAAGTTTAGAAATCAGCTAAAGCTGGTTATTAAAGGGTGACATCAGTGTGGTAAAACCATAACTCTCTGGGATTGAAAACATTTTGCTGGATCTATGTGTGTTTTTCTAGTGGTTACTTAAAGTGTGACAAATAGCAGAGCCCTGCCTGTCCTCTAGAGAAACCGCTGTGGGTCTGTATCGCACAATGTTTATTTTCATTTTCATTCATCAGACTCCACTGTGGAAAATGTGCACTAGGATTGTTAAACTAGGGGTTAATGTATAGGTTTATATAAGTTCAAAGTTCTGTTTGAGTAGAAAAGCAGTTGTGAGGGGTGAGAATTATTTGTGTGTGTGTGTGTTTGAGTGTGAGTGTGCTGGTTTGTAGGTGTTGTGTGCATCTGTGTGCGTGTGTTTGTTAGTTTATCATGCATGCTGTTGGCAGTAATGCGTCTTGGCATGTGTTTATGGCTAGGTTTGTGTCTGTTGATGTGTCTCCCTGTCTCCGTGTGCGTTTAACGCCAGTCTAAAGCTGGTGCTAAAACCAGTCTCAGTACGGGAAGACGAGAATTACTACTGCCATAACTCTCTCTCTCACTTTAGCTGAGGTATTTCAACACCCCCAAAGTGTGGCTTGTTAATCAATGTGAAATCCTGACCTTGCAAAGACATCATAATCCATCCCTACATTTTCATAGGAGTAATTCAATTTCTCCAACCATCCATCACGTTTTATAGCCGAGTACATTATATATTTTAATGGTAGATGATGTGTGTTGTTGTTCCTTGAGCTAACTCCAGGAGGTGATTATGAATTGTTGCTATTCTGTGTGTGTGTGTGTGTGTGTGTGTGTGTGTGTGTGTGTGTGTGTGTGTGTGTGTGTGTGTGTGTGTGTGTCAAGGTTTCTGGGCCTGGTTAAGCTCTCCCTGGAGTTCCAGTGTTGATGAGAGCTGAAGCCCTGCAGACATTAATGTGGGCACATTTATACTTACTTTAATGAAGTATTCATGCTAGGGGAGCATGGAGAGCACAAACAATAGGAGTGTTTGTATCAGTATTGATATCAGCAGGCAAATCCCAGCTGTACGGGGAGGAGGGAGGGAGATGCTGCCGAGTGCTAGGCTCCATCGACAGCCCAGACCGCCAGTATGTCTGCCTCTGTCGCCAGGTCCAGAGCGGCTACGCTAGTTAGTTCGTTTCTGTAAACGAAGGATCTGCACCACGGGGAAGCAATGGAGAGAGAAGAGAGGGAGGATTGGATGAGACGAGAGATGTCCCAGTCCCAGGTCTGCTGATTGCTACCACATTGGGGATGGTTTGTGGGAGAGTGTACCCATGGATCATGGAGGCTGTGCGGTAGACTGCACTGGTCTGTCAGCTGGCTGGTTCAGCCCTGTGGCACTTCACCCTCTGCCCCTCAGGCAGGCCCTGAGGCAAGGA
The DNA here is from genome assembly GCF_023373465.1 of Oncorhynchus keta. Classification (NCBI taxonomy): domain Eukaryota; kingdom Metazoa; phylum Chordata; class Actinopteri; order Salmoniformes; family Salmonidae; genus Oncorhynchus; species Oncorhynchus keta. The sequence goes on from NC_068437.1 coordinate 37,105,743, forward strand.
CATATCCCTCAAATAAAATTAAATCAAATGTTATGTGTCACATACTCATGGTTAGCAGATGTTAGCAGTTATGAAGGCAGGTAGCCTAGTGGTTAGTGCGTTGGGCCAGTGACCGAAAGGTTGCTAGATCAAATCTCCGAGCTGATAAGGTTCAAAACTGTCATCCTGCTCCTGAACGAGGCAGTTAACCCACTGTTCCTAGGGCGCCATTGTAAATAAGAATGTGTTCTTAACTGACTTGCCTAGTTAAATAAAATAAAAATTATAATAATGCGAGTGTAGCGAAATGCTTGTGCTTCTAATTAGTTCTGACAGTGCAGTAATATCTAGCAAATTCAAAACAACTACCTTATACACACAAATGTAAAGGGATGGAATAAGAATATATACATATGGATGAGCGATGGCCGTGTGGCATAGACAAGATCCAATAGATGGCATGAAATGCAGTACATACATATGTGATGAGTAATGTAGAATATGTAAACATTATTAAAGTTGCATTATTTAAAGTGGCCAGTGATTTGGGTCTGTATATTGGCAGCAGCCTCTCTATGTTAGTGATGGCTGTTTAACAGTCTGATGGCCTTGAGATTGAAGCTGTTTTTCAGTCTCTCAGTCCCAGCTTTGATGCACCTGTACTGACCTCGCCTTCTGGATGATAACGGGATGAACAGGCAGTGGCTTGGGTGGTTGTTGTCCTGTGATATTTTCGGCCTTTCTGTGTCATCGGGTGCTGTAGGTGTCCTGTAGGGTATGTAGTTTGACCCGGGGATGCGTTGTGCAGACCGTACTACCCTCTGGAGAGCCTTACATTTGAGCGAGGTGCAATTACCGTACCAGGCGGTGATACAGCCCGACAGGATGCTCTCGATTGTGCATCTGTAAAAGTTTGTGTATATATTAGAGTGTTTTAGATGACAAGCCAAATTTCTTCAGCCTCCTGAGATTGAAGAGGCACTGTTGCGCCTTCTTCACCACACTGTCTGTGATGGTGGACCATTTCAGTTTGTCCGTGATGTGTATGCAGAGGAACTTAAAACGTTCCACCTTCTCCACAACTGTCACGTCGATGTTTCCTGATGTCCACGGTCATCTCCTTTGTTTTGTTGACGTTGAGTGAGAGGTTATTTTCCTGACACAACACTCTGAGGGACTTACCTCCTCCCTGTAGGCCGTCTCGTCGTTGCTGATAATCAAGCCCACTACTGTTGTATCGTCTGCAAACTTGATGATTGAGTTGGAGGCGTGCATGGCCACACAGTCATGGGTGAACAGGGAGTATAGGAGGGGGCTGAGTACGCACCCTTGTGGGGCCCCAGTGTTGAGGATCAGCAAAGTGGACATGTTGTTGCCTACCTTCACCACCTGGGGACGGCCCGTCAGATAATCCAAGACACAGTTGCACAGGGCGAGGTTGAGAACCAGGGCCTTAAGCTTAATGATGAGCTTGGAGGGTACTATGGTTTTGAATACTGAGCTTACAGACTACAAAGGAAAGCACAGCCGCGAGCTGCCCAGTGACACAAGCCTACCAGACGAGCTAAATCACTTCTATGCTCGCTTTGAGGCAAGCAGCACTGAGGCATTCATGCGAGCATCAGCTGTTCCGGACGACTGTGTGATCACGCTCTCCGTAGCCGACGTGAGTAAGACCTTTAAACAGGTCAACGTACACAAGGCTGCGGAGCCAGAAGGATTACCAGGACATGTTCTCCGGGCATGTGCTGACCAACTGGCAGGTGTCTTCACTGACATTTTCAACATTTCCCTGATTGAGTTTGTAATACCAACATGCTTCAAGCAGACCACCATAGGTCTGTATTTTCCTCAAAGCGGGTGTTTAGCTTGTCTGGGAGAAAGACATTGGTTTCCGTGACGTGCCTGGTTTTCTTTTTATAGTCTGTAATTGCCTGTAGACCCTGCCACATACGTCTCGTGTCTGGGCCGTTGAATTGCAAAATTTTGCTTGTTTGATTGCCTTGCGGGGGAAATAACTACACTGTTTATATTTGGCCATATTCCCCCAAACTTTTTCCATGGTTGAATGCGGTGGCTTTCAGTGTTGCGCACCACCATCTATCCCTCACATCATTCCCTGTGCCTAGGCTAGGACATATCCCTCACATCCCTTCCTGGGACTAGGCCAGGACATATCCCTCACATCCCTTCCTGGGACTAGGCCAGGACATATCCCTCACATCCCTTCCTGGGACTAGGCTAGGACATATCCCTCACATCCCTCCCTGGGACTAGGCTAGGACATATCCCTCACATCATTCCCTGTGCCTAGGCCAGGACATATCCCTCACATCATTCCCTGTGCCTAGGCCAGGACATATCCCTCACATCCCTTCCTGGGACTAGGCTAGGACATATCCCTCACATCCCTTCCTGGGACTAGGCTAGGACATATCCCTCACATCCCTTCCTGGGACTAGGCCAGGACATATCCCTCACATCCCTTCCTGTGCCTAGGCCAGGACATATCCCTCACATCCCTTCCTGGGACTAGGCTAGGACATATCCCTCACATCCCTTCCTGGGACTAGGCCAGGACATATCCCTCACATCCCTTCCTGGGACTAGGCCAGGACATATCCCTCACATCCCTTCCTGGGACTAGGCTAGGACATATCCCTCACATCCCTCCCTGGGACTAGGCTAGGACATATCCCTCACATCCCTCCCTGGGACTAGGCTAGGACATATCCCTCACATCCCTTCCTGGGACTAGGCCAGGACATATCCCTCACATCCCTTCCTGGGACTAGGCCAGGACATATCCCTCACATCCCTTCCTGGGACTAGGCTAGGACATATCCCTCACATCCCTCCCTGGGACTAGGCTAGGACATATCCCTCACATCATTCCCTGTGCCTAGGCCAGGACATATCCCTCACATCATTCCCTGTGCCTAGGCCAGGACATATCCCTCACATCCCTTCCTGGGACTAGGCTAGGACATATCCCTCACATCCCTTCCTGGGACTAGGCTAGGACATATCCCTCACATCCCTTCCTGGGACTAGGCCAGGACATATCCCTCACATCCCTTCCTGTGCCTAGGCCAGGACATATCCCTCACATCCCTTCCTGGGACTAGGCTAGGACATATCCCTCACATCCCTCCCTGGGACTAGGCTAGGACATATCCCTCACATCCCTCCCTGGGCCAAGGCTAGGACATATCCCTCACATCATTCCCTGTGCCTAGGCCAGGACATATCCCTCACATCCCTTCCTGGGACTAGGCTAGGACATATCCCTCACATCCCTTCCTGGGACTAGGCCAGGACATATCCCTCACATCCCTTCCTGGGACTAGGCTAGGACATATCCCTCACATCCCTTCCTGTGCCTAGGCCAGGACATATCCCTCACATCCCTTCCTGGGACTAGGCTAGGACATATCCCTCACATCCCTCCCTGGGACTAGGCTAGGACATATCCCTCACATCCCTCCCTGGGACTAGGCTAGGACATATCCCTCACATCCCTTCCTGGGACTAGGCTAGGACATATCCCTCACATCATTCCCTGTGCCTAGGCCAGGACATATCCCTCACATCCCTTCCTGGGACTAGGCTAGGACATATCCCTCACATCCCTCCCTGGGACTAGGCTAGGACATATCCCTCACATCATTCCCTGTGCCTAGGCCAGGACATATCCCTCACATCCCTTCCTGGGACTAGGCTAGGACATATCCCTCACATCCCTCCCTGGGACTAGGCTAGGACATATCCCTCACATCCCTCCCTGGGACTAGGCTAGGACATATCCCTCACATCCCTTCCTGGGACTAGGCTAGGACATATCCCTCACATCATTCCCTGTGCCTAGGCCAGGACATATCCCTCACATCCCTTCCTGGGACTAGGCTAGGACATATCCCTCACATCCCTCCCTGGGACTAGGCCAGGACATATCCCTCACATCCCTCCCTGGGACTAGGCTAGGACATATCCCTCCCTGGAACTAGGCCAGGACATATCCCTCACATCCCTTCCTGGGACTAGGCTAGGACATATCCCTCACATCCCTTCCTGGGACTAGGCCAGGACATATCCCTCACATCCCTTCCTGGGACTAGGCTAGGACATATCCCTCACATCATTCCCTGTGCCTAGGCCAGGACATATCCCTCACATCCCTTCCTGGGACTAGGCCAGGACATATCCCTCACATCATTCCCTGTGCCTAGGCTAGGACATATCCCTCACATCCCTTCCTGGGACTAGGCCAGGACATATCCCTCACATCATTCCCTGTGCCTAGGCTAGGACATATCCCTCACATCCCTTCCTGGGACTAGGCCAGGACATATCCCTCACATCCCTTCCTGGGACTAGGCCAGGACATATCCCTCACATCCCTTCCTGGGACTAGGCTAGGACATATCCCTCACATCATTCCCTGTGCCTAGGCCAGGACATATCCCTCACATCCCTTCCTGGGACTAGGCTAGGACATATCCCTCACATCCCTCCCTGGGACTAGGCCAGGACATATCCCTCACATCCCTCCCTGGGACTAGGCTAGGACATATCCCTCCCTGGAACTAGGCCAGGACATATCCCTCACATCCCTTCCTGGGACTAGGCTAGGACATATCCCTCACATCCCTTCCTGGGACTAGGCCAGGACATATCCCTCACATCCCTTCCTGGGACTAGGCTAGGACATATCCCTCACATCATTCCCTGTGCCTAGGCCAGGACATATCCCTCACATCCCTTCCTGGGACTAGGCCAGGACATATCCCTCACATCATTCCCTGTGCCTAGGCTAGGACATATCCCTCACATCCCTTCCTGGGACTAGGCCAGGACATATCCCTCACATCATTCCCTGTGCCTAGGCTAGGACATATCCCTCACATCCCTTCCTGGGACTAGGCCAGGACATATCCCTCACATCCCTTCCTGGGACTAGGCCAGGACATATCCCTCACATCCCTTCCTGGGACTAGGCTAGGACATATCCCTCACATCATTCCCTGTGCCTAGGCCAGGACATATCCCTCACATCCCTTCCTGGGACTAGGCTAGGACATATCCCTCACATCCCTCCCTGGGACTAGGCCAGGACATATCCCTCACATCCCTCCCTGGGACTAGGCTAGGACATATCCCTCCCTGGAACTAGGCCAGGACATATCCCTCACATCCCTTCCTGGGACTAGGCTAGGACATATCCCTCACATCCCTTCCTGGGACTAGGCCAGGACATATCCCTCACATCCCTTCCTGGGACTAGGCTAGGACATATCCCTCACATCCCTCCCTGGGACTAGGCTAGGACATATCCCTCACATCCCTTCCTGGGACTAGGCCAGGACATATCCCTCACATCCCTTCCTGGGACTAGGCTAGGACATATCCCTCACATCCCTCCCTGGGACTAGGCTAGGACATATCCCTCACATCCCTCCCTGGGACTAGGCTAGGACATATCCCTCCCTGGAACTAGGCCAGGACATATCCCTGACATCACTCCCTGGGCCAAGGCTAGGACATATCCCTCACATCCCTTCCTGGGACTAGGCTAGGACATATCCCTCACATCCCTTCCTGGGACTAGGCTAGGACATATCCCTCCCTGGAACTAGGCCAGGACATATCCCTCACATCCCTTCCTGGGACTAGGCTAGGACATATCCCTCACATCCCTTCCTGGGACTAGGCTAGGACATATCCCTCCCTGGGACTAGGCTAGGACATATCCCTCCCTGGAACTAGGCCAGGACATATCCCTCACATCCCTTCCTGGGACTAGGCTAGGACATATCCCTCACATCCCTCCCTGGGACTAGGCTAGGACATATCCCTCACATCCCTCCCTGGGACTAGGCTAGGACATATCCCTCCCTGGAACTAGGCCAGGACATATCCCTGACATCACTCCCTGGGCCAAGGCTAGGACATATCCCTCACATCCCTTCCTGGGACTAGGCCAGGACATATCCCTCACATCCCTTCCTGGGACTAGGCTAGGACATATCCCTCACATCCCTCCCTGGGACTAGGCTAGGACATATCCCTCACATCCCTCCCTGGGACTAGGCTAGGACATATCCCTCACATCCCTTCCTGGGACTAGGCCAGGACATATCCCTCACATCCCTTCCTGGGACTAGGCCAGGACATATCCCTCACATCCCTTCCTGGGACTAGGCTAGGACATATCCCTCACATCCCTCCCTGGGACTAGGCTAGGACATATCCCTCACATCATTCCCTGTGCCTAGGCCAGGACATATCCCTCACATCATTCCCTGTGCCTAGGCCAGGACATATCCCTCACATCCCTTCCTGGGACTAGGCTAGGACATATCCCTCACATCCCTTCCTGGGACTAGGCTAGGACATATCCCTCACATCCCTTCCTGGGACTAGGCCAGGACATATCCCTCACATCCCTTCCTGTGCCTAGGCCAGGACATATCCCTCACATCCCTTCCTGGGACTAGGCTAGGACATATCCCTCACATCCCTCCCTGGGACTAGGCTAGGACATATCCCTCACATCCCTCCCTGGGCCAAGGCTAGGACATATCCCTCACATCATTCCCTGTGCCTAGGCCAGGACATATCCCTCACATCCCTTCCTGGGACTAGGCTAGGACATATCCCTCACATCCCTTCCTGGGACTAGGCCAGGACATATCCCTCACATCCCTTCCTGGGACTAGGCTAGGACATATCCCTCACATCCCTTCCTGTGCCTAGGCCAGGACATATCCCTCACATCCCTTCCTGGGACTAGGCTAGGACATATCCCTCACATCCCTCCCTGGGACTAGGCTAGGACATATCCCTCACATCCCTCCCTGGGACTAGGCTAGGACATATCCCTCACATCCCTTCCTGGGACTAGGCTAGGACATATCCCTCACATCATTCCCTGTGCCTAGGCCAGGACATATCCCTCACATCCCTTCCTGGGACTAGGCTAGGACATATCCCTCACATCCCTCCCTGGGACTAGGCTAGGACATATCCCTCACATCATTCCCTGTGCCTAGGCCAGGACATATCCCTCACATCCCTTCCTGGGACTAGGCTAGGACATATCCCTCACATCCCTCCCTGGGACTAGGCTAGGACATATCCCTCACATCCCTCCCTGGGACTAGGCTAGGACATATCCCTCACATCCCTTCCTGGGACTAGGCTAGGACATATCCCTCACATCATTCCCTGTGCCTAGGCCAGGACATATCCCTCACATCCCTTCCTGGGACTAGGCTAGGACATATCCCTCACATCCCTCCCTGGGACTAGGCCAGGACATATCCCTCACATCCCTCCCTGGGACTAGGCTAGGACATATCCCTCCCTGGAACTAGGCCAGGACATATCCCTCACATCCCTTCCTGGGACTAGGCTAGGACATATCCCTCACATCCCTTCCTGGGACTAGGCCAGGACATATCCCTCACATCCCTTCCTGGGACTAGGCTAGGACATATCCCTCACATCATTCCCTGTGCCTAGGCCAGGACATATCCCTCACATCCCTTCCTGGGACTAGGCCAGGACATATCCCTCACATCATTCCCTGTGCCTAGGCTAGGACATATCCCTCACATCCCTTCCTGGGACTAGGCCAGGACATATCCCTCACATCATTCCCTGTGCCTAGGCTAGGACATATCCCTCACATCCCTTCCTGGGACTAGGCCAGGACATATCCCTCACATCCCTTCCTGGGACTAGGCCAGGACATATCCCTCACATCCCTTCCTGGGACTAGGCTAGGACATATCCCTCACATCATTCCCTGTGCCTAGGCCAGGACATATCCCTCACATCCCTTCCTGGGACTAGGCTAGGACATATCCCTCACATCCCTCCCTGGGACTAGGCCAGGACATATCCCTCACATCCCTCCCTGGGACTAGGCTAGGACATATCCCTCCCTGGAACTAGGCCAGGACATATCCCTCACATCCCTTCCTGGGACTAGGCTAGGACATATCCCTCACATCCCTTCCTGGGACTAGGCCAGGACATATCCCTCACATCCCTTCCTGGGACTAGGCTAGGACATATCCCTCACATCCCTCCCTGGGACTAGGCTAGGACATATCCCTCACATCCCTCCCTGGGACTAGGCCAGGACATATCCCTCACATCCCTTCCTGGGACTAGGCTAGGACATATCCCTCACATCCCTCCCTGGGACTAGGCTAGGACATATCCCTCACATCCCTTCCTGGGACTAGGCCAGGACATATCCCTCACATCCCTTCCTGGGACTAGGCTAGGACATATCCCTCACATCCCTCCCTGGGACTAGGCTAGGACATATCCCTCACATCCCTCCCTGGGACTAGGCTAGGACATATCCCTCCCTGGAACTAGGCCAGGACATATCCCTGACATCACTCCCTGGGCCAAGGCTAGGACATATCCCTCACATCCCTTCCTGGGACTAGGCTAGGACATATCCCTCACATCCCTTCCTGGGACTAGGCTAGGACATATCCCTCCCTGGAACTAGGCCAGGACATATCCCTCACATCCCTTCCTGGGACTAGGCTTGGACATATCCCTCACATCCCTTCCTGGGACTAGGCTAGGACATATCCCTCCCTGGGACTAGGCTAGGACATATCCCTCCCTGGAACTAGGCCAGGACATATCCCTCACATCCCTTCCTGGGACTAGGCTAGGACATATCCCTCACATCCCTCCCTGGGACTAGGCTAGGACATATCCCTCACATCCCTCCCTGGGACTAGGCTAGGACATATCCCTCCCTGGAACTAGGCCAGGACATATCCCTGACATCACTCCCTGGGCCAAGGCTAGGACATATCCCTCACATCCCTTCCTGGGACTAGGCTAGGACATATCCCTCACATCCCTTCCTGGGACTAGGCTAGGACATATCCCTCACATCCCTTCCTGGGACTAGGCTAGGACATATCCCTCACATCCCTTCCTGGGACTAGGCTAGGACATATCCCTCCCTGGAACTAGGCTAGGACATATCCCTCACATCCCTTCCTGGGACTAGGCTAGGACATATCCCTCCCTAGGACTAGGCTAGGACATATCCCTCCCTAGGACTAGGCTAGGACATATCCCTCCCTAGGACTAGGCTAGGACATATCCCTCCCTAGGACTAGGCTAGGACATATCCCTCACATCACTCCCTGGGCCTAGGCCAGGACATATCCCTCCCTAGGACTAGGCTAGGACATATCCCTCACATCACTCCCTGGGCCTAGGCCAGGACATATCCCTCCCTAGGACTAGGCTAGGACATATCCCTCACATCACTCCCTGGGCCTAGGCTAGGACATATCCCTCACATCACTCCCTGGGCCTAGGCTAAGACAGTCAACAGTGTGCAACTGCCAACTAGTTGTTGAGCCAACTCTTTTGCACTGACTCCATGCACAAACACTGGACTCTACCCACACACTCACACAAACTTACACTGACACTTACACTGACACATACACACACAAACACACACACTACATATGCCCACATACACATTACATGCATACACATGCATACTGATGCCACACACACACACACTTTCACACGTACCATATATGCTGCTGCTACTGTCTATTATCTATCCTGTTGCCGAGTCACTTTACTTTACAGTACATAGCAAACTCATACTGCTACTCCCTATAGCAGGGGCGGCAGCGTAGCCTAGTGGTTAGAGCGTTGGACTAGTAACCGGAAGGTTGCGAGTTCAAAACCCCGAGCTGACAAGATCTGTCTTTCTGCCTCTGAACAGGCAGTTAACCCAGGCCGTCATTGAAAATAAGAATGTGTTCTTAACTGACTTGCCTGGTTAAATAAAGGTTAAAAAAAATAGCCATGTTATTTTCTACTCCCTAAATATAGACATGTTATTTTCTACTCCCTATATATAGACATGTTAGTTTCTACTCCCTATAGCCATGTTATTTATACTCCCTAAATATATACATGTTATTTTCTACTCCCTAAACGCCCAACCAAAACAGCTAGCCCATCCAACTACCTTATGTTATTATACCTTATGTTATTTATTTATTTATTTCTACTTGCACATTCATCTTCTGCACATTTATCACTTCAGTGTTTAATTGGTAAATTGTAATTACTTCGCCACCATGGCCTATTTATTGCCTTACCTCCCTAATCTTACCTCATTTGCACACACTGTATATAGACTTTTCTGTTGTGTACGTTTGTTTACTCCATGTGTTACTCTGTGTTGTTGTTTGTTTATTCCATGTGTAACTCTGTGTTGTTGTTTGTTTATTCCATGTGTAACTCTGTGTTGTTGTTTGTTTATTCCATGTGTAACTCTGTGTTGTTGTTTGTTTACTCCATGTGTTACTCTGTGTTGTTGTTTGTTTATTCCATGTGTTACTCTGTGTTGTTGTTTGTTTATTCCATGTGTAACTCTGTGTTGTTGTTTGTTTATTCCATGTGTAACTCTGTGTTGTTGTTTGTTTATTCCATGTGTAACTCTGTGTTGTTGTTTGTGTCACACTGCTTTGCTTTATCTTGGCCAGGTCGCAGTTGTAAATGAGAACTTGTTCTCAACTGGCCTACCTGGTTAAATAAAGGTGAAAAAAAATGAACATGCGCCAAATACAATAAGTGTGTACCTTACAGTGAAATGCTGACTTACAAGCCCTTAACCAACAATGCAGTTTTAAGAAAATACCACCAAAAAATACAAATAAAAGTAACAGATAATTAAAGAGCAGCAGTAAAATAACAATAGCGAGGCGATATTACAGGGGGTACCGGTACAGAGTCAATGTGCGGGGGCACCGGATAGTCGAGGTAATTGAGGTAATATGTACACGTAGGTAGAGTTATTAAAATTACTATGCATAGATAAGAAATCTGTCGTTCTGCCCCTGAACAAGGCAGTTAACCTGTTTAAACTGTTCATAGGCCGTCATTGTAAGTAAGAATTTGTTCTTAACTGACTTGCCTAGTTAAATAAATGTTAAATAAAAAATATAATAACAGAGAGTAGCAGCAGTGTAAAAGGGGGGGGCAATGCAAATAGTTTTAGATGTTCAGGAGGTTTATGGATTGGGGGTAAAAGCTGTTTAGAAGCCTCGTTGACCTAGACTTGCCTCTCCGGTACTGCTTGCCGTGCGGTAGCAGAGAGAACAGTCTATGACTTGGGTGGCTGGAGTCTTTGACAATTTTTAGGGCTTTCCTCTGACAACCCGTGGTATAGATGTCCTGGATGGCAGGAAGCTTGGCCCCAGTGATGTACTGGGGCGAACACACTACCCTCTGTATTGCCTTGCGGTCGGAGGCCGAGCAAATCTTTTCAGTCTCCTGAGGGGGAATAGGTTTTGTCGTGCCCTCTTCACGACTGTCTTGGTGTGCTTGGACCATGTTAGTTTGTTGGTGATGTCGATGCCAAGGAACTTGAAGCTCTCAACCTGCTCCACTACAGCACCGTCGATGTGAATGGGGTGTGCTCGGCCCTCTTTTTCCTGTAGTCCGCAATTATCTCCTTTGTCTTGATCACGTTGAGGAAGAGGTTGTTGTCTTGGCACCACACGGTCAGGTCTTTGACCTCTTCCCTATAGTCTCCTCGTTGTCGGTGATCAGGACTACCGCTGTTGTGCCATCGGCAAACTTAATGATGGTGTTGGATTTGTCTCTGGCCGTGCAGTCATGCGTGAACAGGGAGTACAAGAGGGGACTGAGCACGCACCCCCGTGTTGAGGATCAGCGTGACGGATGTGTTGTTACCTACCCTTATTTCAACTTACTTTCAAGTAATCAAGGTAATACTGTCGTTAATGAAATGTATAAGCAATACGTTTCATTAACGTGGATAGTTAGTTGACTTTGTCATCCATGCACTTTATGGAGATTGGGCTGATTTCACATTGACAACTCTTGACAACTTCTGATATCTGGCCCAACCTTAATTGGATGTTGATCTGACGTCGTTGGTCTGTGGGTTGTATTACATTTGTATGTTGTATGTTATCAGTAGTTTGGATTGTCCCCATGGGTGCATCTGTTATTCTGTTGATGTTCTGTTAATGTTCTACTCGATGTTGTCTCATGCCAACATAGTTGAGGTTGACATTTTAGAATTGTAACCAACTCTGTCTGAGTAGACCAAAGAGCATCTCTTGTTGCATCAGGAAATCGGCCAAATCAACAGCAAAAAATGTCCAGTCCCTCTACCCCCGCTCCTCTCTGTCTCGTCCCCTTTTTCCAATCCCCCTCTTCTCTTCTCTCTTCTCTTCTCTTCTTCTAGTATCAGCTGCTTCAAATAATGTGATTGACTCATTTTCCAGCAGCCCAACTCTCTGTGTTTTCTAAGAACTGCAATATTATACTCCTGTCCTCCTCAATTTCTTCAAGCAATTGGAAGCTGTGAAACCTAGCGTGTAAGAGCAGTTTTTATAATTTAGCTAATAGTGTGCCCTAAACCAAACCAGATACATAAGCAGCACAGCAAACACACACCCTGCTTCAACACCCTCTGCATCTCTCTAATCACACACACACACACACACACAGCGTTAACAGACGATATTTGGCTGAGAAAATTCAAAACTCAGAAATATTGTACTCATATACCAATCTACACTACATTACCAAAAGTATGTGGGCAACTGCTCGAACATCTCATTCCAAAATCATGGGCATTAATATGCAGTTGGTCCCCCTTTGCTGCTATAACAGCCTCCTCTCTTCTGGAAGGGTTTTCTCTAGATGTTGGAACATTGCTGCAGGGACGTGCTTCCATTCAGCCACAAGAGTATTAGTGAGGTAGGGCACTGATGTTGGGCGGTTAGGCCTGACTCGCAGTCGGCGTTCCAATTTATCCCAAAGGTGTTCGATGGGGCTGAGGTCAGGGCTCTACAGGCCAGTCAAGTTCTTCCACACCGATCTCGACAAACGATTTCTGTATAGACCTCGCTTTGTGCACAGGGGCATTGTAATGCTGAAACAGGAAAGGAAAGGGCCTTCCCCAAACTGTTGCCACAATGTTGGAAGCATAGAATTGTCTAGAATGTCATTATATGCTGTACTGTTAAGATTTCCCTTCACTGGAACTAAAGGGCCTAGCCCAAACCATGAAAAACAGCCCCAGACCATTATTCCTCCTCCACTAAACATTAAAGTTGGCACTATGCATTTGGGCAGATAGAATTCTCCTGTCACCCACCAAACCCAGATTCGGCCGCCGGACTGCCAGATGGTGAAGCGTGATTCATCACTCCAGAGAACACGTTTCCACTGCTCCAGAGTCCAATGGCGGCGAGCTTTATACTACTTCAGCCGACACTTGGCATTGCGCATCGTGATCTTAGGCTTGTGTGCGGCTTAGTGGCCAAAGAAACGTATTTCATGAAGCTTCCGACGAACAGTTCATGTGCTGACGTTGCTTCCAGAGGCAGTTTGGAATTCGGTAGTGAGTGTTGCAACCGAGGACAGACAATTTTTATGAGCTACAATGATTCAGCACTCAGTGGGCCTGTTCTGTGAGCGTGTGTGGTCTACCACTTCACCCTGAGCCGTTGTTGTTCCTAGACGTTACTACTTCACAATAATAGCACTTACATTTCACCAGGGCAGCAATTTGACGAACTGACTTGTTGGAAAGGTGGCATCGTGACGGTGCCACACTGAAAGTCACTGAGCTCTTCAGTACGGGCCATTCTACTGCAAATGTTTGTCTATGGAGATTGCATGTCTGTGTGCGCGATTGTATACACCGGTCGGCAGCGGCTGAAATAGCCGAATCCACTAATTTGTAGGGGTGTCCCACTACTTTTGTATATATAGTGTATACCATGTTCCCTTTGGACATTTATGAGCAGGTTTATGACTGCCTGAAAATCACAACAATCAAGGGACATTGTTAGCACCCAATTTGCACTGCAAAAGCACTTAGACACACTTATTTTGGTACTCCTAAACTTTCCCTTATGAAACAAGAGGGGGAAAGGTTTTGGCTGTTCAGACTTTTGCATTGTAAGCATTTAATATAAACTCTAGGTCTAGGATATGGGTCCAGGCTATACGTTCAAATGTTTTCCCATACGAGTCTATCGTTTTACCCCAAGGCTCTTGTTGTTGCTAGCAAGATTAAATGACGCTCCTCCGCTAGCTTTTCTTGATGTATGTTTGGGGGAATATTTTCTTTGCTCAGCGGAGGAAATATTTTTGTAATGGAAGCAGCATCTGCAGCAGATGGAGAAACTCTTTTTCAGTTGGCAAACAGTAACACAGGCTTTCCCTGGTGGTATTGAGAACATTGGCAAATGTTTACATGCCGCGATTGAAGAACAAGGATAGGGTTTTTGACATGAGAAACTGCAAGGCAGCCAGAGCTCTCACTCCACACTTCCATCTTGCACAGGCCCGATCCAACGATACGAGAAAAAAATATGATAATGAGTAGCGAGAAGAGGAGAAGAGACTGGTGACAAGATCAGCGAGTGTGATTTAAAGAAAAACGGTTTGCCAGATCTTGAAGCAACGCAGCCTGCCTGTGGGAAGCTGTTTGAGCAGTGCTTCATATTTAATCAGACGATGTGTCATAGTTCTAGCTGTGACGACTGACTGACGTCTTTATACAACAGCTTAACTGTTGGGTAGTACTATAGTATATTCATGTTATTGTAGTTATGGATGTGATCATATGGATGGGGTATTCTATATTTCCTGTATCGTAGTACGTGTCTGGGACATAGTTCCGTGCATACTGTGGGGTTGAAGCAACATTAGGGGGACGGCAGTCTGTTGGGTGATCTAAATAGCTGATGGCACACGGAAAATCCTTTTCCTGCTCCTTGTTTTCCTGCTTATTCCAGTCTAGTGTTATTCCAGTGTCACAAAAACACCCCGGGCTGAGTGAAATGGAGGACATCCATCAATGGCCTATGGCGCAAGGTCATAAGCTAAGGTATACCACAAAAAAGACTGGGCTACGCTTTTTAGATGAATGAGGAGTTTCGATATTAGCGTAAATTAAGATTTTGGATCATACTAAAGTTATCAGAGTTTGAATGGGATTCTCAGAATACAGTTGGATCGCTCCATACTCCAGCATAATATATCCCACAATGCTTAGCCATAAAAAGGTATTTCCTGATTTCTTGGCTGCTTACAGTAAGTGATGTGAAGGGCTTTAGTAGGGACCTGGCAGCCCTCCTCCACTACGCCTGTGTCTTAAGGCCTGTGAAGGCGAAAGTCGTCACACTCTTTTCCATACACTCAACAGACTGGGCACAGACTCTGCCAGGCTAAACCACATATTTTATTCACAGGCCTTGACTCTACTGCTTCCATATGATAAGGGGGGGTGTTTACTTTGTCATAACATCCTCTGTTTAGACCCTTAGACCCTCTCTTCTGCTCTCTCCTGCTCTCTCTCTCTCTCTCTCTCTCTCCTGTGTCACTTTAATCTCTTGCTGTCTTTCGTTTTCTCTTGCTGTCTCTCGTTCTCTTCTTCCTCATGATGTGTGGATGTCGCCCACTCTCTCTTTTACATTATTTCCCTCCGTATCTTTCCCTGCACCTCTCTCTTTCTCTCTCTCTTTTCTGCCTGGGCAGAAACAGATTAGGCAGCGTCAGTGAGTGTTGGGGCCCAGAGCCCTGGATTGGGTTCTCAATAGAAGGCCTGTCTCTTTGTGTCTCTCCTAAAAAGGCAGGATGGGATGGCTGCTGCCACGACCTGACAACAGAGCTTTTAGTTCTAGCTGCTTTTATTTAAGCACCACAGTGGGGCTGAGGCTCATTTAGCCCACCGCTGATTTGTCGTGCCCAGCTCCACAGATGTGTGTGTGTGTGCAGCTCCACAGATGTGTGTGTGTGTGCAGCTCCACAAATGTGTGTGTGTGTGTGCAGCTCCACAGATGTGTGTGTGTGTGCAGCTCCACAAATGTGTGTGTGTGCAGCTCCACAAATGTGTGTGTGTGTGCAGCTCCACAGATGTACAGTACCAGTCAAAAGTTTGGACACACCTACTCATTCCAGGGTTTTTCTTTATTTTTACCATTTTGTTCATTGTAGAATAATAGTGAAGACATCAAAACTATGAAATAACACATATGGATTCATGTAACCAAAAAGGTGTTAAACAAATCAAACATTTGAGATTCTTCAAATTAGCCACCCTTTGCTTTGATGACAGCTTTGCACATGCTTGGCATTATGTCAACCGGCTTCATGAGGTAGTCACCTGGAATGCATTTCAATTACAGGTGTGCCTTGTTAAAAGTGAATTTGTGGAATTTCCTTCCTTCTTAATATGTTTGAGACAGTCAATTGTGTTTTGACAAGGTAGGGGTGGTATACAGAAGATAGCCCTGTTTGGTAAAAATAAGCAAAGAGAAACGATAGTCCATCATTACTTTAAGATATGAAGGTCAATCAAACCGGAAAACATCAAGAACTGTGAAAGTTTCTTCAAGTGTAGTCGCAAAAACCATCAAGCACTATGATGAAACTGGCTCTCATGAGGACCACCACAGGAATGGAAGACACAGAGTTACCTCTGCTGCAGAAGATAAGTTAATTCAAGTTAACAGCCTCAGAAATTGCAGCCCAAATAAATGCTTCACAGAGTTCAAGAGACACGTCTCAACATCAACTGTTCAGAGGAGACTGTGTGAATCAGGCCTTCATGGTTGAATTGCTGCAAAGAAACCACTGCAAAAGGACACCGATAAGAAGAAGAGACTTGATTGGGCGAAGAAACATGAGCAATAGACATTAGACCGGTGGAAATCTGTCCTTTGGTCTGATGTGTTAAAATGTGAGATTTTTGGTTCCAACTGCTGTGTCTTTGTGAGAGGCAGAGTACTGTAGGTAAACGGATAATCTCTGCATGTGTATTTCCCACCGTGAAGCATGAAGGAGGAGGTGTGATGGTGCTTTGCTGGTGCCACTGTCTGTGATTTATTTAGAATTCAAGGCACACTTAACCAGCATGGCTACCACAGTATTCTGCAGCGATATGCCGTCCCATCTTGTTTGCCCTTAGTCCCACTATCATTTGTTTTTCAACAGGACAATGACCCAACACACTTCCAGACTGTGGACGGGCTATTTGACAAAGAAGGAGAGTGATGGAGTACTGCATCAGATGATCTGGCTTCCACAATCACCCGACCTCAACCCAATTAAGATGAGCTGGACCGCAGAGTGAAGGAAAAGCAGCCAACAAGTGCTCAGCATATGTGGGAACTCCTTCAAGACTGTTGGAAAATAATTCCAGGCGAAGATGGTTGAGAGAATGCCAAGAGTGTGCAAAGCTGCCATCAAGGCAAAGTGTGGCTACTTTGAAGAATCTCAAATATAAAATATATTTTGATTTGTTTAATTAACACTTTTTTGGTGACTACATGATTCCATATGTGTTATTTCATAGTTTTGATGTCTTCACTATTATTCTACAATGTAGAAAATGGCAAAAATTAAGAATAACCCTTGAATGAGGTGTTTCAAACGTTTGACTGGTACTGTACATATAACTAGGAATAAAGTGATAGATAATAAACAATAGCAGCAGTATATGTGAGGAGTCAAACATGTTAGTGAAAAAAGGGTCAATGCAGATTGTCTGGGTAGCTAACTAACTATTTAGCAATATTATGGCTTAGGGGTAGAACTGTTCAGGGTCCTCTTGGTTTCAGAGAGAACGGTGTATGACTTGGGTGTATGGAGTCTTTGAAAATGTTTAGGGCATTTCTCTGACACTGCCTGGTATAGAGGTCCTGGATGGCAGGCAGCTTGGCCCCAGTGATGTACTGGGCTGTACGCACTACCCTCTGTAGCGCCTTGTGGTCGGATGCTAAGCAGTTGCCGTACCAAGCGGTGAAACATCCAGTCAAGATGCTCTCAATGGTGCAGCTGCAGAACGTGTTGAGGATCTGAGGGCCCATGCCAAATCTTTTCAGCCTCCTGAGGGGGATGAGACGTTGTCGTGCCCTCTTCCCAGATGTGTTGGTGTGTGTGGACCATGACAGATCTTAGTGATGTGGATACAGAGAAACTTGAATCTCTCAACCTGCTCCACTACAGCGCTGTTGATGTGAATGGGGGCAAGGTTAGTCCTCTGCTTCCTGTAGTCCCTGATATGCTTTTTTACTTGGTGAGGAATAGGATTTTGTTCTAGCAGCACACTGCCAGGTCTCTGACCTCCTCCCTGTACAGTGGCTTGCGAAAGTATTCACCCCCTTTGGCATTTTTCCTATTTGTTTCCTTACAACCTGGAATGAAAATAGATTTTTTTGGGGGGGTTGTATCATTTGATTTACACAACATGCCTACCACTTTGAAGATGCAAAATATGTTTTATTGTGAAACAATACATTAGACATTAGACAAAGACATTAGACAAAAAAACTGAAAACTTGAGCGAGCGTTCACTTTTTTTTTCTTTTTCATTTCACTTTTTTTTGTGTGTGTTTGTCCATTACATGAAATCCAAATAAAAATCCATTTAAATTACAGGTTGTAATGCAACAAAATAGGAAAAATGCCAAGGGGGATGAATAATTTTGCAAGGCACTGTAGGCTCATAGTCATCGGTGATCAGGCTTACCACTGTGTCGTTGGCAATCGTAATTATGGTTTTGGAGTCGTGCATGGCCATGGCCACGCATCATGGGTGAACAGGGGGTACGGGAGTGGACTAAGCACGCACCTCTAAGGGGCCCCCGTGTTGAGGGTCAGCGAGGGTCAGATGTGTTGTTGCCGACCCTCACCACCTGGGCGCGGCCCATCAGGAAGTCCATGATCCAGTTGCAGACCTAGGTGTTCAGTATCAGGGTCCTGAGGTTAGTGATGAACTTGGAGGGGACTGGTGTTGAACACTGAGCTGTAGTAGATTAACAGCATTGTGTGGAGTGCAATAGAGATTGCGTCATCTGGAGATCGTTTGGGGCGGCATGCAAATTGGAGTGGGTCCAGGGTGTCTGGGATTAGGGTGTTGATGTGAGCCATGACCAGCCTTTCAAAGCATTTCATGGCTACAGATGTGAGTGCTACTGGGCGATAGTCATTTAGACAGGTTACCTTGGCTTTCTTGGGCTCAGGGAATATGGTGGTCTGCTTGAAACATGTAGGTATTACTATACATACAATATAAGGTTACTGAGTTCTTCACTGTCTGACTTTGTCAAGTGCCAGATGTCTTTCCTGTGTGTTAGCTTGCCCGCTAACGTGCTAATGGTGTGCAGCCATGCACTCTCCGGGGTGTGTGTGTGCTCTCGCAGGTGTGTCGTAATGTGTTAATGGCTATCTAGTCCCCTTTAGTCAGGTAATCAGTAATGAGCTCCCTCAGGGGTTTCTAACTCCGCCCTCCCACCTGCTCTCCTCTCTGCCTGCACGGACAGACAGACGCCTAGAACCCAAGCACTCCGGAACCCATGGGTTCTACTTAACATATTATACTGGCCTTCCGGGCGAGCCCCTGGGAACTACAGCTGCGCTTCATTTGATCAGTGTCCCACTGCCGACAGTGTGGGCCTCACGTCAAACGGCTTCTGTGTGACAGGGGCCAATATCGCTGCTTTGATAGTTTCTATACGTGTGTGTGTGTGTGTCTGTGTATATAAAGCCTGTGTATATTTTAACCCAAGGTACTGTGTATGTGAGTGTGTGTGCGGGTGTGTGTATGTGCGGCCGTGCGTGTATGGAATGTGGGTTGGAAGCACTGACCTCTTTCTCTCTTTTCCTGAATGTACATACATAGAGGACCCATGCGTCTGTGCCAGTGAATGGTCTCTGTGTGTTATGCTCTATGTATAAAATATCAGATCACAAGTCTGTAGGGGGAAGCTGAGGGAGGGCTGTGACTGGAGGGACACACACATACACACACACGTCTGTGACTTGGTAGTATGTTATTTCAGCGCTAATTAATGGCTGCTTGTGCTGTGTCAGGCCTCTCTTCCTCTCTTTCTGTGTGTGTGTGTTCTTCTCTCCAAGTATTTGTGTGTGCGTGTGCGTGTGCGTGCGTGTGCGTGTGCGTGCGTGTGCATGCGTGTGTGCGTGTGCATGCGTGTGTGCGTGTGCATGCGTGTGTGTAAGATATAAATGTGTCAATACACTATAGAGAGCTGATATTGATTGACAGCAAGTCCTCTGTTTAATATGACTGTTCATAGTGGTATTGTTAGTTTATGTTCCACCGAAGGATGAAAAGAGATGGAGACAGATATCAGTGGCTCTCACAGATAGACTGTGAGAAACGCTTTACGTCAAGACTCTCAATGGATCCTTTCTCACTGTCTCCTCAGTCTCATGGCTCACAATGCTGCGACTGTATGAGCCTTGAACCTAAAGTGCCCTACTATGCATTCACCTACAAACCACAATGAGGAGACTGTATGCGTCGAGGTGTGAAAACATTCCTGTCACCATTGAAAACTCTCCCAGCTGTCAGTGGAGGGGAAAATGTCCCTGTGTACCTTACCCTGACACAATCCCACAGTTTATTTTCTGAAACTATAGTATAGCTCACACACACATCAGACAGAGCGGATCCTTCAGCCATGGTATCCTATTCACTGCTGTACATCATCTTCAGCCATGGTATCCTATTCACTGCTGTACGTCAGCTTCAGCCATGGTATCCTATTCACTGCTGTACGTCAGCTTCAGCCATGGTATCCTATTCACTGCTGTACATCATCTTCAGCCATGGTATCCTATTCACTGCTGTACATCAGCTTCAGCCATGGTATCCTATTCACTGCCGTACATCATCTTCAGCCATGGTATCCTATTCACTGCCGTACATCATCTTCAGCCATGGTATCCTATTCACTGCTGTACATCATCTTCAGCCATGGTATCCTATTCACTGCCGTACGTCAGCTTCAGCCATGGTATCCTATTCACTGCCGTACGTCAGCTTCAGCCATGGTATCCTATTCACTGCCGTACGTCAGCTTCAGCCATGGTATCCTATTCACTGCCGTACATCAGCTTCAGCCATGGTATCCTATTCACTGCCGTACGTCAGCTTCAGCCATGGTATCCTATTCACTGCCGTACGTCAGCTTCAGCCATGGTATCTTATTCACTGCCGTATGTCAGCTTCAGCCATGGTATCTTATTCACTGCCGTATGTCAGCTTCAGCCATGGTATCCTATTCACTGCTGTACATCATCTTCAGCCATGGTATCCTATTCACTGCTGTACATCATCTTCAGCCATGGTATCCTATTCACTGCTGTACGTCAGCCTCAGCCATGGTATCTTATTCACTGCCGTATGTCAGCTTCAGCCATGGTATCTTATTCACTGCCGTATGTCAGCTTCAGTCATGGTATCCTATTCACTGCTGTACATCATCTTCAGCCATGGTATCCTATTCACTGCTGTACATCAGCTTCAGCCATGGTATCTTATTCACTGCCGTATGTCAGCTTCAGTCATGGTATCCTATTCACTGCCGTACATCAGCTTCAGCCATGGTATCCTATTCACTGCCGTACATCAGCTTCAGCCAGGGTATCCTATTCACTGCTGTACGTCAGCTTCAGTCATGGTATCCTATTCACTGCCGTACATCAGCTTCAGTCATGGTATCCTATTCACTGCAGTACATCAGCTTCAGCCATGGTATCCTATTCACTGCCGTACATCAGCTTCAGCCAGGGTATCCTCCTCACTGCTGTAAGTCTTCTTCAGCCATGTGCATGTGTTTGAGAGGCAGAGTAAGAGGGGGAGGTTGTGTGTTGTGAGATGGAGGATTAGTTTTCATAGTGTTTGTTTGTGTGTGTGTACATGTGTGTGTGTGTGTGTGCATTCGTGCACCTTGCTCTGTGTGTATGTTTGTGTGTCTGTATGTGGGATGGTTTTTTTCATAGTGTATGTGCAAGTGTGAATGAGCAAGAGAGTGAGCAAGTGAGCGAGAGTGACTTGGAGAATTAGTGCAAATATAACAAAATGGAACGTTCTAGATGTAAGTTACTGTTTATGCTGCATATTCAGTTCATGCAGGCAATTCATTGCATTCATAAAAAAAAGGGTAAAAATAACTTCCTATTTTAATATTATGTTGAAAACCATTTTTCTCATTTACAGTAAAGTATGCAATCAGAGCCAGTATCCTGTGAGTTCAAGTCAATGTACTGTGATGGGTGGACAGGCAGCATAGTGTACCCATAGCAGTAATATAGGAAGTGTTTGATCTGTTTTTATTGGTGTTCAGCTCTTGGCTGCCATAAACACCCCAGACTCAGGGCTTGTTTTGACTGTAGACCCTGCCTTCTTGGAGGAAGTAGATCTAGGGCCAAATGTAACTGGCTGGGCCTGGCCAGCTTAGGTCGTGTCCAGAAGGCACCAAACGGAAGGCATCGGGCTGAAACAGGGAGGGACTACCTGGACTTGTCCAATGAGAAAATCATTTTCGTTTTACATTGCAAAATGTTTTAAATATTCCCGTTGTGTGCCCTAACAAACACTACCTAGTTTAACTTACAGCGATCCTGCTATGTGCTTGTTTCACCTTCTTTAGTTAGATTCACTTACTGTAAGTAATTCTGTTAACACATCTTATATCAGAATATATGTGAATTATATGTGAATATAAATGTGTGGTAGGAAGGAAGTTGCAAGTGTGGGTGGGTACAGAGATGCTGCTGTGTCATTGTAAGACAGAAAGGAGGAGCAGAAAGGAAAAGTAAAATGCCAAAAACAGAGCTGCTCTGGTTACTTGTCATCTTATGGATGAGATGGGGGATGGCTGGCTCGGGATAGACAATCTGCCAATAGATGCACAGCCCTAAGACCCCTGTCTTGATTCTGTATTTCAAAATCAACACATACTCCATATTTTAGAGCACACTATAAGGAGTATAATGACACCAAGATTGTCTGTATTGTGTACGGTTCACAGATCATAGGGTCTTACAGCAGGCATGGCCTATAATGGCCACTTTTATCATGAATTTCTCAAGAATGTTTTGAGATACAAATGTAATAGGCATTTATTTCAAACATCCTTCCTCCCAATGAAGTTTCTATGTGACAATTTCCAGAACAGTCTGAGATACAAAAATGATGTTCCACTCCCGCTGGCGTGGAATCGCCCTAATGTCCACACTTTAAGTAGGACGTCACAGGATGCTAACTTTAGTGCCCATGTTCTCTAGGCTCTAGGTGTCCTCTTACTACACTCCTTACGTTTTACTGTCTACTGTATATTGAGGCTGTGGGTGTTGGACAGACTGTAGAGCTGGGTTCCTCATCTGGTGGCAAGCGATTTGGTTTTATTTGCCCCCCACGTTTTCTGAGCAAAGAATATACAGTATCAGCCAACGTTTGGACACACCTACTCATTCAAGGGTTTTTCTTTATATATACTATTTTCTACATTGTAGAATAATAGTGAAGACATCAAAACTATGAAATAACACATATGGAATCATGTAGTAACCAAAAAAGTGTTAAACAAATCAAAATATATTTTAGATTTTAGATTCTTCAAAGTAGCCACCCATTGCCTTGAGTACAGCTTTGCACACTCTCGGCATTCTCTCAATCAGCTTCATGAGGAATGCTTTTCCAACAGTCTTGAAGGAGTTCCCACATATGCTGGGTACTTGTTGGCTGCTTTTCCTTTACTATGCAGTCCGACTCATCCCAAACCACCTCAATTGGGTTGAGGTCGGGGGATTGTAGTGGCCAGGTCATCAGATGCAGCACTCCATCACTCTCCTTCTTGGTCAAATAGCCCTTACACAGCCTGGAGGTGTGTTGGGTCATTGTCCTGTTGAAAAACAAATGATAGTCCCACTAAGCACAAACCAGATGCGATGGCGTATCGCTGCAGAATGCTGTGGTAGCCATGGTGGTTAAGTGTGCCTTGAATTCTAAATACATCACAGACAGTGTCACCAGCAAAGCACCCCCACAGCATCACACCTCCTCCTCCATGCTTCACTGTGGGAACCAAACATGCAGATATCATCCGTTCACCTACTCTAAACGGAAGTTGGAACCAAAATCTCAAATTTGGACTCATCAGACCAAAGGATAGATTTCCACCAAGTCTCTTCTTCTTATTGGTGTCCTTTAGTGGTGGTTTCTTTGCAGCAATTCAACCATGAAAGCCTGATTCATGCAGTCTCCTCTGAACAGTTGATGTTGAGATGTGTCTCTTACTTGAGCTCTGTGAAGCATTTATTTGGGCTGCAATTTCTGGCTGGTAACTCGAATGAACGTATCCTCTGCAACAGAGGTAGCTCTGGGTCTTCCTTTCACAATAAGAAGGAAATAAATTCCATAAATTAATTTTTAACAAACATTTTAATTGAAATGCATTCCAGGTGACTACCTCATGAAGCTGTTTGACAGGATGCCAAGAGTGTGCAAAGCTGTTATCAAATCAAATTTATTGGTCACATACACATGGTGAGGAGATGTTAATGCCAGTGTTGCAAAATGCTTGTGCTTCTAGTTCCGACCATGCAGTAATATCTAACAAATAATCTAACAATTTCCAATAACTACCTTTTACACACAAATGTAAAGGAATGAATAAGAATATGTACATATAAATATATGGTTGAGCGATGGCCGAACAGCATAGGCAAGATGCAGGAGATGGTATAGAGTACGGTATATACATATGTGATGAGTAATGTAGCGTATGTAAACATTATATAAAGTGGCATTGTTTAAAGTGACTAGTGATACATTTATTACATCCAATTTTGTATTATTAAAGTGGCTAGAGATTTGAGTCAAACTAACACATACTAAGGGCATCAAGACACTCAGGACAATCACCCACCATACAACCAAAGAATATGGCTGCCTAAATATGGTTCCCAATCAGAGACAACGATAAACACCTGCCTCTGATTGAGAACCACTTCAGACAGCCATAGACTTAACTAGAACACCCCACTAAGCTACAATCCCACTATCTACACACCACATACAAAAAACCCATGTCACACCCTGGCCTGACCAAATACATAAAGAAAAACACAAAATACTTCGAACAGGGTGGCTACTTTGAGAAATATAAAATAGATGATGTCTTCACTATTATTCTACAGTATAGAAAATAGTAAAATAAAGAAAAACCCTTAAATGAGTAGGTGTGTCCAAACTTTTGACTGGTACTGTATATATTATAATTTGATTTTAATTTTAACAGTAAAAACACCAGGAAATCAGCTCCATCTGATTTTAATTTGGGATATTTGTTCTCAAGTATTTCCACGCATAATCCCATAATAGATTATGTATATATATAGTGATTATATACAAATGTAAGCAAGGTTTGAAATGATTATGTTTTAGTCAAATATTATATTTTTTTCGGCTTCTTGTGGTCAATTTGCAGTCTACAAATGATTTGTAAATATGTTCCGGCCCCCTGACCATTCCTTCAAGGAAAAATCATCCCGCCGCTCAATATAGTTGATGATCCCTGCTGTAGAGTTTGTTGTTGTAGTTTTGAGACATTGACTTCCAGGTTACCCTCACTGTGCTGCACCACAGACTTTATGAGTAGGGCCATGAGTGTCTCTGACCATGTAACCTAACCGGGAAAAACTCCAGGCTAGAGCTGGGGCTCAACGTTTTCCCTGTTTTTCCCTTGCAGGTTTTTCCCTTGCATGTGTTCAAGTCAAATTTCTAGCCTGACTTCATGACTTTCGGTGTCTCTTGAGGTCTTCTGTTTCATAAAGTAAAAAAAAAAAGCCTTCCTGGTCTTGGAGAACAGTCAGACATATCGGCTTTGTAACCCTATTCCCTATATAGTGCACTACTTTTGACCAGCGCCCAGGCTTTAGTCAAAAGTAGTGTACCATATAGTGCAGGGCTCTCGAACCCTGTTCCTGGAGAGCTACCGTCCTGTAGGTTTTCACTCTTACCCTGTTCCTGGAGAGCTACCGTCCTGTAGGTTTTCACTCTAACCTTGTTCCCTTGAGAGCTACCGTCCTGTAGGTTTTAACTCTAACCTTGTTCCTGGAGAGTTACCGTCCTGTAGGTTTTATCTCTAACCTTGTTCCTGGAGAGCTACCGTCCTGTAGGTTTTAACTCTAACCTTGTTCCTGGAGAGCTACCGTCCTGTAGGTTTTAACTCTAACCTTGTTCCTGGAGAGCTACCGTCCTGTAGGTTTTAACTCTAATCTTGTTCCTGGAGAGTTACCGTCCTGTAGGTTTTAACTCTAACCTTGTTCCTGGAGAGCTACCGTCCTGTAGGTTTTAACTCTAACCTTGTTCCTGGAGAGCTACTGTCCTGTAGGTTTTAACTCTAACCTTGTTACTGGAGAGCTACCGTCCTGTAGGTTTTAACTCTAACCTTGTTCCTGGAGAGCTACCGTCCTGTAGGTTTCGACTCCAACCCTAATGTAGCATACCTGATTCTAATAATTAGCTGGTTGACCAGTTGAATCATGTTAGTTAAAGCTGGGTTTGGACTGAAAACCTACAGAAGGGTAGATCATGAGGAACAGGGTTGGAAAGCCCTGATATAGGGAATAGAGTGCACACCCTTACTGTACAGTAGGGTTGAGGGAGGGTCCCCATTGTAATAACGAAACCCTGCAGATGCCGGCCCTTTGAAGGCAGAGGTGCTGACCTCTGTGTCAGTGGGGGCCTGGGGTGACACAAGCCATGAAAAGGGCCATTGTTGTTGGAAGAGAGAACGGCCTGCTGAAGCCCCATAGATTACTAAAGTACATGTCCCCCTGTCTCTCTCTTCCTCAGAGAGCATATCTCTCTCGCTGTCTCTCATAGGTTTACATTGCCAACGCAAGTGAAATAGATAATAAACAAAAGTTAATTAAACAGTAACATATTAACAGTACATATTACACGTACAAAAGTTCCAAACCAATGATGTGCAAATAGTTAAAGTATAAAAGGGAAAATAAATAAATATAGGTTGTATTTACAATGTTCTTGTCACGCCCTGACCGTAGAGATCTTTTTATTCTCTATGTTTGGTTGGTCAGGGTGTGCCTTGAGTGGGAAACTCTATGTTCTTTGTTTCTATGTTTTGGCAGGGTAAAAGAAATGTACTTTCACCATGCTGCACCTTGGTCTGGTCATTTCCACGACGACAGCGATCGTGACAGTTCTTCACTGGTTGCCCTTTTCTTTTGGCAACAGGTTACAAATCTTGCTGCTGTGATTGCACACTATAGCATTTCACACAATCAATATGGAAGTTTATCAAACTTGGATTTGTTTTCAAATTCTTTGTGTATCTGTGTAATCTGAGGGAAATATGTGTCTCTAATATGGTCATACTGTCAAATGTCAATGTGTAGCAGGTAGGACGGAGTCAGGCGCAGGACACAGAACTGAGTAAAAAACGTACTTTACTCGAATAAACCACAAAAATAATTCCACGCAGGGAAAATACTCCAGCTCACAGAAATAGCGAACACTTAACAATGAACAAACACGCACAAAACCATGTGGGAACCAGAGGGTTAAATAGGGAATAAATAATAATGTCATGGAAACCAGGTGTGTACAATAAAGACAAAACAAATGGACAATGAATCGTAGATCGGTGGTGGCTAGAAAACCGGTGACGACGACCGCCGAAAGCCACCCGAACAAGGAGAGGCACCAAATTCGGCGCAAGTCGTGACACATACATTTGTCAGGAGGTTAGGAAGTGCATCTCAGTTTCCACCTCATTTTTTGGGCAGTGTGCACATAGCCTGTCTTCTCTTGAGAGCCAGGTCTGACTTTCTCAATAGCAAGGCTATGCTCACTGAGTCTGTACATAGTCAAAGATTTTCTTAGTCTGGGGCCAGTCACAGTGGTTAGTTATTCTGCCACTGTGTACTCTCTGTTTATGGCCAAATAACATTCTAGTTTGCTTTGTTGTTTTGTAAATTCTTTCCAATGTGTCAAGTAATTATCTTTTTGTTTTCTCGTGATTTTGTTGGGTCTAACTGTGTTGCTGTCCTTGGGCTCTGTGAGGTTTGTTTGTGAACAGAGCCATAGGACCAGCTTGCTTAGGGGGCTCTTCTCCAGGTTTATTTATATGTACAGTGGGGCAAAAAAGTATTTAGTCAGCCACCAATTGTGCAAGTTCTCCCACTTAAAAATATGAGAGAGGCCTGTAATTTTCATCATAGGTACACTTCAACTATGTCGTGCAAAATGAGAAGGAAAAAAATCCAGAAAATCACATTGTAGGATTTTTTAATGAATTTATTTGCAAATTATGGTGGAAAATAAGTATTTGGTCAATAACAAAAGTTTATCTCAATACTTTGTTATGTACCCTTTGTTGGCAATGACAGAGGTCAAACGTTTTCTGTAAGTCTTCACAAGGTTTTCACACACTGTTGCTGGTATTTTGGCCCACTCCTCCATGCAGATCTCCTCTAGAGCAGTGATGTTTTGAGGCTGTTGCTGGGCAACACAGACTTTCAACTCCAAAGATTTTCTATTGGGTTGAGATCTGAAGACTGGCTAGGCCACTCCAGGACTTAGAAATGCTTCTTACGAAGCCACTCCTTCTTTGCCCGGGCGGTGTGTTTGGGATCATTGTCATGCTGAAAGACACAGTCACGTTTCATCTTCAATGCCCTTACTGATGGAAGGAGGTTTTCACAAAAAATTTCACGATACATGGCCCCATTAATTCTTTCCTTTACACGGATCAGTCGTCCTGGTCCCTTTGCAGAAAAACAGCTCCAAAGCATGATGTGTCCACCCCCATGCTTCACAGTAGGTATGGTGTTCTTTGGATGCAACTCAGCATTCTTTGTCCTCCAAACACGACGAGTTGAGTTTTTACCAAAAAGTTATATTTTGGTTTCATCTGACCATATGACATTCTCCCAATCTTCTTCTGGATCATCCAAATGCTCTCTAGCAAACTTCAGACGGGCCTGGACATGTACTGGCTTAAGCAGGGGGACGCGTCTGGCACTGCAGGATTTGAGTCCCTGGCGGCGTAGTGTGTTACTGATGGTAGGCTTTGTTACTTTGGTCCCAGCTCTCTGCAGGTCATTCACTAGGTCCCCCCGTGTGGTTCTGGGATTTTTGCTCACCGTTCTTGTGATCATTTTGACCTCACGGGGTGAGTTCTTGCGTGGAGCCCCAGATTGAGGGAGATTATCAGTGGTCTTGTATGTCTTCGATTTCCTAAGAATTGCTCCCACAGTTGATTTCTTCAAACCAAGCTGCTTACCTATTGCAGATTCAGTCTTCCCAGCCTGGTGCAGGTCTACAATTTTGTTTCTGGTGTCCTTTGACAGCTCTTTGGTCTTGGCCATAGTGGAGTTTGGAGTGTGACTGTTTGAGGTTGTGGACAGGTGTCTTTTATACTGATAACAAGTTCAAACAGGTGCCATTAATACAGGTAACAAGTGGAGGACTGAGGAGCCTCTTAACTTCTTCCGGCGACCCATCCCGGATCCGGGATCGTGACTACGGCTAAAGCTCATTACCATAACGCAAAATGCAAAAAAATATTCTTAGAAATATTTAACCTCCACACATTAACAAGTCCAATAGCTCAAATGAAAGATAAACACATTGTTCATCTACCCAGCAAGTCAGATTTCTAAAATATTTTACGGCGAAAACATAGCACATATTTATATTAGACCACCACCTAAACAAAAGACGAGAGGCAGCCATTTTGTCCCAGAAAATATAAAATTATAAAAGCAGGATTAAAAAATAAATCATTCACTAACCTTTTGAAAATCTTCATCAGATGACAGTAATAGTACATGTTACACAATACATTTTTTTTTTCAATAATATGCCATTTATATCCATAAATCTCTGTTTACAATGACGACATTTCAAAAAATGCTACTCAAATGTCCGGAGAAATGATGATAGCTCCGACAGATAACGTCAGATAACAAGCAATAAACATGACTAAATATACATGTTCTACATATAGTTACAAAGATACACTTCTTCTTAATGCAACCGCTGTATTACATTTATTTTTAACGTTACAGAATTTGTTCACTGGCTATACAATGAGACGGCGCTCAGATATTAGCAGTATGTCTCCTCTACGTTTGGAGTCCACAGAAACCCAAAATAACCACATAAATATTCCCTTACCTTTGATGTTCTTGATGTTCTTTGATGTTCTTCGAATACATTGTTTGGTTTCACGTTGTGTGTCTCTGTATTAGCATATGCTAACAGCTTCAGCTGAAATGCACCCAAAATGACTTCTGCGCATCAAAACTTCAAATTTACATATTATATGTCGACTAAACTGGTCAAACTATGTGCAGAATCGAGCTTTATGATGTTTTTAACATGTAAAACAATTATCAGCGCGAACAGACAAACCGCCTTCAATTGGTGTTTCTTGGAAAAGACGGTGCCCCAAATCGGCCGCGCGCAATAGAGTGCATGTATTTGAAAGTGACCCGAACATTTTCGCCCGCCATTTGAAAGCAGGCATCGCGCTGAACACATACATACTGATCCCAGATCAGTAGCTGCCTGGGAAGGGTGGGGGCGATGACGTCAAAGTTGACCCAACTTTTCTCTTGACAAGAGAGAGTTTGGGAGAAAGGCTGCCCTGAGAGTTCTGCTTTACATACAGACATAATTTAAACGGTTTTAGAAACTTTAGAGTGTTTTCTATTCAATAATAATTATTGCATATTATTGAATATGCATATATTAGCAATTTTGGGAAAAAATATTTTCAGTTTACTATGGGCACGCACTTCCTCCAAAGGGGGCAGTATTGAGGCCTAGTCTTAAGAGGTTAAAGAGGTCTGTGAGAGCCAGAAATCTTGCTTGTTTGTAGGTGACCAAATACTTATTTTCCACCATAATTTGCAAATAAATTAATAAAAAATCATACAATGTGATTTTCAGGATTTTTTTTCTAATTTTGTCTGTCATAGTTGAAGTGTACCTATGATGAAAATTACAGGCCTCTCTCATCTTTTTAAGTGGGAGAACTTGCACAATTGGTGGCTGACTAAATACTTTTTTTGCCCACTGTAGGTGATGGCTTTGTTATGGAAGGTTTGTGAATTGCTTCCTTTTTCAGTTGGTGTATGTAGAATTTAACGGCTCTTTTCTTGATTTTGATAATTAGCAGGTATCGGCCTGATTCTGCTCTGCATGCATTATTTGATGTGTTACGTTGTACACAGAGGATATATTTGCTGAATTCTGCATGTAGAGTCTCAATTTGGTGTTTGTCCCATTTTGTGAATTCTTGGTTGGTGTGCGGACCCCAGACCTCACAAACATAAAGGGCAATGGGTTCTGTAACTGATTCAAGTATTTTTAGCTAGATCCTAATTGGCATGTTGAATTTGATGTTCCTTTAGATGACATAGAAGGCTCTTCTTGCCTTGTCTCTCAGATCGTTCACAGCTTTATGGAAGTTACCTGTGGCACTGATGTTTAGGCTGAGGTATACATAGTTTTTCGTGTGCTCTATCTAGGGTGTCGGTGTCTCGATGAAATATGTTTTCGTGGTCCCAGGAACTGGACCTTTTATGGAACACCATTATTTTTGTCTTACTGCGATTTACTGTCAGGGCCCAGGTCTGACAGAACTGTGCAGAAGATCTAGGTGCTACTGTAGGCCCTCCTTGGTTGGGGACAGAAGCACCAGATCATCAGAAAACAGTAGACAATTAACTTCAGATTCTAGTAGGGTGAGGCCCGATGCTGCAGACCGTTCTAGTACCCTCGCCAATTCATTGATATATATGTTGAAGCGGGTGGGGCTTAAGCTGCATCCATGTCTCACCCCCCGGCCCTGTGGAAAGAAATGTGTTTTTTTTGTGCCAACTTTAACCTCACACTTGTTGTGTGTGTACATGCATTTCATAATGTTGTATGTTTTTGCCCCAACACCACTTTCCATCAATTTGTATAGCAGGCCCTTGTGTAAAATTGAGTTGAAAGCTTTTTTGAAATTAACAAAGCATGAGAAGACTTTTCCTTTGTTTTGGTTTGTTTGTTTGTCAATTAGGGTGTGCAGGGTGAATACATGGTCTGCCGTACAGTAATTTGGTAAAAAGCCAAATTGACATTTGCTCAGTACATTGTTTTCGCTGAAGAAATGTACGAGTCTGCTTTTAATGATAATGCAGAGGATTTTCCCAAGGTTGCTGTCGACACATATCCCACGTAGTTATTGGGGTCAAATTTGTCTCCACTTTTGTGGATTGGGGTGATCAGTCCTTGGTTCCAAATATTGGGGAATATGCCAGAGCTGAGGATGATGTTAAAGAGTTTAAGTATAGCCAATTGCGGTCTGTATATTTTATCATTTCATTTAGGATACCTTCAACCCCACAGTTCATTCAATGTAATTGGAGAATTCAGTGGGTTCAGGTTAGAGGTCGACCGATTATGATTTTTCAACGCCGATACCGATTATCGGAGGACCCACACATAAAAAAAACCCAGATACCGATTAATCGGCCAATTTAAAAAATAAAAAATAAAAAAAGTATTTGTAATAATGACAATTACAACAATACTGAATGAACACTTATTTTAACTGAATATAATACATCAATAAAATCAATTTAGCCTCAAATAAATAATGAAACATGTTCAATTTGGTTTAAATAATGCAAAAACAAAGTGTTGGAGAAGAAAGTAAAAGTGCAATATGTGCCATGTAAGAAAGCTAACATTTAAGTTCCTTGCTCAGAACATGAGAACATATGAAAGCTGGTGGTTCCATTTACATGAGTCTTCAATATTCCCAGGTAAGAAGTTTTAGGTTGTAATTATTATAGGAATTATAGGACTTTTTCTCTCTATACCATTTGTATTTTATTAACCTTTGACTATTGGCTGTTCTAAAAGGCACTTTAGTATTGCCAGTGTAACAGTATAGCTTCCGTCCCTCTCCTCGCTCCTACCTGGGCTCAAACTAGGAACACAACGACAACAGCCACCCTCGAAGCAGTGTTACCCATGCAGAGCAAGGGGAACAACCACTCCAAGTCTCAGAGTGAGTGACGTTTGAAACGCTACACCCCGCTAACTAGCTAGCCATTTCACATCGGTTACACCGGCCTCATCTCAGGAGTTGATAGGCTTGAAGTCATAAACAGCTGCTGGCAAACGCACAAAAGTGCTGTTTGAATGAATGATTACGAGCCTGCTGCTGCCTACCATCGCTCAGTCAGACTGCTCTATCAAATCATAGACTTAGTTATAACATGATAACACACAGAAATACTAGCCTTAGGTCATTAATATGGCCAAATCCGGAAACTATCATCATTATTATTTCAGTGAAATACAGAACCGTTCCGTATTTCATCGAACGGGTGGCATACAAAAGTCTAAACATTCCTGTTACATTGCACAACCTTCAATGTTATGTCATAATTACGTAAACTTCTAGCAAATTAGGAGGCCCAAATTGTTGCATATACATTGACTCTGCGTGCAATGAACGCAAGAGAAGTGACACAATTTCACCTGGTTAATATTGCCTGCTAACCTGGATTTCTTTTAGCTAAATATGCAGGTTTAAAAATATATACTTCTGTGTATTTATTTTAAGAAAGGCATTGATGTTTATGGTTAGGTACACATTGGAGCAACAATACGCACCGCATCGATTATATGCATCGCAGGACACGCTAGATAAACGAGTAATATTTTATTTGATTTGATTTTACTATCATCAACCATGTGTAGTTAACTAGTGATTATGATTGATTGATTGTTGTTTATAAGATAAGTTTAATGCTAGCTAGCAACTTACCTTGGCTTACTGCATTCGCGTAACAGGCAGTCTCCTCGTGGAGTGCAATGTAATCAGGTGGTTAGAGCGTTGGACTAGTTAACTATAAGGTTGCAAGATTGAGTCCCCCGAGCTGACAAGGTAAAAATCTGTCGTTCTGCCCATGAACGAGGCGGTTAACCAACCGTTCCTAGGCCGTCATTGAAAGTAAGAATGTGTTCTTAACTGACTTGCCTAGTTAAATAAAGATTTTTTTTTAAATACATTTTAAAAAATGTTAAATCGGCCAAATCGGTGTCCAAAAATTGTTATGAAAACTTGAAATTGGCCCTAATTAATCGGCCATTCTGATTAATCGGTCGAACTCTAATTCAGGTAGTCTTTAATTGTTGATTCTAAGATGTATATTTGAACATGTATATGTTATTGCTGTTTGTTCTTTGTTATAGAGCAAAAAAGATTGGAAAAGTGTTTTTTCCATAAATCTCCGTTTTGGATAGATAACTCTTTGTGTTGTTGTTTGTTGAGAGAGTTTTCAAATTTTCCCAGAAGTGGTTAGATTCTATGGTTTCTTCAATTACATTGAGCTGATTTCTGACATGCTGTACCTTCTATTTCCGTCGTGTATTTCTATATTGTTTTAGTGATTCACCATAGTGAAGGCTTAGGTTCAGGTTTTCTGGGTCTCTATGTTTTTGGTTGGATAGGTTTCTCAATTTCTTTCTTAGGTTTTAGCATTCTTCATCAAACCATTTGTCATTGTTGTTAATTTTCTTAGGTTGTCTACTTGAAATTTTGGAATTTGATAGGGAAGCTGAGAGGTCAAGTATACTGTT
Source organism: Oncorhynchus keta (assembly GCF_023373465.1). Taxonomy (NCBI): domain Eukaryota; kingdom Metazoa; phylum Chordata; class Actinopteri; order Salmoniformes; family Salmonidae; genus Oncorhynchus; species Oncorhynchus keta. The sequence goes on from NC_068437.1 coordinate 37,140,283, forward strand.
TAGGTTTTCTACTGCCAAGTTTACACCTTCACTATTACAGTGAAACATTTTGTCCAGGAAATTGTCTAGAAGGGATTGAATTTGTTTTTAGTAGATTTCCACACTACTTTCCTTCCATCTATAGCATTTCTTAATATTATTCAGTTCCTTTGGCTTTGATGCCTCATGATTGAGCAAAGCTCTGATCAAGTAGTGTGATTTTTCTGTGATCTGATAGGGGTGTCTCTCTCGCTCGTTCTCTTTCTCAGAGAGAGCCTCCGGGTCTTTCTCTCAGGCATTCCTTTTGCTTGAGTATTCCTCTGTGTATCTTCTGCTCTCTTCCTGCTGCTGTTCATACCTGTAAGCCTTTCGCAGGTACCAACACCTTTAGAAATGGTTGGTTAAGTCCCTGTCTCTCTGTCTTGCTCTTTCTTTCTTTCTCACTTTGTCTCTTTATTGTTCGCTCTCAATTCAATTTCAATTTAAAATGCTTTACTGGCATGACAAAAGTGCATGTTTCTCTCTCTTTCTCTCTCTTTCTCGCTCTGTTTCAATTTAAAATGCTTTACTGGCATAACAAAAGTAAATATTTCCCTCTCTATCTCTTTCTTCCTCTATTGCTCTAGCTATTTCTCTCTTGCTTGCATGTCTACAGTTGAAGTCGGAAGTTTACATATACACTTAGGTTGGAGTAATTAAAACTTGTTTTTCAACCACTCCACAAATTTCTTGTTTACAAACTATAGTTTTGGCAAGTTGGTTAGGACATCTACTTTGTGCATGACACAAGTAATTTTTTTCAGTGGGTCAGAAGTTTTCATACACTAAGTTGACTGTGCCTTTAAACAGCTTGGAAAATTCCAGAAAATTATGTCATGGCTTCAGAAGCTTCTGATAGGAGGTGTACCTGTGGATGTATTTCAAGGCCTACCTTCAAACTCAGTGCCTCTTTGCTTGACATCATGGGAAAATCAAAAGAAATCAGCCAAGATCCCAGAAAATAAATTATAGACCTCCACAAGTCTGGTTCATCCTTGCGAGCAATTTCCAAATGCCTGAAGGTACCACGTTCATCTGTACAAACAATAGTACGCAAGTATAAACACCATGGGATCACGCAGCCGTCATACCGCTCAGGAAGGAGACACGTTCTGTCTCCTAGAGATGACCGTACTTTGGTGTGAAAAGTGCAAATCAATCCCAGAACGACAGCAAAGGACCTCCTGAAGATGCTGGAAGAAAGAGTTACAAAGGTATCTATATCCACAGTAAAAACAAGACCTATATCGACATAACCTAAAAAGCCGCTCAGCAAGGAAGAAGCAACTGCTCCAAAACCACCATAAAAAGCCAGATTACGGTTTGCAACTGCAACGTGAGGACAAAGATCGTACTTTTTGGAGAAATGTTCTCTGGTCTGATGAAACAAAAATAGAACTGTTTGTCCATAATGACCATTTTTATGTTTGGAGGAAAAAGGGGGAAGCTTGCAAGCCGAAGAACACCATCCCAACCGTGAAGCACGGGGGTGGCAGAATCATGTTGTGGGGTGCTTTGCTGTAGGAGGGACTGGTGCACTTCACAAAATAGATGGCATCATGAGGCGGGAAAATTATGTGGATATATTGATGCAACATCTCAAGACATCAGTCAGGAAGCTAAAGCTTGGTTGCAAATGGGTCTTCCAAATTGACAATGACCCCAAGCATACTTCCAAAGTTGTGGCAAAATGTCTTCAGGACAACAAAGTCAAGGTATTGGAGTAGCCATCACAAAGCTTTGACCTCAATCCCATACAAAATTTGTGGGCAATTTGTGGGCAGAACTGAAAAAGTGTGTGCAAGCAAGGAGGCCTACAAACCTGACACAGTTACACCAGCTCTGTCAGGAGGGATGGGCCAGAATTCACCCAACTTATTGCGGGAAGCTTGTGGAAGGCTACCTGAAACATTTGACCCAAGTTAAACTATTTAAGGGCAATGCTACCAAATACTAATTGAGTGTATGTAAAATTCTAACCCACTGGGAATGTGATGAAAGAAATAAAAGCTGAAATAAATGGTTCTCTCTACTATTATTCTGACATTTCACATTCTCAAAATAAAGTGGTGATCCGAACTAAGACAAGGAATTGTTACTAGTTTTAAATGTCAGGAATTGTGAAAATCTGAGTTTAAATGTTTTTGGCTAAGTGTATGTTAACTTCCAACTTCAACTGCATGTAGAACGGGTAGGTAATTGTTCAGATGTGCACTCGCCTTAACCCCACCTGGCTCTAGCTTCTAACCCTGGCTCTGTCACAGTCAAGTTCACCTGGAGAGGACAAGCTGTTGGAACACAGGGAAAAATACTAATTGCTGCCTCTTTCAAAGCGCATGCATCCTCTCTAATGTATAAGCCCCCGGGGGCAGAAATCGCTAATATATCGCTGACATTCAGGAGTTTGAGGGACACCCACAGTAGGGAAAACGGAAGAGGTGGAGGTAGGGGCGTGTGTTGATGTCACTTCTGATGGCTTCACTCACCCCCCCTCCCACTCTCCTTCACCCACCATCCTTTCTTCCATTCCTTCAGCTCTCCATCACTCCCCCCTCTCTCACAGGAATCGTGGAATTCTCCCACTTGGCGCATTTCCAATGAGGATTTACCCCAGTGTTTACCCAAAAGGCTCAGACTTTTCTGTTTCCATCTACGTGGGCCGGCCCCCGTGTCTCACTGGGCCACGGCTCCAGTGGACCTGCTCTGACTTGGAGCCAGGCAAGGCTCTAAGTATTTTTCAGCTGCATTTACAAAACAATGGCTAACTGTGAACTTTAACACCTTCTCACAAAGCCACTGTCTTGAATGATGCAGAGTTTGTTGATTCAGCTCACCACAAGTCTTTCGTGTCATACTCCTGATGGAAACACAATAACACTAGAGCTGGCATTAACATAAAACACTGGTGACAACCTTGTGTGGGGGAAAGACTCAGTGAAAAAGCACCATTAGAGTAGTGCAGGAGTTCCAGCCACTGGCACTCAGTCCCTCTATAGGACTTTAAGGTTTTCCCAGTCTATCCAGGCTGTTTCTGTCCAGGATTGAGCTTAACCTGTGTTTGGGAAACCTGCCCCAGTTGTATACTTTAAAATTACCCTCACGTCCTCACTGAATTAATTATGTAGAGCTTACCTGTACCAGAACAGTCATTACATGTCCCTGAATTCACAAGCAGTGTCTCCACTGTCCTGAGATGGACTCTGTCTGTGCACGCTCAAGCAGTTATGTACATACACATGCAGCCACTTGCATACGCATACACCCACATGTATTTTAATCGTATACTGTGTATACATACCAAAGCTGCTGTGTGCTCACACAGAGTCACTCCGTTTATTTTCTCTGTAGTAGCTAAGAGTGCTTCACTTTCTCTGTTTGATCAAGTTTTGTAATCAGGCAGTGGTGTAACAGAGGAGGACAGATGGGGCCTTCAGACCCTGTTTGTTTATGTTTTTCTAAGATAGAGGCAGGGCTCTATTACTAATAGCGGAGACAAATTAGTTAAAGGTTGAGTAAGTATACATTTTGTTCGTGAATTCCATAATGTAGTTATTTTGTTACATACTTCTCCCTTTTAGTTGAAATCGTGTTTTTTCAAAGCCATTTTAGCTGTTGTGCTAGCTGTTTGGTCCAGACATTTTCACAAATTATGGGAATTTGTTGCATTATGAAGCTGTTGCCTCCTGCCAAGGATTCATGATCATGTTGTTAGACAAAGCAAGTAAAGTGAACTTCAGAACGTGATGTAGTTTTATAGGAATTTGCAGCTGCTGTTGTTAAGTAATGAATCTGCTCGCTTCTGACATGACTTACTGCATCTTTAATTAGCATTGCATATATTAGCGCTCGTTGTGTCTGTTTTCATCTGTCCTCTGAGCTTATTATCTCCCTATGTTCAAAGAACGGAAACTCCAGAGGAGGAGAGAAAGGGGGGGAAGACTTTTATAGGCGGACAGCAGAGACACGTTTGACCTGTTTAACAGCGACTTCTTTTATGTGGCTGCCGAAAGAAATCATGAGTCTATTCTAATTACACTGTACATTGGTCCTGCCAGGCATGAGCTAATGCTCTTTATCGAAGAGTCTTTCGATTTTCTCTCCGTGTTGCAATGCTCTGCCAGCGAACTCAGATAAATATAATAGTTTGATTTAAACACTTACATATTTGCAAGAAGAATGATTTCCCTAATAATGTTGTTTACATGACACATCTGAAATCAGGCTACGTGATGGGATCTTGATAAATGAACAAAATCTCAATCAAAATAAATGTTCTACGACAGCGACCATGTTATTTTTGGGAAGCCTGTTTGATTCTGAGTTCAGACATATAACGTTTGTATGTGAAAACTAAGATGCATACTTTCAGTTTTTCTAAAACTGACTTCACTTGCGCATAAACATAAGAGGTAGGCTTGTGCATAAACATAAGAGGTAGGCTTGCGCATAAACATAAGAGGTAGGCTTGCACATAAACATAAGAGGTAGGCTTGCGCATAAACATAAGAGGTAGGCTTGCGCATAAACATAAGAAGTAGGCTTGTGCATAAACATAAGAGGTAGGCTTGCGCATAAACATAAGAGGTAGGCTTGCGCATAAACATAAGAAGTAGGCTTGTGCATAAACATAAGAGGTAGGCTTGCGCATAAACATAAGAGGTAGGCTTGTGCATAAACATAAGAGGTAGGCTTGTGCATAAACATAAGAGGTAGGCTTGTGCATAAACATAAGAGGTAGGCTTGCGCATAAACATAAGAGGTAGGCTTGCGCATAAACATAAGAGGTAGGCTTGTGCATAAACATAAGAGGTAGGCTTGCGCATAAACATAAGAGGTAGGCTTGTGCATAAACATAAGAGGTAGGCTTGCGCATAAACATAAGAGGTAGGCTTGCACATAAACATAAGAGGTAGGCTTGCGCATAAACATAAGAGGTAGGCTTGTGCATAAACATAAGAGGTAGGCTTGTGCATAAACATAAGAGGTAGGCTTGCGCATAAACATAAGAGGTAGGCTTGCGCATAAACATAAGAGGTAGGCTTGTGCATAAACATAAGAGGTAGGCTTGCGCATAAACATAAGAGGTAGGCTTGTGCATAAACATAAGAGGTAGGCTTGCGCATAAACATAAGAGGTAGGCTTGCACATAAACATAAGAGGTAGGCTTGCGCATAAACATAAGAGGTAGGCTTGCGCATAAACATAAGAGGTAGGCTTGCGCATAAACATAAGAAGTAGGCTTGCGCATAAACATAAGAGGTAGGCTTGCGCATAAACATAAGAGGTAGGCTTGCGCATAAACATAAGAGGTAGGCTTGCGCATAAACATAAGAGGTAGGCTTGCGCATAAACATAAGAGGTAGGCTTGCGCATAAACACAAGAGGTAGGCTTGCGCATAAACATAAGAGGTAGGCTTGCGCATAAACATAAGAGGTAGGCTTGCGCATAAACATAAGAGGTAGGCTTGCGCATAAACATAAGAGGTAGGCTTGCGCATAAACATAAGAGGTAGGCTTGCGCATAAACATAAGAGGTAGGCTTGCGCTGCTGGTCCTTGCACATCAAATGCACCGATGCTGTTGACGTATGCTCGCAAGCTAATCACAGAATGTGACGATAACACTTAAGCAAATCATGCAATCTGGCCAGATTGATATCCAGATTTTAATTTGGTAAAGTTGCACAGTGTGACATGTAATAATAGTAAAAGACTGAATCCGACATATAGTGTAGGAAGGCCTTCAAGAATATCATCCATCTCGTAAAGCAACTGTCTAACACTAACTTTCTCTTGATATCTCTCTGTCTTTCTCTTTAACTAGGCTATTTCCATCTAACTCATTCTCTCTTTAACGCTATCTCTTGGTCTCTTCCTTGAATGCTTCATTTCAATCTCTTTCTCTCTCAAAAACCATGACTCAGTCCTCCATTTCGAACACAAAAACAGTGTCAGAATCTCTAAAAGTTCTCAGTTTGTAATGCTTTTCTCCCTCTCTATATTTCTGTTTTTAACATGTCTGAATTTCTGACAATTAACGCCTTTTTTACGTCAATGTTTTTATCATCACTTTTTCAGCCCAGAACTCGTGTGGGAGTGTAACAGCTCGGAAAATGACACAGGGTGCCACAAAAAACACAGAACACAGAATATCAAATAGACACACTAGACTTGTATTTTTCCCCCTTTTAGCTGTCCTTTACTCCATTGCTTTTATTCTCTCCTTTCTTCTTGAACATGTTTCTGGCTGCGGCTTGATGGGTTTGACTGGAAGTTCTGGAACCTGTGTTGTGATTGGATTGGAGGACAATTGTTCTAGTGTGGCTTGGGCTGCCACAGCATGTGCTTACTGTGCTAGCACATTCAACGGTTGTGGTGAAAGTAAGTCTTTCTTTCCAACCATATTTTCCCCTTGACTTGTGTTGTGAGTAAGACTTGACGGGCAGCACTGTTTGGTATTTTGGTAAGTCCCCATGTGAGAGGATACAGCACCAAGCCCTGAAGAACACCGTGGCCTGTTAATTGTACACACAAGGGGTGTGGATGACTGTGTGAAATGCCAACTGGCCAGGTCATAGAGCTAAAAGTCAGAATAGGCTGTAATGCTCAGTGGGCTGGGTGGTCATTACTTTGTCTGGGATACAGATGTTTCACTGGGAATTTGGCTTTTAAAAAAATCTTTCCCCATCTTTCTTATTTTCTTTCACTCATGCAAACATTCTATCCATAGATCTTCAATTATTGCTCCATCTCCCCAAGGCTTCAATCATTTTTTATCTCCTGCTTCTTTATTTACCCTCTTCCTTCTTCTTTTTTTTAAAATATTTTTTTTACCAAACTCTCTTCTTTCTTTCCCTCCCTCTAACTTTATTTTTCACTTAAATTCCACTCACTGGTGCTCCTGTAGGGATCTATATGGAGAATGTATGTAGCCCTCCCTCTTGAAGAAGATGAGCACTCGGTTATCAGTGAAGCAAAACTTCTACAATATCCATATCCAAAACCATAGCTCTGAGAGAACTCTCCTTATTTTGCTCTATGATATATGACTGAGACAATAGGCAGACAGAGATAGAGATCAAGAGTTGCAGAGGGAGTTGTAAAATGTATATCTGGCGGGGGGAATCTCCCTGGGTCAGTTGAGACGGAGGGAGAGGAGGACAGTAGAAGGAAGAGAAGGGGGGAAATGGAGGAAGAGGGGTGAGAAGGGGGAGAGAGAGGAGTAAGAGAATAGAGAAGGGTGTGAAAGAGATAAAGAGTAGACTAGGGGAAATTGAGAGATAGGGGGTTGAGTGAAGACAAAGAGGTGAAAGGGGGTGGGGTTTGGGCTAAGCCTGTGGGTCCTCTGAGGATCTTTGAGATGTATTAGCAGCAGATGAGGCTGATATCCATCTGCACAGATAACACTCTCCACTGAGCCAGCCAGCACTCTGCTCCACCACTGCAGCCCCCTGCCCTTAACCACAGAATATTACATTCCTCGAAGTCTGGTACACAGCGCTACTGCAACAGGAGGGACGAAAAGAAAGAGATTGAGAAAGATTGACAGACAGCAAGAGAGTGGGGTGTGTGTGTGGGGGGGAGTACGGAAGGCGAAAGAGACATAGGAAGAGAGAGAGGAACACAGACAGAGAGAAGGGGCTGAGATAAAGAAAGGACAGATTGTGACAGACTTTTAAAATTTGATTTATATACGTTTTTTATTTCACCAGGTAAGTTGATTCAGAACACATTTTCATTTACAGCAACGACCTGGGGAATAGTTACAGGGATGATTGAGCCAATTGGAAGCTGGGGATGATTAGGTGGCCATGATGGTATGAGGGCCAGATTGGGTATTTTGCATAAGAGTAGGGGTGTTAAGTGCCATGGATTTTTTAGTCCCCAATCACTGCCCTGGGGCACTGGGATATATATATGTTTTAGACCAGAGGAAATAGTGCCTCCTAATTGCACTCCAACACCACTTCTAGCAGCATCCAGGGACCGACCAGAACCAACCCTGCTTAGCTTCAGAGGCAAGCCAGCAGTGGGATGCAGGGTGGTGTGCCCCTGGCAAGATTAAGTTTCCCAGATTTGTTTCAGTAGTTTTTCTTTAAAATAACTTTCTCACACACTTACGGTATATTATCAGTTAAGGTGAGGAATCCTCTATATGTGTAGTAACCAGGGTTGAGGTCAATTTAATGTATGTCCCAGTCATTCAGGAATTGGAATTTTGTTTTATTTTCTGAATTTAAAAGAATTGAATTGACCGTAACCCTGTTAGTAACCAAACCTGGCCACCCTGTAGACAATCGGAGTGCTTCCAAAGCAAAGAGATATCATGTGTTTGATACTCACCAAGCATCCATGTCTAGAAAAATAAATTGCCCCCTTACTTCTGGGCCCTGTAACCTCTACCTATGGCTGTGATCAAGGTGTCTGTGTGTGTGTCGTCTGTGTGTTTGAGTGTGTGGGTGCGTGCAGGTTTCATTGAGTTGAATGAACTTTACTTTTCACCAGTTCTTCTAACTAACACGTTCTTAATAGGAACCATTTTCCACCCACATATATCACAGGAATCATCCCAAAGTCTGCTAAGAAGGCATGTTTTCAATTCAGAATGTGTTTTGTAGTTCATCTTAAATGATTTCTGGTACCACAGAGAGACTAGGCTATATCAGGCTATTTTGAATCCCTGTTTTGAGTCCAGAAATTGTACTGCATATTACGGTTGTTTTTTTATAGATTATTGGATGCTCTGTCCATTAGTTGTACTCGTTGCTTTCTTTTAAGCACCAGTCCATATGTACCTCTTATTCCCATGACATTTTAAGTGAGGGATGAGAGAGAGGGACTTTGCGAGTGTACTGTATCTGCCTGCAATAGAGGTAGAGTGAACGATGTAGAGCACACCAATTTCTTTGTTTATTTTTATTTTGTTATCGGGTCAATTTGAGTTTTATGTATTCTTCGTCTTACAGTTGCCACGGGGGACAGGTCACTTACAGGACTGAGCTTTTAAGAGGGAGTATTTCCAGAGACACACATTGTTAAGTCCTCGGTAGCAGCAGATTGTGAGAAAATCTGCTTTATGAACCACTAAAATGAGCTGTTTCAGATTGGTATTGTTCTACTTTACGGTGTGGAACCGATCGTCAATAATAATGCTAATGGCTCTCCCTCCTGATGGCGGTGTTGAACCTTAAAGCACCTCTGTGTCTCATAAAGCCTGTCTATTGTGGTTGTTTCGAGTGCTAGGCCGCATCCCAAATGGCACCCTTTTCCATTTGTACTGTACTACTTCTGATCAGGGCCCATAGGGCTGTTGTGCACTATATAGGGAATAGGGTGCCATTTGGTACGTATCCAATGACTTTAAGGATTGGGACCATAGGGAATGCTGGGAAAGTGTGTTAGCTCGCTTCTCCATGGGGAAACCTCCAACCTCCATTATGATTTCCCCCCATCCATCTTTTTTTCATGAGGTAGCTATGACGGACAGACTTTTCCAGCAACACATAGGTTTTTGATGCAGTACTGCGGTGAAGAGGGACTCCAGAGAAGTGGAACTTTATAATCTGAACATTGTGTATTAGAATCACATAAAACAATAACAGTTGGTAACCTTAAACGGTTGGACCTGGGACAAAGCACAGCTGGGAGGGTTTTAAATGTGGGAATGAAACAATATGGCCTCAGACACTTTCTCTCCAAGGCTTCGGTTTAACTGTGCTTTGGAAAAATGAGGCATATCTTTTGTGACAAATGTTAAACTTGTTGGAAACTAGCATGGTCTCTTAACCGTGTTTGGTATAACAAGATCTATTATCATTGTTTAAATATGGTCAAGGCCCTCTATGGGTGTTTAAAAGTGAGCTGCCTTGGACTTTTTGCTTTCAGGAACTCCAATAGCTCTTTTCAATACAGCTTCTAATTGCAGGCCATTACTCAGGAGTTCTCTTTGCTAAAGTCTTATTGGTAAATTTTTAAGAATTATAACTATTATCTCAGAGCCGTAACTCTTGACTCTGTATTCTTTTCAAATGTACTTAGGCGAACAACTCTGAACGAATCTGCTTTGTTAGGGGGCCATGGTGTAAAGTTCTCGTAGCGTCTATACTTTCAGTATTTTTCTCTTTCTCTCGCACGCACGTACGCACACGCACACACACAAACACACACACACACCCACCCACCCACTCACCCACCCACCCACCCACCTACCACCAGGGTTAATTATCATTCATAATGATCGTGCGACATGTGATGGAAAGAATCATGATGTTTAGGTCATTAGTATAAACCTTGCTGGGCCTCATAGACATAGCTTAGGACCATCATGGTTACACTGTTTCCCAAGCAGATGACACGCTTTTCATGTTTGACCATGTGAATGGTATCACACACATGCATGTATGCACGCACACACACACACACACACACACACATTAATTTTCTCCTCCACTGTGATCTTAGAATGATAACATAGCTCAACATAGGCCATATCCAGCTTCTCCTACTGATCAGCCTTTCTCTTAACTTTAATTCAACAACATGTAGGCCTACACTACCTTCTTCCACCATAACTATACAGTATACACATTGCAATGTCACAATATCTACAGTAAATGTTCCTAATGTATGAGAATATGATATTCCCAGATATTAGTGACATCAGTCATTAGTGGGCCCTATTGAATTGTACAGTATTAGCAGTCAGAACAGGCCTCTATAGAACAGTCATCAGACACGCATCATTCATCACGCTAATTAGTTCTACTATACATTCTTACGGAGCTTACACTCTGCAGAAAGTGTGTGTGTGCTGGGCCGGGAGAGGCACAGAGATGGGTCAAAAATAGACTTGAGTATAGTGGGAAGGAGAGTGGAGGGGAAAAATGTTGTTTTTTGTTAGCTTTGGCTGATACACGGAGCGATTCCGGAACCCTGTGTCCAGATTCCCAGCAGTATGTGGTGCTAAGGCCTGTTACGCACCATACCTGCCTGTAAACACACACACACATACTGTAGGGCTGTTACGGTGACCTTATTATCGCCACACCGGTGGTCACGAGTCATGACAGCAGTCAAATTCCATGTGACCACTTAGTCACGGTAATTAGGTTTCTCCAAGCTCTGATGCTGCTGATGGTCGTTGTAGCCTACCAAACTTGCTAACCGCCTGGTACTCATCAGCACTATATTGTCCCTCTAATCACTCTGACATCAATGAAAATGTAATCTAAAATGAGCTGATGTTGCTTAATATATATTTATTTCTCAAATATTAAGCATGAAAATGAACCATGGGAAAAGCATCCTCCATTCGCTATTTAAGTGCATAGATGAAGTATTCTTCCTCCTGCCTCTGTTTCGAGACAGGTGCATGATTGTCCATTCACACATATTATTTAGTATATGTAAAGACAAGATTAAATCAAGAATAGTGTGATGGGTTACAATATTAGCCTGTCACTTGTGAATTATATTTTATCACTTGTGAATGATGCCCAGCTTAAGGCAAGAAACAGCGCATGCCTTTTTGTGACATAGTCGCACACCTCATGTAACCTAGTCCATAAGATTATATGTTTTGATAATGTTTGTGTCATAACTAAAGTGCCAAAATAACTTCTTAAAATTAAGCACATTAATCCGCTTTACAAGGGGTGTAGAGCCTAGCTGGCATACATAAGCAGTGTGTGAGTTTCAAGTTTGGGGAAGATAATTTTCACCATAAAAATGCACCTTTATAATAAAAGCATTACATGCATAATCACATTTGTGGTCACTTTTGAGAATGGTGTTTTCCTGCTAATGGAACATTTGCACTTGTGCCGTGTGCGCATTGCTGCACAATATCCTAATAGTTTATCAACACTTTAGACTAAACGTTCTGATCTGTTGCGTTTTTTGATGCTAATAATGGTTGTATTAATTTGGGATCCATCGCATCCCACAACTGTCCCAGACTATGTTTGGAATATTTCTTTGTCACACAGAATATGCCAACTTTTGTACTATGGGGGATAGTAGATTGACATAGACTAGTGATTTTGCTGTTCATTAGGCCTACTCATCTAGTTGGCTGATGAAAAGTAAATGTGGACAGTTCTTCCAATATCTTCAATATGTATATTAATGTTTAATAATTAAGGACTCTTGGAAGATTAGTCCAAATGAGGACTAAAAGAGATAAATAATAAAATAAATAAAAGCAAATATGCACCTTTGAATTTGCTAAGGACACAAACAGTTGCGTCCCAGATGTGTCTGTCTTCACTTGTAGCCTGTGAGAAAGACCCCATCACGTGATGGAGAGCCATGTGAGTGAGATGTGCTTCAGCCAGGCGAAGGGAACTATCATTATTATATTTAGCCCTAGGGCACAATGGGCACTGGCCACAAAAGCATGCATTCTTTTAGGGAGTATTACGGCCACACAAAGGGGATGTAGCCAGGAAATTCAAGGCATAATCAAGTGCTTGTCAAATTGTGAATGAGTGACTGATTCACAATTTTTGTACAGCCTGCACAATTAACAAAGCAGATTTCATGCCTTTCATGTGATTTTTTGTTAGTTACATCATGCAGCCTTGGAATGTATTAAAAATAAAAAATAAAAACCTGTACCCCCGCACATTGACTCAGTGCCCCCTGTATATAGCCTCGTTGTTGTTATTTTATTGTATTATTTTTTACTTTCGTTTATTTTGTAAATATTTTCTTAACTCTTAAATCTGCATTGTTAGTTAAGGGCTAGTAAGTGTAAGCAAGCATTTCACGGTATTCGGTGCATGTGACAAATATTTGATTTGAATATTTGTATCACAACTCATAAATAACTCTAAATGTAGCATATGTTCCTTTGTTAATCACTCAACACAGAATAGCCACATGTGCACATATCCTTTCTATGTTCAGTTGTATTCTTCATACTGTAAAATAATATAAAATAATGCCACGGAATTCTAAGCAAATGTTGTCTGCTAAATTAACTAATGTGGCCCACAATCATTTGGTATAGCCAGATCAGGGCCTAACATAAAGACAACTCATAGAATGCTATTCTGTTCATCTGAAATGGACTACATTCTCTTCATAACATGTTTCTTTAGACTTGTCTAAAATAAATCATGTATTTATTGTGAAGGTGTAGGCTATATTACAAGGATTTATTGTGATGGTGTAGGCTATATTACAAGGATTTATTGTGATGGTGTAGGCTATATTACAAGGATTTATTGTGATGGTGTAGGCTATATTACAAGGATTTATTGTGACGGTCTAGGCTATATTACAAGGATTTATTGTGACGGTCTAGGCTATATTACAAGGATTTATTGTGACGGTCTAGGCTATATTACAAGGATTTATTGTGACGGTCTAGGCTATATTACAAGGATTTATTTCACTTTTTAAAATGTTGATGTTCCAAAGGTCTGCATCAGTGGCTTGTAGGATGTGCGTGGAAGCCAGGAGATGTTAAATGTGTTTATGTTCATTAACTCTAAATTACTGGGAGACCGGCAGTTATTTGCTTGACAATCACCAGCTGACAAAATGTCCTGACCGCCACAGCCCTACACAGAAACACACAGTCGTAAAAGCTGTCGGGTGGAGCTGGTGTAGAGCCTTCTGGATGTCTTATGGATCCACGGGCCTAGTGCTGAGAACGGAGGAAACACACAAATGGAAGAACAGAGAAGGGGGAGGTGTGAGAGAAGTGTGTATGTGTGCATGCGTGTGTGCTTGTGTTTGTTCATGTGTATGTGTTTATGCATGTGTGTGTGTTTGTGTTTGTTCATGTGTATGTGTTTATACATGTGTGTGTGCTTGTGTTTGTTCATGTGTTTATGCATGTGTGTGTGCTTGTGTTTGTTCATGTGTATGTGTTTATGCATGTGTGTGTGTTTGTGTTTGTTCATGTGTATGTGTTTATGCATGTGTGTGTGCTTGTGTTTGTTCATGTGTTTATGCATGTGTGTGTGCTTGTGTTTGTTCATGTGTATGTGTTTATGCATGTGTGTGTGTTTGTGTTTGTTCATGTGTATGTGTTTATGCATGTGTATGTGTTTATGCATGTGTATGTGTTTGTGTTTGTTCATGTGTATGTGTTTATGCATGTGTATGTGTTTGTTCATATGTATGTGTTTGTTCATGTGTATGTGTTTATGCATGTGTATGTGTTTATGCATGTGTATGTGTTTATGCATGTGTATGTGTTTATGCATGTGTATGTGTTTGTGTTTGTTCATGTGTATGTGTTTATGCATGTGTATGTGTTTGTTCATATGTATGTGTTTGTTCATGTGTATGTGTTTATGCATGTGTATGTGTTTATGCATGTGTATGTGTTTATGCATGTGTATGTGTTTATGCATGTGCTTGTGTTTATGCATGTGTATGTGTTTATGCATGTGTATGTGTTTATGCATGTGTATGTGTGTGTGCTTGTGTTTGTTCATGTGTATGTGTTTATGCATGTGTATGTGTTTATGCATGTGTATGTGTTTATGCATGTGTATGTGTGTGTGCTTGTGTTTGTTCATGTGTTTATGCATGTGTATGTGTTTGTTCATGTGTATGTGTTTATGCATGTGTATGTGTTTATGCATGTGTGTGTGCTTGTGTTTGTTCATGTGTTTATGCATGTGTATGTGTTTGTTCATATGTATGTGTTTGTTCATGTGTATGTGTTTATGCATGAATATGTGTTTATGCATATGTATGTGTTTGTTCATATGTATGTGTTTGTTCATGTGTATGTGTTTATGCATGTGTGTGTGCTTGTGTTTGTTCATGTGTTTATGCATGTGTATGTGTTTGTTCATGTGTATGTGTTTATTTTTTATATTTTTTTTATTTCACCTTTATTTAACCAGGTAGGCAAGTTGAGAACAAGTTCTCATTTACAATTGCGACCAGGCCAAGATAAAGCAAAGCAGTTCGACACATACAACGACACAGAGTTACACATGGAGTACAACACAAATACAGTCAATAATACAGTATAAACACGTTTATATACGATGTGAGCAAATGAGGTGAGATAAGGGAGGTAAAGGCAAAAAAAGGCCATGATGGCAAAGTAAATACAATATAGCAAGTAAAACACTGGAATGGTAGATTTGCTGTGGAAGAATGTGCAAAGTAGAAATAAAAATAATGGGGTGGAAAGGAGCAAAATAAATAAATACAGTAGGGAAAGAGGTAGTTGTTTGGGCTAAATTATAGATGGGCTATGTACAGGTGCAGTAATCTGTGAGCTGCTCTGACAGTTGGTGCTTAAAGCTAGTGAGGGAGATAAGTGTTTCCAGTTTCAGAGATTTTTGTAGTTCGTTCCAGTCATTGGCAGCAGAGAACTGGAAGGAGAGGCGGCCAAAGAAAGAATTGGTTTTAGGGGTGACCAAAGAGATATACCTGCTGGAGCGCGTGCTACAGGTGGGTGATGCTATGGTGACCAGCAAGCTGAGATAAGGGGGCACTTTACCGAGCAGGGTCTTGTAGATGACATGGAGCCAGTGGGGTTGGCGACGAGTATGAAGCGAGGACCAGCCAACGAGAGAGTACAGGTCGCAATGGTTGGTAGTATATGGGGCTTTGGTGACAAAACAGATTGCGCTGTGATAGACTGCATCCAATTTGTTGAGTAGGGTATTGGAGGCTATTTTGTAAATTACATCCCCGAAGTCGAGGATTGGTAGGATGGTCAATTTAGTCAAAAGGGTATGTTTGGCAGCATGAGTGAAGGATGCTTTGTTGCGAAATAGGAAGCCAATTCTAGATTTAACTTTGGATTGGAGATGTTTGATGTGGGTCTGGAAGGAGAGTTTACAGCCTAACCAGACACCTAGGTATTTGTAGTTGTCCACGTATTCTAAGTCAGAGCCGTCCAGAGTAGTGATGTTGGACAGGCGGGCAGGTGCAGGCAGCGATCGGTTGAAGAACATGCATTTAGTTTTACTTGTATTTAAGAGCAATTGGAGGCCACGGAAGGAGAGTTGTATGGCATTGAAGCTTGCCTGGAGGGTTGTTAACACAGTGCCCAAAGAAGGGCCGGAAGTATACAGAATGGTGTCGTCTGCGTAGAGGTGGATCAGAGACTCACCAGCAGCAAGAGCGACATATTTGATGTATACAGAGAAGAGAGTCGGTCCAAAAATGGAACCCTGTGGCACCCCCATAGAGACTGCCAGAGGCCCGGACAGCAGACCCTCCGATTTGACACACGGAACTCTATCAGAGAAGTAGTTGGTGAACCAGGCGAGGCAATCATTTGAGAAACCAAGGCTGTCGAGTCTGCCGATGAGGATGTGGTGATTGACAGAGTCAAAAGCCTTGGCCAGATCAATGAATAAGGCTGCACAGTAATGTTTCTTATCGATGGCGGTTAAGATATCGTTTAGGACCTTGAGCGTGGCTGAGGTGCACCCATGACCAGCTCTGAAACCAGATTGCATAGCAGAGAAGGTATGGTGAGATTCGAAATGGTCGGTAATCTGTTTGTTGACTTGGCTTTCAAAGACCTTAGAAAGGCAAGGTAGGATAGATATAGGTCTGTAGCAGTTTGGGTCAAGAGTGTCCCCCACTTTGAAGAGGGGGATGACCGCAGCTGCTTTCCAATCTTTGGGAATCTCAGCCGACACGAAAGAGAGGTTGAACAGGCTAGTAATAGGGGTGGCAACAATTTCAGCAGATACTTTTTGAAAGAAAGGGTCCAGATTGTCTAGCCCGGCTGATTTGTAGGTGTCCAGATTTTGCAGCTCTTTCAGAACATCAGCTGACTGGCTAGTAATAGGAGTGGCAACAATTTTGTGTTGTTTAGTGTTGCAGGAAGCAAATTTCTGCTTGAAAAAGCTAGGCTTGTCTTTTCTAACTGCCTGTGTATAATGGTTTCTAGCTTCCCTGAACAGCTGCATATCACGGGTGTTGTTCGATGCTAATGCAGAACGCCATAGGATGTTTTTGTGTTTGTTAAGGGCAGTCAGGTCTGGGGAGAACCCAGAGCTATATCTGTTCCTGGTTCTAAATTTCTTGAATGGGGCATGCTTATTTAAGATGGTTAGGAAGGCATTTTTTAAATACCCAGGCATCCTCTACTGACGGGATGAGGTCAATATCCTTCCTGGATACCCCGGCCAGGTCGATTAGAAAGGCCTGCTCGCTGAAGTGTTTCAGGGAGCGTTTGACAGTGATGTGTGGAGGTCGTTTGACCGCTGACCCATTACGGATGCAGGCAATGAGTAAGTGATCGCTGAGATTTTGGTTGAAGACAGCAGAGGTGTATTTAGAGGGCAAGTTGGTTAGGATGATATCTATGAGGGTGCCCGTGTTTAAGGCTTTGGGGAGGTACCTGGTAGGTGAAGCCGGAGGTTTACATACACCCTAGGCAAATACAGTGGGGCAAGAAAGTATTTCGTCAGCCACCAATTGTGCAAGTTCTCCCACTTAAAAAGATGAGAGAGGCCTGTAATTTTCATCATAGGTACACTTCAACTATGACAGACAACATGAGAAAAATCCAGAAAATCACATTGTAGGATTTTTTATGAATTTATTTGCAAATTATAATGGAAAATAAGTATTTGGTCACCTACAAACAAGCAAGATTTCTGGCTCTCACAGACCTGTAACTTCTTCTTTAAGAGACTCCTCTGTCCTCCACTCGTTACCTGTATTAATGGCACCTGTTTGTTGTCAGTATAAAAGACACCTGTCCACAACCTCAAACAGTCACACTCCAAACTCCACTATGGCCAAGATCAAAGAGCTGTCAAAGGACACCAGAAACAAAATTGTAGACCTGCACCAGGCTGGGAAGACTGAATCTGCAATAAGTAAGCAGCTTGGTTTGAAGAAATCAACTGTGGGAGCAATTCTTAGGAAATGGAAGACATACAAGACCACTGATAATCTCCCTCGATCTGGGGCTCCACGCAAGATCTCACCCCGTGGGGGTCAAAATGATCACAAGAACGGTGATCAAAAATCCCAGAACCACACGGGGGGACCTAATGAATGACCTGCAGAGAGCTGGGACCAAAGTAACAAAGCCTACCATCAGTAACACACTACGCCGCCAGGGACTCAAATCCTGCAGTGCCAGACGTGTCCCCCTGCTTAAGCCAGTACATGTCCAGGCCCATCTGAAGTTTGCTAGAGAAACCAAAATATAACTTTTTTGGTAAAAACTCAACTAGTAATGTTTGGAGGACAAAGAATGCTGAGTTGCATCCAAAGAACACCATACCTACTGTGAAGCATGGGGGTGGAAACATCATGCTTTGGGGCTGTTTTTCCTGCAAAGGGACCTGGACGACTGATCCATGTAAACGATAGAATGAATGGGGCCATGTATCGTGAGATTTTGAGTGAAAACCTCCTTCCATCAGCAAGGGCATTGAAGATGAAACGTGGCTGGGTCTTTCAGCATGACAATGATCCCAAACACACCGCCCGGGCAAGGAAGGAGTGGTCTCCAGATTTCAACCCCATAGAAAAATCTTTGGAGGGAGTTGAAAGTCTGTGTTGCCCAGCTACAGCCCCAAAATGTCACTGCTCTAGAGGAGATTGAGGTCAGGGCTTTGTGATGGCCACTCCAATACCTTGACTTTGTTGTCCTTAAGCCATTTTGCCACAACTTTGGAATTATGCTTGTGGTCAATGTCAATTTCAAATCAAATCAAATTTTATTTGTCACATACACATGGTTAGCAGATGTTAATGCGAGTGTAGCGAAATGCTTGTGCTTCTAGTTCCGACAATGCAGTGATAACCAACAAGTAATCTAACTAACAATTCCAAAACTACTGTCTTATACACAGTGTAAGGGGATAAAGAATATGTACATAAGGATATATGAATGAGTGATGGTACAGGGCAGCATACAGTAGATGGTATCGAGTACAGTATATACATATGAGATGAGTATGTAGACAAAGTAAACAAAGTGGCATAGTTAAAGTGGCTAGTGATACATGTATTACATAAGGATGCAGTCGATGATATAGAGTACAGTATATATGTATGCATATGAGATGAATAATGTAGGGTAAGTAACATTATATAAGGTAGCATTGTTTAAAGTGGCTAGTGATATATTTACATCATTTCCCATCAATTCCCATTATTAAAGTGGCTGGAGTTGGGTCAGTGTCAATGACAGTGTGTTGGCAACAGCCACTCAATGTTAGTGGTGGCTGTTTAACAGTCTGATGGCCTTGAGATAGAAGCTGTTTTTCAGTCTCTCGGTCCCAGCTTTGATGCACCTGTACTGACCTCGCCTTCTGGATGATAGCGGGGTGAACAGGCAGTGGCGGGTGGTTGATGTCCTTGATGATCTTTATGGCCTTCCTGTAACATCGGGTGGTGTAGGTGTCCTGGAGGGCAGGTAGTTTGCCCCCGGTGATGCGTTGTGCAGACCTCACTACCCTCTGGAGAGCCTTACGGTTGAGGGCGGAGCAGTTGCCGTACCAGGCAGTGATACAGCCCGCCAGGATGCTCTCGATTGTGCATCTGTAGAAGTTTGTGAGTGCTTTTGGTGACAAGCCAAATTTCTTCAGCCTCCTGAGGTTGAAGAGGCGCTGCTGTGCCTTCTTCACTACGCTGTCAGTGTGAGTGGACCAATTCAGTTTGTCTGTGATGTGTATGCCGAGGAACTTAAAACTTGCTATCCTCTCCACTACTGTTCCATCGATGTGGATAGGGGGGTGTTCCCTCTGCTGTTTCCTGAAGTCCACAATCATCTCCTTAGTTTTGTTGACGTTGAGTGTGAGGTTATTTTCCTGACACCACACTCCGAGGGCCCTCACCTCCTCTCTGTAGGCCGTCTCGTCGTTGTTGGTAATCAAGCCTACCACTGTTGTGTCGTCCGCAAACTTGATGATTGAGTTGGAGGCGTGCGTGGCCACGCAGTCGTGGGTGAACAAGGAGTACAGGAGAGGGCTCAGAACGCACCCTTGTGGGGCCCCGTGTTGAGGATCAGCGGGGAGGAGATGTTGTTGCCTACCCTCACCACCTGGGGGCGGCCCGTCAGGAAGTCCAGTACCCAGTTGCACAGGGCGGGGTCGAGACCCAGGGTCTCGAGCTTGATGACGAGCTTGGAGGGTACTATGGTGTTGAATGCCGAGCTGTAGTCGATGAACAGCATTCTCACATAGGTATTCCTCTTGTCCAGGTGGGTTAGGGCAGTGTGCAGTGTGGTTGAGATTGCGTCGTCTGTGGACCTATTTGGGCGGTAAGCAAATTGGAGTGGGTCTAGGGTGTCAGGTAGGGTGGAGGTGATATGGTCCTTGACTAGTCTCTCAAAGCACTTCATGATGACGGAAGTGAGTGCTACGGGGCGGTAGTCGTTTAGCTCAGTTACCTTAGCTTTCTTGGGAACAGGAACAATGGTGGCCCTCTTGAAGCATGTGGGAACAGCAGACTGGTATAGGGATTGATTGAATATGTCCGTAAACACACCGGCCAGCTGGTCTGCGCATGCTCTGAGGGTGCGGCTGGGGATGCCGTCTGGGCCTGCAGCCTTGTGAGTGTTAACACGTTTAAATGTCTTACTCAGCTCGGCTGCAGTGAAGGAGAGACCGCATGTTTTCGTTGCAGGCCGTGTCAGTGGCACTGTATTGTCCTCAAAGCGGGCAAAAAGTTATTTAGTCTGCCTGGGAGCAAGACATCCTGGTCCGTGACTGGGCTGGGTTTATTCTTGTAGTCCGTGATTGACTGTAGACCCTGCCACATGCCTCTTGTGTCTGAGCCGTTGAATTGAGATTCTACTTTGTCTCTGTACTGACGCTTAGCTTGTTTAATAGCCTTGCGGAGGGAATAGCTGCATTGTTTATATTCGGTCATGTTACCAGACACCTTGCCCTGATTAAAAGCAGTGGTTCGCGCGTTCAGTTTCACGCGAATGCTGCCATCAATCCACGGTTTCTGGTTAGGGAATGTTTTTATCGTTGCTATGGGAACGACATCTTCAACGCACGTTCTAATGAACTCGCACACCGAATCAGCGTATTTATCAATATTTTTATCTGACGCAATACGAAACATGTCCCAGTCCACGTGATGGAAGCAGTCTTGGAGTGTAGAGTCAGCTTGGTCGGACCAGCGTTGGACAGACCTCAGCGTGGGAGCCTCTTGTTTACGTTTCTGTCTGTAGGCAGCGATCAACAAAATGGAGTCGTGGTCAGCTTTTCCGAAAGGGGGGCGGGGCAGGGCCTTATATGCGTCGCGGAAGTTAGAGTAACAATGATCCAAGGTTTTACCACCCCTGGTTGCGCAATCGATATGCTGATAAAATTTAGGGAGTCTTGTTTTCAGATTAGCTTTGTTAAAATCCCCAGCTACAATGAATGCAGCCTCCGGATAAATGCTTTCCAGTTTGCAAAGAGTTAAATAAAGTTTGTTCAGAGCCATCAATGTGTCTGCTTGGGGGGGGGAGATATATACGGCTGTGATTATAATCGAAGAGAATTCTCTTGGTAGATAATGCGGTCTACATTTGATTGTGAGGAATTCTAAATCATGTGAACAGAAGGATTTGAGTTCCTGTATGTTTCTGTCATCACACCATGTCTCGTTAGTCATGAGGCATACGCCCCCGCCACTCTTCTTACCAGAAAGATGTTTGTTTCTGTTGGCGCGATGCGTGGAGAAACCCGTTGGCTGCACCGCCCCGGATAGCGTCTTCCCAGTGAGCCATGTTTCCGTGAAGCAGAGGACGTTACAGTCTCTGATGTCCCTCTGGAATGCTACCCTTGCTCGGATTTCATCAACCTTGTTGTCAAGAGACTGGACATTGGCAAGAAGAATGCTAGGTAGTGGTGCGCGATGTGCCCGTGTCCTGAGTCTGACCAGAAGACCGCTACATTTCCCTCTTTTACGAAGTCGTTTTTTTGGGGGGTCGCTGCATGCGATCCATTCCGTTGACCTGTTTGTAAGGCAGAACACAGGATCCGCGTCGCGGAAAACATATTCTTGGTCGTACTGATGGTGAGTTGACGCTGATCTTATATTCAGTAGTTATTCTCGAGTGTATGTAATGAAACCTAAGATGACCTGGGGTACTAATGTAAGAAATAACACGTAAAAAAACAAAAAACTGCATAGTTTCCTAGGAACGCGAAGCGAGGCGGCCATCTCTGTCGGCGCTGGAAGTTAAAAGGAAGACCCATTTGCGACCAAGCTTGAACTTATATCCACATAATCTTCCTTCCTCGTAATGCCATCTATTTTGTGAAGTGCACCAGTCCCTCTTGCAGCAAAGCACCTGCAGAACATGGTGCTGCCACCCCTGTGCTTCACGGTTGGGATGGTGTTCTGTGGCTTGCAAGCCTTCCCCTTTTTCCTCCAAACATAACGATGGTCATTATGGCTAAACAGTTCTATTTTTGTTTAGTCAGACCAGAAGACATTTCTCCAAAAAGTATGCTCTTTGTACCGATGTGCAGTTGCAAACCGTAGTCTGGCTTTTTTATGGCGGTTTTGAAGCAGTGGCTTCTTCCTTGCTGAGCTGCCTTTCAGGTTATGTCGATATAGGACTCATTTTACTGTGGATATAGATACTTGTGTACCTGTTTCCTCCAGCATATTCAGAAGGTCCTTTGCTGTTGCTGGGATTGATTTGCACTTTTCGCACCAAGGTACGTTCATCTCTAGGAGACAGAACGCATCTCCTTCCTGAGCAGTATGATGGCTGCGTAGTCCCATGGTGTTTATACTTGCGTACTATTATTTGTACAGATGAACATGGTACCTTCAGGCATTTGTAAATTGCTCCCAAGGTTGAACCAGACTTGTGGAGGTGTACAATCTTTTTTCTGAGAGGTCTTGGCTGATTTCATTAGATTTTCACATGATGTCAATCAAAGAGGCACTGAGTTTGAAGGTAGGCCTTTAAATACATCCACAGGTACACATACAATTGACTGAAATTATGTCAATCAGCCTATCAGAAGCTTCTAAAGCCATGACATAATTTTCTGGAATTTTCCAAGCTGTTTAAAGGCACAGTCAACTTAGTGTATGTAAAATTCTGACTTTTCCACATTGTGTTACTTTACAGTTATTCTAAAATGGATTAAATCATGTTGCCCCTCATTCTACACACAATACCCCATAATGTCAAAGCAAAAACAGATTTTTTGAAATGTTGCATATTTAAAAAAAAAAAAATCTGAAATATCACATTTACATAAGTATTCAGACCCTTTACTCAGTACTTGGTTGAAGATTTTACAGCCTTGAGACTTCTTGGGTATGACGCTACAAGCTTGGCATACTTGTATTTGGGGAGTTTCTCCCATTCTTCACTGCAGATCCTCTCAAACTCTGTCAGTGTCATATCGCTACACAGATATTTTCGGGTCTCTCCAGAGATGTTCGCTCTGGCTGGGCCACTCAAGGACATTCAGAGACTTGTCCCGAAGCCACTCCTGCATCGTCTTGGCTGTGTGCTTAGGGTTGTTGTCCTGTTGGAAGGTGAACCTTCGCCCCAGTCTGAGTGCTCTGGAGCAAGTTTTCATCAATAATCTCTCTGTACCTTGTTCCATTCATCTTTCCCTCGATCCTGACTATTTTCCCAGTCCCTGCCGCTGAAAAACATCCCCACAGCATGATGCTGCCACCACTATGCTTCACCATAGGGATGGTGCCAGACTTCCTCCAGATGTGACACTTGGCATTCGGGCCAAATAGTTAAATCTTGAAATATTCTTTCTCACGGTCTGAGAGTCCTTTAGGTGCCTTTTGGCAAACTCCAAGCGGGCTATCAAGTGCCTTTTACTGAGGAGTTGCTTCCGTCTGGCCACTATATAATAAATGCCTGATTGGTGGAGTGCTGCAGAGATGGTTTTCCTTCTGGAAGGTTGTCCCATCTCCACAGATGAACTCTGGAGCTTTGTCAGAGAGACCATCAGGTTCTTGGTCACCTCTCCGATTGCTCAGTTTGGCCGAGCGGCCAGCTCTAGGAAGAGTCTTGGTGGTTCCAAACTTCTTCCATTTAAGAAGGATGGAGGCCACTGTGTTCTTGGGGACCTTCAGTGCTGCAGAAATGTTTTGGTATCCTTCCTCAGATATGTGCCTCGACACAAGCCTGTCTCTGAGCTCAATGGACAATTCCTTTGACCTCATGGCTTGTTTTTTTTCTCTGACACACACTCTCAAGTGTGGGACCTTATGTAGACAGGTGTGTGCTTTTCCAAATCCTGTCCAGTCAATTGAGATTACCACAGGTGGACTCCAATCAAGTTGTAGAAACATTTCAAGGATGATCAATGGAAACAGGATGCACCTGAGCTCAATTTCAAGTCTCATCGCAAAGGGTCTGAATAGTTATGTAAAATATTTGTAATGCATTTGTAAATGTTTCTAAAAACCAGTTTTTGCTTCATCATTGTGGGTTATTGTGTGTCGATTGATGAGGGCAAAAAAATTAATTTATCAATTTTAGAATAAGGCTGTAACCTAACAAAATGTGGAAAAAGTCAAGGGGTGTGAATACTTTCTGAATGCACTGTATACATACATGGTGAGGTTGACAACAGTGGAGGAATTCTGTGTTGGACATGTAAGGAAGAGAGAGGGCCTCTAGGGCCTCTGCCTTGCAGACATGTGAACAGGTAAGAACAGCGAGCCTATTGTCACAGGCTTAATCATCCAGGCAGGTGTACCGCTCACCTCACCCCTGTTCAGCCCTGCATGGCTCTACCATAGCTACCTGTTTTACCCTCTGTCTCACAGACTCTCTCCTTCCCTCTGGCCACATACTGCTGTGTTATTCTTCTCTCCTCCTCTCTCTTCCATTCCATTTGTTTACAGTAGCATAATGTCATTTTAGTCATCTCAGATGATATTTGATTTGTGAGTGACATTTCAATAAAAAGCCATTCAAGAAGGTTTTAAAAAGAAACCTTGTTGTTAGCATTGGAAAACAATGTCATGAGACACCACTTAAAACAGAAAGTGGATACATGGACACACACTGGAAAGGTTGGACCAGTCACATATCATCTTAAAGGGGCAATCTGCAGTTGCTATATACATTTTTGAACTTATAAAGTGATGATCCTCTCTTCCATTCCATCCAATTAATGTAACTCAATGTGATCCTAGTCAGTGCAGATGATTTGATTAATGAGTTGCATTTTAAAAAGAAAATGTGTTGTTATCGTTGGAAAACACTACATAAAATAGAAAGTAGACACATGGACACATACTACTGTAGAAATGGTTGGACCAGTGAGATTGCTGCGAGATTGAGAGACAAGGACAGAAAATCTCAGAAAGATAACAAGTGAATGAGAATGAAAGAAAATAGAGAGGGTAAGTGAGAGAACAAGTGGGAGTGAGAGAGACTGACCTAGAAGAAGAAGAAGATCATGAGAGAGGGAGAGAGAGAAAGAAAAGGAGTGAAAGACAAAAATATATATTTAGAAAGAGGGAGAGAAAAAAAACAAAGATTAAGAGAGAAGCAGAGAGCAGTTTGCCAAGGGCCTTCTCTGTTAGCCAGGGTATACAGCCAGGGCCCAGGTTGATACATCTTTCAGCTGGTGGGCTGTGCTGCAGTAGATCCATGCTCTGGCCCTGCTCTGCTCCCCAGCTGGGCTGGACCTGATCCAGAGCCTCATACTCTGTCCTGGACCTGCTCCAAGGCCCTCAGTCTGCCTCTGCCCGCCGGACGTAGACCTGGCACTATGCCAACATTGCTAACCCTCAGACTGTAGTCCTGGCACAATGCCCATCCTGCCATGCACTCATACTGAAGCAGTGTAGGATCGCCCACTGAATTATTCTTTAGGCTATACCACTGTCCTCTGGACTCATTCTGCTCTGATTACCAATGATAATGACATGTTATGTCACATTTCTCTGCGCTCATGTGGCTCACACTCCTAGTTGGGAGTGGTATGGATTTAGATTTGATTGGATCCCATTAGCCGGCACCAATGGCGACAGCTAATCTTCCTGGGGTCTGACACATAAGAAAAAAGGCATTACATACAAAAATACTTTACAATTTACATTCATTTAAAAAATATTAACCTTACATGCATACAGTGCCTTCAGAAAATATTCATATGTTACAGCCTGAATTAAATGGATTAAATAGATGTTCTTTCTCACTCAAGTGAAAACACGTTTTTAGACATTTTTGCAAATGTGTCAAATAAAATACAGAAATATCTAATTTACATACTGTAAGTACCCACACCCCTCAGTCAATACTTTGTAGAAGCACCTTTAGCGGCGATTACAGCTGTGAGTATTTCTGGGTAAGTCTCTAAGAGCTTTCCATAGCTGGATTGTGTCACATTTGCCCATTATTCTTTTTAGAATTCTTCAAGGTCTGTCAAATTGGTTGTTGATCATTGCTAGACAACCATTTTCAAGCAGATTTAAGTCAAATCTATAACTCGGCCACTCAGCAGCATTCACTATCTTCTTGGTAAGCAACCCCAGTGTAGATTTGGCCTTGTATTTTAGGTCATTGTCATGCAGAAAGGTGAATTAATCTCCCAGTGTCTGATGGAAGAAGCATGATCCAGGTTTTCCTCTAGGATTTTGCCTGTGCTTAGCTCCATTCTGTTTATTTTTTATCTTGTAAAACTCCCCCATCCTAAACGATTACAAGCATAGCCATAACATGATTCAGCCAGCACTATTCTTGAAAATATGGAGAGTGGTACTCAGTAATGTGTTGTATTGGATTTCCCCCTAACATAACACTTTGTATTCAGGACAAAAAGAGAATTGCTTTGCCACAATTTGTTCAGTATTACTTAAGTGCTTTGTTGCAAACAGGCTTCCATTTCACTCTGTCAATTAGGTTAGTAATTGTGGAGTAACTACAATGTTGGTGATCCATCTACAGTTTTCTCCTACCGTATCACAGCCATTAAACTCTGTAACTGTTTTAAAGTCACCATTGGCCTCATGGTGAAATCCCTGAGCGGTTTCCTTCCTCACTGGCTTTGTGGTTGAATCTGTGTTAGAAATTTACTGTTTGACTGAGGGACCTTGCAAATAATTCTATGTGTGTGGTACTGTCACGGACGTCCTCCATTTCATCTGAAGAGGAGAGGCGAGAAGGATCGGAGGACCAAAATGCGGCGTGGTATGTGTTCATCATGAATTTTAATAAAGACAACACTGAACACTGAAACACACTATACAAAAACAATAAACAAAATAATGACCGTGAAGCTAATGAGAACTGTGCTGACACAAGCAATCAACATAGACAATCACCCACAAACAAACAGTGCAACCCAGGCTACCTAAGTATGATTCTCAATCAGAGACAACTAATGACACCTGCCTCTGATTGAGAACCATACTAGGCCGAAACATAGAAATCCCCAAATCATAGAAAAACAAACAGACTGCCCACCCCAACTCACGCCCTGACCATACTAAATAAATACAAAACAAAGGAAATCAAGGTCAGAACGTGACAGGTACAGAGATGTGGTAGTCATTCAAAAATCATTTTAAATACTATTATTTGAGACAGTCCATGCAATTTATTATGTCGCTTGTTAAGCACATTTTTACTCCCAAATGTATTTAGGCATGCCATAACAAAGGGGTTGATTACTTATTGACTCAAGACATTTCACCTTTTAATTTTTTATCAATTTGTAAAATATATATATATATATTTTTTTTCTTCCAGTTTGACATTATGGAGTATTGTGTGTAGGCCAGTGACAAAAAATCTGAATGTTTTAATTAGTCAAGGGGTATGAACAAGGGGTATGAACAAGGGGTATGAACAAGGGGTATGAACAAGGGGTATGAATACTTTCTGAAGGCACTGTAGCTCTCAACCCATGATATGGCAGAGGATGTAAAGCCATATACATTTTTCCAATGAAAGATTATGGTCAATAATATCAAAAGCTGCAATGAAGTCTAACAATACCGCTCCCACAATCTTCTTTGTCTTAATTTCTTTCAACCAATCATCAGTCATTTGTGTCAGTACAGTACATATTGTACAGCCCTTCTATATAAGCATCCTGAAAGTCTGGAGTTAATTTGTTCACATAAAACTCTATTTCTATCTGGTCGAACACAACTTCTCAAAAAGTTTACTAAGAACCGTCAGCAAGCTGATTGGTCGGAACCAGTAAAGGGCGCTTTACCATTATTGGGTAGCGGAATGACTTAAGCTTCCCTCCAGGTCTGAGGACTAACAGGCTCAGATTAAATATATGACAAACAGGAGTGGCAATATATTCCGCTACCATCCTCAGTAGCTTTCCATCTAAAATCGTCAATACTATGTGGTTTCTCATTATTGATGGACAACAATATTTTTTGCACCTCCCCACACTAACTTTACAGAATTATTAATGACAATATTTTTATTTTATTATTAGATATTTTAAGCATGAATATGATGGCTCACAGTTTGTTGTTGGCATTTCATGCCTGAGTTTGCCCACTTTGCCAATGAAATATTTATTAAAATAATTGTCAATATTGAAAGGTTTTGTGATGAATGAGCCATCTGATTAAATGAAAGATGGAGTTGAATTAGTCTTTCTGGCCATCATTTCATTTAAAGTTCCCCAAAGCTTTTGTACATCACTTTATATTATTTGTCTTCGTTTCTTATTGTTTTGTTCAGTTTAGTCACATCATTTCTCAATTTACAGTACATTTGCTAATCAGATGTGCAGCCAGACTTTTTAGCCATACAGTTTTTTAAATTCCTCATCAATCTACAGAGCCTTAACAGTTCTAACAGTCATTTTCTCAATAGGTGCATGTTTATCAATAACTGGAAGAATGTGCAGCGTCTTGATGCTCTTCATTACACATATCAGGCCAACAAATCGTTTTTACATCTTCAACATAGGAATCAGTGTTGTATGATCTCTTATATACAATTTTAGGCCCAGCCTTTGGAACGTAGTCTTTTCTGGATGTAGCCACTATATTATGGTCACTACATCCAATGGGTGTGGATACAGCTTTAGAACAAAGTTCTGCAGTGTTTTAAAAATGTCATCAACACACGTGAATTATATAGTTCCTGTAACATTTGTAAACACCATGGTAGGTTGATTAATAACCTGATCCAGATTACAGGCACTGGTAATAGTGAGCAGCTTCCTCTTGAGCGGACAGCATGATGAAAACTAGTCTATATTCAGGTCATCACTTTCACTATCAAACATTGCACACATATTATCCAGATATTGACTGTTATCCACAACATGTTATTCCATCTGGATTGTTCCTCTAGATTTCCCAGTCGTGGTTTATAATGATTCACAGACTGTACTGATGTCATCTCTCGTGGATTTACAGTTTGTTGTCATCTTGACTCATTCCTCTTTGAGGACATCCACCTCTCCCTGGAAGAATTGCAAGCTGTTCTTAAGGTCCTGGAACTCTCTGGTCATATTGTCCATTCTTTGGTTCATTGAATACACCATTATTTGGACAAAGCTCTTGAAGCTATTTTCCTGTTGCTGTAACATCTGCTTGTTGACATATTTTGCCGTGGGACATCTGGACCCATTGCCAGGTGCAGCGGGCATACGCTATCCTGCTTTTTGTGGGCCTGTGAAAGGTTCAACAAATTGTGTGAGTGGTAGAAATGGGCGGATTTCTCCATACCCTTCTCCGGCTGTTGTATTGGGCAGTTCAAAAGATGAAAAATGTCTCAGTCCCTGAGGCAAAAACTTTGTGCTATCCAGGGGCATGAGTACAGGGCATAAATAAACTGCTCCCAAACATTTTAAACCAGCATCAGGAAATTGAGTCTATCGTAGTTCATGTGGGATTCAATGACATTATGAAAGGCAGCTCAGAACAGCTGAAGATATATTAAAGAACTGATTGGGTCACTGCTTGACTCTAACAAACGCCCCATAATATCTGTCCCTCTGCCCTCCTTAAATTGTGGCATTGAACATTTCAATAGACTTTTAGCCTTCCATAACTGACTACGACTATTGGTGCCTTGTGTGTATAACATTTATTAACAATTTTGATACCTTCTGGAAAACTTAGCTTGTTTTATAAGGAGGATGGGATCCACCCAAATAATGTGGGTTCCTAGATCCTTTCACAGCATTTTGGCGCTGAGTTGTCATAATTGTCACAATCCCTCCGGTACTGCTCATACCGTGCATCAGTTTCGGAGGTCTATGTCACTGGCCTCGCTGCACTGAACTGTCATTACTCACACCTGGTTCCAATTCCTCACTAATTGTATTTGTATAAATGTGCGCTTTGTTTCACCATTGGGCTGTCGATTACTGTTCCCATGTCCGTTGTGCCTGTGAGTACCTTTGCTGTGTTGTTTTGGCTTTCGTGCCGCTTGTATTGTGCAGATGATTACAGGCCTCGTCCCATGGTGTATCATTATGCACTTGTGTTTTTGGGTCTCGTCCCGTGTATGTATTAGGGGTCTCGCCCCTTGTATTTATTTGAGGTGCTCCTCGCTCTTTTATTTGGGTTTTAACCCTGTGTATTGTTTACGTGTTTGTTTGGTCTTCGTCCCCGTGCATTTACATGGCATGCTGTAATTTGGGTCAATAAAAGCCCCTATTACGCATTCCTGCATCTGTCTCCCGATCCTTCACACAACGTGACAATAATGCTTCAGCAAATGTACATTATCCCCTGGGGTGTTTGAATACATAATGTAAGTAACCTAATTTATGTCGCTCTAACTTCCCTGAATGCCTCTACTGATCCCACAGCTATTGTATGCAGTAATCATTTGCCTGTGAACCAGTTCTACTGTTAGCACTGTGGCAGTGTGCCCTAGTAGGAAGTCCACTGTGTGCAGCTCACCCTGCACTAACATAAAGAGCAAGTCTACTTCTGCTAAGCTTCCCAGTAAGGCAATGAAAACAATCCCAGAAAAGTGCTAGAAATAGCCCACGTTAACATATGTAGACTAAGAACAAAGGTTCATGAAGTCATTAACTTGCTAGTAACAGATGATATTCATATTCTGACTGTCTCTGAAAGTCACTTAGATAATACCTTTGATGATAGAGTGGTAGCAATACATGGTTGTAACATCTACAGAAAAGACAGAAATGCCAATGGGGTCTATGTTGCGGTCCATATTAAGAACCACATTCTTGTAAAGCTTAGAGAGGATCTCATGTTAAATACTGTTTAAGTAATATGGCTAGAGGGTCATCTGCCTCACCTGAAGCCTATTCTTGTGGGAAGCTACTATAGACCACCAGGTGCTAACAGTCCGTATCTGGATAACATGTGTGAAATGCTTGATAATGTATGTGATATCAACAGAGGTATATTTTCTGGGTGATTTCAATATTGACTGGCTTTCACCAAACTGCCCACTCAAGAAAAAGCTTCAAACTGTAACCAGTGCCTGCAACCTGGTTCAGGTTATTAGTCAACCTACCAGGTTAGTTACAAACAGCACGGGAATGAAATCATCAACATGTATTGATCACATCTTTACTAATTTTGCAGAAATTTGCTTTAAAGCAGTATCCAAATCCATCGGATGTAGTGTCACAATATAGTAGCCATATCTAGGGAAACCAAAGTTCCAAAGGCTGGGCCTAATATAGTGTATAAGAGGTTTATAGTGATTCTTATGTTGATGATGTAACGGATATTTACTGGTCTGGGGTGTGTAATGAGGAGCAACCAGACACTGCATGCACTAATTAAGAAAATGACTGTAAAAACGGTTAAATCCCCTTGGATTGATGAGGAATTTAAAAATTGTATGGTTGAGAGGAATGAGGAAAACGGTATAAGAAATATGTCTGGCAGCACAACCTATTGGCAAATGTACTGCAAATTGAGAAATCATGTGACTGACCTGAATAACAAGAAGAATAAACTATATTATGAAATAAAAATAAATTCTATAAAGAATGATAGTAAAAAGCTTTGGAGCACCTTAAATGAAATGTTGGGCAAAAGTGTCAACTCAGCTCCATCATTCATTGAATTAAATGGCTCAATCATCACAAAAGCCACTGATATTGCCAACTATTTTATGATTTCTTTCACAAATTTAGACATGACATGCCAGCAACAAACGCTGACACTACAAATCCAAGTATACAGTGTATCTGACCAAATTATGAAAGTGAGTGTGGAAGAGGTGCCACTAGGGTCTGACAACTTGGAAGAAAAATTACTGAGGATAATACCGGACGATATTGCCACTCCTATTTGACATATCTTGAATTTAAGCCTACTAGAAAGTGTATGCCCTCAGGCCTGGAGGGAAGCAAAAGTCATTATGCTACCTAAGAATAGTAAAGTCCCTTTTCTGGCTCAAATAGCCGACCAATCAGCCTGTTACCAACCCTTAGTAAAAAAATAAATACCAGATACATTGCTATTTCACCGTAAACAAATTGACAGGCGACTATCAGCATGCTTCTAGGGAAGGACATTCAACAAGCGCGGGGCGGCAGTGTAGCCTAGAGCGTTGGACTTATAACCGGAAGGTTGCAAGTTCAAACCCCCGAGCTGACAAGGTACAAATCTGTCGTTCTGCCCCTGAACAGGCCTAGGAACCCACTGTTCCTAGGCCATCATTGAAAATAAGAATTTGTTCTTAACTGACTTGCCTAGTTAAATAAAGGTCAAATAAAAAATAAAAATAAAGCACAGTGCTTACACAAATGACTGATGATTGGCTGAGAGAAATTGATGATAAAATGATTGTGGGGGCTGTCTTGTTAGACTTCAGTGCAGCTTTTGACATTATCGATCATAGTCTGCTGCTGGAAAAATGTATGTGTTATGGCTTTACACCCCCTGCTTTATTGTGGATAAAGAGTTACCTGTCTAACTGAACACAGAGGGTGTTCTTTAATGGAAGCCTCTCCAACATAATCCAGATAGAATCAGGAATTTCCAAGGTTAGCTGTCCAGGTCCCTTACTTTTTTCAATATATGACATGCCACTGGCTTTGCGTAAAGCCAGAGTGTCTCCGTATGTATGCGGATGACTCAACACTATACACATCAGCTACTACAGCAACTGAAATGACAGCAACACCAAAGAGCTGCAGATAGTTTTAGAATGGGTGGCAAGGAAAAAGTTAGCTGTAAATATATATATTTTTAAACTAAAAGCATTGTATTTGGTACAAATAATTTTTTTAATTAGATTTTTATTTCACCTTTATTTAACCAGGTAGGCTAGTTGAGAACAAGTTCTCATTTACAACTGCGATCTGGCCAAGATAAAGCAAAGCAGTGTGACAGAAACAGCAACACAGAGTTACACATGGAATAAACAAACATACAGTCAATAATACAATAGAAAAAGTCTATATACAGTGTGTGCAAATGAGGTAGGATAAGGGAGGTAAGTCAATAAATAGGAAATAATTACAATTTAGCAATTAAAGACTGGAGTGATAGATGTGCAGAAGATGAATGTGCAAGTAGGGATACTCGGGTGCAAAGGAGCAAACTAAATAAATAAATACAGTATGGGGATCAGGTAGAGTGGATGAGCTAATTACAGATGTGCTATGTACAGGTGCAGTGATCTGTGAGCTGCTCTGACAGTTGGTGCTTAAAGTTAGTGAAGGAGTCTCCAGCTTCAGTGTTTTTTGCAGTTCGTTCCAATCATTGGCAGCAGTGAACTGGAAGGAAAGGCGGCCAAAGTACGAATTGGCTTTGGGGGTGACCAGTGAAATATACCTGCTGGAGCGTGTGCTACGGGCGGGTGCTGCTATGGTGACCAGTGAGCTGAGATAAGGCGGGGCTTTACCTAGCAAAGACTTATAGATGACCTGGAGCCAGTGGGTTTGGCGACGAATATGAAGTGAGGGCCAGCCAGCGAAAGCATACAGGTCACAGTGGTGGATAGTATATGGGGCTTTGGTGACAAAACGGATGGCACTATGATAGGCTGCATCCAATTTGCTGAGTAGAGTGTTGGAGGCTATTTTGTAAATTACATCGCCGAAGTCAAGGATTGGTAGCATAGTCAGTTTTACGAGGTTATTCACTGAACCCTAAACCTGAACTAAATCTTGTAATGAATCATGTGGAAATTGAGTTGACTAAACTGGAGTAACCCCTGTCATGGTCAAAACATGTTGATACAACAGTAGCTGAAATGGGGAGATGTCTGTCCATAATAAAGCGCTGCCTTCTTTAACAACACTATCCAGATGGCTGGTCCAACAGGCCCTAGTTTTGTCACACCTGGACTACTGTTCAGTCATGTGGTCAGGTGCCACAAAGAGGGACTTAGGAGAATTAAAATTGGCTCAGAACAGGGCAGCACGGCTGGCCCTTGGATGTACACGAGGAGCTAACATGATTAAAATGCATGTCAATCTCTCCTGGCTCAGAGTGGAAGAGAGATTGACTTCATCACTACTTGTTTTTTGTGAGACGTTTCAAAAGAACACAGACACTGGACAGAGGAACTCTGCCAAGAAGTCCAGCATCCCGGAGTCGCCTCTTCACTGTTGACGTTGAGACTGGTGTTTTGCAGGTACTATTTGATGAAGCTGCCAGTTGAGGACATGTGAGGCGTATGTTTCTCAAACTAGACACTAATGTATTTGTCCTCTTGCTCAGTTGTGCACCGGTGCCTCCCACTCTTTATATTCTGGTTAGAGCCAGTTTGCGCTGTTCTGTGAAGCGTTGTACGAGATCTTCAGTTTCTTGGCAATTTCTCGCATGGAATAGCCTTCATTTCTCAGAACAAGAATAGACTGACGAGTTTCAGAAGAGAGTTCTTTGTTTCTAACCATTTTGAGACTGTAATTGAACCCACAAATGCTGATGCTCTCCAGATACTCAACTAGTCTAAAGAAGGACAGTTTTATTGCTTCTTTAATCAGAACAACAGTTTTCAGCTGTGCTAATA
Organism: Oncorhynchus keta; assembly: GCF_023373465.1. Lineage (NCBI taxonomy): Eukaryota > Metazoa > Chordata > Actinopteri > Salmoniformes > Salmonidae > Oncorhynchus > Oncorhynchus keta. The sequence goes on from NC_068437.1 coordinate 37,175,155, forward strand.
TAATTACAGAATGGTTTTCTAATGATCAAATAGCCTTTTAAAATTATCAACTTGGATTAGCTAACACAACGTGCCATTGGAACACAGGAGTGATGGTTGCTGATAATGGGTCTCAGTACGCGTATTATGATATTCCATAAAACATTAGCCGTTTCCAGCTACAATAATAATTTACACCATTAACAATGTCTACACTGTATTTCTGATCAATTTTATGTTATTTTAATGGACAACAAATGTGCTCTTCTTTCCAAAACAAGGACATTTCTAAGTGACAGTGGTAGTGTATATACTGTATTTAAAATGTCCTGTTTATCTTATTTTCTGTAATTAGCTATTCATATTTGTAGTAATGTAGGTAGTTTATGCAAAGGATTTTTACTTCTCACCAGTCTCTCCATTACCAAAATTACATTATGGCAAGCTATTATTATATTAGCAAAGTTTTTGTGATTCATCCTATATTGTCCCTAACCACTTTTACTTCATCGCAACATTTGTGGGACACACACACACACACACACACACACACACACACACACACACACACACACACACACACACACACACACACACACACACACACACACACACACACACACACACACACACACACTCTACCCCTTTCCCCCACAACAACCATCGACTCCCAACTCAGGAACGGTCTTGATATACAAATGTATACACTTGCAGCTGTATGAGAAGGCCTACAAAATGGAGCAAAAAATGTGAAGAAATGGGAAGATTTGATTAACCATTGTCACGTCCTAGTTGATGGAGGTCAGATATACCCTCTTTCCCTGAAACACCCACACATGGTCCCCCATTATGACCTTTGATTTTGTGCCACCATGGCCACAATAATATGCCCCCTCTCTGAATGTCAGAGTGTGACCCCCTCCCCATGGGTCACTGCAGCTAGTGTTGCCAGCACTGCCACTGCCTGGGTGGGGGCACCCCACCGTAATCCCCACCGGCTAGGTACAAGGTCATTGGTAGCTTTGAGAATTTCCTTGTATGTTATGCTCTCCCATCAGGGGGCTCTGGCTTTGCAGGACCAACCCTGCCAGGCAGGCTCAGAATCTTGAGGGGGCGGTGCTGCTGTAGAAGGTCTCTGACCGCATTTTGCTCCATACAGGCCACTTTAAAGCAGGCCCATAAAACAGATGGGGACATCGCATTAGTATCTGGATCATTCAGGTGGGTGTCTCGGGTATAGGGTTGTGGACCATTCCCTCAATATTGGAACATAAATAAATAAATTAGATGTATCATTTATTTTTTTAAATGTAGTTCTCCATGATTGGAGAATAAATAAATTAGATGTATAATTTATTTTAAAATGCAGTTCCACCATGATAGGACAATAAATAAATATGATGCATAATTCACTGTATATCCCTCATCCACACAAAATTGAAAGCTCTCTGAAAGCTCTCTCACAGACATATATTGGTTCTGGGATATGCAACCATTTCCTTTCTCACTCACTTAACGCCTCTTTCCTAAACACCAAAAAACACACACCACACCATCCATCTCAATACGTCCACACGTATCTACATACTAAGCCTTCTGTCTGCTGTGTTTTCAACTCCACCATGTTGAATTAGTGCTTTTGTGTACCAATTAGTTATATTTCAAGATAGATAGAAAAACTATATATTTTTTTGTATTATTACAATCCATACCAAGGCTAGTATTGTGTGTTTCATTATTTGCCTCCTATATGGGAACTTTGTCATTTTTAGAATAGCCATGGAGTAGCCTTTGTCTCTGAACAATTGGTTATCAATATACAGTTTATCGACTACGAGAGCCAAGCGTTTCCCTTTCAATCTATTTTCCTTGAAAATTGGATACAGAACTTTGCGCCGTTCTGCAATTTCCTTCAGGAACTGGTCATTCATGCCTATTTTCGTGCTATCAAGTCTTTTACTCAGGCTTTTCGCCATTATTTTATCTTTAAAGAAAGCTAATTTGGCATCAATTGGGCATTCATACCTCTACCCTCTGTCCAAAGCGGTGTGCACGTTCAAGTTGGATTTTGTCAATAGCTTCGCGTGGGATCGGAAGCGCTGTAACGAGGAACTCACGAACTACACATTCAGGAACTTCTCCTTATTTCTCTTGGATACCTGCATGTACCAGATTCTCTCTCATGGATCTAGTCTGTATGTCAAGTAAGTCTTCTCTCAGAACGATGTTCACTTTTTTATAGACTCTGCCTATAAAAAAGGGGGTCAGGTGAAGCAAATGCTAAACTACAGGACTGTTTTGCTATCACAGACTGGAACATGTTCCGTGATTCTTCTGATGGCATTGAGAAGTACACCACATCAGTCACTGGCTTTATCAATAAGTGCATCGAGGATGTCGTCCCCACAGCGACTGTACATACATACCCCAACCAGAAGCCATGAATTACAGGCAACATTCGCACTGAGCTAAAGGGTAGAGCGGTCCGCTTTCAAGGTGCGGGACTCTAACCCGGAAAACTTCTAAGAAATCCTGCTATGCCCTCCGACGAACCATCAAACAAACAAAGCGTCCATACAGGGCTAAGATTGAATTGTGCTACACCGGCTCCAACGCTCATCTTATGTGTCAGGGCTTGCAAACGGTTATAGACTACAAAGGGAAGAACAGCTGCGAGCTGCCCAGTGTCACGAGCCTACCAGACGAGCTATGTCACTTTACATTTACATTTACATTTAAGTCATTTAGCAGACGCTCTTATCCAGAGCGACTTACAAATTGGTGCATACACCTTATGACAACCAGTGGAACAGCCACTTGCATCTAAATCTTGTTGGGGGGGGGAGGGGGTGAGAAGGATTACTTACCCTTACTTACCCTATCCTAGGTATTCCTTGAAGAGGTGGGGTTTCAGGTGTCTCCGGAAGGTGGTGATTGACTCCGCTGTCCTGGCGTCGTGAGGGAGTTTGTTCCACCATTGGGGGCCAGTGCAGCGAACAGTTTTGACTGGGCTGAGCGGGAACTGTACTTCCTCAGTGGTAGGGAGGCGAGCAGGCCAGAGGTGGATGAACGCAGTGCCCTTGTTTGGGTGTAGGGCCTGATCAGAGCCTGGAGGTACTGAGGTGCCGTTCCCCTCACAGCTCCGTAGGCGAGCACCATGGTCTTGTAGCGGATGCGAGCTTCAACTGGAAGCCAGTGGAGAGAGCGGAGGAGCGGGGTGACGTGAGAGAACTTGGGAAGGTTGAACACCAGACGGGCTGCGGCGTTCTGGATGAGTTGTAGGGGTTTAATGGCACTTCTTTGCTCGCTTCGAGGCAAGCAACACTGAGGCATGCATGAGAGCATCAGCTGTTCTGGACGACTGTGTGATCACGCTCTCCGTAGCCGACGCGAGTAAGACCTTTAAACAGGTCAACATTCACAAGGCAGCGGGGCCAGACGGAATACCATGACGTGTGCCCCGGGCATGTGCTGACCAACTGGCAGGTGTCTTCACTGATATATTCAACATGTCCCTGATTGAGTCTGTAATACCAACATGTTTCAAGCAGACCATCATAGTCCCATACAGACCCATAGCACTCACGTCCGTAGCCATGAAGTGCTTTGAAAGGCTGGTAATGGCTCACATCAACATCATTTTCCCAGAAACCCTAGAACCACTCCAATTTGCATACCGCCCAAACAGATACACAGATGATGCCATCTCTATTGCATTTCACACTGCCCTTTCCCACCTGGACAAAAGGTACACCTACGTGAGAATGCTATTCATTGACTACAGCTCAGCGTTCAACACCATGGCCCCCTCAAAGCTCATCACTAAGCTAAGGATCCTAGGACTAAAGACCTCCCTCTGCAACTGGATCCTGAACTTCCTGACAGGTCGCCCCCAGGTGGTGAGGGTAGGTAGCAACACTTCTGCCACGCTGATCCTCAACACTGAAGCCCCTCAGGGGTGCGTGCTCAGTCCCCTTCTGTACTCCCTGTTCACCCACAACTCTAACACCATCAAGTTTGCTGACTACACAACAGTGGTAGGTCTGATCACCAACAACGACGAGACAGCCTATAGGGAGGAGGTCAGAGACCTGGCCGGTTGGTGCCAGAATAACAACCTATCCCTCAACGTAACCAAGATGAAGGAGATGATTGTGGACTACAGGAAAAGGAGCATCGAGCACGTCTCCATTCTCATCGACGGAGCTGTAATGGAGCAGGTTGTGAACTTTAAGTTCCTTCATGTCCACATCACCAACAAACTAGAATGGTCCAAATACACCAAGACAGTCGTGAAGAGGGCACGACAAAGCCTATTCCCCCTCAGGAAACTAAAAAGATTTGGCATGGGTCCTCAGATCCTCAAAAGGTTCTACAGCTGCAACATCGACAGCATCCTGACCGGTTGCATCACTGCCTTTTGCAGCAATTGCTTGGCCTCCGACTGCAAGGTACTACAGAGGGTAGTGCGTACGGCCCAGTACATCACTGGGACTAACCTGCCTGCCATCCAGGACCTCTAAACCAGGCGGTGTCAGTGGAAGGCCCTAAAAATTGTCGAAGACCCCAGCCACCCCAGTCATAGACTGTTCTCTCTACTACCGCATGGCAAGCGATACCGGAGTGCCAAGTCTAGGACAAAAAGGCTTCTTAACAGTTTTTACCCACAAGCCATAAGACTCCTGAACAGGTAATCAAATGGCTACCCGGACTTACGCTGCTGCTACACTCTGTCTATCATATAAGCATTGTCACCTCTAACTATAAATTCATGTACATACTACCTCAATTGGCCCGACCAACCAGTGCCACCGCACATTGGCTAACCGGGCTATCTGCATTGTGTCCCGCCGCCCGCCGCCCGCCGCCCACCACCCGCCAACCCCTCTTTTACGCTACTGCTACTCTCTGTTCATCATATATGCATAGTCACTTTAACCATATATACAGTGGGGAGAACAAGTATTTGAAACACTGCCGATTTTGCAGGTTTTCCTACTTACAAAGCATGTAGAGGTCTGTTATTTTTATCATAGGTACACTTCAACTGTGAGAGACGGAATCTTAAACAAAAATCCAGAAAATCACATTGTATGATTTTTAAGTATTTAATTGGCATTTTATTGCATGACATAAGTATTTGATCACCTACCAACCAGTAAGAATTCCGGCTCTCACAGACCTGTTAGTTTTTCTTTAAGCCCTCCTGTTCTCCACTCATTACCTGTATTAACTGCACCTGTTTGAACTCGTTACCTGTATAAAAGACACCTGCCCACACACTCAATCAAACAGACTCCAACCTCTCCACAATGGTCAAGACCAGTGAGCTGTGTAAGGATATCAGGGATAAAATTGTAGACTTGCACAAGGCTGGGATGGGCTACAGGACAATAGGCAAGCAGCTTGGTGAGAAGGCAACAACTGTTGGCGCAATTATTAGAAAATGGAAGAAGTTCAAGATGACGGTCAATCACCCTCGGTCTGGGGCTCCATGCAAGATCTCACCTCGTGGGGCATCAATGATCATGAGGAAGGTGAGGGATCAGCCCAGAACTACACGGCAGGACCTTGTCAATGACCTGAAGAGAGCTGGGGCCACAGTCTCAAAGAAAACCATTAGTAACGCACTACGCCGTCATGGATTAAAATCCTGCAGCGCACGCAAGGTCCCCCTGCTCAAGCCAGCGCATGTCCAGGCCCATCTGAAGTTTGCCAATGACCATCTGGATGATCCAGAGAAGGAATGGGAGAAGGTCATGTGGTCTGATGAGACAAAAATAGAGCTTATTGGTCTAACCTCCACTCGCCGTGTTTGGAGGAAGAAGAAAGATGAGTACAACCCCAAGAACACTATCCCAACCGTGAAGCATGGAGGTGGAAACAATTCTTTGGGGATGCTTTTCTGTAAAGGGGACAGGACGACTGCACCATATTGAGGGAAGGATGGATGGGGCCATGTATCGCGAGATCTTGGCCAACAACCTCCTTCCCTCAGTAAGAGCATTGAAGATGGGTCGTGGCTGGGTCTTCCAGCATGACAATGACCCGAAACACACAGCCAGGGCAACTATGGAGTGGCTCCGTAAGAAGCATCGCAATGTCCTGGAGTGGCCTAGCCAGTCTCCAGACCGGAACCCAATAGAAAATCTTTGGAGGGAGCTGAAAGTCCGTATTGCCCAGCGACAGCCCCGAAACCTGAAGGATCTGGAGAAGGTCTGTATGGAGGAGTGGGCCAAAATCCCTGCTGCAGTGTGTGCAAACCTGGTCAAGAACTACAGGAAACGTATGATCTCTGTAATTGCAAACAAAGGTTTCTGTACCAAATATTAAGTTCTGCTTTTCTGATGTATCAAATACTTATGTCATGTAAATTAATTATTTAAAAATCATACAATATGATTTTCTGGATTTTTGTTTAGATTCCGTCTCTCACAGTTGAAGTGTACATATGATAAATATTACAGACCTCTACATGCTTTGTAAGTAGGAAAACCTGCAAAATCGGCAGTGTGTAAACTACTTGTTCTCCCCACTGTACATGTACATACTACCTCAATCAGCCCGACTAACCGGTGCCTGTATATAGCCTTGCTACTGTTATAGCCTTGCAACTGTATATAGTCTCGTTACTGTTATTTTTTACTGTTGTTTTGAATTTTTTTACTTACCTATTATTCACCTAACACCTTTTTTGCACTGTTGGTTAGAGCCTGTAAGTAAGGTTGTAAGGTTGTATCCTGTTGTATTCGGTGCATGTGACAAATAAACTTTGATTCTATTTTTTTTTTCATTAACTTCGGTTTCAATCTTATTGACCCTTTTAGCTTCTTTGTGTCTTTCTCCATTGTTGCAACTTTTTCGTCCCACATCTCAAGGCTTGCCTTCAACTCTTTTATATCTGTACTGACTGGTTCAAGTATGCCCAGTTTGTCATTTATTGATTTTAACAGATCGGTTTCAACCTTTACCATTCCCGGTGGTGAAAATATTAAATTGTCTGTCTGTAGAAGAGTCATATTTTCGTTTTGAGGTAGGTTCCCAGTCTTACTCTCTGTCATGTTTGGATGTTGCTTGTTTTCGTAATATTTGTTGCTAAATTTCTCTCGTCTCATGATTTGTTTTGTGCTGTTATCCAGATCGAATGTTATTACCCACCAGATTGTGAAGTGCTAATATTTAGCCTAATTTACTGATATTGAATATTACGTTTTATCTTGAGGTGATCTCCATTGCTGTGTTCTAAATCAGATATTAGTTTCTGCCCTCAGGGTATGGCTCTATTAAGGTTGGAGCATGCAAGACTGCACAGGAAATACAGTATGATCCAGAACAGTATCTGCTATACACATTGAAATACACATGATTTTTTCCTAAATTCACCGCTATGGTACTGTTCAGCTCTGTCTCTGGTCAGAGCTGGGGTATAATTTTGGGAAGGTTTAAAACTTGTCACCATTTGGTCCTTGTTTAATATGTGGGGTGGTACTGGTACTGTTACTGTCTAAGTGGTCGACCTGTGGGAAATTGCATTGGGTTTACTACAGTGCCCTGAGGTACTCCCCTCCCTTTTATCTCCTACAGGAATTCATTGGAGCTGCAATTTCCCTTTCATGGCGTGCCCAAAGCGGCACTTTGTAAACAGATACCTAGGACACAGGGCTCATTGGCACCACAGAAAGCTGCTTGTGTAGTAAAGTACCTCTGGGAGAAGACAGCTCTTCAACTGGATGTGAAACTGACGAATGTCAAGCAGGCAGCTCTCGACTTGTTCACTCTGCCAACACACACACACACACACACACACACACACACACACACACACACACACACACACACACACACACACACACACACACACACACACACACACACACACACACACACACACACACACACACACACACACACACACACACACACTTTCTGCTATGCCCCCTGATTGGACCCACAATGATGAATTGATATGCAGTTTTGACAGTTTTTTTTTACAGTGTAAATAGAACAAAATACCTTTGTACCGCTCTCATGCAATATTATACATATCTCGTTATTGACTCATGACTCATGGCACTTTGGTTACAAGAATAACTGTACAGAAAAACAGTAGATTTACTTAGTGAATAAATATGTTTAATACTGTACAGTAACTCACTTGAAGCAGGATTGATGCTGTTTGTGTGAGCTCCCCACAGTCCCGCCACATTCGCTCATGCTTTCTTTATTTTGACAGATATTATATTATTTATAGTGTATATAATAGATACTGTATATATGATTGGGAAACATGAGTACGTCTTATTTCAAACAGAGTAGAGGTTAGTAGACCAGGCTATCACATTGTATGTGCTGTTTCCACATGATTCTACACCTACTGTTGGGCCGTGGACTAGAGGAGGGGAGTACTACTGTTTGCCTGAGACATGCACACACACACAACACACACACACACACACACACACACACACACACACACACACACACACACACACACACACACACACACACACACACACACACACACACACACACACACACACACACACACACACACACACACACACACACACACACACACACACACACACACACACACACCAATATCTGCTGATGTTGGAAACTGACCATCTCTCCATTCCAGCCGGTGGTTTCCCCCTATCCTCTCTGCGGTCCAACATCCCAAACACTCACTTCACTCTCCCTTTCCCCTTTCTCCCCCCTTTCTGGAGCCAAATGCTTGCTACCTTACTATAGGTATTATGTTGCTATTTATTTCCACACAGCGTATTTTTAGCCCCTGTTTAGATCCCCTGCTATGAGACACCATCTCAGGTTCTCCTATTATACACACAGACTGTGGTACACACAGACAATGGTACACACAGACTGTGGTACACACAGACAATGGTACACACAGACTGTGGTACGCACAGTCTGTATCGCAAATGGCACTCTATTCCCTATTTAGTGCACTATTTTTGACCGAGACCTATGGGCCCTGGTCAAAAGTTGTGCCCTACAAAGGGATTAGGGTGCCATTTGAGGCATTGCCACACTTTTGGTGTGATGTGTGTGAGAGTCTGGAAAAGCCATTGGTGGAGCGAATCCATAGCAGGAGCTCCTTAATTTACTGCCTGATGCTCAGCGTGTTCTCCCTACTCTGTTCTGGCTCAGATACAGTTGACGGTGGAAATCCTTACAACCGCAACACCCATACAAAGATAATTGGGGGGGGGTAAGTGTGCATGTGTTTTCACTCTTCCTCTATCAAACACCAGTTGGCCTCTAATGGCTCTAATGTCTTATCAACAGTATGTAAATACACCACGGCACGTTTATTCTTTTTGGGGGCTTGGCTGACTCTTTTTGAATTGTAATATTAAGACAACAAACTAGCAATAAATCAACTGTATCAGTTATTTATCTATATATTTTTCGAAAGCAAATATCAATACAGTTGTTTGTGAGGTTTGGTACCCTAACATGAATCAATGCCACATTGTATTATTTACATTTTTCAGGACTTACGTAAGTATGATTCTCAATCAGAGACAACTAACGACACCTGCCTCTGATTGAGAACCATACCAGGCCAAACGCAAAACACAACATAGAAAACGAACATAGACAACCCACCCCAACTCACGCCCTGACCAACCTAAAACAAAGACAAAACAAAAGAACTAAGGTCAGAACGTGACAGCTTTGTGCCAAATAAGGGACTAACTCCAGCTCCTTCCCCCAGTGCAGCAGCCTAAGACCAGGCAAATGTTCCTCAATCTACCCCCTCCGCATGGTTCATGTCTCCTGGAGTCCTGGAGGAGTAAAATCTGCTCTGTAGTGAAGGATCTTACTGTGTGTGTGTGTGTGTGTGTGTGTGTGTGTGTGTGTGTGTGTGTGTGTGTGTGTGTGTGTGTGTGTGTGTGTGTGTGTGTGTGTGTGTCAGCAGAGGCTGGTGGGAGGAGCTATTGGAGGACAGACTCATTGTAATGGCTGGAATGGAATGGTATCAAACACATCAAATATATGGAAATCACATATTAGACTCTGTTCCACTATTCCATTTCAGCTATTAAAATAAGCCCATCCTCCTATAGCTCTTCTCACCAGCCTCCTTTGGTGTGTGTGTGTGCATCAAATTTATATCGGAAATCACATATTAGACTCTGGAGTGGTTCTGGTTAGTAGGGTTAGTAGGGGTTTATAAGAACTCCGGGAGAGAGAAACATTTGGTGTTTGTGGTCAGTGTTTTTGGAGAAGCCCAGGTTCTGGAATCCTCCTCCCCACGGCTGTGGGAGCACAGGCCTTGGGGGTCCAGGGAGGATTCAGGAGGGATCCACTGTGGTCTGTGTCTGTGTGATGCGTTGGGCTTACGGGGTAACCAACAGACAGATATGGAAAAGTTGAAGACGATAAAAATAAAAAATAAATCAACAGCGCCTCCAGAGAAACCTGTGATATAAAACGTTTAAAGGGGAGGGAGAGCTGTGAAGAGAGTCTGAATGGAAAATAACATGTCCTGGTAAGAGAGGCGTGAGAGACGGAGAGAGAAAGCATTAGTACAAGGATGGAAAAATATAAAAATGAAGTGCGAGGAAGTAGGACAGACAGAGGATATGAGTGAGTGTGCATTTGAAAAAAAAAAGGGAAGAGAGAGAGAGAGCAGTATTGAGAATGAGTATGAGAGAAGAGAAAGAGAGAAGTGTGTGTTTAAAAAGAGCGGGAGAGAGAGTAGTATAGCTAATGAGTGTGCGAGAAGAGAAATGGAGAAAAGGCAGCTGTAGAGTGTTAGGGCCACTGAAAATATCTAATTGCACACTATCACCCCTGGCTCTTTTGGAGAATTTAAATAATGTTTTAATTTTCCTGAGAGAAGATGGCACTGACAGACATGGCATCTCTGCTTCTAGTTTCTATGCAACTTTGCATTATTTTGTTTTTTTGTGTGTTATTTCTTACATTTTTAGCCCAGCAGGAAATTACTTTTGGATATCAGAGCGGTGGTAACTCACCAGCATTACGACCAGGAATACGACTTTCCTGAATTGGAACTTTTGTTCATACCCTCCAGGGCAATTGAACTTATCCCAGAGGCTGCTTCAAGACACTGCCGGCAGAGAAGAGGAATTCAGAATGGACTTCTAGTCCAACTCAGGAGGCGGGCACACCATCCACCTCTTCCGAGTATATTACTCGCTAATGTTCAGTCCCTGGACAATAAAGAAGATTAACTCAGGGTGAGGATCTCCTACCAGAGAGACATCAGGGACTGTAACATACTCTGTTTCACAGAATCATGGCACTCTCCGCATATACTGTCCCTGTCCATACAGCCAGCTGGGTTATAAGTACATTGTGCAGACAGGAATAAAGAACTCTCTGGGAGTCCTTTTGCTCCCCCAAACCAAGAATACCTCACAATCAAATGCCAACCGTATTACCTCCCAAGATAATTCTCTTTGGTTAGTCACAGCCGTGTATATTCCCCCTCAAGACGATACCACGATGGCCCTCAAGGAGCTACACTGGACTTTGTGCAAACTGGAAAGCACTTATCCTGAGGCTGCATTTATTGTAGCTGGGGATTTTAACAAAGCAAATTTGAGGAAAACGCTACCGAAGTTCTATCAACACATTTCCTGTAGTTCTCGTGCATCATAAACTCTCGATCATTGTTACTCCCCCTTCCGGGATGGCTACAAGGCCCTCCCTCCGGCAAATCAGATCACGACTCCACCCTGCTCCTCCCTTCGTATAGGCAGAAACTCAAACAGGAAGTACCCGTGCTAAGGTCTATTCAACGCTGGTCTGACCGATCGGAATCTATGCTTCAAGATTGTTTTGATTACGCAGACTGGGATATGCTCCGGGTTGCCTATGAGAATAACATTGACGGATACATGGACACAGTGACTGAGTTCATCAGGAAGTGTACAGGGGATGTTGTTCCTACTGTGACTATTAAAACCTACCCAAACCAAAAACTGTGGAATAGATGGCAGCATTCGGGCTAAACTGAAAGTGCGAACCATCTCATTTAACCACGGCAAGGTGACTGGAAATATGGTTGAATATAAATAGTGTAGTTATTCCCTCTGTAAGTCAATCAAACAGGTAAAATGTCAGTACAGAGGAAAAGTGGAGTCACAATTCAACAGCTCAGACACGAGACGTATGTGGCAGGGTCTACAGACAATCACATATTACAAATGGAAAACAAGCCACGTCGCGGACACCGAAGTCTTGCTCCTGGACAAGCTAAACACCTTCGCCCATGTTGAGGATAACACAGTGCCACTGTCGCGGCCCGCACCCAAGGACTGTGCGCTCTTGTTCTCCGTGGCCAACGTGAGTAAGACATTTAAGCGTGTTAATCCTCGCAAGGATGCCGACCCAGATGGCATCTCTAGCCGCGTCCTCAGAGCATGCGCAGACCAGCTGGCTGGAGTGTTTACGGACATATTCAATCTCTCCCTACCCCATCCTGTTGTCCTCACTTGCTTCAAGATGTCCACCATTGTTCCTGTACCCAAGAAAGTAAATATAACTAAATTACTATCACCCCATAGCACTCACTTCTGTTACCACCTCCACCTTACCTGACACCCTAGACCCACTTCAATTTGCATAATGCCCCAATAGATCCACACACGATGCAATTGCCATCGCACTGCACACGGCCCTATCCCACCTGGACAAGAGGAATACCTATGTAAGAATGCTGTTCATTGACTATAGCTCAGCCTTCAACACCATAGTACCCTCCAAGGTCATCATCAAGCTTGGGGCCCTGGGTCTGAACCCCGCCCTGTGGAACTGGGTCCTGGACTTCTTAACGGGCCGCCCCAAGGTGGTGAAGGTAGGCAACAACAACTCCACTATGCTGATCCTCAACACGGGGGCCCCACAAGGGTGCACGCTCAGCCCCCTCCTGTACTCCCTGTTCACCCATGACTGCGTGGCCATGCACGCCTCCAACTCAATCATCAAGTTGACAGACGACACAACCTCTCCCTCAACGTCAACAAAACTAAGGAGCTGATTTTGGACTTCAGGACACAGCAGAGGGAGCATGTCCCTATCCACATCAATTTGACCTCAGTGGAGAAGGTGAAAAGCTTCTCGGAGTACACATCACTGACAATCTGAAATGGTCCACCCACACAGACAGGCTGCAGAAATACCCTCACAAACTTGTGACTACCTGGTATGGCAACTTCACCAACCGCAACCGCAGGGCTCTCCAGAGGGTGATGCGGTCTCCCCAAGGCACACTGCCTGCCTTCCAGGACACCTACAGCACCCGATGTCACAGGAAAGTCAAAAAGATTATCAAGAACATCAACCACCCGAGCCACGGCCACCTGAGCCACGGCACCGGGGGTACACGGCCTGTCCCCGCTATCATCCAAAAGGCGCGGTCAGTCCAGGTGCATCAAATTAGAGACCAAGAGACTGAAATAAATCACTAGCCGGCTGCCACCCGGTTACTTTTACATTTGTGTGTGTGGTTGTGAATGGTTAGATACTGCTGCACAGTTAGAATTTGATTTGATGTTGACTAGGCCCCCAAGCATGCAAAACGATAAGAGCTGTGTGTGTGTGTGCGTGTGTTTGAGAGAGAAAGAGTTAAAGACAGTTTGCATCCGTCGATTGCGTCTGTGTGCCCATGTTCCATTTTACCCCTATGTTATTTCACTGTTGAAATGTGTGGTTTGTGAATGAAGTACTTATAGATAGATGTACAGGCTGATCTGCGGCTGTGGATGGCCTGACAGTTATCAAAGGTTAGCAGTGTTTACTGAGTTTTTTTGTGATATCACTGGCTACTTTTGTTATTCTTTATGAAACCCTTATTCTTATACAGTATTTCATTTAGGAAGAATAGTAGTACTTATTTGAAACTTTTTCAAATTGGACAGAAGCTGTGACAGATTTTCCGTACATTCTGCGGATGATAGCCAATACGCTAGGGAAATTATTAACAATAATATTCTCATTAATATCAAAATGAAGATGTATAAATAAATAGGACAAAGGTATCCTGTCTTTGTAATTATATTATGACCTACTGTATGTTGATGGAAGAATTTGTACTTTACCGTTAATGAGAGGACTTAATAAAAAGCTTGATCCAATTTATTTTCTTTGAAAAGCCAGATTAAATGGACCATTTAAAACAAGCATTCAGACAGTATTGAGGCTGTTGCGTTTTGTTCATTTTGGCATTGCAGAGAGAGAGGTTGCAGGTTCTTACCTTTCGTAATGCCTTCAGACCACCAGCCAATAGGAATGATTTATCCTACCTTGTTACCATTGTGCTGTTTTTCTTGAGCGTGCTCCCCTCAGTCTGAAGAAGAGTGTGTGCAAGTGCACGTACCTGCTCTTGAGGCCCTTTCAATGGCCCTCTCAACAGTTTGTCTGTCCAACCCCATCCCCACCATTCCTCCATCACCAGCCCTGTAGCCAGTACTGGACTGGAAATCTCAATTTATGGGTCATATTTGACATCCTGATTGAGGCCCACGGAGAACCCTCGATAACCTTTGGAGTTAGGTAGGCACGGCCCTCTGTCAATCCTTTGCCTTTATTTCCTGGGTAAAGACAACACAGAGAGGAATTTGTTCAGAGCTTGAATGATTGCCGACGCTCTTATGGCGCCGTGAAGACAACACCGGAAAGGCTCCTGACTGTTTTATTAGCAGAGATCACAAATGCCAGCGCCACGTTTGCGCAGAGCTAGCTAGCTCTTATTAAGTGCAGAGACTCTGGACCTGGCTGGACTGGCCTGCTCACAGATTGCAGATATGAACCACTGTTGTTTCTAATGTAATGAAGTGTGTTTTTAACTCTCCTGAGGACCCAGGAGCTGCTGGGCTGTTTCATGCTACTGTTTGTGACATATGGTATTACAGATCACTTCACAGATGTGGATCCTGCGTGGCTCAGTTAGTAAGAGCATGGAGCTAGCAGTGCCAGGGTTGTGGGTTACATTTTTCATCAATCAAATGATTAAATTAAGCCCCTTTTTATATCACATTGTCACAAAGTGGTTTCCAGCAAACCGGTCTAGACCCCAAAAAGCAAGAAATTCAGAAGAAAAAGCATGAAAACCTAGAGAGGAACTTGACTCAGAGGGGTGGCCCAAGGCCAGTCTGATGGACCTTTTCTAGAATGTAGCTTATGCACTCACTGTTGTAAGTCCTTTTGGATAAAGGAGTCTGCTCAATGACATATTATTTATAATTTTTACATGAAGTGGATCCTTCAAGTGCCTGTTTGGCAAATAACATTATACAGTAGCCGAATATCAAGTGACCTTTTCTGGAACCAACTTGGCACACCCTGTTCTGTGCTGTCAAACTCATATGACGTAATTGGCTTGCCTCTAGATTAACAGGAATATTAGCGTGCCTTGTGTAGTTTGGGCAAGTGGATGCTTGGTGGATCTTTCATCCAGGGCACTGTCTGTAAGTCCTTTTAAGTGTTATTTGGCACCAGGCAGCAGACAGCCCTTGTGCTGTGTAGCATCCTATTCAAGGCCAGGCATGGGCTGCTAGCCCATGCACACCCTTCTGTGTGTGTGTTTGGACCAACTCCACAGCCCTGCGCTGGTGCTTCTGATGATGATGAGGTTGAACTCTTATAGCATAAGTCTTGCCTCTTCATGAAAACAATCTCCTCTCTCATTGAAAGACAGCTGATGCTAAACAAGACATGGGACACTCGCTCGCCCGCCTACACGCTTGGCACGACATGGGACGCTCGCCCGCCTACACGCCTGGCACGATGTGTGTGTTTTTTTGTGTGTGTCTCTGTGTGTGTGTGCCTGTGTGCGCCTGTGTGCCTGTCTGCGTGTGGACCGACTCCACAGCCCTGCATCACTCCACTGTTGTTAACGATGATGAGGTAATAAGAACATTACCTTAAGGTGCAACAGCATTGATGAGAGATTAGCGTCTCAGCTCTCATCATCAACCCCCTCTTCTTGCCATCCACTCATTCCATCATTTTCAAGTGGTTAGGATGATTCAAACTTGATAGGCCATATTAACAGGATAATAGTGATATCTGTGGAGCCAAAGCACCAATAAAACTATGATTTTACTCTGCACTGTGTAAGTCAAGACAACTCCATCTCTAGTATAAAATGGCTGCGTACAAGTGAGCATACAAGTGAACACATAAGCACACACAAGGGTGCACACACAGCATACATTTGCACGCACACACATGCACGTGTACATACACACACATACTAACACACATTTACATTATATCCCCTTGAATATCTACTCACTTACACACAAAGACACATGCACACACACATTGAGTTGGTCAGGCTTGTTATTTCTACAGTTATCATTCTCACAGTCTGAATGTGCTCTTGCAGCAGCTGCATAGTGTGGATCCCAGCCTATGGAATAATAGTTTGAGGGAATTCCTCCCTTGTAAACTCCTCTGTGGTATTGTGCTCCACATATTGTCAAAAACGAGTTTAATTTCAGAAAACCACGAGTAGGGCTTTTATTGCTCAATCTAATTTGTGCTGGGAAAAAAAACGTAGGTCTAACACACACTCAGAATCTCACACGTTTGATACTTCAACAGCTGCAAATTATCGAGATATGAAAGTGTCATGAATAAAAACCTTAACAATAGGCCTATAGCAAAGACAGCATATGGCATTCATTTTTCAAACGAAAATAGCACTTTTCGGCAGTGCTCAAAGCATGCCATTCCATGAGGGCAGCATTTATTTTTCAACTTAAAGCAATGAGCCCAATCAGTCGTCCATGACAACAACATGAGTAAGCTAATAAGTCCTTTGTGGGTCTGTCTGCCCAATATAAAGGATCAAAACTGGCAGGGGAACAAAAATAGCATAAATGGGAAAATATACCAGTTTAATTTGAATACCAGGATGTTGACAGCTGTGCCATGCAGATAGCAAAATAGCTGGGAATAGATATTTTATGTTCCGATTCCATGGCACAGCGTGTATGAGTTGATATATAAAATGACACAAGATTCAAGACTTTTCAGCTGAAATTATTGAACAGAATTCTTCCCATCGCAGCTCTGCAGATTTTGTTGCGGGGATACATAATCAATGGACCGTTTGTTCTAGTATTTTCCTCAGGTAGCCTTTTTCTGGTCTCAGGTTCAGAAATGGCTGAAAATCGTAACATTGATCTAAAACTGACCCTAGGAAAAGCATTGATTGAAAATTTGGATAGACTTGGTGAGTCAATTACTAATATACTAATACACGTAGTAAAAGTATTTATCTTCAACTCGCAATCTGTGGATTCTGTTTGATAGATTCAAATTGTATGTTAAACATCACAGCATAGTTGAGAGATATACTGAGTGTGGCCAGAGGGTGGCCAGCAGAGATAGTTGGGATGGGTTGAGGGAAACTGAGGGTTGGGAGGTGGGAGTGGAGTTGCTGGGGGGTAGAATGACTGTCAAAGATAAAAGTAAAAACAAACAAACAAAAAACAAGTTTAACTGACACTAAAAAGTAATGTTATTACATCCAATGCCTGTTTGCCTGAGGCTGATGTCATGCAATCACTTGTTTTTGCATGGTTGTTTTCTGTTGTTTACCTTTGTTTTTGTCTTTTGTCTCTTTTGCTCTTGTTGTTGGTTGTAATTTTTATTTTTTAAATAACAAAAAACTAAGAGCAAAGACTATTGTATGACAAATATAATAAGAAACATTTTATTTTATTGAGCACATTTATTTATTGGTTTCTTTTCATTTTGATAAGAGATGAAAAATGTATTAATTGAAGGTTATTTGTTGATGTAAAAATCAACATTTACAGATTTTAAGGTTGTTTTCATCAGATTTGAAGCAGAGTCGCGATAAATTCTTGTGAACTTCTGGTGGAAAAATGGGGTCCCCACTGAAAAATATTTAATACCACTGTGTTAGAAGAAGCCTACATAGCCCATAAAGTAAAATGGAACATCCATTTATGGCAGTTACAGTGCCAAAAAGTAGTCATGCCCCTTGACCTTTTCCACATGTTGTGTTACAGCCTGAATTTAAAATGGATTAAATGTAGATATTTTGATCACAATACCCCATATTGTCAAAGTATAATTTTTTGAAATTTTACAAATGAATTAAAAATGAAAAACTGAAATGTCTTTAGTCAATAAGTATTCAAACTCTTTGTTATGGCAAGCCTAAATAAGTTCAATACAAGAGTAAAAATGTCCTTAATAAGTTTCATGGACTCATTGTGTGCAATAATAGTGTTTAACATGATTTTTGAATGACTACCTCATCTCTGTACCCCAAACATATGTAAGGTCCCTCAGTCGAGCAGTGAATTTCAAACACAGATTCAACCTCATAGACCAAGGAGGTTTTCCAATGCCTCATAAAGAAGGACAGCTATTGGTAGATGGGTAAAAATAAGCAGACATTGAATATCCCTTTGAGCATGGTGAAGTTATTATACTGAACAAAAATATAAACCCAACATGCAACAATTTCAAATATCTTACTGAGTTACAGTTCTTTAATGAGTCCTACGCAAAGGATATACTGCCCAAATCCAGGCCCAAATCCCCGTCCATCAGAGTTTATAAAATACGGAAAAAATGGGTGAGGAGGGCTGAGGCAGGTGTTAGTCATTTTCTTTGATTGGGAACCATATTTAGGTAGCCTGTTTTGTCATTGTGGGTTGTGGGTGATTGTCTATGTTAGTTGCTTGTGTCAGCACATTTCGTATATAGCTTCACGGTCGTTGTTCATTTATTGTTTTGTTCAGTTTACTTCGTGTTTTCGTCAACCATTAAAATTATGCATTCACACCACGCTGCGCTTTGGTCCGCTTCTTACGACGATCGTGACAGTCAAACGGGTGATTTAACAAGTGCATTTGCATAAAAAGCACTGTCGTTGCACCAATGTGTACCTAACCATAAACATGAATGCCTTTCGTAAAATCAATACAGAAGTATATATTTTTAAACCTGCATATTTAGTTAATATTGCCTGCTAACATGAATTTCTTTTAACTCTGGAAATTGTGTCACTTCTCTTGTGTTCTGTGCAAGCAGAGTCAGGCTACATGCAGCAGTTTGGGCCGCCTAGATCGTTGCGAACTGTGTGAAGACCATTTCTTCCTAACAAAGACCTTAATTAATTTGCCAGAATTGTGCATAATTATGACATAACATTGAAGGTTGTGCAATGTAACAGGAATATTTAGACTGATGGATGCCACCCGTTAGATAAAATACGGAACGGTTCCTTATTTCACTGAAAGAATAAACGTTTTGTTTTCGAAATGATAGTTTCCGGATTTGACCATATTAATGACCTAAGGCTCATATTTCTGTGCGTTATTATATTATAATTAAGTCTATGATTTGATAGAACAGTCTAACTGGTGGTAGGCAGCAGCAGGCTCGTAAGCATTCATTCAAACAGCACTTTCCTGCATTTGCCAGCAGCTCTTCGGTGTGCTTTAAGCATTGCGCTGTTTATGACTTCAAGTTTAACTCCCGAGATTAGGCTGGCAATACTAAAGTACCCATTAGAACATCCAATAGTCAAATGTATATGAAATACAAATGGTAGAGAGAAATAGTCCTATAATAACAACAACCTAAAGCTTCTTACCTGGGAATATTGAAGACTCATGTTAAAAGGAACCACCAGCTTTCATATGTTCTGAGCAAGAAGCCTCAAACAATAGCGCATATTGCACTTTTTCTTTCTTCTCCAACACTTTGTTTTTGCATTATTTAAACCTAATTTAAACCAAATCTAAACCAAATTGAACATGTTTCATTATTTATTTGGGACTAAATAGATTTTATTGATGTATTATATTAAGTTAAAATAAGTGTTCATTCAGTATTGTTGTAATTGTCATTATTACAAATATATATATATATATATATATAGAAAAAAAATCGGCCAATTAATCTGTATCAGCTTTTTTTTGGGGGTCCTCCAATAATCGGTATCGGTATTGCCGTTGAAAAATCATAATCGGTCGACCTCTACTATGAACATTTGAACATCTTGGCCATGTTCTGTTATAATCTCCACCCGGCACAGTCAAAAGATAACTGGCCACCCCTCATTGCCTGGTTCCTCTCTAGGTTTCTTCCTAGGTTCTGGCCTTTCTAGGGAGTTTTTTCTAGACACCAAGCTTCAACACCTGCATTGCTTGCTGTTTGGGGTTTTAGGCTGGGTTTCTGTAAAGCACTTTGTGACATCAGCTGATGTAAGAAGGGCTTTATAAATAAATGTGATTGATGAATTTGATTGATCTGAGTTTCAGAGATGGTCAGAATATGAATGTGATCTTTTACAACCATTTATTGACTTCATGGACCTTGTTTCTTAGGCTACATATATTAATATGGACTATTTTTAGCACTTTTCTGGTTTGCTTGATTGCTTTTAATGCTTTACTGGGAAGCTATCAGAGGTAGACTTACTCGTGTCATTTACATGGGAGCTGATAGTACAGGGTGAGCTGCATTAAGTGGTCTTGCTATTATTTCCACAACACCTCAGTGCTAACAGTGTAACTGGTTTACAGGCTCATGATTACTGCTTACAATAGCTGTAGGATATACAGACGTATTCGGTGCAATTAGGGGTACATACAGTTGAAGTCGGAAGTTTACATACACTTAGGTTGGAGTCATTAAAACTAGTTTTTCAACCACTCCACAAATTTCTTGTTAACAAACTATAGTTTTGGCAAGTCGGTTAGGACATCTACTTTGTGCAGGAAACAAGTAATCTTTCCTTTCCATTGTTTACAGACAGATGATTTAACTTATAATTCACTGTATCACAATTCCAGTGTGTCAGAAGTTTACATACACTAAGTTGACTGTGCCTTTAAACAGCTTGGAAAATTCCAGAAAATTATGTCATGGCTTCAGAAGCTTCGGGTAGGCTAATTGACATAATTTGAGTCAATTGGAGGTGTACCTGTGGATGTATTTCAAGGCCTACATTTAAACTCAGTGCCTTTTTGCTTGACATCATAGGAAAATCAAAAGAAATCAGCCAAGACATCAGACATTATTTTTGTAGACCTCCACAAGTCTGGTTCATCCTTTGGAGCGATTTTCAAACGCCTGAAGGTACCACTTCATCTGTACAAACAATAGTATGCAGGTATAAACACCATGGGACCATGCAGCCATCATATCGCTCAAGAAGGAGACGCATTCTGTCTCCTAAAGATGAAATTACTTTGGTACGAATAGTGCAAATCAATCCCAGATCAACAGCAAACGACCTTGTGAAGATGCTGGAGGAAACGGGTACAAAAGTATCTATATCCACAGTGAAACGAGTCCTGTATCGACATAACCTGAAAGGCCGCTCAGCAAGGAAGAAGCCACTGCTCCAAAACTGCCATATAAATCCAGACTACGGTTTGCAACTGCACATGGGGACAAAGATTGCACTTTTTGGGAGAAATGTCCTCTGGTCTGATGAAACAAAAATAAAACTGTTTGGCCATAATGACCATCGTTATGTTTGGAGGAAGAAGGGGGATGCCTGCAAGCCAAAGAACACCATCCCAACCGTGATGCACGGGGGGGCAGCATCATGTTGCGGGGGTGCTTTGCTGCAGGAGGGACTGGTGTACTTCACAAAATAAATGACATCACGAGGCAGGAAAATTATGTGGATATATTGAAGCAAAATCTCAAGACATCAGTCAGGAAGTTCTAGCTTGGTCGCAATTGGGTGTTCCAAATGGACAATGACCCCCAAGCATACTTCCAAAGTTGTGACAAAATGACTTAAGTACAACAAAGTCAAGCTATTGGAGTGGCCATCGCAAAGCCTTAACTTCAATCCTATTGAACATTTGTTAGCATAACTGAAAAAGTGTGTGCAAGCAAAAAGGCCTACAAACCTGACTCCGTTCCTCCAGCTCTGTCAGGAGGAATGGGCCAAAATTCACCAAACTTATTGTGGGAAGCTTGTGGAAGGCTACCCGAAACGTATGACCCAAGTTAAACAATTTAAAGACAATGTTACCAAATAATAATTGAGTGTATGCAAACTTCTGACCCACTGGGAATGTGATGAAAGAAGTTAAAGCTCAAATAAATCACTCTCTACTATTATTCTGATATTTCACATTCTTAAAATAAAGTGGTGACCCTAGCTAACCTAAGACAGGGATTTCTTAATCCTAAAACAGGATTAAATGTCAGGAATTGTGAAAAACTGAGTTTAAATGTACTTGGCTAAGGTGTATGTAAATGTCAGACTTCAACTGTAAATTAAATGACTTACATTGTATTTGCCAATGCCCCTAAGATCATGTACATTTGATGCATTATCACGACTCATTGTCACAATGGTAGTGATTAACTGAGCTGGTCTTGGATCATTTACCAGTCATTGTTTCAACGCAGCCTTGAAATGCGTGGACATTCCTTGAGCCAAGGTGATTTGGATGGACTCCGTCATTCCTGTAGATTATCTTCTGTTTCCAGAAAGTGTCAAAGTTATCAATAAAAGTGACTCCAGCAGAGCTACAGTAGTCTTTTAGCCAGATGTGTAATGTCAGCAGTCTTCTGAATGCTGGCATAGCAGTCTTCTGAATCGTTCATACCCGCAGCCCAAAGATGGTACTGGACCTGAAATTATTGGAGTTCTTTTTTTTGTCTTTTAATGCTAAAATCAGTTCTTTAAAATCTATTTCCAAATGTTCCGAGCTAGCCCTCCTGATGTCGTTTGACCCCACATGGACTGCGACAGTATCAGCTCCCAGCATCTGTGGTAGAAGAGTCGGAAGCATCCTTGTTATGTCCTGTGCTCGTGCTCCTGGGTAGCACAGGGTTTTTGCCTTGGAAACGGAGATGTTTCTCACCATAGAGCTGCCTATGATGACAGCTGGTGAGGTTGAATGGTCCAGTCTCTCAGGCAGCCTCACAGTCTGGTGAGCTCTGAGGACCTGAACCTGAGGTAGAAGCCACCGGAGAGGGAGACAGAGCCGAGGACAAAGATGCAGGTACCTCTGTATCCGATCTTGTTTGGGAAGCCACCAAGGACGAAGGCGCTGGGAACCTCTTGATCTAGGGCTGCAAATCTGTTTCTGGTCTGTGTCAGTTCCATCCTCAACATCTCCATGGAGACCCTTGTTGCCAGAGGATGCCTTCTTCGACTTCCACGGCAAGTAACGTACCTCCATGGCTGGCTGGTTGGGTCGAGATCAGCTCCGTTCTCCAGGCCAGTTGGCTGTGGAGAGCCCACACGGCGGTGAAACTAAAATAAAAAGTAGGTGGGCGTGGGTTCCCCAGTAGCTTATGTAGGTTTGCTACTTGCTTGCTAACAATAGCTACTTCACTCCTGTAGTCCACCGCAAGCAAGCAGTTGCTACATTGAAAGTCAGCGCGGTCCACATTGTCCCGGAACAAAGCAAAGTAAACACAGTAAACACTCCATTTGAGACCGCTGAGCCAGCTAGTCTAGCTGGGATTTTGCATCTCTCCCCCTATACAGAATCTGGCAGGATCCCGGGACAAATAGCAGCGCTCACAGCAATTTAGCCCAACAGAGCTGCAGGATTCAAAATAAAATAAAAGTATATTAAACACTGTCAGCTTTTAAACAGAAGGTCTTTAGCACAAGGTGCACTTGTGTAATGATCATGCTTCTTGATATACCACACCTGTCAGGTGGATGGATTATCTTGGCAAAGGAGAAATGCTTACTAACAGGGATGTAAACAAATGTGAGAGAAATAAGCTTTTTGTGCATATGGAACATTTCAGGATCTTTTATTTCAGCTCATGAAACATGGGACCAACACTTTAAATGTTGCATTTATATTTTTACTCAGTATAATTACACTTTGGAGGGTGTATCAATACACCCAATCAATACAAAGATACAGACGTCCTTCCTAACTCAGTTGCTGAAGAAGAAGGAAACCGCTCAAGGATTTCACCGAGGCCAATGGTGACTTTAATACAGTTAGAGTTTAATGGCTGTGATAGGAGAAAACTGAGGATGGATCAGCAACATGGTTGTTACTCCACAATACTAACCTAAATGACAGAGTGAAAAGAAGGCTGTCTGTACAGAATACAAATATTCGAAAACATGCATCCTGTTTGCAAACAAGGCATTAAAGTAGTACTGCAAAAAATGCATCCTAAATTTTTGTCCTGAATACAAAGTCTTATTTTTGTGGCAAATCCAATACAACACATTACTGAGTAACTCCATATTTTCAAGCATTGTGGTGGCTGCATCATGTTATGGGTATGCTTGTAATATTTGGTTCCACAGAGTAGTTGAACGGATGATCTTTGCATGTGTGGTTCCCACAGTGAAGCATGGAGGAGGAGGTTTGATGGTGTGGGGGTGCTTTGCTGATGACACTATCAGTGATTTATTTAGAATGCAAGGCACACTAACCAGCATGGCTACCACAACATTCTGCAGCGATACGCCATCCCATCTGGTTTGTACTTAGTGGGACTATCATTTGTTTTTCAACAGGACAATGACCCAACACACCTCCAGGCTGTGTAAGGGCTAATTGGTTAAAAAGCAGAGTGATGGAGTGCTACATCAGATGACCTGGCCTCCACAATCACCCGACCTCAACCCAATTGAGATGGTTTGGGATGAGTTGGACTGCAGAGTGAAGGAAAAGCAGCCAACAGGTACTCAGCATATGTGGGAACTCCTTCAAGACTGTTCCCTGTGAAGCTGGTTGAGAGAATGTCAAGAGTGTGCAAAGCAGTTATCAAGGCAAAGAATTGAAGAATTTAAAATATGTTTTGATTTGTTTAACACTTTTGGTTACTACGTGATTCCATGTGTGTTATTTCATAGTTTTGATGTCTTCACTACTATTCTATAATGTAGAAAATCGTAAAAAATAAAGAAAACCCTTGAATGAGTAGGTGTGTCCAAACTTGTGACTGGTACTGTATATGCTGGTAGCATAGCAAGCATAGATAAATCGGTGGTTGTAGTTAAGTCATGTTTTACTATAATGCAGTTGATGGTGACGATGACATGGACATGTATTTGGCTTGACATCCATACAAGATTATACTTCGATTTTCACCTCAACAGTGTGAAATACACATATAAACAATAGTCTATATATAGGCACATTTTGCTGGTGGGGCAATAAGGAGATTTGGCATCTTTCCCCAAAGGCATCTTCTGTTTCCATGGCATTTTTATTGTTTTTTCACCTTCCTTTGACCTCTTTACCACATCTATGGCATACGAGAAGGTCAAGAACCTCAGGTCCATCCTGTTGTTGTCTTTTTGCGTCCCAAATGGAACCCTATTCCCTATTTCTTTGTTTGGCCTGGTATGGTTCCCAATCAGAGGCAGCTGTCTATTGTTGTCTCTGATTGGGGATCATACTTAGGCAGCCTTTTTCTCACCTTAGTTTGTGGGATCTTAATTTTGTATAGTTGCTGTGTAGCCTGCAGAACTCTACGTTAGTTTTGTATTTTGTTGTTTTTCGGTGTTCATTTTAATAAAAGTAAGTTGTTCGCCTACCACGCTGCACCTTGGTCTCCTCATTCAAACGAACAGAAACAGAGAGAGAGAGAGAGAGAGAGAGAGAGACACTCGGATGAACTCTCCAGCAGACGGACCGGATTCCAACAGAGAAGACAACAATGACATACATCCTAAATATGTACTTGCAATTATTCTCGAATGAGCAGCCGTTCATGTGCAAAGGATTAGCATTTCAATGTATATAATTATAGACTGTGTAATGAATCCATTTTGTCTTTCCCGCTCTCGACACCAGTCCACACCCCGTTCCATTTGTCCACCAAGCCGTCCTATTGGTTTAGCCCTCAAGGGAATCTTTCCTATCATTGTTAGTAACCAATATCTACTGTTTGTTTATGCATTTCTGTGATTATTTAGTTAGTTAGTGAATAAATGATTAAGCCAATTGGTGTATGGATGATTTATAGTAAAGGCTGGGTTCGTGCAGATAACCAACCATTTACGACGTTCAGATGAGACTGACATGAGGAAAATAATCATTAATTAATAGAAGACTAATTGATCAGATATTAAAATATCGGAAGAGTTATATTCCGAAAAGTATAACTTTGTCATTTTAATATTTGCCCCAACTTCCTAGTTAATTCAATTTACATTATTAGTTTAATCATGTAAAAATAATTACAGAGAATTGATTTGATAAAATAACAGTCTTCACCTTTTAATGATGCCAAAGACACGACAGTAGCATTGTAGTCAACATGGGCCAGCATCCCTGTGCAATGCTTTCGACACCTTGTAGAGTCCATGCCCCGACAAATCGAGGCTGTTCTGAGGGCAAAAGGGGAGAGAGGGGGGTGTAACTCAGTATTAGGAAGGTGTTCTTAATGTTTGGTACACTCACACGCATTCCCAATCATGCACAGACCCATGCATGCATGCACAAACACACATATGCACTCACACATGAACAAACACATACACATGTGCACACACATCCACTGTACAGTCGTACGGTGAGGAACTGTTACTTTTTTATCCTCGTCTTTGACAGCAGCCGTTTCCTCAGAATATGGACATTGTGTTTCGCTTCAAACACAGCCTCTCATTTTCTCTCTCAGTGGGGGGAGAGAGTGGAGGCAGAGAAGAGGAGTAGAAGAAGAAGAGAGAGAAAGGAAAGAGAGAGGAGAGGGGTAGGATACAAACTGAGGGTGCATTTGAGAGTGAATGGAAAGACTAAAAGGGAGAGAGAGGAAATGAGTGGAGAGGGAGAAGAGGGGAGAAAGAGAGAAAAATAAGAAAGGAGAGAGATACAGAAAGGAAAGGAGAGAGAGGAAAGGAGTGCGAGAGAGAGGACAGGAGTAGAGAGAGAGAGGAAAGGAGTGCGAGAGAGAGGACAGGAGTGAGAGAGAGAGGAAAGGAGTGCGAGAGAGAGGAAAGGAGTGCGAGAGAGAGGAAAGGAGTGTGAGAGAGGGGTGGAAAGGGAAGAGAGAGAGGAAAGGAGAGGGAGGATATCGAATTGATGAAAGACCAGTAAGTGTGTAGCAGTAAAATCTACAGTATATGAAATGTGTCTGTAAGAGAGGCTCTGAACTACCGTTCCCCACCACTCTCTTCCGCCTAGTTAAAAGAATCCCAGTCATAACTCACATCCTAACCCCAATACTAACCATACAGCCAACCCTAAATTACCATCTGATTTACATAACACTCCTGCATGCTCACCCACAAATCCAGCCCTCCCCTCCTCCTCCTCTGTGTACCAGAGCCACCTCAAACTACCACCTCCAAAACATTCACTGCAATCAACCAGAGCTCACTGCAATCAACCAGAGCTCACTGCAATCAAGCAGTACGGAAACGTAAAGCATGGTCACTTATCCAAAATGTGTGTGTATGTGCGCGGGTGTGTCTGTGTCTGTATGTGCATGCATGCTGATGTAATGTGTGCTGTGTGAGTGTGCGTGTGTGCGTGTGTACGTGCATATAGTCTGTGTGTGTGCGTACATGTGCATGTAGTTTGTATGTGCATATAATGTGTCCTGTGTGTGTGTAGTTTACAGATAAGCACTGGATAAAAAATTACAAAAACGACCTTCAGGTCTGTATGTGTATGCACAGCAGAACGTGCCGCCTCTTCTCAACTTCAGCCAAAAGAGCGAGTCCCTTCCAACCACAGAGACCGATAGCATCACAGCCTCTGGTCACAGTATCAAACACGCACAGTGGGGTTGAGGTGCATGCCGCGATCTTATCTCCCTTGTGATCCAGCCTCTTTTTAAAGTAGCGCTAATCAGTTTAACATCCCACTGTGTGTGAAACCAGAGATTGAGGCAGTAAGAGAGCCGCCTAGTGTCATCATCATTACAAATCATAGTAAATCATTTTAAAGCTTCTGACAATACTTACAGGTAGCAACAAATTGAACAGCTGGATTGGCTCAGAATGCATCCCTCCAAATTACAAACTATGTGTTGATTTGACTTGCTACCCAGAATTCATTGTTTATATAAAATAATCCATACTTCTAGAATGTAATATTATTTACACGACAGACCCTCAGTGTGTGAAGGTTGCATCCCAAATGGCACCCTATTTCCCACATAGTGCACTACTACTAGGGAATAGGATAGATGTTTCGGCGGTTGTCGGTATTCTCGTCCTCGGTTTACTTAATTTCTAGCTGCAGACTAGTACTTCGTATCTAAGATTTGCTCTTATTCTGTAGGGATCGATTGTCTCAGAGTTTAACCATTTACAGCCGTGTAGCCACGTGTTATGGTTAGGAATTCAACAACCATTGCAACCTTAACTTACACCGGGGTTTGCATGGTCTTAACTATTCGCAATCATAGCTCACGCTGTGGGTTTGCTTAGTCTGAGGAGGATTTTCTTAGGAGGGGATTTTATTCGTAACAGTAGAAGAGGGCGGTTCCATGATGCCTGATCATGTCTGTGCTCATGGGGCCGGGCAAATGACTTAATTTAACTTTAAAGGGAATACAATTCTCTCACATTAAAGGTTCAACATCACATTGCATAATTTCACAAATAGTTTCATCTTTACTCATTCATTTTATACAAGAATTAGATGCAAAACACATAATTGAGAAATGTACATATTCAGAGATCTAGTTATGTGTGTTTCTTGTCCTCTCTGAGTTCACCAATTGAAACATACTCGTACATTAAGTGTCCACCGACCATTCCCACCTTTTCACAAGTGGACATATTGTTTAATTTTCCTATTTTGGGGATTTAGGAGTTCGGCCACGAGAGTCTCTGTCAGGAATGACCTGAGATAACAGAACCTGGGTGTAGGAGAGAGGGGGAAGCCACAATCTACACCCAGAAAGGGCCACGTCATGACAGTCCCCCCTGGTGGTTTGGATCTTGTGATTATTATTATTATTAAAATAATGACCACGTGATGTCCTGTAGTGGATCATCGTCGCGATCCCCACTCTGGTGGTTGAGCTTGGTAGGTTCTCTGGCAGCGGGGCAGGCAGCCACAAGGATGGGCAGCGGATGTCCTGTTTGGGATCGCTGTTCCGGACCCGTCGTGTGGTTGTCCAGACTGGAAGATCTGGGCAGTAACTTAGGCAGATGTTAACAACGCACACACGCTCACAAAGTATATAATTACATTGATTCCCCAATGATCAACGTTGTGGCACTAAGTGATGGTTGTATGGGGACTTTGTTTGTGGCTCTATCGCTTAAGTGTCAAAGAAACTTAACTGAAAAGGAATGAAAGCTTAAAGAAATATATACAACATATAGTTCTCACACCAAAATCCTCTAATTGGACTATTCTATACACGTCCAATGTC
This sequence comes from Oncorhynchus keta, assembly GCF_023373465.1. Classification (NCBI taxonomy): domain Eukaryota; kingdom Metazoa; phylum Chordata; class Actinopteri; order Salmoniformes; family Salmonidae; genus Oncorhynchus; species Oncorhynchus keta. Next base: position 37,204,486 of record NC_068437.1, read on the forward strand.
TTGGCAAAATTACTCTATCATGGCATTGTCTCTAATGTTATATCTAGGGTTTTCCTACTTGATGTGTTGCTTAGGCACTATCCTAAGTTGATAACTACATGATAAGTCTACAGTAAGGCACAAGTTTTGGACAGTCTATAGGGATGACCTATGGACCTTTGTGGAGAAACTGGTGAGTACTGTAGCTGTGGAGTCAAAGGCGTCAAAGTAAATGTTCAGTTTTACTAAGGCTGGTATTTTTCTTGAACCATTAAGTGATACCAGCATAAATCCTAAGTGGATGTTCTGTTGTACATGTGCGTTTATGCTTACACAAGCGCACATGTCAAGGGAAGAAAACCAAGTATCCTGGCGGACTGCAACTTGTTCAGAATGAGTCTGATGTAATCAGGTAGTTTTCAGGTCAATGCCCGGAAGTCAGTCAGAATTCGTGTCGAGGGAGTCTGTAGTGGTTTAACTGCGAGTCACTGTGTCTTCCACTATTGTAGTGGTGATAGGTATGATGTCTATTTCATACCTACGGTATGTTATCCATGGAGGAGCTAACCTCACGACAGAAGTACTCTTTAAGCATTGGACCAGTCATACGTGGTGTGATCATGGTTCATGACTTCTAATAACTTTTCTCCTGATTGTAGGGTTCTATTTATTAGTGGCATGTGTGTTAACCATTGGAAGAGTGCTCTGGAGATTCCCTTCCCCATGTTCCACTCTGAGTGACTCCTAATTACTCTGTCGCTGTTGTCAAGGGCCCTCCAGGACACCTACACCACCCAATGTTACAGGAAGGCCATAAAGATCATCAAGGACATCAACCACCCGAGCCACTGCCTGTTCACCCCGCTATCATCCAGAAGGCGAGGTCAGTACAGGTGCATCAAAGCTGGGACCGAGAGACTGAAAAACAGCTTCTATCTCAAGGCCATCAGACTGTTAAACAGCCACCACTAACATTGAGTGGCCGCTGCCAACACACTGACACTGACTCAACTCCAGCCACTTTAATAATGGGAATTGATGGGAATGATGTAAATATATCACTAGCCACTTTAAACAATGCTACCTTATATAATGTTACTTACCCTACATTATTCATCTCATATGCATACGTATATACTGTACTCTATATCATCTACTGCATCCTTATGCAATACATGTATCACTAGCCACTTTAACTATGCCACTTTGTTTACATACTCATCTTATATGTATATACTGTACTCGATACCATCTACTGTATCTTGCCTATGCTGCTCTGTACCATCACTCATTCATATTCTTTATCCCCTTACACTGTGTATAAGACAGTAGTTTAGGAATTGTTAGTTAGATTACTTGTTGGTTATTACTGCATTGTCGGAACTAGAAGCACAAGCATTTCGCTACACTCACATTAACATCTGCTGACCATGTGTATGTGACAAATAACATTTGATTTGATTTGCTTTGAATTTGATTCGTTAGGTCTCTAACCTTCTTACTGATTGTAGCTGGACTGACTGTTGCTGGCATTGGTACTGGTACTACAGGAACACATGATTTGAGCATTTTACTAGTTGAACCGGTAGTTGAACCTACACATGGCAAGGTATGACTATTTTTACCATTTGTTTGAGGTGGAAGTCCACTGGACGTCTTCTACGACCGGTGTGGTACACCTCAGTAATATCTTCGATGTATTCTAAGATTATCCCCGTCTAGGGGCCTGTCTGCTCCTGACTGTTCTCATAGGGGAGTTTACAACTAGATTTGTTTTATGCTCTGGTGGCCTCGTACAGTGTTGCAGGTAGTCTCGATGAGGCTATAATAAGTCTGGGCTACTATTCCCTCCCTTTGTGTCTCGGGATCCCCCCCACCAGCGGGTGGTTGGTATCCGAGGCACAAACGAAAAGGTTGGACCCTATGTATGAGTTGTCAGCAGCCGCGTTGTTATGAGAATGGCTATAACCTTTCAACCAAATCTCCTGGTGTTTGTGCTTCAAAACGCTCAGTGGCTGTCGAGGACTGCCAGTCATGTCTGTGTGTGGCAACCTCTTCAGTACCTGTGAACTGAGACGAGGATATCTGTCTGTGATATCGCAAAGTGTTTCACCAGTTGCTGGACTGATGCCATTAGTGTCATTGTCAAGGGTGACAGTCCCCCACAAAGCTGAAGGTGTATCATCGGAAGCAGAGTAAACTCATTGTTTTTCTTGCTGAGATTGCCACAGTGCTTGCGGAAGTGTCCGAAGAGCAAGAGAAGTTCATCTCAACTACCGTATTGCACGACTGCAAGGAGGAGGGAAGTTGCTCATTCACAGAGACAGCTGGCTCGAAATCCTGAAAATAATGGTCAATCAGTTTTGCTGATGGAATGTGTCGCGATATCTTAATATCTCCTTGGATTGGATTCTGCACCAAGAGGTTTCAAACGTCTTTTTCCCAAGGGGTGCTTTCGACAGATACCCCTGGTGAATGACTGCATTACAGCTAGCATCAGGGGAAGACAGTGTGGTCAGTGGAGAAGGCACTGTGGCCATACATGGTTGGTTTTCCAATCCATCAGTGGGAGTAACTGATCCATCAAGTCTGCTCCAAGTAGCAGGGATTCAGGTTCGTGATGTGCCATTTCTGTTCAAGGGGAAAGCAAATCGCTTTTCGGATTTGGAGTGGGCTTGGCTTTAACAAAGCTTTTTACCTTTTTCTTCGCAACCTTTGTATCAGAGTCTATAGACAACGCCTGTGGGCTTGTTTCCTGATCAAGCGGGCCCTGAATAGGGTCTCAAGTGAGAGCGGGAGAGATTTAAATTTTAATGTCCTTGCTATTGGTGTTTATTCCTGCGGACCTGGTGTCCGGTAATTCTCCGTCTAGTCCTTGTGACTTATCTTTTACCCTTTTATCAATTTTTTCTCACTTTAGTTCTTCATGTAGTGGAACTTCTAGAGAACAGTGGTCTATGTTTTGATCGTCCTTTAACCCTTTGTTACCCTTGTGCTCTGACACTTTGTGTGGGTTGGGTGCAGGAACGAAGCGAACAGGTCGATTGTAGCGGTAGTCGTTTCGATGGCGACGTACTTTACAGTTATTTCGACCGCAGAGGTTATTGGAGTCGTGGTTTCATGGTAGAAACCATTGTTGTGCGTCAACTCTCAACCCTCCAATACCTGATAACGCACCCTCTAACTGGAGTGAGTGCTCCTGGTCAAACTTCAAAACCGAGTGGTCAGGGCTCTTAGCGTTGTGAACTTTTGAGGCCTCAAAAGCTGTGCTTGTAAGCTCTCTGAGTTGTAAGATAGGCAAGCCAACATGTGCGGCAGGACCCAAGTAGGTAATGAAGGTGGGATACATGTTCGACAGAAACATTTGTTTGAATGGTAACAGCTCTTCCATTCTTGTTTCAGTGAGTAGGCCAAAGTAAGCTAAATGAAGCCTTTGATAGTAAGCTTATGGGTGTTAATTCCGAGCTTGTTTGAGGGTGTTAGCCAGTGAGCTATCGTGTTTGCGAGTCGCAGAACCACTGAATTCTAATTTCAAATCTGTGGCAAGTTTAGCGTTGTCATTTAGCACGTGTTGCTGTTGTAGACGAATTAACCTCGTCACGTGTCTATTTGTTTCGTTAGCTTCAACAGGTAAACCCTGTCAGAATCCGTAGCGTTCGGGTAGCCATCTAATGTGTCCTCTATGTCAGCTAGGAACATCTCAGTATCGTTTGGCTGACCTGGAACGGGGTCAAAGATGGGAAAATTCTTGACAAGTTTGACAAGGTATTCCGCGCCAAGCAGGTGGAGAGGGTTGGTTTCCTCCTGTGGGGAAATTGGGGCCGGAAGGCTAAGAGGAGAAGCCAAGCTTTGGCTTTGTTTGCCAAGAGGCACCATATTACTCAGTGCCAAATGGCCAAGAGAAGACGACTGAGGGACACATGAGGGAGGCAAAGTCTGAAACCTATCGTCTTTACTCCTTTGAATACAGGGCTCCATTTTTGGGATGGGTAGTCACGCTGTAGAGAGTGACCATTCTGGACTTTCTCCAAATGGTACCTAAGGGTGCTATTCTGCTGCATTGCAGAGTCCACTTGAGCACTTTGAGTACTGATTTCGGACACGAGTGTCGCACTTGCTCCTTTCGGTCTCAAACTTATCTATCATGGTTTGCAGATAGAGGTCTTGAGTACGGAGTGAGAGATTCAGTGATGAGATTTCCTCCGCTTGCTTAGAAGTCAATATTTACATCTTCATCACCTGAGTTCTCACCATTAATTTGGTCAGCAACTTCAATGAGTTCTGCTGATTTGTCGTCCAACTTAGTCATTGTGTTCATTAACTGATCGTCTTTGGTCTGCAGCATTTTGAGTAGAACAGTGTTGCTTTGAGTAACATTCAGTTGTGTACTGTGGTATTGGACCGATGCCAAGACATCCGGGGTAAACTGGAGAGAACCTTTACGAGGCCTGCGCCCGATGGTTGATTTTGGAGAGCGTTGTTCGCCATGTCTGCCGTTTTTCTGCTAATGGCATAATTAGGGTTGGTATCACTGCTGAGGTCAGCGATCAATCGATTTAAGGGTGGAGGTTCACTAATTAGCGGGCGAGTGGGGACTACCCCCTCTGATAGCTTGCACATTATTAGAACATTTGATAGGAAAAATGTTTTTCCTATTTTTCCAAAGTCTGGTTTTGGAATACGTTGGAAGCTGCAAAGATGATTTTAATCTATTTATAGATGTTAATGAACCATCAGTACTGTACCAGTAATATGGGAGTTGGATGTGAATGAATTGGCAAAAGCAAATGTAAGTAATTAATCAATGATAATAATTAATCATACCTGCATAGGCTATCTGGGGATTAAACTTTACTTAACCTGGGAAGTTGGTTCGTCTAGGTTACTATTGCAAAGTTTAACATGTCTAATTTAATTGGAAGAACTTAAAAAGGTATGTTCGATAATTTAACTTATTAAATTGAATGAGACGATGATATCCAATCAATTGGGATTACCTGGATTATCAAAAAAGTGTAACCAGTAGTTTAAATGTTAGGTTACATTCAGCACTAGGTTCACCTCTCCCTAAGGCCAAAGCTGGAGGCGGGACTTCCGTCAGTACTGGGGTTACTGAATGTGCTTTGCACTAGCAAATTTTACTGATTGATCAATTTTAATGATAAATCAAACCTGTATAGGGAATTGAGAATTAAACTTCACATTAACCTGAAAACCTTGTTGATCTAGGTTAATGTGAAAAGTTGAAATTGTCTCATTGTGGAAAACCATTCATTTACATTTACATTTAAGTCATTTAGCAGACGCTCTTATCCATTCAATGTGGATATTATTTAAAAGATCCACTTGAAAGATAAATCTGGCAATTTCACTTGTTAGTTAAATTGAATGAGACATCGATATCCAATCAATTGATTGGCTGGATATCCTAAGTACCCACTTTTTGAACGTGATCCATGTTTGGGTGTCACCTAATTCTTTTTTCAATAAATGTACTGGCGATTCTTCACCACCAGGGGGTCACTGATCGCAGAAAGATGAAAACACCGGAAGTACAAAGGCGGAGGAATTTCAACGTGACACAGGAAAAGGAGAGAGTGAGAGAAGGGGAAGCCACGATCTACACCCAGAAAGGGCCACGGCATGACAGTACACACAGTTGTGTCATGTTGGCTGGATGAGCTTTAGGTGGTGAACCATTCTTGATACCCACAGGAAACTGTTGAGCGGGAAAAACCCAGCATCATTGCAGTTCTTGACACAAACCGGTAGCCTGGCACTTACTACCATACCCTTTTCAAAGGCACTTAAAACTTCTTAAGGATGACGCAGAACACAGTTCCCATGCAGGAACATCACTCAGCGGAATTTCCGAGCGCCACCTATAGTTTTTGATAAAACTCAAACTTTCATTAAACTTTCATTAAAATACACATTCAAGGTAGTGAATTAAAGCTACACTCGTTGTGAATCTATCCACCAAGTCAGATTTGTAAAATGCTTTTCGGCGAAAGCATGAGAAGCTATTATCTGATAGCATGTACCCCCAAAATACTGCAACGTCACCTAACACGACAGATTTTGCGTTAGCCGGCGCTACCCAAAACGCAGAAATAAAATATAAAACATTCATTACCTTTGACAAGCTTCTTTCTTGGCACTCCTAGATGTCCCATAAACATTTATTTGGGTCTTTTTTTCGATTAAATCGGTCCATATATAGCCTAGATATCGATCTATGAAGACTGTGTAATCAAGGAAAAAAATGAGATTGATAACACAACGTCATTTTTAAAAATTAAAAAAGTCGACGATAAACTTTCACAAAACACTTCGAAATACTTTTGTAATGCAACTTTAGGTATTAGTAAACGTTAATAATCTATCAAAATGATCACGGGGCGATGTATATTCTTTTGCTCCACGTCTTGAAATCATGTCCGGATATTTCTCAACCAAAACATCCAGTCGGAGACCGGAAGAAATCGGCTCCCTTGTTTCGGTTTGACCAAGAAACAAATCCGAGACAAATGACAAGACTGTTGACATCGTGTGGAAGCTGTAGGTATTGCAACCTCGGCCCCATTTAATGTGGGTCACTTTTAACAATTGGTTGAAGTGGCGCATGGATATATTTTCCCATTTTCAGTGATCAGATTTTCCTGCACTTTTCGATGAAACACACGTTCTGTTATAGTCACAGCCGTGATTTAACCAGTTTTAGAAACGTCTGAGTGTTTTCTATCCACACATACTAATCATATGCATATACTATATTCCTGGCATGAATAGCAGGGCGCTGAAATGTTGCGCGATTTTTAACAAAAAGCTGCGAAAATTCGCAGCCTCCCTAAGAGTTATTAAATCTTTTGTCTCACCCTCTGAATGGCACACATACACAACCCACATCTCAATCCATATTAAACCTGTCTCCTCCCCTTCATCTACATTGATTGAAGTGGATTTAACAAATGGCATCAATAAGGGATCATAGCTTTTACCTGGATTCACCTGGTCAGTCAATTTCATGGAAAGAGCAGGTGTTCTTAAAGTTTTGTATACTCAGTGTATGTGTGTGTGTATGAGCATGCACATGTGTGCCTCACTCTCTCTGTGTCCATGTGCGATATCCACTACCAGTCAAAAGTTTGGACATACATACCCATTCCAAGGTTTTTCTTCATTTTACTATTTTATACATTGTAGAATAATAGTGAAGACATCAAAACTATGAAATAGCACATATGTAATCATGTAGTAACAAACAAAAAAGTGGTAAACAAATCAAAATATATGTTATATTTGAGATTGTTCAAAGTTGCCACCCTTTGCAATGATGACAGCTTTGCACACTTTTGGCATTCACTCAACCAGCTTCATGAAGTAGTCACCTGGAATGCATTTCAATTAACAGGTGTGCTTTGTTAAAAGCGAATTTGTGGAATGTATTTACTTCTTACTTCTGCGTTTGAGCCAATCAGTTGTGTGGTGACAAGGTTGGGGTGGTGTACAGAAGATAGCCCTTTTTGGTGAAAGACCAAGTCCATATTATGGCAAGAACAAAGACAAAGACATATTATGGCAAGACAAATGACAGTCCATCATTACTTTAACACATGAAGGTCAGTCGATTCGGAAAATTTCAAGAACTTGGAAAGTTTCTTCAAGTGCAGTCACAAAAATCATCTAGCGCTATGATGAAACTGGCTCTCATGAGGACTGCCACAGGAAAGGAAGACCCAGAGTTACCTCTGCTGCAGAGGATAAGTTCATTAGAGTTAATTGCACCTCAAATTGCAGCCCAAATAAATGCTTCAGAGTTCAAGTAACAGACACATCTCAATATCAACAGTTCAGAGGAGACTGCGTGAATCAGGCCTTCATGGTTGAATTGCTGCAAAGAAACCACTACTAAAGGACACCAATAATAAGAAGAGACTTTCTTGGGCCAAGAAACATGAGCAAAGAACATTAGACATTGGAAATCTGTCCTTTGGTCTGATGAGTCTAAATTTGAGATTTTTGGTTCCAACCCCCTTGTCTTTGTGAGACTCAGTGTAGATGAACGGATGATCTCCGCATGTGTGGTTCTCACTGTGAAGCATGGAGGAGGAGGTTTGATGTTATGGGGGTGCTTTGCTGGTGACACTGTCTCTGATTTATTTAGAATTCAAGGCACACTAACCAGCATGGCTACCATAGCATTATGCAACGATTACGCCATCCCATCTGGTTTGCACTTAGTGGGACTATCATTTGTTTTTCAGCAGGACAATGATCCAACACACCTCCAGGCTGTGTTAGGTCTAACTGATTAAAAAGCAGAGTGATGGAACGCTGCATCAGATGACCTGGCCTCCAAAATTACCTGACCTCAAACCAATTGAGATGGTTTGGGATGAGTTGGACCGCAGAGTGAAGAAAAAGCAGCCAACAAGTGCTCAGCATATGTGGGAACTCCTTTAAGACTGTTGAAAAAGCATTCCAGGTGAAGCTGGTTGAGAGAATGCCAAGAGTGTGCAAAGTGTGGCTACTTTGAAGTCTCAAATATAAAATATATTTTAATTTGTTTAAATTTTTGGGGGTTACTACATGATTCCTTATGTGTTATTTCATTGTGGTTGATGTCTTCACTATTATTCTACAATGTAGAAAATAGTAGAAAATAGTGGAAATAAAGAAAAACCCTTGAATGAGTAGATGTGTCCAAACTTTTACATTTAAGTCATTTAGCAGACGCTCTTATCCAGAGCAACTTACAAATTGGTGCATTCACCTTATGCCATCCAGTGGAACAGCCACTTTACAATAGTGCATCTAAATCTTTTAAGGGGGGGGGGTGAGAAGGATTACTTTATCCTATCCTAGGTATTCCTTAAAGAGGTGGGGTTTCAGGTGTCTCCGGAAGGTTTTGACTGGTGGTGAAGTATATATATATATGCCATTTAGCAGACGCTTTTATCCAAAGCGACTTACAGTCATGTGTGCATACATTCTACGTATGGGTGGTCCCGGGGATCAAACCCACTACCCTGGCGTTACAAGCGCCATGCTCTACCAACTGAGCTACAGAAGGACTGGTGCTGTAACTCTACCGAACCACCACAATTCAAATACACATATCACAATCTGAGGCCTTAGTCCCTGTTCCCCAGGGTTATAAATTAAGCCCTCTTAAACTTCACAGCCACGACTTATGTCCTCTCAGCCTGGTCCATAAAAGAGAACATGATTGGGTGCTAACAAGGAGCACTGTTTATGGATTTCAGATAACATCAGTTGGGCCAGTTGTGAAACCATGTGCTTAAGTCTCTGGGGGTGTTTTAGTGTGCAATTTGATATAGGGGAGCTTGTGTACCACACACAGCTGCATGTCCCTGCCTTGTGACCCACTCTGCCCCCCTGGGATCAGGCCTCGGGCAGGCCCTCTCAAAGTGTGTGTTTGTGTGTGTTTTTAAGAGGAGCTCTCTGATGAGCTAGACAATGCAGGAAGATATGCCACTTAGTATCCAATGGGACTTACAGTGAGTATATACCTTTTTTGTGCATGTGATCCCTGTGGGACTTGAACCCATGACCTTGGCTGTGTGTTTGAATGTGCATTTGTGTGCGTGACTGTGTGTGTTTGTGTGTGTGTGTGTGTGCCAGAAGGCTGCAACAATCTTCTGCCACTGTAGCTTGTGCCACAGTGCTCCTGTCCCATGAGGGACACTCTTACAACTCAGACACCACTGTTCATCACGACGTTGCCTCATTTGTGCTTTCCAGGTGGTGTCCATCTGATACCAACTGTAATACTTCTACAGTATCTCTGTATGTGTATGTGAGTTTGTGTGCAGTCCCATATATGTGTGCTCCCATATGTGTGTGTGTTTGTGCCAGCATCTGGTGAGGATGTTGGAGGGAGGGTGCTGAGTGGTATCATCTTCCCTGTAATGACACAGAGTGGGGGAATCCCACACAGCCACACAGACTAAACTGTTAGCACTACTGAAGGCTAAATTTACCCACAGATTACTCTGCTTGCGTGTGTTTGTAGGGGACCGGGTGGGTGGGTGGTTGGGGGGGGGTTAGCATGCCACTCCCATCCCTGTCTACAGTCTAGACCAGGGGTCAGCAACAGAGGGCCCGCGGGCCAAAACTATGTGGCTGATAGAGGAAGAGGGTTGGTGAGAGACAGAATATTAAAAGAGAGGAGGTAAACATTTGAGTGAGTGAGATGAACAGAGAAAAGGAGTGAGAAAGAGAAATGAAGGATGGAGATATAGGATATATTTATAATATTTATGTAAGGGATGATCTGTCTTGAAATCATTATGGACATCTCTGTATATATTTCAACCTCTTAGATGTGAGTGGTAAAATTGGTGAGAAGGACGTCTAACAGTACAGACTTAATCTCGTCCACCAGCCGGCTCTGTCAAACCTATGCGCCAGCAATTCAAGCCTGGGGACGAGGTTAGTGCATACTGTACGTGAGTTTTAAAGAAACATCAGCCAAATATTTTGGTTTTGAGATAATACCGGTATGATGAATATGCCCCAGTCCAATGGTCAATTACCAGTCCTCTCATTTTGAAAAACTCTTTCTTTTGGAACCAGCATTTCAACCTGTCGCATATGTACTTCATGCAGGTCTTAGATCTCTATCAAACTGAGGACCACATGGGAAATGTATTTGCAAACCACATCAGATGTGGCTACTGTAGTTACGCCTACATCATGCGAGTGAGAGTAAGCATGTCATGTGTTTACATTTTTCTGTATACATTTTTGTTTCTGTGTTTGTGTGTGCATACATGCCTAGTGTCCTTTAAATATGTATACATGTGTGTATTGTGTCAGCCCAACGGTTATGTGTTTGTGCAAGTACAGCCAAGTATTGTAATCTGTTTGTGTGATAGCCTGCCATGCAGTCTGATTAATATGTAGCTTCCCAGGGGTTTTGACATTCCTTTCCAGTACATCCAGTTCCACAGTGTCCCATGTGGAGGCATGAATGGGATTGATGTTGGGAATGAGTAGGATCAGGAATGATGACCCTGTGTGTTCAGTGTCTGCCTCTGCCCCCGCCCAGCCAAGCTCCACTTCATTCATTCACATAAATTTTACTCTTCTGACCAACTTTCTGGTAAGGATGTTTAAACTTCAATGGCACACATACTTCTGGGCACCGACAATTTGTTTGGCATGGGATAACTCTAAAGTAATGTTTCTACTCGAATGCTATGTGCTGTTCAGAGAACATTGCCCTCATACTATCCAAGAGAAAGGCCTGTTGTGCCATTTCACTGGCTTTAATGTCCGCTGTATGTCATATGGTCAAGTAGGTCAAGGCTCAGCCAGAGTTTGAATGGTCACTGGTCCTGGATTCATGGGACACCATTATGTTAGCTTCCATTATGGGAACTCTATTACATCAGACTGGTCAATGTAGTATATGTGTGACAGGGGACTAAGGATAAAGTGTTACGTTCCCCAGGAAGAAAACCAAATAATGTCGCTCAAACAAAAAAGGGAACTAACAAAGAGTCACTGACAACAACAAAAACAAAACAGGTGGGGTTTTAGGAGGGGTTCAGAAAGACACTGATGGGGGTGTCCACTAAAAGTTGAATAGCACCAACAGCTGGAACCTTAGACACCCACCATGAGTGCCTACTAAATTTGCCCAAGAAGAGGCAAACAAAAGAAACAAACCACACCAAACTTAAAGACAGGAAGCAAACCAAAAAGTGGAGGGGTAAAAAATAGGAAAGATCAGATAAGGATTGTTTGTCTAGAAATCAAACTAGGGAGCACCAACTAAAGGTGTTAACCCTTCATCACTCAAGGTAACTGGAACACTGGGCCAGTCACTCTTAAATAGCACCTGGCCCAGCACAGGTGAAACACCTTCCTATTAATGAGATGGCCACCAGCACAGGTGTAACACATACTGACTAACGAGGTGACACCAATCGGTGGGCCCTACATGCTAACGTGCAACCTCAAAACAAACATAAATGGGAAAAACCAAACCTGTAACAACAAGGTACAGAAATATGTCTACATTTTGTCAGAGCAGTCTGGCTGTTAGGAGTTAAAGCATCTGGCAGTTAGGAGTTTAAGCATCTGGCAGTTAGGAGTTTAAGCATCTGGCTGTTAGGAGTTTAAGCATCTGGCTGTTAGGAGTTTAAGCATCTGGCAGTTTGGTGTTTAAACGTCTGGCAGTTTGGTGTTTAAACGTCTGGCAGTTAGGTGTTTAAGGGTCTGGCAGTTAGGTGTTTAGGGGTCTGGCAGTTAGGTGTTTAGGGGTCTGGCAGTTAGGTGTTTAGGGGTCTGGCAGTTAGGTGTTTAAATGTCTGGCAGTTAGGTGTTTAAATGTCTGGCAGTTAGGTGTTTAGGGGTCTGGCAGTTAGGTGTTTAGGGGTCTGGCAGTTAGGTGTTTAAATGTCTGGCAGTTAGGTGTTTAAATGTCTGGCAGTTAGGTGTTTAAATGTCTGGCAGTTAGGTGTTTAGGGGTCTGGCAGTTAGGTGTTTGAGGAGATGGGGGACTGGTTCTGTGTTTGTTATTTGGGATGTTAGGAATTGGAGTCTGGGTATGTGGGTTAGCCAGACCTGGGGTGTATGTTTGTGGATTTGCAGGAAGGGTTGTGTGTCTGGAGGGTTAACCTAAGCAGAGCCTAGGGTATGGGTCTGGGTCTGCTAGTTTATGTTATCACCAGATGCAAGCCAGGCTGTGTGGAGCCTGTGAGGCTTATTTGCTGTAGCTAGTTGTGTACTGCTGGGGCTGTGAGAGTTAAAAGGTGTTTGGGAGCACTGCAGTAGGTCAGAAAATCCCACGAGCGCTGCGGAGGAGTTTGAACAATACATAGAATATTAGTCCCTCCTGGAAGTATTTATAGTTCTTCTTTGTTTTTGATTTACGCTTTTAAGTAGAAACACATAGTGACTGGCATGTGCTGGCATAGCATGCGCTGGCCGGGATGTGTAGAAAAGCAAGGTCATCAAACTTTGTGAAAACGTAACATAATACATGTGTGAACATTTACCGGGGTGATATTAGAGGGAAGTGAGGTTGGCATCAACTGGGAGGATTATCATTGTGTCCCACCTGCCATGAAATGAACCAGTGGATTAGAAGGGGGGAGGTAAAAGCTGTGATTTGTTTTTTTAGGGTGATTCATAGGGCTCTGATCAAAAGTAGGTAACTGTATATGGAATAGGGTGCAATTTGGGGGCAAAGCCTTGGTCGTAAAAGTATGCTGTCCACAAAAAGTATAGGATTACCTGATCAATGATAAGGATTGGACACACTCCAAGGAAAATGTCAGTATATTCCAAGCTCTTGACAAAGGCATCTATCTGAAACATTGGGCACTGGTTTTGTTTAACATTATGATTTCTGATTACAATAAATAATATTCTGGTATATTTCTTGGAGTGCATCCCATCCTTATCATCCTCAAGAGCTAGTGACTTACCCAGTGGTGTAAAGTATTTAAGTAAAATTACTTTGATGTACTACTTAGTCTAAGAGTATCTGGTTTTAAATGTACTTAAGTAACTTTTACCTTTACTCCACTACATTCCTAAAGAAAATATGTACTTTTTTCTCCATACATTTTCCCTGACACCCAAAACATTTCAAATGCTCAGGTAGGACATCAATATAGTCCAGTTCACACACCTATATATATATATAACACGTTGTCTGATCTGGTGGACTCACTAAACACAACAAATACTGAATTTGTAAATTATGTCTGAGTGTTGGAGTGAGCCCCTGTCTGTCTGTAAATAAATAAAATGTTTAATTGTGCCGTCTGGTTTGCTTAGGAATTTGATGTGTACCTTTTACTCCTTGTACTCCTTAATCATTTATTTAAGTACATTTAAAACCAGGAACCTTTCGATTTTTACTCAAGTAGTATTTTACTGGGTGACTTTCACTTTTACGTGAGTCATTTTCTATTAAGGTACCTTTACCTTTACTCAGGTATGACAATTGAGTACTTTTTCCATCACTGGACCTATCTCTGATCACTGACAGACAGCAGTAAGTAACAGTATGAACTGTAACATAAAGGCCACAGCCAGATCATGCCTTTGGGAAACATATTAAAACACTCTGGTCTGCAGACTGTGATTCAACAATAGTTGATTTGAGAGGTTTACAATAACCATGCCTTGTGAGTCAAACAAATCTGGAGTTATTTACTGGTCAAATGTCCCCATTTGTTAAGAGTGGGATGATGGGTTATGAAACTGTGGGGTACAGACGGACTGTGTGAGTGATAGTGCTTGTATTGTGGAAGGAATCATATGGTGGTGATAGACTTTCTGGTGGGCGTGTGTGTGTGTTTGTGTGATGTGGCGGTGGAAGTGTATGTATGTAGTTGACATTGGTGCTGTGTATGGGAGTGGAGAGTGAGGGTGTTTGTGATTGAAAAACTGAGGGTGGATGAAGTGGGTAAAGAAATGAAAGTCTGTTACGTTTGTTTTGGTTTACATGTGATGTCCAGGCTGAGGGATCGTTTTTCTTTCATGTCCTGGTGTGGTTGATGTATTTATTCAGTCAGTCTGTTGGAGTCATCCTTACAATTTTCTCTGTTTTTTTCTTTCTTTCTCTCTCCCTCACTCTCTTTTTATTCTCTCTCCATATTTGACATCTTGTTATAATTAGAACCGTGGGAGATGCTTGAACAAACATCCTCTGCATGGAGGCTTCTTGCTAGACACACACACCTGCATGCACACACACATAAATAACCGCACACACAGAGGAACACACACATGGGTAGATGCACACAAACTCAAATAATAAACAAGCGTGCACGTTTGAACACACACATGCACGCACAGTTTTGCTCTTAAGATAAGACTAAGACCTGAAGAGGAAAAAGTTAGTGTTGAGTTTGAATAAAGCTGATCAGCATTTCTCTCTCGCCAAATAGATCCAATATGTACTCAGTAAAAAGCACAGAGCCGGGCTTATCAAAGAGCCAGATTCATCAACTCAGACAAGGATTTGAGGATTGAGGACAAGATTTTATGTGCACATTAAGCTGCTCATTTCACTGAAGGGTGAAAGTGAACATCAGCCACACACACATGCACATGGGGTGCGCATACACACATACATGCACATACATGCACATACATGCACAAATGCATGTGCGCACACCCACGAACAAACACTCACTCACCCACAGTGAACTGCTGACTCCTCTGAAGTCACAGCTGAACTTACAGCCTTTTTAGATTTACTTTGGCATCGTTTGGCCTTCACAATGAAAACACACACACATACACACAGCAGAGTGAAGGCAGGGATTCAGCAGTGCTAGGCCTTCCATGTTTACCCTCACACATTTCAGGCCTCTCCACATCTAGTGTTAAGCTGAGAGCAGTGGAATGATGCACACATACAAATACACACACACACACAAAACACAAACACACACACACACGCACACACGCACACACACACTCAAATAAACACGAGAACAGTCTCACACATATGTACAAAAGCTGGTACAAAGTTGGACATTTTCTCTGTTTCAATTTACCCACTTTAGAAGTAGACGCTCAAACTTTTTGGTCAGAGACCTGGATAGTATGCAGAACTCTGCAGGCTATCTCTACAGTAGATTGCAATTCCGCCCCCTTTAGCAGTTCTGTCTTGATGGAAAATGTTGTAATTGGGGATGGAAATTTCAGAATTTTTGGTGGCCTCGTAAGCCAGGATTCAGACATGGCTAGGACATCCGGGTTGGCGGAATGTGCTAAAGCAGTGAATAAAGCAAACGTAGGGAGGAGGCTTCTGATGTTAACATGCATGAACCCAAGGCTTTTACAGTTGCAGAAGTAAACAAATGGGGACTGGGGACACACAGGCCCTGGGTTAACCTCTACATCACTAGAGGAACAGAGGAGGAGTAGGATGAGGGTACAGCTAAAGGCTATAAGAACTGGTCGTCTAGTGTTTGGGAACAGAGAATAAAAGGAGCAGATTTCTGGGCGTGGTAGAATAGATTCAGGGCATAGTGTACAGACAAGGGTATGGTAGGGTGCAAGTACAGTGGGGGTAAACCTGTTGAGTGACGATCGATGAGAGAGGTTTCATCTTTGGAGGCGCCAGTTAAGCTAAGTGCGGTCTCCGCAAGTGTGGGGGCCGGGACAAGGGGTTATCTGAGGCATGTTGAGCAGGACTAGGGGCTCCACAGTAAAATAAAACAATGAGAGCTGCCCTAAACAGTATACAAGGCATATTGACATCAGAGAAAGGCATTAAGCTATCACAGGTGTTGATTGGGAGAGCTAAGACAACAACGGGTGAGACAACAACGGGTAAACATCTAGGACAACAACAATGGGTAAATGGTGATGAATGGGGAAAGAGGGTCAGTTAGCTACACACAGGGCCTGAGTTCGAGGCTGCGGCCGACAGATAAACAAAATGAAGTACTGTGTTAATGAACAGTCCAGCAGGCATCAGCTGTGTAGCTGAGTGATCATTGGGTCCAATGAGCAGCAAAGATGAAAGAGAGCCATTCGGTAGTCGATTACTACGCAAGACGAGCGGGAGACACAGCGTTCAGGAAGCTAGCAGGCTGGGGCTAGCAGATGGATCAACCCCAACATCCATGACGCAGAGGCTGGTTTAGAGCACATCGGCCGAATTACATCAGCAGACAGGCAGACCAGTCGTGATGGATCGGCGGGGCTCCATGTCAACAAAGGGTCTAGGCCAATTGGTCAGAGAGGTATTGTAGTTGGTGTAGTTCATTTGCTAGCTGGAAATGGGCCTAGCTTGAGGCTAGCTCAATGCTAGCTGGCGCAGGCTTCTGGACAAGGTGTTAGCCACAATAGCCACTCGGTAGCAACTAGCGAAGATCCGGTGTCATGGACAAGAGGTTGCGGAAGGAATCCGGTGATGTAGTGGGGGGAAAAAGCAGTCCGATATGCTCAGGGCTGATATCGTGCTGTGCAGACTGGCACGTTTTATCCAGGCCATCTGGGCTAAAGCAACTGGAGTCTGAGCTAAAGGTAAAGAGTGGCTAACAATGACTAAAAAGCTAGTCGCTAATTAGCTGGCTGGCGTCTGATGGAGGTTCCAGTTATAAGGTCTAGAAAATAAAAAATCCTTACCACACTGGAGCATGTTTGTGCATAGTATTTGAGTTTGCATGTGTTTATGTTTACGTTATCACACTCTGCATGTAAGTGTGCATCTACTAAGAGTTTGCACCTGTATACAGTATGTTTGTGAGAGTGCGTACACTGATTCATAGTGTGTGCCTTTGAAGATCAGTATGTGGAAGTGTGTGCAATTTGACTGTATCCCATCCTATGTTTCTGTTTGTGTCTGCCTTTGATTGAGTCTTAATCTGTGTGTGGGTGTGGTCTGACTCACTGGGTTGATGTGTTGTGTGATTATGAGCTCTGGAATGGCTGGGGTAAAGTATGATAGATCAGGATGAGTCAAGATCTAGCTACCTCTGCTGGCTGACTATGACCTTTCCCAGTTCATCAGACGACTCCTCTCACCTCACAGGGGCTTAGCTCATCCACAGTTGTTTACTGCTGAAGAAATCCAACACATGCACTTAATTGAGACATAGTTACAGACCGACTGACTCATACACACCCAAACACACTTGACACCGACATAGATACAGACAAACACTCTCTCACGCACAAACATGACACATAGACAGACAGACGGCCAATTAGACAGATGCACACTCACAGACACAGATGTTGAATATGTAGATCAAAATGCCAGCATGCCAACACAACTGCCTCCTAGGTTCGCCCTTCTCTCTTTTCCCCCTCTCTCTCCTTCCATCTTGCCCTCCCTCTCAGTCTTTCTCGTTTTCTCTCTCCTCAGCCATGACCAGGTTTGTGCCACATGTACGGTGTGGTATAGTCGAGCTTTGAACCTGTGTGGGATTAGCTGTGTATGTCTGTCTTTCTGTCTATGAGTAGGATTTTTCTGAAGGGCATGGTGCTGGTGCAGCTGACCCTGTCTGATTGTCTGTCTCTTTGTCTGTCTGTCTGTCTGTCTGTCTGTCTGTCTGTCTGTCTGTCTGTCTGTCTGTCTGTCTGTCTGTCTGTCTGTCTGTCGGACTTTCCTTATACTTATCTCTATATATCTGCTGTACAATCGTCTGAGCTGGATATTATATCCACATGGACAAGGGCATAACATGTCTTAGCCCTTAGTTGTGGTAGTTCACTATTTCATGCCCAGGTTTAGCTGTAAATGTATTCCTCCCCTCCCCTCACTCCCCTCTACAAGCGATAAGATAGTCCAGTCCGCGCCGCTCTCGTAATTATTTTCTGGGAGGCGTAAGACGCATCCTGTGGGCGTCAAAGTTCTTCTTGTATTTCTAATTCAGATTAAACAGTAAACATCATAAGGGGATAAATAAAGCACTAATAAAAGTAGATTGAAAGGGAAGTTAACTAATTATGTCCTGGATGTTATTCTGGTTGTTATTTTTTATTCTCCCCAATTTCAAAGAGGAAAAAGTGATCGGATCCAATGTCAGAGAGAGAGACATTTTTTTACTAGCGCTTCTCATAATGTTTATCCTTTGATTTCATCCTCCAGAATCGTTAAATGTGATTATGGAGTTTCTCTCTTTTGTTTCCAGGTTTGATCAGCTGTGAGGAGGCTGAGTGACCTAGTGGAGCCACCAGAGGTAAGCACAACAAAGTGGCATGTCCAGGTAGTTGAAATGACAGATTGGTAGTAGGTGGCAAGCACACCGGTTTGTGTCAAGAACTACAAAGCTGCTCAACAGTTTCCTGTGTGTATCAAGAATGATCCACGGCCCAAAGGACATCCAGTCAACATGGGCCAGCATCCCTGTGGAATGCTTTCGACACCTTGTAGAGTCCAGGCCCTGATGAATTGAGGCTTTTCTGAGGGCAAAAAGGAGAGGGGGTGCAACTCAATATTAGGACGGTGTTCCTAATGTTTGTTATACTCAGTGTATGATTACAATGACTTTCTACACAATGAAAGTTGTTTTGGAGGATTCTAGAGGGCTTTTTACGCTACTGAGCCTAACCAAGACAAGCCAAAGCATGCTGTACAGCTTGGAAAGGACAATGCGAAAAGAGAATTTCAGAGCCATCTGAGTTTAGTTTCACAGTAGTGTGAAAATGGAGTGTCTAGCAGGGATGCCTACCTCCAATGATCTCAGGGGAATCCCTCCAAATTACATTGTTTTTTTTTACACAGACGCTTGGACATTGAACAGACGTTAGTCTCTATGGGCTCTAATTTAACAAACTTAAAGCAAGTGTAAATCTGTGTGGGTGTGTAAGACATATTTTTGCTATTTTGAGAGCGGGAATTATGGGCGCAACACCTGGCATTACCTTAAAGAGGCAGGCTTTCTGTGAATGAATAAATTGTAGGTGTGATCAGGGCTTGACCACTCACTGGCCAACCTGCTCAGAAGCTTTTTATGTTTTTGCTTTAACTTGTGTATTTACAGTGTTCGATGTTGCGTTGGCATAAACTCTGGCAGGAGAGCATGAATGTTTGTCCTATCCATTTAAGATAGGCCACGTTTATTAAAGAGCATACAGTAACCCTATTTAAGCCTAGAGTTTCAAGTTCCTTGGTGTCCACATCACCAACAAACTAACATGGTCCACACGCACCAAGAAAGTCATGAAGAGGGCACGACAATACCTTTTCCCCCTCAGGAGACTGAAAAGATTTGGCATGTGTCCCCAGATCCTCAAAGTTCTACAGCTGCCCCATCGAGAGCATCCTGACCGGTTGCATCACCGCCTGCTCGGTATCCGACCGTAAGGCACTACAGAGGGTTGTGCGTACAGGCCAGTACATCACTGGGGTCAAGCTTCCTGCCATCCAGGACCTACATATACTAGGCGGTGTTTGAGGAAGGCCCCAAAAAGTGGTACCGGAGCCCCAAGTCTAGGTCCTAAAGGCTCCTTAACAGCTTCTACCCCCAAGCCATAAGACTGCTGAACAATTAATCAAATGGCCACCCAGACTATTTGCGTTGACCCCCCCCCCCATATGTTTACACTTCTGCTACTTGCTTTTTATTATTTATTATCTATGTACAAATTACCTCGACTAACCTGTATCCCGCACATTGACTCCCTGTATATAGACTCATTATTGTTACTTTGTGTTACTTTTTTTAGTAAATATTTTCCTAACTCTATTTAATTCAAACTGCATGGTTGGTTAAGGGCTTGTAAATAAGCATTTCACAGTAAGGTCTACCATGTGCCGAATACCTGTTGTATTCGGCACATGTGACAAATAAAATCTGATTTGAATTTCATTTGATTTGATTTAATAGCATACAGTAACCCTATTATAGGCCTAGTAATAAGAAACATGTATCCAGTTTTTCATATTTAAAAAAGTAATTGGCTTCAACATGGGAATATTAGCCAACACATTGCATTTGACCTATTAAAGTCCAACAGAGGACAGAGGAAGATGCATTTGTTTTAACAACATTAGAAATTAAAATCAATAAGCAGACATTTTAACAACTTGATGTTTTTAAATGGGCTTCCTATATACTGATGTCATTCAATGTTCATCGCACATAATGAGTCCAAACTTTTCACAGGATATAATGAGAACATTTGAAAAGGGTGTTGACTGTCTTCCTGCTCCCAAAAGTGATATTTTAATATAACATTGGTGATAGGCTATTCTGTTGATTAGGCTCCTGTGTGCCTCCACTGGCAAAATCCATGTCATAACCAACTGCGCTACCGCTTACACCAGCTTTTGGTTGGTCTTAAGTATCCCCACCAGCACTGCCTGAAATTGGTACTTCAGTGCATGTTTTTAAGGACACGCCTCAGATATTGCCACCCCTCCCACCTCAGCGCACGTGAGCTCATATGAGACAGGTAAATGATCAATCCTGGCGCAATGGTTGGAGAATAGCAGAGCTCCGGCTTTAACAGGTTGAAATTTCTAACGAGCGTGCGTTTGACAATTGCACTAGCTTATCGGCAGCCGAAAATAAATCCCTGTGTCTCTGTCTACATCCCCAACATGTTCACAACCCAATCAGATCACAGAAAATAGGGTCAGACTAGAGGATAATGTAGGGTTAACACTCTGGCCTGTCGCTGTAGAGATGTAAATCTGTTTTTCTCTCCTTTTGACCAGCAAGTTCCCAGGAAAAGACAACATTGTTCCAAATGACACAGTCGTAGACTTCCGATTACAGCCCTGTCACATAACCCGCTAGTGTGTAAATAAATGACTGGCTGAGGGAGAGATGAAGGCAGAGAGATGGGTAGAGAGAGAGACTGATATGGAGAAAGAGAGATGGAGAAAGGTACAGCAGGAGAGTAGGACGGACTGTGAGGTTGAGAGA
Source organism: Oncorhynchus keta (assembly GCF_023373465.1). Classification (NCBI taxonomy): domain Eukaryota; kingdom Metazoa; phylum Chordata; class Actinopteri; order Salmoniformes; family Salmonidae; genus Oncorhynchus; species Oncorhynchus keta. The sequence continues at coordinate 37,225,854 of NC_068437.1, forward strand.
GGGAGAGTGGGGTGCGTTGGCTGCTTTTTCTCTGCTACCAGGCTGACCACTGGCTTAGAAGGCTATCATAAAGCATCAAACCAATGGGAAACTTTTGTCCATTTGTCGCCTGGAATCCAATCTTCCTGGAAAACTGGTCTACAGTTTTCTCTCTGGTTTTTGAGCAGTATCAACCATAAAAATGGAATTCCTAGAATGGACATTCATGTCAATGGGTCTGTGGTGGGTGGACTGCCAGCCATATTGAGTGTACTGATATGAGAATTATATTACTATGGCATGAACCTCATCATGGCCAGCACACCGCCCCAGGTGCTTGACACACTTCCTATTGTCTCCCTGTACACTTTCATACAGTGAGATTGACATTTCACTGACATTTTCAGTAAACATTGCCACAAAACCTGAAAAAAATATTTGTTTTGAAAAAACATTGTTTGGTCTCGACTATGTTAGAAGCAGAATCACAGATGTGGATTGTTTAATTTCATCATGCTTTGATGTAGTATGGGCGAGGAAGCGACAACAGAATTCTGGTCCTAGGTCATCACTGTTATAATGTTTGTCCATCATCCACAAGGTCTTTGTTATCCCCCATCCCCAGACCCTGGGAGATTACAGTCAAAGAGGATAGCTGAGCTCTTGGCCTCCTGACCAAAACATGTGATAATTTTAGACTGTAGCTTTCTGAGACCTTTTCACATAGTCTGGAGCAAGGATGCCATTTGGAAATAAACGTGAAATGTAGCTTAATTGTAGTTTACAGATTTAGGTAGGGGCAGCGTTCTCTTCCTTATTTTATTGCATAAACAGAGTGTAAGCAGAGGCCAAAGACATGAGGTTTAAGAGAGAGAGAGAGTAGTGTTCAGACCTGGTTTTTCTGCTGAGGCTCAGACCTACAGTGCTTTGAAAAAGTATTTGCCCCCTTTTTAATTTTCTCTACTTTTGTATATTTTTGATACTGTTATCATAATCTTCAACATACACTTAATATTAGATTAAGGCCATCTGAGTGAAAAAAATAACACAACAATTACATATTCATTTCATAAACAAAGTTATACAACACCCAATGCCTCTGTAATTGCCGCCTTACACTCAATAACTGGTTTTGCTATGAATGGGTCCCACCATGTCCATAGAATATTCTTCCAAGAGTCTTGATGATCATCCAGTTTCTTCCTGGTGCTATTTGGCAAACTTGAGTCAACTTTTGGACAAGGTTACATTAGTCCTAGCACTAACTGAGGAAAGATTGACCTAACACAAGCGGTCATATTTAGCTAACTCACGGCTGACATAAACCATAATTAACTAGCTAATAGAAATTACTATTTACAATTCATCACATCACGGGTGAGCACACCATTGATTGAAATAATTGTGTAAAACACTTTCTAAAATTCAAAAGTAATCCGACAATGGGTAGTTTGTGCACACCGCCATGTTTGTTGTTTTGGGTGTGGGGTGTGGGGTCTACCATCATTCACTTCCGGCCATTTACTCGAAAAATGAGTTTACCATCTCTCACCTTCTTTGTTCTGACAGATGTTTACGTGACACCCAGAATGCATTGTATAATGTCAACAAACATGGCGGCACACATACAGTGGGGCAAAGAAGTATTTAGTCAGCCACCAATTGTGCAAGTTCTCCCACTTAAAAAGATGAGAGAGGCCTGTAATTTTCATCATAGGTACACTTCAACTATGACAGACAAAATGAGGGGGAAAAATCCAGAAAATCACATTGTAGGATTTTTTATGAATTTATTTGCAAATTATGGTGGAAAATAAGTATTTGGTCAATAACAAAAGTTTATCTCAATACTTTGTTATATACCCTTTGTTGGCAATGACAGAGATCTTCACAAGGTTTTCACACACTGTTGCTAGTATTTTGGCCCATTCCTCCATGCAGATCTCCACTAGAGCAGTGATGTTTTGGGGCTGTTGCTGGGCAACACCGACTTTCAACTCCCTCCAAAGATTTTCTAAGGGGTTGAGATCTGGAGACTGGCTGGGCCACTCCAGGACCTTGAAATGCTTCTTACGAAGCCACTCCTTCGTTGCCCAGGCGGTGTGTTTGGGATCATTGTCATGCTGAAAGACCCAGCCACGTTTCATCTTCAATGCCCTTGCTGATGGAAGGAGGTTTTCACTCAAAATCTCACAATACATGGCCCCATTCATTCTTTCCTTTACACGGATCAGTCGTCCTGGTCCCTTTGCAGAAAAACAGCCCCAAAGCATGATGTTTCCACCCCCATGCTTCACAGTAGGTATGGTGTTCTTTGGATGCAACTCAGGATTCTTTGTCCTCCAAACACAACGAGTTGAGTTTTTAACAAAAAGTTATATTTTGGTTTCATCTGACCATATGACATTCTCCCAATCTTCTTCTGGATCATCCAAATGCTCTCTAGCAAACTTCAGACGGGCCTGGACATGTACTGGCTTAAGCATTGGGAAACGTCTGGCACTGCAGGATTTGAGTCCCTGGCGGCGTAGTGTGTTACTGATGGTAGGCTTTGTTACTTTGGTCCCAGCTCTCTGCAGGTCATTCACTAGGTTCTGAGATTTTTGCTCACAGTTCTTGTGATCATTTTGACCCCACGGGGTGAGATCTTGCGTGGAGCCCCAGATCGAGGGAGATTATCAGTGGTCTTGTATGTCTTCCATTTCCTAATAATTGCTCCCACAGTTGATTTCTTCAAACAAAGCTGCTTACCTATTGCAGATTCAGTCTTCCCATCCTGGTGCAGGTCTACAATTTTGTTTCTGGTGTCCTTTGACAGCTCTTTGATCTTGGCCATAGTAGAGTTTGGAGTGTGACTGTTTGAGGTTGTGGACAGGTGTCTATTATACTGGTAACAAGTTCAAACAGGTGCCATTAATACAGGTAACGAGTGGAGGACAGAGAAGTTACAGGTCTGTGAGAGCCAGAAATCTTGCTTGTTTGTAGATGACCAAATACTTATTTTCCACCATGATTTTCAAATAAATTCATTAAAAATCCTACAATGTGATTTTCTGGATATTTTTGTTTCATCAGACCAGAGGACAATTCTCCAAAAAGTACAATCTTTGTCCCCATGTGCAGTTGCAAACCGCAGTCTGGCTTTTTTTTATGGCGGTTTTGAAGCAGTGGCTTTTTCCTTGCTCAGTGGCCTTTCAAGTTATGTCAATATAGGACTTGATGCTGGAGGAAACAGTTACAAAAGTATCTATATCCACAGTAAAACTTCACAAGATCCTTTGTTGTTTTCTTGGATTGATTTGCACTTTTTGCACCAAAGTACGTTCATCTCTAGGAGACAGAGCGCATCTCTTTGCTGAGCGGTATGACGGCTGTGTGGTCCCATGGTGTTTATAGTTATGTACTATTGTTTGTACAGATGAACGTTTTACCGTCAGCATTTGGAAATTGCTCCAAAGGATGAACCAGACTTGTGGAGGTCTATATTTTTTTCTGAGGTCTTGGCTGATTTCTTTTGATTTTCCCATGATGTCAAGCAAAGAGGCACTGAGTTTGATGGCAGGCCTTGAAATACATCCACAGGTACACCTCCAATTGACATCAAATAATGTCAATTTGCCTATCAGAAGCTTCTAAAGCCATGGCATAATATTCTGTTTAAAGGCAAAGTCGACTTATTGTATGTAAACTTCTGACCCACTGAAATTGTGATACAGTGAATTATAAGTAAAATAATCTGTCTGTAAACAATTGTTGGAAAAATGACTTGTGTCATGCACAAAGTAGATGTCCTAACCAACTTGCCAAAACTATAGTTGTTTAACAAGAAATTTGTTGAGTGGTTGGAAAATGAGTTTTAATGACTCCAACCTAAGTGTAAGTAAACCTCCAACTTCAACTGTATATCCTATGCGGAAGGTCCTTGTTTTCTTGAGTTTGATCTGGACCTCACTTTGAACTGAACGTATTTGTTCAGGTCCACAGCCGAGAAAGCGGTGACACCCTCTAACCAGTGCTGACATACTGCAACAAAGACAACAGAGAACTGGTTATTAATGGACATATTTCACGTCATTGGTCTCCAGATAACACACTCTTATCTGAGCTCTGGGTGCATTCCTGCCCTGCATGTATATATATATATGCGTGCATACGTGTGTGTGCGAGTCTATGTCTGTATTCATGTACAGATCTGCAGTGGTATGTGCTCTGAGAATAGTATTTATCACGCTACTTTATATACATAAAATAATTGTCCTCTGCAATCATGAATTGCTGTATAAGCATTGTATATAGGGTAATGTATTACACTGAACAACAATACAAACACAACACGCAACAAGTTTTTACTGAGTTACAGTTCATATTAGGATATCAGTCATTTCAAAGAAATTCATTAGGCCCTAATCTATGGATTTCACATGACTGAGAATACAGATATTTTTTATTTATTTATTTTTATTTCACCTTTATTTAACCAGGTAGGCTAGTTGAGAACAAGTTCTCATTTACAATTGCGACCTGGCCAAGATAAAGCAAAGCAGTTTGACAGATACAACGACACAGAGTTACACATGGAGTAAAACAAACATATAGTCAATAATACAGTATAAACAAGTCTATATACAATGTGAGCAAATTAGGTGAGAAGGGAGGTAAAGGCAACAAAGGCCATGGTGGCAAAGTAAATACAATATAGCAAGTAAAACACTGGAATGGTAGTTTTGCAATGGAAGAATGTGCAAAGTAGAAATAAAAATAATGGGGTGCAAAGGAGCAAAATAAATAAATTAATTAAATACAGTTGGGAAAGAGGTAGTTGTTTGGGCTAAATTATAGGTGGGCTATGTACAGGTGCAGTAATCTGTAAGATGCTCTGACAGTTGGTGCTTAAAGCTAGTGAGGGAGATAAGTGTTTCCAGTTTCAGAGATTTTTGTAGTTCGTTCCAGTCATTGGCAGCAGAGAACTGGAAGGAGAGGCGGCCAAAGAAAGAAATTGGTTTTGGGGGTGACGAGAGAGATATACCTGCTGGAGCGTGTGCTACAGGTGGGAGATGCTATGGTGACCAGCGAGCTGAGATAAAGGGGGACTTTACCTAGCAGGGTCTTGTAGATGACACAGAGCCAGTGGGTTTGGCAACGAGTATGAAGCGAGGGCCAGCCAACGAGAGCGTACAGGTCGCAATGGTGGGTAGTATATGGGGCTTTGGTGACAAAACGGATTGCACTGTGATAGACTGCATCCAATTTGTTGAGTAGGGTATTGGAGGCTATTTTGTAAATGACATCGCCAAAGTCGAGGATTGGTAGGATGGTCAGTTTTACAAGGGTATGTTTGGCAGCATGAGTGAAGGATGCTTTGTTGCGAAATAGGAAGCCAATTCTAGATTTAACTTTGGATTGGAGATGTTTGATATGGGTCTGGAAGGAGAGTTTACAGTCTAACCAGACACCTAAGTATTTGTAGTTGTCCACATATTCTAAGTCAGAGCCGTCCAGAGTAGTGATGTTGGACAGGCGGGTAGGTGCAGGTAGCGATCGGTTGAAGAGCATGCATTTAGTTTTACTTGTATTTAAGAGCAATTGGAGGCCACGGAAGGAGAGTTGTATGGCATTGAAGCTTGCCTGGAGGGTTGTTAACACAGTGTCCAAAGAAGGGCCGGAAGTATACAGAATGGTGTCGTCTGCGTAGAGGTGGATCAGGGACTCACCAGCAGCAAGAGTGACCTCATTGATGTATACAGAGAAGAGAGTCGGTCCAAGAATTGAACCCTGTGGCACCCCCATAGAGACTGCCAGAGGTCCGGACAGCAGACCCTCCGATTTGACACACTGAACTCTATCAGAGAAGTAGTTGGTGAACCGGGCGAGGCAATCATTTGAGAAACCAAGGCTGTCGAGTCTGCCGATGAGGATGTGGTGGTTGACAGAGTCGAAAGCCTTGGCCAGATCAATGAATACGGCTGCACAGTAATGTTTCTTATCGATGGCGGTTAAGATATCGTTTAGGACCTTGAGCGTGGCTGAGGTGCACCCATGACCAGCTCTGAAACCAGATTGCATAGCAGAGAAGGTATGGTGAGATTCGAAATGGTCGGTAATCTGTTTGTTGACTTGGCTTTCGAAGACCTTAGAAAGGCATGGTAGGATAGATATAGGTCTGTAGCAGTTTGGGTCAAGAGTGTCACCCCCTTTGAAGAGGGGGATGACCGCAGCTGCTTTCCAATCTTTGGGAATCTCAGACGACACGAAAGAGAGGTTGAACAGGCTAGTAATAAGAGTGGCAAAAATTTCGGCAGATAATTTTAGAAAGAAAGGGTCCAGATTGTCTAGCCCGCTGATTTGTAGGGGTCCAGATTTTTCAGCTCTTTCAGAACATCAGCTGAATGGATTTGGGAGAAGGAGAAATGGGGAAGGCTTGGGCGAGTTGCTGTTGGGGGTGCAGTGCTGTTGACCGGGGTAGGAGTAGCCAGGTGGAAAGCATGGCCAGCCGTAGAAAAATGCTTATTGAAATTCTCAATTATGGTGGATTTATCAGTGGTGACAGTGTTTCCTATCTTCAGTGCAGTGGGCAGCTGGGAGGAGGTGTTCTTATTCTCCATGGACTTTACAATGTCCCAGAACTTTTTTGAGTTAGTGTTGGAGGAAGCAAATTTCTGCTTGAAATAGCTAGCCTTGGCTTTTCTAACTGCCTGTGTATAACGGTTTCTAGCTTCCCTGAACAGCTGCATATCACGGGGGCTGTTCGATGATAATGCAGAACGCCATATGATGTTTTTGTGTTGGTTAAGGGCAGTCAGGTCTGGGGAGAACCAAGGGCTATATCTGTTCCTGGTTCTAAATTTCTTGAATGGGGCATGTTTATTTAAGATGGTTAGGAAGGCATTTAAAAAAAAATATCCAGGCATCCTCTACTGACGGGATGAGATCAATATCCTTCCAGGATACCCCGGCCAGGTCGATTAGAAAGGCCTGCTCGCTGAAGTGTTTCAGGGAGCGTTTTACAGTGATGAGTGGAGGTCGTTTGACCGCTGACCCATTACGGATGCAGGCAATGAGGCAGTGATCGCTGAGATCTTGGTTGAAGACAGCAGAGGTGTATTTAGAGGGGAAGTTGGTTAGGATGATATCTATGATGGTGCCTGTGTTTAAGGCTTTGGGGAGGTACCTGGTAGGTTCATTGATCATTTGTGTGAGATTGAGGGCATCAAGCTTAGATTGTAGGATGGCTGGGGTGTTAAGCATGTTCCAGTTTAGGTCGCCTAGCAGCACGAGCTCTGAAGATAGATGGGGGGGCAATCAGTTCACATATGGTGTCCAGAGCACAGCTGGGGGCAGAGGGTGGTCTATAGCAGGCGGCAACGGTGAGAGACTTGTTTTTATGAGAGGTGCATTTTTAAAAGTAGAAGTTCAAATTGTTTGGGTACAGACCTGGATAGTAGGACAGAACTCTGCAGGCTATCTTTGCAGTAGATTGCAACACCGCCCCCTTTGGCAGTTCTATCTTGTCTGAAAATGTTGTAATTTGGAATTAAAATTTCAGAATTTTTGGTGGTCTTCCTAAGCCAGGATTCAGACATAGCTAGAACATCCGGGTTGGCAGAGTGTGCTAAAGCAGTGAATAGAACAAACTTAGGGAGGAGGCTTCTAATGTTGACATGCATGAAACCAAGGCTATTACGGTTACAGAAGTCATCAAAAGAGAGCTCCTAGGGAATAGGAGTGGAGCTCGGCACTGCAGGGCCTGGATTCACCTCTACATCGCCAGAGGAACATAGGAGGAGAAGAATAAGGGTACGGCTAAAAGCAATAAGAATTGGTCGTCTAGAACGTCTGGAACAGAGAGTAAAAGGAGGTTTCTGGGGGCGATAAAATAGCATCAAGGTATAATGTACAGACAAAGGTATGGTAGGATGTGAATACAGTGGAGGTAAACCTAGGTATTGAGTGATGAAGAGAGAGATATTGTCTCTAGAAACATCATTGAAACCAGGAGATGTCATTGCATGTGTGGGTGGTGGAACTAATACATTGGATAAGGTATAGTGAGCAGGACTAGAGGCTCTACAGTGAAATAAGCCAATAAACACTAACCAGAACAGCAATGGACAAGACATATTGACATTAAGGAGAGGCATCCTTAGTCGAGTGATCAAAAGAGTGGAGTGGTTGGTTTGGGGGTCACGGCGATTTAGACAGCGAGCCAGGACATCGGTAGCAAGCTAGCATAGGATGGAGGTCTGTTGTTAGCCACCTCTTGCGTTCCGTCAGTAGATTAGTGGGGTTCCGTGTGGTAGAGGGGATTAGTCCAAATCACACACAAAAAAAACAATAGATATAGTTATAGAGGCCCAAGAAGAAACATAATAATAATAAAAATAAATAAATTGTCCGATTGTCTATTCTGAGAGCAGCCGGTAAGACAGCTAACGGTTAGCAGGCCGCAGATGGGCGTTCAGGTAACGTCGCGACGGAGGAGCCAGCCGGATCTCCTTCGGGTAGATAACGTCGGCAGTCCAGTTGTGAAGGCCCGGTGGGGCTCCGCGTAGGCAGTAAAACGGATCCGGATAGGTGACTGCAGCCCAGGAGTGATTGACGGAGCTCAGGAGTGATTGACGGAGCTGGCTAGCTCCGGAGTAATTGATGTTTGCTCCGGAATCGACGAGAGCAGATAGACACACGGATAGCAGCTAGCTAGCTGTGAGATCCGGGAATGAATGTCCAGAGAGCAGTTGAAATCCAAGGACATGGAGAGAAAAATTGGTCCGGTATATTCCGTTCCGAGCCGCGCTGTGCCGTACAAAACTGGCGATAGATTTTCGAGCTAAAGGATAGCTGATGACCACAAACCGTGGTTAGCTGAATACTAACGATTTGCCAGTAAAGAAGCTAACTAGCTTCTGAACTAGCTTCTGATTAGCTTCTAGCTAGCTCCTGGCTAGCTTCTGGTTAGTTTCTGGCTAGCTTCTTGGAGTTTCTGGCTAGCTTCTGGCTAGCTTCTTGGAGGATTGCAGATTTGAGGTAAATAATACTTATTTAGAAATATAAATTGGTGAGGCGGGTTGCAGGAGAGTGTTTTGAAGATGAGTTGATGAAAAATAAAATGTATGTGAAAAAAAGTTGTAAATATATATATATACAGGACACGACAAGACGAGGACAAAAGACGTCTGACCTGCTATGCCATCTCGGGGAAATAAGATACCTGGTCACAGATACCTTTAAAAAAGGTATGGAAGTGGATCAGAAAACCAGTCAGTATCTGGTGTGATCACTATTTGCCTCATTCAGCACATCACTTCTCCTTCACATTGAATTGATCAGGCTGTTGATTGTGGCCTGTGGAATGTTGGCCCACTCCCCGCTGTAAGTTGCTGGATATTGGCATGAACTGGAACACATGATTAACCTTTAGTTGAACAGGGGAAACAACTGAGACAGTCTCTTTTACAGTCGTGCCCTGTGATACAACAAAAACAGCGCAGTCTTACATGTCGATCCAGAGCATCCCAAACATGCTCAATAGGTGACATATCTGGTGAGTATGCAGGTCACTGAACTGGGACATTTTCAGCTTCAGGCACCGGTTTAAACTTGTTATCGGTATAAAAGACACCTGTCCACAACCTCAAACAGTCACACTCCAAACTCCACTATGGCCAAGGACACCAGAAACAAAATTGTAGACCTGCACCGGGCTGGGAAGACTGAATCTGCAATAGGTAAGCAGCTTGGTTTGAAGAAATCAACTGTGGGAGCAATTATTAGGAAATGGAAGACATACAAGACCACTGATAATCTCCCTCGATCTGGGGCTCCACGCAAGATCTCACCCCGTGGGGTCAAAATGATCACAAGAACGGTGAGAAAAAAATCCCAGAACCACCCGGGGGGACCTAGTGAATGACCTGCAGAGAGCTGGGACCAAAGTAACAAAGCCTACCATCAGTAACACACTACGCCACCAGGGACTCAAATCCTGCAGTGCCAGACGTGTCCCCCTGCTTAAGCCAGTAAATGTCCAGGCCCATGTGAAGTTTGCTAGAGAGCATTTGGATGACCCAGAAGAAGATTGGGAGAATGTCATATGGTCAGATGAAACCAAAATAGAACTTTTTGTTAAAAACTCAACTCGTCTTGTTTGGAGGACAAAGAATGCTGAGTTGCATCCAAAGAAAACCATACCTACTGTGAAGCATGGGGGTGGAAACATCATGCTTTGGGGCTGTTTTTCTGCAAAGGGACCAGGACGACTGATCCGTGTATAGGAAAGAATGAATGGGGTCATGTATTGTGAGATTTTGAGTGAAAACCTCCTTCCATCAGCAAGGGCATTGAAGATGAAACGTGGCTGGGTCTTTCAGCATGACAATGATCCCAAACATACCGCCCGGGCAACGAAGGAGTGGCTTCATAAGAAGCATTTCAAGGTCCTGGAGTGGCCTAGCCAGTCTCCAGATCTCAACCCCATAGAAAATCTTTGGAGGGAGTTGAAAGTCTGTGTTGCCCAGCCCCAAAACATCACTGCTCTAGAGGAGATCTGCATGGAGGAATGGACCAAAATACCAGCAACAGTGTGTGAAAACCTTGTGAAGACTTACAGAAAACGTTTGACCTCTGTCATTGCCAACAAAGGGTATATAACAAAGTATTGAGATAAAAAAAATTATTTGACCAAATGCTTATTTTCCACCATAATTTGCAAATAAATTCATTAAAAATCCTACAATGTGATTTTCTGGATTTTTTTTCTCATTTTGTCTGTCATAGTTGAAGTGTACCTATGATGAAAATTACAGGCCTCTCTCATCTTTTTAGTGGGAGCACTTGTACAATTGGTGGCTGACTAAATACTTTTTTGCCCCACTGTATGTCCACAATGTCCATTTATTTGGCGCGTTTGATCCAGAAAGAAACATCTTATAATTTGCGCAACGTCACTACAAAATATCTCAAATGTTGCCTGTTAAACTTTGCCAAAACATTTCAAACTACTTTTGTGATACAACTTTAGGTATTTTTAAACTTTAATAATCGATCAAATTGAAGACGGGTCTATCTGTGTTCAATACAGGAAGACAACAAACCAAAGCTACTTTTAAAGTCTTGCTCAACTCTCAACAGTGTTAACCAGTTCCAAGATGGCCGTACTTCTTCATTGCACAAAGGAATAACCTCTCCCAAATTCCAAAGACTGTTTGACATTGAGTGGAAGCGGTAGGAACTGAAAACAAGTGTCTAAGAAATATCGTTTCCCAATGAGAACTCACTGAACAGACAGAGACCTCAAAAAACTAATTCTGAACGGTTTGTCCTCTGGGTTTTACCTGCTACATAAGTTATGTTATACTCACAGAAATGATTCAAACATTTTAGAAACTTCCGAGTGTTTTCTATCCAAATCTACTAATAATATGCATATCTTATATTCTTGGCATGAGTAGCAGGAAGTTGAAATTGGGCACGCCATTTATCCAAAAGTGAAAATGCTGCCCCCTGTACCTTAAGAAGTTAACGCACAGCATTGAGATTGCCTGCCATGACAACAAGCTCAGTCCGATGATGCCATGACAGACCGCCCCAGACCATAACGGACCCTCCACCTCCAAATCGATCCTGCTCCAGAGTACAGGCCTCGGTGTAACGCTCATTCCTTCGACAATAAACTCAAATCCGACCATCACCCCTGGTGAGACAAAACCGTGACTCGTCTGTGAAGAGCACTTTTTGCCATTCCTGTCTGGTCCAGCGACGGTGGGTTTGTGCCCATAGACGACGTTGTTGCCGGTGATGTCTGGTGAGGACCTGCCTTACAACAGGCCTACAAGCCCTCAGTCCAGCCTCTCTCAGCCTATTGCGGACAGTCTGAGCACTTATGGAGGGATTGGGCGTTCCTGGTGTAACTCGGGCAGTTGTGGTTGACATCCTGTACCTGTCCCGCAGGTGTGATGTTCGGATGTACTGATCCTGTGCAGCTGTTGTTACACGTGGTCTGCCACTGCGAGGACGGTCAGCTGTCCGTCCTGTCTTCCTGTAGCGCTTAGGTGTCTCACATTACAGACATTGCAATTTATTCCCCTGGCCACATCTGCAGTCCTCATGCCTCCTTGCAGCATGCCTAAGGCAAATTCATGCAGATGAGCAGGGAACCTGGGAATCTTTCTTTTGGTGTTTTTCAGAGTCAGTAGAAAGGCCATTTTAGTGTCCTATGTTTTCAGAACTGTGACCTTAATTGCCTACTGTCTGTAAGCTGTTCATTTCTTAATGACTGTTCCACAGGTGCATGTTCATTAAATGTTTATGGTTCATTGAACGAGCATGGGAAACAGTGTTTAAACCCTTTACAATGAAGATCTGTGTAGTTATTTTGGATTTTTACGAGTTATCTTTGAAAGACAGTTTCTTTTTTTGCTGGGTTTATTATTTTAACTATTGGTCAAAATATGTGCTTTTGATGAAACACCCTAGAATCAGTCCTTGATTACATTAATTTGTTGTATTTTAATATATTGACATTATATACCGTATGAACTGGGCGTTGTATTATTTAAATAAGATAACATTTACAGTATGCCTACTTTTGTGTTTTTTTTGTGAATGGACTCACTTACACCTTACTTTGACTGATGACATTTCCATGCAGTTGTTCATTTGGATTTTGCTTATAAATCCCTCTATGTGTCAGAGTCAACAGAGGACACACTCTCTGACCCTGCTCCTCCTATACGAAAATCCCTTCCCCTTTCACCAGCCAGATCTGAGCAATGGGCCCTTGTCACTGTGTTTGCATACAGCTTATGTAGTAATCCTAATCCTAAACGGGTGATTCTGTAACCTTAGCTGTTTTAGTACCATCTATGTTTCAACTCCACTGTTTGCTGTTTCGAGGAACCCTTTTCAGAGGAGTGGATTTTACCTTGTCAAGGTGAATGTTTGGGGAGAAACCTGAGAGTGGGAAGCCAGGGGCATGTTCAGCAAGGCACAACTGTGTTGTGGCACGTTTAGAAGTAGGTTATGTAGAACAACCATGTCTCTGTATAAGGAATCAAGTCACCCAGGGGCGACAGGTAGCCTAGTGGTTAGAGTGTTGGGCAAGGAACCGAAGGGTTGCTAGATCAAATCTCCGAGCTGACAAGGTAAAAATGTGTCCTTCTGCCCCTGAACAAGGCAGTTAACTCACTGTTCCTAGGCCGTCATTGTAAATAAGAATTTGTTCTTAACTGACTTGCCTAGTTAAATAAAGGTTAAAAAAAGAAAAAAAGAAAAAGAAACCTCTGTTCATGACATTTATATCTGCAATTGTCCTTGTTTGCTTACTGAACTTGGCATAGTTTTTATACTGTGTTTACCCTTCCTCTCATACAGGTTTATATGTATTGTTATGAGTCTTGTCCTGTAGGCAAAACCTTTGCAGATAGCCAGCTGCCTGCTGAAAATTAAAAAAAATGGCAATATTGTAAAAAGTAATGAAAGCAAACATGAGCTTTTTGGTCTTAATTTAAGGTTAGGGTTAAGCATTAGGGTTAACAGTGTGGTTAGGTTTAGGTTTAAAACCAGATTTTATGACTTTGTGCCTGTGCCAGCAAGTGAACACTGCAGAGCTGCCTCCAGAACAAAATGTATTATGAAAAAAAGGCTAACCCGGAGAGTCATGACTGGACAAAGTTCTCACATTGGCAGACTGGTGATAATATCACCTATAGCTAATACTGTGGACTATATAAGTAAGGTGATTGCACAATCAGTATGCACACCTACATTGTGTTGTTTATCCTATAGTAGAGACATCTCTATCATAGACTGTAGATCTCCAGATCTATAGCTCACTTGTTTTCTGTTATACGGCATGTCCTCATTCATATTCACATCATTACATGTAATGTAAACAAGAGAGATGTTAATGTGGCCTAATTGGGTCAGAAGATAGCCGTAGGCCCAACCCCTCAGAATTTCCCCTACATGCCCGAATAGCAATTCAGACCAATAGGATGGATGGTCATGAAGGCACGCACAAGTAATCATCAAAGCCGGTCTGGACGAAGATGAAAGCCAGAAATCAGAATATTAATAAATGGCACTGTCATGCCCTGACCGTAGATATTTTGGTTTGGTTTGGTCAGGTTGTGATTTGGGTGGGCATTCTTATGTCCCTTTTTCTATGATTTGTATTTCTGTGTGTTTGGCCTGGTATGGTTCTCAATCAGAGAAAGCTGTCTATCATTGTCTCTGTATTTGTCCATGTATAGTTGGCAGTTTGATGGTTATTGTTTTGTTGGCGACATCTTAAAAATGAAGAAGTATGTATGCTCACCATGCTGCGCTTTGGTCCTCTCCTTCAAACAGCCGTAACAGGCACTCTAAGTGGAAGACCTAGTTTTTCCGGTCAGGTATCATGGTCTTTTTTTGTTAGTTTTTTTGTTGTTGAATTTTTACCCCCTATTTTCTCCCCAATTGTTATCCAATTGTTTAGTCGCTACTATCTTGTCTCATCGCTACAACTCCCGATAAACCTAACCAAGCCGCACTGCTTCTTAACACAGCGCACATCCAACCCGGAAGCCAGCCACACTAATGTGTCAGAGGAAACACAGTGCACCTGGCAACAACCTTGGTTAGCGTGCACTGCGCCTGGCACGCCACAGGAGTCACTGGTGCATGCAAGACGCTAGGGGAGAAGCACAGCTTCATGGAAAAATGTGTTGAATTGCAGGAAATTTGCTTTTAAAACTGCAAACATTTCTCCCTAACTCATGGCAAAATGTGTAGGATTGCAGGAAATTAGTTGTAAAACTGCAATATGTAAAAAATATTCTGTAAAGCAAATGTATTTGTTTACCTTTTGTTAATGACATTTTTACTTGCTAACAGATCCCTCTGTACATATTAAATTATAGTTTTTAGTCTCGGTGCTGATTTAATGTGTAGCGTAGTGGCTAATTGTACACTTTATAGCAGGGACATTACTAGAGGTTCATGGATAGTGGAGCTAAGCCTCTTTTAGGGGGGTCTGGGCATACGCCCCCAGGATTTGTTTTAAAGCCCCAAAATGTATTTTCATGTATTTGTAGAGTTACAACAGGTTAAAATCGATCAAAATAAGGTTATTTTTGGTTGGCTGAAAGTATACCTGTCTCATAGTTTGTGTTAGATACTGATCTAATATGACTTAATTCAATTCTATCCAAATAAAAAAATGAATGTCCACTCTGTCCCCATCCATCCAACACCAACAAAAGACACAAAAATGGCTGTACGATCAAGCCAAAATACTTTTTGGATGTTACTTTGAGAGAGAGAGAGAAATGTGAAGACATGCAGGTCATATTATACAATTAGAAAAAAATATTTATTTAAGTTTCACCCTTTTGTTAATTGTTGCTCAAAATTAACCCAATAATTCAGACACATCTTAAACAGTATCATCCACAATGGGGCAAAACTAAATTCAATTAATAAGCTAAATAAAAAATGTAAAAACTGAAAAATAATTTAGGAAACAATATATTAAAAAGTAAGATCCCAAACAAGTATTACAGAACTTCTCCTCCTGCTTCTCTCTTTCGATGCTTATTTTGTGGGTGGACGCATCAGTGTACCTCCTATTTTTAAAGGTGGCAAAGCGGTCAATAACACTATTGTGGCTTAGTGCCCAAGCACTTCTCCCTCAATGGACATGGCTGCAAGACTTGCAAGCCTTTTCTGACCCATTGTCTCACACAACCAGGAGTGCAGCCGGTACAGTGCACTTTCCCAGGAGTAGCTGCTCACAGGAATTGTGAGGGCAACCTGAATGATTTCCTTCAGAGAAGGAAACATATCACAGATTTTTACCTTGTCAGCTCAGGGATTCGATCTTGCAACCTTCCGGTTACTAGTCCAACGCTCTAACCACTAGGCTACCTGCTACCCCATAATAGTAGAGAGAATGATTTATTTCAGCTTTTATTTCTTTCATCACATTCCCAGTGGCTCAGAAGTTTATACACTCAATTAGTATTTGGTAGCATTGCCTATTAATTGTTTAACTTGGGTCAAACCTTTCGGGTAGCCTTCCACAAGCTTCCCACAATAAGTTGGGTGAATTTTGACGCATTCCTCCTGACAGAGCTGGTGTAACTGAGTCAGGTTTGCAGGCCTCCTTGCTCGCACACACATTTTCAGTTCTGCCCACAAATGATCAATGGGATTGAGGTCAGGACTTTGTGATGGCCACTCCAATAACTTGACTTGTTGTCCTTAAACCATTTTGCCACAACTTTGGAAGTATGCTTGGGGTCATTGTCCATTTGGAAGACCAATTTACGACCAAGCTTTAACTTCCTGACTGATGTCTTGAGAAATTGCTTCACTATATCCACACAATTGTCCTTCCTCATGATGCCATCTATTTTGTGAAGTGCACCAGTCCCTCCTGCAGCAAAACACCCCCACAACATGATGCTGCCACCCTCGTGCTTCATGGTTGGGATCGTGTTCTTCAGCTTGCAAGCATACCCTTTTTCCTCCAAAAATAACGATGGTCATTATGGCCAAACAGTTCTATTTTTGTTTCATCAGACCAGAGGACATTTCTCCAAAAAGTACGATCTTTGTCCCCATGTGCAGTTGCAAACTATAGTTTCCTCCAGCATCTTCACAAGGTCCTTTGCTCTTGTTCTGGGACTGATTTGCACTTCTTGCACCAAAGTACGTTAATCTCACAGAACGTGTCTCTTTCCTGAGCGGTATGACGGCTGCGTGGTCCCATGGTGTTTATACTTGTGTACTATTGTTTGTACAGATGAGCATGGTAACTTCAGGCATTTGGAAATTGCTCCCAAGGATGAGTTAGACTTGTGGAGGTCCACAATTTTCTTTCTGGGGTCTTGGCTGATTTCTTTTGATTTTCCCATGATGCCAAGCAAAGAGGCACTGAGTTTGAAGGTAGGCCTTGAAATACATCCACAGGTACACCTTCAATTGACTCAAATTATGTCAATTATCAGAAGCTTCCGAAGCCATAACATCATTTTCTGGAATTTTCCAAACTGTTTAAAGGCACAGTCAACTTAGTGTATGTATTTGTGATAGAGTGAATTACAAGCAAAATAATCTGTCTGTGAACAATTGTTGGAAAAATGACTTGTGTCATGCACAAAGTAAATGTCCTAACCAACTTGCCAAACCTGTAGTTTGTTAACAAGAAATGTGTGGAGTGGTTTAAAAACAAGTTTTAATGACTCCAACCTAAGTGTATGTTCACTTCCGACTTCAACTGTATATTTGGGAGGACATCCAGCCTCTCTTTTCCGGGAAAGAAAGTTTCTGGCCACCAACATCTCTTCTGTTTTAACATCAGTACCGTAGTGCTTGGCAAACTCAGTTAAGCATGATGTATCTAGGAACTGTTTTGAGTTGGGGCTGCATGCCTGTGTGCCTTTGAGTAGACCTTTGAGTGGTTTGGTTCTGTCATAAAGTTCTGTTGCAAATGCATCTGTGCGTTTGCCTATCAGTGTGTGACATACAGCTTGTTTGCCGAAACTTGTGTGGTCCCTCAGTTATAGAAAGAAGGGACTGAAACATCAGTAGCAAATACACAGTGGAGAACTTATGAAGCTTTGCTCTCAGACAAACAGCCATGGGGGATCCATTGGCAGATAGACAATCAAAAATAGCAGTTAAAGTGTCCAGGACTGCATTTATGGACCTCAGCTGGCATGCCCAGCGAGTGTTTGAAAGCTGTACAAGTTCAGCTGATGCTATTTCAAGTTTGGACTGAGCTTCTTTGAACTTGTGGTGGTTAACTAGGATGTACTGAAAAACGAATACACATTTCCCAAGAAACTGAAAAACTCAGCAGGCTCCGGAATAGCCCTGCAAGTATGACACAACACCAAATTAAGCTCAGGAGCATAGCATAGCATTTACATAAATTGCCTCCGGGTGCAGCACTCTGAAATGTGCTTGTACACCTCCTTTGGATCCACTCATGACAGCCGCACCATCATAGGTCTGTGCAACGCACTTTAGGCCTGCGACCTCTCTCATTTGGAGCTGCTGTTGCAACTCATTTGCTATCGATTGGGCATCAAGTGACTTGATTTCTGCTAGTGCTAGTAAACGCTCGTTAACTGTCCCCTCTTGTCACATACCTAACACACAAAGCCAATTGTTCAGACTGCCCATCCCTGTCCTCATGCTCCATAATGGCATACATTCCAGACTTTGACATCTCAGAGACTATGGTGTCCGTAATATCTTGCTGCACAGCATTCGATCATGTCATTCTTAGATTCTGGACAGAGATACGTCGCATTTGATGGAGTATTGTACCTTTGCAGGAAAGGGTGAATCTTCTTCAAAAGCTCCATACATTCAAGAAAGTTCCCTCTATTTGTGGTTTTACTAGATTCATCATTGGCACGGAAAGAGAGTCCCTGTCTTCCTAACATTGAGGTGACCGGAACAATTTTCCTCAGATACTCCATTCTCTCTGCAATAACTCCCTTCTCTCTGCGATATCACTAGCATTGGCCAATGTTAAAATCTGAGCAATGTTCCCATGACTGCTAGTTGCCTGGTAGATTTGCCATGCCACAACACTGTCACTCTGTTTGTGCCATCTCATGTTTACCGAAGATAAACAAAGATTTTTTTTACATTTTTGCAGCCATTACTGACAAAATAATCACATTTAATATTTTTGCCCAAAACTCTACATGGAAAGCAGAAAGCTACATTTTCATGGACAGAGTACTCTACCCAATTGTATTTCTCAAACCAGCAGGGCTGAAATGCCCTTTTCTATGTACCAAAACATTTGTGTGGGTAGCTATTCAGCTTCATTTGTCTGGGCCCAGTGTCTTTGTCACCTAATTCGCAATTATCTATGGAAGGAGTTGCTGCAGCTGCTTGATTGCTTTCTTTCTCTGGATCTGTTTGTTGTCCCTCCCTCTCTGGATCTGTTTTGTTGTCCCTCTCTCTCTGGATCTGTTTTGTTGTCCCTCTCTCTCTGGATCTGTTTTGTTGTCCCTCTTTCTCTGGATCTGTTTGTTGTCCCTCTTTCTCTGGATCTGTTTGTTGTCCCTCTCTCTCTGGATCTGTTTTGTTGTCCCTCCCTCTCTGGATCTGTTTTGTTGTCCCTCTCTCTCTGGATCTGTTTGTTGTCCCTCCCTCTCTGGATCTGTTTTGTTGTCCCTCTCTCTCTGGATCTGTTTTGTTGTCCCTCTTTCTCTGGATCTGTTTGTTGTCCCTCTTTCTCTGGATCTGTTTGTTGTCCCTCTCTCTCTGGATCTGTTTTGTTGTCCCTCTTTCTCTGGATCTGTTTGTTGTCCCTCTTTCTCTGGATCTGTTTGTTGTCCCTCTCTCTCTGGATCTGTTTTGTTGTCCCTCCCTCTCTGGATCTGTTTTGTTGTCCCTCTCTCTCTGGATCTGTTTTGTTGTCCCTCTCTCTCTGGATCTGTTTTGTTGTCCCTCTCTCTCTGGATCTGTTTTGTTGTCCCTCCCTCTCTGGATCTGTTTTGTTGTCCCTCTCTCTCTGGATCTGTTTTGTTGTCCCTCTCTCTCTGGATCTGTTTGTTGTCCCTCCCTCTCTGGATCTGTTTGTTGTCCCTCCCTCTCTGGATCTGTTTGTTGTCCCTCTCTCTCTGGATCTGTTTTGTTGTCCCTCCCTCTCTGGATCTGTTTTGTTGTCCCTCTTTCTCTGGATCTGTTTGTTGTCCCTCCCTCTCTGGATCTGTTTTGTTGTCCCTCTCTCTCTGGATCTGTTTTGTTGTCCCTCTCTCTCTGGATCTGTTTTGTTGTCCCTCTTTCTCTGGATCTGTTTGTTGTCCCTCCCTCTCTGGATCTGTTTTGTTGTCCCTCTCTCTCTGGATCTGTTTTGTTGTCCCTCCCTCTCTAAATCTGTTTGTTGTCCCTCTCTCTCTGGATCTGTTTTGTTGTCCCTCTCTCTCTGGATCTGTTTTGTTGTCCCTCTCTCTCTGGATCTGTTTTGTTGTCCCTCTCTCTCTGGATCTGTTTTGTTGTCCCTCTCTCTCTGGATCTGTTTTGTTGTCCCTCCCTCTCTGGATCTGTTTTGTTGTCCCTCCTCTCTGGATCTGTTTGTTGTCCCTCTCTCTCTGGATCTGTTTGTTGTCCCTCTCTCTCTGGATCTGTTTGTTGTCCCTCTCTCTCTGGATCTGTTTGTTGTCCCTCTCTCTCTGGATCTGTTTTGTTGTCCCTCTCTCTCTGGATCTGTTTTGTTGTCCCTCCCTCTCTGGATCTGTTTTGTTGTCTCTCTCTGGATCTGTTTGTTGTCCTCTCTCTCTGGATCTGTTTTGTTGTCCCTCCCTCTCTGGATCTGTTTTGTTGTCCCTCTCTCTCTGGATCTGTTTGTTGTCCCTCTCTCTCTGGATCTGTTTGTTGTCCCTCTCTCTCTGGATCTGTTTTGTTGTCCTCTCTCTCTGGATCTGTTTTGTTGTCCCTCCCTCTCTGGATCTGTTTTGTTGTCCTCTCCTCTCTGGATCTGTTTGTTGTCCCTCTCTCTCTGGATCTGTTTGTTGTCCTCTCTCTCTGGATCTGTTTGTTGTCCTCTCTCTCTGGATCTGTTTGTTGTCCCTCTCTCTCTGGATCTGTTTTGTTGTCCTCTCTCTCTGGATCTGTTTTGTTGTCCCTCTCTCTCTGGATCTGTTTTGTTGTCCCTCTCTCTCTGGATCTGTTTTGTTGTCCCTCCCTCTCTGGATCTGTTTTGTTGTCCCTCTCTCTCTGGATCTGTTTTGTTGTCCCTCTCTCTCTGGATCTGTTTTGTTGTCCCTCTCTCTCTGGATCTGTTTGTTGTCCCTCTCTCTCTGGATCTGTTTGTTGTCCCTCTCTCTCTGGATCTGTTTTGTTGTCCCTCTCTCTCTGGATCTGTTTTGTTGTCCCTCTCTCTCTGGATCTGTTTTGTTGTCCCTCCCTCTCTGGATCTGTTTTGTTGTCCCTCTCTCTCTGGATCTGTTTTGTTGTCCCTCTCTCTCTGGATCTGTTTTGTTGTCCCTCCCTCTCTGGATCTGTTTTGTTGTCCCTCCCTCTCTGGATCTGTTTGTTGTCCCTCTCTCTCTGGATCTGTTTGTTGTCCCTCTCTCTCTGGATCTGTTTGTTGTCCCTCTCTCTCTGGATCTGTTTGTTGTCCCTCTCTCTCTGGATCTGTTTTGTTGTCCCTCTCTCTCTGGATCTGTTTTGTTGTCCCTCCCTCTCTGGATCTGTTTTGTTGTCCCTCTCTCTCTGGATCTGTTTGTTGTCCCTCTCTCTCTGGATCTGTTTTGTTGTCCCTCCCTCTCTGGATCTGTTTTGTTGTCCCTCTCTCTCTGGATCTGTTTGTTGTCCCTCTCTCTCTGGATCTGTTTTGTTGTCCCTCTCTCTCTGGATCTGTTTTGTTGTCCCTCCCTCTCTGGATCTGTTTTGTTGTCCCTCTCTCTCTGGATCTGTTTTGTTGTCCCTCCCTCTCTGGATCTGTTTTGTTGTCCCTCTCTCTCTGGATCTGTTTTGTTGTCCCTCCCTCTCTGGATCTGTTTTGTTGTCCCTCCCTCTCTGGATCTGTTTTGTTGTCCCTCCCTCTCTGGATCTGTTTTGTTGTCCCTCTCTCTCTGGATCTGTTTTGTTGTCCCTCTCTCTCTGGATCTGTTTTGTTGTCCCTCCCTCTCTGGATCTGTTTGTTGTCCCTCCCTCTCTGGATCTGTTTTGTTGTCCCTCTCTCTCTGGATCTGTTTTGTTGTCCCTCTCTCTCTGGATCTGTTTTGTTGTCCCTCTCTCTCTGGATCTGTTTTGTTGTCCCTCCTCTCTGGATCTGTTTGTTGTCCCTCCTCTCTGGATCTGTTTTGTTGTCCCTCTCTCTCTGGATCTGTTTGTTGTCCTCTCTCTCTGGATCTGTTTTGTTGTCCTCTCTCTCTGGATCTGTTTTGTTGTCCCTCTCTCTCTGGATCTGTTTTGTTGTCCCTCTCTCTCTGGATCTGTTTTGTTGTCCCTCTCTCTCTGGATCTGTTTTGTTGTCCCTCCTCTCTGGATCTGTTTGTTGTCCCTCCTCTCTGGATCTGTTTTGTTGTCCCTCCTCTCTGGATCTGTTTTGTTGTCCTCTCCTCTCTGGATCTGTTTGTTGTCCCTCCCTCTCTGGATCTGTTTTGTTGTCCCTCCTCTCTGGATCTGTTTTGTTGTCCCTCTCTCTCTGGATCTGTTTTGTTGTCCCTCTCTCTCTGGATCTGTTTTGTTGTCCCTCCCTCTCTGGATCTGTTTGTTGTCCCTCTCTCTCTGGATCTGTTTTGTTGTCCCTCTCTCTCTGGATCTGTTTTGTTGTCCCTCTCTCTCTGGATCTGTTTTGTTGTCCCTCTCTCTCTGGATCTGTTTTGTTGTCCCTCTCTCTCTGGATCTGTTTTGTTGTCCCTCTCTCTCTGGATCGGTTTTGTTGTCCCTCTCTCTCTGGATCTGTTTTGTTGTCCCTCCCTCTCTGGATCTGTTTGTTGTCCCTCCCTCTCTGGATCTGTTTTGTTGTCCCTCCCTCTCTGGATCTGTTTTGTTGTCCCTCTCTCTCTGGATCTGTTTTGTTGTCCCTCCCTCTCTGGATCTGTTTTGTTGTCCCTCCCTCTCTGGATCTGTTTTGTTGTCCCTCTCTCTCTGGATCTGTTTGTTGTCCCTCTCTCTCTGGATCTGTTTTGTTGTCCCTCTCTCTCTGGATCTGTTTGTTGTCCCTCTCTCTCTGGATCTGTTTTGTTGTCCCTCTCTCTCTGGATCTGTTTTGTTGTCCCTCTCTCTCTGGATCTGTTTTGTTGTCCCTCTCTCTCTGGATCTGTTTGTTGTCCCTCTCTCTCTGGATCTGTTTTGTTGTCCCTCTCTCTCTGGATCTGTTTTGTTGTCCCTCTCTCTCTGGATCTGTTTGTTGTCCCTCCCTCTCTGGATCTGTTTTGTTGTCCTCTCTCTCTGGATCTGTTTTGTTGTCCTCTCTCTCTGGATCTGTTTTGTTGTCCCTCTCTCTCTGGATCTGTTTTGTTGTCCTCTCTCTCTGGATCTGTTTTGTTGTCCTCCTCTCTCTGGATCTGTTTTGTTGTCCCTCTCTCTCTGGATCTGTTTGTTGTCCCTCCTCTCTGGATCTGTTTTGTTGTCCCTCCCTCTCTGGATCTGTTTTGTTGTCCCTCTCTCTCTGGATCTGTTTTGTTGTCCCTCCTCTCTGGATCTGTTTTGTTGTCCCTCTCTCTCTGGATCTGTTTTGTTGTCCCTCCCTCTCTGGATCTGTTTTGTTGTCCCTCTCTCTCTGGATCTGTTTTGTTGTCCCTCTCTCTCTGGATCTGTTTTGTTGTCCCTCCCTCTCTGGATCTGTTTGTTGTCCCTCCCTCTCTGGATCTGTTTTGTTGTCCCTCTCTCTCTGGATCTGTTTTGTTGTCCCTCTCTCTCTGGATCTGTTTTGTTGTCCCTCTCTCTCTGGATCTGTTTTGTTGTCCCTCCCTCTCTGGATCTGTTTGTTGTCCCTCCCTCTCTGGATCTGTTTTGTTGTCCCTCTCTCTCTGGATCTGTTTTGTTGTCCCTCTCTCTCTGGATCTGTTTTGTTGTCCCTCTCTCTCTGGATCTGTTTTGTTGTCCCTCTCTCTCTGGATCTGTTTTGTTGTCCCTCTCTCTCTGGATCGGTTTTGTTGTCCCTCTCTCTCTGGATCTGTTTTGTTGTCCCTCCCTCTCTGGATCTGTTTGTTGTCCCTCCCTCTCTGGATCTGTTTTGTTGTCCCTCCCTCTCTGGATCTGTTTTGTTGTCCCTCTCTCTCTGGATCTGTTTTGTTGTCCCTCCCTCTCTGGATCTGTTTTGTTGTCCCTCCCTCTCTGGATCTGTTTTGTTGTCCCTCTCTCTCTGGATCTGTTTGTTGTCCCTCTCTCTCTGGATCTGTTTTGTTGTCCTCTCTCTCTGGATCTGTTTGTTGTCCTCTCTCTCTGGATCTGTTTGTTGTCCCTCTCTCTCTGGATCTGTTTTGTTGTCCCTCTCTCTCTGGATCTGTTTTGTTGTCCTCTCTCTCTGGATCTGTTTGTTGTCCTCTCTCTCTGGATCTGTTTTGTTGTCCCTCTCTCTCTGGATCTGTTTTGTTGTCCCTCCCTCTCTGGATCTGTTTTGTTGTCCTCTCTCTCTGGATCTGTTTGTTGTCCCTCCCTCTCTGGATCTGTTTTGTTGTCCCTCTCTCTCTGGATCTGTTTTGTTGTCCCTCTCTCTCTGGATCTGTTTGTTGTCCTCTTTCTCTGGATCTGTTTGTTGTCTCTCTCTCTGGATCTGTTTTGTTGTCCTCTTTCTCTGGATCTGTTTGTTGTCCCTCTCTCTCTGGATCTGTTTGTTGTCCTCTCTCTCTGGATCTGTTTTGTTGTCCCTCCCTCTCTGGATCTGTTTTGTTGTCCTCTCTCTCTGGATCTGTTTTGTTGTCCCTCTCTCTCTGGATCTGTTTTGTTGTCCTCTCTCTCTGGATCTGTTTTGTTGTCCCTCCCTCTCTGGATCTGTTTTGTTGTCCTCTCTCTCTGGATCTGTTTTGTTGTCCTCTCTCTCTGGATCTGTTTGTTGTCCCTCCCTCTCTGGATCTGTTTGTTGTCCCTCCCTCTCTGGATCTGTTTGTTGTCCTCTCTCTCTGGATCTGTTTTGTTGTCCCTCTCTCTCTGGATCTGTTTTGTTGTCCCTCTCTCTCTGGATCTGTTTGTTGTCCCTCCCTCTCTGGATCTGTTTGTTGTCTCCCTCTCTGGATCTGTTTTGTTGTCCCTCTCTCTCTGGATCTGTTTTGTTGTCCTCTCTCTCTGGATCTGTTTGTTGTCCCTCCCTCTCTGGATCTGTTTTGTTGTCCTCTCTCTCTCTGGATCTGTTTTGTTGTCCCTCCTCTCTGGATCTGTTTGTTGTCCCTCTCTCTCTGGATCTGTTTGTTGTCCTCTCTCTCTGGATCTGTTTTGTTGTCCCTCTCTCTCTGGATCTGTTTTTTGTTGTCCTCTCTCTCTGGATCTGTTTTGTTGTCCTCTCTCTCTGGATCTGTTTTGTTGTCCCTCCTCTCTGGATCTGTTTTGTTGTCCTCCCTCTCTGGATCTGTTTGTTGTCCCTCTCTCTCTGGATCTGTTTGTTGTCCCTCTCTCTCTGGATCTGTTTGTTGTCCCTCTCTCTCTGGATCTGTTTGTTGTCCTCTCTCTCTGGATCTGTTTTGTTGTCCCTCTCTCTCTGGATCTGTTTTGTTGTCTCTCCCTCTCTGGATCTGTTTGTTGTCCCTCTCTCTCTGGATCTGTTTGTTGTCCCTCTCTCTCTGGATCTGTTTTGTTGTCCCTCCCTCTCTGGATCTGTTTTGTTGTCCTCTCTCTCTGGATCTGTTTGTTGTCCTCTCTCTCTGGATCTGTTTGTTGTCCTCTCTCTCTGGATCTGTTTTGTTGTCCTCTCTCTCTGGATCTGTTTGTTGTCCCTCCTCTCTGGATCTGTTTTGTTGTCCCTCCTCTCTGGATCTGTTTGTTGTCCCTCTCTCTCTGGATCTGTTTGTTGTCCTCTCTCTCTGGATCTGTTTGTTGTCCCTCTCTCTCTGGATCTGTTTGTTGTCCCTCTCTCTCTGGATCTGTTTTTGTTGTCCCTCTCTCTCTGGATCTGTTTTGTTGTCCCTCTCTCTCTGGATCTGTTTTTGTTGTCCTCCTCTCTGGATCTGTTTTGTTGTCCCTCTCTCTCTGGATCTGTTTTGTTGTCCTCTCTCTCTGGATCTGTTTTGTTGTCCCTCCTCTCTGGATCTGTTTTGTTGTCCCTCTCTCTCTGGATCTGTTTGTTGTCCTCTCTCTCTCTGGATCTGTTTGTTGTCCTCTCTCTCTGGATCTGTTTGTTGTCCCTCTCTCTCTGGATCTGTTTGTTGTCCCTCTCTCTCTGGATCTGTTTGTTGTCCCTCTCTCTCTGGATCTGTTTTGTTGTCCCTCCTCTCTGGATCTGTTTGTTGTCCTCTCTCTCTGGATCTGTTTGTTGTCCTCTCTCTCTGGATCTGTTTTGTTGTCCCTCTCTCTCTGGATCTGTTTTGTTGTCCCTCTCTCTCTGGATCTGTTTGTTGTCCCTCCTCTCTGGATCTGTTTGTTGTCCTCTCTCTCTGGATCTGTTTGTTGTCCTCTCTCTCTGGATCTGTTTTGTTGTCCCTCCTCTCTGGATCTGTTTTGTTGTCCCTCTCTCTCTGGATCTGTTTGTTGTCCTCTCCTCTCTGGATCTGTTTTGTTGTCCTCTCTCTCTGGATCTGTTTTGTTGTCCCTCTCTCTCTGGATCTGTTTTGTTGTCCCTCCTCTCTGGATCTGTTTTGTTGTCCCTCCCTCTCTGGATCTGTTTTGTTGTCCCTCTCTCTCTGGATCTGTTTTGTTGTCCCTCTCTCTCTGGATCTGTTTTGTTGTCCCTCCCTCTCTGGATCTGTTTGTTGTCCCTCCTCTCTGGATCTGTTTTGTTGTCCTCTCTCTCTGGATCTGTTTGTTGTCCTCTCTCTCTGGATCTGTTTTGTTGTCCCTCTCTCTCTGGATCTGTTTTGTTGTCCCTCCCTCTCTGGATCTGTTTGTTGTCCCTCCCTCTCTGGATCTGTTTTGTTGTCCCTCTCTCTCTGGATCTGTTTTGTTGTCCTCTCTCTCTCTGGATCTGTTTTGTTGTCCCTCTCTCTCTGGATCTGTTTTGTTGTCCTCTCTCTCTGGATCTGTTTTGTTGTCTCCCTCTCTCTGGATCTGTTTTGTTGTCCTCTCCTCTCTCTGGATCTGTTTGTTGTCCCTCCCTCTCTGGATCTGTTTGTTGTCCCTCCCTCTCTGGATCTGTTTTGTTGTCCCTCCCTCTCTGGATCTGTTTGTTGTCCTCTCTCTCTGGATCTGTTTTGTTGTCCTCCCTCTCTGGATCTGTTTTGTTGTCCCTCTCTCTCTGGATCTGTTTTGTTGTCCCTCTCTCTGGATCTGTTTGTTGTCCCTCTCTCTCTGGATCTGTTTTGTTGTCCTCTCTCTCTGGATCTGTTTGTTGTCCTCTCTCTCTGGATCTGTTTTGTTGTCCCTCTCTCTCTGGATCTGTTTGTTGTCCTCTCTCTCTGGATCTGTTTTGTTGTCCCTCTCTCTCTGGATCTGTTTGTTGTCCTCTCTCTCTGGATCTGTTTTGTTGTCCTCTCTCTCTGGATCTGTTTTGTTGTCCTCTCTCTCTGGATCTGTTTGTTGTCCCTCTCTCTCTCTGGATCTGTTTGTTGTCCCTCCCTCTCTGGATCTGTTTTGTTGTCCTCTCTCTCTGGATCTGTTTTGTTGTCCCTCTCTCTCTGGATCTGTTTTGTTGTCCCTCTCTCTCTGGATCTGTTTGTTGTCCCTCCCTGTCTGTATCTGTTTTGTTGTCCCTCCCTCTCTGGATCTGTTTTGTTGTGCCTCTCTCTCTGGATCTGGTTGTTGTCCCTCTCTCTCTGGATCTGTTTTGTTGTCCCTCCCTCTCTGGATCTGTTTGTTGTCCCTCCCTCTCTGGATCTGTTTGTTGTCTCTCTCTCTCTAGATCTGTTTGTTGTCCCTCTCTCTCTGGATCTGTTTTGTTGTCCCTCCCTCTCTGGATCTGTTTGTTGTCCCTCTCTCTCTGGATCTGTTTTGTTGTCCCTCCCTCTCTGGATCTGTTTGTTGTCCCTCCCTCTCTGGATCTGTTTTGTTGTCCCTCCCTCTCTGGATCTGTTTTGTTGTCCCTCCCTCTCTGGATCTGTTTTGTTGTCCCTCTCTCTCTGGATCTGTTTGTTGTCCCTCCCTCTCTGGATCTGTTTTGTTGTCCCTCTCTCTCTGGATCTGTTTGTTGTCCCTCTCTCTCTGGATCTGTTTTGTTGTCCCTCTCTCTCTGGATCTGTTTTGTTGTCCCTCTCTCTCTGGATCTGTTTGATGTCCCTCTCTCTCTGGATCTGTTTGTTGTCCTCTCTCTCTGGATCTGTTTTGTTGTCCTCTCTCTCTGGATCTGTTTTGTTGTCTCTCTCTCTCTGGATCTGTTTTGTTGTCCTCTCTCTCTGGATCTGTTTGTTGTCCTCTCTCTCTGGATCTGTTTTGTTGTCCCTCTCTCTCTGGATCTGTTTTGTTGTCCTCTCTCTCTGGATCTGTTTTGTTGTCCTCTCTCTCTGGATCTGTTTGTTGTCCCTCCCTCTCTGGATCTGTTTTGTTGTCCTCTCTCTCTGGATCTGTTTTGTTGTCCTCTCTCTCTGGATCTGTTTGTTGTCCTCCCTGTCTGGATCTGTTTTGTTGTCCCTCCCTCTCTGGATCTGTTTTGTTGTGCCTCTCTCTCTGGATCTGGTTGTTGTCCCTCTCTCTCTGGATCTGTTTTGTTGTCCCTCCCTCTCTGGATCTGTTTTGTTGTCCCTCCTCTCTGGATCTGTTTTGTTGTCCCTCCCTCTCTGGATCTGTTTTGTTGTCCCTCTCTTGGATCTGTTTTGTTGTCCCTCCCTCTCTGGATCTGTTTGTTGTCCCTCCCTCTGGATCTGTTTGTTGTCCCTCTCTCTCTGGATCTGTTTGTTGTCCCTCTCTCTCTGGATCTGTTTTGTTGTCCTCTCTCTCTGGATCTGTTTTGTTGTCCCTCCCTCTCTGGATCTGTTTTGTTGTCCTCTCTCTCTGGATCTGTTTGTTGTCCTCTCTCTCTGGATCTGTTTTGTTGTCCCTCCCTCTCTGGATCTGTTTTGTTGTCCCTCCTCTCTGGATCTGTTTTTTGTTGTCCCTCTCTCTCTGGATCTGTTTGTTGTCCCTCTCTCTCTGGATCTGTTTTGTTGTCCCTCTCTCTCTGGATCTGTTTTGTTGTCCCTCCCTCTCTGGGTCTGTTTGTTGTCCCTCTCTCTCTGGATCTGTTTTGTTGTCCTCTCTCTCTGGATCTGTTTTATTGTCCTCCCTCTCTGGATCTGTTTTGTTGTCCTCTCTCTCTGGATCTGTTTTGTTGTCCCTCTCTCTCTGGATCTGTTTTGTTGTCCCTCTCTCTGGATCTGTTTTGTTGTCCTCTCTCTCTGGATCTGTTTTGTTGTCCCTCCCTCTCTGGATCTGTTTTGTTGTCCTCTCTCTCTGGATCTGTTTTGTTGTCCCTCTCTCTTTGGATCTGTTTTGTTGTCCCTCCCTCTTTGGATCTGTTTTGTTGTCCCTCCTCTTTGGATCTGTTTTGTTGTCCCTACCTCTCTGGATCTATTTTGTTGTCCCTCTCTCTCTGGATCTGTTTTGTTGTCCATCCCTCTTTGGATCTGTTTTGTTGTCCCTCCCTCTCTGGATCTGTTTTGTTGTCCCTCCCTCTCTGGATCTGTTTTGTTGTCCTCTCCCTCTCTGGATCTGTTTTGTTGTCCTCTCTCTCTGGATCTGTTTGTTGTCCCTCCCTCTCTGGATCTGTTTTGTTGTCCTCTCTCTCTGGATCTGTTTGTTGTCCCTCTCTCTCTGGATCTGTTTTGTTGTCTCTCTCTGGATCTGTTTTGTTGTCCTCTCTCTCTGGATCTGTTTGATGTCCCTCTCTATCTGGATCTGTTTGTTGTCCTCTCTCTCTGGATCTGTTTTGTTGTCCCTCTCTCTCTGGATCTGTTTTGTTGTCCCTCTCTCTCTGGATCTGTTTTGTTGTCCTCTCTCTCTGGATCTGTTTGTTGTCCCTCTCTCTCTGGATCTGTTTTGTTGTCCCTCTCTCTCTGGATCTGTTTTGTTGTCCCTCTCTCTCTGGATCTGTTTTGTTGTCCCTCTCTCTCTGGATCTGTTTGTTGTCCCTCCCTCTCTGGATCTGTTTTGTTGTCCCTCTCTCTCTGGATCTGTTTTGTTGTCCCTCTCTCTCTGGATCTGTTTGTTGTCCCTCCCTGTCTGTATCTGTTTTGTTGTCCCTCCCTCTCTGGATCTGTTTTGTTGTGCCTCTCTCTCTGGATCTGGTTGTTGTCCCTCTCTCTCTGGATCTGTTTTGTTGTCCCTCCCTCTCTGGATCTGTTTTGTTGTCCCTCCCTCTCTGGATCTGTTTTGTTGTCCCTCCCTCTCTGGATCTGTTTTGTTGTCCCTCCCTCTTTGGATCTGTTTTGTTGTCCCTCCCTCTCTGGATCTGTTTGTTGTCCCTCCCTATATGGATCTGTTTGTTGTCCCTCTCTCTCTGGATCTGTTTGTTGTCCCTCTCTCTCTGGATCTGTTTTGTTGTCCCTCTCTCTCTGGATCTGTTTTGTTGTCCCTCCCTCTCTGGATCTGTTTTGTTGTCCCTCTCTCTCTGGATCTGTTTGTTGTCCCTCTCTCTCTGGATCTGTTTTGTTGTCCCTCCCTCTCTGGATCTGTTTTGTTGTCCCTCCCTCTCTGGATCTGTTTTGTTGTCCCTCTCTCTCTGGATCTGTTTGTTGTCCCTCTCTCTCTGGATCTGTTTTGTTGTCCCTCTCTCTCTGGATCTGTTTTGTTGTCCCTCCCTCTCTGGGTCTGTTTGTTGTCCCTCTCTCTCTGGATCTGTTTTGTTGTCCCTCTCTCTCTGGATCTGTTTTATTGTCCCTCCCTCTCTGGATCTGTTTTGTTGTCCCTCTCTCTCTGGATCTGTTTTGTTGTCCCTCTCTCTCTGGATCTGTTTTGTTGTCCCTCTCTCTGGATCTGTTTTGTTGTCCCTCTCTCTCTGGATCTGTTTTGTTGTCCCTCCCTCTCTGGATCTGTTTTGTTGTCCCTCTCTCTTTGGATCTGTTTTGTTGTCCCTCTCTCTTTGGATCTGTTTTGTTGTCCCTCCCTCTTTGGATCTGTTTTGTTGTCCCTCCCTCTTTGGATCTGTTTTGTTGTCCCTACCTCTCTGGATCTATTTTGTTGTCCCTCTCTCTCTGGATCTGTTTTGTTGTCCATCCCTCTTTGGATCTGTTTTGTTGTCCCTCCCTCTCTGGATCTGTTTTGTTGTCCCTCCCTCTCTGGATCTGTTTTGTTGTCCCTCCCTCTCTGGATCTGTTTTGTTGTCCCTCCCTCTTTGGATCTGTTTTGTTGTCCCTCCCTCTCTGGATCTGTTTTGTTGTCCCTCTCTCTCTGGATCTGTTTTATTGTCCCTCTCTCTCTGGATCTGTTTTGTTGTCCCTCCCTCTCTGGATCTGTTTTGTTGTCCCTCTCTCTCTGGATCTGTTTTATTGTCCCTCTCTCTCTGGATCTGTTTTGTTGTCCCTCCCTCTTTGGATCTGTTTTGTTGTCCCTCCCTCTCTGGATCTGTTTTGTTGTCCCTCCCTCTCTGGATCTGTTTTGTTGTCCCTCCCTCTCTGGATCTGTTTGTTGTCCCTCTCTCTCTGGATCTGTTTTGTTGTCCCTCCCTCTCTGGATCTGTTTTGTTGTCCCTCTCTCTCTGGATCTGTTTTATTGTCCCTCCCTGTCTGGATCTGTTTGTTGTCCCTCTCTCTCTGGATCTGTTTTGTTGTCCCTCTCTCTCTGGATCTGTTTGTTGTCCCTCCCTCTCTGGATCTGTTTTGTTGTCCCTCTCTCTCTGGATCTGTTTTGTTGTCCCTCTCTCTCTGGATCTGTTTTGTTGTCCCTCCTCTTTGGATCTGTTTTGTTGTCCCTCCCTCTTTGGATCTGTTTTGTTGTCCCTCCCTCTTTGGATCTGTTTTGTTGTCCCTCCCTCTCTGGATCTGTTTTGTTGTCCCTCTTTCTCTGGGCATGCTCGCTCTCTCTCACTTATACAGCTCATATGTTGATCTCTGCCTTGCACAGAAGCCTCTCTTTCTGCATTACCCTTTAAGATATCATGAACATCATTTATTTATGCCTAACAACAGTAAGACACAGGCTGTCATATGCTGTACAAATTTAACTGAAAGCTTAAACATCTACTCAGACATGCTCCCTCTGTTACAACTTCTAACAATGGTGAGTGGAGGAGTCAAGCGCAGAGAGCAGGTAATTCTGTACGTGGATATTTTATTCCAAAGACTGTGGAGCCACAGACATGCAAAACATGAAACAACCCGTTCCAAAATACAACGGACTAAAACTGTCCGGAAAAATATAGAAAACACTCATACACCAGATAACAGAGAACAAGCCCGCACAAATACCCAGTGGGCCTAGTGCCCTTAAATAGCCTACAAACAAACACTAACTTAAAATAGGTGTACCCAATTAACCTGTTGCGACGAGCAATCACGGATCCGGGATGGTAATTATAGCCTCAAGCTCATTACCATAACGCAACGTTAACTATTCATGAAAATCGCAAATGAAATAAAATGAAATAAATATATTGGCTCTCAACCTTAGACTTTTCTTAACAACACTGTCATCTCAGATTTTCAAAATATGCTTTTCAACCATAGCAAAACAAGAATTTGTGTAAGAGTATTGATAGCTAGCATAGCATTAAGCCTAGCATTCAGCAGGCAACATTTTCACAAAAACAAGAAAAGCATTCAAATAAAATAATTTACCTTTGAAGAACTTCGGATGTTTTCAATGAGGAGACTCTCAGTTAGATAGCAAATGTTCAGTTTTTCCAAAAAGATTATTTGTGTAGGAGAAATTGCTCCGTTTTGTTCATCACGTTTGGCTGAGAAAAACCCCCGAAAATTCAGTCATTAAAACGCAAACTTTTTTCCAAATTAACTCCATAATATCGACAGAAACATGGCAAACGTTGTTTAGAATCAATCCTCAAGGTGTTTTTCACATATCTATTCGATGATAAGTCATTCGTGGCAGTTTGGTTTCTCCTCTGAATCACATGGAAAAATACATGCAGCTGGAGATTACGCACCAATTTCGACGGAGGACACCAGGCGGACACCTGGTAAATGTAGTCTCTTATGGTCAATCTTCCAATGATATGCCTTCAAATACGTCACAATGCTGCAGACACCTTGGGGAAACGACAGAAAGTGCAGGCTCGTTCCTGGCGCATTCACAGCCATATAAGGAGACATTGGAACACAGCGCCTCAAAAATCTGGCTCACTTCCTGTTTGAAGTTTCATCTTGTTTTCGCCTGTAGCATTAGTTCTGTGGCACTCACAGACAATATCTTTGCAGTTTTGGAAACGTCAGAGTTTTTCTTTCCAAAGCTGTCAATTATATGCATAGTCAAGCATCTTTTCGTGACAAAATATCTTGTTTAAAACGGGAACGTTTTTCATCCAAAAATGAAATACTGCCCCCAGAGGTTCAAGAGGTTCAAGAGGAATCGATGGCAGCTAATAGGCCAGCGACGACGACCACCGAGCGCCGCCCGAACAGGAAGAGGCACCATCTTCGGCGAGATTCGTGACAGTAACCCCCCCCCCCGACGCGCGGCTCCCGCAGCGCGCCGACCCCGGCCTCGAGGATGACACGGAGGACGAGGCGCGGGGTGATCTGGGTGGAGGCGGTGGAAATCCCTCAAGAGGGAAGGATCTAAAATGTCCCTCCCCGATACCCAGCACCTCTCCTCCGGACCGTACCCCTCCCAGTCCACAAGGCACTGCAGGCCCCTCACCCGGCGTCTCGAGTCCAGAATAGCTCATACTATGTACGCCAGGGACCCCTCGATGTCCAGAGGGGGTGGAGGGACCTCCGGCACCTCACCGTCCTGTAGGGGACGAGCTACCACCGGCCTGAGGAGAGACACATGAAACGAGGGGTTAATGCGATATTAAGAGGGAAGTTGCAATCTATAACACACCTCATTTATCCTCCTCAGGACTTTAAATGGCCCCACACACTGCGGCCCCAGCATCCGGCAGGGCAGGCAGAGGGGCAGGTTTCGGGTCGAGAGCCAGACCCTGTCCCTTGGTGCGAACACCGGGGCCTCACTGCGGTGGCGGTCAGCGTTTCTCTTCTGCCATTCACTGGCCTGCCTGAGAGAATCCTGGACTGCCCGCCAGGTCTCTCTAGAGCGCTGTACCCACTCCTCCACCGCAGGAGCTTCGGTCTGACTCTGATGCCATGGAGCCAGGACCGGTTGGTAGCCCAGTACGCATTCGAATAGCGACATATTCGTGGATGAATGACGAAGTGAGTTCTGGGCCAACTCTGCCCACGGGACCTCGCCCATTCTCCAGGCCGGTCCTGGCAATACGACCTCAGAAACCTACCCACTCTCTCCACCTGCCCATTACTTTCGGGGTGATAACCAGAGGTAAGGCTGACCGAGACCCCCAGAGGCTCCATAAACGCCTTCCAAACCCGGGACGTGAACTGGGGACCCCGATCAGATACGATGTCCTCTGGAACCCCGTAGTGCCGGAAGACGTGGGTAAATAGAGCCTCTGCAGTCTGTATGGCCGTAGGGAGACCAGGCAATGGGAGGAGACGGCAGGACTTAGAGAACCGATCCACAACGACCAGAACGGTAGTGTTCCCCTGAGATGGGGGAAGGTCCGTAAGGAAATCTACCGAGAGATGGGACCAAGGCCGTTGTGGAACCGGGAGGGGTTGTAACTTCCCTCTAGGCAGATGCCTAGGAGCCTTACTCTGAGCGCATACCGAACAGGAAGAGACATAGAGCTTCACATCCTTAGCTAAGGTGGGCCACCAGTATTTCCCCCTAAGACCCCGCACTGTCCTATCAATCCCCGGATGACCCGAAGTTGGTAGTGTGTGAGCCCACCGAATCAATTTATCACGGACACCAAGCGGCACGTACCTACGACCGGTTGGACACTGTGTAGGCGCAGGTTCAACCCTCAACGCCCGCTCCATGTCCGGGTCCACCTCCCATACCACCGGGGCCACCAGCCGAGAGGCTGGAAGGATGGGAGGGGGTTCGATGGACCAGTCCTCGGTGTCATAGAGACGGGACAGCGCATCGGCCTTAGTGTTAAGGGAACCTCGTCTATAAGAGATCGTAAATCTAAAGCGTGTAAAGAACATGGCCCACCTAGCCTGACGCGGATTCAGTCTCCTCGCTGCTTGAATATACTCCAGATTGCGGTGGTCAGTCCAGATGAGGAAAGGGTGTTTAGCCCCCTCTAGCCAGTGTCTCCACACCTTCAGGCCCTTTACCATAGCTAGTAACTCCCGGTCCCTCGCAACATAGTTCCGCTCCGCCGGACCCAGCTTCTTAGAAAAGAAAGCACAGGGACGGAGCTTCGGTGGCGTGCCCAAGCGCTGAGACAGCACGGCTCCAACCCCAGCCTCGGACGCATCCACCTCCACTTCCACTATGAATGCTAACGAAGGGTCCGGATGCGCCAACACGGGAGCTTCAGTGAACAGTGCCTTTAACTGGTTGAAGGCTCCATCAGCCTCTGCCGACCACCGCAGACGCAGCGGCCACCCCTTCAGCAGTGAGGTAATGGGCGCCGCTACTTGGCCAAAACCCCGGATAAACCTCTGGTAGTAATTGGCAAACCCTAAAAACCGCTGCACCTCCTTTATCGTGGTCGGAGTCGGCCAATTACGCACGGCGTTAACGCGGTCACACTCCATCACCACCCCCGAGCTGGAAATGCGATAACCCAGGAAGGAAACGGCTTGTTTGGAGAACACACATTTCTCAGCCTTGACGTATAAGTCATGCTCCAGCAGTCGCCCAAGAACCTTGCGCACCAGGGAGACATGCGCGGCGCGTGTGGCAGAATAAATCAAGATGTCGTCAATATAGACTACCACCCCCTGCCCGTGCAAGTCCCTGAGAATCTCATCTACAAAGGATTGGAAGACGGTTGGAGCATTTTTCAACCCATAGCCTCGTCTCCTCCCCGAATACGCACCAGATTGTACGTGCTCCTGAGGTCCAGTTTTGTGAAGAAACGCGCTCCGTGGAATGATTCCACCGCCATAGCGATGAGAGGTAGCGGATAACTAAATCCCACTGTGATCGAATTGAGACCTCGATAATCAATGCACGGACGCAGACCTCCCTCCTTTTTCCTCACAAAAAAGAAACTTGAGGAGACGAGTGACATGGAGGGCCGAATGTACCCCTGTCTCAGAGCTTCCGTGACATATGTCTCCATAGCCAACGTCTCCTCCTGTGACAGTGGGTACACGTGACTCCGGGGAAGTGCAGCATTCTCCTGGAGGTTTATCAGGTTTGTCGATGGGGTGGTAATTTGGTCGCTTTTTCTTACTAAAAGCGATAGCCAAATCGGCATATTCTGGGGGAATGCGCACGGTCTGGACTCTCCACCGTCGTGGCACCGATGGCAACTCCTATACACCTACCCGAACACTCGTCTGACCACCCCTGAAGAGCCCCCTGTTTCCAGGAAATTAGGGCATTGTGAATAGCCAGCCAGGGAACCCCCAACACCACTGGAAACCCAGGTGAATCAATAAGGTAGAAACTGATCTTCTCCCTATGATCCCCCTGCGTTACCATGTCCAGCGGAATCGTGGCCTCCCTGACCAGCCCTGACCCTAACTGTCGGCTATCTAAGGAGTGCACGGGGACAGGTGTGTCTATCTGCACTAACGGAATACCCAATTTACGGGCGAGTCCGCAATCCATAAAACTCCCAGCTGCGCCTGAATCGACTAGCGCCTTATGCTGAAGAGAGGGAAAAACGCAGGGGAAAAAATAAACAAAAACATGTGACCAACAGGGAGCTCTGGGTGAGTTTGGTGCCTACTCACCTGGGGTGGCCGAGAAGTGTTCCACCGGCCAGCTCGACTCCCAGAGGGACTCCTCCAGCACCGGTCCGAAGTGTGTCCTCTACGTCCACAATAGGCGCAGGAGGAGCCTCCTCCTCTGGTCTCCCTAGATGCAGCTCCTCCCAACTCCATCGGAGTTGGAGCCAGAGGGCTGGAAGGTGGAATTGACAGGACCCCTTCTGAAGGCCCGCGGGAAGCTAGCAGGTTGTCCAGTCGAATCGACATGTCTATCAGTTCATCAAGGGAGAGTGTTGTGTCCCGACAAGCTAGCTCCCTGCGGACGTCCTCCCGGAGACTGCAACGGTAATGGTCCATCAGGGCCCTGTCATTCCACCCAGCACCAGCAGCCAGGGTCCTGAACTCCAACGTGAAGTCCTGCGCACTCCTCGTTTCCTGTCTGAGGTGGAACAGTCGCTCACCCGCTGCTTTGCCCTCTGGTGGGTGGTCGAATACAGCTCGAAAACGGCGGGTGAACTCCGGGTAGAGGTCCCGTGCCGAGTCTGGGCTGTTCCAGACAGCGTTGGCCCAGTCCAGGGCCCTACCCGTCAAACAGGAGACGAGGAGGCTCACACTCTCCTCACTCGAGGGAGCCGGATGCACGGTAGCCATGTAGAGCTCGAGCTGGAGCAAAAATCCCTGGCACCCAGCCGCCGCTCCATCGTCCTCCCTCGGGGGGGAGAGACGCAATGTGCTGGACCCAGAGGACTACGTAGGTGGAGTAGGTGGCGTCGTCTGTGGGGGAGCTGGGGTAGACGTCGGTAGACCACTCCTCTCCCATTGCTCCATCCTCTCCGTCATCTGGTCCATCTCTTAACCGATCCGATGGAGGACAGCTGTATGGTGATGGACGCGCTCCTCCATAGTTGGGAGGGGGTGGTCGCTGCTCCTGCTGACTCCATTGAAGGTGCGGGCTTCTGTTAAAACTTCTAACAATGGTGAGTGGAGGAGTCAAGCGCAGAGAGCAGGTAATTCTGTACGTGGATATTTTATTCCAAAGACTGTGGAGTCACGGACATGCAAAACACAAATAGAACGACGACGACCGCCGAGCGCCGCCCGATCAGGAAGAGGCACCATCTTCGGCGAGATTCGTGACACCCTCAGCCCTGTCAGCCTCCAGCTTCTTTCCCTCATTATTGTCTGCTGTGTTTTGACATGTATTGTTATTAAACTCATGTTTATAATAACTCAATGCTTAATAGGTGATTAATCAGTTTAAGTTTACATTTTTAGTTTGAACTGGTAAAATCTTAATTTCTCACCGGATTGGCCTTCGGCAGAGCTGCTGGAACGGCCTCTCTTGAAGAATTTCCATATATATCCAGTTGAGGATAATACAATGACATTGTGATCAACATTGTCACCTTTTCTACACATGACCACATCACCTTTTCTACACATGAGTATGAAAAGATATGTGCATGATGTTACGTCATCTGTCTCATTTATAGCCTGGTACAGATAGCAAACTACATTAAATTCAACGTTAACTAGATATCATCGCCACATAACTTATGTCGAATTAAAAAGACACCGTTAACGCTACCGTTACCTAGCTCGCAACGTCTGTTACACTATAATTTACAGGCAGCCTCACATAAAAACATATTGGTTGACAAAGCTTTGATTATGACCAAAGTCTATAATAGTGAATATTCTCTCTCTCAAATCAAATCAAAGTTTATTTGTCACGTGTGCCGAATACAACCGGTGTAGACCTTACAGTGAAATGCTTACTTACAGGCTCTAAACAATGGTGCAGAAAAAAAAGTGTGTGTGTAGGTAAAGAAATAAAACAACAGTAAAAAGACATTTGAAAAAAGAGTAGCAAGGCTGTATACAGACACCTGTTAGTCAGGCTTATTGAGGTAATATGTACATGTAGGTATCGTTAAAGTGACTATGCATATATGATGAACAGAGAGTAGCAGAAGAGTAAGAAGAGGGTTTGGCGGGTGGTGGGACACAATGCAGATAGCCCGGTTAGCCAATGTGCTGGAGCACTGGTTGGTCGGGCCAATTGAGGTAGTATGTACATGAATGTATAGTTAAAGTGACTATGCATATAAGATAAACAGAGAGTAGCAGCAGCGTAAAAGAGGGGTTTGGGGGGGTCACAATGCAAACAGTCCGGGTAACCATTTGGTTACCTGTTTAGGAGTCTTATGGCTTGGTGGTAACTATTGAGAAGCCTTTTTGTCCTAGACTTGGCACTCCGGTACCACTTGCCATGCGGTAGTAGAGAGAAAAGTCTATGACTGGGATGGCTGGGGTCTTTGACAATTTTTAGGGCCTTCCTCTGATACCGCCTGGTGTAGAGGTCCTGGATGGCAGGCAGCTTTGCCCCAGTGATGTACTGGACCGTATGCACTACCCTCTGAAGTGCCTTGCGGTCGGAGGCCGAGCAATTGCCATACCAGGCAGTGATGCAACCGGTCAGGATGCTCTCGATGTTGCAGCTGTAGAACCTTTTGAGGATCTCAGGACCCATGCGAAATCTTTTTTGTTTCCTGAGGGGGAATAGGCTTTGTTGTGCCCTCTTCACGACTGTCTTGGTGTGTTTGGACCAATCTAGTTTGTTGATATGGACACGGAATTTGAAGCTCTCAACCTGCTCCACTACAGCCCCGTCAATGAGAATGGGGATGTGCTGGGTGCTCCTTTTCCTGTAGTCCACAATCATCTCCTTAGTCTTGGTTACGTTGAGGGATAGGTTGTTATTCTGGCACCACCTGGCCAGGTCTCTGACCTCCTCCCTATGGGCTCTCGTCATTGTTGGTGATCAGGCCTATCTATCACTGTTGTGTCATCAGCAAACTTAATGATGGTGTTGGAGTCGTGCCTGGCCATGCAGTCGTGGGTGAACAGAGAGCACAGGAGAAGACTGTGCACGCACCCCTGGGGAGCTCCAGTGTTGAGGATCAGCGTGGCAGATGTGTTGCTACCTACCCTCACCACCTGCGGGTGGCCTGTCAGGATGTCCAGAATCTAGTTGCAGAGGGAGGTGTTTAGTCCCAGGATCCTTAGCTTGGTGATGAGCTTTGAGGGTACTATGGTGTTGAACGCTGAGCTGTAGTCAATAAACAGCATTTGCACATAGGTGTTCCTTTTGTCCATGTGAGAAAGGGCAGTGTGGAGTGCCATAGAGATTGAATCATCTGTGGATCTGTTTGGGCGGTATGCAAATTGGAGTGGGTTTCTGGGATAATGGTGTTGATGTGAGCCATTACCAGCCTTTCAAAGCACTTAATGGCTACGGACATGAGTGCTACGGGTCTGTTGTCATTTAGGCAGGTTGCCTTTGTGTTCTTGGGCACAGGGAATATGGTGGTCTGCTTGAAGCATGTTGGTATTACAGACTCAATCAGGGATATGTTGAAAATGTCAGTGAAGACACCTGCCAGTTGGTCAGCACATGCCCGGGTCACACGTCCTGGTAATCCGTCTGGCCCCGCAGTCTTCTGTATGTTGACCTGTTTAAAGGTCTTACTCACGTTGGCTACGGAGAGCGTGATCACACAGTCGTCCGGAACAGCTAATGTTCTCATGCATGCCTCAGTGTTGCTTGCCTCGAAGCGAACATAGAAGTGATGTAGCTCGTCTGGTAGGCTCGTGTCACTCGGCAGCTCAAGGCTGTGCTTCCATTTGTAGTCTGCAAGCCCTACCACATCTGACGAGCGTCGGAGCCGGTGTAGTATTATCTCTGTTCTAACTTACCACAAATTCACATTGTAGCCTATCTGTATGAATCCGTCCTGTCAGAGCCTTTTCCTGTCAGTTAACTGTTAGCTAGCAGTCTCAAGCCACAGCAATAGCTAACGTTAACCACATGCAGCAGCCCCCCCAGGTCCTAGTGCCCGCCCAATAAGAAGTTTAAGATGCGATGGAACGGTTGATGGGGGAACAAAATAAATCACAGATAAATATATTGACTGATATATTGATTTATTTAGGGGGGAGCTAATGAATATTTTAGGGGGACTAAAGACCCCTAAAATAGGCCTAGCAATGTCCCAGCTTACAATGTTTTTGTAGATCGACTGAGGTGAATGAAGCTACAGAAAACAATGTGGTAATGGCTGGGGTCATTTTTACTTGTTTTTGCTGTTATCCAAATAGCAAAATCATTTGGACCTCACAAAAACTCACATCTTGGCATGGCCCTGCAGGAACCATGATGGTTTTTAATGTGCTGTGGCTGTTCATTGTGTCCCCTCTCTGTGATGCTTTCCTCTCTGAGCTCAATGGAACTGACAGACAGGCCCCTGAGAGAGCGGGAACACTGAGAGAGAACTCCCCTCTGGGAAAGAAATCTTGTACCAGTTCCATCATCCATGGAACAAACCACTGTCCTTCACTACTCAATTCCCAGTGTTGTTCCCAGAGTCGCAGTAATCTGGCATTAGCACAAGTGATTATACTCTAGAACTCTTAGCAATATGAGAACTTAACATCTGTTTGTCCATTTCTGATGAACAGAGGACCCACAAAACATAATGAAACTCATATTAGCTATGGAGTGTAGAAGGACTGCTGATCTAAGATCAGATTGCCCCCACAGTCCGGGATGTTCATGTTTAATGGGTGTGTGCACAAGAGTTATGGCCTTAGGGAGAGAAACATCCCAGCTAGTACATTTGGGTCCATTTGGGGAATGTATGTTTTTGGTTTCACATTGGTTGTGGGAATGAAGCCATACGTTTCCTGACAGGTAAAACTGAATGTTTTTTAAATGTTGTGAAAACAGAAGTGAACAGTTCAGCTGTTCTGGGGAAGTTATTTTTACGCACAACTTGGTGATTCTTGTCACAGATGGATTATTGCAGCCCATACTGGGTTCCGCTAATATCAGCTAAAAACAAGAATAAGTGATCACCAACACTGGTCATATAATTTAAAAAACAAGTTGCTTGGTGAATACATAAATAGGTAAACTGGGATATGACTAAAGAATTTCTATAAAAATGTATTCTTTCTTTTGGGATATGAGGACTATATCCACTTCACTGTCAGACCATTTTATTGGTAAACTACACAGTAATGTATAAATGGTCTTATTTTGCGATCCCAATACGTAATATGGTACACTTACCATAGTTTGGTTGTAATCCAGAGATGTTAGAGAAATTATCTAGATCCTCTTTGAGGCTGTGCAGGGATCCAAATTGTGGATTTAGAAGGGAACACTAGTCGTCAGTGTACAATGACACCTTGTTTTTAAGCCCTGTATGTCTAATCCCTTGATATTATTGTTGGATCTAATTTTAATAGCTAATGTTTTGATGACCATAATAAATGTATACTACATGACCAAAGTATGTTGACACCTGCTCGTTGAACATCTCATTCCAAAATCATGGGCATTAATATGTAGTTGGTCCCCCCTTTGCTGCTACAACAGCGTCCACTCTTCTGGGAAGGCTTTCCACTAGATGTTGGAACATTGCTGCAGAGACAAGAGCATTAATGCGGTCAGGCACTGATGTTGGGCAATTAGGCCTGGCTTGCAGTCAGCTTTCCAATTCATCCCAAAGGTGTTAGATGAGGATGAGGTCAGGACTCTGTGCAGGCAAGTCAAGTTCTTCACACTGATATCGACAAACCATTTCTGTATGGACCTTGGTTTGTACACCGGGGCATTGTCTTGCTGAAACAGGAAAGCGCCTTCCCCAAACTGTTGCCACAACGTTGGAAGCACAGAATTCTCTTGAATGCCATTGTATGATGTAGCCTTAAGAATCCCCTTTGCTGGAGCTAAGTGGCCTAGCACGAACCATGAAACACAGCCCTAAACCATTATTCCTCCTCCACAAACTTTACAGTTGGCACTATGCATTGGGGCAGGTAGGGTTCTCCTGGTATCCGTCAAACTCCGATTCGACTACCAGATGGTGAAGCGTGATTCATCACTCCAGAGAACACATTTCCACTGCTACAGAGTCCAAAGGCGCCGTTGGACTTACACCACTCCAGCCAACGCTTGGCATTGCGCATAGAGATCTTAGGCTTGTATGCGGCTGCTCGGCCATGGAAAACCATTTCATGATGCTCTTGACGAACAGTTCTTGGGGCTGGGATTAAAAATAAAAATATAGGACAAAACAAACATCACAACAAGAGAAACACCACAACACTACATAAAGAGAGACCTAAGACAACAACATAGCATGGCAGCAACACATGACAACACAGCATGGTAGCAACACCACATGACAGCAACATGGTAGCAGCACAACATGGTAGTAGCACAAAGCATTGTACAAACATTATTGGGCACAGACAACAACACAAAGGCAAGATGGTAGAGACAACAGAACATCACTCGAAGCAGCCACAACTGTAAGTAAGAGTGTCCAATGCTTTTCTTCGGTCAGTGAAAGGTTTGAACCTTATTGATGATTTATGTTAAAAACATCCTAAAGATTGATTGCATACATTATTTGACTTGTTTCCACGACTTGTTTCTACGACCTGTAACAGAACTTTTTGAGATTTTGTCTGGAGGAAGGGCTCGCGCCTAATGAAGATGGATCACTGGGCTGAACACGCTAACAACAAGTGGCTAAATGATGGGCTTTATGGAACTATATGGAACAAATCAGTCATTTATTGTCAAACTGGGATTCCTGGGAGTACCTTCTGATGAAAATCATCAAAGGTAAGTGAATATTTATAGTGTTTTTTCTAACTAATGTTGATTCCAAAATGGCAGAGTTTTCTTTGGCTGAATTGGGTACTGAGCGCCGTTCTCAGATTATGCTTTTTCCGTAAAGTTGTTTTGAAATCTGACACAGCGGTTGCATAGAGGATAAGTCTATCTTTAATTCTGTGAATAACACTTGCATCTTTTATCAATGTTTATTATGAGTATTTCTGCAAAATCACCGGATGTTTTGGAATCAAAACAACGCGCAAATGTAAAATTAGATTTTTGGATATAAGTATGCACATTATCGAACAAAACATACATGTATTGTGTAACATGATGCCCTATGAGTATCATCTGATGAAGATCATCAAAGGTTAGTGATTAATTTTATCTTTATTTCTGCTTTTTGTGACTCCTATCTTTGGCTGGAAAATTGTCTGTGTGTTTTTTTGACTTGGCTATGAGCTGACATAATCATATGTTGTGCTTTCGTTGTAAATCATTTTTTAAATCTGACACCATGGGTAGATTAACAAGATGTTTATCTTTCATTTGCTGTATTGGACGTGTTAATGTGTGAAAGTTACATATTTCGGAAAAATATTTTAGAATTTTGCGCGTTGCCTTTTCAGCGGAATGTTGTCATGGGGTTCCGCTAGTGGAACGCCTTTCCTGGACAGTTTTAAATCATTCTTGAGGCATTACTCGCCTGAGGTAGAGTACCTTATGATAAGCTATAGACCAAACTATCTACCAAGGGAGTTCTCATCTATATTATTCGTAGCCGTCTATTTAGCACCACAGAACGAAGCTGGCACTAAGACCGCTCTCAACCAACTCTATAAGGCCACAAGCAAAAAAGAAACTGCTCACCCATAAGCGGCTCTCCTAGTGGCTGGGGACATTAATGTAGGCAAACTTAAATCAGTTTCACCATATTTTTACCAGCATGTCACATGTGCAACCAGAGGGAAAAAACTACCAACTGACCAACTTTACTCCACAACTCAGAGATGCATACAAAGCTCTCCCCC
Organism: Oncorhynchus keta; assembly: GCF_023373465.1. Classification (NCBI taxonomy): domain Eukaryota; kingdom Metazoa; phylum Chordata; class Actinopteri; order Salmoniformes; family Salmonidae; genus Oncorhynchus; species Oncorhynchus keta. Next base: position 37,269,941 of record NC_068437.1, read on the forward strand.
GCCCTCCATTTGGCAAATCTGACCATAATTTTATCCTCCTGATTCCTGCGTACAAGTAAAAACTAAAGCAGGAAGTACCAATGACTCGCTCAATACGGAAGTGGTCAGATGACGCAGATGCTACACTACAGGACTGTTTTGCTAGCACAGACTGGAATATGTTCCGGGATTCATCCAATGGCATTGAGGAGTACACCACCTCAGTCATCGGCTTCATCATTAAGTGCATTGACGACGTCATTCCCACAGTGACTGTACGTACATATCCCAGCCAGAAGCCATGGATTACAGGCAACATCCGCATCGAGCTAAAGGCTAGAGCTGCTGCTTTCAAGGAGTTGGAGACTAATCCGGACGCTTATAGGAAATCCTGCTATGCCTCAGACGGACAATCATACAAGCAAAGCGTCAATACAGGATTAAGATTGAATCCTACTACACCGGCACTGACGCTAGTCGGATGTGGCAGGGCTTGAAAACTATTACGGACTACAAAGGGAAGCCCAGATGCGAGCTGCCCAGTAACGCGAACCTACCAAACGGGATAAATACCTTTTATTCTCACTTCGAGGCAAAGAACACTGAAGCATGCACAAGAGCACCAGCTGTTCTGGATGACTGTGTGATAACGCTCTCGGGAGCCGATGTGAGCAAAACCTTTAAACAGGTCAACATTGACAAAGCCGGGGGCGGAGCTAGCATGTCGGAGTGAACGGCTGTGCGTGAGAGGCTCCTGCAACTTTTTTGCGAAATAATCTAATTTAACCTACTTTATGGCACTTTTTACAACAAACGTTTCTTTTTAATACAAGATTGTAACTTTTTATATGAAAATGCCGAGTAATAAGCGACTAAAGGACAATAAATCCACAGCGGAGGCCTACTCCCCACTAAACAACGAGACAGACATGGCGGGAGGCACATGCAACAGCGTGACACTTACAGAACTTACCCGGGCTTTGGGGGAGCTACGTGTTGCTATAGCTGAGGATCTTAAGGCCACTATTGCTGAACTGGACACCAAAATCGAGAGCATCATTCGAACGGTCGCTTCGTATGGCCAGAGTATTGTGGACCTTGAGAAAGCTTCTGAATTCAACGCTGGTAGGATCGACAAGTTAGAGAAGCTATGCACGTCATTGCAGGATACTGTGCAGAGGCTTTCTGTGAAAGTCGTGGACCTGGAGGGCCGATCCAGACGTAATAACCTTCGCGTTGTTGGTCTTGCAGAGGGGATAGAGGCGGGCTCCCGCCCCACCGACTTCTTCGCCAAGCTATTGAAGGATGCAATGGGATTGGATGTTTTGGATTCAGATCCCCAGCTGGACCGCGCACATCGCTCCCTTGTCCCAGTGCCTGGACCGGGCCAACGTCCTCGCCCAGTAATCATCTGTTGTCACAGTTTCAAGACCAAGGATATTATCCTGCGTGAAGCTCGAATGAGGGGCAACCTGTCACATAAAGGGCATCCATTCCGTGTCTATGAGGATTATGCACCCGATTTGGCAAAGCATCGCGCCGACTACAGAGATGTCATGACCAAACTCTACAAACTCCATCTTCGCCCAGCCTTACTCTTCCCTGCAAGACTAAGAATTACCCCGCCTTCCGGTGAGAAGATTTGGCTCTCCTCGGTTTTGGACGCAGAGAAGTTTATCCGGGGATATACACCAATCCCCCGTCCAGGTTAGAGTGCCTTGTTATTGCGTGTTAGGGTCTGCTCATGGACTCGAATCCATACTATACCATATTGGGTGAAAACGTATTAAACGGACTCAACAAGGGCTACCGAGCATGTAAGACGCTGATCAGACCAATGGATGGCGGTCAGAGCTCTCATTTAACGTTAAATTCACTTTCATCCCGGCGGTGCTCAGCGATGCATATTTTTTACTTCCAGGTTTGATCACTGACACCTTCGGACGGATATACTTATATTCCCCCACTTTTGTTTTGTTTCGTTATTTATTTTACAATCCTTACATTACTCTTACTACCATACCATTTATTTATTGCTTGCAGGGGACTGGGGGTGATGGTTGGGAGGGGGCAGACACCTGGTTAGCAAGTTGATGTTTTGTGCCGTTCTGCCTTTGTCTGGCCGTGAGCCTCTCTCCCGACTCGAGTCCCACCAGCCCTCTGTAGTGCTTATGTATGTGTAGGTGTGCGTACATATAATTACTATTTGTACTTTATTACTATTTTCTCTAAGCATTTTAGTATTATGTATGTGTATATTTTAAATCAGTGTAGATTGTTATTCTGGGGTATGAATGTTTGTATGTGTATGTGTGCATATGGATGTATATACATATTCTTTAAATATATATTTTTATATGTGATTTTTTTTTGTGTGGGTATGTATACGTGCATGTATATGTATGTATATGTGTGTGTGTGTGTGTGTGTGTGTGTGTGTGTGTGTGTGTGTGTGTGTGTGTGTGTGTGTGTGTATATGTATATATATGTATATATAGGTATGTGTATGTGTGTGTATGTATATATATGTGTGTGTGTATGTGTATATATATGTGTGTGTGTGTGTATATGTGTATATATATATGTATATGTATGTGTATGTATGTATGTATGTGTATATGTATATATATATGTATATATATATATATATATATATATATTTTTTTTTTATATATATTTTTTTTAATTTTTTTTTTATTAAACATATTTTTTTTTATGGGGGGGAACGTCTAATTTAACAAATCCTTGTTCCGATCTCCTGACCCACAGTATGTAAAGGTACGGCTGACTATGTCGGTTGCGGATGGTTTATTTTTTGACCGGCAGTGCTTAGCAATATAATATTGAGGCTATATCTTGCTTATCTCTGGGATTGACCCAGGATGACACTTAAATGCTCAATATGTTTAAGTTGCAACTTATTCGGTTTAGGTTTATTAGATGCTAACTGAACACTTAACTCGCGGGAGCCTCCTCAGTTCATATGTTAGTAGAAGTTCTAGGATAGTAAGAGGTGAACGTATAGTTGGGATTTTATTTTTGTTTTACCTCTTGTTCGAGGTCGCGCCGTGCTTTTTTGGCATCGGCCAGACAATGTGTTTATTATTTTTATTTTTCCTTTTTTTTCTCTCCTGTTTGTACATGCCTGTTAAATGTGGGTTGATGGGGGGGGGGGTAAGTGTTGGGGAAATTAGGGGAACAGGGTGGGTTGGATTCTGCTCGGGTGTAGGTGCTACATATGCTGATCGTGATGGTTTGGTGCGCTTTCTTACCTTTTTATCAAGTTACATGGTATGCAGGCCACCATAGGAACTACAAACGAGAGGAGGGCGGGGCTTACATTCACTTCCTGGAATGTCAAGGGTTTAAACGAACCAATTAAGAGGGGCAAGGTCCTAGCCCACTTGAAAGCACTCTCATCTGATATTATATTTTTGCAAGAAACCCATCTGAAGAATAACTCTCATAGCAGACTTAAGTGTAGGTGGGTGGGGCAAGTGTATCACTCTAACTTCTCTGCCAAAACGAGAGGCACAGGGATTCTGGTACGGAAAGGAATTCCCTTTCTACATAAAACCACTATTGCGGATAAAGAGGGTCAGTATGTGATCGCAATAGGAGAAATCCACTCTACCTCAGTAACTCTACTAAATATCTATGGGCCAAACATTGACAACCCCTCTTTTTTCAAAAGAGTCCTTGCCCTGATTCCAGATATCTCCCATACTAACCTGGTCATTGGAGGGGACCTTAACTGTGTGCTAGACCAATATTTGGATAGATCCTCTACCCGGCGAACCCCTACCTCCTATTCAATCGAATTCTTGAATACCTACATAAAAAATTCAAACTTATTTGATATATGGAGGATCGCTAACCCTACGGGTAGGGAATACTCCTTTTACTCTCATGTTCACAAGGTTTACATCGAATTGACTACTTTTTGTTGGATGCTAGACTACTCCCCTATACCTGTAATGTGAGGTATCATGATATTATAATCTCGGTCCACAGTCCACTCACCTTCTCCCTGAGATTGGGTGACATTGTACCAAACGAGAGGGTCTGGAGGTTGAATCCTCAGCTCCTCACAGAACGAACATTCTGTGAATATCTTAAAGACCAAATTAAATTTTTCTTTGATACCAACGACAACACAGAGACCTCCCCAGCATTATTGTGGGAAACACTGAAGGCTTATCTGAGAGGCTGTATCATCTCCTTTCAGGCTGCCAGGAGTAGGCAAAACAGGAAAACTGGAAGAACTAGAGGGACAAATTCACTTACTGGATAGGGAGAATGCTAGCCACCCATCTATGGAGAAACATAAAAAAAATTACCTCTTTAAAATTTGAATAGAATCAGATTCTCTCAGCTAAAATTGCTAAATCTTTTCTCTATGCCAAGCAAAAATATTTTGAGTTTGGTGACAAACCACACAAATTACTCGCCAGACAACTTCGAAAAAATGTGAGTGACCGAATGATTCACAGGGTTAAATCTGCATCTGGGGAATTACTCTCTTCCCCCAAAGACATCAATGACAGATTCCGGCAGTTTTATGAGACTCTATATACATCTAAAGCAGATCCTAACCCCTTAATTATGCAAACATTTTTGGAGGTCTGTAATCTTCCTGCCCTGAACCAGGAAGATTCTAACTTCCTGAATAAGGAAATATCTCTTGATGAAATTCGAGAAACAATTAAATCTCTAAAGAGTGGCAAGACCCCGGGCCCAGATGGATACCCTGGTGAATTCTATAAAACATTCAGCAACATGCTCTCTCCCTACCTGCACAAAATGTTGATTCAGGCCAATGAGGATGGAGCTCTCCCTTCTACTTTGGACGAAGCGTTCATTACAGTTATACATAAGAAGGGTAAAGATCCAGAAGAGGTAGGGTCATACAGACCAATATCTCTCCAGACCAAAAGATTTTAGCAAAAACTCTGGCTAACAGGCTTAGCACTTTAATTGGCAAATTGGTCCATTCGGATCAGACCGGCTTTATCCCTAACAGAAACTCATTATTCAATCTCAGGCGCCTCTTCAATATTATGTATTCTCAGAGGTTACCCAACGTGGACCTTGCCGTCATATCTCTTGACGCCGAAAAGGCCTTTGACCAAGTTCAGTGGCCCTATCTATTCAAGGTCCTACAGAAATGTAATATTGGAGATAGGTTCATAAATTGGATCCGGCTTTCATATAGGAACCCCTGTGCCAGAATACTCACTAACCAATCATTGTCGCCCCGATTTAACCTCAACAGGGGGACAAGGCAGGGTTGTGCGCTGTCGCCTATGCTCTTCGCCCTAATTATCGAACCGCTCGCTCAGACGATTAGATCTCATGCAGCAATACACGGCTATAATACTAAAGATACTCTAAATAAGATCTCCCTATACGCAGATGACATCCTCCTCTATGTAACAGAACCCCAAGCTAGTATCCCAGCTATTCTTGATGTGGTCAATTTGTTTGGTACCTTCTTGGGATACAGAATAAATTGGAACAAGAGTGAATTAATGCCCATACGGTCGCAAAATACCTCCTGGCTAGAACATCTCCCATCTTCAGAAAAATTTACCTACCTAGGAATTGTAGTTACCAAACAATACTCCTTACTATTTAAAGAGAATTTCCCCTCTCTGATACAAAAACTCAAAGCAAACATACAATTTTGGAGAACTCTCCCAATTTCTCTGCTCGGAAGAATTAATGCCATTAAAATGGTCTTCCTCCCACAACTGCTCTACCTATATCAGAACATCCCACTATTCATACCTAAATCCTTTCATAAACAACTGGACTCAATAATCAATAATCAATCCTTTCATCTGGGATTATAAAACACACAGGATAGGTCAAAAACATCTCTGTAAATCCAAGATGGAAGGAGGATTGTCTCTCTCAAATTTGATATTTTATTACTGGGCCGCTAACCTCCACATTGTTACGTTTCTGTTGGATGACGTACTCCCGGCATCCAGCTGGCTTAGTATGGAGCGTGAGGAGTGTCACCCCTTCTCTATTGGCGCTGTGATTTTGTCGCCTGTCAATCTGGAGATGTCACTTTATTGTAACAATCCTATTATACATAGCACAGTCCGAATCTGGAAGCAAATTAAAGTCCACTTTGAGCTTAGACCAATGTCATTCAAGCTCCCTGTCGCCAGGAATCCCTCCTTTGCCCCTTCTAACATCGATAACACCTTTGAGCGATGGGGAGAGTTGGGGATAAGTACCATAGGGGATGTATACATAGAAGGGACCTTTGCTTCCTTTGAGTTGCTGAGGGAAACTTATAATCTTCCCAGAAGTCATTTTTTCAGATAGCTACAAATTAGAGACTACGTTAGAAAACACCTCCCAACATTTGGGAATGCTAAACCTTCCATGTTTGACGGATGCATAAAAATATGCCCCACCTCAGATAAACTGATATCGCGTATATATGATGCTTTTCAATCTGTTAGCACACCTTCTACTGATGCCATCAAGGCAAAATGGGAGGAAGAACTAGGGACTGACATCTCGGCGGCAGACTGGGAAGAGAGCTTGGAGTATATCCACACATGCTCCATTAATTCCAGACATCGTCTCATACAATTAAAGGTATTACACAGATTACACTATTCCAAAACTAAACTGCATAGGATATTTCCTGACACATCCCCTACATGTGATAAATGTCAGGCTACGCAGGGCAGGGTACACTACTCCACTGCTTTGCCCTATGCTCTAGCTTGCATGGTTATTGGTGTGGAATTTTTAGGATCCTCTCTGAAGTTTTGGAGACTTCAATAGATCCAGACCCGCTTCTGATAATCCTGGGAGTATCTGAGTCCCTAAACGGATTAACCAACCCCCAAAAACAACTAATCTCGTATGGTCTCATCTCGGCAAAAAAACAAATCTTGTTGTTTTGGAAAAGGAGGGAAGCGCCCTCTACCAAATTATGGCTCAGTGAATTGGCAAACACTGTACACTGTGAATTTGTACTCATTAACGCACTCTCAATTGTAATATTTTAATCTACCTTTGGGCAGCGTGTGCTGGCCCTGCCACCCGAGCAGTTGGGAGGGGGGTAGGGGGACATCTTCCCTCTTTCTTTCTACGTGTCCTTGTTTTGTATGTCGTGTTTTGTATTATTTGTTCTGCATCCAGAACTCTGGGTCTTGTTGTTCCTGTATGCTCGTTTATGTTTAGATAAGAATTGTATACCTGTCATGTATACATATACACCATTCTTGTGTGTGTTTAATAAAAATATTTGGAAAAAAAAAACATTGACAAAGCCTCTGGGCCAGACGGATTACCAGGGTGTGTACCTAAAGCATGCGTGGTCCAACTGTCAAGTGTCTTCACTGACATTTTCAACCTCTCCCTGACTGAGTCTGTAATGCCTACATGTTTCAAGCAGACCACCATAGTCACTGTTTCCAAGAAAGTGACGGTAACCTGCCTAAATGATTACCGCCCCGTGGCACTCACGTCGGTAGCCATGAAGTGCTTTGAAAGGCTGGTCATGGCTCACATCAATAGCATCCTCAAGGACACCCTAGACCCACTCTAATTCGCATACCACCAACAGATCCACAGATGACGCAATCTCAATCGCACTCCACACTGCTCTTTCTTACCTGGACAAAAGGAACACATATGTGAGAATGCTGTTCATTAACCACAGCTCAGCGTTCAACACCATAGTGCCCACGAAGCTCATCACTAAGCTAATGAACTAAACACCTCCCTCTGCAACTGGATCCTGGACGTCCTGACGGGCTGCCCCCAGGTGGTAAGACTTGGCAACAACATGTCTGCCATACTGATCCTTAACACTGGGGCCCCTCATGGGTGTGTACTTAGTCCCCTCCTGTATTCCCTGTTCACCCATGACTGCGTGGCCAGGCACGACTCCAACACCATCATTAAGTTTGCTGATGACACCAAAGTGGTAGACCTGATTTGGGGTTGACCGAATAATCGGAATGGCCGATTTAATTAGGGTCGATTTCAAGTTTTCATAACAATCGGAAATAGGTATTTTTGGACACCGATTCTGCCATTTAAAAAAATTTTTTTTTACACCTTTATTTAATCTTTATGTAACTAGGCAAGTCAGTTAAGAACACATTCTTACTTTCAATGACGGCCTAGGAACGGTGGGTTAACTGCCTTGTTCAGGGGCAGAGTGACAGATTTTTACCTTGTCAGCTCCGGGATTCAATCTTGCAACCTTACAGTTAACTAGTCCAACACTCTAACCACCTGATTACATTGCACTCCACAAGGGGCCTGTTATGCGAATGCAGTAAGCCAAGGTAAGTTGCTAGCTAGCATTAAACTTATCTCATAAGAAACAATCAATCAATCATAATCACTAGTTAACTACACATGGTTGATGATATTACTAGTTTATCTAGCGTGTCCTGCGTTGCATATAATCGATGCAGTATGTATTCGTGAAAAAGGACTGTCGTTGCTCCAATGTGTACCTAACCATAAACATCAATGCCTTTATTAAAATAAATACACAGAAGTATGTATTTTTAAACCTGCATATTTAACTAAAAGAAATCCAGGTTAGCAGTCAATATTAACCAGGTGAAATTGTGTCACTTCTCTTGCGTTCATTGCACGCAGAGTCAGTGTATATGCAACAGTTTGGGCAGCCTAATTTGCCAGAATTGTACGTATTTATGACATAACATTGAAGGTTGTGCAATGTAACAGGAATATTTAGACTTATGGATGCTACCCGTTAGATAAAACACGGAACGGTTCCTTATTTCACTGAAAGATGATAGTTTCCGGATTCCACCATATTAATGACCTAAGGCCCGTATTTCCGTGTGTTATTATGTTATAATTAAGTCTATAATTTGATAGAGCAATCTGACTGAGCGGTGATAGGCACTGGCAGGCTCGTAAGCATTCATTCAAACGGCACTTTTGTGCGTTTTGCCAGCAGCTCGTCGCTGTGCTTCAGGAATTGCGCTGTTTATGACTTCAAGCTTATCAACTCCCGAGATTAGGCTGGTGTAACCGATGTGAAATGGCTAACGTCACTCGCTCTGAGACTTGGAGTGGTTGTTCCCCTTCCTCTGCATGGGTGTCTGTTGTCGATGTGTTCCTGGTTCGAGCCCAGGTAGGAGTGAGGAGAGGGACGGAAGCTATACTGGCAATACTAAAGTGCCTATAAGAACATCCAATCAAATCAATTCAAATCAAATTTATTTATATAGCCCTTCGTACATCAGCTGATATCTCAAAGTGCTGTACAGAAACCCAGCCTAAAACCCCAAACAGCAAGCAATGCAGGTGTAGAAGCACGGTGGCTAGGAAAAACTCCCTAGAAAGGCCAAAACCTAGGAAGAAACCTAGAGAGGAACCAGGCTATGTGGGGTGGCCAGTCCTCTTCTGGCTGTGCCGGGTGGAGATTATAACAGAACATGGCCAAGATGTTCAAATGTTCATAAATGACCAGCATGGTCGAATATTAATAAGGCAGAACAGTTGAAACTGGAGCAGCAGCACAGTCAGGTGGACTGGGGACAGCAAGGAGTCATCATGTCAGGTCGTCCTGGGGCACGGTCCTTGGGCTCAGGTCAGTTGAAACTGGAGCAGCAGCATGGCCAGGTGGACTGGGGACAGAAAGGAGTCATCATGTCAGGTAGTCCTGGGGCATGGTCCTAGGGCTCAGGTCAGTTGAAACTGGAGCAGCAGCATGGCCAGGTGGACTGGGGACAGCAAGGAGTCATCATGTCAGGTAGTCCTGGGGCATGGTCCTAGGGCTCAGGTCCTCCGAGAGAGAGAAAGAAAGAAGGAGAGAATTAGAGAACGCACACTTAGATTCACACAGGACACCGAATAGGACAGGAGAAGTACTCCAGATATAACAAACTGACCCTAGCCCCCCGACACAAACTACTGCAGCATAAATACTGGAGGCTGAGACAGGAGGGGTCAGGAGACACTGTGGCCCCATCCGAGGACACCCCCGGACAGGGCCAAACAGGAAGGATATCCAATAGTCAAAGGTTAATGAAATACAAATGGTATAGAGAGAAATAGTCCTATAATTCCTATAATAACTACAACCTAAAACTTCTTACCAGGGAATATTGAAGACTCGTGTTAAAAGGAATCACCAGCTTTCATATGTTCTTATGTTCTGAGCAAGGAACTTAAACGTTAGCTTTCTTACATGGCACATATTGCACTTTTACTTTCTTCTCCAACACTTTGTTTTTGCATTAGTTAAACCAAATTGAATGTATTTATATATATTTATATTAAGTTAAAATAAGTGTTCATTCAGTATTGTTGTAATTGTCATTATTACAAATACATTTTAAAAATCGGCCGATTAATCGGTATTGGCTTTTTTGGTCCTCCAATATCCTTCACCCCAGTCCTGAGCAGGTTTTCATCAAGGATCTCTCTGTACTTTGTGGCGTTCGTCTTTCCCTCGATTCTGACTAGTCTCCTAGTCCCTGCCGCTGAAAAACATATCCACAACATGATGCTGCCACCATGCTTCACTGTAGTTATGGTATTGGCCAGGTGATGAGCGGTGCCTGGTTTCCTACAGACGTGACGCTTGACATTCAGGCCAAAGAGTTCAATCTTGGTTTCATCAGACCAGAGAATCTTGTTTCTCATGGTCTGAGAGTCTTTGGGTGCCTTTTGGCAAACTCCAAACAGGCGTAATGTCCCTTCACTGAGTTGTGACTTCTGTCGGGCCTTTCTACCATTACAGGCCTGATTGGTGAAGTGCTGCAGATGGTTGTCCTTATGGAAGGTTCTCCCATCTCCACAGAGCAACTCTGGAGCTCTGTCAGAGTGACTATTGGGCTCTTGGTCACCTCCCTGACCAAGCCACTTCTCCCCCGATTGCTCAGTTTGGCCAGGCATCCAGCTCTAGGAATAGTCTTGGTGGTTACAAACTTCTTCCATTTAAGAATGATGGAGGTTACTGTGTTCTTGGGGATCTTCAATTCTGTAGAATGTTTTTGGTACTCTTCTCCAGATCTGTGCCTCAACACAATCCTGTCTTGGAGCTCTACGGACAATTACTTTGACCTCATGGCTTGATTTTTGCTCTGACATGCACGGTCAACTGTGTGACCTTATATAGACAGGTGTGTGCCTTTCCAAATCATGTCCAAAAAAAATTAATTTACCACAGATGGACTCCGATCAAGTTGTAGAAACATCTCAAGGATGTGGAAACAGGATGCACCTCAGCTCAATTTTGAGTGTCATAGCAAAGACTCTGAGTACTTATGTAAATAATGTATTTCTGTTTTATATTTGAAATACATTTGCTTTGTCATTGTGGGGTTTTGTGTGTAGATAAATGAGAAATGTTTTAACTAATCCATTTTACAATAATAACCTAACAAAATATGGAAAAAGTGAAAGGATCTGAATACTTGCCAAATGCACTATATACACAGTACCAGTCAAACTTTGGACATACCTACTCATTCAAGTGTTTTTCATATTTTTTTATTTTTTTTTAATAATAGTGAAAACATTACAATTATGAAATAGAACATACTGTATGGAATCATGTAGTAACCATATTTGGGATTATTCAAAGTAGCCACCCTTTGCCTTGATGACAGCTTTGCACACTCAAATCAAATCAAATCAAATTTATTTATATAGCCCTTCGTACATCAGCTGATATCTCAAAGTGCTGTACAGAAACCCAGCCTAAAACCCCAAACAGCAAACAATGCAGGTGTAAAAGCACGGTGGCTAGGAAAAACTCCCTAGAAAGGCCAAAACCTAGGAAGAAACCTAGAGAGGAACCGGGCTATGTGGGGTGGCCAGTCCTCTTCTGGCTGTTAGAGATTATAACAGAACATGACCAAGATGTTCAAATGTTCATAAATGACCAGCATGGTCGAATAATAATAAGGCAGAACAGTTGAAACTGGAGCAGCAGCAGTCAGGTGGAATGGGGACAGCAAGGAGCCATCATGTCAGGTAGTCCTGGGGCACTGTCCTAGGGCTCAGGTCCTCCGAGAGAGAGAGAAAGAAAGAGAGAATTAGAGAGAGCATATGTGGGGTGGCCAGTCCTCTTTTGGCTGTGCCGGGTGGAGATTATAACAGAACGTGGCCAAGATGTTCAAATGTTCATAAATGACCCAGCATGGTTGAATAATAGTAAGGCAGAACAGTTGAAACTGGAGCAGGAGCATGGCCAGGTGGACTGGGGACAGCAAGGAGTCCTCATGTCAGGTAGTCCTGGGACATGGTCCTAGGGCCCAGGCCAGTTGAAACTGGAGCAGCAGCATGGCCAGGTGGACTGGGGACAGCAAGGAGTCATCATGTCAGGTAGTCCTGGGGCATGGTCCTAGGGCTCAGGTCCTCCGAGAGAGAGAAAGAAAGAGAGAAGGAGAGAATTAGAGAACGCACACTTAGATTCACACAGGACACCGAATAGGACAGGAGAAGTACTCCAGATATAACAAACTGACCCTAGCCCCCCGACACATAAACTACTGCAGCATACTCTTTGCATTCTCTCAACCAATTAACAGGTTTGACTTGTTAAAAGTTCATTTGTGGAATTTCTTTCCTTCTTAATGCGTTGTGACAAGATAAGGGTGGTATACACAACTTAGCCCTATTTGGTAAAGGACCAAGTCCATATTATGGCAAGAACAGCTCAAATAAGAAAAGTGACATGAAGGTCAGTCATTTCCAAAAATGTCAAGAAGTTTCGCCATCTCGATACGCCATCTCGTGTGATTTGCACTTAGTGGGACTGCCATTTGTTTTTCAACAGGACCATGACCCAACACACCTCCAGCCTGTGTAAGGGCTATTTGTCCAAGAAGGAGAGTGATGGAGTGTTGCATCAGATGACCTGGACTCCACAATTACCAGACCTCAACCCCATTGAGATGGTTTGGGATGAGTTGGACCGCAGAGTGAAGGAAAAGCAGCCAACAAGTGCTCAGCATATGTGGGAACTCCTTCAAGAATGTTGGAAAAGCATTCCAGGTGAAGCTGCTTGAGAGAATGCCGAGAGTGTGCAAAGCTGTCATCAAGGCAAATGGTGGCTACTTCAAAGAATTTCAAATATAAAATAAATATTTATTTGTTAAACACTTTTTTGGTTACTACAGGATTTCATATGTGTTATACCATAGTTATGCTGTCTTCACTATTATTCCACAATGTAGAAAATAGTAAAAATGAAGAAAACCCTTGAATGAGTAGGTGTGTCTAAAATTGTAACTGGTACTGTATATATATTTTTATATTCCGGTCTCTGACATTGCTCGTTCTGATATTTATTCATTTCTTTTTCTGAAGAGGGGGGGGATTATGTATGTCATTTTTTATTATTGATAGGTATTACTGCACTGTTGGAACTAGAAACACAAGCACAAACAAATCTGTCTAAGTGACCAATAAACTTTGATTTTATTTTTGTCATATAACAACCACGCTCTCACCAAGCTCTAAGAAACATATAATTCTCAGAATGTCATGTGCTAGCTGGGAGGAGATACGATGTAAGAGTATGGGACATAATGTAAATAAACAAGCCAAGGGTTCACGTATACCTCAGACTAGATTACCCTCTTATTACTAAAAACAGCTACACCACAAAGATGAGGTTGCAGCACTGTCCATGCATTCGCATTCATTCATTGGGATCTAAAAGACAAAACCAATCTAAAAGACAAAACAGATCATAGATCGGCATTCATACTCTGATGGTGATTCACATGACAAGAATCCAAACCTATAATTGCTTATCAGAATATGGGAAGGGAGGAATCACAAGATATGATTACCTCCAAATTCGCAGTAAGCCATTTCTCACTCCTGATAACGATCTCAGTGACTGAAACACAGATACAGTGTTACTCACGATTACTGTAACTTCTCTCTGTAAGAACTGTTTGGTGTTTCAGGGTAATTTTTCCACTAAGTTTGAGCACTAAAAACTGTATACCACACTTATTCTAGCTGCTGAGATAAGGAGGATAGAGCCAACCTATGATTTTTTTAAACCCCAGAGACCTGGCGCAGCCCAGATCCCAGGTGCTGCCTCTGTCTCTGTCTCTGTCTCTGTCTCTGCCTCTGTCTCTCTGTCTCTTTCTGTCTGTCTGTCTGTCTGTCTGTCTGTCTGTCTGTCTGTCTGTCTGTCTGTCTGTCTGTCTGTCTGTGTCTGTCTGTCTGTCTGTCTGTCTGTCTGTCTGTCTGTCTGTCTGTCTGTCTGTCTGTCTGTCTGTCTGTCTCTGTCTGTCTGTCTGTCTGTCTGTCTGTCTGTCTGTCTGTCTGTCTGTCTGTCTGTCTGTCTGTCTGTCTGTCTGTCTCTCTCTCTCTCTCTCTCTCTCTCTGTCTCTCTGTCTGTCTCTCTCTGTCTCTCTCTCTCTCTCTCTCTCTCTCTGTCTCTCTCTCTCTGTCTCTCTCTCTCTCTCTCTCTCTCTCTCTCTCTCTCTCTCTCTCTCGCTGTCTCTCTCTCTCTGTCTCTCTGTCTCTGTCTCGCTCTCTCTGTCTGTCTCTGTCTCGCTCTCGCTCTCGCTCTCGCTCTCTCTCTCTCTCTGTCCGTCCGCCTGCCTGTCCGTCCGTCTCTGCCCCCTCTTTCTGCAGACCAGGCCCTGGGCCTTGAGGAATGCCATTGGCTGCCAGCTCCAGCCTCTTGCATGCTTCCTCCTAGTAATTCACACCACCAATACCATATATCTGTCTTCTTCTAGCCCACTAAACTGTTGAAGGTGTGCACTCACATGTTAAAGAAGCAGCGTTGTTGGTTGGGAGTGTTTTGTAAATAATGATTAAAGGGCTCTAGATTATATGACATCCTGTAAGTGAAGTTTGATTAAGTATGTTATTGTTAAGAGGATTATTTTTGTAGATGTCAGTTCTGTTTTACAGTAGCACTGTAAATTACCTAGGTGTATGATACAGAGCCAGTGTTTCAACAATGTGTCGAGCCAATTCGTATAAATCATCTACCATATGTGTGTGTAGAAGACTCAGAGTCGACAGGTGTGTGTGTGTTCATTTGTACGTATGTGTGTGTGATGCTTAGGGTTCTAGGTAGGCATACTGAACTAGTAGCTGGTCCTGCTGGCTCTAGGAGTGTGTTGTTGTTGTCGTGCATCCCTCTCAGTGGGAAGAGGTTGGCCTGCTTCTTGTTTGGGATAATTGTAACCTTGGCCATGGTCTGTGGTCCCCTGTTCTGTCTCCCTGTGGCCCAGGCTGCAGGATCTACATATATATATAGTCCTAGTGACCCCTCCATCGTCCCATCCTGTCCCCTATCCCATCCCAGTGGGGGGTTGTCTGACTGGGAAACACAGTCAAACAACAGGTGCGGTAAGGTCACGATTCAGTAATATGTTTCCATTTTGGGACTGCGTGTTTTGTCTGAGGTTTTTGGTAGTATTCAAGGATTTGTTTTTGTTTTGGATCTGTTTTATGGACCTTGCTAGAATTGCATGGTTGTTTTGTTTCAGAAAGTGTGTTTTCGTGGTTCTTCATGTAACCAAAGATATTTGAATATGGTGTTTTGAAGTTGTGCCGATTTATATTTCTCATTATTATTTGGTCTGTGATATCATGGGGAAAGTGGTGTAGGTGGAGGATATGATCAGGTACATGTGTGTATGAAACTGTGGTTGTAGTGGTATAGATTTGAGTTCTTCCAGATGTACAGGTTGAACACACAGAAAAAGGTACCTCTCCCCTCAGTACTTGGTCTGATTCCACAACATGATCATAGACATATATACCATGTGTGCTTCTCATTTAACCTTATTTCCCTTCTGACCTTTATTGAAATACATGATTACTCTGCTTCATAATAATAACGAAATACACTATAATAGAACTCCACTCCACCTAAGATATTTCATTATTTAAAGGCTACATTTGAACATTCATCTTAAAGAGCCATCTTGAACCCCTACTGTGAAAATCAATTCTACCGAAGCCTTCTGATTAAAGCAGACTCTGCACCGGTGAAGCCTCCCTCTGCCTGTCTCCCTTTCTGTCTCTGTGACTTTACTGTTCGTCCCAGCCAGTCTCCCATCCATTCCTCCTTCCTTCCATCCATCCATCCATCCCTCCTTCCATCCATCCATCCATCCATCCATCCATCCATCCATCCATCCATCCATCCATCCATCCATCCATCCATCCATCCAGGCATTACTGGCCAACAGGTCTATGAACTGTACAATTGATTGCAGTTTGTTTTCAACTAATAACTGAAGACCAAGAAAAACCGGTCATATGGGACTGCTTTATCCCTCACTCCAAATGCAATAAAGAAAGAAAGAAAAAGCGGTTATATTCTTTCTAAACTGATCCAGATAGTGCTACTTCGGCCGGGCCAGCCTTTTACCTGGGTCTGGGTCCCAGGGTGGACCTAGAAAATAAATAAGGGAACAAGGGGTAGCTGCCATGCATGGTTGGACACATGCTGCTGCTGCTGCTTACTACAAGACAATTACTAGAACAAACTGCTGCTCCCTCACTCACTCATTTCTTTCACTGCTTCCCTCATTTCTTTCTCTCCTCTTTCATTTCACTTCTTAACTTCTCCCTCGCTTGTCTGTTCTCTCCTTCCCTGCTCCTTCATTGCTCTATCCCTCCATTCTCAGCCTCTGTCCTTCTCTCAGCCTTTATACGTGCCTGCCTTCATAAGTGCACACACTCCTCCACTCATCTGCTTCCCCATTCCCTTGCTTCTTCACCTCTCCAATCATCTGCTTTCTGTCTTTGCTCCCTCATTCTCCAAACATATTAAATGAGTAGCAATCTTCTAACATGGAGCCTGATGGTGCTACCTACAGAAACTCAGAGGAGACCTGTGGCCAGGTAGTTAACCCTTACAATACACACCCCTACTAGGATTGAGATATATTGTCTCACCTAGCTATCTAAAGATGACTGCACTAAATGTAAATCGCTCTGAATAAAAGCATCTGCTAAATCAGGGAGCACGTTTTTGTTTTTGCCCTAGCACTACACAGCTGATTCAAATAATCAAAGCTTGATGATGAGTTGGATATTTGAATTAGCGGTGTAGTGCTAGGACAAAAACCAAAGCGTGCACCCAGGGGGGCCCCTTGACCGGCTTTGGAAACCCCTGTGCTAAATTATTCAAATTAAAATGTAAATGTAAAATGAGTGTGAGAATGCAGAGACATTTACTGCTCATATCACCTGCCTTCTCCCCACCACAACTGCCTGTGATTGTTGATCTGTGTATTTATTTAGATTTATTTTGAGAATGCTGTCTGGTTTAGTGTCATAAATTAATTAAAATATCTGTCTGTATAAAGTATGTCTACCAGACCTACCCACAGCCAGATGCACATTGTGCCATGGGATAGTGTTTTAGATGGTTGGATTTGGCTCTTGAAAAGGCATAGTGAAAGAGGGTGAGAATGAAAAAGCGAAAAGTAGAGGGGAAGAGAAATAGAGAGGGGGAGAAATGGGATAGGTTGAGCAAGAGAGAGAGAGAGAAAGACAGGGAGAGAATTTCCCCTTCCCCCTGTTCTCCATCCATTGTATTGTGTTAGCCACACAATGCCCCCCTCTGTTTTTCTTTCATTAATATTTGTGACAACATACAGGTTGGAAGGCCTCAGGTTATTCACCTCAGTCAACTGGCTATTAGTCAAATATTAAGGACATGTTGACAGTCAACTAATGAAGGCAGTAGTTTAGAACATATTTTCATGCCATCAATTTCATTATCATGGTGCAGTCTAGAGATTGTAGTTAAGAGAGGTTTAAGGCATCATAATATAAAAATACTATTAGCTACATGTAACATGAGCAGCAGGTAGCCTAGCTGTTAGAAAGGCAAGCCAGCAACCGGAATCCCAATTCGACTGGAAAATCTGGGGTGGAGTGAGCTGGAAACCAGAGGGTTGCTGGTATCAAATCCTAAATTATATTGCCTGTTGTTGTCTCCATTAGCATGGCACTTAACCCCCCAACAACAACAGGGTCGGGTTAAAAGCGGAAGTCAAATGTTGTATGCAATTGACCAATAGGGCTTTATTTTCCACTGGAGTTAAGGTGGCGCTAGTGTCAAATGCATGTTAGTTTGCAATTTTGTCATGTAAAAACTGGCGCACTTAAAAACAATGTGCTAATTTCAGGCAGCGCTCACAGTGATATTTAAGACCAACCAAAAGCTGGTTTTAGCACAGTTGGTTAAGACATTCATTTTGACTTTGGAAACACAGCCTATCCAGCCGTGACTCACAGTGCCCATATGCACATGGAACAAGAATAGCCTAATATGCTTTTGGTGCCTGTATACCTCTAATTTAGAAACATAAAAAAAACAAATGTTTTTTCCCCATTTTGTTTTATTTGATTAAAAACCAAGCATAGCTTCCTCAATTAAGACTTATTGTCACGGCTTCCGCCGAAGTCGGTCCCTCTCCTTGTTCGGGCGGTGATCGGCGGTCGATGTCACCGACCTTCTAGCCATCACTGATCATCACTGACTACATTTTTAATTTTCCAGTGGTTTTGTCTTGTCTTCCATCATACCTGGTTCCATTTCCATCAATTACATGTTGTGTATTTAACCCTCTGTTTCCCCTCATGTCCTTGTCGGTGATTGTTTGTTTATGTATTGGTGCTAGTTATGTTCTGGTGTGCGACGAATTTTGCCCCCTCTTATTTTATTTGGTATATGTTGGTTTCCGGAGTTTTTAAATTTGTATTAAACTGCTCCGTTTATACCAAGTTCACTCTCCTGCGCCTGACTTCCCTGCCACCAGCAAGCATCTTATTTTTTGTCTGCCCAATGCAATCGCAAAGTTGACTGTTGATAAAGGGTTTGGCTCCTGAGACCACTTGGAAATGAATCTTAATCACCAAAGCTTTATTAAAATATCAGGTTTGAGAGGAATAAAACACTGAGCTGACATTCCCTTTTTATTTACGCATTGTAGGAAGGCCCACATTATTTTTCTCAAGGCACACGGCGAGACCCAATGCAGACACAGGAGACATATGGTTGGAGTCTTACAATGTTTATTAATCCAAAGGGGTAGGCAAGAGAATGGTCGTGGACAGGCATAAAGGTCAAAACCAGATCAGAGTCCAGGAGGTACGAAGTGGCAGACAGGCTCGTGGTCAAGGCAGGCCGAATGGTCAGGCAGAAGGGTACAAAGTCCAGAAAAGGGCAAGGGTCAAAACCGGGAGCACTAGAAAAAGGAGAATGCCAAAAGCAGTTGAACGAGAAAAACGCTGGTTGACTTGGAAACATACAAGACGAACTGGCACAGAGAGCCAGGAAACACCCGGATAAATACACTGGGGAGAATAAGTGACACCTGGAGGGGGTGGAGACAATAACAGGAACAGGTGAAACAGATCAGGGCATGAAAATTTTAGCCATGTAGGCCCCTTTTTTGAATGTGCATTAAAACCCATCCATGATGTAGGCTACGTGTCCATGCCCTTACGGCTGAGATCCCATTAACGCGATCGATATGACAACAGCCAGTGAAAGTGCAGGGTGCCAAATTCAAACAACAAATCTCATTATTAAAATTCCTCAAACATACAAGTATTTTACACCATTTTAAAGAAACGTGTTAATCGCACCACAGTGTCCGATTTCAAAAAGGTTTTACGACAAAAGCACACCATCTGATTATGTTAGGTCAATATCTAGTCACAGAAAAACACAGCCATTTTTTCCAGCCAAAGAGAGGAGTCACAAAAAGCATAAATAGAGAAAATTAATCAATAACTTTTGATGATCTTCATCAGATGACACTTTACATTGGCGCGTTACGTTCAGTAATGTTTTGCTTACAAAACATCCAGTGATTTTGCAGAGACCCACATCAATTTACAGAAATACTCATAATAAACATTGATAAAAGATACAAGTGTTATGCATGGAATTTTAGATAAACTTCTTCTTAATGCAACCGCTGTATCAGATTTCAAAAAAGCTTTCCCGAAAAAGCACACCATGCTATAAGTACAGCGCTCAGAGACCAAAACAAGCCATACAGATAGCTGCCATGTTGTGGAGTCAACAGAAGTCAGAAATAGCATTATAAATATTAACTTACCTTTGATGATCTTCATCAGAATGCACTCCCAGGAATCCCAGTTCCACAATAAATGTTTGTTTTGTTCGATAAAGTCCATAATTTATGTCCAAATACCTCCTTTTTTCGCGCCTTTAGTTCACAAATCCAAATTCACGACATGCAGGCCAGACGAAAAGGTCAATTACAGTTCGTAGAAACATGTCAAACGATGTATAGAATCAATCTTTAGGATGTTTTCAACATAAATCTTCAATAATATTTCAACCGGAGAATTCCTTTGTCTTTAGAAATGCAATGGAACACAGCTACCTCTCACTGGAGCATGCGTGATTAGCTCATGGCCTTCTGGCAGACCTCTTACTCAATCAGCTCTTATTCTCTCCTCCTTCACAGTAGAAGCCTGAAACAAGGTTCTAAAGACTGATGACATCTAGTGGAAGCCTTAGGAAGTGCAATCGGACCAAATTTACACTATCTTGGATAGGCAAAGAGTTGAAAAACTACAAACCTCAGATTTCCCACTTCATGGTTGGATTTTTTTCTCAGGTTTTTGCCTGCCATATGAGTTATGTTATACTCACAGACATCATCCAAACAGTTTTAGAAACTTCAGAGTGTTTTCTATCCAAATCTAATAATATACATATCTTAGCTTCTGGGCCTGAGAAGCAGGCAGTTTACTCTGGGAACCTAATTAGTCCAAGCTACTCAATACTGCCCCCAATCCATAAAACGTTTTTAAAAACCCATCCATGATATAGGCTACGTGTCCATGCCCATCATGAAATGAGAGATGAGAACCTCTGTGAATACCGGTGAACCTCATATTTAGAATGTATCTGTAGCCTGTAAAAATGGCTTGTTTTGCGTTTTATATGTTCATAACTCAAACCCTCCCTTATGGCTACTATAGCGAAGGATGGTTCAACAGCGATGCGTGTCTTTTTTATCCTGCGGTTTAATGATATCATTACATTTTACATGTATTTAGCTTAGAAGACTAGCTGGTCTGTCATTATATAATAGAGACAGTAGATCTACCTGGTCTGTCAAAATATAATAGAGACAGTATATTTATTTGGTCTGTCTTAGCAATTCTTCTTAGCTAGCTACATAGCCGTCCTTGTATCAGAGATAATTGCATAATTATAGTATTTCGTATTTCGTCGCCCTAACGTAGCCTTCTCTGCTATTCGCCCAGGAGCTAGTAGCAACGCTAGCTAACGCACACAGATTAGCATCACTGTAGTGCTATTCACTCAACTGTACGACTTGATTAGTTCAGTGTTAGCTAGCTACATAGCTGTCTTTGTTTCCAAGATAATTGTGTAGTTTAGTGTGTGTAGCCTTGGAGTGATTATCTTAATTCACTGAGGTTCGCTAGCCAGCTATTTGTCGTCCTTAACGTAGGAGACTCTGCTAGCTAGCCAACAGCTAACAGCTAACAGCTAGCCAACGTCACCACACGTCTACTGATTCGAATTCAATCACCGGTCAGGGAGTATCACATTTTCATTTCATTACAGTACAACGGTTTGATTTGTTTGATCGTAGCTAGCTACATAGCTAGCTACATAGCCGTCTTTGTTTCAAAGACAATTGTGTAGTCTAGACCGATTTCCTAGGTTAGCTAGCCAGCTATTGTCGTTCTTTTAACTCAACGTAACGTAAACAACACTGCTAGCTACCCAGCTAGCCCCGAATAGCAGCACTGTAGAAATTATTACACTCAACGGAACGACTTGATTAGTGTAGTGCCAACAACGCAGCTACTGCCAGCTAGCCTACTTTAGCAGTACTGTATCATTTTAATCATTTTAGTCAATAAGATTCTTGCTACGTAAGCTTAACTTTCTGAACATTCGAGACGTGTAGTCCACTTGTCATTCCAATTTCCTTGCATTAGCGTAGCCTTTTCTGTAGCCTGTCAACTATGTGTCTGTCTATCCCTGTTCTCTCCTCTCTGCACAGACCATACAAACGCTCCACACCGCGTGGCCGCGACCACCCTACTCTGGTGGTCCCAGCGCGTACGACCCACGTGGAGTTCCAGGTCTCCGGTAGCCTCTGGAACTGCCGATCTGCGGCCAACAAGGCAGAGTTCATCTCAGCCTATGCCTCCCTCCAGTCCCTTGACTTCTTGGCACTGACGGAAACATGGATCACCACAGATAACACTGCTACTCCTACTGCTCTCTCCTCGTCCCCCACGTGTTCTCGCACACCCCGAGAGCTTCTGGTCAGCGGGGTGGTGGCACC
This sequence comes from Oncorhynchus keta, assembly GCF_023373465.1. Lineage (NCBI taxonomy): Eukaryota > Metazoa > Chordata > Actinopteri > Salmoniformes > Salmonidae > Oncorhynchus > Oncorhynchus keta. The sequence goes on from NC_068437.1 coordinate 37,292,272, forward strand.
GGGATCCTCATCTCTCCCAAGTGGTCTTTCTCTCTTTCTCCCCTTACCCATCTGTCTATTGCCTCCTTTGAATTCCATGCTGTCACAGTTACCAGCCCTTTCAAGCTTAACATCCTTATCATTTATCGCCCTCCAGGTTCCTCGGAGAGTTCATCAATGAGCTTGATGCCTTGATAAGCTCCTTTCCTGAGGACGGCTCACCTCTCACAGTTCTGGGCGACTTTAACCTCCCCACGTCTACCTTTGACTCATTCCTCTCTGCCTCCTTCTTTCCACTCCTCTCCTCTTTTGACCTCACCCTCTCACCTTCCCCCCTACTCACAAGGCAGGCAATACGCTTGACCTCATCTTTACTAGATGCTGTTCTTCCACTAACCTCATTGCAACTCCCCTCCAAGTCTCCGACCACTACCTTGTATCCTTTTCCCTCTCGCTCTCATCCAACACTTCCCACACTGCCCCTACTCGGATGGTATCGCGCCGTCCCAACCTTCGCTCTCTCTCCCCCGCTACTCTCTCCTCTTCCATCCTATCATCTCTTCCCTCTGCTCAAACTTTCTCCAACCTATCTCCTGATTCTGCCTCCTCAACCCTCCTCTCCTCCCTTACTGCATCCTTTGACTCTCTATGTCCCCTATCCTCCAGGCCGGCTCGGTCCTCCCCTCCCGCTCCGTGGCTCGACGACTCATTGTGAGCTCACAGAACAGGGCTCCGGGCAGCCGAGCGGAAATGGAGGAAAACTCGCCTCCCTGCGGACCTGGCATCCTTTCACTCCCTCCTCTCTACATTTTCCTCCTCTGTCTCTGCTGCTAAAGCCACTTTCTACCATTCTAAATTCCAAGCATCTGCCTCTAACCCTAGGAAGCTCTTTGCCACCTTCTCCTCCCTCCTGAATCCTCCTCCCCCCCCCTCCTCCCTCTCTGCAGATGACTTCGTCAACCATTTTGAAAAGAAGGTCGATGACATCCGATCCTCGTTTGCTAAGTCAAACGACACCGCTGGTTCTGCTCACACTGCCCTACCCTATGCTCTGACCTCTTTCTCCCCTCTCTCTCCAGATGAAATCTCGCGTCTTGTGACGGCCGGCCGCCCAACAACCTGCCCGCTTGACCCTATCCCCTCCTCTCTTCTCCAGACCATTTCCGGAGACCTTCTCCCTTACCTCACCTCGCTCATCAACTCATCCCTGACCGCTGGCTACGTCCCTCCCGTCTTCAAGAGAGCGAGAGTTGCACCCCTTCTGAAAAAAACTACACTCGATCCCTCCGATGTCAACAACTACAGACCAGTATCCCTTCTCTCTTTTCTCTCCAAAACTCTTGAGCGTGCCGTCCTTGGCCAGCTCTACCGCTATCTCTCTCAGAATGACCTTCTTGATCCAAATCAGTCAGGTTTCAAGACTAGTCATTCAACTGAGACTGCTCTTCTCTGTATCACGGAGGCGCTCCGCACTGCTAAAGCTAACTCTCTCTCCTCTGCTCTCATCCTTCTAGACCTATCGGCTGCCTTCGATACTGTGAACCATCAGATCCTCCTCTCCACCCTCTCCGAGTTGGGCATCTCCGCGCGGCCCACGCTTGGATTGCGTCCTACCTGACAGGTCGCTCCTACCAGGTGGCGTGGCGAGAATCTGTCTCCTCACCACGCGCTCTCACCACTGGTGTCCCCAGGGCTCTGTTCTAGGCCCTCTCTTATTCTCGCTATACACCAAGTCACTTGGCTCTGTCATAACCTCACATGGTCTCTCCTATCATTGCTATGCAGACGACACACAATTCATCTTCTCCTTTCCCCCTTCTGATGACCAGGTGGCGAATCGCATCTCTGCATGTCTGGCAGACATATCAGTGTGGATGACGGATCACCACCTCAAGCTGAACCTCAGCAAGACGGAGCTCCTCTTCCTCCCGGGGAAGGACTGCCCGTTCCATGATCTCGCCATCACGGTTGACAACTCCATTGTGTCCTCCTCCCAGAGCGCTAAGAACCTTGGCGTGATCCTGGACAACACCCTGACGTTCTCAACTAACATCAAGGCGGTGTCCCGTTCCTGTAGGTTCATGCTCTACAACATCCGCAGAGTACGACCCTGCCTCACACAGGAAGCGGCGCAGGTCCTAATCCAGGCACTTGTCATCTCCCGTCTTGATTACTGCAACTCGCTGTTGGCTGGGCTCCCTGCCTGTGCCATTAAACCCCTACAACTCATCCAGAACGCCGCAGCCCGTCTGGTGTTCAACCTTCCCAAGTTCTCTCACGTCACCCCGCTCCTCCGCTCTCTCCACTGGCTTCCAGTTGAAGCTCGCATCCGCTACAAGACCATGGTGCTCGCCTACGGAGCTGTGAGGGGAACGGCACCTCAGTACCTCCAGGCTCTGATCAGGCCCTACACCCAAACAAGGGCACTGCGTTCATCCACCTCTGGCCTGCTCGCCTCCCTACCACTGAGGAAGTACAGTTCCCGCTCAGCCCAGTCAAAACTGTTCGCTGCTCTGGCCCCCAATGGTGGAACAAACTCCCTCACGACGCCAGGACAGCGGAGTCAATCACCACCTTCCGGAGACACCTGAAACCCCACCTCTTCAAGGAATACCTAGGATAGGGTAAGTAAGGGTAAGTAATCCTTCTCACCCCCCTTCTCCCCCAACAAGATTTAGATGCAAGTGGCTGTTCCACTGGTTGTCATAAGGTGTATGCACCAATTTGTAAGTCGCTCTGGATAAGAGCGTCTGCTAAATGACTTAAATGTAAATGTAAATGTATTTGTTGTTGTTGTTTAAAAAAAACAGACAGCCTATTTAAAACAAGCTTTGTTTAATTTTGTTTAGAATTTTATTGTAATTATTCCTTATCTTTCACGCCATTATTAATAATTAATTTAATATTGCTTATTGGCAATGTTTGGCATGTCTATGCTCAGCCATAATGCAATTTACAGTAGTCCTAGCCCCTATATCAGTATTAATGCTATTGAAGCCATGCAATTACTTAAAACATTGTGGACTGCAAATGGGTTCAAGTTAAGGTATGTAGCAACAATTCATCTGCATTTTGTTATTTTGTTTCTGTAAGCCATTTAACAAACTATAATGGACTAACATTGTAATTGGAGTTGATTCCAAGGCAATACATAAAATACAGTAAATATACAACTTGAAGCAACCACATATTTGGCCATGGAGCATGTTCTGATTGGCCAGTGCGGGGCCAAGCCTCAATACGCCCACAACTTGTTTATTCATCGAAACCCAGCCCTTTCGCGCCAACGCCAGCAAGTGCGCCGATAATTGTGATAATGAAAATAGCTGAAATATTTCTGACACACCCTTGAACCTATAGCGCTAAGTTTGTTAAATAGAGTGATCTTAATCTTAATATGACCCAACACAAAGTTAAAGCTTTTATCACCTTAAAACAAATGTGTGTGTTTTGTATCAGTCAGGAATGCTCATCCTGTATGAATCCCCTGGATGACTAAATAATTCTTAGTGCGTAACGATGTTCGTTGCCCAATGTGACGCTGGTACACCACTATACCCCCGAACCATCATCCCACCTCCCCCATACATCATACTCCCTGCATTTGCCTGTAAGTCACCGACTGGAAGCATGCTGAGTTTCCACTCTCAGTCTGTGTGTGTCTATGAGTGAGAGTTTCCACTCAGTGTCTGTGTATGTGTACTATCCATTATAAATCCATGTTCCTCCCGGTGCTCCTTTCCTTGGGGGTCACATAAAGTAGTCTAAATTATAATCTGTTTAGACTTCACATGACAGCCCAGGTTATCCGCTTCGGACGACTTGGGCTTCCCTCCTTCCTCGAACTACACATATGTTGTTTATTTATAGTAATGATCCATACACCGATCGGCCAACGGAACTGGTTAGTATCCGAAAATAACTCTGCATAAATCCATGCTTTGGTGTTTGTTCATTTGAATACACGAAAACAGCCAAACACACACATGCGCACCCACACGTAAACATTCAGACAGTATGCATGCACGCATACACATGTTACACTGTCGAACTGACAATCAGTCAGCTTGCAGGTGCCCGGCCCGCCACAAGGAGTCGCTAGAGCATGATGAGACAAGGACATCCCGGCTGGCCAAACCCTCCCGTAACCCGGACGGCACTGGGCCAATTGTTCGCCATCTCATACACAGAATTCTCAAGCTCTGCCTGTAGATTTTATGGTGACGTAGTGTCCCCATGAGTGACAGAACACTGAGCCAATCACGGCGCAACTAGAGAACATTACCAACCCTAACCCATTACCAACCCTTACGCTCCTTGTTTTCTGCTGGCTGCCCCACCACGACTGAAAACACTGAGCTCAGGTGAAACACCTGCATTTTGGTGCTGCCCTACTCAAAAAAGCTTAAAGAGACCATGTTTGTAAGTGGTCTTTTACCCCTTTTTCATGGTATCCAATTGATAGTGGTAGCTACTATCTTGTCTCATCGCTACAACTCCCGTACGGGCTCGGGAGAGACAAAGTTGAAAGTCATGTATCCTCCGATAAACAACCCAACCAAGCCGCACTGCTTCTTAACACAGTGCGCATCCAACCCGGAAGCCAGCCACACCAATGTGTCAGAGGAAACACTGTGCACCTGGCAACTGTGCCCAGCCCACCACAGGAGTCACTGGTGCACAATGAGACAAGGATATCCCTACCGGCCAAACCCAAGGCTAATTGTGTGTCGCCCCACGGACCTCCCGGTTGCGGCCGGTTACAACAGAGCCTGGGCGCGAACCCAGAGTCTCCGGTGGCACAGCTGGTGCTGCCCTTAACCACTGCGCCACCTGGGAGGCCATAAGTGGGCTTTTTAACTAAATGATTTATTTAATTTACAGTGTTTGCAAATGTATATGTGACACGTATTAATGCCAAAATAACAAGCAAAACAGGCACACAATTATTATTATTTGAATTGTATTTGTATTTTTAGCTGAACAGGTGGGGCTCTGCCTCACCTGCCCTTAATGAAGCATCACCACTGTTGGGTACACTGTTGGAACTAGGAACTTAAGCATTTCGCTACAACTGCATTAACATTTGCAAAATATGTGTACCAATTACAATTTTGGTTTATTTGACATCAAATCCCTGCTGTGATTGGTGTAGGGCTGTTTTGGGGGATCAGTGTGGCAGCCTTAACAGATCAGAGTCCATGGCTGGGCTGTGCAGTTGAGATTCTGCAAAACTGGGGTGGGAGTGGGCGTGAGAGAGGAGTCAAATGACCCTTGTCCGTAAACAGGATTTTTCTCATAATTTGACCGCTGAATCACACACCAGGCCAACATAGGCTGCCTTCCATTTCTGCTATCGTCTCCCCACTCTGATGTTATCATTATTAATCATGTGGGGAAATGGAGGAGGGTAACAGTGGAGGGGATGATAAGAGCGGAGGAGGAGAGGTTTGGGCAAAAAGAAGAGCATGTCAATCCCTATTACTGGAACTGATAATGCACATCCAGATAACTGAGGATAAATCTGTGGATCCTCATGAAATGATCATGTGGATGAAGTGATAATAATGTAATTCTGTGAGCAGTAATCAGGTCTTGCTTTCATCCACAGTATGAATGTGATGTTAGGTGAAGGGTTTGTGCTGAAGGTCAAGTGTTTTTTTTTCATTACTTTTGGAATGTTCTTGAATCTTCTCTCTTTAAGTCCCCTTTCAGTGCCCTAAGAAAAAGAAGAATATTGAATAATATGAAGAAGAATAAAGTAGAAGTAGAATATGAAAAATATAAAAGTAGAAGAAGATGAAGAAGAATATAGAGGAATAAGAATAATATAGAAGAAGAAGAATATAGAAAATAATATAGAAGACGAATATAGAAGAAGAAGAATATAGTTGAAAAAGAAGAATATAGAAGAAGAAGAAGAATATAGAAGCAGAAGAAGAAGAAGAAGAAAAATAATATAGAAGAAGAAGAATATAGTAGAGTTGGAAGAATATAAAAGTAGAAGATGGAGAATATAGAAGAAGAAAAATAATCTAGAAGTAAGAAAAGGAAAAGGAGGAAGAATAAAGATGAGGACAAATATAGAAGAAAAAGAATATAGAAGAAGAAGAATATAGAAGAAGAAAAAGAATATAGAAGAAGAAGAAGAAAAATAATTTAGAAGAAGAATATATAAGAAGAAAAATAATATAGAAGAAGAATATAGAAGAAGAAAAATAATATAGAAGAAGAATATTTAAGAAGAAAAATAATATAGAAGAAGAATATAGAAGAAGAGAAATAATATAGAAGAAGAAGAATATATAAGAAGAAAAATAATATAGAACAAGAATATAGAAGAAGAAAAATAATATAGAAGAAGAAAAATAATATAGAAGAAGAAAAATAATATAGAAGAAGAATATAGAAGAAGAAAAAGAATATGGAAGAAGAAGAATATAGAAGAAGAGGAAGAATATAGAAGAAGAAGAAAAGTAAGAATTTAGAAGAAGAGTAAAGAAGAAGGGTACGAATATAGAAGTCAAAGAAGAATATAGAGTAGAAGAAGAAGAATACAGAAGAAAAATATAGAAGAGGGAGAATATAGAAGAGGGAGAATATAGAAGAGGGAGAACATAGAAGAGGAAGAATATAGAAGAGGAGGAATATAGAAGAGTAAGAATATAGAAGATTAAGGATAATAAGAAGAACGATTATCTTTCTGACAATGGAATAGGCTACTAACCATGAAGTTACACAGAGGTCCTTACACTGTACTCTTTCTTTTCCTTCCCTCTTCCCCTCTTCATTTCCTCTCTTTACCTCCGAGGTCATGACCCATAAGGAGAGTCCCAGCGTGCTTGAGGTTTAATGGACACAGTTACCAGCCAATCAGACAGTGGCATTCTTCCCACTGGAAAGAGAGTGTCAAGGCCATTAAACCTTAAAGAGAGGTGTGTGTGTGTGCGAGCCCATGTGTGTGTGTGTGTATGAGTGAGTGCGCTTGCCTGGTTGTGTGCATGCATGTGTGTGTACACGTATGCGGGGGCTGTAGCTGCAGAAGAGACCGTATTACGCAATGACACATGCAGTGGCCACGGCATCCGCAGAGTTCCAAAATAGTACTGTAGTCCTATGTCTTTTAATGATTCGGTGTTCAGACAGTTATGGAAACTATACCCGTGCACCCATTATATCACAATTTCTAGAGAAGAGGAGGAGTGAGAGGAAGACAGCGAAAATTATCCCCCACTTTCATAAGACCAGGGCAGGTAGGCAGGTGTGTGTCCCTCATCGAGCCAGCTGCACACCAAAGTGAGAGAGAGCATGAGGAGAGGAAAGAAAGAAAGAGAGGGGGAATAGAGGAAGAAGGGGATAGATGGCAGGATTATTAAGATAATAAATAAAAGTCGTTCAAGGGAGACTTTCAAGGATCTGTGGAGAGAGGGAACCAAGAGGGAAAAGTACAGATGAAGAAGAATAAATGGAGAGAAGAGGAGAAGAGGGCAGTGGAGAGAGAAATAGAGAAGAACTCCAAATTCTTTCTCTCTCCAGCGTGTTTTCGTGAGCTTCACACATCAGTCTGGGCAGGACTCACTCGTCCCTCTTTTCCTACGTCCCTCCCTCCCTCCTTCTCTCTCTCCCTTCTTCCCTCTCTCCCTTCTTCCCTCTCTCCCAGCAGTGGAGCGTAACAAGAGCCACGCGATTAGTATAGGATGAGAAGAGGGAACGAGAGGGAGAGAGTGGAACGGACCAGGGAAGAGAGACTTACACACCACACTCATTGGAACTTGGAGGATTTGGTGTGCAGCTGGCAAGGTGAGCAAGGATTCTATGACCGGTTTTCCAGGTCTCCGAATTTGTCGTGTGTGTGTGTGTGTGTGTGTGTGTGTGTGTGTGTGTGTGTGTGTGTGTGTGTGTGTGTGTGTGTGTGTGTGTGTGTGTGTGTGTGTGTGTGTGTGTGTGTGTGTGTGTGTGTGTGTGTGTGCCTACATATGTGCTGGAGTGTGGGACATGTTTGTATTAGAGCATATAAGGCATGTGTGTGTGATGTGTGTGATTTCTCTGAATGTCCCTGAATGAATGCTGGCATTCATGTCTTAATACTTCTATTGAACTGTGTGTGACAGGTTTGCCTTCCCACGGTTTGGGGTGTATAACAGTTTGGTGTGTGTTTAATTACCCTGTCATGCGCAGCTACATAAGGTTTAAATGTACAACATATGTGTGTCTCTGCATGTGTGTGACTTTGTGTTTGCATACTATCACTTTAGTATCACATTAGTATCATATCACTTTGCACAGTTAAATAGATAGACAGTTATTGATTGAAAAATAAAAGTATACAGACAGCAAATTAGACTGATCATCAATCAAAATAGGAGGCAGTGAAAGTGAAAAAAGGGATTGAGATGAAGAGCGGTAGAGAGAGTTATCAGTGCGCAGTTTGAAAGGTCAATGATTGACCTTCATGTACAGTTACTCACTCTCCCCAACAGTAACTCACTCTCTCCAACTTTTTTCTGCAATGGTCCTTTAGTGGCATGTTGAATGTTAGTAGTCTAATGCATGGATGAGTATTTGTTGTTAATCCAATACGATGCTCATTTGCATTTCCTGTGGTGCAGGAAAAGTGCTGCAGAAGGACCGGATCAAATTAAGATTCCACATCTGTAGACTCATGTGTTTGCTCACAGAATTCTAACTGCCATTCAAGTTTTCCATAAAGAATATAACATAGTTATATTTGGCCCAGAAAGTGCTGCAAAGACAGTGTTTGTGAGTTAGAGCTATTATTATTGTGTAAGAGATAGTGAGCAGTATGCTACTGTCAGCCAAAGTTGAGTGTTTCTATGGTTTAGCAGTGTGTGAGAGACTTAAGAGATAACATTGAGGCTGAGTTACAGTCCAGAGAGTTTGCGCTGGGAAAGTTGGAGGAGTTGAAGCATTGCTGTTTGTGAGCGCATGTATGAGGTGCAGTTGGACAAAGGGGGAGCAATTTAGCATGGTGTGGGTGTGTGCATGTCTTATGTGTGGTTGTGTGTGTGTGCGCGCTTGTTAATGTGTGTGGGTGTGTTATTGCGTATGCATACGTGTTTGTGTGTATACTGTATACCATAGTGTGTGGCAGATCAAAGGAAAGAGTCGGACTCTCCTGTACAATATATGGCAGTTTTACTTACTGTAACAGTTGCAGAAGTGCCTTGTCCATGTAGTCTATAGTTAACTCACAATATTTACAATGTTTTTGAACTTACTCTCATCCTCAATCCCATTGCTGTTTGTAAGTGATTTTTCCCTGACAGCTTTGAGAGGTACACAATGGTATTTCGGCTTTCGGCATTCTCTCATTTCCCAACATAGTCTGTAGTCTGTCCGCTTACAATATTAACAATGTTTTGGATCACTCAGGCTTGTTGTTTCAATCTCCCCCCACCCCTCCTTCTCACCAGAGTGATTCCTCCCTCCTTGCTTTGTGAATGAGGATTCTCTATCTCTGTGCCTTTTCAGTTTCATGCCCAGCTCTGACAGCTGATGGGTGGTTGGCCAAGGGACGTGGTTCAGGTAGCCCTCACAGGCAGCGAGGTCACTCTTCCGAGGTTAGGCCAGGTACTGGAATGTCAGCTATTCACTGCTCGCAGCCCTGGCTGTATCCCTTGCTCCCTCCCTCATCTTCCCACACCTCTTGCCCTGCATTGTCACGTTTGTATTGGAGTGTTAAAAAATCACCCTTGGAAGTGCTGGGGTTGGCATTCCCCCTGTTTAAAACCAAACAGAGAAAAGAGAAAGGATATTATAGAGGATGCTCAGTATGCTGTTTATGGTTCCAGTGTGCCAACTTTGTGCCAGCTTTGTGCTAGCAGCATGGGAATGTGTGTGTGTGTGTGTGTGTGTGTGTGTGTGTGTGTGTGTGTGTGTGTGTGTGTGTGTGTGTGTGTGTGTGTGTGTGTGTGTGTGTGTGTGTGTGTGTGTGTGTGTGTGTGTGTGTGTGTGTGTGTGTGTGTGTGTGTGTGTGTGTGTGTGTGTGTGTGTGTGTGTGTGTTGACACAAAACTGTGTATCTCCGTAACCGACAGTTATGGATGAAGAGAATAACCACCATAACCGTTAATGATAGAAATTCAAATAATTGTGGAACGAACAGCTGACTAAAGACAGGAAAGCCAGGCATTCTTGCGGTTGAGTCTGTTTCTGCCGTAACATGGACTCTTAACAACATGATGACACTTTGTTGCTCCTTGATGAAACAAGAACAACAAGTCTTCAGTTGCCTAGGAAATAACCCCCACAATGCAGCAGCAGCACACATAGAAATTGAATGAAAATAATGGGTTTGGAACCTCTAACCCAGGCAATTTGACTGGTAAACTCGCAATGGTTGCCTGGTATTGTGATACAATAATTCCCCTGGTAATGTAGAATGTTTATTCGAATGATATTAACTGATGTGGCTCATGCAATGGAATTTATTTTTTGGTATGTGAGTTGAGTTGAATCAACAAATCACAGCACATATTTTAGCACATATTTTACTCCTTGCTTTGCTCCTATGGGTACACTCGCAATGGCCGTTAGTCCACCCGCTATGCCATCATTAACTTGAATACTCCGAGTCGATATTCATAAAAAGGAATTCACATTGACCACGCCCACAAATTGGGGAAAACCAATATTCTTTCATATTGCCCTCCATTGTAAAAGAGCCAACTTGTAGATTTTTTATGTACAGAAATAACAGAACATGCAGCAAAGCTGCTGTGTTGTTCAATGTAGGCTACATGTAACCAGGTTAAAATACATAAAATCCCGACCTATGTTTCTCAATGCTCCCATGTAGGCAAATACAGCCTGCGAGAACAGCCCTGTGGCTTCAGGCTATTCAGGGTGAGAGAGTGGGAAATGTGGGGACCCGGTGTCCAAGTAAGCTACACATAGTTATGTGTGTGGAAATAATTTCTATAGGAGCGCCTGTTCTATTCATTCTAGATCTCCTGATTGTCAAATCTTTAATCTGAGCCTGGAGAAAAGTGTTTGTTCTCAGACCTACCCAAGAATGGTAAAACACCCTTAACTGGTTCTAACAGCTGACCAATCAGCTTACTGCCTGCTCTTAGCAATCTTTAGGGGGAAAAAATGCTATTTCTCTGTGAACAAATTAACAACAGACTTGCTTATGCTTATAGGGAAGGGCACTCAACACTGAAACAAATTACTGATGATTGGCTGAAAGAAATCGATAATAATAAGATTGTGGGAGCTGTAATGTTAGATTTCAGTGAAGCCTTTGATATTATTGACCATCATCTGTTATGGAAAAATGTGTGTGTTATGGATTTACGTCCTCTGTCATATCATGGGTTGAGAGCTATCTGTCTAATAGAACACATAGTGTTTTCTTTAATGGAAGCTTCTGTAATGTAAATCATGGAATGTGTGGTATTCCGCAAGGCAGCTGTCTTGGCCCTTTACTGTTCTCTATTTTTACTAATGATCTACCACTAGCTTTAAACAAAGCCTGGTGTCTATGTACGCTGATGATTGAACAGTATAAACATCAGCAACCACAGCTAGTAAAATCACTGCAACCATAAACAAAGAGTTGCAGTCAGTTTTGGAATGGGTGGCTAGTAATAAACTAGTCCAGTCCCAGTAGCGACCCGTCAGACACGAAAACTATCAAATAACCCATATGGAATCATGTACAGTGGTCCCTCCTTTAAAATTTGCGAGCTTCCACCGCGAGACTTAGGGGTACCCAGCGTTATGGCTTCATTGCTCCAGACCACCACAACTGGGAGCTAGAGCACTCATTATGCATTTGGGTCTTTTTTTAGGTTTTTATATGACCAATCATATCGAGTGGTTCCAATGACGAATTTTGACGCGAGCTACCCTTTCCTTTGTGTCTTCAATAAAGATGGCTGAAAAAACATTAACAGTGCAACCAGATGTAAGTTGCTATGTCACAACGAGTCAAGCAAAAAAAATCAATTGAGAGGCATATGTTAGTTAATGTAAAGACAAACATTTGTGCATATTTGTTTGTCATAAAGTAAATTTATGAAAATCGCTATTTAGCAAGTTATCTGACTAGTTAGCATTAACCATCTAGCTGGTGTTAGGATAATTCATTTGTAATTCATGTTGTTTAATGTTTTAGGGACCCTTGAGAAAATCAGCAAACCATGCTGTCATCTTGTGAAACAGTGGATGTAAAGAATCTAGCTAGCTAGAGGACCTGAGCTCTAGGACCGTGCCCCAGGACTACCTGACATGATGACTCCTTGCTGTCCCCAGTCCACCTGACTGTGCTGCTGCTCCAGTTTCAACTGTTCTGCCTTATTATTATTCGACCATGCTGATCATTTATGAACATTTGAACATCTTGGCCATGTTCTGTTATAATCTCCACCCGGCACAGCCAGAAGAGGACTGGCCACCCCACATAGCCTGGTTCCTCTCTAGGTTTCTTCCTAGGTTTTGGCCTTTCTAGGGAGCTTTTCCTAGCCACCGTGCTTCTACACCTGCATTGCTTGCTGTTTGGGGTTTTAGGCTGGGTTTCTGTACAGCACTTTGAGATATCAGCTGATGTACAAAGGGCTATATAAATACATTTGATTTGATTTGATTAGCTAGCTAAAGCATTTACTTCAAATTGAATGTACAATTGAGTAAGCTTGCCTTGCAATGCAGCTGAAGTTGTTCAATGTAGGTAGCTAACTATTTACTTGCTTATTGTGTAGTGGAGGATACAAATAACTGTATGCGTATGGATGTGTGGCTAGCTACAGTATGTAGCCGATCTGTGTATGGACCCAAAAACGTTAGGTTCTGAACTAATATTCATACCAGTCTATGAACCTCAGATATCATAGCTGTTGTATCAACTTCAAGTCTGAATGGCATTAATGAAGCTTATGGATTGAGTAGAATATAATAACTTTATTGTGTCAAGGATGCAAGTCCTATATATATATATTTTTTTTTTATGAAAGTGAAAATGGCTGTGTTTATGTGGTGTAAATCTGAAAATTAGCAGCTGACATCTTAAGGGTTTTTTAATGAATGCATGTGAGACAGGTTCCATGTACAACAAGACAGGCAGAGATTGAGAAAAATAACGCAGAACAGTTTAATTACCTCTGGTTATGGACACTTTTGCCAGCAATAAAGCTTCCACGCCCTGTTCCTCGGACAATGAACATCTGGCAATTTCTACATTTTCGACCCCTTGGTCAGCTCGCTCTCTGAAAGTAAAGAAAACAGCTTATTTGTTATAGAGCTGAAAACAATAACTGAGATATGACCATTCAATCTAAAGCAGCAAATGTCATTTTTAGGATACTTCAATACAGCCCAGTGCTGCTTACCTGAGATGCCATCTTCAATACAGCCCAGTGCTGCTTACCTGAGATGCCATCTTCAATACAGCCCAGTGCTGCTTACCTGAGATGCCATCTTCAATACAGCCCAGTGCTGCTTACCTGAGATGCCATCTTCAATACAGCCCAGTGCTGCTTACCTGAGATGCCATCTTCAATACAGCCCAGTGCTGCTTACCTGAGATGCCATCTTCAATACAGCCCAGTGCTGCTTACCTGAGATGCCATCTTCAATACAGCCCAGTGCTGCTTACCTGAGATGCCATCTTCAAGACAGCCCTGAGATGTGCTGCTTACCTGAGATGCCATCTTCAATACAGCCCAGTGCTGCTTACCTGAGATGCCATCTTCAATACAGCCCAGTGCTGCTTACCTGAGATGCCATCTTCAATACAGCCCAGTGCTGCTTACCTGAGATGCCATCTTCAATACAGCCCAGTGCTGCTTACCTGAGATGCCATCTTCAATACAGCCCAGTGCTGCTTACCTGAGATGCCATCTTCAATACAGCCCAGTGCTGCTTACCTGAGATGCCATCTTCAATACAGCCCAGCCCTGAGATGTGCTGCTTACCTGAGATGATGCCATCTTCTGAGATGCCATCAATACAGCCCAGTGCTTACCTGAGATGCTCAATACAGCCCACCTGAGATGCCATCTTCAATACAGCCCAGTGCTGCTTACCTGAGATGCCATCTTCAATACAGCCCAGTGCTGCTTACCTGAGATGCCATCTTCAATACAGCCCAGTGCAATACAGCCCAGTTACCTGAGATGCCATCTTCAATACAGCCCAGTGCTGCTTACCTGAGATGCCATCTTCAATACAGCCCAGTGCTGCTTACCTGAGATGCCATCTTCAATACAGCCCAGTGCTGCTTACCTGAGATGCCATCTTCAATACAGCCCAGTGCTGCTTACCTGAGATGCCATCTTCAATACAGCCCAGTGCTGCTTACCTGAGATGCCATCTTCAATACAGCCCAGTGCTGCTTACCTGAGATGCCATCTTCTGCTTACCTGAGATGCCATCTTCAATACAGCCCAGTGCTTTGACATCAATACAGCCCAGTGCTCTTACCTTTGCTTACCTGAGATGTCTGAAAAAAAGTTTTGATTGAAAATAAAAAAGGTTTTGCTCTCGACAAAAATACACAAATATACCTCCATAGCATATAACAATCTGCCTGTGAACAACCACACCTTCATACAAACGTGCTACTGTATGCAGAATTCTTGATGCACAACCGAAGATGCTACCATGTCCTGCCAGCACGCCCACAAGCGAGCCACTGAAAATGATGAATGATGACGCATGGAAGAGGGAAAGAAATGAGATGGGAACAGCAATTTGTTGCAAGTTTGGGAGGAGGACTAATAGCTGAACAATAGACTATTCAACCTTTACTAAAGAATAGTCTAAAAGCCGAGCTAGGTGTGAACCCCCCCCCTCTCCTGACACAAACCAGATTTTCCCTAACGACCAAGGGGTAGCTTGCTACTCAATGTAATAAAGTAACGACTTTTCAAATAAGTTAACTTACACGTTATGTTGGCTGACAATTTGTTAGCTACGCTGTCCTTATGAACCACATTGCATATCATTACAGCAGTATGTACCGGCATGTTAGCTAGCTACCTAACATTACTAGTTATACATCAAACAGTATATTAACTATAGGCTATCTAACTACCCAACGTTTATTGACTTGATTATTGTCGTCATTCTTAGCTTAGCTAAATGGTACAGTCGTTGTGCTTTCTCAATGGACATTCGAGTGTTTTCGTAAATTCGTTCTGGCTATCTATAGGCTGGACAATACAACGAGTCAAAATTCACCCAAGGCTGAAAACGGCTTAAGAACGTTGGCTAAACTGGAACACTAGGGCGAGCCCATAGCAAATGTATGGAATCGAACATTCGCAGAGCCTGTTTTCAATCAAATCAATCAAATGTATTTATAAAGCCCTTCTTACATCAGCTGATGTCACAAAGTGTTGTACAGAAACCCAGCCTAAAACGCCAAACAGCAATCAATGTAGGTGTGGAAGCACACTGGCTAGGAAAACTCTCTAGGAAGGCCAGAACCTAGGAAAACACCTAGAGAGGAACCAGGCTATGTGGGGTGGCCAGTCCTCTTCTGGCTGTGGCAGATGGAGATTATAACAGAACATGGCCAAGATGTTCAAATGACCATAGATGACCAGCAGGGTCAAATAATAATAATCACAGTGGTTGTAGAGGGTGCAACAGGTCAGCACCTCAGGAGTAAATGTCAGTTGGCTTTTCATAGCCGATCATTCAGAGTATCTCTACCGCTACTTCTGTCTCTAGAGAGTTGAAACAGCTGGTCTGGGACAGGTAGCACGTCCGGTGAACAGTTCAGGGTTCCATAGCCGCAGGCAGAACAGTTGAAACTGGAGCAACAGCACGGCCAGCTTTTGACTGGTGATGCTTAGAATGTATTTTTATTTGACTACTACAATCTGTTCGTTGGACGAAACTGGAAAAAAAACTTGTGTAGAAAGTAAACATCCGCACCTCGATGGTGGCAACTGTGCTTATGTCTGCCTAATGAAAAAGTATGGGAAAAATCAAATATTTTATTTATCATCTAGCGACCGATTACAAACGAGCTCACTGCCCAGAGTTACATAATTACAAAGAGGAGATTCTCCTGATTAAAATGGTGCCAGTGTTACAGTTTTGCTTCCATCTCTCTCCTCGTCCCTACCTGGGCTCGAACCATGGACCCTCTGCACACATAGACAACAGCCACCCTCGAAGTATCGTTACCCATCATTCCACAAAAGCCACGACCTATGCAGTGCGAAGGGAACAACTACTTCAAGGTCTCAGAGCGAGTGACCATTTCACACCGGTTACACCTGGCTTGAAAAAAATCTAAATATACACATTGTGAGATATTTGGCAAAATAGACATACATGCCTATATTTCCCCCAGAGGAAACAATGGGAAGACCGCAGAGTTTCAATATAATTTTTGTTGTTTACATTTGAACAATAAAACAATGTGAGCATGTCTCATTGCCAACAAAAGCGAAGCAGGCACTGTGACATTGAACAAACTGCTAGGAATAGAACGTTCGGAAGGTGAGTTGGTGCTATGGTGCTCAATAGAACTAATAGGAGCTGGCAGAGTGAAAAATGCACTAAAATAAGGCCTGTTTAACGGTTTTGTTAAAACGACGGCAAGCAGCTGGGAAATATGGTCACAATAAGAAACTGGGTGTCACGATCGTCGTAAGAAGAGGACCAAAGCGCAGCGTGGTGTGAATGCATCATTTAATAGATGATGAAAAACACGAAATAAACTGTACAAAAACAATAAACAGATAACGACCGTGAAGCTATCGTAAGGACTGTGCTGACACAAGCAACTAACATAGACAATCACCCACAAACAAACAGTGAAACCCAGGCTACCTAAGTATGATTCTCAATCAGAGACAACTAATGACACCTGCCTCTGAGTGAGAACCATACTAGGCCGAAACATAGAAATCCCAAAATCATAGAAAAACAAACATAGACTGCCCATCCCAACTCACGCCCTGACCATACTAAATAAATACAAAACAAAGGAAATACAGGTCAGAACGTGACACTGGGCTCCACGGCAGATGCAATGAACTCATTTTTATCAGAAAAGTGTCCAACCTACTATCAACACAGATTTCAGAGCACTCTCGTCTGAGTGTACCAGAGCGCAGAATAATAATTTTACGAGCGCTCAACACCCGTTGAATATAGCCGGTGTCAAAAAAACTTGTTTCCAGCAGCACATTTACACTCTGGTTAACATGAAAACTGTCTTACCAGCTCTGCAAGGCCGAGTAAAATGGTCAGAGTCGTCTCATTTGTGTCTGGAAGTAGCTAGCCAACATTAGCTTGGGTGCTTGACTGCCGTTATAAGGCCAGAACGCTCAAATTAACCATACTCCTCGGCTCTAATGTCCAGTGTGCCCCCCGAGAGCGAAACGGTCTGAATTTACAAACTGACAATTAATCAAATTGACTACTAATCAAATTAGTTAAGCCAAATTTCTTAAAATCAATCCCATAAAGTATGCTATGTTGTTACAAAAAAGGTTTAAAATTCTCTGGTAATGCCAAAACGGAATACTATAAAATGCTTCTCAAAGATGCCCTCTGGTGGTCAAACTAGCAATAACTTGCAGTAACAGAAGAAATGGCTGAGAATTAAATTACGTGCCACAGGGTGTGGCGCAATATGACCCAACTTTTAAAGGAGGAACCACTGTAGTAACCAAAAAAGTGTTAAACAAATCAAAAAATATTTAAATTTAGTAGCCACCTTTTGCCTTGATGACAGCTTTGCACACTCTTGTCATTCTCTCAACCAGTTTCATGAGGTAGTCACCTGTAATGCATTTAAATTAACAGGTGTACCTTGTTGATTTGTGGAATTTCTTTCCTTCTTAATCCATTTGATCCAATCGGTTGTGTTGTGACACGGTAGGGGGGGTCATACAAAAGATAGCCCTATTTGGTAAAAGACCAAGTCCATATTATGGCAAGAACATCTCAAATAAGCAAAGGAAATGACAGTCCATTATAACGCTAGCGTCCCACCTGGCCAGAAGCCAGTGAAAATGCAGAGTGCCAAATTCAAATAAATTACTATAAAAACCAAACTTTCATGAAATCACACATGCAAGATAGCAAATTAAAGCTACACTTGTCAGATTTCAAAAAGGCTTTTCGGCGAAAGCAAACAATGCTATTATCTGAGGATAGCACTATAGTAAACAAAGAGACAGAAGCATATTTCAACACTGCAGGCGCGACACAAAACGCAGAAATAAAAATATAATTGACCTTTGACAAGCTTCTTTTGTTGGCACTCCAATATGTCCCATAAACATCACAAATTGTACTTTTGTTTGATTTATTATGTCGACATATATCCAAAATGTAATTTTATTATTCTCGTTTGATCCAGAAAACACCGGTTCCAACTTGCTACAAAAAAGTGACTGCAAAATATCTCAAAAGTTACCTGTAAACTTTGCCAAAACATTTCAAACTACTTTTGTAATACAATTTTAGGTATTTTTTTACGTAAATAATCGATACAATTGAAGACTGGATGATCTGTGTTCAATACAGGAGTAAAACAAACTGTAGCATGCTTTCTGGTCACACACCTCTATCTAACAGTACACTTCAAGTTATCCTCGTTCAAGATGGTCGTACTTCTTCATTACACAAAAGAAAAACCTCAACCAATTTCGGAAGACTGTTGACATCCAGTGGAAGCGATAGGAACTGCAAGAAGGTCCCTTAGAAACCTGGATTCCCAATGAAAACCCATTGAAAATAGAGTGACTTTAAAAAAAAAGATATCTATATGGTTTGTCCCATGGGTTTCGCCTGCTAAATAAGTTCTGTTATACTCACAGACATGATTCAAACGTTCAAAGTTTTTTCTATCCAAATCTACTAATAATATGCATATCTTATCTTCTGGGGATGAGTAGCAGGCAGTTGAATTTGGGCATGCATTTCATCCGGAAGTGAAAATACTGCCCCCTGTCACCAAGAAGTTAAGACATAAGTCAATAAGGCACATTTCAAGAACTTTGAAAGTTTCTTCAAGTGCACTCGCAATAACCATGAAACGCTATGACGAAACTGGCTCTTATGAGAACAGCCACAGGAATGGAAGGCCCAGAGTTACCTCTGCTGCAGAGGATAAGTTCATCCAGAGGATATGTTGCACCTCAGATTGCAACCCAAATAAAAGCTTCACAGAATTCGGGTAACAGACACATCTCAACATCAACTGTTCAGTATCAGGCCTTTTCATGGTCAAATTGATGCAAAGAAACCACTACTAAAGGACACCAATTGGAAGAAGAGACTTGCTTGGGCCAAGAAAAACGAGCAATGGACATTAGACTGGTGAAAATCTTTCTGTAAAAACAGCCAGCTCATTTCCTTTCCTAGACCTCAACTTTCATTTTGGTTTTCCTATTGCAATAAGGTCACGCCAATCATCATAATTGTATTAGCCAATCAGCAGCCTTTTTTCCCGGGACTAAGTGTAATACCCAACCAGGCAGGGCCTCAGGCAGTCTGTAGGTTCTATTCTGATGACCAACCTGTTTTTCTCTCCTGCTTATTCTACCTCCTTAGAATAAATTGTTTTTCTTTCTGATGTTTATTGTGCGTGCTGCTAAATGTAAGTGCCAAAATCCTGATGTCTTGTTGTTTGGAGCTAAATAGTGTCTGTTGTAAATATGTACCATTTGTGTTGAACTTGCTAGTTAGCTAGCTTGCATACTCTCGAACAGGTCAGGTTTCCCTAGCCGCAGGAAGAACAGTTGAAACTGGAGCAGCAGCATGACCAGAGGGACTGGGGACAGCCAGGAGTCATCAGGCCAGGTAGTCCTGAGGCATGATCCTAGGGCTCAGGTCCTCCGGGAGGAGAGGGAGAGAGGGAAAGAGAGAGAGAATTAGAGGGAGCATGCTTAAATTCACACAGGACAACAGATAAGGCAGGAGGATTACACCAGATATAATAGACTGACCATATCCCCCTGGCACATAGACTATTGCAGCATAGATACGGGAGACTGAGACAGGGGTGGGTCGGGGAACACTGTGGCCCCGTCCGACGATACCCCCGCACATGGCCAACCAGGCAGGATATAACCTCACCCACTTTGCCAAAGCACAGCCCCCACACCACTAGAGGGATATCAACAGAGCACCAACTTACTATTGTGAGACAAGGCTGAGTATAGCCCCCAAAGATTTCCTCCACCGCACAAGCCTGAGGGGGCGCAAAACTGGACAGAAAGATCATGTCTGTGGCTCATAGAAGAGCACTAGTAAGCCAGTGACTCAGCCCCCGTAATAGGATCAGAGGCAGAGAATCCCAGTGGAGAGAGGGGAGCCGGTCAGGCAGAGACAGCAAGGGCAGTTCGTCCCTCCAGTGCCATGCCGTTCACCTTCACACTCCTGGACCAGACTACACTCAATCATAGGACCTACTGAAGAGATGAGTCTTCAGTAAAGACTTAAAGGTCAAGACCGAGTCTGCGTCTCTCACATGGATAGGCAGATCATTCCATAAAAAATGGAGCTCTATTGGAGAAAGCCCTGCCTCCAGCTGTTTGTTTAGAAATTCTTGGGACAATAAAGAGGCCTGCGTCTTTTGACCATAGCGTATGTGTAGGTATGTACGGCAGGACCAAATTGGAGACATACTGTAGGTAGGAGCAAACCCATGTAATGCTTTGCAGATGTACAGTAAAACCTTGAAATCAGCCCTAGCCTTAACAGGAAGTCAATGTAGAGAGGCTAGCATTGGAGTAATATGATCAAATGTTTTGATTATAGTCAGGATTCTAGCAGCCATGTTTATCACTAACTGAAGGTTATTTAGTGCTTTATCCGGGTAGCGGGAGAGTAGAGCATTGCAATAGTCTAATCTTGAAGTGACAAAAGCATGGATTAGCTTTTCTGCATAATTTCTGGACAAAACATTTTAGATTTTTGCAATGTTACGATGAAAAAAAGCTGTCCTTGAAACATTCTTGATATGTTCGTCAAAACAGAGATCAGGGTCCAGAGTAACGCAGAAGTCCGTCACAGTTTTATTTGACGCCTGTACAACCATCACGATTAATTGTCAGATCCAACAGCAGATCTTATTGTTTCTTGGGACCTAAAAATACCATTTCCATTTTGTCCGAGTTTAAAAGGTAAACATGTGCTGCCGTCCACTTCCTTATGTCTGAAACACAGGTTTCCAGGGTAGGCAATTTTGGTGCTTCACCATGTTCTTTTTATTTATTTATTTGAACTTTTTACCCCTTTTTCTCCCCAATTGTTTTAGTAGCTACTATCTTGTCTCATCGCTACAACTCCCGTACAGGCTCGGGAGAGAGGAAAGTCTTGTGTCCTCTGATACACAACCCAACCAAGCCACACTGCTTCTTAACACAGCTCGCATCCAACCCGGAAGCCATCCTCACGAATGTGTCGGAGGGAACACCGTGCACCTGGCAACCTTGGTTAGCGCGCACTGCACCCGGCCAGCCACAGGAGTTGTTGGTGCGTGATGAGACAAGGACATCCCTACCGGCCAAGCCCTCCCTATCCCGGACGACGCTAGGTCAATTGTGCGTCGCTCCACGGACCTCCCCGTCGCAGCCGGTTACGACAGAGCCTGGGCGCGAACCCAGAGTCTCTGATGGCACAGCTGGCGCTGCAGTACAGCGCCTTTAACCACTGCACCACCCTGGAGGCCGCTTCACCGGGTTCCATCGAAATGGACAGTTGTGTGTCGTCCGCATAGCAGTGAAAGTTGACATTGTGTTTCAAAATCACATCACCAAGAGTTAGAATATTTAGTGAAAACAATAGTGGTCCTAAAACGGAATCTTGAGGAACCCCCGAAACTTACAATTGATTTGTCAGCGGACAAACCATCCGCAGAGACAAACTGATATCTTTCCAACAGATAAGATCTAAACCAGGCAAGAACTTGTCCGTCTAGACCAAGTAGGGTTTCTCATCTCTCCAAAAGAATGTGATGATCGATGATATCAAAAGCAGCACTATGGTCTAGGAGCACGAGGAAATATGCAGAGCCTTGGTCTGATGCCATTAAAAGGTAATTTACCACCTTCACGAGTGCAGTCTCAGTGTTATGATGGGGTCTAAAACCAGACTGAAGCATGTTGTATAAATTATTTATCTTCAGGAACAGCTTTTTTTCTGAGAGGTGGGAGATTCGATATAGGCCTATAGTTTTTTACATTTTCCGGTTAAAGTTTTGGCTTTTTCAAAAGAGGCTTTATTACTGCCACTTTTAGTGTGTTGGGACACATCTGGTGGATAGGGAGCCATTTATTATGTTCAACATAGGAGTGTCAAGCACAGGAAGTAGCTCTTTCAGTGGTTTAGTTGGAATAGGGTCCAGTATGCAGCTTGATGGTTTAAAGGCCATGAATATGTTCAAGAGTGTGTCAGGAGATGCAGGATTTAAAAACTTGAGTGTCTCCATTGATCCTACAGTAGGTCCTGGCAGTTCTGTGCTGAGTCAGGACAACTGAGCTTTGGAGAAATACGCAGATTCAAAGTGGAGTCCGTAATTTGCTTTCTAAAGATCATGATCTTTTCATCGAAGAAGTTCATTAATTTATCACTGCTAAAGTGAAAGCTATCCTCTCTTGTTGAATGTTGCTTTTTAGTTAGCTTTATGACAGTGCCAAAAATAAATGTTGGATTGTTCTTATTCTCTTCAGTTAGGTTTGAAAAATATGATGATCGAGCAGCAGTGAGGGCTCTTCCATATTGGATGGTACTTTCTTTTGAAGTTAGTTGGAAGATTTTCTGGGAGCTTGTTTCAGGGTTCTTGTATTTTCTGTATACCAGGGAGCATATTTCTTGCGACAAATGTTTTTTTGTTTTTAGGGGTGCGACTGCATCTAGGGTATTACGCAAAGTTAAATTGAGATTCTCAGTTAGGTGGTTAACAGATTTGTACTCGTCCTTGCGACGTCCTTGTGGAGGGAGTCTGGAAGGGCATCTGAGAATCTTTGGATTGTCCGGGAATTTAAAGCACAGCTTTTGCTGAGCTTTTCTTTGGGACTGAGCAGATAATTTGTTGCAAACGTAATAAAATGGTGGTCCGATAGTCCAGCATTATGAGGAAAAACATTTAGTTCCACAGTATTTATTCCATGGGATAAAACTAGATCCTGGGTATTGTCACGACTTCCACCGAAGGTGGTTCCTCTTCCTGTTCAGGCGGTGCTCGGCGGTCGGCGTCGCCGGCCTACTAGCCATCACGATCAATTTTTCTTTTTCCGTTTGTTTTGTCTTTGGTTCATTCACACCTGGTTTTCATTTGCTTTAATTCCTGTGTGTATATTTACCCCTGTTTCCCCGCTTAGGTTTGTGCGGGATTATTTTCATGTTGCTTGTGGAGGCTTTCCTCAGTTTATTCACGTGTGTTTATTATAGTGAGGAGCGTTGTTTTTTTCTCCTTCCGTGTGTAACTGTGAGTTCCCATTGTATTAGGCGTTTTTTTGGTGATTGTACCTGTACCGTTTTTGGACTTGCCTATTAAAAACGCCACATTGACATCTCTGCTCTCCTGCGCTTGACTCCTTACCTACCTTTAGAACGAAATCGCAACAGGTAGGACTGTGGCAATGAGTAGGTCCGGAGATATGTTGGACAAAACTTAGTAGATGATTGTTACGAAAGCCTTTTGGAGTGGGTCTGTGTACTTTTCCATGTGAATATTAAAATCACCAAAAAAGTTAATATTATCTGCCATGACTACAAGGTCCGATAGGAATTCAGGGAACTCAGTGAGGAACGCTGTATATGGCCCAGGAGGCCTGTAAAACCTCCGCTTCTGCAGGATGCACAGGGTATATGGTCACTAGTGTAACCAGGAGGAGAGGCCTCATTTAAATCTATCAGACCAATCACATTTCAGTCAGGGCAATTACATCAAGATTATGATCAGTGATTAGTTCATTGACTATGACTGCCTTGCAAGTGAGGGATCTAACATTAAGTAACCCTATTGACAGGATTTGAGACACAGACACGATCTCATTGGGGATAGTTGAGCTGACTACAATGACTATGCTAGTGGCAGAATCCACTAAGCTGGCAGGCTGGAATCAGAGAGAGTGGTGTTGTATGTGTGTGTGTGGATCTTCACTATCCTACCAATCCTCGACTTTGGCGGTGTCACTTACAAAATAGCCTCCAACACTCTACTCAGCAAACTGGACGCAGTCTATCACAGTGCCATCTGTTTTGTCACCAAAGCCCCATATACCACCCACCACTGCGACCTGTATGCTCTCGTCGGCTGGCCCTCGCTTCATATTTCTAGGTAAAACTCCGCTTTATCTTAGCTCACTGGTCACCACAGCAACACCCACAAGGGGCACGCGCTCTGGCAGGTATATCTCATTGGTCTTCCCCAAAGCCAACACCTTCTTTGGCCGCCTTTCCTTCTAGTTCTCTGCTGCCAGTGACTGGAACGAATTGCAAAAATCGCTGAAGTTGGAGACATATCTCCCTCATTAACTTTAAGCATCAGCTATCTGAGCAGCTTACCAATCGCTGCAGCTGTACACAGCCCATCTGTAAATAGCCCATCCAACTTCCTACCTCATCCCCATATTGTTTTTATTTCCTTTTTTGCTCTTTTGCACACCAGTATTTCTACTTTCACATCATTATCTGCACATCTATCACTCCAGTGTTCATTTTCTAAATTGTAATTACTTCGCTACTATGGCTTATTTATTTCCTTACCTCCTTACCCCATTTGCACACACTGTATATAGATTTTTCTAATGTGTTATTGACTGTACTTTTGTATATCCCAGGTGTTACTCTGTGTTGTTGTTTGTGTCGCACTGTTTTGCTTTATCTTGGCCAGGTCGCAGTTGTAAATGAGAACTTGTTCTCAACTGGCCTACCTGGATAAAGGTGAAATAAAAAATAAACTGAAACTACTGCTTCCACATGTTCTGAATGGACACCCTGTGGTGGTTACTACCGGCCTAAAATACAGCACCTACATTTTTTTTATCCCTTATTATTGGTCCTTCGAATTCATAAACAACCCATATTTTTCACTGTTGAGGATTTATATATAGATTTGTTTGTTTGTAATTTTGCATGTTATTTTGGCATTAATACGCGTCGCATATCAGTTTGCAAACAATGTATTAAATCAATTGCTTTCTTGAGTAAGGCAGTTCCAAAATCCAGGTGTTTTAGCCTAGCTCAGTGCTTTCTATGGTGATGGTGCAGCCAGCAGAAAATATAGAGTGTAGGGGTTGGTAATGTTCTCTAGTTGCTCTGTGATTGGCTCAGTGTTCTGTCACTCATGGGGACACTACGTCACTGCAAAATCTACAGAAAGAGCTTGAAAATTCAAACCCCTTGGATGCTGCCATACAGTGCCCATTATAAAAGGCTTAAGGTCATTGGCCACAGATAAAATGACATCAAATCACCTTATATCTACTATAGCTTTGATTGGACTGATCATGTCAACATCATACTTTCAAAATCTTAGCTAGCAAGCTAGACAAGCAGTCATCATCATGACTCAAGTTAATAATCTACTGGCAAATTCTTTTCAATACTTGTCATTTGAAGAGAAATTATAGATAAAACGTATCTGTTCTCATCGGCCATTGGAGATAAACATTACATAAGAAGTTGGAAATCGTAAACTCAGCAACGAGTGGCTTGGAAGGAGTCCGTGGCTCACTGCAAGCTTTGCAAAGCAATCACTAGCCTGCTATTCAGTGGAGAGGGTGTGTGGTCCAAGTCTTGGTTTAAGGGTCTTAAAAGGATAAGCACCAGGGGCCAGGAAAGGTTGAATACATTGTCCATGCTGTCAATCCAGCTTGACATCTGCCGCGTTCAAAACAACTGGAAACTCGGAATTGGAAAATCTCAGACTTAAGTGAGTTCAAAACAACTGGGAACTCAGAAGAAAACGTGCTCCAACTGGGAAAATACGCTTTGAATGGTCATCCAACTCAGAATACCAAGTCGGGTACTCGGGCCTATTTCTAGAACTCCGACCTGAAGATCACGTCATGATTCAACCTTGTTTTTTCCGAGTTCCCAGTTGTCTTGAAAGCACCATAATCTAGAGAATGCCAGACTTTGGTGACAAAGTTTGATGACGAAATTTGCCCACAAGAAGGAGCGTCACGCCACCTTCCTCTTCCAGTGAGCACAGCACAACAATATATAATAATATATATGCCATTTAGCAGACGCTTTTATCCAAAGCGACTTACAGTCATGTGTGCATACATTCTACGTATGGGTGGTCCCGGGAATCAAACCCACTACCCTGGCGTTACAAGCGCCATGCTCTACCAACTGAGCTACAGAAGGACCTCTATATAGATATATGAACCATACCATATCAGATAGAAATATGGACCATACCAGATCAGATAGAACCACCTTCCTCTTCCAGTGAGCACAGCACAACAAGGTGAGTCTTATATGCTGCTGCATAAATTATGCAATATGCCAGGGAGGAGATATGTATACTGTATCTAAGAAAGTACTACTAAGTGTATGTTGTGGAGTAAGCTGTTAATAGCTCATGTGCCTCACCCTAATAATTTGGTCCCTTTCCCCCTCTTAACTTAGCCTACTGTTCTGACATGTAGCCTATAGCCTGTTTTAGAGAACACATCGCTGAATATTGTAAGAGCTTTTATTGTCTATTTATCTCTTTCCTTTATTTGTTCTACAGTTCTGACTTGGTGTACAGGGAGAATAGTGTAAGAACGGCCCATGTTCTGAATTCTGTCGCAGTACATTTAGGTATATAGACAACTGTTCCCCGGGTGCCGATGACGTGGATGTCAATAAAGGCAATCCCCTACACCTCTGTGAATCAGAGCATACAACCCCTATAGATCCATGGACGACACAATCGCCATTACACTTCACATTGCCATAGCCCAGCTGGACAAGAGGAATACCTATGTAAGAAGATTGTTCATCGACTACAACTCAGCCTTCAACACCATAGTGCCCTCCAAGCTCATCACTAAGCTCAGGGCCATGGGTCTGAACCCCTCCCTGTGCAACTGGGTCCTGGACTTCCTGACCGGCCGAAGGTAAGTTAGGCAACAACACCTCTGCCACGCTGATCATCAACACGGGGGGTCCCACAAGGGTGCATGCTCAGCCACCTCCTGTACTCCGTGTTCACACATGACCAATATTCCCTCTAAGCTGCGCGAAGTAGCCCCAAGACTGCCGCGCTGCTCCCCCGGAACTGCAGTGCAGAAATATCAGACCACAGAGAGAAGAATGAGATTGAACCTCACTCAACATTCCAGAGCAGTGGTCACCAACCGGACAATAACCAACCGGACGATCGCGATCAACTTTTTAAAAATATACATATATTTTTTATATATAATTTTTTAATATAATTTTTAGACTATGCATTGGCAGGACAATTCAAGCAAAGTCAATATGCAGTGATAATATATTGGGCCTATAGCTTACTGCACAAACCTCATTGCTACAGTACTGTATTAATGTTGCATAGGCTTCTGTTTTTTTTAAAGTAATTTAAAAAAAATCTGAGCATTAGATCCCGGCTTGCGTTTTGACTCAGTGATCTTGACTCAGAGAAGTTTGGGGACCACTATTCTAGAGTTTTTGCTGTTAATGCAACCTCTGTGTCAGATTTCAAAAAAGCTTTATCCAAAAAGCACACCATGCCATAATCTGAGTACGGCGCTCAGACACAAAAACAAGCCATGCAGATATCCGCCATGTTGTGGAGTCAACAGAAGTCAGAAATAGCATTATAAATATTCACTTACCTTTGATGATCTTCATCAGAATGCACTCCCAGGAATCCCAGTTCCACAATAAATGTTTGATTTGTTCGATAAAGTCCATCATTTATGTTCAAATACCTCCTTTTTGTTCAGACGAAAAGTCAGACGAAAAATCAAAGCGTTCCGTTACAGTTCGTAGAAACATGTAAAACGAAGTATAGAATCAATCTTTAGGTTATCATAAATCTTAATAATGTTTCAACCGGAGAATTCCTTTGTCTGTAGAAATGCAATGGTACGCAAACTAACTAACTCCCACGTGAATGTGCGTGGTCAACTCATGGCACTCTGGCAGACCTCTGACTCATTCAGCTCCCATTCCCCCCTCCTTCACAGTAGAAGCATCAAACAAGGTTCTAAAGACTGCTGACATCTAGTGGAAGCCATAGGAAGTGCAATATGACCCAATAGACACTGTATATTCGATAGGCAATGACTTGAAAAACTACAAACCTCAGATTTCCCACTTCCTGGTTGGATTTTTTCTCAGGTTTTTGCCTGCCATATGAGTTCTGTTATACTCACAGACATCATTCAAACAGTTTTAGAATCCTCAGAGTGTTTCCTATCCAAATCTACTATAGAATTATGCATATATTAGTAACTGGGCCTTTGTAGCAGGCAGTTTACTCTGGGCACCTTATTCATCCAAGCTACTCAATACTGCCCCCCAGTCCCAAAGAAGTTAACACTATCAAACGTTTCCCTTTACTGTGGCAACTGTGATCAATTCCAAGCAATATTCGCCACTTTCAATGCAACATACTGAAACAAACGGAACTATGCAAGTGATTTTGTTGGATTGGACTGTGTTTACAGTATGAGCGGTCGTGAGTAGATGCACTTGTTTTGAGATCAAAGCGAGAGCTGCATGTAGCCACATGTGCACATTTTGTTCCTATCCTTTTCTATTTCGTGAGTTATTAGTCTAGTTATAGATAATTTGTAGTCAGCAATAGGGGATTGATAAAATATATACATTTCTTTGAAAATCGAATCAGGTAAAGATATTTTCGAGGGGGGTCTTAAAGGGCAGTGTTGTATTTTGAGACGGGCTTGAATAAGCTAATTAGCCAATAGGCAGAGGGTAGCTTAATTTTTCTGATTCTCTGTAGTAATGGTATGGGAATAATAATGCATTTTATTTTGTAAAGTGGTTTCTTTTATCAAACAACATTTTCAGTCACCACCTTGTCTGAAGGACAAGTGGATAAACAGGTTAATGTCAAGCCCTGCATGTTTTTTGTGGAATGTAGGCCTACATTGAACACCACACATTGGTTGCTACTGTAGGCTGAATGATAGAACTATTTCCATGTTAAAAGGTTATTGAATGCATTTGCTCTATTGTTTTTGATGGCAGGTCACTCTGGTAGGCCTGCATTATGATCAAATATCCACAGTAGCCTACATGGCCACTGTTAAAACAGTAACTTAAAGCAGGTACAGCCTCAGGGTTTCATAGTAAACATGCGCTGGAAGTTGCACAGAATTATCACATAGTTCATATTAGCACTCAGCAGACCTGACATTTTCTCAGTGCAACATTTCACATGACTCCGTGGCCATGCACATCTTTAACACAATCATCACATTTACTGACGACACAATAGCAGTAGGCCTGATTATCAAAAACGACGAGACAACCTACGATTTGGTTATCTATGTAACTATTTAGGAGTCTTATAGCTTCCTATTTATAGACTGTATTCTCGACACAAACTCAGCAAAAACTGTGTTTATTTTCAGCAAACTTAATTAACATGTGTAAATATTTGTATGAACATAACAAGATTCAACAACTGAGACATAAACTGAACAAGTTCCACAGACATATGACTAATATAAATGGAATAATGTGTTCTTGATCAAGGTGGTGGGTCAAAATCAAAAGTAACAGTCAGTATCTGGTGTGGCCACCAGCTGCATTAAGTACTGCAGTGCATCTCCTCATGGACTGCACCATATTTGCCAGTTCTTGCTGTTAGATGTCACCACACTCTTCCACCAAGGCACCTGCAAGTTCCAAAACATTTCTGGTTGGAAATGGCCCTAGCCCTCACCCTCCGATCCAACAGGTTCCAGACGTGCTCAATGGGATTGAGATCTGGGCTCTTCGCTGGCCATGGCAGAACAGTGACATTCCTGTCTTGCAGGAAATCACGCAAAGAACGAGCAGTATGGCTGGTAGCATTGTCATGCTGGAGGGTCATGTCAGGATGAGCCTGCAGGAAGGGTACCACATGAGGGAGGAGGATGTCATCCTTGTAATGCACAGCGTTGAGCTTGCCTGCAATGACAACAAGCTCAGTCCGATGATGCTGTGACAGACCCCCCAGACCATAATGGACCCTCCACCTCCAAATCTATCCCGCTCCAGAGTACAGGCCTCGATGTAACGTGAATTCGACCATCACCCCTGATGAGACAAAACCTCGACTCATCAGTGAAGAGCACTTTTGCCAGTCCTGTCTGGTCCAGCACCGGTGGGTTTGTGCCCATAGGTGACGTTGTTGCCGGTGATGTCTGGTGAGGACCTGTCTTACAACAGGCCTACAAGGCCTCAGTCCAGCCTCTCTCAGCCTATTGCGGACAGTCTGAGCACTGATGGAGGGATTGTGCGTTCCTGGTGTAACTCGGGCAGTTGTTATTGCCATCCTGTACCTGTCCCTCAGGTGTGATGTTCGGATGTACCGATTCTGTGCAGTTGTTGTTACCCGTGGTTTGCCATTGCGACGACGATCAGCTGTCCGTCCTGTCTCCCTGTAGCACTGTCTTAGGCGTCTCATAGTACAGGGATTGCAATTTATTGCACTGGCCACATCTGTTGTCCTCATTCCTCCTTGCAGCATGCTTAAGGCATGTTCACGCAGATGAGAAGGGACCCTGGGCATCTTTCTTTTGGTGTTTTTCAGAGTCAGTAGAAAGGCCTCTTTAGTGTCCTGGGTTTTCATAACTACCGTCTTAACTACCGCCTACCGTCTTAACGACTGTTCCACAGGTGCATGTTCATTAATTGTTTATGGTTCATTGAACAAGCATGGGAAACAGTGTTTAAACCCTTTACAATGAAGGTCTGTGAAGTCATTTTTATTTTGCGAATTATTGAAAGGCAGGATCCTGAAAAAGAGACGTTTATTTTTTGCTGAGTTTAGCTCATTCTAATATTTTTACTGCTCTACATTGCATTTTAGTTACATTGTTTATACACACCGCATATTTATATACTGGATTTTTGACATAGCTCACTGCAATATATCTACTGCTGTACATATCATTCCTAGTATATCTTGTGTAAATTCATCCGGTAGATAGATACTTATAAATTGCATTTGACTAGCCAATTTCCATCATCCAAAAATCCATGACCATCACAGCCCTGTGTGCATCTGCGTGTGCATGTGAACGTGAGTGAGTATATGCTAGGTGTGTGTGTGCATTCACACATCCATGTGTGTTTGTGTGTGTGTGTGTCAGAGTTTCCCCTTTTGTCAGTCAGCAGAGAGAGTAGTACTGAGGCCCTCCGTGACAGCAGTCTGATGATGTGCTCTATTTAGACCACTATGCCAAGCTTCAGAACAAGACCTAGAGCCCTCTGTGAACACACATTCCTCCCAACACTGTAAACAACAAAAACAATGTCAACAACAACAACACGCAACAGTGTGCAAAACTGCTTAGCACTGTACACCAGCTCAACCCACCCACAACCTCTTTCAGAAAGAGAGAACAACTATACCAAATCTATGGACGGTGGTAACAAGGAGTTGCCAGGTTGGTTGATCAATACCGTTCCAACGATCCAAAGCATGTGAGATAGGAGGATGACCTAGACGGAAGTTGCCAGGTATTCCCTTTGAAAAGTTTATAGGAGCGACTGATTGATTTATGAGATTGGAGGCGACGAGGTCAGGAATCGTGCGATGTGACGTTTGAAAGCAGCAGCGAGCTGCCAGATGTTGCCGAATCCAGCATTCAGCACAGGAACATTAGGAGGGATTATCGTTAAGGAGTCCGGTGACAGGGCTGGCAACCGACAGCGAGAAGAAGACGCGTCATTGAAAGGCACTTATCTGAATTAAGACCTGAGGCAAGCACAAAGAATGTAAAAGCAGCCAAAGATGAGATGAGATTGATGAGGATAGATGGGAAATGAGGGGGATAAGAAAGAAGACGAGAAATACAGGAGAAGAGTGAATCCCTGTTTAGCTGTGTGAAGGAAAGCATAAAGAATTAGCTGAATATGAGAATGACAAAAGATGAGGACAGATGGAAAAAGAGGGGGATGAGAGAGAAGAGGAGAGGAGAAGAAGAGCGAGTCCCTGTCCAGCTGTATGACAGCAGTGTTGGCAGGCCGGGGCTCTGCGATGGCCCAGTAAACGGTGCTGGAATGAAAACCATATCAGATCTTTTACCTCACTTCAACTCTCCTCCTCAACATGGACACTGCACTCTCTTGGCCTGGGCCTGGGCCTGTATCAGTGTTATGTGGTTCTCATTATCCTATTATAGAGCCCTCTGCCCTGATCTAGCAGTCTCTGTTCTCTGTCCCTGCCTGTCTCTGTCTCTCTCTCTTTCGCAGCCGCGACGCAGCCCACCATGGTTGCCTAGAACCCCATATATGATGACCTTTGGCACTCCGTTACCTGCTTAGCACAGCCTGACAGGCTTGGAATGGTTAGTGCTCTATATAGGGCCTGACGATATGTCCTAACACTCATATTCCGATTTTTATTTAACGTTATGGGCAATTCACAATATACATCTACATTTTTTATGTTTTCTCTAAATCAGCTTTGTTGCACAATTAAAGGTAAAATACACTGAATTTAAAACAGTCAGCAATAATCTAATGAATTCAGTGCTTGTGAAATTATACCTCGGCTGAATATATGCCTTCCACAACCATAAGACCCACTAATAATGTAATTATTTATATTTAAAGTTTAACCAGCTTTGACTGGTTAATCATTTCACAAGCTGTGAATTCAGCTAACAAGGTAAAAGAGTTTAATTGTTATGAACACACCATTCTGTCCTTCTCCAACTGTTTGAACAGCATGTTAGCCTGTCCACTTTGTTCAGATGTTGAAATCAAGTTGCCTACCTTATTTATCAGAATGAGAACGAGTTGGCAATTCCGTATATAATTGTTTAATGTTTATTGCACATTTATAAAACACAGACTAAACAGCTAGTATAACAATCTTTATTTGACTAAAATGCTGCTAGCGTTATGTGGTAGCATAATGCACGCACGACAAACTGAGCATTATTTTGCCAGAATGAATGTTCATTGGTACATCCATTTTAGTAGTGTCTGATCTGCTTGAAATTTGAGGAGTTGAAACATAAACAGGGTATGGTTCGAAAGGTTAACTTCTCCTCTATTATTACAGTAAAATAATGTCTCCATGTGTTTCGGTGCTGATGACCGATGCTGTTGGACCAAACATAAAATGCAAATAGTGAGTTGAAACCGTTTGTCAGAGAGGAAAAAGGGATCTCTCATCTTTGTTGTTGTGAGTGGTAGGGGGAGGGGCTTGTGAGAAAGAGGTGAATCGAGAAGTTTCACTCTCGCCAAAATATGTCCAACGACTCCCATGGTTAAGGCGGCGACATGACCATCTCGTCATTATATACAGAACTCTGGTGTAAATGGGAAGGTGCACAGCACAGAGGGAGCGAACGAGATGAGGCCAAAAACACAACACGAGAACAAGCAGAAATAAATGCTCATAAAAACAAAAAATACAAGTAGCCTTGAATCTGCGATACAGGCATTTGGAAAATCAAATTAATTTGATATACTGTATTGCCCATCCCTTACTCTATAAGCTCCACATGCCACGTAGAATAACCTTGAAAAGTACACAGAGTAAGACATACATTACTGTATGTGTACATAAAATCACATATTCTCAGAGATGCAAGAGAAAGACCTGCCCCAGTCTCGCATGTTAGATTATACTGATGGCATCGTATGTGGGTGTGCAATGCACACACACCAAAATGCATACAGTATATTGGTATTTCTATAAACTAGGGTACCCTTGAGGATTTCCTACACTGGACAACTTGCTAATAATCTGCCAAACAAATAAATGTCAGTACATAAAGATAAAAGGTTAGCTATATTTAATTCATTCATGAGTTGATTTAAACCTATGTTTAACCCTTTATCATGGTTGGCGTCTTGACGTATTCGTCCAAAATCATGTGACAATAAACATTGCTATTCTGTGCTTGCATTTATGGCAGTGTAAGTTGTCGTTATATCATATATTATGCATGTGGTCTCAACGAGCTTTTCCATTGCGATGTCGCCGAAGACCCATCTTCTTGCCCCGGCCCGCTAGCTTTCTAAACGCCGTGTCTCCCACTCGCCTAGCATAGTACTGACTACTGAACGGCTCCCTGACTCACCTATTGTTGTTTTTTGGGCGTCACAGCTGATGCCCTCTGGATGATGCCCCCACCTGTGATTGCTTTATGCCTCTCTCTAATGTCATTATGCCTCTCTCTGATGTCAATATGTCTTGTCTACTGCGGTCTCGGCTAGTCCTTAATGTTTTTATTCACTGTAGATCCCTCAGTCCCACTCACCTTGCCTTAGATAGCTCTTTTGTCCCACCCTCCACACATGCAGAGATCGCACCTGGCTTAACTGGTCCTACCAGAGACAAAACCTCTCTCATCGTCACTCAATGCCTAGGTTTACCTCCACTCCACTCACATCCTACCATACCCTTGTCTGTATATTATGTCCTGAATCTATTCTGCCATGCCCTGTGCTCTGTTCCAAACGCACTAGACGACCAGTTCTTATAGCCTTTAGCCGTACCCTTATCCTACTCCTCCTCTATTGCTCTGGTGATGTAGAGGTTAATCCAGGCCTTGCAGACGCCAGTACCACACCTATTCCCCAGGCACTATCATTTGTTGACCTCTGTAACCGTAAAAGCCTTTGTTTCATACATGTTAACATCAGAAACATCCTCCCTAAGTTTGTTTTATTCACTGCTTTAGCACACTCCGCCAACCCTGATGTCCTAGCCGTGTCTGAATCCTGGCTTAGGAAGGCCACCAAAAATTATTGACATTTCCATCCCCAACTACAACATTTTCTGCCAAGATAGAACTGCCAAAGGGGGCGGGGTCGCAATCTACTGCAGAGATAGTCTGCAGAGTTCTGTCATGCTGTCCAGGTCTCTGCCCAAACAGTTTGAGCATCTACTTCTAAAAATCCACCTTTCCAGAAATAAGTCTCTCACTGTTGCCGCTTGCTAAAGACCCCCTCAGCCCCCAGTTGTGCCCTTGGAATCCATATGCGACTTGATTGCCCACCATTTATCTTCAGAGTTCATACTGTTAGGTGACCTAAACTGGGATATGCTTAACACCCCGGCCGTCCTACAATCTAAGGTAGATGCCACCAATCTCACACAAATTATCAAGGAACCTACCAGGTACAACCCCAAATCCGTAAACACTGGCACCCTCATAGATATCATCCTGACCAACCTGCCCTCTAAATACACCTCTGCTGTCTTCAACCAAGATCTCAGCGATAACTGCCTCATTGCCTGTGTCCGTAATGGGTCAGAGGTCAAACGACCACCCGTGAGTAGAGGAGCCTGGTTATTCTTTAAAAGTGATTTCCTCACCATCCCAAATAAGCATGCCCCAAAAAATGTAGAACTAAGAACAGATATAGTCCTTGGTTCACTCCAGCACAAAAACATCCTGTGGCGTACTGCATTAGCATCAAATAGCCCCCGCGATATGCAACTTTTCAGTGAAGTTAGGGACCAATATACACAGGCAGTTAGGAAAGCAAAGGATAGCTTTTTCAAACATAAATTTGCACAAATTCCAAAACGTTTTGGGACACTGCAAAGTCCTAGGAAACACTGTCACCACCGATAAATCTGCGATAATTGAGAATTTCGAAAGCATTTGTCTACGGCTGGCCATGCTTTCCACCTGGATCCCCTACCCCAGCCAACAGCTCTGGCCCTAGCTTCTCCTTCACCCAAATCCAGATAGCTGATGTTCAGAAAGAGCTGCAAAATCTGGATCCCTACAAATTGTTCAACCGCTCTTTCGTATCGTCTGAGATCCCCAAAGATTGGAAAGCTGCGGCGGTCATCCTCCTCTTTACAGGGGGAGACACTCTAGACCCAAACTGTCTTTGAAAGCCAAGTTTCCAAACAGATCACCGACCATGTCGAATCCCACCGTACCTTCTCCGCTATGCAATCTGGTTTCCGAGCTGGTCATGTGTGCACCTCAGCCACGCTCAAGGTCCTAAATGATATCTTCCGATATCTTACTTCTCAGATAGAGTTTGTCCAGAACTCTGGCAGTCTCTATGGGGGTGCCACATTGTTCAATTCTCGGGCTGACTCTTTTCTTTGTATATATCAATGATGTTGCTCTTGCTGCTGGTGATTCCCTGATCCACCTCTACGCAGACAACACCATTCTGTATACTTCTGGCCCTTCTTTGGACACTGTGTTAACAAACCTCCAGACAATGCAACACTCCTTCCATGGCCTCCAACTGCTCTTAAATGCTAGTAAAACTAAATGCATGCTTTTCAACTGATCGATGCCCGCACCCGACTAGCATCACTACTCTGGACGGTTCTGACTTAGAAATACCTAGGTGTCTGGTTAGACTGTAAACTCTCCTTCCAGGCTCACATTAAGAATCTCCAATTCAAAATTAAATCTAGAATTGGCTTCCTATTTCGCAACAAAGCCTCCTTCACTCATGCTGCTAAACATACCCTCGTAAAACTGACTATCCTACTGATCCTAGACTTTGGCAATATCATTTACAAAATAGCCTCCAACACTCTACTCAGCAAATTAGCAAATTAGATCATCAAATTAGTCTTTGCTAGGTAAAGCCACACCTTATCTCAGCTCACTGGTCACCATAGCAGCACCCACGCAGTAGCACGTGCTCCAGCAGGTATATTTCACTGGTCATCCCCAAAGCCAACTCCTCCTTTGGTCGCCTTTCCTTCCAGTTCTCTACAGCCAATGACTGGAATGAATTGAAAAAAATCACTGAAGCTGGAGACTTGTCTCCTTCACTAACTTTAAGCATCAGTTGTCAAAGCAGCTTACCGATCACTGCAACCGGAACACAGCCCATCTGTCAATAGCCCACCCAACCACCTCATCCCCATATTGTTATTTATTTTTGCTCTTTTGCAGTATCTCTACTTGCACATCATCATCTGCACATCTATCACTCCATTGTTAATGCTAAATTGTAATTATTTCTCCAAAATAGCCTGTTTTTTGCATTACCTCCCTAATTTTACTACATTTGCACACACTGTATATAGCTTTTTCTATTGTGTTATTGACTGTACGTTTGTTTATCCCATGTGTAACTCTGTGTTGTTGTTTTTGCCGCAATGCTTTGCTTTATCTTGGCCAGGTCGCAGTTGTAAATGAGAACTTGTTCTCAACTAGCCTACCTGGTTAAATAAAGGTGAAATAAAATAAATGAAATAAAAAAATGCTTAGATAAATGCTTCACAGAGTTCAAGTAACAGACATCTCAACTGTTCAGCGGAGACTGCGTGAATCAGGCCTTCATGGTCCAATTGCTGCAAAGAAACCACTACTAAATAACAGCAACAATAAGAAGAGACTTGCTTGGTCCAGGAAACACGAGCAATGACCATTAGACAGTTGGATATCTGTCCTTTGGTGTGATGAGTCCAAATTGAATATTTTTGGTTCCAACCACCGTGTGGAGAGTAGGTGAACAGATTATCTCTGAATGATGTGCAATGGTATAAAATGGTATGCATCTGTGAGTGTTTTACTGTTGTGTTGAATATAATTAGTTGACGTCCCATGGTGACAGGTTTGATTGGCAGACTTCATTTGTATGTATGCATTTGTATTGGTATGTATGCTTGTGTCTGCGTGTGTGAGTGTGTGTGTGTGTGTGCGTGTGTTGGTGCTCATCCATGCATTCCGTATGTGTGTGTGCATACTGCGTCTGTGTGTGCGTGCATGTGTGTGCATACCGTGGTGTGCTTACTGTGTGTGTGTGTGTGTGTGTGTGTGTGTGTGTGTGTGTGTGTGTGTGTGTGTGTGTGTGTGTGTGTGTGTGTGTGTGTGTGTGTGTGTGTGTGTGTGTGAGCATACCGTAGTGTGTGTCTGGGTGGATACGCGTGTGTCTGCCTGCATACCATGGAAATCTGTCCTTTGGTGTGATGAGTCCAAATGTAAGATTTTTGGTTCCAGCCGCCGTGTCTGTGAGTTGGAGAGTAGGTGAACGGATGATATCTACATGTGTGGTTCCCACCGTGACGCATGGAGGAGGAGGTGTGATGGTGTGGGGGTGCTTTGCTGCTTACGCTGTTGTTGATTTATTTAGAATTCAAGGCACACTTAACCAGCACAGCTACCACGGCATTCTGCAGTCGATGACTGTGGGTATGAGGGTGTGAATGATGTGCAATGGTATACAATGGTATGCATCTGTGAGTGTTTTACTGTTGTGTTGAATATAATTAGTTGGCGTCCCATGGTGACAGGTTTGATTGGCATACTTCATTTGTATGTATGCTTGTGTCTGCGTGTGTGTGTGAGTGTGTGAGTGAGCGTGTGTGTGTGTGTGTGTGCGTGTTGGTGCTCATCCATGCATTCCGTATGTGTATGTGTGTGTGTGCATACTGTGTCTGTGTGTTTGTGTGCATAATGTGTGTATGTGTGCACTTGTGTGTGTTTGAAGGTGCGCATGCGTGTGTTTGTGCACATCCATGCATTCCGTATGTGTGTGTGTGTGTGTGCATACTGCGTCTGTGTGTGCGTGCATGTGTGCGTGTATACCGTGGTGTGTGTCTGTGTGCATACTGTGTGTGTGTAACGGATGTGAAACGGCTGGCTTAGTTAGCGGTGGTGCGCGCTAAATAGCGTTTCAATCGGTGACGTCACTTGCTCTGAGACCTTGAAGTAGTAGTTCCCCCTGCTCTGCAAGGGCCGTGGCTTTTGTGGAGCGATGGGTAACGATGCTTCATGGGTGACTGTTGTTGATGTGTGCAGGGTCCCTGGTTCGCGCCTGGGTATGGGCGAGGGGACGGTCTAAAGTTATACTGTTACGTGTGTGTGTGTGTGTGTGTGTGTGTGTGTGTGTGTGTGTGTGTGTGTGTGTGTGTGTGTGTGTGTGTGTGCCTGCCTGCCTGCCTGCCTGCCTGCATACCATGGAAATCTGTCCTTTGGTGTGATGAGTCCAAAAGATTTTTGGTTCCAACCGCCGTGTCTTTGTGAGACGGAGAGGAGGTGATTGGATGATATCTACATGTGTGGTTCCCACCGTGAAGCATGGAGGAGGAGGTGTGATGGTGTGGGGGTGCTTTGCTGGTTACACTGTTGTTGATTTATTTAGAATTCAAGGAACACTTAACCAGCACAGCTACCACAGCATTCTGCAGCAATATGCCATCCCATCTGGTTTGCTCTTTTTGGGGCTATCATTTGTTTTTCAACAGGACAATGACCCAACACACCTTCAGGCTGTGTAAGGGCTATTTGACCAAGAAGGAGAGTGATGGAATGCTGCATCAGATGACCTGGCCTCCACAATCACCCGACCTCAACCCAATTGAGATGGTATGGGATGAGTTGGACAGTAGAGAAAAGGAAAAGCAGCCAACAAGTGCTCAGCATATGTGGGAACTCCTTCAAGACTGTTGGAAAAAGCATTCCAGGTGAAGCTGATTGAGAGAATGCCAAGAGTGTGCAAAGCCGTCATCAAGGCAACGGGTGGCTACTTTGAAGAATCTTAAATCTAAAAAAAAACACTTTTTTGGTTACTTCATGATTTCATATGTGTTATTTCATAGTTCTACAATGTAGAAAATAGTACAAATAAAGGTAACCCTTGAATGAGTAGGTGTGTCCAAACTTTCGACTGGTACCGTAAATAGGTGCCCTTCGTCGCATTGGAAGACCTCCCTCATCTTTATGGTTGAGTCTGTGTTTGAAATTCATTGCTCGACTGAGGGGCCTTACAGATATTTATATGTGTGGGGTACAGAGATGAGGTAGTCCATGTTAAACACTTTTATTGCACACAGAGTGAGTCCATGTAACTTATTATGTGACTTGTTAAGCAAAATTGTACTCCTTTGTGAACTTATTTAGGCTTACCATAACAAAGGGGTTGAATACTTATTGACTCAAGACATTTCAGCTTTAAATGTTTTCTTATTTTTTTATCTTCTTCTAAAAACATGATTCCACTTTGACATTATGGGCTATTGTGTGTAGGCCAGTGACTGTAACACAACAGAATGTGGAAGACGTAAAGGGGTGTGAATACTTTCTGAAGGCACTGTATAAATTAGAATTGACACATTGGGCACACATTGAAACACACCCATGCACATAGCACACACCCGTGAACATGCATACACACACAAACACACACACATTCTCACATTTGTTAGGATATATTGACAAGGAAACAGTAAGGACTAGGTGGATTATAATTAATGGAACCATTGATACATTTTTCATTATGGCCAATCAAGTCTGACATTGTGGAAATTACAAACTTTAAAAGCCTTTTTAAACCTCGAATAAACTACAAGTTTACATTTCCAAATTTAGATCCTACATATGTAAGGGTTAATCAAACACCTGACATCTGTCCCAGGGTCCATGTTTAGAATTCTTTAATGTTGTTGGTATGCTAATGTCGGTTGGTATGGTAATGTTCGTTGATATGGTAATGTCCGTTGGTATGGAATTGTCATGTTTTTCCATGTTTCTGGTGGTGATGAGTGCTCAGTCTTTTAGCTGCTTTTGAGACGGCACACATGACTTTACGAACCAGCAGCAGAATTCTTTGCCCGGACCAGCGGCCACCCACCTCCTATATCAATTGTATGTTTATTATGACAGTTGCTAAAATATACAAGCCCCCCACCGGGCACTCTGTGGAACAGGGGGAGAAAGTTTGGGAGAGAATGGAGGGAGAAGACAATCTAGCAAGTGCTAACGCTCTGGTTCTTCAGGCCAGGCTTCAGAATGCATCGTCCACTTCACCTGATATAGACGCTGACCCACTGAGATCACACGGCCTCGCTGCAGGGAGGGCTAGGCACTGGACCAGAGTCAGCCCAGACCTGTCACACCCAGCTTTTACTGCTTACCAAGCACAGATACTGAGAGTGGAGGGAACTCTCACCCCGGTAGCCTGCCTGCTTATCTTACTAAGCACAGAAAGTGAAAAATAAAGAGAGAGAGAGAGAGACAGAGAGAGAGAGAGAGAGAGAGAGAGAGAGAGAGAGAGAGAGAGAGACAGCGAGAGAGAGAGAGAGAGAGAGAGAGAGAGAGAGAGAGACAGACAGAGACAGACAGAGAGAGACAGAGAGAGAGAGAGAGAGAGAGAGAGAGAGACAGACAGACAGAGACAGACAGAGAGAGACAGAGAGAGAGAGAGAGAGAGAGAGAGAGAGAGAGAGAGAGAGAGAGAGAGAGAGAGAGAGAGAGAGAGAGAGAGAGAGAGAGAGAGAGAAGAGAGAGAGAGAACATAAAGGAGAGTGTTAAATAGGCTCATTATCAGAGATAGGCCTTATGTAAACACAGTAAAACAATACTTGTTGCTACATCTGGAGCACTCAAGCCATTGCTTGGCTTACCCTGACTGAGTATGCAGATCCGGTATGTTTGGTAAAAGTGTCTGCGCTCGTGTGGATGTGTGTGTGTGTGTGTCCTACCCAGCCAGATGAGCACAACAATAGATCCCTAAGGTGACTCCTGGTGGCAATGTGCCCACTGTGTCAGACAACCACACGGACACATTCCCAGACTGAGAGGTGGATTAACACCGGAATATCTGCATCTGAGGGCAATGGCTTTGTCTGTATTTGTGTGTGTGTGTGAAAGTGTAGATGATGTCTTTCTGTCTGCACACGACTGCAGTCGATGACTGTGGGTATGAGGGTGTGAATGATGTGCAATGGTATACAATGGTTTTACGGTTGTGTTTTATATAATTAGTTGGCGTCCTATGGTGACAGGTTTGATTGGCAGACTTCATTTGTATGTATGCTTGTGTCTGCGTGTGTGTGTGTTGGTGCTCATCCATGCATTCCATATGTGTATGTGTGTGTGTGTGCATTTGTGTGCATACTGTGTCTGTGTGAGTATATACTGTGTCTCTGTGTTTGTGTGCATATTGTGTCTATGTGTGTGTGTGAGTGCGCATGCGTGTGTTTGTGCACATCCATGCATTCCATATGTGTGTGTGTGCATACTGCATCTGTGTGTACGTGCATGTGTGCGTGCGTGCATACTGTGGTGTGTGTCTGTGTGCATACAGTGTGTGTGTGTGTGTGTGAGTGAGTGTGGGCCTGCATACCGTGGTATGTGTCTGGGTGAATACAGTGTGTGTGTG
The DNA here is from genome assembly GCF_023373465.1 of Oncorhynchus keta. Classification (NCBI taxonomy): domain Eukaryota; kingdom Metazoa; phylum Chordata; class Actinopteri; order Salmoniformes; family Salmonidae; genus Oncorhynchus; species Oncorhynchus keta. Next base: position 37,334,493 of record NC_068437.1, read on the forward strand.
TGTGTGTGTGTGTGTGTGTGTGTGTGTGTGTGTGTGTGTGTGTGTGTGTGTGTGTGTGTGTGTGTGTGTGTGTGTGTGTGTGTGTGTGGCCCATGCATTCCGTATGTGTATGTGTGTGTGTGCATTTGTGTGCATACTGTGTCTGTGTGAGTATATACTGTGTCTCTGTGTTTGTGTGCATATTGTGTCTATGTGTGTGTGTGAGTGCGCATGCGTGTGTTTGTGCACATCCATGCATTCCATATGTGTCTGTGTGCATACTGCATCTGTGTGTACGTGCATGTGTGCGTGCGTGCATACCGTGGTGTGTGTCTGTGTGCATACAGTGTGTGTGTGTGTGTGTGTGTGTGTGTGTGTGTGTGTGTGTGTGTGTGTGTGTGTGTGTGTGTGTGTGTGTGTGTGTGTGTGTGTGTGTGTGCCTGCGTACCGTGGTGTGTGTGTGTATGTGTGAGTGAGTGTGTGCCTGCATAATACATGTGTGTGTGTGTGTCTGGGTGCTTACTGCGTGTGTGTGTGTGTGTGTGTGTGTGTGTGTGTGTGTGTGTGTGTGTGTGTGTGTGTGTGTGTGTGTGTGTGTGTGTGTGTGTGTGTGTGTGTGCCTGCATACCGTGGTGTGTATCTGGGTGTGTACTGCATCTGTGAGTGTGTGCCTGCATCCCGTGGTGTGTGTCTGGGTGCAGACTGCATGTGTGATAGCGGCTCTTCAGAACATAGATCTGGTCTCACAGCGTGTCTGATGTGAAGGGAGAGGCCCTAAATCAGAATCAGCAGATGGTGTACAGTATCGGGTGTTCACATCTTTGCCACACTCCCAGAGAGCACAGATAAGAGAGCAGCCGAGAAGCGTGTTAAGAGTTTTGCTGCTCTCTATGTGTCAGAGCTTTGTCGCAATTTGGGCCTATTTTATTTATTTCAATTGCCTGATTTCCTTATATTTACTGTAACTCTGTAAAATCTTTGAAATTGTTGCATGTTGTGTTTATATATTTTTTCAGTATATTTTAGGGAAAGCAGGTGGGAATTAAATATAGGGACTGAGAAAGTGTGGACATGTGAATATGATACAATTGTGTCATTGGAGACTCTGAAGGATGAGTGTAATAGGTTGGACCGATTCTGGATACACAGTTTGAGTGAGTTTGTGTGCATGTGCATATCAATGTGTGTCTGTGTGTGTGTGTTGTTGATAAGGGTACTGGACAAGGAAGAAAGAAAGGGCCACATTGAGAGTGTTGAGTGTGGAGGGTAAATGGGTCATTTGGATGGTGTTGAGCTGAGTGGTTGGTGTGGTCGGGTGTGGTGAGGGTGAGACCAGTGATGAGTACTAAATGAGGGATAGCCAGTGTCTGGGACTGTTGATACCAGTGGGACTGAAATGTGTTGTTTTTGGTAGTAGATTTAGAGAGGGATGAAGGCTTGGAAGAATAGAGCGAGAGAAGGAGGGGATGGAGGGGTTGCAGAATCAGCACTGATATGCAGAGAAGCAGAGAGAGAAGAGGAGAGAGTAGCATGATGCCCCATCTGTTAGCCACATGCTACACCCCACAGCAGTCACATAAATCACAGTGGCGCTCAGCAATGCAAGGCCACATTCTGCCTGGCTGAACGCACAGGCATCTAGCCCACTGACTAGCTGTACGGTTCTGTATTTATTTTCTTAGTCAACCTTGTGTTCTGTTTCTTTGTGTTCTTGAACGTAGTCCTGTCTTTCATTCTATTCATTGATTTCACATGTGTTAGTTCCTCACCTGGTCTCATTAGCTCCTTATTTAGTTCAGTTAATTCTGTTTGTGCCTTTGTGAGGTATTGTTCGTTTTGACTCTACTAAGACTTTTCCCAGCTCGTTTGTGAGAACCAGTTATAGCCTTCAGTCCTAGTTTTGATTCACCTGCCTGTTTGCCTACCTGTGTAGGACCATTGCCTGCCTGTGACCACAATTCCTGCCTTCTGTGAAGGTGTATTAAAACACTTGTGAATCTACACCTTTTTCTATTCACTACACTAGCACTGACTAGTTACCTCCTCAGCAGAAATGTACACCTCATCCCTCATAGAGAGACAGTGAGGAATGGGATGGATTCATACAGAGAGAGGCAAGGAAGGGGAAAGGGGGAGACAGTGAAATATAATGCATATTATTACATAAACCACCAAGACATAGGACTGCTGTGAGCTTCAAATCCATTTTTTTGTGTTCTGTCTGGTCTAACTAGACAGGGTTTAGCTTGTTATTAGATCATCTATCTACAGTTCATGTGTTCAACAGAAGTTCTTCATAGATCTTCAGAGAACAACAAATGCGCAAACACAGGCACACTAACACACACGCACGCACGCACGCACGCACGCACGCACGCACGCACGCACACACACACACACACACACACACACACACACACACACACACACACACACACACACACACACACACACACAGCAATAGGTCAGTAGTGTCAAAGTCAAGACCAAACAGGGGAATGTGTGGATGATTTGGGTTTTCATGCAGTGTTGTCTGCAGATGGCCTGGAGTGTGTGTGCGTGGGTGTGTGTGTAACAGTATAACTTTAGACCGTCCCCTCGCCCATACCCGAGCGCGAACCAGGGACCCTCTGCACACATCAACAACAGTCACCCACGAAGCATCGTTACCCATCGCTCCACAAAAGCCGCGGCAGAGCAAGGGGAACTACTACTTCAAGGTCTCAGAGCAAGTGACGTCACCGATTGAAACGCTATTTAGCACGTACCACCGCTAACTAAGCTAGCTGTTTCACATCCGTTACATGTGCATGCACCGGTGTTCATGTGGGTGTATGCCTGCATGCGTATACGTGACAGTCTGTGTGTGTATACTTGACAGTGTGTGTGCGCCTGATGTTATGACCATCTCCCCACCAGGCCAGGATAGTGACGTGTGTGTGTGTGTCCTGGAGAAACGAGGCTACGATGACAGCTCCCATCATCTGGGTCCGCTCTTACACCCTCAGCCCTCTGCTGTTTGTGTATCTGCAGTGGACTGTTCACAAGCATGAACTTCAGGACCACGCCTACCTATCTGTATGATTCTCAAGTGTGTGAGCTGTGATCTACACCTGTATGTGCGTGATGTACACCTGTTTACTCGTAACATATGCATGGGGCATAACAGATACAATCTCTGGCAATGAGCTCACCAAGTTTTTTCAGGCAGAACAGTGAGACTATATAGTACATTTTGTTCTGTGGGCAATATTCCTGTGAGGTATCTTCTGTTGGCAGTATTCCTGTGAGGTATGTTCTGTGGGCAATATTGCTGTGAGGTATGTTCTGTGGGCAGTATTGCTGTGAGGTATGTTCTGTGGGTAGTATTGCTGTGAGGTATGTTCTGTGGGCAGTATTCCTGTGAGGTATGTTCTGTGGGCAGTATTCCTGTAAGGTATCTTCTGTGGGCAGTATTGCTGTGAGGTATGTTCTGTGGGCAGTATTCCTGTGAGGTATGTTCTGTGGGCAGTATTGCTGTGAGGTATGTTCTGTGGGCAGTATTCCTGTGAGGTATGTTCTGTGGGCAGTATTCCTGTAAGGTATCTTCTGTGGGCAGTATTGCTGTGAGGTATATTCTGTGGGCAGTATTCCTGTGAGGTATGTTCTGTGGGCAGTATTGCTGTGAGGTATGTTCTGTGGGCAGTATTCCTGTGAGGTATGTTCTGTGGGCAGTATTCCTGTGAGGTATGTTCTGTGGGCAGTATTCCTGTGAGGTATGTTCTGTGGGCAGTATTCCTGTGCGGTATGTTCTGTGGGCAGTATTCCTGTGAGGTATGTTCTGTGGGCAGTATTCCTGTGAGGTATGTTCTGTGGGCAGTATTCCTGTGAGGTATGTTCTGTGGGCAGTATTGCTGTGAGGTATGTTCTGTGGGCAGTATTCCTGTGAGGTATGTTCTGTGGGCAGTATTCCTGTGAGGTATGTTCTGTGGGCAGTATTCCTGTGCGGTATGTTCTGTGGGCAGTATTCCTGTGAGGTATGTTCCGTGGGCAGTATTCCTGTGAGGTATGTTCTGTGGGCAGTATTCCTGTGAGGTATGTTCTCTGGGTAGTATTCCTGTGAGGTATGTTCTGTGGGCAGTATTGCTGTGAGGTATGTTCTGTGGGCAGTATTCCTGTGAGGTAAGTTCTCTGGGTAGTATTCCTGTGAGGTATGTTCTGTGGGCAGTATTCCTGTGAGGTATGTTCAGTGGGCAGTATTCCTGTGAGGTATGTTCTGTGGGCAGTATTGCTGTGAGGTATGTTCTGTGGGCAGTATTCCTGTGAGGTATGTTCTGTGGGCAGTATTCCTGTGAGGTATGTTCTGTGGGCAGTATTCCTGTGAGGTATGTTCTGTGGGCAGTATTCCTGTGAGGTATGTTCTGTGGGCAGTATTCCTGTGAGGTATGTTCTGTGGGCAGTATTCCTGTGAGGTATGTTCTGTGGGCAGTATTCCTGTGAGGTATTTTCTGTGGGCAGTATTCCTGTGAGATATGTTCTGTGGGCAGTATTCCTGTGCGGTATGTTCTGTGGGCAGTATTCCTGTGAGGTATGTTCTGTGGGCAGTATTCCTGTGAGGTATGTTCTGTGGGCAGTATTCCTGTGAGGTATGTTCTGTGGGCAGTATTCCTGTGAGGTATGTTCTCTGGGTAGTATTCCTGTGAGGTATGTTCTGTGGGCAGTATTGCTGTGAGGTATGTTCTGTGGGCAGTATTCCTGTGAGGTAAGTTCTCTGGGTAGTATTCCTGTGAGGTATGTTCTGTGGGCATTATTCCTGTGAGGTATGTTCAGTGGGCAGTATTCCTGTGAGGTATGTTCTGTGGGCAGTATTGCTGTGAGGTATGTTCTGTGGGCAGTATTCCTGTGAGGTATGTTCTGTGGGCAGTATTCCTGTGCGGTATGTTCTGTGGGCAGTATTCCTGTGAGGTATGTTCTGTGGGCAGTATTCCTGTGAGGTATGTTCTGTGGGCAGTATTCCTGTGAGGTATGTTGTCTGGGTAGTATTCCTGTGAGGTATGTGTGTGTCTTTCAACATGTGCACAGACCTTTGTCAAGATGGGCGCCATACTGGCTTTTTCTGCATCCGAATCTCTCTCTCTTTCACTCCATCTTTCTCACTATCTCTCCATTCCTTTGTATCATTATACATTCTGTACCTATTAGAATAACACAGTGTTTGTCTTTTAATTTATTTTCATTGGAGATACATTCTGTACCCATTATAATAACAGGGCACTTGTCTTCTGCCAATTTGGGGTGTGTTGTGAAGCCCAATACATTGTAGTTTGTTAAACGATACTTTTAGAGTGTCAGTAAGTTTGCAGTTGGCAAACTGTGTTGTTGCCAAGTGCTTATTGATATGAGATGCTGTAATGAGTAGTTAGTTACCTTGTCCATTGCATGTGACTGTGTAGTAGCTCATCGGTTTAAAGTTGTATTTATTGTTGCACGTTTAGTCACAATATTGTTTTGAACATTTGTTTTCTACTCAATGGATTGTCAATTTGCGTTGATGAAGATTTAATGAAAAGTGCATTACAGTGGCTTGGGAATACAATAATATTTCTGAAGGAGCCAATAATACATTTAAAAAATGTTAGCTAGCTAAGCTTGAGGGGAGGCCACTGTATTTTAGCTAGCTAACATTAGCATTGCTACCTATTATTGACAAACTTTGCTTGTTAATGAAAACATGCCATCTGTGTAATGTAAATTTGACAATATTTGAGTGATGGTCACGTCATGCGACTGACTGTGCAACCTATGAATAGGCCTATGGGTGTTGCCATGGGGATTCCTGGAGCTATGAGGCCACTCCTATGGGCTGGAGGTCAGGAGCCAGATGAGCAGTTTATGACCTTTGACCCCCAGGGTTCAACAATCAAAGACGCCCCCCATATATGTCACGTTCTTTCAAAATCGAACCCAGAAGCAGACCCGGACAAGGAGAGTAGGAAGAAGGTGAGTATTTATTTACAAGTGAATGTGAATGGGTAGATATATCCAGGTGGCGTAGCGGGCAGCAGTGGTGAGTTGATGGGAGTAAATAGGTGGATCCAATGGGGTAGCGGAATCCTCTGACGACCAGGCGGGAATGGGGTAAATGATCCGGGTGAGTAACTGAAGACAGAACAAACGGAGGTAAGTTTAAGGCAAGCAATACGTAAAAAACAACAAAACAAATTCTATCCAACTTGAGGCTGATACTATGGCACAACATCTGTTCATGGCTAACGATCCGGCAGGGAATGGATGTCAGGTCAGAGCTTTTGAAGGGGAGAGGTGATGATCAGGACAGGTGTGCAGATTACTGATGGGATACAGGTGCGGGTGAACATCGATCTCCCAACAAGCTAATTTGCCCGGCAACCAGACAGGGTGCGTTCCAGGACACCGGAAACACACTCCAGGACAGAAACACAGGCAAACACAGACTCAGGAAGCGGGATTCGTGACAGTACCCCCCCTCCGACGAACGCCACCGGGCGGACTACCTGGAGCGCCAGGGTGGAGGCGGTAGAAGTCACGAAGCAGGTCGTCATCAAGGATCTGATGCCGAGGAATCCAACTCCTCTCCTCTGGACCATATCCTTCCCAATCCACAAGATATTGGAAACCTCGACCCCGCCGTCTGGAATCCATTATGCGGCGCACCGTGTAGGCAGAACCACCTCCGATCATCCGAGGAGGAGGAGGAGGGGGCAACAGAGGACTGAGGAGAACCGGCTTGAGGCAGGAGACATGAAAGGTGTGGTGTACTCGAAGCGTTGCTGGCAATTTGAGTCGGACCACAACAGGGTTAATGATTCTCTCCACCACAAACGGACCAATGAACTTTGGTGACAGTTTCCTCGACTCAGTCCGTAGAGGAAGATCCCGTGTAGCCAACCAAACCTTATCTCCGATGGTATAAGCGGGAGCAGGAATACGGCGACGATTCGCCTGGATCTGATACCGGTCAGAAACTCTAAGGAGGACCTTCCTGGCCCGGTGCCAGGTCCGGTGGCAACGACGAATGTGGGCCTGGACAGAAGGAACCGAAAGATCCCTCTCCTGAGAAGGAAACAAGGGAGGTTGGTATCCATACAGGCATTGGAAGGGGGACATTCCAGTGGCAGATGAAGGAAGGGTATTATGGGCATACTCGACCCAGGGTAATTGAGATGACCAAGAGGTGGGATCAGAGGAGACAAGACAACGCAGCATGGACTCCATCTTCTGGTTGGCTCTCTCCGCTTGACCATTAGATTGTGGGTGAAATCCAGAAGTGAGACTGACTGTAGCTCCAATGGCCAAACAGAAGGATCTCCAGACAGCAGAGGTAAACTGAGGACCACGGTCAGAAACAATGTCACTGGGCAATCTGTGGACCCTGAAAACCTCCCTAACCAGGATCTCGGACGTCTCCGTGGCAGATGGAAGCTTGGAGAGAGGGACAAAATGAGCAAACTTGCTGAATCTGTCCACAATGGTCAGAATGACCGTGTTCCCAACAGAAGGGGGCAACCCCGTGACAAAATCCAGGGCCAGATGCGACCTAGGTCGCAGAGGAATAGGTAGGGGGTGAAGAAGCCCAGAGCTGGGCCGATTGGTACTTTTGTTCTGAGCACAAACAGGACAAGCGGCAACAAACCTCCGGGTATCTTCTCCCAAGGCAGGCCACCAAAATCGTCTGCGCAGTAGCGCCATAGTCCGAGCAACGCCAGGGTGACAAGCTATCTTGCTGGCGTGGGACCACTGAAGAACAGCAGAACGGACCGACTCAGGCACGAACAACCGACCGGGTGGACCGTTACCGGGGCCGGGCTGCGTCCGAAGGGCCGCCATCACATCCTCCTCAATCCTCAATGTAACGGCTCCCACGACAAGGTTCTGGGGAAGAATCGTCTCAGTCTTGGCCCCACTCTCATCCGTCTTGGAGAACATCCGGGACAAGGCGTCCGCTTTGCCGTTCTTCGACCCAGGTCGGAACGTCAGGGAAAAATTGAAGCGTCCAAAAAACAAAGCCCACCGGGCCTGACGGGAGTTGAGACATTTATCCGATTGCACGTAAGCCAGATTCTTGTGGTCAGTCCAGACCACAAACGGTTGCTCCGCTCCCTCCAACCAGTGACGCCACTCCTCCAAGGCAAGCTTCACATCGAGAAGCTCCCGGTTACCCACATCGTAGTTTCTCTCAGCTGGTGAAAGACGACAAGAGTAGAAGGCGCAGGGATGGAGTTTACCGTCAGTGGAGCTACGCTAGGACAGGATGGCGCCCACCCCCACATCAGACGCGTCCACCTCAACAACAAACTGACGCGAAGTGTCAGGTTGAGAGAGAATCGGCGCGTTGGTGAATCGGCTGACACGCAGGCCTCGCATCTAGACATCTGGAAATGCAAATGCGCTACGCTAAATGCTAATAGTACTAGTTAAAACTCAAACGTCCATTAAAATACACATGCAGGCTATTGAATTAAAGCTACACTCGTTGTGAATCCAGGCAACAAGTCAGATTTTTAAAATGCTTTTCGGCGAAAGCATGAGAAGCTATTATCTGACAGCATGTAACACCCCAAAAGACCCGCAGGGGACGTAAACAAAATAATTAGCATAGTCGTCGCTACACAAACCGCACAAATAAAATATAAAACATTCATTACCTTTGACCATCTTCTTTGTTGGCACTCCTAGATGTCCCATAATCACTATTGGGTCTTTTTTTCGATTAAATCGGTCCATATATAGCCTAGATATTGATCTATGAAGACTGTGTGATAAACGAAAAAAAATAGCGTCTTATAACGTAACGTCATTTTTTTTTATTAAAAAAGTCGACGATAAACTTTCACAAAACACTTCGAAATACTTTTGTAATGCAACTTTAGGTATTAGTACGCGTTAATAAGCGATCAAGTTGATCACGAGGCGATGTATATTGTTTAGCTGTCCGTCTGGAAATAATGTCCGGGTAAATCTCAACCAAAATATCCGGTCGGAGACCTGAACAAATGGCTTGTCTCTTCTTCTTTTGACCAAGAAACAAAGCCTAGGCAAATGACAAGACTGTTGACATCGTGTGGAAGCTGTAGGTATTGCAACCTCAGCCCCATTTAATGTGGTTCGCCTTTATCAATGGGTTGAAGTGGCGGATGGATATATATTTCCATTTTCAGTGATCAGATTTTCCTGCGCTTTTCGATGAAACGCACGTTCTGTTATAGTCACAGCCGTGATTTAACCAGTTTTATAAACGTCTGAGTGTTTTCTATCCACACATACTAATCATATGCATATACTATATTCCTGGCATGAGCAGCAGGGCGCTGAAATGTTGCGCGATTTTTAACAGAATGTTCGAAAAAGTAGGGGGTAGGAGTAACAGGTTAACATGCTGGATGTGGCTGGAAAGCTCCTTGGAGAAAATCAGGATGTCCTCCACGTAAACGAACACAAACAGACCGATCATATCCCTCAGCACGTCATTCACCAAACTTTGGAACACTGCTGGAGCGTTGGAAAGTCCAAACGGCATCACCTGGTACTCGAAATGTCCCATAGGTGTATTGAATCCAGTCAACCACTCGTCCCCCTCTTTGATCCGAACCAGATGATACGCATTGCGTAGATCAAGCTTCGTAAACACAGTAGCACCCTGTAAAGAATTGAAAGCGGAGCTCATCAAGGGCAAGGGTACTTGTTCTTGACCGTAATATCATTCAACCCCGATAATCAATACACGGTCGAAGAGAGCCATCCTTCTTACTCACAAAAAAATTCCAGCTCCCAGGGGTGATGACGAGGGACGAATGAGACCTGCAGCAAGAGACTCCTTTATGTAGGTCTCCAGGGCTTCCCGCTCAGGTCGAGAAATACTGTATAACCGTCCCTTGGGAAAGGCAGCTCCAGGGAACAGCTTAATTGTACAATCATAAGGTCGGTGGGGAGGAAGTGACTGAGCTTTCTGCTTACTGAACACCTCACCCAACTCGTGATATGTTTCAGGAACCAGGGACAAATCAGGAGGAGCAGACTCATTGACCCGACTGGGGACAGCATGAGAACAGGCAGTCCTGAGGCAGTTAGCATGGCACTCAATGCTCCAACTAGTTACCTTACCAGTCACCCAATCGAACGAAGGATTGTGTTCTCTTAGCCAGAGGTATCCAAGAACCAGAGGAACATGGGGGGAAGGCAAAATGAAAAAAGAAATAACCTCTGAATGATTCCCCGACAACAACATCTTAACCGGTTCAGTCCTCATAGTGATCCGTGCCAGACTACTGCCGTTCAGAGTGGTTGCTTCAATGGCTTCCGGTAATTGCTCCTTGGAAAGCGCCAGCTGTTCCACTAAGTCGGCATCAATGAAGCTGTCATCGGCACCTGAATCGATGTAAGCGTTAATCGCTAAACTCTGATTCTTATTTATGAGGGTAGCAGGAAAACGAGGTCTGACAGGGATCTTGAGAGGTTGAAACTGGCTCGCTAACAAACTTCCCAAACTTAACGAGCCGAGCAGTTTAACGGGCGCTGAGGACAAACGGAGATGTAATGTCCCGAGCTACCACAGTAGAGGCAGCTGTTGGTCTCACGTCTACGTTGGCGCTCGTCCTTAGTTAACCCGTGCCGCCCCGACTTGCATAGGTTCAGGATCTGGCGGCAGGACTCCTCCACTAATCCCGTGTAAGGGAAAATGATCAACCCGTTCTGGTCCACTTCCTGACCCGAATGGTAACCAAGTCTCAGATTGATTAGATGGACCCCACTGCTTCTCCCTCCTTCTCTCTCGGACTCTATTATCTACCCGAATAGCTAAGGTGACCAAACTATCTAGGTTACTAGGCTCTGGATAGGAGATCAGCTCGTCCTTGAGTTGCTCCGACAACCCCTGGTAAAAAACCGCTTGTAGTGATTCCTCATTCCAACCACTCTCCACAGCCAATGTCCTGAATTCTATCACAAAGTCTGCCACACTGCGAGCTCCTTGGCGAAGAGAGACCAAACGTTTAGCTGCGTCCTTACCTCGGACTGGATGGTCAAAAAGCTTTCTCATCTCTGCCGTGAGACCCTGGTATGACGTCATGCATGTGTCCCGTCGTTCCCAAACAGCTGAAGCCCATTCCAGAGCTCTACCACCAGCAGCTCAATAACAAAAGCTATCCTAGCCTTATCTGTGGCGTAAGAGTAGGGCTGCAGATCAAAAACTAACCCACACTGTAAAAGAAATGAACGGCATCCTCCCAGATCTCCCTCGTACTTCTCCGGTGTCGGAACCTTGGGCTCACGGAAGGAACCCACTCCCGAATCGGCAGGTGATATGGGTGAAACAGGTGGTGGATGATCCGCCGGCAACCTGAGCTGATCCTGGATACTCGTTAATCTATCCAATAAGTTCCGGATTGAACCCGCTATCTCGAGTAGCGCCGTGTTGTGTTGTCCCAACATCTCCCCCTGCTGGGTAATGGCATGGCAAACGGAGTCCAGGTCCGCTGGGTTCATCCTTGGCCGGATCGTTCTGTCACGTTCTTTCAAAATCGAACCCAGAAGCAGACCCGGACAAGGAGAGTAGGAAGAAGGTGAGTATTTATTTATAAGTGAATGTGAATGGGCAGATATATCCAGGTGGCGTAGCGGTGGTGAGTTGATGGGAGTAAATAGGTGGATCCAATGGGGTAGCGGAATCCTCCTCCGACCAGGCGGGAATGGGGTAAATGATCCGGGTGAGTAACTGAAGACAGAACAAACTGAGGTAAGTTTAAGGCAAGCAATACGTAAAAAACAACAAAACAAATTCTATCCAACTTGAGGCTGATACTATGGCACAACATACTGTTCATGGCTAACGATCCGGCAGGGAATGGATGTCAGGTCAGAGCTTTTGAAGGGGAGAGGTGATGATCACGACAGGTGTGCAGATTACTGATGGGATACAGGTGCGGGTGAACATCGATCTCCCAACAAGCTAATTCGCCCGGCAACCAGACAGGGTGCGTTCCAGGACACCGGAAACACACTCCAGGACAGAAACACAGGCAAACACAGACTCAGGAAGCGGGATTCGTGACAATATAAATTCAACCTAAAGGTGTTTCCATATTATTTTGATGCTGGTTGAGATTCAAGGCACTTGTGTAACTAGCTAGCTTGCGCCCATATCCCGGTTAGGAGTTTGATGAGGTTACTAAATCTCTGCTACTGGGTTTAAAAATATTTTTACATTTGGAGTTATAAGTTGTATTCCAATGAAATGCAATGGCTTGTTCTCTGACACATGTTAAATGTTTGTGTTGAGTATTAATTTGAAACAGCATTGTGTTTCTTTAACCTTTAATACCTAAATAGCAATTCTAAAAGCCCTATCCCAAATATTGGATATGAAAGAAATGTGGTGGTAGGAAATCTTCTTTCCCATCCTGTTGAGATGCGGAGGAGACACATGCTTTGGGGCTTTCGCTCTGTTTTCATGGAACTTTAGATCGATTGAAAACATTTTGGTGGAGAAATTATATAATCACATGGTGACCAAAGATGAGTCACCACTAATTTCACG